>NC_030677.2:42404002-43641432 GCF_000004195.4 Xenopus tropicalis
AAAATAAAAAATGCTTCTAGCATTACATTGCAAATATATTTTAATATATTCTCACCTCAGATTCAGGCTGTAATCCCTCTGTATTGTTTAAACATGTAATCCCCTGTGTTTTTCACACCTTTTGGTTTCTGCATTGTTCACCCCCTGCAGTGTTCACACCTCAGGATCAGGCTGTAATCATCCACATTGTTCCCCTGTTCACACCTCAGACATTATATGTAGTGGCTGGACTATGCTGCCTGTGTATATGGCACACACAGACAGCCTAGGGTAGGCAAAGTATGGCACATAGGCAGTATAGGGCAGGGAGGGTATGGCACCCACAGGCAGCATATGGCAGGCATAGTATGGCACACACAAGCAGCATAGGGTAGGCATAGTATGGCACACACAGGCAGCATAAGGGAGGCAGAGTATGGCACACACAGGCAGCATAGGGCAGGCAGAGTATGGCACACACAGGCAGCATAGGGCAGGCAGAGTATGGCACACACAGGCAGCATAGGGCAGGCAGAGTATGGCACACACAGACAGCATATGGGAGGCAGAGTGCTGCCTGTATATGCCATACTCTGCCTGCCCTATGCTGCCTGTGAGAGGTGAACCTGGCAGGGGTTTGTTCTGGGAGTTTGTTAGTAGTTGGAAATAGCCATTAAATGGTCCCTAAGGTGTGTAATTATGTTGCTGGGGGTTGCTGTGCTATCCACAGGGGAGGAGGAGGCATATGGATTTAAGGGTGTGTCTTAATATGACATAATATAATTCTTTTCATTGTGATAAAATGGGTGTGGTTTGAAGTGGGTGTGGTTCAAAAAAGGGGAGTGGCCAAAACTGGCTTCCATTAGCGGCCCTCCACCATGTATGCGAGAGAAATTCCGGCCCTCGGCACCGCAGAAGTTGGACAGCACTGGCTTATAAAACCAGTGTCTGTATGTTCCTTGCTATTCTCTGCATCTCTGCACTGGCGGTGCAAAAAGGAACAGACGGATATGGTTTTCAGTTGTAGTTTCATTAACAGATAATCAATCCATTGAAAATATTGTGTTATGTTAGAAAGTGTGTTAGAATTAAGCAAAATATTATTTTTGGCTTAAATCCACCACAAATCTCCATAGAATATGCACAAAACTGTGTATTTTAGGAGCATTAGGCTAGGGACTTCAATAGAAACTTAAACATTGATGCAGTAAAGGATTTAAGGGAAACATAATTATTTTAACATACTACCTTAATATCAACCAGCTGATTATTAGAGCAATGGGAACTCCACATTTTGAGCTACATGTAGACTTCCTTAATAGATTAGAAAGAAATAAGGGCAATTACCCCATTCTAAGAGCTAGAAATAAGACAGTTCCACGGCTAGAGTTTGGGAGTTTGGGTGATAATGTAATAAAATCTGCAAAGTTTACTATTGATTTAGTAACCCATACCAACCAGCAGCAAGTATTTACAGGTAAGCTATTTGGAAGCAAATTGGAAACCACTGTGTTTTAAAACCAAGGTGGGAGACAGCTGAAAAAAGTAGAAGGTGTAAAAATGTGGTAGCACTGTGAGAAATTAATAAGATAGTCAGGAATAATATGGAGTCACAAGAAGAATAGATGTAATGTGGTGCAGTAGAACAAAACTAAAACCAAATATACAAAAGGGAGGCTAATTAAGCTCACTCCCAGTGCAAAACTTATAATTAAGACAGTTACAGCAAACTAATATGCCAGTAAATTAATCTAACAAAAAGTAGGTTAAAGTGGAGTTGTACCCTAAATCAATATTGACCCAGGTGTACACAAGACCCCGGGTCTGTCACTTGTTTCAAACCGTTCTGTGAAAAAGAGGGAAAACTTCAAACGACTCATCGTTGTCAAAGGGTGATCCTGGTGCCAGAAGGCCCGAACCCGTAGCTTGAAGGAGCAATAACCATACACGAAAATGGACAGCTTCAATCACAAGCCAGAACCATTAACCGATGTCAATTAAAACATAGTTTTATTCAATTGCCTAAAAGAATATGCCTGATGCGTCTCGTGCATCATAGGCATGAGTTACATAGCAGTGTACAGCTTATATAGTAGTGCTTTTTTTTCCTCCTCTTTCCCCCTACCCCTCGTAGACAAGTGAATAATTGTTAAGCAATTGATTCATAACAACTAATTAAGTAAGTTATCTACAAATGAATAAAACAAACAGATTCATTAATTGGCCATATCGGAATCAGATCAGTTGGACAAAACATAACAACTTACCGTATATCAAAAATAGAATTTAACCCCTCAGGGTGACGTGTACCCAGTGTAAAGATCCATTTGACCTCTGAACATAACAACCTAGTGGACATATCACTGCCCCTCTCATCAGGCAATATTCTGTCTGATGCGTAGAATAGCATTTTGAAAGTGAAGACATAGATTTGGTATGTTATCCTTATAACTATTGTTATTTTGTGGCTATTTATACCCTCTAACATTGGGCAAAAGTAATGGCTAGTTTGTTTAGCTGGCAGATTCACTGCTAGGCTTCTCTGACTTGAAAAATATTGAAGCCTACAGAGATGTAGGTCATGGGACAAAATCCAATTAATTGAATGATTTTGGGTTATATCTGTCAGTACAGTAGAGCCAGTCATTTGTATATTTACTTTTTTTTTTTTTTTTTTTTTTTTTTGGAAGGGCACTTGGGTACCTATTTTTCTTTGCATGTTTTTATGTTACTGAGAGCCTCTCAGAGACATGTATATTTATGACATGCTGATGCAGCTATGTGACTGATTCAGCTGATGTGTCCAGGTCCCCTAAAGGTCTTTGGGCCCAAGGCAAAAGCCTAGGGAACACTGTGCATAATCCTGCTTTTTTCTTGTGTTAACGTCAGTGCCATTTTATAATTAGCACTTGAGTCACACAGTTTATGCCATGGAAAAGTAGGCACAAGTGTGTTGAGTGGCATATATCTAGGAATGTGTACCTTGTCTTTTAACCTCAGACAAGCATGAATTTACTGAGAAAAAATATGTGGATAAGAACCCTTCTCCATACGTGCCAGGTGGGGTACACCACTATGTAAAGCAATGGCAATGGTATGCAGTATAGTGATTGGTATAGGAACCACTAAAAGCTGTATTCTGTAATGAATGGTAGTTATTGGTGCTGACTTGCATGTTTTCAGTGAGCAATGGTAACTGTATTGGTAACAGAGGGCTTAAAAGTAGGAATGCACTATTTTAGGATCCAACCAAACCCTGAATCCTTTGTGAAAGATTTGAATACTGAACCGAATCTGAATCTGCATATGCAACTAAGGAAGGGTTTTGCATGCAATGAAAAATTTTCAACTTTTGTGTTTATGTAATAAAAAGTCACATGATTTTAAGGATTCAGATTCATTTCAAAGAATAAGTAAGACAAATGTACTATCTACCCTCCTGTCTGCTGGTGTCTACCACCCATAACCATTCTGTAGCCTAAATTAATTTACCAACTGCCAACCTCAATAAGAACAGCTAAAAATGTTGTTAAAGTGCCTAACTATATCCATTCTTCTAGCTTGTAATACAATATACATACATATATAAGGAGTAACAAACCCTTTTGTTAAACATAAGGATCTTGGAAGCTAAGGAATTCTGTTTGGAGGGGAGGCTGCCTTAAACTATAAATTAATGTATGCCAATCCAAATTACAAAGTTATGTACATTGAAATGCAGGAAATAATTGTCCCTACAGAGATACCATGATAGATAAATGGGACAATATTGGAATGAAGTCACGTTTCCTGAGTCCCTCCCACTGGAGCATTGCAATATTGGGAGTAGGGGTTATATTCTGGGTAGTGAGCTGTGTCACAGAAGCAGTGTGTCCAGTGGGCAGGACGTCTGCCTTGGAAAATATCCCACACGCAACAGTAGTAGATATTCATTTGCTTGTTAGTGCCTGGAGGCTGCTTGCTCACCAGACAAGTGAGGCCTGGAAGGGTTTAGCTCTGCATAGGATTGGACAAAAGTCCCTTTTGGTAAGTAATTAATAATTTTTAATTTTTCTTTAACTTAGAAATTGCTGTACAGTCAGTTATTTTATTTTATAGGTACAATCTGTTTTTTTTGTATATGCTAAGAAGGTCATTGTGTACTAAAATTAAGTGAATATTTAATTACTTTTTTGTCGCAATAAGGTTTTTTTTTGTCATTTATTATAATACTTAAACCTATTGAAATAAAAATAGGCTCTACTAATAGCTTCTCCCGATTCTCAGTTAGATCCCATCAGGGGACCAACTGCAGACTCTCTCATATATATATATGTGTGTGTGTGTGTGTGTGTGTGTGTGTGTGAGTATGTGTATGTACATATATTCTCAAATGGAAATGGCATTTATAACAGCAATGGAACTCACAAGTCAGTGTTGCAGGGGAAGGTTTTATGTAAGGTATAGCACTTATACAGAAGTTCTTAGAGATTGCATAGACCGAAATCCATTCATATGGATGCTGACCTTGCCCTAATACATAAAGAGACGCTTTCATTTTGAATAATGTTTGTATTTGTACCTGGAAGCAATGACTTATGTATTGTAAGATATAGTGGGATTGAAAAATATACTACATCTTTGGACGCTTATTGACACTTGCACAGAAAATCCTCCTTCCTGTTCTTGCAAATCTCCAGCTCTGTCCTGCTTTATTGCTGAGGGTCTGGCCATCTTTAAACCACATCTTAAACCCAGTGTTTGCATCACTGCAGAATTCAGAGCTAGGCCCAGATGTGTGCCATAGACATACTACATTCAAGAATTTTTGGAAAGGAAAGGTGAATTGCTGCTTTTTTCTTTTCTCTGCATTGAGGCTTAACAAGAGCATCTAGAAGAGAGCTGGCACTAAAAGATGTAGACCACCGGTTCTCAACCTGTGGGTCGGGACCCCTTTGGGGGTCGAACTACCCTTTCACAGGAATCGCCTAAGACCATCGGAAAACACATATTTCCGATGGTCTTAGGAATAATTTTATGGTTGGGGGGTCACCACAACATGAGGAACTGTATTAAAGGGTTGCGGCATTAGGAAGGTTGAAAACCACTGATGTAGAGGGAAAAACTGCACAACTATTTCAAAATAATATTATTTAAATCCTTTATAATGAAAGCCATTCTAGTTTAAAATGTATAGCAACACAGAGCTAACAGGTGCAGTAGGGTCAGCCATTTATCATAGTTACTATTTTTATGGGAAGTACTTTTTCTCATCCTATGAATTTTATTTATTTAATTTTGCCTTCATAATATATGACCTATTTCTATAGCTTTATAATTGGTAGCGGTATGTTGATTTGATGCCCATCATGTCTGGGGCACTCTTGAAAATAAGCAATAGTGAAAGGCTTATACTTTGTTAATATTTAAATGAACTTTCCTGCTAGGCTCTGTAGATTTTTTTAAAATTGTGTAAAATGTTCTACAAAAGGTTAAAAAACTAAGATTGTTTCATGAAATTAAAAATTTACTCATCTTTTGGATAATTTCCCGGCACCTCACAAGTGAAAAAAGTTGAAGGACAAGTTTAGTTTACTTAATTTTAACATTCTCTTTCCTCTCCTATGATTGCAGGACAGGTAAATTGTTAACCAGAACCCTCTCTCTGCTTTTCAAAATTTCATGTGTTATTTTATCACATCCCATGACAAACACTCGTGCTTTCAGGTGATTCTTACTAGGGACAAAGGAGAGTGAATCAAAGTGTATTTGATTCATGTGTTTCGGGCAAATACAAAAAAAAAAAGGGACTCAAATTGACCCATCTGCCATAGCTCTTGTTTACATCATAAGCAGTCTGATTCCTGCTGTCTTTATTAGGTACAATTTGCTCCTCTGCCATTTGCGCTTGATACATTGTAGATGTACATTGAAACATATGTTCTTCCTGTTATTTCAAATTCAACATTTCTTTAGCGTTTCTGGGCATGTCCACCATTTTTCTAAAGGCCTCCCCATCTTTCTCTCTTCCCTAAATGCAATTGTCTCTATTTACCACCCTTGGTGTATTTTCCTACATCATTATGTCTTACCAAGGTGTATCTGTCCCCATGTCCCTTCCTATCTCATGTAAGTATTTGCCCCATATCCCTCCCTTCTTTAGGTACCTTTGCTATATATTCCACCCATAGGTCCATTTGACCCATTTCCATTCCCACCCCCAGATGCATTAGTCCTCAACTCCCTTCCCATCTAAATGCTTATTATCTAATCACTGAGAATTTTGGTTTGGGCAGACAGTTCATTTGCTTAGACCATTGGGATCAGAGGAGTCCCATGTGGAGATAGCACATAGATATTATTGTCAAGTACTGTGTAATGATTAGCAGATGTGGTGAGTATATGCATTTGGGATGTACAACTATCTCAGCATCCCATGAAAGAGTTAGAAGGTATAGAAAAACAGTTGATGAAGGGTGAAGTTAGACAGCCTTCTGTTAATGAGTTTTTGCTACACTAGCATATATTACTGGCATCCCTGACACCTTAAAAGAAAGAGACTATATATATATATATATATATATATATATATATATATATATATATATATATATATATATATATTCAATATTTTAAATAATGCATTTACAATGAATATATTGCCTACCGGTAATTATAATGTTAAAAATCATCTTTGTCATTAAGAAAAGAATTGTTAAAAATAAACCAGGTCAAGTTTGTGCATTCCTTTCACACTTGGGATACTTCCAGTAGGTGATATGGATTCCATTTTGGCAGATCTCCTGTGTTAATCTGTCCTGGTGTCACCCACAGATCACAGTCAGAGGAACTGAGAACAGACTGATCTCTTTCTACCCAGCACGCAGGTACTGGTGTTATGTACTTACTGGGAATGTCACTGGGTTAACTGAAAAGAGATAGAATATTGTTCTGAATAGGCATGTCTTGGAATCAAGTAAATAAAATAGTGGAACAAACTGATCAGCCTTCTCTAAGAAATATATTTGTAGAAATGCATGTTAAAAATCTGCTAAAGGGCACATTCACATGTTCTGGCTTTTGCCCTGCATTTCAGCAGCATTGTAATAGTTCAATTAAATGTATTTGTAAGAAGCTAGCACTGCAAAGCATAAAATCCCTTCTACTCTGCTTATTGCTGAATGTACAGTAAGTATTTATGTGAACACAATTAACATTAATAACTGTTTTGGTTTCTTGACTCCTGCTGGAAAATAAGGTTCTTTGGGACAGTAGAAAATAGGGCTGGTGCACACCTATTCCAACAAAATATTATTGTTCAGCTATACTGTACTTATTGCTACAAGGTAACATTTTTTCGATTGCTGTGCTTGTATAGATTAAATATGAATAAAGCATTTTCTTTTTTAGATATGTAATGTTGAGGGACAAGACATTGTATAGTTGTGCTGTGCATTTATTTTTAAATAGTATCCCTGCACTTCTGCTATTTACATCTTTATAAATAATTAACCTCCAGTGACACTACACAGAAAAATTCTAGGCCTCCAGTTCCCAGAATAAAGTTGTCCTGTATCGATCAGCCGAAATGCTTTACTTTTGCTCCACAAAAGATCACTCTGCTTTACTGGTAAACTAACTACTATGCTTTCCATATGGAGCTTCATTGCTCTGAGAGTGTAAATGTTCTTATATTCCTCAAACGTATTATCCTTTAAAATATATTATTACATTGCGGCTGCTTTGTGTTTGAGGAATGTTCAAAAAGTTGTTTTTATTTATTAATATTTATGTGACAATGTGTTCTTGTGTACAATAATTTAAGGTTGTTTATATGCCATAAGGCTATCCATGAGACCAGAACGCTATATATATTTTAAGAATTGCAAAACATAATGTTTTTTTAACCACAGTGATGCCCAAGTTGTTGAAGAGTTCCTTTTGACTAGTCAGTACAGGGCTAAGGTGCTAATGTAAACCATGTTCTCCTGTGCAGATAGCTGAAGGGAATTTAGGCAGCCCCTATTAGCAATGCCAGTCTATCATTTTTAGAACTGTAGCTATTTTAAGCAACAGATTTATATTATGTAAAGTAACCTATAAAAGAATCTCACCAAACTAGAATATATATATATATATAGAAAATATTGCCCTTTTACATCCTTTCCCTTGAGCCACCATTTAGTGATGGGCTGTGTGCTCCCTCAGAGATCAGCTGACAGGAAATAATGCAGCTCTGACTGACTAACATGAAGTAGTGTGGGAGCAAAAGACAGAACTCTGTCCATTCATTGGCTGATGTGGCCGAGCATGTATGTGTGCCTTGGCTTGTTTGTGTGCACTGTGAATCCTATGAACCCAGGGGGCGGCCCTCAATTGTCAAAATGGCAATTTTCTATTTATGAGTACCCAATAGCACATACTAGTAAAAAAGCATATTTTTATTAAAATGGTTTATTTAGATGAAGCAGGAGTTTATGCAATACATTTTTATAGAGACCTACATTGTTTGGGTGTATAGTTTTCCTTTAATGCATGGTTTTACTGTATGTGCAATGTAAAACATGACATGGATGATGAAAATTAAAGGTTTCTGAAGACTCAAGAGTTTCATTTAAGAGGTCTATTAATTAAATTCATAGAACAAGCATTGAATAAGAAAATATAGGTCCTTCAAGGTCTAAAGATTTATCCAGCTATCAGAGGAGGTGGCAAGATGGCATTGCCCTTACAATGAATGTGGATTCTCTCTTTTCCCCTAAATATTGTAGCTCAGACTTAAGCATTTTTTCATTTGCCGTCTATACAAGGGTTTTGGCCTGGGATCAGACACTTGTCAGATGATTTGTATACAAGTGGGAAACCTGCAGGCTATTGAAGATATTTTGTTTTAGTAAAGGTGGAAGTCATTGTTTTCTGCTTTAGGTATTTCCTGGTAGCTTTGTCCTTAAAGATGCCTGCTGGGGTTACATCCTCCTGTAGCGCAACGCTCTCCTTATCAAATTCTATTTTCTATACATATCATTTATTTTGTTTAAAATGATTAATTGTTTCTTTGCTGCAATCTTATTTTATCGTATGTTATGTTAACTATAACCCTCTACAAGAACTATATTGATCTTTTTTTCTATGTAGTAAGGCTCTGTTACTTTAGTCTTCCTGCAGAAACGTTGGATCCATCAGTCAGGGTGAAGACACACATAGCTACTTCGTAGCAGCTACTTGTTATGGCTACTAAACACCAAAAAATACCCTGCCATGAAAAATACTGAGAATTGCCTCTGCTTAAACACGTGTATAGACAAATATCAGTAAATGATCAGTATTGTCTTTTTCTGTAGCCACTACAAGTAGCTGCTACTAGTAGCTCTGAGTGTCTTCATCCTAACAATAACGGTAGCATTTTCTAGTCTTTCCATTGGTTACCTTGGAACTATCTTGGTTTAATTTGAGTAGTAACAATATCTGTGGTCCTGGTGACCTTTTGCATCCCCTGATTTGACTCCAATTTGGATCTTGTATGGCTTCTTCTCAATAGCATTATATCTTATGATGTGATTGAATTTGCGAAGGCCTTGAAATCTGGAGGTGATGGAGTATTGGCTGACATTGGGGCTATAAGAGGGTGCAAATGGTACAACTGTGTTTTCAAATATCTGGACACCTGCTTTGAGTAAGGGGGGCTTGAATTAAAAGGGTCTAAAATTCTAAACATCTACAGTGTAATCTTGGTGGAATAATGGAAGAACTCATACAATAACCCTATGTATATTACATAGTTACATACATAGTTGCATATGGTTGAAAAAAGACCAGAGTCCATCAAGTTCAACAGCACACACAAACCTATACTGACCTATCTATACACTCACATAAACTATATATACAACCACTAATACTAACTGTAGATATTAGTGGATATTCTGATTGTTCAAGAACTCATCCAGGCCCCTCTTATAGGCATTAACAGAATCTGCCATTACTACATCACTAGGAAGGGCATTCCCCAAACTCACTGCCCTCACCGTGAAAAACCACAGACTGTGATTAACAGTATGACCCAGCAGTGGAACTTGGAGAAATCTTGATCAAGTAGAGACATTAAGACTGTAACTGGGATTTGCATGGCCAGTGTAAGAACATCTTATAGGTGATAGCACTGGCATCTAAGTCTTTTGAATGTCTTTTTGTTTTTCCTAATTGTTAGTGTTAACTAGGACTTTATTTCTCTTATTTCACAAGTGTGGCAAGTAAATGCAACATTGTTTAAAAAAATGAATACATGGTTATATTATAAGCATTAACCATTTGTCATGCATATGATGTATTATTACTGAACAAGTTCGATTCACATATTTTTAAAAGATTTCATATACAGATTAAAGCTGAAGCTAGACATTGCTTGCATAGTGTTTCATCAAGGGCTAAATTACTTTACCTAAACTTTCCTTGACTGTTGTGATAACAACCATTCCATACATGTGTGCGCACTCTGATGGCAGAAGCGAAAACAGAGAAACAAGGATTCACTTAATATGAAGAAACAATGTCTGGTCTATAGATTCAGCTCTGGAATAGGTTGTTTATAGTGAGGCTGTCTGTGTGCCACTGAGTTGCCCTTTGGCCCCTACAATCAGAGCATATTATAACTAATTAAAGCGACCTTTAATTGACATATTCACTAAGTTGTTTCATTGAAGTGTTCAAAATCAACCTCAATGCGCTTTTTAAAAACCCAAAATCGTCAGTACCTTGCATAGTGCATAGTATAAGTGCAAAAAGAGAGCATTTATCAACATCATACTAGACCTGACATCTGAAAAATTAGCACCCCTTTCCTGCCATGTTGTATTACTAGAAATCCATTTGTCACAATATGAACAGTATCTTTAGATGGAAAAACAAGGATAATTGGAAGGAATTACCACAACTGTGGGGCCTATGCTTATCTTTAGTCCCCCTTTATTTCAGGTCCTATAAGCTCCTCAGAGAAAACTTATACCATCCATATTTACTTTCCCTCTGGATCTGTCTGTTTGATCATGGTGTATGTGTGTAAATGGCTGGATTTATCTGGGTATGCTTCTGTTCATTCTATTATTTGTAGGTGCCTACTACTGTATATGTCAAACAATAGCAAACCCATACATTCTGCTGGGTAGCTATTTACTTATTGGACAGTATTTAGCATTAAAATGTTCAATATTGTTCAGAGTAAATGCTTTTGGTAAGAATTAAGGACATTGGTTTTCAGATAAAACCCCTACCCACCATGATTTCATGTAGCAGTCTTTATGAAGAAAACACATTCAGTAGGTGCAATGCTGTTGATTTGTTATTAAAGCACACAAACTACTCAGTGTACTGTGTTGTGCAATAAATACAGAAAAACTGGAGATGATGAAGGGATTACTGGAAATATTTGTGTTCCACATATTAGCCTGAAGAGGTATAACTAATTGCCCAAAAAGTTTTGGTAAACAGCCAAAGTATTCAAACTAGATGGCTGCTAGGTTTATGGCTTTTTTTTCCATGCAAAGAGGCCAGTAACAGAGTAGTTACTGTGGGTGTAGTCTCGCAATGTGCCAAACACTCACAAGTATAAACAAACGGTGCCCAAGGTTGGAAAGCATACTGCAGGAGAACTATTGTTGGGCAGTAATTACATTAGATCATTTTATGAGTTTGAGTAATTCTGTTGAGAAGGGATTTATTGATAAGTAAAAAAGAAAAGCAGTCCTTTGATGGTAGCTTTCCTTATAAAGGCACACTCAGGATTGGCTCTCATTTTTAAGACAAGGTTTTTCCCACTCAATTACTTTTGTATTTTGTAGTTGTGTTTTCTTGCAGTGACTTGACTAATCAGCCACAATATGTCAGGGGTCAAAATTCATCCTGTCCCTCTATTTTTTCAAATGTTGGGAGGCATGGATACATATTCCTTAAATGATTTGACTAACATATTTTATCCACCGCTTTGCATAGGTGCAGAGTGCATTTTAACTGGGAACAATTTTTAATATTTAATTCCCTCTCTATACATTTAGTATAACTCTGCTTAGTAGAACTCCTTATAGAACGTAATCCGCCTAGTGTTATTTTCAATGTATTAAGTACATTTGGATCTAACATTATTGATGCATCCTAGTCTGGTTGCTAAAACTATTCTCAAACACATTACATTTACCTCTACATGTGAAATACTGTTTATTGTATTTAAAGCGTGCACTGTAAGTGTAGCTGATTATTATATTACTTACATAGCACACAATGGGCTTTGATTACCTATACTCACTTCACAGATATGGACATGATTTATTAGTGTTGCCATAACAGCTAACTGGTATTTGCACCAGCCCTTCATTAGCCTGTCATGCCTGCTTGTCACTAATGCACTAGTAAGAGATTATGATTTGACCCACACAAAGTTCTTTTGGGCAAAAAAACATAATTTTTATGTAAACAGCAACAGACTGTTTTTTTTATTTATTAAGCAATGTGTTTCTGTACATGAATAAAGTGCCTTTTCTACAGTGTGAAAACTGCCCTAAGGGAGTGACAAAAAGCCTGCCTAGCCAGTACAAGCCAGAGAAAGTAAAACGCCCATCTGTATATTTGTGCCTCTTGCCTTCGTTGTTTTGTCTGCCTGCTTTAATATAGAACAACATGACTATTGACACAGAGCTAAAACTCTTAAGGGCTCTGGCACACGGGGAGATTAGTCGCCCGCGACAAAACTCCCTGTTCGCGGGCGACTAATCTCCCCGAGTTGCCTTCCCCTGCCATCCCACCGGCGAACATGTAAGTCGCCGGCGGGATGGCACACGCGGCGGCGCGATTTCACGAAATCGCCAAAAAAGACTCACAAGGCTTTTTCGGCGATTTGCGATAAATCGCGCCGCCGCGTGTGCCATCCCGCCGTCGACTTACATGTTCGCCGGTGGGATGGCAGTGGAAGGCAACTCGGGGAGATTAGTCGCCCGCGAACAGGGAGTTTGGATTTGGAGACAAGACGAGCGACAAGACGCCAATGCTAAATCAATGGAAATCGCCAGCGTCAAAACATACGAGGCTACTTCAAATCGCCTGCTGTTTCAAATCGCACACAGACCCTTTTCTGAGCGACTTGAGTAAACATGAGGGGGGGTTAACTGTTGAGTGTACCATGGGTAGCAGATCGCCTGGAGCTCAACTCGCATGAAATCTCTTCGTGGGTATTGTCGTGGTGACTTGTCGCCAAAGCGCCAGGGGTAAAAAACGCAGGCGACAAATCTCCCTGTCTGCCAGAGCCCTAAATCTCTCAGCTTAATTGTAAAGTAAAGCTATAAAGCTGTAAAGCTCCTCAGATGTGCAAGGTAAAAATGAAAAAAAAAAATGAAAAATTTCCATTTTTCCGTTAAAATTAGCGCCATCTTCAAAAGGTCATAAACATTTGCAATGCACAAATAAAAGCCACAAGGCAATAAAAGTACAGTATAATGAAATGTGTTACATTACAAAATGTAATTTTTTCTTATCTTCTTATTTGAGCGCAGTTGTTTCTGTTTTTGAATTTTAATACATTCCCCCATAAGTCTGGAATATTATATTTTTTTTTATTGTATTTTCCATTTTCACTATGTTGTATTCATTTTTTCATTTTTGTTATTGCTTTTTTTCTATGTGAAACCCTATTCAAAATGTGTAACTTTTCTTTAACATTGATTGTATGAAAAGTGGACAGAAGAGTTTTGGTTAGAAATATGAAGAAGAGAAGGAAACGAATAGATGGAGATCCACATAAGAAAGTCCCCACAAAGAAAGCGCAAGAATACACTATATTTATCAGGCAGAATTATAGCTGTTTATCATTGATTCATAATAAGCTTTTTCTGTTCTTCAATGACTGCTAGGAAATGACTCTTCAAACAATGTAGCAGAAGCCATTTTTCCTCCAGGACTAATAATACCAGACATATATTTGCAAATAACTTTAAAGCCACTAAAAATCTTTCATAAATGTATATTGGAAATTTGGTAGAATTGTGATTTCTTTTATTTTACAAAAAACAGTGTTGAGGCAGAAACCCTTTATTAGAAATGAGGACACAAAGCATTTTGATTTTTGCTAATTTCGCTGGCAGTCAAAATTTTACTACTATCCCTAGATCATTTAACATACTCTTGAGTCACTTGGCACTCACTACTTGTGCTTGAAATTGGATTTTTTTCTTATCTTACTCAGAGTGAAGACGCCGCCATGGTTCCCTGCGGACCAGCTTTGACATTTGCCCGATGTATACTTCGAAGAAAAATTGTGACTCTGGACAGTCTTGAGGACTCAAAGTTATGTCGCTGTCTTTCAACTTTAGATCTCGTTGCTCTGGGAGTTGGGAGCACCCTTGGAGCTGGAGTATATGTCCTTGCAGGAGAAGTGGCCAAAGCAAATTCTGGACCTAGTATTGTAGTTTCTTTTCTTATTGCTGCCTTAGCCTCTGTAATGGCTGGACTTTGCTATGCTGAATTTGGAGCCAGAGTTCCAAAGACTGGATCAGCATATTTGTATACATATGTCACTGTCGGAGAACTGTGGGCTTTTATCACTGGTTGGAACCTCATCTTGTCATACGTAATAGGTAAGGTGCCATGTTTATGCATGTAAATTGTAGAGATCAATTGATTGAAATGGGTTTATCTTAAATATGTAAAGTCTTTTTTACATTTATGCACATTGTATTGAGTTGATATGAGCCATGATTTTGATGCACTTTGAAAAAGGTAAGTGATGTGCTTTGCAGAGAAGAATCAAAGGTAAGCAAGTAACTGTTATGAATTCTCATATACAGAAACA
Source organism: Xenopus tropicalis (assembly GCF_000004195.4). Classification (NCBI taxonomy): domain Eukaryota; kingdom Metazoa; phylum Chordata; class Amphibia; order Anura; family Pipidae; genus Xenopus; species Xenopus tropicalis. Next base: position 42,418,791 of record NC_030677.2, read on the forward strand.
TATGTAGAGATCCAAAATTGTATTTAAAAAAATGGCTATTAACAGATTATGTTGTGAAAGCATAATTATTTTGTTTTTTGTTTTTCCTTTGCCTCTATGAAATCTTGTATTGATATACTTGAATTAGATTAAATAATTTCTATATATCTCCTTCTATGTAATATATAATAATCTCATCTGTATAATGAATAAGTGTAGATGCAGTAACAACCAGCACTCAAAGGACTTTTCAACAGGTAATCAGAAAAGAAAAGGTTCATAAGAAGTAGCCTCACATGGTTTTTTATTTATCTAATGTTTCAGTTCCTTACAGGAACTTTCGTCAGGGAGAAAGTGTAAATATATTATACACATTTCTATTTGCATAAATCCACACTCACATTGACGCGTTTCGATCCACAAGGGATCGTCCTCATATATATATACTTCCAAATACATGCCGGCACTCATGTATAGATAAGTTGCTTGGGCCTGGGTGCGGGTCCAAAGAATGCTGAAGTGCTCGAGGAAGGGTCAGCACTCACAGGACTTATACAAACAAATTGTTTTATTAAAGAGGAGACTAATGTTTCGGCTAGCACTCTAGCCTTTATCAAAGTGGTGAATATATATAACTTTCAAGAATGATTCAAGCTTTACTGTATAATCAATGTTTCCATCTGAGTTTAGACCTTTTTCAAGAAGGTATCTCTAAAATTTACTGATTCTTGATAAGAAAGGCATCAGTAATGGAGAGTAGCCCAAGGATTGTGACTTAACAGGCCTTGACCTTAAGCACCATCTTGAGAGCAAAGAACTGGCAGATCCTTGTACAGTATCCATAAGGCTGGGATGCTGAGCAGTAAAGACTGTGGCAGGGTGCCTCCTGCACTTCCCTTTATGCAAATAGTAATTGACTTGATAGACTTAATCGATGTAGTAACATTCAAAACATTCTGCGCTTTATCCATAGGGACAAGTATCCTTCCAAGAATCTGCTAATCCAGTCTAAAAGTACCCAACTTAAACTAGGGTGTGTTGTTCTTTTAAACATTATAGTTGGCACTGTTTCATGCCAAGTGTGATGATACAACAGATCTACAAACGTATTTTGATTCTTCATTTAAAGGTACATCAAGTGTAGCAAGAGCATGGAGTGGCACATTTGATGAACTTCTCGGGAAGCGAATTGGTCAGTTCTTCAGTACCTACTTCAGGATGAACTCACCTGGACTGGCTGAATATCCAGACATCTTTGCAGTTTTCTTAATTCTCCTCTTATCTGGTAAGGATACACCAGCTATGTACAGCTGGCAGCCCTACACCTGTTGGTTCACAAATTCCCTCACAATTTGTTGTGGGTGTACTATAGCAACTGCAGGTGCAAAGTTGTTTTCTCTTGGATATACAGAACCCATATATGCAGATTTGATGCTGATAGTTTTATATAGGGCTCTTTATTACTATACCTATTTGTTAAGAAGAAGGAATTGCAATAGTCATTGGCAATTACAATTATCCATCAAGCAGGTCCATTATAAAAGAGGTAAATGGTAGAGATGAAGTGTACAATGGACTTTATTGACTTTTATATTATACCAAAATCCTTTACAGTGTATCATTATATGCATAATAGATTTGAATCTCTTTTACTGAATTACACCAGGTTCAGTTCTCCATTCCATTATATTTTCCTTACTCTATAGGCGGCTTCGCTCCCATTTTGACTCACTCAAAAGTGTCATTTACCTCCAGCAATAGGTGTGTCCTTAGTAATGTTTTTTTTTAGTTTGCTAGCATTATTTAACTCAAATGCCATACTACTTTTCAGCGAAAAGTGAAGTGCTTTAATGCATGAATACCCCTTTTAGATTGTTACCCAGATTTCCCATTGTCAGTCACCAAGAGATTCTTACCCACCACAAAGAGACAATTTGCTTCTGTGCCAGGCAACTGGTATTCTGGGAGTAGAAATAAAAACTATTTATTATGGCTTCACACAGAACACTGAGAACAAAAATTTAAATCACAGCCCATATGCAACTTTACCAGTTTTTATAAAGAGGGCATTTGTCCATGATGTGGACATTAAATATATGTTCATGTTCACTTTTGGCCGTAATGTTGCAATTCCTAGGCTTGTTGCGGTTCCATTCATTTGCTTTGAGTGCAGTGAGGGTGAAGAGGTATGACTGTAAACACACAATCTTATGGAAAGTGAAATGCAACCTTTACTATTGAAATGCAACCTTTACTATTCTAGTGAAAGCATGGTGTTTACTATAGAAATGGGAATGTCACAAGAGAATTCTTAACACATTTTCTGTTCTGCTGGTGTGTAGACTTAACCTTTTACTCACATGACCTGCTGTACATTGCACTATTTCTTTGAAGAAGAAACATTCCAGAATTGTACAATATACCTGTGCCTGGGGGAGGGGTTCACAAATCATATTTAGCCTTCCAGCTTCAATGACTGGTGCTTTTGTATGACATGGTACAACATTTACTTAGCTATGCAGTGTTAATGGAATACTGTCATGGGAAAACATGTTTGTTTCAAAACGCATCTGCTTCTACAGCAGAATCCTGCATTAAAATCCATTTTTCAAAAAAATGAAATTTCAAAATTTTGGGGCTAGCCATATTCTTCATTTACCCATCGTAACACAGCAATGTGACCTGTGCTCTGATAAACTTCTGTCACACTTTACTGCTGAGCTATAAGTTGGAGTGATATCACCCCCCTCCCAGTAGCCGATCAGCAGAACAATGCTCCCAGTAGGTATCAAAATAGGACTCAATAGTAAGAAATCAGGTCCGGCTTGGGACTCCTCCAGTCTGTATATAAAGCTGCCTGAACAGCTTTATTTTGATTGCCTCAGACACTCCTTATAATACTCAAGAGGTGGTATAGTATCCTAATATATATTTATATTTACAGAGAGAGGGAACAAAACAGCATTTCTGTTGCTGGTGAGTGCTATGCCATTAGATTAGTAGTTGTAGTGTTTTAGCGAAAACCCAATGAATCAGGCCTTACAACAGTAGCAAACTGGTTCTGCAAAAAAAGCAATTTTCCACAATTGTTTACCAAAAATTTCTTGTTCCTCTGATATTCACATTAACTTACGTGATGTTAGTGTTAAGCTCAGTATAGAGTCTGACAGTGGCCACTGGCATAACTATAGAGGTAGCGGAGGGCCCAGGGGAGCGAGGGATGCGGGTGGACAGGGGACACAGGTAGGGGCCGGGGAAAGAGCAAGTAGGCTGGGCCCCTCTGAAGATTTTTCTGCAGACTAGTTATGCCACTGGCAGTGGGTATGAAATATGATGGAAAAAATGACTGCCTTAGATTTCATACCCCATATGTGACTGCAGTGGGAATAAGAAGCTGTCTCATATTTAAATGATGGGCACTGTGATATCACACAATGTTGTTCATTCAGCTTCATTTTTTTTCTAAATTTGCAGTGAAATACCCTGCTAATAATGAACTTCAGGCTTTTGTATTTAGTTCTGGAATGGAATGTTTGCAGGTTTATAAAGAACGTTAAAATGAATGTGACTTAATACAATGATCATTGTACTGTACTAGATCTATAGGCATGGGGGATTTATAAGCTGTCCCTTTAATCTCTTATCCAGTGATTTAAAAGCAGCAAATAAAACTTACTCCCACCAAATGCACAAATACTGAGCCCCAGGCACATTGTTAGAGCAGCATATAGTTGTTGAAGCTAATCTAGTTTGTGCCCACTGTCACAGAAGATTGCTGCAGGTACAGGATCTCGTAATCGGATACCCGTTATCCAGAAAGCCCCTTCTGTACAGTCCATTTTAAGCACATAATTGTAACTTTTTTTAAACGATTTACTGTTAAAGCTCAGGAAATAACAGTAACATTCAGAAAGCATTAACTTTCTAAGATGCAGTGAACAAAGTGCAAATTTGAGCGCGACCATATTTTTTCCAAAAATGCACCAGTTTTTCCCCAGAATGCAATCATCATTTCAGGTGCAATTCAGGTTCTGAACCAGACACAACTGGGCTGCGTCTAACATACTTGCACTGTGTCCAGTTCATCAAAATGACTGCAACTACGCATGAACTTTGTCACAAAGGGGGAGCAGTTGCGCCAGTCTGTCTGGCTTCATTTCAAGTGTTCGTTCACATTAGTTCTAGTGTTCAGTGTGTGAATAACACCTGTGCCTGAGCCTTTAGGCACAAGTGTGTTGTATCTATTGATGTAGGGCGATGAGCGGGCCCTGGAGCTAACCCTGGGTCAGGAGGTGGGGGCCTCTGTCTCAATATGGGCAGCAGTGCCTGAAAGGAAGGCAGGAAGGGCTATGAGTGAAAATGAATGTGGTTTTAGCAGCAACTCACTGCAGGGAGAAGTTGCACGCTGCGCTTGCAGACATAAATAACCCCTAGACTTTATATTAACATTTCTCATTAGTTTGAAAAATAAATGAAAATATCGGAATTTTACTAAATACAATTGTTTTTCAATAATTTTTTTAGGCCTGCTCTCCTTTGGAGTAAAGGAATCAGCATGGGTGAACAAGGTGTTCACTGCAGTGAATGTTCTAGTGCTTCTGTTTGTCATGATCGCTGGGTTTGTGAAAGGCGACCTACAAAACTGGAAGATCACGGAATCCTTCCTGCAGAACATCTCTGCTACAGACGGGTAACATACATGGCATTTCTCATGTTTCTGTGTTCCTGCCCAGTATCCAGAATGCATTGGGGAGGCTAGATAATCAGGCCAGCTTTATTCTCTATTGCTGTAGATATAATGGATTAACTAGAAACTACTGTATGTACTAAGTACTGAAACGTTGCTTACCTGCTTTGATCTGTAGCTATTTAGGGTCAGATATATAAGAATTTCATTCTTTTCTGTCACCAGTGGGAGGAATAAAACATTTGTGAGGAAAGGTCCACATATTCGTCATTTCTATAGCATTTTTTCACAAGGGGCACATTTGTTAAAGCTCAGAATCTCCGCAAAAATGTTTTTAACATCTTATCTCTAGAACAGAATGATACGTATGGGTATTTTTCCAGACAATTTAAATATTTTCACTTGTGATACAATGGGAAAAGAAGGGAATATTTTATTACGAACTTTGAAAAATCTGCCCCGTTTTATTATCTATGGTGTAATATATTGCCTCTTTTTTCTGCAAATGTAAGAAATAAAAGCAGTACACAGCACTATGTATGGAGTGCAAATACTATGGAAGATCAAATGGACAGTTTAACCGTATGCTCTTTAATCTTCTAGAAACTCTGTATCCTATGATAATGTGACAAGTTTATATGGAGCTGGAGGCTTTATGCCATATGGGCTCACAGGGATGCTGGCTGGCGCTGCTACATGCTTCTACGCCTTTGTTGGATTCGATTGCATTGCTACAACCGGTAAGAACTAGTGAGCTGACTGCATTATAAATAGAAGGGGAAGACCTGATAGGGCTATTGAATGAAGCAACTGGAATACCAGCTCAGCTTGATAAATCAGGCCAAGAGCTACTTGTACCTTTATGAAGTATGAGTTGAGTTGAGTTTAGTCTATGACTAGGAAAGTAAAATATGAAATATTTAATATCCCCTTTTACAAAATTAATATTTCTTCATAAATTTTTCTCCAGTATTATTTTAGGTCAATTAAATGCATGCGTAATTGGCAAGTTCTGCAAACGCAAACAAATCTAATATTTATGTTTTATACAGTATTTACAGTATATATATATATAATATATTATATTCTTCCTCATAGCACTAATGGGCAGTTTAGTCTTTAGGCATTAAGACGGAGGGAAGCAATAAGGGATTGCTTCCTTGTATCATCAAGACTGGGTTTGGACTTGGAACCCTAACCCTGGCACTTGTTTATGAAGAGTCTGTGTAGTGTCACAGCTACCGAAGGTTCTGTTCTTTAATTGTGTTGGTATAATATTTTTTGGGGCTGCTGGGACCAGGCTAGATTTTCATTAGATCAATTTGCCTATAACTTATATAATATATATATATATATATTTAACACTAAGGTGTTTATAGGCAGTCATATTTATGTGTACATTAATCATTGAAGTCTGTGTCTTCTTTTGCAGGGGAGGAAGTGCGGAATCCACAGAGAGCAATACCCATTGGGATTGTCGCTTCCCTACTTATATGTTTCATGGCATACTTTGGAGTGTCAGCTGCACTGACACTTATGATGCCTTACTTCAAGCTGGATGAGAAAAGTCCGCTTCCCGTAGCATTTGAGTATGTCGGATGGGGTCCTGCTAAATACGTTGTGGCTGTGGGCTCTCTCTGTGCTCTCTCTACAAGGTAAAAATCCTATTCCTGTTGATTGGGCCGCATCACCAGAGATACGGTGGTGTTATTGTGAATTCAGAATCCAGTTACAACCTCCAGATATACCCAACCCAAAACTTCCCAGCTTTTCTTCACTATTGGCTCCCAAATTCCCCAGGTATCCCCACCATTCCAGGACATGTTGAGTTTGGAACTACAGGCAGGCTTCAAAACAGACAACCCTGGCTTATAGCAACATGAATGGTCTTTAGTCAACAGGGTCTGTCATTTATTACAGCTTTTGCTTTTGTCATTAGAGGAAAGTATTCCCCAAAACACCGAACAGCCCACTGCTATGTAAAAAGCAATTTTTCATTTTTGTATAGGAAGGTGAAAAGCAGCTGTATTTATATCAATTGTCAGCTGAAATAATACCCATTTAATCCTGTTGCCTTTCTTAGAGTGATTTTCCTGTAATTGCATTGTCTGTCATTTTTCTAAAGTAAATGTGAAACTAGGATGCCAGGTTTTAGCATATAAAACAAAAATATTTCTGTGCATTGTGTTGGTGACGGTGCATTGGTTTGGGAGCTATCATAACTCTGCTTTGTCAGCTTCTTCTATATATTGCCTAAAACAAACATTTAGTCTTTATTAACTGCAGGCCTGATGATAACAAAGATACATTATTGCCTTATTACTTCTGCCCATTGTATGCTCACACTGCTAAACCTTGCTTTGGTACTATATGTATTGCCAGAGGTCTATTTATCAAAATTCGAATTTGTGAGGTTTTAGAGTTTTTTTCTGCTTCAAATAAACTCACGATTTAAAAAAAGGAGAATGTTTGCAAGCTCAAAAACAAAAATAAAACTTTGAAATTGGATGAATAGTTTAAATTTTGGCTTTTACACCTCCCACTGACTTCTACATGACCTCATAAGCTTTTAGATCCCAAAGTTCGACTTTTTTAGCTTAATAAATTGATTTGAAGTTATAATTTGAGTTTTAGTACACAAAAAACTTGGATCACAGTAAAAATTTAAATTCATCATTGATAAATCAGCCCCTTGCTGTTTTTACATTTCTTCGCCTGTACAGTACTCGGAGCATACACAGAGTCATGCTTTTGGCACATTGCCTTTTTATATGCTCTATAAATACCGCACATCATTTTTTAACTCAGCATATTTAACACATATGTCCCTGAGGATGTGCAGCCTTAACTTTCCTGCAAATACCTACAGCATGTTGATTCCATGGTATTACCACCTGACCACAATATAATTAATATAAATCATTGGTCAGTTATTGGAATGGCTGCCCCCATGGCTATATAATAACACACACACACACACATATATATATATATATATATATATATATATATATATATTGTATATATATATATATATACTGTATATATATATATATATATACACATATATGTATGTGTGTGAGAGAGTATATTAATTTTGAGTATTTAAAAGTGCAGTATAACAGTAGAATACATTTAAATGCATTGAACACCATTCAGTTTTTGGCTGTACTAGCCCTGTTACAGCTCACTGTTAGCAGAACCTATTGCCATAGATCTGCTTTTAGTCCTACAGAATATCTCATTCTTTTGCTGTAGCTTGAGAGAAACAGCTTTATATGATTTCTGAGGGTAGGAGCCAGTTTCATAACTGGAAAAAAATCAGATTTTATGATGATTTGAGTCACAGGTTTTGGCTTTATAACCAGAAACCTTGGGCGTGATTATTATTATCAGCCAAATAGCACAGAATGTCCAAGCGGCAAGCTTCCAACACTCCCAGACTTAAAGTAGTGGTAGAGTAAATAGCCAACCATTGTCATTTTAGAAAAAAATAATAACAGAACTGGACATCATTTCTTTGGGCCAAAGAAAGAATTAATTGTAGCTATGTGAGTAAATGGAGAAAAGACCTTCAGTGTGTCCCTTTTAATGGGTTTCTTCACTGGAATTGCTTTAGTGACATGGCATTTATTCACACACCTGGAAGGACATTTAAAGGGGAAGCTGACATAAAAATCAAATAGGGAGTGTTCATCTACATGCATTTAGTATTGGATTTTAATTAGATGTTATTTTTTATTTATTTGTTTGTTTATTTTTTCATTTTTATGGTAACTAACCATCAATCTTAACACTGGTAGAAAAGGGTCCAAGTAGTAAGGTAGATAATACAATACTAGCAACACTGATAATTTGGCCTGAAAACCAACGTGCTTTCTGGTTGTTGGGGGCGGCCTAGCTTGGCACCCAGCAAACATTTTAAATATGAGATTTGAAAAAGACGCAAAACAGGCACATGGTTTGATAATACACATACATATAAAGGCCAGGTGTACAGTTTGTAGGTTACTTACATATATAAATACTAATTTAAAAGTGAATGTATTCTTTAACCACATGTTCCTACCATGTGCTGTGGGTACACCCTAGTAAGCTGTATGCATGCCTTTGCAAATGTTAAAGGGACACTGTTATCAAAATAATGTATCTTTGCTTTTGCCTGGAAACCCATGTACACGGTTTAGTGAGAGTGGGAACATCAGATTTACGTGAATTCTGAAAAAAATCATTCTAGTAATTACATTTTGAAGCCAACTGCTGCCATAATTCCTGGTACATTTAGGCCTTTCCTGCCATTCATGTCATTCTAGCTCAGTCTCGGCAGAAAAACAAAATGTCAGTGGTCTGAAATTTTTGTCTGAAATTTGTTTTTTGTTTATGAATAGGGTTGTCACCTGTCCAGTTTGACCCTGGCAGACTATTTTTCATAATGGCTGTCTGGGTCAAAACTGCCTGCCTGGAGTCTGGACATGACTCTCCATGACTGACGCAGAGAGAGAGAGAGATCAGCCAAACTCCGATCACCATGTCATAGCCCCTCTCCCTGATGTCATGAGCCCACCCACAATATGCTACCCCCTGCCCAGACTACCAAAACCAGGAAGGTGGCTACCTTAGTTATGAAACCCAGAAAGCTTTACTAATAGAAGTCTATTTCTGTTTCATTGTGTATTGAGTATTAAATTAGAGTGGTAATAAATAATATTTAAAAAATGCTGGGCCAAAGGCTAAGATCCTCCTTTGCCTTTAATATTTATAGTATCTAAAGCATTAATTAGTAATCCCCAATCATTGGGGGGAGCCCCAATCATGCCTCATTTTCTGTTACACAGGCAACTGGAGTGCTATGACAGTTAGGAGGAAGAATAAAGTACAATTTGTTAAGCAACTGAAAATAATATAAATAATATACATTTTTCCGGCACTAATCTAATTTACTAAACCTTATTGATTGTTTGCTGGTGTAAATGTTTTCAGGCATCTTTATGAAAAAAAGCAAAGACACTATTCTGTACACAAAAACAAAATATTTCCTTCTGAATTGGGGCTAATCCAAGGTTTTATTTCTCCTTCCAAATACTAGGCTACTAGCTTTATTATGCCTTTTATATTTTTGTAATCCCAAGCTTAATTTGCTGTGGTGGCGTGCTGTTTAATTATCAGTAATTTCTGTCTTTTCTGTGACACAATCTTGCATGACCGGTGTTTGCCTTCTTGCATGTGTTTGATTTTTATTCAGTCTTCTTGGATCCATATTCCCAATGCCTCGTGTAATCTATGCAATGGCCGAAGATGGTTTGCTTTTCAAATCTCTAGCTAAGATCAGTCCCAGGACGAAGACTCCGGTTATTGCCACACTGTCGTCCGGTGCCGTGGCAGGTGAGATTGCTGTGGAGGAACGCGCGGGTATTGGAGCCCCTTATGTAGAACGTGTGCCTTTACCATGAATCAACATTTCATTTTCCCTTCATTTTCCTTCTATCAAGGCAATTGTCGTTTTAATGTCTTCATCACTGCTCTGTTATTGACCCCCATGCCATTGGTCATAATCTTCTTATAAAACATCAGTTACTATTGTTTTTAACAGCTGTTTAAGCCAAGGGACTGTAACCTGGGTGTCATACCTACAGCTGTTTCTAAAGAACCCTCTCCATTCTCCAACAGTTATTGTCTCTTGGGTAATGCTGGGGTTTGTGGTTCAGCAACAGATAAACACCCACAAGTTACAGATCTTCCATTTAGTTTTCTCTTAAATCGACATTAAATTATGAATTATTTTCTATCATATACAGGTGTGGGGTCAGTTATCCAGAAAGCTCAGAAATTCTTACAATTTTCTTTTTCTCTGAATTAATCCTACAATCCTGTTGGGTTTATTTAATGTTTAAATGATTTTTTAGTAGACTTGTCCCAAAATTCTGTATAACAGGTTCCATACCTGTATATTTATATATAACTGGTAAGATCTGTTATGTCTCTGCCATGGTAAGTAGTGTGGAGTAATATGTATTAATGCAAGTATGCAAATAATTGCACAGTCAAAGCAATACATTATATCATTTATATATATATTTATATGTCTTTTAAAGGGAAATAAATGGAAGATAGACCCATTAAAAGGGGAATATTTTCCCATATAACATGTTTTATTAATATATAAATATTGGGTAAGGGAGTTAATAATGCCATACGTCCTCAGCCTTTCTTTGCTAACTGTTCACCCTCATAGATTTTTCACTTCAACTTTTCATTCCAACATCCCTAATTTTTCTATTCTAGCCTGCTGGGCTCTATGTTTCCTCTTCCCCGAATTCTGTTTGCCATGGCACGAGACGGTTTACTCTTTAGATTTCTTTCCAACGTGAGTGCAAGGCAGTCACCAGTCGCTGCCACACTGACTGCAGGGGTGATATCTGGTAAGATGTGAAAAACAGGACTTCTTGCAAATACCATCTGGATACTTGCATGAAAGTTTGGTCATGGGCTCTGTTTGGTGGTGGCTTCCTCTGCATGTTAGACTGGCGACTACTGCTGCCTTCATGTACATGTTAAAAGAAAATTTGTACATTGTAAGTACAACATTAAACTCTAATTTATAGTAATCAAATAAATTACTGGCCTATATTCTTCAAAGCAAGGTGTCCAATAGCATTTTTGGGGGGGTTTTTGCGTTTATCTAAAGATGAAGATAGTTTTAAATGCTTCTTCTGGGATATTGATCTTGATATATTGATGGGAACTTCTGTAGAGCAACATTCTTACTAATATTTAGTGTAGGCAAAGCGGCACTTCCAAATCACCTGTACCTAAGGCAATCACTTGCTCCCCAAAAGCACTGCATACAGTTTAAGGCAGGCAGCGCTCATTGATCAATGTGGACATGTGGCATCAAGTAATGGAAGCCTTAATGGTAGAACATACATGGAAATGAGGAACAAGATACCCAGGCTTAAAAAATGCCATATTTACTTGTATAATAAAAATCCTGTTCTTATTTTGAAATAATAATTTTATAGAGCAGGATATAGAGTGAGCCCCTGTCTTATAAAGCAATACAGTCTTTGGTCAGAAAAAATGGATTTCATAAATAATTTCCCACTAAGCGATGCATTCTTCCATGGTTCATTTGTCCAAGACTTGGTCTGCTTCCAAGGTCATCTACTGTGCATGAACCTTAACAAGCCACTTTATCTCCCTAGGCATTAGTGTATGCCATTAGAGTGTACATATGCATGTTCCAGAACCAGCACTTACTTTTCTAAGAACCCACAGTGTTTGGTCCAAGAAACGGGTGTGGAACTGCAATAATACAACTTTTTGTGTTGTGTGTAATATCCAGAACTAGTGATATGAATTAAACCCCAAAGCTGTAGAGCAGATAAAGAGATTATTATTATTGTCACTATGGTATATTATTCTATACTATCCTTCCGCAGTTCTCTTCAATAAGAAAATTGGACATATTTTCCTGCAGTCTAAAATGTACAAAAAAGTTTATTTCCCGCAAATCAAAATAAACTCAAGAAAAAAATTACAATATTCCACTTTGAAGAATTTAGGTATAGTAATGTTTAAAATATATTGCAACTGCAGCTTCGAGATATGCGCTAACACCTTTTCTGCGAAATGTATAGAAACAAATTACCCCACTCTATTTTTTCCTATTTTGGTGGTTCCAAAATCTGAATTAAACCAAAACCAAATATATAACAATAACTATGATGCAATTAAAAAATAAATATTCATAATTCATAAATACCCACACATATAGTTCATACATACCTGAGTATACAGATTATCTGCTTCTGCTCGATGGGTCAGTTTCCCTAACCCCCCCCCTTCCCTTAGGCTCACATTGATATGCAACCCTTCCCTCAACTTCCATTCCATTATCATATCATCATTATGAAATGATGAATTTTGGGACTATCTCTGCACAATTAATCTGTGTACCGCCCACTATGGAAAGAGCAGGGACTTCACAATAGAACAAGGTTAGGGAGGGGTTGCATGAAACTGTGAGCCAAAGGGGGATGAGGAATGGTTTATATGAAGTTTTTCTCTTTTCTGGATTTAGGTATGTCTGTGTATAAAAAATACATTTATATTTATTTTTGGCATTTCAGTTTTTATGAGCCTTTTCTACATAAGCCAATGGAATGAGCTCATGTAAAAAAACAAACAACTTAGTTTGTTCATTGCACCATGCCCAAGTGACTTAACAGTTTGCTTGTTGTTATGAATATAAAAACAGAAAAGAAAATGTTATTGGGTGTTATTTTCTGTGTCCATTAAAATTACTTTGGTAGATGTATGCAAAACCCAATGTAACCTTTACACATAAGTAGAGTGTTAGGAAATATTTGTCCTTTATACACGGCCAGCAGCAAAGTGCCCAAGTCTGGTTTCTCACCAAGGTGTAACTTAATCTTCACCAGCACAAGGCCATAAATTACTGTCACTGGACAAGAGCCTTCTGGATGGATGGGGAGAATGCAGCTCAGAACAGCTTGTTGTTTTCCAAAAGCACCCCAGTCCTTAATGAAGGCAAAATTAATAATTTTAGAAAATGGTGGTTAGGTAAATCAGATGCCACATAGCTACCTCACTGAAATAGTATGTACTTTTAAGTGCCAGTACTGGTGCTTCCAGTCAAACTCTTTGATATGGTAGCAGAGGCAATTTCAGATGTTTTTCTGCTTATAAATATGGCAGGCAAAATGCCTAAAATCTACCCCTGGGTGCCATAGCCCAAATGTTATCTCTTTCCTTAATTCCTACAAAAATATAGCGTCATCTTTTTACATTCCATACACATGAAGAAGTCATGCAAGTCAAAGGCTAGAGTAAAAAATATGCCCAGATACAGGAGTAGTTCACCTTTGGTGAACATCTTCCTGTACTTTACCTATTGCCATAAAAAATATTTAAATTTAATTACATATATATATATATATATATGCAGTGAACCAGTTGATTGAAGGCAGCATGGCATTAAGTTCTATTTGCCCTTTTCTCACTCATTTGCACATTGTTACCCAAAAGGGTTAATGCTATCCAAATGGGGCATATGCACTTGAGTTTGGAACAAGCACTGCCCCAACTCCTCCTGACATTATGCTGCTGCATAGCAAAAGAATAAGCAGAGCCACCCCCTCTATACAGATTGCTCCAGATATGATGTTGGTAAGGGCTTATATAATATGAAAGTCACCTTTAAAGCCAAAGTCCTGTTCAAGTGATTCTTTCATGATTACATTGAGATAATGTTTTCTATACTCGCCCCAATTTCAATAAACTGGGCATGGATTTCTCAGACGAACTACACATTCTGTGCAAAAATCTAAATACCATCACCCATCATTCTGATACCTATTCATGTACCTATTCATTCTCTCTTTAATCCACCTTTCCATGTAACAAGTCATTACTCATTGTCACTTTACAGACATAGATCATAAGTTGAAGCTGTAATTGCAATATATGTGAATCTACTGGACTTTTTCTCTTATTTGTTTCAAAAAAGTGCAAAAAGTAATAGTGATGCCACACCAGGCCACAAACTCAGGGCCAACTGCCATAAAGCGTATTGGACACTGTTTGCTACCACTTGTATATTTGGTCTTTGGCTGAAAACACAAATGTTTGGCCTCATGTGACATTACCATAAACTAAGTAGATTTGATTGGAATCATTTACGCTAATTGGCTAAAAGAGCATTTTTTTAAAAATAATTTTCAATAACACTCCATTTTAATGTACCTTTCTGTGGTATGTGAACAATTACTTGAAACAAATGACTGAGAGAGCCCAGTGTATTCTATTTCCAATTACAATTAAGGAGATTAAGCAATTGTTTCATTCCCGTATCTGTTCTTTTTGTGCCTGTTAACATCTGATTTCCAAACCATTCCCCCAAACTCTCTGTCCTTGTTCCTGGGAGGTTTGTTCAACTCAGGTGGCAGTTTCTGTGCATGTTTTTCTTCTGAACCTCAGAAATGGGTAAGAGAAAAATGTTATCAAAGTATAATTATAATTACCTGTTGGGTTTTCTTTATACCATGTTCTCCAGCTAGTGACAATTCTATAATTGTTTTATCACAGATTATACTAAATTAAACAGTTTATTTCTTATATCACGATAGAGTTGGATGCACTCTAGTCGCCACCACATATTGTATCCTAATGAAATGATGCCCAACTTAGCAACTGGTTATAGAGAAGGCATTAATCAAGGGCAACCTTTGCAGTGTGTCCACTACAATTTCTACACCAAAAACGTATTTGCAAATAGAAACAACTCTAGAGTTTCACTGACTGGAGTAATGTCTTCCCTGATTTATTGCAGATCATTAAATGAATAATGTCCTAATTGTTGGTATTCCTTTCTTCTTTTTTTAGCTGTTATGGCATTTCTCTTTGATTTAAAGGCCCTTGTTGACATGATGTCCATTGGTACCCTTCTTGCCTATTCACTGGTGGCAGCTTGTGTTCTCATCCTCAGGTACAGACAGATTTCTTGTTAGAAGCATCCTTTTGGGTGCTCTTGTACGTTTCACTTTTTTGTCCCAAATAAATTAATATATGAACACTCAAATTCAGTCAATTTTTGACTAAACTTAGTTATTGTGCCTTCAAGTGTAGCCTCCTCAATTGATTTGGTTACTGAGTATAATAGAAAAGTGGTTAGAAGATCATATTCAGTGCATGTGTTGGGGCAGTCAGAAACTGCACATTCTCTACTTATGCCTAGTGATCTGACTAATAAGCCAGTGGATCAAGTTTTTGGTGTCTGGCTGTTTATTCCTTGGCATAATTACTTGGGCAGTTTAGTCTGGTTAAATAACAAACTGAATTCAATTTTATCTGCTGAAATGTTCCCTTCTCCGTAGCATTAAAAGGGCTCCCTTAATCCCACATATGTCACAAATTATTACAGTTACCTTGTAAAGATAGACATTTTCACCAAATCACTAGAATACTATTAAAACAAAGTATAATAAACAATGTAGTAAAAAAGTTTTTCGGCCCATCTATTTGTGTTTCATTGTGATCATCATGAAACCAATCTGGATCTCGTATGCAGGTGTTCACAGCATACTATACTACTACAAATGATATATTTTGCTTCTGTTCCTGTAAAAAAAGATAAATGTTTTCCCATTAAAATGTCAGCAATGAGGGAAATTTTGTTGGCTAGGTCATCACAAAATTCTTTCTTCGACTATGGTTCTTCATCTCACTACCAGGCATGCTTATAAAATGAAAAAGGAATGAGAAATCCCCCCCAGCTGCAGCCTGTTAGGATTTTAAATAAGGAGCTGCTAAGGAGGCATCTGAGTCCAGTGCTGATTTGTTTTGATTGTACTGCCCATTTAATTATAGATCCCTAATTCAAATTTATTGTACATCGCTGCAGAATATGTTGGCACTTTATAAATAAATGTTAATAATAATAATAATTCAAAGATGCATAGTCTTCCAGTGTCAGCTGTTTTGGAAGGATTTAGGAGTTATTAGAAATTTCTCATTGCATATCTGGATAATAGGAGTATCATTCAACAAAGTGCATATTGTTGTGTAACTAACCATTTAAAATGTTTATTTGCTTTTACAGATACCAACCTGGTTTAGGTTATGAGATCCCAAAAGGTAATGCTGAGAAAGAAATGCTGTCATCATCTGAAAGAGAGTCAATGATGAACGAGTCACAAATCAGTATCCTGCATGATAAGAGCTCCAGTTTCCACAGGCTGATGAATCCCCCGAGCGTGCCAACGGAACAGTCTGCCTCCCTTGTTAGTAGCCTGGTAGGATTGCTAGGTAAGTTCCCATGCTTCCTTTCCATTTCATCAAGAAATTGTGATATGTCTGAATAAACAATAACATAGGTTATGCTCTGAATCCCTCTTTGGAACAAGTGTTTTCTCATTAGAAGGCACCTAGTACAGTAGCTGACAGATGTTATTGGATGCCAGACTGTTGGATCATTGCAATATAACCATCCAGCTATTGTGACACAGAGCACTTGGCTAAGTAAGGTTTCTGGACTATAAAACAGTAGGAGAGCTGGGAGAGATGACAAGCAAACTTGTGGCAAGTTCCCCTGAAGAACAGTGGCAGCCTAGGCAAGACTAGTCAGTAACACCTTTTTAGATCCTAAGGAGAAAACAAACTTGGGTACCAAAGGGGTGTATTATTGAAGCATTCAGTGGTTAAAGGTGGGTGAAGAAAGGTGGAGGCGTGGTGGCATGTGCTGCACAAAGTACTGTTTTCTGAAAAATAATCCCTGGGACGGGGTGTCTGGGGCCCACCAGGGCTGCAAACTCAGGGGCCCCCCACGTTAGTCGTGACCTCCACCATGCTGAGCCCCATGCTGCTGCCACCACACACCCAGATGCGGATGAGCCACTGCTGCCTTCCTCCATGCTGTGGCTACATCTATGGGGTGGGGGAGTGCTTGCACTTTCCAGCAGGAATCTGGTCTGGGTCCAGCCCAGGCCTAGGGTGGCAAGACTGCTGCTTCTGCAACAGGTACTGGGTACATAGAAGATAACAGCTATTTAACTCTCCAGTAATCGCAGTCCCCACTACTGCCGATCACTATTGCTAGTTCTGCACTTAAAGGGTGAGAGGTAGGGTGGGGAAGATTTTAAAGCTGCAGAGGTGGAGATGGAGGTGCCAGCCGCAGGGGGCGAGCAGGCACATTGGCCTTGGGGTGCCTGTACTTCAAATCTGGCCCTGAGGGCAAGGGTACACCTACACAGCTGTACTGGGATTTACAATTTGAGATAAACGAGCCATGTCCAGAGCTGTACCATGAAAGAAATGTATTTAAAATCATGTATTTTAAATGGAGCAAGAGTAATGTAGGTAATTTGTATATAGCTTTTACCTATAATTCTAATCCTTTTATCTTTATTTACACCATGGATGAGATTTATCAAATATCAAAATCAGAAATTGCTAGACATTCCTGCTCTGATATTTGTATGTGTTTTCTCTTATAGCTTTAATTATTTGTGCACTGAGTGTTCTCACAACATATGGCGTCCAGGCGATTGCTGATATAGAGGTGTGGAGTGTCGCCCTGCTGGTTGTGTTTATTGTATTAATCTGCTTGATTGTGATGATTATATGGCGGCAGCCTCAAAACAAGCACAAAATTACATTTATGGTAAGTGTTTTTAGACAATTCTCACTTATACTGGTAACGGCCATAGGGCAAAGATACAGACACATAAAAGTGCACACATCTTTAAAGAAACTGATGTGTTTTTTTATTTAAAATATATAACATTAAAAAATAGAAAACTATATTAGGTGCAGTATAAAAAGATACAGACTAAACTAATATACCGGTAATTGGGATTCTGCACAATTAGAGCCATTTTGCTTACTTACATTTGAGCTCTAGCTGTTAGGTCTTTTGCTTAACTTTTTGTGTCATTTAGAGTATAACACAACTCTCTCATTTCTGCTACAGGTACCGTTTCTACCAGTTCTTCCTGTTTTTAGCGTCTTGGTCAATGTTTACTTGATGGTGCAGTTAAGTGGTGACACGTGGATAAGATTTAGCATATGGATGGTGATTGGTAAGCTCAGTTCTATCATCTCTGATGGGCCATTATCTGAGTTGTTTCTTTTATTAATCTGGCCAGGCTTCTAAGTAAATTGGAGCTGTGTTTTTACACTAGCATCAATAGCATCATGAAAAAATTCTACCTGTGTCAATAATATGGCCACTAGGGGTTCATTTATAAACACTGGGCATACATGTATATGCACCTGAGCAGTAACCCATGCCAACCATCAGAAGTTTGCTTTCATTGCTCTACCTGCAGCTGGCTGAAAAATATCTAATCACAGATAGCAAGTTGTTATAAATGACCCCCATTATGCTTTGCTTACAAGTGCCTGGTACATATAAAATATTACAGTGCATTCCATGGATGATGTCCAGTGTTCAGGATGTATGTATGTCTGTATGTATATCTTTATTTATAAAGCGATACTTTTGTACGCATCAACTGTACAGTAGAATACATTAATACAAACAGGGGGTTATTAAGATAATAGATAAATACAAAGTATAACAAATAAATACAGATAGATACAAGATAAATACAGTTGCAATAAGTTAAGAGTCAAAGACACAAGAGGATGGAGGTCCCTGCCCCGTGTAGCTTATAATCTATATGATGTCCTTATGTGCTCAAGAAATAATCATAGAAGAGGCTATTACTGTAGCTTAGGGCCAATTACTCAATACAAATGTTCCAACATTATCCCATCATTTTTGTTTTTGAAGGTTTCTTGATATACTTTGCTTATGGCATCAGACACAGCGTGGAAGGAAAATCCAAGAAAGTTGAAGATGAAGAGGATGAGGAGGATTCCGATGGCAGCCCTACAGAGGAAAAAACAGGGAAAGAAAACGAAGAAGAAAATGCCAAGGAAAGTGACCATTTTATTTTGCATGAAAGGACAAGTGAATGTTAATTGGAACTGTCTTACAATGCTTTTCAGATGCATCACTGAAGCAGCAAACTATCCCCGCTGTAGGAATGTATCTCTTGCAGTTATATGAGCTGCTCAAAAAATGCTGGAGCAACTGCAGGAAATGCCATAATGCCATTGTATGACGGCTCTGTGGTCACCCTTTGTGCAAATACAGTATGTACAGTGTGTTGTCACACAAGCTATCGCTGCTAACCAACTTAACTAGTTCTTACATAATCCCTTCTAACAACTCTTGTTTTACTGCCACATTTGATGGGAATGTATAGGGTCCTTCACCTTCCTTCCAATCAAGACTTAGGACAATATTATTACTCTCCTTTCTATATTTGGTCTTGTCCTTTTCCATAGTGTATAACAGAGAATGTTCATTCACATCCGTGCATGACCCAATGGAGCTTGCCATCAGGGGTCACTACCAGAAGCACACACACACACACAAGGGTTCAATTCATCAAGAGACAATTAACCTCCAAACTGGAGCACTTGGAAGAGCCTAAACAGTCACAGAGATAATGTACAAACTCCATACAAGTAACGGAATTCAAGCCATGTGTTCCCCTCTCTTCTCCTCTCTCCTGCCATGTGGTTGCATTAGTCTTTCACATTGCCTTAGCACCCTGTTCTTAAACTGCCATAAAAATGCTTTTTAATTGTTGTTACTGTAACATATGAATGGAAAACACAAACCTGCTACTTTTTATTCATACATGGGGGGTCTTATTTATTAGCATAGACACTTAATTGCACCATTGCAGTGAGCAATAGCAAGCAACCAGAAGTACTTTTACAGTCTTTGAATGCAAAGAATTGATTCTATCTCATTGGAAAATGCGTTGGTGCAGTTTTGCAGCAGTGTTAGTAAATACACCCAGTATATTCTCCTTATTACAAACTATAGGCAGTGGAACATCTTCTGTAAATCCATATGCTTAACCCGGGAGCGTCATCAAAGAGCGTAGGCCACAAAAATTGCAGGCTGTGTGATATAAATAAGAATAAGAAGGAAATCTTATAGTAGAATAATAGTTTTCAGTTGGATTTACAAAAGAAATGCAGACAACTGAAAAGGGTCAAAAGAAACCCCCATTTCGGTGATGTTCTTGTAGTTTATTGGTTGCTGGAGAACCCACAGGTCTTCCCAGTTCTGACTTTGGCAAACATTCCTCATGATCATGGGTACTCTGGCCCCAGCCAAGCCTTTGGCTAAAAGGACAAGTGAAGGTGACTCTGGTGTCTCTGGTGAGTTTGGAAATGTGAATAATTTATTACATCGGCTGGACTCATTTGTTAGATTTAGATTGGTTGCTGATCACAGTTGTTTTTATTTTGTGAATTTGTATTTTCAGTTTTTTCAGTATTTGTTATTTTCAGAACCTGACTGTTGACAGAAGGGAGCAAACAAAACCCATAGCTGCCCTTTCTGGCCCTTTTATACCGTAACGCATGGATACTTTTCATCGTCAACGCGCTCCTCTCGGGAGTGGTCCTGGCGATCATTGTATTTAATAGATACAATGTACTAAAAACTAGAAAGGAACTAAGCTATTTAGTGAATAATGAGAGAAATACATATTATTACATGTGTATATATGTATAATATACTCCTCTGAATGTTTCTTCCCTAACATATCCCACACATCATCGCAATGGTTGCCCACACCTTGCGTTCCTCAGTTACACATGCTTTTCTATTCATTTAAATGGGGAAATCTATGTTGGTCCCAAACCATGTTTTGCTAGTAATTTAGATTCTACACCAGTGAATAAGTTAAAATGAGAATGTCTTAGAGTTTGTGTCAGAAGATTGTGCCTATCAAACATCCCTTCCAAAACATTATGAACCATGATGAGCATATGGTGGCCTGTGCTGGCCAATCTACTTTGTATGTTCCCAACCTGCAACCAGAAATGATGATACAGAGATCTAAAAATGACCTCACCAAGAAGATACTGCCTGTGTATTGTCAGGAGATGTCCTTAGATGTGTAAATATTTATTTATTTGTTGATCTCTGGCGCCACCATGTGAGTAAAATCTGTTGGTTCCCTGCAGGGAGCTAGAGAGACAACTGTATGATCCTCAGCCTAAGCATGTGGCCACCTAACCAGTGATTTAGGCAATTACCTACCAAGTTCATTTGAAAAAGGCAAAACCTTGTGGCTAATGATTGCCATCTCTGTGTTTGTTTGAGGTCATCATCTATGTCAGACCTCCATTGGCCTATATAATACATTAATGGGCTTATTAGTTTTTGAGTTTGTAAATTTGAGTTTGTTTTTTTAAATTGACTAAACTCGCATATCCAGTGCTTACTTATTTTCAAATAAAAACCTTGAATGCCTTGAATTTTTTCAAGATTACAATCTTGAAAAACTTGAAAAATGTGAGTTTGAAAATATGACGACTTTGCCCAGGAAACCTCCCATTGACTTCTATAGAAACTCACAAGCTTTTAGATGGCAAATTTTTACATACGAGTTTTTGAGTTTTTTGCACCTAATAAATACCAGACATTTGAGTTTTTGAAATGTAATTCCAATTTGAGTTTTTTTATGTAAAATCGTGAAGAAAACTGGAACACTGATAAATTATCCCCCAACAGTTGCAGCCAGACGCACAGCTAAATTGTTTTTGACCCAATGTGTGTTCTTTAAAAATCTTTCTGTCACCTATTTCTGGTATCTGCCAGGTACAAACAGATAGGGATGTCACCTGCGTGGTAAAATGTACAAGGACAACAGACGGGCTGGTGTATATTGCACAAAATATGGAACAGACACCAAAAGTTGTTTCTCATTATAGAATATGAACATATTTTATGCTTCTTAATTGAATGCTTGGAGCTGGGAAATCTGATATGCAAGCTCCATATAACAGATAATATACTTAGAGTATATCAGCAGCATGTAGCTGCTCCTTAGCACAGGGATAGGCTGTACTCCATCCGCCAGCATTGCCATAGTCTCTAGTAGGTAGTAGTACAGCTGTAATACTGCAATCCAGGGACAGCATTTGGCTCATCTTGGTTCTGATTTATGAACACATTTTGTTGAACAGGGTGTCCTTCAGCTAGAGCCCAGTACAACTTCCATCTCCATCAGCCAGCCAAGAATCATTAGTTGTTATTATATTAAATGTGTATTTATATAGCACCAACATATTCAGCAGTGCTGTACAACAAATTATTAGTTCACACATGTTAACTGTGGTGAGCAGATTAGTTTGGAAAATGCACTAAGGGTTTCATGAAAAGATTTGTATTGTACAAAATGGCTGTTATAAGACTCTGTCTAATGAGTATGAGACCTGGGGCCCTCCAGCCATTGTGGCATCACAGCAGTTTGAAGGTCACACACTACCTGGATTTTTTTTTCCTTTTTTGGACAAGGCGACGTCTTACCTAATCTTTTGTTTTTCTTCAAGTGTCCATAGGCAATTAATATATAATGTGTAATGTTTGTGTCCATGTTGGTGTATTTACTGCTCATAACATTCATGTTTTAAACACAATTTTTATCACCTTTTCTAATCGCTTATAGACTTTTTGCCACTAGAGCAGAGAGTGGTATCCTTCCACCTTTTGTAATGCATGGTAAACTTACGCTTTAAACAATGTTAATGCTGCCAGAAAGCGCTAACTCAGGCACAACTGCGAAATATTTTCTTGCCTGCATTACCCTCATCCATCTCTGTAGCTAATCCTACATCTAAGGTGGGCAGCCAGCGTTCCTTCCTACGCTCTGCTGATTTCTAGTCCCTTTTGCATCCCTGGCGAGTCAGTGAGAGCACCCAAGCAAAGAGATTGGCAGTTGTGCTGTGGGCAGGGTGGCAGTGCCTATCCAGGGACACCTCAGAACAAGAGATCAGCAATATTCCTGCAGGGACGTAACATTGGTGGTTCAAGCTGTTTGGTAGAAAAAGAATACAGATAAACTTGCAGAATTAAACTTGCAGAGTTCAGCTGGCACACTTCTTCCTTCTAATGCTGCCTTTCAACCCATGAGATAAAGAGCCATGGATTTATGTAAATAAAAGGATATATAGCCATAGCTGCAAAGTACCCTGTGAGCAAATCCCAGGCATTTTCCTCTTTTGTTACACACTGTGCTAAATGTTGTGTCGGCTGGCAGACTGATAACAAAAGGGATTTAACCTGAACAATTTACAATTGATATAGTTAGAGTTTTGGTCCCTCGGATGAAACACTGGAACCCTGGAACTGTCACGGTGGTCGCCAGAATCTGAACCATTCACTTGTTTCTGGTCGCTAACAATATATCTTCTACTGCATTTTATTTTTTTTTCTTGTATTGTGTCTTTGTGATATATGCTTCTTCTGTATTTTTTACAATAAATGAAAATATAAAAATGGCCGTCCTGTCAAGTCTAATCTTATTTTCCTTTTAGAAGTTGATCGCTGTCAGCAGTGCTGTATTTAGACCTAAATGTACCCCTCAGGCTGCGGAAGTGATGTCACGCGATCACGTGTGGGGTAACTGCCCCCTGCACTCGCCATGAACACCCTCACATCCCCCAAGTTCCACCACAGGATTTCCATAGGTTTCATTTGGCTGAGGCTAGGGAGGTTTTTCTTTAAAAAAAAAAAAAAAAAAAAATTCTTTGGAATATATAGGCACCCCCTAAAGCTGCCGACCTTCACAGGCCCCTGAATATAAATATGCCCCTGACTGTCGGTAATGGTGAGCAGAGTAGCGCAATGATTGTGAGTGGGGGTCATTTATCAACACTGGGTAATTTTGCTCATGGGCAGTAACCCATGACATTCAGATTGCTGCATTCATTGTTCTACTTGGAGATGGCTTAAAAAAAAGCCTAATAATGATTTGTTGCTATGGGTTACTGCCCACAAGCAGTGTTGCCCAGTGTTGATAAATATGACTATGCTAAAAATATGACTATGACTATGCTAAATCTGCTATTCAACTCCAAGTCCACATAATGCAGTAAAAATCTGCTAAACCACATGCTCAGGGCCCAGGATACATTTGTCATGAACTGATGGAGACTGATCTATAGACCCGTGGCCAGGCTGACAGAGCTGAAACAAAGCATTGTGAGAGAGATTTCAACAGCTACAAAAACATTCCCCATTGAAATAGAAAGAAACTGCACCTGTAGTAAATATGGTGCAATATTGGCCTCTACGAGGCTGCAAAGGTGCCGGATTTCCTGGGCACCCCCTTTTTATACTTATTTTTATAGTGGTGGACACAACTTAGAAATGATACCACTGCAGAAATGATAAATACACATAGGAATGGGTGGTCTGGAGATGACGTTGACACACGGTTGGCAAGCTTAAATAGAATGCCATATTAGTACATACAGTCCTTGTTTGTTAAAAGGGCATCATGATTTTAAAGTAGTATGATTATATTAAGAATTGTAGAATTATGCCAATTTCTCCTCTTAACACTACAGCCATTTATGTAGCATGTTCCAGCTGGCTACCAAGGAATGGCAAGCACAGCCAGCACTGGAACAGCATCCACAGGCAACTTACTATTCCTTTCAAGCCTTATTTGCGTATTACTAAGGTTCATTTATGCAGGGCTAGAAATCTGGATATTAACTGGCGACTAATCAAATGACTTACTGTACCTGAAGGCCTCCATAAGGCTCCCCAGATGTTCCATTCCAGCGAGAGGACAGCTTGTGATGCAGCTGTGGAACTGGCATTTATGTGTAACTACTGAAGCATCCAATTCTTTTCAATAAGCCATTTTCTTCAAGTAGATCTGTGCTATAACACATTCCACCTGAATGATAGTCACCTTTTTAAAGGTCTTTTTTTAGGTGTATTTCTACTGGTTGAGAAATCCTAAAATCTCCTATGTTGCCTATTTGTGACTTAAATTGCTCCCACCACCTGTCACTGCTCATACAGGTGCACTTTGGCCTACAAAAGTGGATTTTCAGGACAGAATCCTCTGGTATAAACACCAAGAGGACAGCTGCCAAGGCAGGTGGTGAGAGAAATATCTGGTGTGGCATTGTCCTTAGGGGTAATGTGATATAAGGTGTAAAGTTTCATTCCAGTCCAATCTACTGTAGCAACCTATCAGCAGGTATCATTTACTGGTTATCTGTATAAGAGAAAATTGCTTATTAGTTGCTATGGGTTATTGCCCTGGGCAAACTTTGTGCCTTATTGCATATGAGGGCAAGGCTATGGGCACACAAGGTGTTTTCTGCCTGTGTAGAAAAGGCTAAATCAGCACAGTACAGCTTTAGTGTGTAAACGGCACACTGAGTGGATCTGGTGCAAAGATTCTTTAGTGTTTTCTGTACCAGTCAGCTGCATTCAGATCAGGCAGTGAAAGGGAGCAGATTGGCCTTCTCTCACATATGGAAAAAAAAAACCTCATGTGCCCATAGCCTAATAGTCCTGCCTAAGTGGCTTATTGTCTGGCTGGCCAAATTGTCTCTTATCACCTCCCATAGCCCTTCTGGTTATTACACTTTAGCTCACAAGGGCCATAGCTTTGTTATCAATGTGGTGTGTGAAGATGTAGGTTTAGAATTAGCAAGAACAACCACTAAGTGTATAGAGGTATAACAGCAAAAGTATGCCAACATATGCATCCAAATGCTTTTGCACAAGAATATGTGTATAGTAACTCATTACCCTGCTGCCTTCGCTTTCCCAATTTCATTCTAGCCCGAGTCACTAATACTCCAAAAAAACCCCAAATATATATATATATATAGACAGACAGAGTACCGCACACATAGGGACTTTATAGAAAAAACAAAAAAATTTATTGAAAATAATCCGACGTTTCGAGCACCAAACTGTGCTCTTCCTCAGGGACAAACCAAAAGACAAAGTGCTCCTCATTTATTTTAGGTTTTTCCGTATACACCTTTTTTATTTTTTATTTTTATTTTTACCTGTCCTGCAGCCTCTCTTCATTTGAGGTGCGCTAGCCCCCCTACTCGGTTACGCTTCAGCCGTTGCCATGGTGACGGCGCCGTATCTGACTCCAAATGATGACGTCCCTAATCATTGGGCTACCGATATTGTATTGGGCGGCAGTAACTCCTTCACACAGCAGCGATCTCCTTTCTCTAAGAATGACTGATCTTTCTACCGCTTCCTAGTAGCTATCAATTGACCTATCTTTCCGTTTATTCCTACTGGTAAGTTACATGTGCTTTTGGTGTGAGCTTTCTTATTTCACTGCTCTGCAACACTGTATCTGACTTAACCTGATACCTTGACTGTGAACATCGGCTACACGTATCTTATTTGTTTCATTCCCTTCTGTTTGCTTTTTTAATCACAGTAGTAACCAGGTTTTTATGTCAATACGCCCATTTGATTTCTCACTTTTGCATTTCATTTCTGTATTACTTTATGCTATTTGTTTATAGAGGTTGCTATGGTGACGGCCTACACTTTTTGGCGCCGTTTTTGTATACCAGGGTATTTAAGGGGTTTGTATGCACTTTGTCTTTTGGTTTGTCCCTGAGGAAGAGCACAGTTTGGTGCTCGAAACGTCGGATTTTTTTCAATAAATTTTTTTGTTTTTTCTATAAAGTCCCTATGTGTGCGGTACTCTGTCTGTCTATTGAATTGTTTGACCAGCACCAAGGGCATTTGCTTCATTTAAAGGGTGTGCTCCTTTTTGTTTCTGTATATATATATATATATTTGTGGAGACTGAAAATAACTCAAAAAGGAGGTAGAATCACCATTTATATCTTGAAATTATAACGATACTAGCATGGGGCCTTGTCTCCAACAACCTGAGCCTCCACATCGGAGCTTGTCCTTGCTGTCATTTGCCATTGAGTCTATGAGTTCTCTCTGAGGTCAGGAACTCATCTAACTGGACTTCATGCCTTCTGTATAATGGATCCATTATTAAGTGATCTGTTGATGACTAAAGTCAAGTCTAATAGGGTCAAAGAGGTGGGTACTGTCCTTGGGAGATGTTGTCCCTTATAGCCACAGGTAAGACAACAGAAGGGTTTTTTTTACCTCTCTCAGTGTAGGCAATTTTTTCCTTTCTGAAAATATCTGCTAATTTTAAAGGAGATCATACATTTTCAGTAAAAAATTGCATGTAAATAGAATTTAGCATCATCGCTGCATGAAAATAAGAAGCCTCCCCTGTATTTTTGCACTACTAGGGAACTACAACGTCATTCATGCAGTTGGGCCTTCCGCTAATAATGCACCGAGCGCGTGAAAGCCAATGTAACCACTGATAATGAATAGCCCAAAGCATGTGAGGATCTGATTCCTGTAGTTAAAAGCAGATAAAGTCCATTTTTCTTCTAACCAGCAGAGAGCAGACATGTTTCACATATTTTTAAGATTTTTTTTCTTTCCATGTATTTCTTGAAACCTGATCCGTTAGAAGCTTGTCTTCATGCTTTTGGAAAATACAAATCAGCCGTCCACATTCCTAGCTGCCTTTTTACCTCATCTTTTCACTGACAGCAGCCAGAGACTCTGCTTTTCCCCCTCAGTCTGTTTGGGCTGCAGACTGCATTGGGGACCACCAGCCGACTGACAACATGAAATTGTGGGTCATTTTCAGCTTGATCCTTGTGCACGAAGCTCTACAAAATGGTGAGTTAATTCTCAGAGCCTCCTGAATGTCACATCTATGGACCCTTGTGAATAGAGCAGCCTTTGGTAGATACCAGGCTCAGCTACTGGCATAATAATCTTTCTCAGCACCCAAAAATAGAGCCATGGAATCATAGGCAGGGAATGTGCATTAAGTGAGCACTCTGCTAGCTTACACTTGACTAACACTTATTTTGCAGTGAATACATTCTGACAAGTCAGAGGGAAATGTTCACACTTAGGGGGGAGATTTACTAAGGGTGGAAAAGTCACTTGGGTGAATTATTCTCCTGAGCTGATTTATCTTCTGAAAAAATCACCAAAGGAGAATAATTTGACATGGGAAATTTTCTATCACTGTATCCCCAAGGGGCATTTTATTTTACCTTTTAATTTGACTACTTGCATACCGTTGGGGATGAAGGTAATGTACATTGGTAGGGAAGTAATGAGAACAAATTACAGCCTTGGTTACACCTGTGCTTCTGCATGAGAAGGAGGTTTAATATAAGGTGAAAAATAACTCCAAAAATGTATATTTACTACTTCCTTTATTGCACAGTGCTCTGATTATTCTTATTACCTGTGGCTCTCCTGTTGTTGATACACCAACTCCCATCATGCCACTTAGGGTTCCCATAACTACATTCTAAGAATAGTCTGTAGTACCAAAGATCCTTTGTGTCTGGTTTAACGTTATTATTTCTTATTCTTTTCATTGTGCAACAGTTTTATTCATGGCTTTGCACAGCATGTTAACCATTCCATCATGCAACATGGTACAAATTAGTACTGAATTAGTATTTAATCAGATATCAAGAAGGTGGAGGTCTGTGTATATTTATAATGCTTCAAGGATCCATGGTGAGTTCAGCCAACTCTGTGCCATTGGAGTTGATTAAACCACAACAGGCAAAGCAGCAAGTGCACATCCTTAGAGAGGCCACATACTGACCTTGTAATGTTTCCCATTGCCTTTTATGTTTATACTTGAGAAGTGTAGTGAAAAAAACAAATAATGAAAAATAGGGTTTATTTGACCTTTAATGCCGTTACCTAAATTTGCTAGGATATTTGCAGAGGCTGGGAAGAAAGTAATATAAACATTGCAGAGAAAAAGAAATTCAGAATTGCTTCTTTGCAAAACACAGTGGAAACCCCAAAACAATAAAAATAGCTATAATTAACTATAAATCTCATATCTAGGCCTGTGCCCCAACACCACCCTTGTTACACCCCTGCCTTTTATAGGACTACCCCAGACTTAGTATTACATGGCAGCTCAAACCCCCCCACATGAAGCTAAAGAAATGGATAGTTAAGCATGAGGTGAAACAAAAATGTCATGGAACAGGTATGGGATCCATTATCTGGTAACCTGTTATCCAAATAAACTAAAAGTTATCTCCAAAAGGCTCTATCTATTATTTTAATGAATTAAAATAATAATTTTACATTTTCTCTGTAATAATAAAGGAGATAAAGAAAACTTTCCCCAGCTCAATAAAGGATCCTGGAAAGAAACTCTTTATTAAATAATTAAGACAGATATCTCAGTGAGAGACAGGTACATACATACTACGCTTCTCAGTCATGTTTCTCTAGCACCCCACAGGCTGTATCCAAGTGACCCCAATGTGAGCACAGAGTGTAAACTTGAACATCTCCATGTCAGTGAGTGCAAAGCCATTCTGGAAGGCCATCTTCATCCTATATTAAAGGAATAACATTAAAGGAATAACTTGTTGGTGTTAATGGCATAAAATACAAATGTAGCTTTTAATAGGTCCATAAAATAATTACATTGGGTGCATCCGTACTCACCCTTCTGAAAAAAAAAGCTAATACTGACAGCATTTCCTTATGGATGCAACAGAAACAAAGTCCATGCTACTGGCAATTAGGAGTGAGCGTTAGTATTTTTTCAGCTGTAATGTGATTAGTCTCAGGGGAGGAAATTAAAAATAACTGACTGACCCAGCATGGAGGCTAATTAGGGTGTCCCAGGTCTGGGGAACTTGAGAGTCAAGTAGAAAGGACAATCTGATATTGTTTTCCCATAGCTTAAAACACCATGAGGTGGGGTTATATCAGATATTTGGTAAAGGTACCTTGCATAGCCCCAATTCCAAACAGTTGGGGTATCTTTTATCATTTATATCTAATTACAGGGGGTTGTGGGAGCACACATTCTTGTATGCAAGTGGGCATATTGTCAAAAAAAAAGACTTATTGTTTAACTATATTTTAATTATCACTGCAGTGCTCCCAAAACTGTGTATTTTGCAGTAGTGTTTGTCAGGATTACAGACCAAATTTCCCTTGGTTTGTAGTATCTCTATATCCATCCCCTATAACAGGCTCCCCTGTGCTATAGCAGAGGATGGTCAGGCTGTAAGATCAAGTATATATCAGGTGATATAGTTAGATACAGTGGTGCTTTCCTAAAATATGACCAGGGGTCAACGGAAAGGAGCAGGGATTTTCCCTAATGTGGTAAGATGGCAACTTTATGGCCATAAAAACTCTCAGGCTTGAGTCTGTCGGGGAGTTCTAATCGGCTATCCCTCTGGGTTGTACCAATACTGCCCATCGGCAGACCTGTTAACACAGCTATACGTTGGCTTGATTGGTTTTGCCTGTACAGGCTGTATAAACTGGTCACCCATAATTCAGTCATTAATCATTTAACTGTATAATCCCTGGT
The DNA here is from genome assembly GCF_000004195.4 of Xenopus tropicalis. Lineage (NCBI taxonomy): Eukaryota > Metazoa > Chordata > Amphibia > Anura > Pipidae > Xenopus > Xenopus tropicalis. The sequence goes on from NC_030677.2 coordinate 42,449,295, forward strand.
ACATGTACAGTCTGGCAAACTAAAAGACTGACCAAAAAAATAGGAAACCAGGCTCACACTTTGCTCATGTTTGGGGACAAATGTTGCTATGGAACTAGAGGAACATGTTCTTTTCTGCAATGCGGCTGCTATAGAAAAAACCTAAATTAGTCTTTGTGTTAAAGGACAAGTATAATTTATCATTTTTGCTTGATATTGCTGTAAGTTTCTTTCAATTTTCAGTAGAACACATGGTGACTTGTTCCAAACAGATTTGTTTATTAATATTAATTTTACTTAAAACACATAAAATCAGTGGTGGAAGTTGCAGTAGGCAGTAGAGTCGCCTGCCTAGTACAACTATTTCTACAAAAGGGGTGGTTTTGGTTCCAGAAAATATGTCCCTTCTCAGCTTTCCTGTGGCACCTGGTCTGTGTCCAACACTATCTGTGCCAGACAGCAGGTAATGGGGTGGTGGGACCGTGAGGTAAGTGGGGGCAGATAGCCACCCTCGCCTTTGGTGCCAAAGCTCTGTGCCCCACCTTCGTTTAACATATAGCAATTATATTCTTAAACCTAAACTGATCAATATAAAGTGATTTTAAATGGTCACTATTATCTTTCCTCCTGAATTATGCTTATTTCAGTTAAAAATGTGTTTTCCTGTGGGGTCAGGAAATATCAATATAGCATTTACAAAAGAGGCCATTTTCCTGAATTTTTGGGTCCCCAAAATGATTTTGCTGTGGGCCCAGTAGCTTACAGTTATGTCACTACAGGTAGCACTGAGGCTAAACACCGAGTGCCCTTAAATAGCAACATTTATACCATAAAACACAGATGTCACAAGAGAAGATGTATTACTCTGTCAGTATTTACCTAGTTGAATAGATAATCCGGGTTGAAAAAAAAAAGTCAAGTTCTACGTCTGTAAATGACCCCCAGCGCACATGTATCTAGAGTCAGACTTACCCTATCCAGGGCCACAGATGCATTTTTATACATTGCCAGACAGCTTTTTTTTCTCCATATTTCCTCATTTTTCTTTGCCCTTGGGATAGCTGTGTTTTTGTAACCAACACCATTCTGTGTTTAAATTGGTGGTAGTGAACCTTGACTGTGAGACTGTGACCCAGCAATTGGACTCGGGGGTCTTAAAGATACCAGTCAGTGTGAGCATACGCCATTCACTTGTGTATTTTGTATTTTCCAAAAATCCTGCAAGTACTTAAATCTTTATCCAGGGGGTAGATCACTATTTTTGCATGATGTAGACAGTCTCATTCCAAGACAAATAAATATTTTTATTTTTATATTTTTTTACTTTTTTTAATATTTTTTACTGTTATATTTTTTTTTTATAGTAACATAAATAAGAATTGTTATCGAAATAACATGCAGAAAACATGTTCCTAAGAAGCCATTAATGGGTTTAATTAACACACAGGTACACTGCCTATTTCATTCAGTATCACATATCCTTTGGCTGAAGCTTATTTATTACTCTTTATTACAATATAAATGATTATTATTTATGAATACTGAAAGCAGTAACAATTTCCCTTTTAGAAGAGAAAAACATTTGGTGGTAAATTTATTCAGAAAAATGTGTCTAACCTCCTTTTAGAGAATATGGGAATAAACATTCCAGATGGAACCTTGTCAGTATCTCTGTGTCTGTGTAGAATTTCATGGCACATACGTAGGGTGGGAGCAATACTGCAGCATTTACACCTTATCATTATGCAGATAGCAACTATAGGTATGGGATCTGTTATCTGGAAATTCGTTATCCAGAAACTCCAAATTGTGGGAAGACTATCTCCCATAGACTTCATTTTAATTAAATAACTCATATTTTAAAAACGAATTTATTTTTTTCTGTATTATTAAAATAGTACCTTGTATTTGTACCCAACTAATTAATCCTTATTGAAGGCAAAACAATCCTATTGTGTAAATGAGTTTTTGGTAGAATCAAGTTATAGAGATCCATATTATGATATTATGAAAAGATCCCTTATCCGTAAACCCCCAGATCCTGAGCATTCTGGATAACAGGTCCCATAGCTGTACTATAAATGTAAAGTGGTGTACCATGGATGCTAATCATTTTTGTAGTAATAGCTGAACTTAGCTTTAGGGAACACCCCACTGATACAGAGAATAGGAGACTTGTAAACTGACATGGTCATGATAAAGTCTGTAATGACGACAGTAACAGTGTCAATCACAGTCACTAACACAGCTTCTCTAGTTCTCTGTAGTACACAAAATTCCCAATGATAATATTATTAAACAAAGTATAAGTATCCACAGGCCACTTGGTCCTCTACTACTGTGTATCTTCCTGATACACTTCCGTCAGATCAGGTGACTTTACAGTTCCCAGGTTAGGCTTGTGTCTAGAGATGCCCTCTATCTGTCAATGGAACCTTGCCAATCCTAAGCTCCCTATACACTGGATCCCTGACTGGCGAGGCACTGCTGGGGTACTGACACCTTTCTCACTCCTTGTTGGAGCCATAGCTGCTCAACTAGCTGGTCTTATACCTCACAACTTCCACCAAGCACCACAAATCTGACCAACTACTATATAAGTCTATGAAGATTTTCATTCATCCAGGTCATGGTATATCTAGTATAAATAAATTTGAAGCAACTGGACTTGTTTAGTAATCATTGAAGACGTTTCACTACTCATCCGAGCAGCTTCTTCAGTTCAACTGACTGGTATGGGAAGTCCTAGCATATATACTCTTCCACTAATCCAATCACAATGGCACTATGTAACTCTTCAGAAAGGTGACATCTGAAACTCACAGAGGTGTGAATGCTGTGGAGTTACTTTGAAAGGATTACCCAAGTATCATGCAACTCTTCAAACAGGTGTTACTTGTTAGAGTTGCATGAATGGATGTGTGAAGAGTTCTGAAACTGCCGGGGTACAGATGTTAGAACAGCATTGTATGTAGCAGACAGATGGTGTCGAAGTCCCCCGCCTCTGTTAAGGGATGGTTTCTCCACTTTGACATGAATGGCCTCTTTTACACCTCTTTCAAACCAGCGGTCTTCTTTGTCCAAAATTTGGACATTGCTATTTTCAAAGGAGTGTCCCTTGTCTTTTAGGTGTAGAAAGACAGCAGAGTCCTGGCCTGTAGTGGAGTAGTCCTGGCCAGAGTAGAACTGAAGAAGCTGCTCGGATGAGTAGTGAAACGTCTTCAATGATTACTAAACAAGTCCAGTTGCTTCAAATTTATTTATACTAGATAACTACTATATAACTTAACTATATGGCTCTACTTGGCACCTCTCAGCAGGGACAGACCTCACACTATGCTTAATAAATTATATCAGCCCCTTAATATTCCCACCTATTTAGCATAACAACATCTTCATGCTAATTAACAATGGTACATAACCAGTCTCGCATGAACTCCCGTAGAAACAGTATAATATGGAAAATCTGTAAAATATATCCTTATAAATGAGACAAATACATCAATGACTGAATTGTTTGTACTGGTAAATTTTTTGTTGGGAGGGTTCTACTGGTCTATCTTTTAGTTTTAATTATGAAGGTTTCTCAGCATTTTGAAAGCATTTCTTGACTTTCTGAAACTTTCATGACTTTCCTTGAGAATCAGATTTAATGATCTGGAGCATTTACCAAGGCATTTACTCACTTTTTCTATTGTTTCTATTTTTTTTACTCCATATAGTGTTAAAACATGTTTTATGCAATTTCTATCAGACAACTAAGGTTCAAATTTGTTCACATGGCTGAAATTTCTATCACAGTGTAAGTCTATCAGACCTACACATAGGGGCTGATTTACTAAGACACGAATTCGAATCCGAATTGGAAAAATTCTGATTGGAAAACGAACATTTTGCGACTTTTTCGTATTTTTTGCGATTTTTTCGGCGCCTTTACGACTTTTTGGAAATTGTCGCGACTTTTTTATTACCAGTACGATTTGCGAGAAAAAACGCGAGTTTTTCGTAGCCATTACGATTTGCCAGATTTTGCACAACATTCGGAATGGCAACGAAAAAGTCGCGATAATTTTCCGAAAAATCAACAAATACCGATCATTACGAAAAAAACGCAATCGGACGCATTCGGCCCGTTCGTGGGTTAGTAAATGTGCCCCATAGTTTCAGGAAAAATTCTAGGAAAGAAGGACAAATTGTTCATGATGTTGATTTATGGTGATAAAATTGCAAAAAGTATTAATTTGTCACATGATACATTTACATATGGATTTTAAGCAATGTTCCCTCTTATTCCTTACTGGCTATTATATATGGTATTCTCTTACCTGTCTTGATTGTACTATTTTTTATTTTATAATGTGGCCCTAGGAAAGGTCCACTCGTTTGGTGACCTTGCCAAATGAGCTTATCTTATAATGTTTGACCAGTTTTACTGAGGGATCCTACCAAACTGGCCATCAAGTGTCAGCATTCATTTGATTTAAAAATATACAGGCTTCCTGCACCCTCAGTGAGTGTGAGATGATATTAAAGTTGATGATATTAAATGTAACTGTAACAAGCAATGTTAGTTAACAGCAGTAAGTCAGAGCAAGATATTGTTCTATATTAAAGGAGTATAACTACCCAGTCGGTGGGAATTCTTGCCCTTTATAAAGGACTGGTAAGTATTGGTGAATATGCCATGAAAACAACAGTAAAGAAGTTGCCCTTAAAGAGAATTCTAATCTCCAGTTCTGTTCTACCACATAAAATAAATATAAATTGTACAGATTTAGCCATGCTAGAAAATATGTGTTGGCTTGGTTAGTCCCAGATGTGTTTGCTGAGCTATAGAAGACCGCCAGAATCTCAGAAGCACTCGTTTTCACAATAAATCTGCTTTCTATTTCCTGCTGTCTCTGGTTGGGTTTGTGTTAGCAATTTAATAAGCATCACACCCATGCAAGAGAATTCAGACAGTTACTTGTCTGCAAAACTAAAAAGACTGTCAATGGTGAATGTGATCTGTTTTTGCGTGGACAAAAATGTATGAAATGCTTTTAGAATGATAAGAATTTTTGCTGCATTCCAAAGGGTTTTTTCTGACTATATTTTCAATTATACTAATTATGAGCTAAGGAAATGCAGCAAATATCTAACAGCATTGTGAGTGAATTGTAATTTGAATCCCCATACCTTAAGTCTGCTAAAAAATATTTGAGCATTAATTAATCCAAATAAGATTACTTTGCCCCCAATAAGCATTAATTTTATCTTAGGATCAAGTACAAAGTACTATTTTATTATTACATAGAAAAAAGAAAATCAATTTTAAAATGCTGAATTATTTGATTAAAATTGAGTCTATAGGAAATGGCCTTCTCAGAATTTGGAGCTTTCTGGATAATGGGTTTCCAGGTAAGAGACCCCATGCCTGTATCATAAAAAACATTATTAAGTAAAATTAACTCTCTTGTTGATGCCATATAGCTAGAAATGGCTACATAGAGCTTGGGGCCTACATGAGTGTCAATATGTGGGCATGCCAGAGGAAGAGAGAGACAAAATGAAGGATGGTACAGCTTTCTATCTGTACAAAGATTAATTGTTTTATATTTATTTGTAAATATAATGTGCCAGTAATGTGTCATTTTTTTTTTATTGGATCCTTCTTTTAGTTCTTGGCCAACCAGCTGCCAAGGGTAAACGACCCAAAGAACCAGGGGAAAATAAAATCAAACCGGCCATCAAAAAAGTAAAGCCTAAAGTCACCAAGCTGAAGGAGTCAACGGAAACAGTGGCAAAAGTACAGTCTATTATGACTCAAGTAATGGACAAAGGACGATTCCAAAAGCCACCGGCCATGCTGAGTATGAGTGCTGGTCACAATATGGAACTGAGATGCAAGGGAGAGAAGATCTCATGGAGTTATCCCGCGTATCTGGATACATACAGGGACTCTAGGCTCAGGTATGAAAATTATAATGCATTATGTATCAGTCATATATAAAAGTTTCTACTGCTTGTAATTTTGAAAGCCTAACAATAGAACTGACAGAAATTATCCAATGCAAGTTCTCTTTGTTATTTGCTTTTATTTGGTAAGCATTTAAACTTTATCTTTATTATTATCATCTGCCTCTTCTATTCATAATATAGGGAGAGATAGTGCCTATAGTAGCAATGGGATAATAGCCTCTGGGAAGGGACTGTGGCTGTGGGATAGCAGGTATAGTAGGGAGAGATGGTGCCTATAGTAGCAGTGGGGGGATAATAGCCTCTGGGAAGGGGCTGTGGCTGTGGGATAGCAGGTATAGTAGGGAGAGATGGTGCCTATAGTAGCAGTGGGGGTATAATAGCCTCTGGGAATGGACTGTGGCTGTGGGATAGCAGGTATAGTAGGGAGAGATGGTGCCTATAGTAGCAGTGGGGGGATAATAGCCTCTGGGAAGGGGCTGTGGCTGTGGGATAGCAGGTATAGTAGGGAGAGATGGTGCCTATAGTAGCAGTGGGGGGGATAATAGCCTCTGGGAAGGGACTGTGGCTGTGGGATAGCAGGTATAGTAGGGAGAGATGGTGCCTACAGTAGCAGTGGGATAATAGCCTCTGGGAAGGGACTGTGGCTGTGGGATAGCAGGTATAGTAGGGAGAGATGGTGCCTATAGTAGCAGTGGGGTAATAGCCTCTGGGAAAGGACTGTGGGATAGCAGGTATAGTAGGGAGAGATGGTGCCTATAGTAGCAGTGGGGGGATAATAGCCTCTGGGAAGGGACTGTGGGATAGCAGGTATAGTAGGGAGAGATGGTGCCTATAGTAACAGTGAGATAATAGCCTCTGGGAAGGGACTGTGGATTTGGGATAGCAGGTGTAGTAGGAAATGTCAATGCCAGAAACATACAGAAAGGGATGAAGTTAGTTGGAATTTGCAGAGAGAAGTAACCTAAAGAGAACCTTTATGTTCGGATGTCCCACTTAATCCAGCTCTGCTCCAGTCACAATGTAGCTAATAGTTAAATTCACAGTAAGTGGAATGCTGGGTGGGGAATTTATTTCTCTATTTTCAAATACTGTTTCTTAATGGATAAGCGGAATAATCTGGTTTTCCATGCAATTTCAAATCTTCACATTTCTGGCATTCCATTCTGTCACAGGGTTCCTCCAGTCATTCATTCCTTGTGTTGAATGTAACTTTATTCTTGGCCTGTGCTTTCAGGTTGTTTTTGTATCTTCCCATGTAACACTGGGTCAGCAGTGCAGAAATGACATCAATTGAAGACAGGCAGCAGGGAATAATTCCTTGTAGGTTCATCAGAGTTGCTCCAGAAATGGACCTCCACCCAAGAATAACTTGAATGAATTAAAGCAGTATATGCCTTTATTGTGCTCCTTGGCAGTTATCAAAAGCCTCCTGGCACATCTGCATTTGTTCTGAGAGGACTGAGTGCCAACGGTGTGTCCCTTTTCTATCTCACCTGCAGGCCTACTGGATTGTATATGGTTAATTCAGTTCTTTTGGTGAGGCAGGGGGCAGGTCATGAGCTAGAGCAGCCTACCTGGCTTTGCAACTGCCCCAGTGTCTCTAGTAACTTACACAATATTGTGCATCCCTGAACATCCCTGTCATGGAGGCACTGAGATGTAATAGTCTTTACTGTCCCCCACAGGACATGTGGTAATTACTGGCCAGTGCCCACCAGTGCTTCCTAACTTACAAGTCTAAATGATGCACAATTTACGGGATGGGAGGGGGGGCAACAAACTTCTGCCTACTACTCATGAATAAGGTGCTGCCAAATGCAGGAAGTGCTGTATTCACAGGTTATGTGCAAAGTGAAGAACAGAGGCCTGTGCAGGGTGCATGGGAACCAAATACATGGCAGTTTGTAGTTATTTTTTTGCTCCTTGCCCTGCAATCTTTTATTCATTATTCTTAACATTTTCCTCTGTGCTCAGTGCTATATGTTTTATCATGTACAGAAACCATTTGGACTAAAAGCGATAGCCCTCCCATCTATTATTGGTATCCTTTATTTATATAGCGCCAACATACTCCACATCACTGCTGCCCTAAGGTGGCCCAGTCCATGCTGCCTCCCTGCCCAGTATTTTTGTGTCGGAGCAGGTTTGGGGGGTGGGGGGCACAATATTGCTCTCTGCACTAGAAGAGCCAAAACTCTGATTCAAAGATTGGAATTCAAGCTCTTGAAGTTACCCGGGTGGCATTTTGCTACCATAGGTAACTTGTAGGGATTTGCTCCCTGGGGCAAACAAATTAGTACCGGCACACAAAGTGATGCAAGTGAGAGGGTGATTTTTATTGAGTCACACAAGTAACCACAAGGTTTCAGGGGGCATGCCCCTTTGTCAGGTGCCCCTGTTTACATCAGTCTTTGCCCCAGTTGAGCTTACAATCTAAGTCACAGAAATATAGCCCTGTACTAACCACCAGCATTGATCCAGTGTAAAGTACAACGCAAGGTGTGTGCAAGCACGAGCTGTCCGTTACATTATAAGCTTTACTTGTGGTCATTCATTGCTCACTGTAAATCCTTCACTTCCAGCAAAAACATTTGCATCACATGAGTACAGTTTTACTGGAATGGTGGAATGGGTAAATAACATGGCACTTTATTCTATTTTATGCTATTTTCTATACATAGTAAATGATCCCTCTTGTATTTGGTAAGAATTTTAGAATGTGGCCATTTGCTGAGTATCACTAATTCTAACTGTCAGTTTTCTCCCTTTAGTTTGTGGCTTCTTTTGATCTTTATTCTGATGTTAAATTGTGGGTTGAGCAATTGATTTTTTGCTGTTTAGGCTGGCACCTTTCCAAACGTATATTAAAAGACCTCCATAATATAAATAAAAGGAATAAGCCTGCACCTAATATAGAAGAGCTTCGTGAAGGAATGTGCCTTTCTGCTGGCAGCACGTTACAGAAATCAGGCAGGCCAAGGTAGGAATCTGGGCAGCCTTTATTAGATTACACTGATTTACTTTTTTGGAATACACTTTCCATTTACACAGTCTGTAAAGAATGCGTTCATAGTATTCATCTGGCGAAGGCTGCTCAGTCCTTTGTACAGGACAGGTGGCTACAGGGCTATCTTGCCCTGCCCTCAGTGCTACTGTGTGAGAATTACTATACCTGCTCTCTATACATACGCAGATGGCTGTGCCACAATACATTGCACTGAAGGATCACACATCAGTAATGATGTTACAGCACTCACCTCCCATTTCCAGCCCCAGCAAAAGGGGTAAATTACCTTCTATCCATAGACAGATACACCAGATACAAAACTGGGTGGCCTAATTGCCCCTGTTGCCCCAGCCCTTGACTACAACTGAGTTTTTTAAAGATAAAATAGCTTTTATAGATTTCATGTGCAATTGATTTAAACACATCTTGCAAAAGAGATATACAAGCTTACATCCAGTTATCAGCATTTCTAGAAGGATGCTTAGTCTTTTGTGGGGCAAAGATTTGAAGTCATTTTAGTAAATGCAGGGTAATGCTTTGGGGCTCCCAACCTTAAGAAGGAAATAAATATACATTTCATTTACTTCTTTCCCTTATGCTTCACCTTCTACTTTCATTCCTTACATTTTGACCCCTTCTTACCCTTCTTGCCGTGCTCCCCATATCCAAGCTTGCCACAAACTTTTCCTTGTGCAAAAACTGTTTTCTGATTGCACAGAAGCTTCAACTTGGAACCTTCTGTATCCAACCCAGCTGGAGTGCAGTTTTTGCCCCCCAAAAAGTTTGCTGCTTAAAGGATGCAGAACTGGAGAGTGCAGCCTGGACAATTTGTGGCCATTAAATGCAGGCCCTTTGCGTCAAGCATGTGTCTTATTCTCGGCGATCAGGCCTTGTATGCAGGGAAGGGAATAAGGGTAGATTAGTACAAGCAGAAGGGTTATATTGGTTGTGGGTTTGGATATTGCTTCTCTCTTGCACCTCACAAGTCAAAATTATAACCAGTTCTACTAATTGCAAAGCAACCAGTAGGGGATCCCTGAATTAATCTGACCAAGGACATCAGGCATATTACACCAGACTGCTTTATGTGTCAAATGGTTCCCACTGGTAGTTCCAATCTATTTTAACAAATTAGTACACTAAGACACTAGCAGTTTGTAACTGCTAATATAATGAATATGAATGAAACATTACCAAACTAAACAGCAGGTGGCGATGTTGCCTTAGACTTAATTCTACTAGATAATGTATGTATGACCTGGATGAATGAAACTAAAATCATATTGTCATATTGTTGTGGAGAAAATAAAGCCATTCATCCATGCCCCAATTCTATGGTACCGTCAAGCAACTGTAGTAAAGCCTCCGCTATGCTCCCAGGGAACCTAGTAATCTAGACTTTTACTTATAGCAAGCTGCCTGGGACACTGTGACAAAGTATATAGAGTGCCCCCCCCTCCCCACAACTGTTGCTTGTGCCCTAATAATATAACAAATCAGTGTAAAATAATTGGAATGATATTTTCTCCTGTTTATTTAAAAATTGCCCTGAATCTTTCAGCTACATTCGCTACAATTTCCCCTTTGTGTGTAAAGGAAAAGACTTCCAAACATTTTTGGAACATATGTACTGCATCTGCCAAAACAGCCTCTCTAGGTAACAAATTCCACATGTCCAGTTCCCAATTGCTAAAGAAGTTCCATGGTATAATCCAAACCTTCTTTCCTTTAAAGGGCACTTTCTAATTTGCCCCTGAAATCATATAATTGGGCAAGCAAGTGTCTGTTCTTTCTTTATAGTAGAGCTGCCTGCGTCCAGGTTTTATTGGCCCCTCATAATCATATAATGTAGGATAGCCCAAACTTTGGCCCTTCACATTTTGGTGAAGAACAACTTTAACTTGTGCTTGAAGCTGTAACACACTCCTAGAGAGATTTACATTGGTTATAGTTGCTTTCCTGGACTTTCCTATCTACAACTGCTTTTCTGGGGTCTTCATAACTCTGCAATTGTATATATGGCCCTTTATGCGGAAAAACCATACCATTGCTTTCCCCAACACTGCTGTTCTGTAGTTCTCCAGTTCATTATTAATAGCTGTAACAGAGTACTAGACTTAGTTCTGAGGGTTTTATTTTCTGCTTGAGATTATAAACACAGAGTCTGCTTTTGCTGCCATGAAGAGTGTTGTATCTGTGGATAATTAAAGGGGTGGTTCACCTTTTGTATGTCATAGAACGCCCTGTTCCGATCAGCTTTGCAATTGGTCTTCATTGTTTATTTTTTTATAGTTTTTTTTTAATTATTTGCATTCCTCTTCTACATCTTTCCAGCTTTCAAATGGGGGTCACTGACCCCAGCAGCTAAAAAACTATTGCTATCTGTGAGCTTACAGATTTCTTATTATTGTATTATTATTGTGATAAAGCATGCCTTACTGCCCCCTGCAACTCCTAATCTGGTTTTGTATCTGGAACTCCTTGTGAAAATGAAGAGGTTGCCTTGGTCTGGGCATTGGCCTTTCTCCCAAACTTTTGGTTTGCCAGGTTAATAATTGAGTATTTATAACAGCAGCGTAAAAGCAGTATAATGGCATGACACCGGATTAAAGGAAACATTAAGACGGGACTGTGCAACTGGCAGCCCGCGGCCCCCCTCTGTGTGGCCCCCAACTGTCTGGCTGATGTGACTGTTTACCTTTGTGTAAACTTTAAATGGTATCAGTACTAAGATTAACTGGCCCCCTGCATTGCTCACACCTCAGATTCAGGCTGTAATCCCCCTGTATTGTTTAAACGTGTAATCCCCTGTACTGTTCACGCTTTTTAATCCCGGCATGGTTCACCCCCTGCATTGTTCACACCTCAGGTTCCGACTGTAAACCCCCACATTGTTCACCTCTTCGCAGCTCAGACAGACTGTAGGAACTGTGCCAGCATTGTGTCACTGTATGTACTGCCTGCCCTATGCTGCCTGTGTGAGCCATACTCTGCCTGCCCTATGCTGCGTGTGTCATACTCTGCCTGCCCTATGCTGCCTGTGTGCCATACTCTGTCTGTCCTATGCTGCCAGTGTTTGCCATACTCTGCCTGCCCTTTGCTGCCTGTGTGTACCATACTCTGCCTGCCCTATGCTGCCTGTGTGTGCCATACTCTGCCTGCCCTATGCTGCGTGTGTCATACTCTGCCTGCCCTATGCCGCGTGTGTCATACTCTGCCTGCCCTATGCTGCCTGTGTGTGCCATACTCTGCCTGCCCTATGCTGCGTGTGTCATACTCTGCCTGCCCTATGCCGCGTGTGTCATACTCTGCCTGCCCTATGCTGCCTGTGTGTGCCATACTCTGGCTGCCCTATGCTGCGTGTGTCATACTCTGCCTGTCCTATGCTGCCAGTGTTTGCCATACTCTGCCTGCCCTTTGCTGCCTGTGTGTACCATACTCTGCCTGCCCTATGCTGCCTGTGTGTGCCATACTCTGCCTGCCCTATGCTGCATGTGTTATACTCTGCCTGCCCTATGCTGCGTGTGTCATACTCTGCCTGCCCTATGCTGCTTGTGTGCTATACTCTGCCTGTCCTATGCTGCCAGTGTTTGCCATACTCTGCCTGCCCTTTGCTGCCTGAGTGTGCCATACTCTGCTTGCCCTATGCTGCCTGTGTGTGCCATACTCTCCCTACCCTACCTGGTTGTGCCATACACTGCCTGCCCTATGCTGCCTGTTTGTGTCATACTCTCCTTACCCTACCCTGCCTGTGTGTGCCATACACTGCTTGCCCTATGCTGCCTGTGTGTGCCATACACTGCCTGCCCTATGCTGCTTGTGTGTGCCCTATGCTGCCTGTGTGTGCCATACTCTCCCTATCTTGCCTGTGTGTGCCATACTCTGCCTACCCTATGCTACCTGCGTGTGCCATACTCTGCCTGCCCTATGCTGCATGTGTGTGCCATACTCTGCCTGCCCTACCCTGCCTGTGTGTGCCATACTCTGCCTGCCCTACCCTGTCTGTGTGTGCCATATTCTGCCTGCCCTACCCTGCCTGTGTGTGCCATACTCTGCCTGATCTATGCTGCCTGTGTGTGCCATACTCTGCCTGATCTATGCTGCCTGTATGTGCCATACTCTGCTTGTCCTATGTTGCCTGTGTGCCATACTCTGCCTGCTCTATGCTGCCTGTGTGTGTCATACTCTGCCTGCCCTATCCTGCCTGTGTGTGCCAAACTCTGCCTGCCCTATGCTGCCTGTGTGTTCCATACTCTGCCTGCCCTATGCTGCCTGTGTGTGCCATACTCTGCCTGCCCTATGCTGCCTGTGTGCCATACTCTGCCTGCCCTATGCTGCCTGTGTGTGCCATACTCTGCCTGCCCTATGCTGCCTATGGGAGGTGAAACTGGCAGGGGTTTGTTCTGTGAGTTTGTTAGCATTTGGAAATAGCCATTAAATAGTCCCTAAGGTGTGTAATTATATGCTGGGGGTTGCTGTGCTATCCACAGGGGAGGAGGAGGCATATGGATTTAAGGGTGTGTCTTAATATGACATAATATAATTCTTTCACATATGAATGAAGGGTGACACAGTAACCCATAGCTACCAATCAGCAGGTAGAATTGCAACACTGTAGAAATCACTGTAAGGCCCATATTCAGGAAATATACACGCAGAACAGTAGTTTTAACATGTTCAAAATGACATTATATTTTTTGACATTACCCTTTCATTAAACTTTATTCCCTGCTTTTAGGCAAAAGCACACTTTACCCCTTTATACTCGGTTGATGTTAAGAACATTGCCTGGTATGTATCTTGGCATGTAATCAGCTTTTAAAGGGATACTGATGAGTTTACTTTTTATTTTCTGCTATTTTATCCCCAGGTTCTACTATACCAGGAATGGCACTTTTCAGTTTGATCTATTTTACTGTCAGTATCCCTTTAAGTTTGGTTATTAGATAGAACTGCCCTTGCCCTGTGTATTGCATTGCTGCATACATAAAGCTTTGCTGCCACCTATTGCCAGAAGTAGTTATTGCAGCTCAGTAAATTGGTGGATTTATTTAGCACCAACAGTTAATATAGCAGAGCCGATACGAGACAGTGGGACTCAATAAAAATGACTTTTTTTTAATTGTACTTAAAATATATAAAGTAAATAGCACCTAGTTTTTGGAGCATTAGTGCTAGCACAGGAGTCAGAGCATCCCCCTGGCAATGCAGGAGGACTGGCGTGTATCTAAACTAATACTATTGGCTGCAGCTCACTGTGCCTTTACAGGGGTGCTCTTTTGCCTTACAGTACGGGAGGCTAGGGCTGCCAGCTAGCGGGAAGTGGCCATTTTACACAGTGCAGATAAAGGCTGGGACTGCAAGGCAAATATTATCAAATTCTAGTCATGACCACATTCAAGAGAGCAAGATGGGACTCTGCAGGCCCCCATTTTGATCCGATTGTTTCTGTAGGGGCCTGCCTGTAAGACCTAACGAATTGGTGGCCTTATAATAAAACCAAACCATTTTATTGGTTACTGTGACTTACTGGACTGAGGCTTCCTTAGCCTGTTCCTGCAGAACAACAACAGAACAAAAGCTTGAGGGGAGTAACAAGGCCTCAGAGAACGGAATCATAACTATAATAAAAGAGTATTTATTAGTACTCATGGCGATTAACTGAATCTGCTTGCCACCCTCAAACTTCACACTTATGATAAGGCAGAGAGGATGTGCTTGTTACAGAACAGGGAGCGTTCATGTTTAAACCTTAAAGCTCCACTGACATAGCTGCACATCTTGTCACTATTATACATGATTATATTATATATATTATAAACAGCTGCCCACAGTATATTTCTTTAATCCACCCCGTATCTGCAGTTCTCTCCTCAAAAAGATTTGGTTTCATAGTTACATAGTTACATAGTTACATAGGGTTGAAAAAAGACCATTGTCCATCAAGTTCAACCCATCCGAGTAAACCCAGCACACAACCTATACTAACCAATCTATACACTCACATACATAAACTATATATATATACAACCAGTAATACTAACTGTAGATATTAGTATCACAATAGCCTTGGATATTCTGCTTGTTCAAAAACTCATCCAGGCCCCTCTTAAAGGCATTAACAGAGTCTGCCATTACCACATCACTAGGAAGGGCATTCCCCAACCTCACTGCCCTCACCGTGAAAACCCACCTACGCTGCTTCAAATGGAAGCTCCTTTCCTCTAATCTAAAGGGGGGGCCTCTGGTGCGCTGATTGTTTTTATGGGAAAAAAGAACATCCCCCAACTGCCTATAATCCCCTCTAATGTACTTGTACAGAGTAATCATGTCCCCTCGCAAGCGCCTCTTTTCCAGAGAAAACAACCCCAACCTCGACAGTCTCACCTCATAGCTTAAATCTTCCATCCCCTTTACCAGTTTAAGTTGCAGTCTCTGCACTCTCTCCAGCTCATTAATATCCTTCTTAAGGACTGGAGCCCAAAACTGCACTGCATACTCAAGGTGAGGCCTTACCAGGGACCTATAAAGGGGCAAAATTATGTTTTCATCTCTTGAGTCAATGCCCTTTTTTATACAAGACAGCACTTTATTTGCTTTAGTAGCCACAGAATGACACTGCCTGGAATTGGACAACTTGTTATCTACAAAAACCCCTAGATCCTTCTCCATTAAGGAAACCCCCAACACACTACCATTCAGTAGATAGTTTGCGTTTATATTATTTCTACCAAAGTGCATAACTTTGCACTTATCAACATTGAACCTCATTTTCCAGTTTGCTGCCCAGTTTTCCAATTTTTTCAAATCGCTCTGCAAAGCGGCAGCATCCTGCATGGAACTTATAGTTTTGCACAATTTAGTGTCATCAGCAAAAATAGAAACAGTACTCTCTATGCCCACCTCCAGGTCATTAATAAACAAGTTAAAAAGCAAAGGACCAAGGACTGACCCCTGCGGTACTCCACTAACCACACTGGTCCAATTAGAAAATGTTCCATTTACCACCACTCTTTGTACTCTATCCTTCAGCCAGTTCTCTATCCAATTACAAAAGGGAAAATTGTATCATACTTACCGTGATTTTCCTTTCCTGGGAGTACTCCATATCAGCACTATCCGGGATATCCCCGCCCCCATGCCCCATCAGAAGGATCCTCCCCAAAGCTTTAAAAGCCACCCCCACCCCCTCTATGGCGTCTTTGTTACGAGCTTTAAGACTACCATTGCATAAGGGATGGGAACATGCTGATATGGAGTACTCCCAGGAAAGGAAAATCACGGTAAGTATGATACAATTTTCCCTTTTCCCTGGTCGTACTCCATATCAGCACTATCTGGGACATAGCAAGCTAATACCCAGTTGGGAGGGAAACTAGGCTCTGGCAGACTTCTGGATGGTACTGCAATAACTTTGCTGAACGTCATAGTAACCTATCCATTGTCATGCTAACAACTTCAGGAAAAGAACCTAGCAATGTATTGAAGACTTCTAATAGGATTGGCTGATCTCAAACCAAACCAGGAGAAAGAATGAACAGTGATACTAAGGAAAGAAGATCCTGCTAGGACCCAGACCTACACAGAGAAACACACACAGTGAGTGTGACCCCAAACTGACCATCTCATCGCCACTTGGTTAGAGGTGGACAGTGCCTGACACACCATAAGAACAAACTCCCAGAATTTCACAAAACTATTTAGAGACATACCATTTGACAGCTGTGAAATTCACCGCAAGTGGAAAATACCTGCTAAACCATAGCAGAGAATCCGGTCTCTATACATATCAGTATCTGGAACTAATGCAACATGAACATTACAAGGTAGAAGATATGCATCATGAAGGAAGTACTATAGGCAGAAACCATGTGAGCCCTGTCAGACCTTTATGAGTCCTATATGTGCTTATGCTGACCTCTTGACCGCTAGTAGCACTCTATCCCATAATCTTTAAAGGTTGCTCTCATGCCGAGGTCACATACTAGAATGATAACCCTCCACAAGAGTAACCTAATTCCAGGAATCTCAGGTACTGCAATGACAAAACAGTCCCTAATTTTTGGGCTATATGCTGTCCCTTTATGGGGACTAGCATAAAATGAGACAAGCAGGGCAACCCATGACAGAAGACATGAACGGCAATGCCACTACATATGATATACCCTGGACGGGAAGGCATACTCATAGCCACCATGCCGCTAAACTAATATATAGCATAGGAACAGGAAGACAATCCCAGCCAATGTAGACAACTGGGTAGGAATAAGGAATGTCTTTCAAGTATGAGTTAAGGTTAGAGCTTCTAGACCTAACCAGTGTGTATGCCCTGTATCCGGACTAATTTGATGGAAGTCAAAAACACCCTGTTTCAAGCTTCCCAGCTGGAGGCACCCTCACCCAAGGGAGAATACTTCAGGGCAAGTAATTTACTGTTGCGCAGGCAATACTATGGGCCAGATAACTGGGCCCTAGGCAGGGAGATGTAGGTAGAACTTACCTCTAGAGACTATGATGGCACAGTCCATAAATTGGAAAGCATAGGTCATCCCAAGCAGTGCGAATGTGACATCCCTTGAGAGACCAGGTCATTCCCTGCCATATGCCCTGCAATCAGAACAGTGTATAACAGAAAACCCAAAGAGCAAACACGTGTCCTCTTGGGGGAACTAGGTATGGAATGGCAGCTACCCCAAAACATTTACTTACAGCATGTAATTGGAAGCCAGGTGAACCTTTATATATTCTCAAGCCCTGTAGAATGTATACAATATGCCTAAACAGCTGTAATCCCACAGCCAATTCAATGCAAGGGTTAGACCCTCCGAACCCAACAGAAGTGACAATGATAGCTTAGCAAGGTAATGCATAGTCTATTTAACGGCTGCTTGCTGGGCAAAAAACACCTAACCCCTGTCAACAAAAAACAGCTTCGAAAACAAGCGTTTAGCTGTGAAGCTATTCAAGGCAGAGAAGATACCCAGCAACGTAATTAAGATGTAATGTACATGCCATCTTATTACCCTGCTTGAGCTACTGCGATCCCGCAGATGCCATGAGATTGGCTGCAACCTGCCAGCCTTTAGCTCCCAAGAGGCAATACCAACAAGTGTACCGGCACCTTTCAAAAATGGTTTTATGCCAGGCTCAATAATTACTACAGGCCCAATGGCCCCACAGTTGAACTACAGCATGTGAGCATAACCCTTTTGGTTCAGATGTAGTTATAACCGTAATGCATTCCGCTTGCATACCCACAGGGCCCAATGAAACCTGCAGCTTGGCCCATACATACTACCTGGTCTTAGAAGTACTGCAAAAAAGGCCTACAAAACCCAGAACTGGCAACAGCTTATGAAGCTTATCAATAATAGGACACAGTGAACCATGAATTGTGCTGCAGCTTTAGGCATGCTAATAGCACAGATAAAAGAAATGCTGGAGATAGTACTCTGTTTGGGCTGCAGATTCATAAACATGCACATTGCCCAGTACAGCAAACATTCAGTCAGCTAAAGCTCTAGGTATGCTTACTGCCCAAACTGGTACCAGACTCTGGTTGCTGCAGAAACTAATGAATATTATTTTGTACCCCGGCATTTGCAGTTTAAGCATGCATAATACAGGAACCATGAATTGTGCTGCAGCTTTAGGCATGCTAATAGCACATATTTGGAGATGCTAGAGATGCACTCTGTTTGGGCTGCAGATTCATGAACATGCACATTGCCCAGTACAGCAAACATTCAGTCAGCTAAAGCTTTAGGTATGCTTACTGCCCAAATTGTTACCAGCCAATGGTTGCTGAAAAACTAATGAATATTATCTGGTACCCAGACATTTGCAGTTTAAGCATGCATAATACAGGGTTCTACAGGGTTGCTGAAGAACTAATGAATATTATCTGGTACCCAGACATTTGCAGTTTAAGCATACATAATACAGGGTTCTAAACCTTAGAAAAGTGAAAAAAAAAAAAAAAAAATCTGCTGGTGATTATTGTACAGAGAAACATACAGCATAAGTATAGGAACACTTAATGGCAATGTGCCCATGCATAGCCTGAAAGAAAACTACATGGCAATACACTATTAACACATATGCAGATAATGCTAATCACAAATCAATAATTGTGTTAGTTTACTGGTAGCAACACAAGCCTGGCCTGGGGACCCCAAAGCACGGCCAATAATTGCTGCTAGCTGACAAGGTAGGATTACAGCCCTCTGCAGTGTGCTACAAAACACCTTTAAGTGATCAGAATAAAGGGCTCTCGATTTCTATAATACTATAGCTCTCTAAGCCAATAGTTATGGCCTACCTTAGGCATCAAAAACTGGAAAGAGGTTCCTAAAGGAGGACTGATATAGGAAACCAGCAAACAAAATCAGTATACAGAACCTTACCTTCCCAGCCTATGGTGCTATACTCTGGGAACTCAGGACTGGAATGAGAGCCACAACACCTTTGGCTAATTACATAATTACCTTCAGCAGAGGTACTCTGGTTACACCCCAATTAGCCAGTAGGGTTATACTACAGACCCTTATACAGAGTTTTAAACATAATTAGCCAGGCTACTACTAGCGAGGCACCTGAACAACTTCAGCCCTAATGCAGCAATACAATCTGGCTACAATCGTGATGGCAAAGTACTGGATCCATGTGCATACACATAATTATACCCAGCTAATGCAGATACAGATCTCAGAGTTACTTCAACTCTATAATGCCCTGACTACTATAAACACCTTCCACAGTAAGTGAAATATTAGTGCATTACCTGGTGTAGTAGCAGTAGCCATAACACAGAACTGGTGCAACTCTCTGGGAAGCTCAGCTGGAGTGTAGCTGATCACGTAATCACATTCACCTGAGGCTACTCAGGAATGCATCTAATTAGCCAGTTCTTAGTAGTAACTACACTACAGTGCCCTAGCAACCATAACACAATGCGGGCAGCTGAAAGGAGTTGACGCATTACCCCATGTATCAGCAAGTAGCCATGACACAGGACTGCTGCAATCTCTGGAAAGCTCAGGTAGAGTGTAGCTTAGCACATAATCACATTCACCTGAGGCTACTCAGGAATGCATTTCATTAGGCAGTTCCCAAGGTTACTACATGGCTCTGCCCTAGCAACTGTAACACAATCCAGAGCAACTGAAAGGTTCAATGAATCACCCAATCTGTCTGCAAGTAACCATAATATTTGACTGGTTACATTCAGCTAAAGCTATCCAGGTATGTAGCAACTAGCAGGCAAACTAACCCATTTGTAGTACATAATGCAGCCCAATGTTTAAAGACAGTGGGGTGTCAGGCCCTTTTTTTTTTTTTTTTTTTTTTTAAACACCTCTTAATACAAAACCTTAGGAAAGACTTTGTGAGGGAGGCAGTAGGCTTTGAACTCTGGCTCTATTAAAAAAAAAAATCTCTCCACACAGTAGAACAAAAAGGAATATGGAGATCGCCAGACTCAGGCCACTAACTAAATGTTGAGGACTGCTAACTTCCACCTCCCTCGCCCATCCGCAAAAATATTAAGTGTGTCGGGCCACACACCATTGCCACCAGACACTCACGGCCTGGGAGGGCATACGGATGGGGGGACTAGCACTTGCCATTGGATGCCATTATGACAAACCAGAAAGGCACATGGGATCAAATATACCAACAGCATTGTCCTACCTTATCAAGCAGAACAGAGCCGAAGATCCCAGGATATGAGGTAATGTGCAGGGGAAAAGATCTCATGGACCAAAAAACCCCAGTCCCTAGGTGCCATTTCCGGTCACCTAATGCTTTCCCAAGGCTAAAAAGCAAAAACGTTGCTTCCAATGGAGCAAGGAAAGCAGAAGGAAAAAAAGACGCCATAGAGGGGGTGGGGGTGGCTTTTAAAGCTTTGGGGAGGATCCTTCTGATGGGGCATGGGGGCGGGGATATCCCGGATAGTGCTGATATGGAGTACGACCAGGGAAATATTATGTTCTAGCCCAATATTACTCAATTTGATCATTAACCTTCTGTGAGGTACTGTATCAAACGCTTTAGCAAAATCTAAGTAGATGACATCAACTGCCATTCCAGCATCGAGGTTCCTGCTCACCTCCTCATAAAAGGCGACTAAATTAGTCTGGCAAGATCTGTTACGCATAAAACCATGCTGGCACAAACTAATAGTATTGTGAACTGCAATGTATTCAACTATCCTATCCCTTATTACCCCTTCCAGAAGTTTTCCTACTACTGATGTCAGACTAACAGGCCTATAGTTTTCAGGCTAAGAACGGGATCCCTTTTTAAATAATGGCACCACATTAGCAATCCGCCAGTCTCTCTGCACCATGCCAGACCTCAACGAATCCTGAAAAATTAAGTGAAGAGGTTTGGCAATCACAGCGCTCAGCTCATTTAATACCCTGGGATGAATCCCATCTGGTCCTGGACCTTTGTTTACCTTTACATGTTCAAGTCTCTTTTGAATTTCCTCCCGAGTGACCCATGCGTCAGTAGCTAAATTACTAGAACTGGGCATATTACAAGGGAAGCCTTCATTATCTGGCTCCTCAGATGTATCGACAGATGAAAAATAAGAGTTCAAAATTTCTGCTTTTTCCCCGTTCTCATCAACCAACTTACCCCCCCGTGATAATAAAGTTCCCACCCCTTCTTGCTTCATTTTTTTACTATTCACATAATTAAAAAATAATTTAGGATTCTTTTTACTCCTAGCTGCAATATCCCTTTCCATCTCTATTTTAGCTTGCCTGATAGCTTTTTTGCATGCTTTATTTGCTTCCTTGTACCTGATGAAGGTTTCTGCTGTCCCAGCTAACTTGAATGCTTTAAAAGCACGTTTTTTATTACCAACCTCGACCCTAACTCTTTTATTCAGCCATAAAGGTTTTGCTTTGCGATGCCTCTCCTTGCTTACTAGGGGGATATACTGTTGTGTATACCTACAAAGCAATGTTTTAAAGATGTTCCATTTTCCTTCTGTGACTAACCCCATGAAAAGCCTTTCCCAGTTGACACATTGCAGAGATGCCCTTATACTGGCAAAGTCTGCACGTCTAAAATTGAGCGTTTTAGTTACTCCCTTATAGAGCTGTCTCTGCAGCATTATCTCAAAGGAGACCATGTTGTGATCACTGTTCCCCAAATGCTCACCCACACAAATGTTAGAGATGAGTTCATTATTATTAGATATTACCAGGTCCAAAATAGACTCATTCCGAGTAGGTTCTTGAACCACCTGAAATAAAAAGTTGTCATTTAGCATATTTACAAACCTACTAGCTTTTTCTGACTTAGCCACCCCATTACTCCAGTCAATGTCCGGATAATTAAAGTCCCCCATAATAACAACTTGACCCAATTTTGAAGCCTCCTCCATTTGCAAAAGTAGCTGGGCCTCATCCCCCTCATCTATACGGGGTGGTTTATAGCATACACCAATGATCATTTTCTTTGTGACCTTCAGCCCTACTGAAATTTCTACCCAAAGAGATTCAACGTTTTCATTGGTAATGTCTTTATTACATGGCTTTAAATCTGACTTTACATAAAGACAAACCCCTCCACCCTTTTTAATCCCTCTGTCCCTCCTAAAAAGCGTATACCCATTTAAATTCACAGCCCAGTCGCATTTATCATCCCACCAGGTCTCAGTGATACCAATTAAATCATAATTTTCAATACATGCAATAGCTTGCAGCTCCCCTAATTTACCCGACAAGCTACGCGCATTAGCCAGCATGCAGCGGAGATTACTACTTCTTCCTCTGATGCTTACATTAGCTAAAGGACAGTTAGAGCTAAGGGGAAAATTAGTCTGTTTCCCTTGTAACAATGGAAGCTCCTTATCTGATAAACTATATGCCCCCCTCACTCCTCCCCCACAACCCTTTACTGGTCCCACTGCCCCATCTACACTAGCTCTCCCATAAGAATCTAGCTTACCAACCCCCCCCCCTTGTCTAGTTTAAACACTCCTCCAGCCTCTTAACCATTCTCTCCCCTAGCACAGTAGACCCCCTTCCATTGAGGTGCAATCCGTCAGGGCTGTATAGATTGTACCCCAAGGAAAAGTCAGCCCAGTGCTCTAGGAACCCAAACCCTTCCTTCCTACACCAAGACTTTAGCCACGCATTTAGCTCCCTAAGCTCCCGCTGTCTCCCTAAACTAGCACGCGGCACCGGCAAAATTTCCAAAAAAATGACATTGGAGGACCTTTGCTTAATTTTAGAGCCTAGATCCCTGAACTCACTCTTTAAGGTCCCCCACCTACCGTTCATTTTGTCGTTAGTACCGATATGTACCAAGACAGTCGGGTCATGCCCAGCCCCTCCCAATAATGTGTCGGCCCGATCAACCACATGCTGAACCCTGGCACCAGGAAAACAGCAAACTGTCCGTTTGAAGCGATCCGCTCGACAGATTACCCTGTCCACTTTCCTAATGATCGAATCCCCTATAACCACCATCTGTTTAGGCCTAGCTCTGCTCTCCTCCCCACCATTACTAGAGAAACTGGTCTCCCGGCTGAGAGATCAGCCTCATCTAGAACCGCCAGTCCAGAGTTTCATAAAGTTATTTCTAAGCAATGTAATGTGCAAGCCCCCAAATTAACTGCATTACTGACCAGCTATGAATCAAGTGCATTTTATGGGCATCTGTGTAAAAATATGGATTCTGGCAACCAAACCCAGAAATGACTTGGCAGCCTAAGCTTTTATATTAAACGTCTAGTAAAACCAGCTGATTGCGTTAGATGTGCTTAGAAGTTGAGCCCTGTTGAACTGATATTCTGGCATTCTTCCAGCCCTCTATTTAGTATTCCCCTTTACCTGGGTATGATTATGGAAAATGCCTCGCAGCCACCAGGTTAGATCAGCTCTACTTCATTAGTATCCCAGTGGCAAGATTGGAAGGGACTCAAAAAACTAAGGCAACCAAACAGTACTCTGGGTTTCATAAAAATTACTAATAACTTCAAATTTTGGTTGCTATAGGACAGTGGTCCCCAACCAGTGGCTCGTGAGCAACATGTTGCTCCCCAACCCTTTGGATGTTGCTCCCAGTGGCCTCAAATAAAGTGCTTATTTTTGAATTCTTGGCTTGGTGGCAAGTTTTGGAGGCATAAAAACCAGGTGTACTGCCAAACAGAGTGTCCTATAGGCTGGCAGTCCATATAGGGGCTGCCAAATAGCCAATAACAGTCCTTATTTGGCACCCCAGGTACATGTTTCATGCTCGTGTTGCTCCCCAAGTCTTTTTACACTTAAATGTGGCACACGGGGTAAAAAAGGTTGGGGATCCCTGCTATAGGATATTAATAACCATATGGCTTGCAGGGTGGGGGTGGGACGGACTGTGCGGCTGGGGCAAAGGATTTCAAGTAGGGATGCACTGAAAGCAGGATTTGCTTTGGGATTTGGCCAATATTCTGCCATATCCTTATTTACATATGCACATAAGGATTCACATTCGGTTCGGTATTCGGCCAAAGCTTTCACAAAGGACCCAGGGTTCAGCCACATCCTAAAATGTGGATTCGGTGCATCTCTAAATTACCATAATATAGTTTTCACATAAGAAGTATAAATGTGTAATTATTCATCTGGTAATTCAGTTCTAAATGACAAAATAACCAGCTGAAAGGGAAATAATTTCGGATAGCAGAATAGGCATAACAGTTTAAAACTGAAAACACCACAATCTAATGTATAGATGCGTAAAGGTGCCCATACACGGGCCGATCCGCTCGTTTGGCCATGTCTCCCAGGGACCCCATCAAGGAGCCGATGTGGTCCCCGATCCGACTAGATTTTTTAACTTGCCTGATTTGCCCGATTTCAGGCCAGATGTCGGGCAGGCCCGTCGGTAGTGCCCATACACGGGTCTAAGGGACCGATATCGGCAGCTAGAATCGGCCCGTGTATGGGGAAATTAAGACAGCAATCCAAGCATAAGTAATGGTAATAGAGCTAAATCAAGCATGAGCCATATAAATAGGCTTCCATTTGTAATAGTAAATTAACAGATAAACACTGAACCACAAAGCCTGAACTCATTAGGTACCACGTCTCCCCATCAACAAAGAAATCAGCCCACACTGACCAACACTTTCCAACTTACTTCCACAGAAAGGCCTTTATATACAATATTTACCTAGCTCTATTTGGGGCTGACTGTACTTATAATGATAATGTCACACAAGTCTATGAATATATGAAGCTGTCCTGGAGACTAGTGTATCTAACATGACAATAGGAACCTGCTGAAAAATCCAAAGCTCACCGTACATAAACTTTCAATACAGTACAGAGCAGTGTATTTTAAGATACTTTTTAATTATGCTTTTATCCAACTGATTTTGAACGGTTCTTATGTTCTTATTTATCTTGTCCATTTCCAGCCAGCAACTGAAAAAGTATAGTGGTTGGTTAGGTCACTGACCCCATCAACCAATCAATCACAAGGATTCTGTTTTATTGTTATTTAGATTTTGTATTGCTTATGGTTTCCCATTGACATAAACAGTGAGCTCAGCAAGTTGCCCAGCAGTTTGTATGCATTAATCAGATATTGGGAATGTCCTGCAGTGCTTTCTGTTTATGTCAATGAGGACCTACCCATGGCAGCTAGTGGCAATTTTGATCCTTGCTACAAGCAGGGCCACTGAACCATCTTTTGCTTTAGTCACTACTGCAATGAAACCACTAAGTGGCAGAATCTGAAAGCCAGCAATGAGACAGCATAAATAGGTAATTAGTACGGTTTTTATTATTCATCTGAGGGTTTGTGGGAAACATATGTAAAACACATAAATAAGCCCTAATCCCCGCAGAAGAGATATAATGGGGCTTTTTCAGTTCAACATTCCTCCTCTCTTCTTAATCTTGAAAAAGACTTCATATAATTCGCATCAGTCCCTGCCCCAGTGTAGCTTACTGGGCAGGAACTCTATCACACCCACAATGTAAGCCATAAGCCTTATTTTAAACAGTGGCATAGCTAGAAGTTACTGGACCTGAAAGGAAACATTTAAGTACACCCCCAAATCTGGGGAAAGATGATCTGCTCAGTGCCAGTTCCTGATGCTGTCAGTGGAGTAGCAGGGGGTTCATTCCAGGACAGGCCAGTTAATAGCGTTACACATGGAACCATCTCCGGGGAAGGCTCACAACTGATATGTGCTTTGCTTTCTCTCTAGCATTAAACAACATGACAGATACGGGCAGCTGATCCTTATGAACTCCTCTGCAGCCGACACCGGCGAGTTTGCTTGTTGGGCCCAGCTCTGTGACAGCCGTGGCTGCAGGAAGGACGAGTCCAAGGCTGGCTCAACCTATGTGTTTTTCTCAGGTAATGCATTGGCAATAATCCACTCACTGACTCCCTGATGAGTATGTTTTGAGTATGAGTATGTATTTACCATACACAGATTTATTTTTTCATCAGAATCCCTCTTATTGTCATGTACTGGGTACAGATCAACTGCAGTAATTTAATGGTTACGTTTCAAAAAGAAAACTAGAACCGACTGCCCGCAAACTCTGGTCACTGGCGTTTGCCAATACACAAATCCCACCAACATCTAGCAAAAAGCCTTCCTAGAAGAGCTGAGGGTAAAGGGTGTTTTATCCCTATTATTCACATAAATACCCCTGGTTGTGGAATGAGATGCTGGACAGGCAGGAGCCCACATACTAAAGGCCATATAGTGTATATTATGGGCACAAAGAGTGTCCACGAGGGTCTCTGGGGCTCTCTGCCTATATTATGCACATTTTGTAGGCAATTTTTTGAATAATTGTTGCTGATTTCTTTAGATTAAATTATAAATTATAACTTTTTTAGCATGGAATATGAAACTTTAGTTGCTAATGGCAGCATTACATTTCTGACATTATACATTATCATATAAACCAGTTTGTCACTGGTTGTTATTTTCTTGTTCTATAAATATACTAGTCTCTAACATTTTCACAGGCAGCTTCTCTCTGTTTTCCCAAGTGCCAGGGGACTGGTCAGAGGGCACAACTTCCTCTTGGGCTCAGCCCTAACAGATCCCATGAATGCTGCGTGCTATTCTTAGCCAGACGCACATTTCTCTTAAATAACCTTATAGTGTACAGAAGCTACGTGAGGCTGCATGTACAGCGAAGCCTTGGGAGTTCCCAGTGAGACATTGTGAATTTTGTGTACATGACATTCAGAGGTCACTGACTAAGTTTGGCCGACCTTTTTCTTTAGCCACTACAAAAGAAAATACATTTACAAAGCATTGTATAGCATACAAACATTCAGAACTGTTTCCCAAGTGAATGGGCAGTAACAATGCAAGTAATGCATCTTTTATTAATGCATAATATAGTATTATTTGCCTTTGTCTGGGACCCAGACCCACAGGTAAGCCAGCACCACGCTTCTCGCAAGGGAATGTATTCAGTTCACTGGTTCTGTACTGAAATAGTGTGGCTTATTTTAGTACTTAGCTTGCTATTACCCACGTTTGGCCCAGTGCTCACCTTGCCCTGTACTAATGTCAGTTATTACACCTGCCCCACTCCCCTTCTGTAAAGCAAAATTTGTGACAAATTACGTTTCAAGTACTTATATTGTAATGTCACCCACTGTGACCTACAGCACTTATATTTGCCTATTTGTGTCTGTAAGTTACCCTCCCATATAGATTGTAAGCTCTACGGGGCAGGGACCTCCATCCTGTTTGTATTAATGTATTCTACTGTAGAGCGCTGCGTACATAAGTAGCGCTTTATAAATAAAGATATACATACATACATACATTAGAACAGATACTGCCATTGTTTAGCCCCTTTTTCATTTTGTATATGAGCTTCATTGTTCCATATTGTCTCCTAAACTTCATATTTCATCTGTATAATTTTAAATGTGCAGTAGTGTGTTTGTTCTGCCTCAGCCAGTACCCTTATTTCTTCAACTAAAATTAGATAAAGGCATCACCAGGCAGCAGTGCAGTACATTTAAACTTTTCAGATAAAGGGTATTTGATCCTGCATTGTGTCTGATGAGACAAGTGCTCTGATCCTGAGTGCAAGCTAGAATCTCTGCCATAAAGCAAGACAAAACTGCTGATTTGTTTCTACTAAAGTAAATTAATTTGCTGGCACTCCTCTTCTGTAACATACACATGGGAATTTAGCTTTACTTGTTCTTTAATCAGTCATGGTGCTTGTACAGTAATACAATATGGTTATTCTCATACATTAGTCATACTGGTTCCACATAGTATTTCTACTTTCCAGAAATGCCATTTATAGACTAATAAAATCAATAAAAATGATGCTGCTCTCTGATTTCACTTTGTGTGATAGAACTGAACCCTTTCTGGGCTCTAGACTCATCTGCTGTTTCTATGTTGGTTAGCACAGTGGTACAGAATGGGAGGGCAGGATCCCTACACTTAGGGGGAGATTGATAAACTTTTGAGGTTGGTTTTACTTTTCACGATTCAAGTTTTTTTTTGCAAATTATGCAATTGCAATTATGGTTCAAAAACGCAAATGTCTGGTATTTATTAAGTGAAAAAACCCCAAAAAACTCGATTGTAATACTTTGCCATCTTAAAGCCTGAGAGTTTCTATAGTTAATGGGAGTTGTCTTTGGCAAAGTTAAGCCATAATTTTAGTTTGAGATATTCAAAAAAAAATTGAAATTTCGAGGTATTTGAGTTTTTCACATGAGTTTACCAAATTAACAAATAAGCCAGCATTCAATATGCGAGTTTATTTAATTTAGAAAAACAAGCTCAAATTCACAAACTGCTGAATAAGTCCATTATGTTATACACATAGCAGTCCCATGGCAACAGAGTTTGGATAATGCAATAACAGTGGCAGGAAAGGATCATACAGAACACATTTCCTGAACGAGACTAGAGCTGAGGATGCCATTGTTAAAGCATGGACAGTATGACTTACAGAAGCTCTAAAGCTACTCTTGGATAGTGAGGTGATTTATTATCAGGAAGAGCACTGAGCCCATTACATACGCCACCCAATGTCCTTCAGTGTTTATAGAAACATTATCATTCAGAACAGCCCATCAAGCTCTTCTAAACCAAAATATTGCAATGGAAAAGCTTTGCCTCTTTTGAAAATTCAAGCCACCTCCCTCCCCACCCTATATGGGGTATGTTATAAAGATCTGCCATACGATTACTCAGACTTAAGGGCTTATTTACTTACGCTGTGGGCACATGTGCAAGAACACTAACAGGCACAAATTTGTGCTCATTTATCCAGCTCTTGCACCTGGGGAATTTCTGAATTCCGCACACCAGATTACATGTCCAGTGCAAGGTGCAGAGCACAGCGCTGAAGGAATGCAGGCCCGGACTGGCAATATGTGGGTTCTGGCAAATGCCAGAGGGGCTGCTGTAAGATGCCATAGACAGTCACTAAATATTGCCCTGGTTTGGGTCTCTGTGTACTTGAACTGCCAGGGCAGTTTTTGAATCCCAGTCCGGGTCTGCGGCCCTCTAATAGAAAGGTAGGTGCCAGGGAAGGTTTCTGCTGCACTTTGTGCCTGCTAGTACTCCCAAACTTGCACATCTGAATGGGGCACAAATGGGGCGAAGCCGGTGACAAAGGGGAGATCCCCCCCAGTCCATTCATGGGAGAAGCACAGGTCTTCAGGAGCACAAAGACCTGCATCCAGGGTGCAAAGCTTGAGCAGGGTGCAAAAGTGAAAAAAGACATGGGGGTATTGCTAATATGTTTTACACTTTACACCCTGCCCTGGACTGCTTAAATGAGCCCTATAATCTGCTCACAATTTATTACGGAGGTAAATTGCAATCAGTAGGAAAAGCTCTGCAGATCAGATTTAGGGCCCAGGCTCCACTGCTGTGGGCTGCACAAGTGCAAAGTTTTCTATAACTTTGTTTGAAAGCAAATGTGACAGGATGGACTGAAAGTTATGGGTTACTAGAACTATGCAAACTTAGCAACATTAATTACATTTCCTCCAATGTGTCCTGACAAACTGACTTTTCTCAGCATCCATATAAAGCAGAACATCTGCCAGTCCATATACAATATCTTTACCCTATCGCATAGAGATCAGCTAATTACTGAAAAATACAACCTTTATTACTATATATACGCTCTACAGTATTTATCACTGTAATGAGGATCTCCATGAATCTCTTAAGTACAGGAAATACTTCTGGATTAGTAGGCAAAGGGTTGGCAAGAGGTATGGTTCTGCATTTCTGCTGCCCATAAACCAGTAATGTTTTCTAATGAATACAATTCAATGAATGTCAATCATTGTCTTATTGATTTGTTTTTAGAAATATAAACTTTTTGCAATTTTCTTTCTTTTCATTTGTTGTTATAGATAAGGGAGAGATATTTGTTCCCTCTTCCAGCTATTTTGAGATTGTCTACCTCCACCCTGACAAGCCTGCAGTTATTCCATGTAGGGTGACTGTCCCTTCAGCCAAAGTCACGCTCCACAGAGAGTTCCCAGCAGAGGAGCTTAAAGTCGATGGAACCAATATCATTTATGATGTGAAAAAAGGCTTTGTCTACCAGCATCCCCATTCCAACCATAGCGGAGTTGTATACTGTCGGGCAGAAGCCCGGGGAGCACCACAGATTTCCATTAAATACCAGTTACTCTACGTGGAAGGTAAGTAAAACAGTCATTGTGGACTTGGTACATAAAATAAACCTTAATATTGTTTTGCTTCATGCAACATACAGCCATCAGTTCTTATGAAAATGAGAAAATATTGGGCATGTTCAGCTGGTGGCCCTTAAAAATACAACACAACATTACATTTTTACCATACCTGATGTGATGTTAGCAACAAATCTAAAAGAAACAGTTATGTCCTCTACAGTAAATCCTGTTCATTGTGTTTCGTGTGTTCAGTTCCCAGCGGGCCACCTTCTGCAACAATCACAGCTTCTTCTAACAAGGTCAGAAGTGGAGACGACTTCAGTGTCTTCTGTACTGTTCTTGGGGAACCAGACGTAGAAGTAGAATTTACATGGATTTTCCCAGGCCAAGAAGTAAGATTATCCTCTAAACAGAATGAGTGGAATTTGCACCTGAACATTGTCCCTCAACTCATGTTGCCTTTGGTGGTTTGAGTGTTGAGGGTTGATTGGTTGATCAGTGGTCTCAGCTGTTTATGAATAAGAAAGCTTTCATTCAATAGGCACATATAAGTGCAATAAACACATAAGCTCATGAATGTATTTGAGCGGCCTAGCTGGCAAATCATCAGCAAGGGCCAGTGCTGGAAAATTTGTAAATGTGGCATCCCTGCCTAAAAATCTCTCTCTTACTATAGTTTATATAAACAAAGCTGTTCTGTAGCCATAGCGGTAGACATTCAAACTGAAATGGGCTAAATGGCACAGGCTACATAGCAGATAAGCTCTGTAAAACAGCATTGTATTCTACAGTGCTTATCTGTTATCTGCTATGTAACCTGTGCCTTTTCTCCTTTTTTCCAGCTTGAATGGCTGCCCCCATGGCTACACAGCAGCTTATTTATTTAACTATAGTAGTATTTCTGAAACACACAACTTACCAGTGCAGGGCAACAGTACATTATATTTTAATTACTTTACCCTTTCAAACTTTGGAGTTACTATTCCTTTAACACAATATATAGAGTATCTATTTCCAAGGCCCTGTGCCTTGGAAAAAGATACTGTATACATTGTGTAAACATTATATTTACTTTATTGTTCAGCAGTTATGGGACCTACTATCTGGAATGCTGATGCTTCGTATGTTCAAACACGAGTCTTTTTTCATAAAGCACTTAAACGTTAAATAAATCTAATCCTACTCATTCATATTCTAATCCGGCACACCCAAAGGAGTCCTGGCATGAAAGAGAATCCTTTTCCATTACTGGGCTTTCACCTATTGTGACACGTCTTCCTATTGAAAATGTTTTCAACCTAACAGAAAGTTATGCTAAAAGACATGAAGAGCTTGAAGGGAAAATGTGTACAATAAGCGTCACATTGTCTGTTTGTATTGGCAAACAGAAAAATATTATCGCTCTTCGCAGGCAACAGGGAGCTGAACTAACACTAAACGTCATTGTTCATTGAGAATTTTCAGCCCGTGGTCAGAACATGCTCGATAAGATATAATCGCTTTGGATACTATTCAGCTTGCAAGATGAAAGCCCATCTTCACAGGGAAAAAGCATGGAAATTGACTCTATATTTCAGTATAGTCACTGAAGTTATTTTCTAAAGTGGACATTTAACCTGCCATATAATATAATGATATAATGCAATGTACAATTGCTCAGTGTGTTCTGAGCACTTTTGCAATTTTATGTTTAGATTTCATATTAGCAGAATGTACACTGCAAATATCATGAGAAAGTAACCTCAGTGTTCCCAGCCATTTAGCCCGGCCACGGCACATTATTTTACTGAAGCAAACAGCTTCTTGTGATGCTTCCCTGCTCGGTTCTATCGGTCCTGTAACAGAGTTATAGAACTAATCAGAGATACTTCAAGCCTCAGTTCAATAAGCTTTTGCTATTGTGCCAGACAGCAGGGGGCGCTAAGGTTACACCTTTGATATATTAACAGTGTAAAATTGCTAATATTATAAAAATTGTAGTACTCACAACCACACCGAGCAATTTTACATTGTTATTCTGGGTAAAGATCCCCTTAAAAGATTGTCAAGTTATATAATAGAATATAAAAGAATGAAGGTTAACAATCAGAACCAAAGGCAACATTGTATTTATTGATCAATGTGGTTTAAGAGCTATGGAGTAGCCCCTGCCGACCTCTTTCAACTCGGAGCCACATTCCGGAGTTGATTTCCGTGTACGCTCGGCAGATAGGGATTGTCTGGAAGTGCCAAGGAACCTTCATTAACAGGAAGGATTAGAGCTGCCTTGTAATAGGAGGGAAATGACTCACTTGCCACATGGGAATTAGATATCACAGCTGCTCCAGATGTAAAAGGGTAGAGGCTGCCAAATGTTTCTAATTATCCCTTTTTAACAGGAGATTCTTGTGCACCAAAATGCCAGTCTAGCAGTGAGCACATGTGAGCAGCTCCATCAGTATTCAAAGAATGTGATTTATTGCTTTGTTGTTAGATAAGGTGTGTGGAGGGTGAGAACCTGAGCAACAGATTCTATCAATAGTAATAATTCATTCCTAGCGAGATGGAAAATGTATGCTTCCAGCAATCCAAGGCTGATAATTGAAGGGGGACTCCACCCAAACACAACTTAAGCATTTTGAAAAGAAAACATAATTTCAAGCAACTTCATAGTATACATTAATTGAAAAATATGCAGCCTTTTCATGATCTTTAACGTAATAATATGTTTTGGAACAGTTCCCTAAGCCCCGCCCCCTGTTCTCCTACTGATCTGGCTGGCTACTATTACATTTTATTTGAGTCTCAAAGTAGTCGACTGTCCTTAGCCTGCATCCTCCAAATCCCACAATTCCCTGCACACGTGATGTCAATAAGGAAATGAACATCACAGTGCAATGCATTGTGGGTTATGTAGCTCCTGCATGCTGTCTGTACACGGTTGGGGAGTTGTTACAATTTGTAACAGTGTTTCAGTCCCTTC
Organism: Xenopus tropicalis; assembly: GCF_000004195.4. NCBI lineage: Eukaryota > Metazoa > Chordata > Amphibia > Anura > Pipidae > Xenopus > Xenopus tropicalis. The sequence continues at coordinate 42,482,888 of NC_030677.2, forward strand.
TCCCCTGCCAGAATTTCAAATGATGCAGAAAGAGAACTGTTTTGCAGTTGAATATCAGCATATAAAAATGGTATTTATTCATACTTTTTGAGGAAACAGATTACAGCGATAGGTATATTAGGGATTGTGTGGGGCTCTTTAACTAATTTTGGTTCAGAAGCCGGAGTTCCCCTTTAAGCAGTACCATACAAGAGAAGCACTGAATCCAGGTTTTGGCTAAATCCATTCCTAGCACTTTTTGAATGATTTACATTGGTCTGATATATTTATTTACAATACTGGAGGAGAAAGTTTAAGAAATAAGTGCCAAATACAGTTCTATTTGTACTGTGGACACATGCTGACAGTGAAACACAGTTAGGTGCTTGCTGGGACTTCAAATTTTAATATAGAAGGTGGGCAAAAGCTTTCTGATTTTGCAAGGCCAAGATAGGAAAGGAAGATAGAAGGGTAGCTACTGACAAGGCTTGAACACCAATTACATATAGAGTATGTGATGAAGGGTCACTAACAGGATTAAACCTTGGCTTTGCAAAATCTACTTCTTCTGGGATGTTTTCCACCGATCTAGGGAACTCATTGGTTGTTGGGGTTGTCTAGTCTTGAACTGGGAGGTAAGAAAATACTTTTCTGAAAAAAAGATTTTGCAAAAACAACGGAAACTGAAATAGAAAGGACAGGTGATAAATATTTATTTGCAGGAAATCATGAAATTGCAATTAAAAAAGGTAGAATTCCATGAGAAACCAGTTACAGAGGCCAATGGAGAGTTTGAAGGAGCAGAAGAGAGGGTAATTAGCTTTGCCAAAACTGTATATCCAATAGCTTTAGTAAAGAAAAATAGGTTTCTTCCAACACTCATGTTTATACAATCAAACCCACAGTATGGAAGGCCTGTCGGCATTCAAGACTCCTGGAGACTCGTAAACAGAGGCATTGGACACACCACCAGAATCTCAAAGAGTATCATTTCAGTGGAAGATTTTGAAACTATTGATGCTGGTTACTATATTTGCAAAGCTCAGAACCTGCGAGGACAGACAACGCTAGCTACAAGAGTGGACAGGGGCTAAATAACTCTTCATCCACACCTACTATGCTTTGATGGCAAAGCTCAACAGACAGATTCCTAGCAGCCAAGCTCCACTGGTCCCGCATACCTACAATTCCCATACCAGCAGGATAACAGCAGTGTCTCCCAATCAGACCCACATGCACAGCGGATTAGATAAACCTCTCCAGATGTAAACACGTTGGACTGGGAAGATCTTTTTGATAAAAGGACTTGTGCTTCTTCCCTGGGGTGTACTCAGTAGCCACTTGTGTTTACTTTGGCAAGAGATTCACATAATGGAATGCTTAAAACTAAGAAAAGTTTTCCTTTTCTTCATTGTCAAATACTTTATGACTAAAATGTATTTCATTTAACCATTTTACATATTAAAAAGGCAAATGTAGTTTTTTTTTGTATAGTTATATTTGAACATATTAAGAAATAAACCTATATTTCAATACACTGACTGACTGAAATGTAAGAAACATATATGAGAAGCGGGGAATTTGATGACAAGTAAAGACCTGCCCGTGATCCTATTACTGTTTTCTTTATAAAAGAGCATTTTCTGCAGCACTATATCCCCCTTGTATGATGCACTGAAGGAGAGGGAAAATGAACAATGAAAGCCACCAAGATCGATCCTACTCAACGCCCATTAAGGGATTTCCACTGCCCCCTTTTTTAACAGACATTTTTATATGAATTATTGGAAGATGTATCACCCAGTAGGAGTAGAACCACAAAGTTCAGTACCTTTTTTTTTTTTTGTTGTTCCTGGTTGTCATGGTGGTTTTCCCTGTAGATCTCCTATAAATTCTCAGTCTTTACCACAATTCACAGAATATGTAATGTAGATTGTACACATTTATAACAATTACTCATTGGTTATTTTCAATTGTATTATATTTAGGATATGGTTTATACGCTGGATATGTCAAACATTTTTGCTCAAATTAACATTTTTACATACTGGGCTGAATGGTGTTCACTTCTTACAGACAGAACAGAAGTCTGTGGAAGAATGGAAGAGATTTGCTTAATGTGAAGGTGTTCTTTAATATAAGCCTCTCCTTTTCTACTCTATTTTCTCATACAGACATAGGAAATGACAATGGCATAGCCATAAAAGGCCAAATGATGGGTGAGCAGTAGAACCAATTTACACCTGGGCCCACCAAGTTATCCTAGTGGACCAGTTCAACAGTGTGTGGCTTTAGGCTAATGCCCCACAGAGAGATTAGTCACCCATGATAAATCTCTTCCTGCAGGAGGAAACTTTGTGTGACTTTGGAAAGCTGAAGCGATGCATAGGTCTTTCCACCAGCGAATTCCTTTGTGGTCAGTGGAAAGGCATTTGGAATAGTTGCCTGCGCTAGCAGAGATAAATTGCGGGTGACTAATCTCTCAGTGGGGCAGAGGCGGGCGCCGCACGAACGAACACACACTGTAGAGGGCGGGAGCACAACGCACCAGCACGCGCAGTCATTGGCACAGAGGTACCTGCCTAGCGTCCCCTCACTGTTGCGCCCTAGGCAGGTGCCTCTTCTGCCTACCCCTTGTTAAAAATAAGGCTAATGCCCCACTGCAGGGCTGGAACGAAATACAGCTCTGGAGATAAGCTAGTCCCATAAAGGTAAGTGATCATTAAACACAGATGATATCATTGAATAGAAAACTACTAGTACTGTGCCTCTTATATAAAAGCAAACCACAACTAAAGCTGGATATACACGTGGCGATCTGACGATGTTTCGTGCAACCATCGGTCGAACGAAACATCGTCAGATCCGCCACACACCGTCAGGGCTGAAACAGCAGATAAGGAGGTAGAAACAATAGGATTTCTACCTCCTTCTGCTGATTCAGCCCTGACGGCAGATTTTGGTCAGGCGCCTTCTATGGCGCCCGATCAAAATTTTCTAACCTGGCCGATCGGCGAGTCGTCCGATATCAGCAGCTTCCTGCGATATCGGTCGACTTGCCGACATGCCATACACGCACCGAATATCGTACGAAACGAGGTTTCGTACGATAGTATTGGTGCGTGTATGGCCAGCATTAGTCATCTTTTCTACATTTTGTTACCCAGTGCCGTACGATCATTGGGCCCTAAAGATACAGCAACATATGACAGATATGGTCTATGACCTAATGTTCATGGTATGTTATCCCTGGAAATGTCAGTCAGTTTATAAGTGCATGTTCCGCAGCAGCCACTTCCCACTGGACGAAATTAAATAGAGCAGATAGAGCAGTAGTATTGAACAGACTTATACTAGTCCTTGTGGGTATGGATTTAACTAAAATAAAATCTAATTTATCATACCTGCTCTCTATGAGAGGTCAATGTTTACACAGTAGGAAGTTTTATTTTCTTTCAGGGCAACCATACCATAAATAAAAAAGATTCGTTATCCATAAACATGCAAAGAGGCCCCCACAACCTGTGGCCCGTAGAGTGTTGCTAACAAGGTAAATGTGCTAATATTAGAACATTGCAAATAATGTATTCTGTATACTTAATAGGGAGTGTAAAGGGCAATAAAGTGCTCGATTTCCATTGGAAAACTACTTGGCTTAAGGTGGCATAAGGTCCCGTGGGCCGATTCGGCAGCTTATCGGGCCGTGTAGGGGCAGGAACGAGGGGCATGCCCGACCGATATCTGGCCAGATATCGATCGTGCAGGTTAAAAGATTTAGTCGGATTGATGCGGTCCCCGAATCGATTGTCCCATTGCCAACCGAATAATTAATTGTTTCACTTGCAAAGACTAATGCAAAATGTTAACAGTAAAAGTTGTGGGTTGAGAACAGTATAAGAAAGGGTTGAATGCATTTTCTGCAAATGAGAAAATTCAATGTTATTGATTCTCTGGATTCGCTGTTGATCTGGGAACTAATCCAATTGCCCTTTTGGAATCAGAAACTGTGGTTCACCTAAGGTTACCTTATTGCTAGGGAGGGTTTAATTTGACAAAAGGATGAACATGATGGATGTGTTTCTTTTCCACCTTCGTTACAACACATGGCCTTCTAATGGGTCTTTATACACTAATTATACTATATCTCGGCCAATACTTTCCTATTAAGTGAAGTAAAGAATACACTGGAACTCTTCACGGACTGTATGAAGTAAATTATTGCACCAATAAATTTATTTTCTTATTACAGATCAGCATATATTTTATCATTACAAACCAAGCAACTACAGCTTTATAATTTCTTTTATACATCCATATTTTTTCTAAGCTACAAACATTTGTATGACACAGATGAAAATGAAAGGGAAAAAAAAAAAAAAACACAACATTTGACTCTTCTGTGCCCACATTTACCATTTCAACTTCAGTGCCTCAGATAATCCTATGATAAAGACGACAATGCACAAAAAGACATAGGTTGATAAACTCAAGGCAATAAAATCTGTAATAATTTATCAAATGTTCAAAAAAATCTTTGGAATTCCTTCTCTGAAAGTGAAAATTAACAAAATGGAGAAAAAAGATATACGTTTTTTCAGCACTGGATTCAAGAAGAGAACAGATAGATTAAAGGCAGTAAATATCTGTGCTGTGGAAGTAAAAGAACTACTAGTTCTGCTGGAGGAGACATGATGGGAGTCACAACTCCGACAGGTGGAGCACCAAATCCTGCATAAATCACTGCCAAAGAGACATGGGGTATAAGCCAGGCCTGGCAAGCACTGTGGGCTTCTGCTGGAAGATGCATCCAGGTTGCCTTTCTTGGCTTAGTTTGCCTGTAACCTTGACGTTTGTGCGGATAAGCTTCTGATCTCCAACTAACCACAGTGCTGCAATAACTACAGGAACACAACTGCATTCATAGCATAGATAATGACTGAAATAAAGTTAAACACCCCAAGTAAACAGGAGTGCCCCTTGCATAGTCCAAAATAATGGATCATTGCTGGAAAAAAAAGTCAGAATTGTAAGTCCTTGTTGTAGCAGGCATGAGAAGTGTTGGTTAGGAATTTGATGTGAGCAGGAAGTCTCTCTGCTAAATTCATGAAGGCAAAGTGAGGAAGGGTAAGAAACCCCTTGGAATATTGTTCTAGTGTTAAAAGGAGTCATTCATAGACACTGAAGTGGCGACCAACAGGAATGGCAGTCTTACCTTGTTCTAAGTTTCATTTAAAATGGGAGTTCTATCCATCAGAAATAACTTTATTGTCCTTTAGAACAAAGAAGGCAGCATGAAGCACACATCATAAAACATCCGTTACATTGACATCACACGCACCCTATCGTAAAGGGGGAAAAAACAATACTACAGGTGAAAATCTATATAAAGGTTGTGATCTTTTATCTACAAACCCTGAGCTTTTTCCCCTATATACTCGCTGTAGGTGAAAAAAGGCAAAATGCAAGAACAGATGTATCTTGCTAGGTAAGTGCTTTGTGCAACAAAGTTTTTTTTGTTATTTTTTTTCTTTTGTTTTTAAGTATAAATGTCTTTTCTTTAAAGGAGGAACATCGCCCCCTTTATTTCCAGTAACCATTACCCATATCCCAAATTCCAGTCATCATAACGTAGCTAATATAGCCTTGACTTCAATGGTTAGTGTCCAGATATATCCCAGAACTCTCCTGAAATGTCTGCTTGAAGTGTTGAAGCATTGGAAAAGTGTCATCTGGGGGACACTGTTGGACTTGAGAAAGTTCCTGAATTCCGTGAAGAATGGAAGGGAATTCCAGGTGAAGATGGAGACAGTTTTTTGGGGCTGCATAGGTCACCGTTGTGGAGTTTCCACAGAAGCTCTTCATTTTCCATTGACAGACGTTTGTTGGCTTTGGATTCTTTATCCAGTGATCGCTGCAGCACCTCCTGCTCAGTAGAAAGTTGCCTGTGGATGTATCAGAAGATCAGTGAGTTCCTTGTAGCAATATTTAGACATATAGTGCTATCTTTACCTTGCCCAGGCATACAGAGGAAGTTAAACAGAGCTGCTTCTATATCAATTTTTCGTTACAGCTGTCTTGTTTAAAAAGTACAGCTATCCTAAAGCAGGACTGGCAATGTGATGCTCTTCTGTTGGGCTCTAAGTGGAGTAACCCATGCCGTAACCTATGAAGTTAGACAAAGGGCCATATTTATATTAAGGCACCCAAGGGCCTGTTCTAGGGCAGCAGGTTTTGGGGGATGGCCCTCGGATGCATTTATATTAGTTTTTAAATTTTACATCACTACCGCAACGTAGGTGGTGACATAACGCGCATGATGTAGGGGTGTATTAGGGTCCAGTGGCAAGGGTGGCATTGGACCCAAATACAGCACATGTTTGATAAATATGCCTGTCTAAATATACAACAAACATTTCAATACATTGACTTTTCCCTTTGAGGGTACCTTTTTAATAGTTATGCTATGCCTTTTATGCCCAACTCCACCCCCCCCCCCCCATGCCTTTTGAGATAGTGTAGAACCTTAAGCTTAAGAAATTATCTTTCAGAGCTTCTGTTTTGGCTTGCTGGCCCTAACCCTTTAGAACAGTACAGCAATGTCAGTAGAGAGAGAGAGAGTGACTGCATGCTGAAATGTGGAAAGAGTCTCTTGGTCTGCTACCCAAGTTTCCCAAAATCAAATTTCTTAATAGGGCCTACTCCTTTCCATTGGGCAGTCTGTATTTTGAAGGGGTCTTGGCCATGTGCCATTTAATGTCTTTAAGCAGTGTTTGTATACCGACAACTTCCTAAGTGACATAATACATGTTTTGTGGAGGAGACTCTTTCCTCTCCAAATATAAAATTACCCACACTTGATAGCCTTTTGGTTATTGCGGAAAACCATCCTATCAATTCACATGCTGGACTGTTATCAACATCTATGATACAAATGACAAAATGCTATTTAAATGACCTGGATGCAATTCCATGCTTCCTACTTTTTGGGGAATCAATTGGGGGGGGGGGGGGGCTTTAGTACAATAATGCTCCTCACAGAAAGCAGGGTCCATACAGGATGGAGTTCCAGACATGCATAACACTTGACTGGCTTGATCAAAGCCATAAACTTAACCCTTCCGTATTCCTGTGGGATGCATTAGCTCAGTATGAGATGGGGGCCAATCTCACAAAATCAGTTATCAGCCTCATCAATAATCTTAAATGGTTAAATAAAAGCAAATCCCACCAACATCCAGTGGAAAGCCTTCCCATTACAGTAGAAGCAAACTGAGGACCAACTTCACAGGTATACCTTTGTAGATATCCCTTGTACATTCTCATGAAGAGCAAACTTTTTACTGTCTGTAAAAAGACGTGCTAGTTTGGTGGCCGCTGAGTGTACCTACTGACACAGAGTACATATTCACTTCTCAGTAATGTGCCCTATGAATTTCTCTTTGACATAAACCCAGAAAACAAAGAGGAATGGAAGCATTTGTTTATATTAGGAGAATAAGTTTACCGTGACAAAGCTACATGATTCGCCATTCGAGCTTTCAGATCCTCATTCTCTTGCTGGCATTTGTTCAGTTTTTCCACAAGGGTTGTATTGGTTTCCACCTTGACAAAAGAATAATCTATATTTAATGTCCACATTGAAAAGAAGCAATAGAAAAATATCTAGGTTTCACTATCAGAAATGATAATTGTGAATGCGTGAGCATGGATATCCTCAGTCATGTCAGAAATATACTTTTTTTTTTATACTGGGTGAGAAAAAACAAACAGTATTAATATAACATGTAACATTAATGTAACAATCTTCTAACACTAGGTACTGTATGTGGCCAAACAAATGCTTACACCTAGCTGTATTGCAAAAGAACGGAACATTTTGTAGATTGTAAGCTCTTTTGGGCAGGGCCCTCTTCACCTCTATCGGTTATTGATTGCTTTATATGTTACTCTGTATGTCCAATGTATGTAACCCACTTATTGTACAGCGCTGCGGAATATGTTGGAGCTTTATAAATAAATGTTAATGTAATGTAAAACATTAATCTTAAAACAGAATGCAGAACAGCATGTAGTAGAACCTTACACTGGAATGAGATGGTTTAAATGCAACATGAAACTCATATCAGAAGTTCCCAGCGAGAATAAAAAGCAAGCTAAGCAGCATTAGCAGAGTATGCTCCTAATGTAATGCACAAGCAGCCAATCACTGGAAGCCTACTAGAAAGATGTATCAGACACACACAAATTGGTTATTTCCTACCAACAGTGCTTGTTCCCATAACCATCTAATATTGCCACATAAAAGAATGCTATTAAAGGCATTAACTTTTTCTCTTTTATGAGAGCAAAAAAAACCTATAATTTTTAAGGTTTATAGACCATGAATATTTTACCTTTGTTTTTGCAATTATTTAGCCAGGAAAAACACTTGGTCTCCTCCATTCTCCCTTTGAAGTTTACCGAGATGAGGTGACCCAAACCCTGGGACCAGAGCCAGTTCTAATTGATAAGGTTTTTGAGGGCATTCAGCCAAATGTATGTGATGCAGGTGACTTGGTTAAACCACAAAGGCTGCTATTATTCCATATTCCTAAGCCAAATGTTGGAAAGCTTACCAGCTTCTCGATTTGCATGAGCTTCTTATCTTGTTGGTGTAACTTCTCATTTTTAATTTCTAACACTGCTTTTAGGCTCTCCAGCTCCTGCTCCAGGTACATGACCTGAGGATTCTTCTGTAAGGGAAGGAATAGTTCAGACACATCAATAACAATGCTAAACATGTCAAGCAGAGATTCAGTGCAAGCCCTGTACTGCTCCCGGCAGTAGGGTGTATGCTGGAATGCCCTCAGCACTGCAGTAATGTAATTAGATGATCGAGTGCCCCTGACAGCACAGTCTGAGCTCACACACTATGTATGAGTCACACTATGCGAGAGTTAAATCAACACCACAATTAACCTAATTTTACAATAATTGTAAATATATATATTAAAAAAATGAATTAGCACTCAGATCAGAACTAATCACAATTAAAAAGCTATAATGTAAAATAAACACTACTAATACAAATAATTTCTGCCCCTAGCTTGGTACAGGAGAGAAGGAACATGAAAAAGCTTAAAAAATGCACATCCCTCAGGGGTTAGAAATAATCAGCCACTTATTTATATGCCTCGCCCCCAACATGAAAGAATAATCTGCTGGCAGTGTTCCATAACCCACTGAACACCAAATGTTATTTCCCTTTCATTTCTATCTGGGTTGTATTAAACATTTTGCATTATTTGTATACATCATGCAATCGCAGTATATAGCATAAAATCAAAATATGTTTAACAAAATATTAGTGTTCTCGGGCACATATACTGCTGCCTGTTGATTGCTCACTGTTGGGGCACTATTAGTGACTGAAACACTTTTAAAGGGGAACTCTATACAAAAACAGATGTTTGCATAATGAAAAAAGCTGGAATTCTAGGCAATTTTTCAATATGCATTATTTATTCAGTTTTTGTTTTTCTTCTTCTAGTCTCTGGCTCTGCCTTCTGAAGCAGCGTAGTCAGTAATGTTTCTGCTACAATGTTTCAGGAGTAAAAAGTGCAGAGTGTGCCAGCCAGAAGAAAGAAAGAAAAAAAAACAATTCTATTTAAAAGAACAATAATACATGCTTTGGACAAAAGCATCAGTCTGTCAGACAAATCATTTTCATTTCTTGGTGTTTCTTGCCCACACCAAACACTATAATATATGTATCAAAGCTGCCATCTATGCCTCTGGCACTGGGTGAAAGAAGTTCTCAGATTCTTCCCTTCTAAGTAGAAAGTAACACCTGCTGGTCCCTTTTCCTCGTGAATAGCCTTGGACTGGATGCAACAAGGAGCTACTTGCCTGGACAGATTTTTCTTTGGATAGTTTTCTTTGTTCTTCCTCATACTTTAGCTTCTCCTTTAAAGATTCATTCTCGTCTTTAAGCTCAAATATCTTTTTCTGGGGGGTCAGAAGAGAAGGCTGTTATTTTATCAGTCACAATGAATGTTAAATGTTCTCAAATAAATAAAATGGCAAACACTTGCCTCCACTTCTGCTTGCTTCTCTTTCAAAGAATCTTCCAATATCTTATTTTCTCTCTCATTGGCATTCTTTAGTTCTATAGAGAAATATGTAAAATGTAAAAGTTACACATTTAAGTTCTCCTTTGAGCTCTAACAAGTGATTTCCCCCCAACCTCCACCTCCCTGAGCTCCAACATGTGGTCTGGTCACCCTTATGTCATAAAAAAGATAAATAAATGCATTGCTGTCCTGGCCTTTCAGCCATAGTTTGAGGAATGTCTAGGACAGCTCAAACCTGACCATTACGGACTTTCAAGCTGGGGTGTCAGAAGTTATAGGCATTCTACCTAAGTCTCACACTGCATGACCTTCATGGTGGGCCTAGCCAATGCTCTTAACCCCCCCCCCCCCACACACACCTTCCCTTGGGGAACCAGTCTCAAACTGTATATAAACTGTATATTGTCCATTGCTATAAAATGTGATTTGCTTCTGAAAATACCTGTTAAAGATTTTTCATAGTCTTCCTTAAGTATATTTATTGTTTCTGCATGACTGGTGTCTGCCTCCAGCCTGTAAGTTTCATGTGTAGCATTGAGGTCATCAACCTAGAAGAGCGAATGAGCAAAAAAATTTTATTTTTGTACACTGTACTACTTTTGAGTAATGGAGTGAAAAGCTAAAAATGAGTAAATCTTTGGGCTGTAAAAACTACTCCTCTTTAGGAGAAAAAACTAACAGCACAATTAGAGGGACAAGGTGTATAAAGCAAGATGTGCATTTGCAAATCACTATTTAGGCTATACTGGAACCAGACACACAAAGGCCATTTTGTGGACTGCTACTTAAAGTGCAGCTTTTGCAGTTCCGGGTCTAATGGAAATCATAAACCACACTGAAGGCCCTCCTGTGAGATTACAACTTGCTAAAACACGCCTTGGGTTAAGACAGTTGACCAGTTAGGAGGCACAAGACTCTTCCGCTCAACACAAACTACTACCTAAAATTAGTGTTTTTGACTTATAAAGGTTTACCTTGCAGAGTCATTGTGGGAAAAGTGTACGTTTAATCTGACCCATTTTCAGGGCCAGGCTATGTGCAATGCCACACAGACAGGGTCGGACTGGGGGGTGCAGGGCCCACCGGGGCTCCCGCCCCAGGGGCCCTGCAGGTGCCCCAGCCGCGTCCCCTAACCCCCCCGAAGGGCCCCCCTAACCCCCCCGAAGGGCCCCCGCCTGACGTCCTCCCCGAGCGTGTATAAATTGAACGCGTCGGGGAGGAACAGTCAGTAGCGGGGAGCGCCGGCAAAGGTCGGAGGGGCCCACTAGGGCCGGGGCCCACCGGGATTTTTCCCGGTGTCCCGGCGGCCCAGTCCGACCCTGCACACAGAGCACCAATTCATGTCATTACCACTCACCTTTTCTTGGAGTTCATTCTTGTATTTCTCAGCCTCCTCAATAAATATGCTCTGCAGTTTCTCACACTCTCCTGTGTAGAACTGTTTTAGCTTCTCCTCAATATCTGAAAGCTCCGCATGGTGTTCCTCTTTCACCTTTTGTAGGATGCCTTCATAAGCTATCAGCAGATCATTCTTCTCCTTTTCCAATTTCTCGCATGTACTGCTTGCACACACTGCAGAACAACAAATACATTGATAAAGCAATGTTGCTTTCTATAACTCAAATAGTCATGCAAAGCTATAAAAGCACTGAAAACACTTATGCTAACTTTATGCTATGGTCAACAAGGCTTTAGACTTCCCAAATTATTGCTGGTCAAAAAAGAACAAATGTTCTACATGTTTATGAATTCACTCACTGAGTGAAGTACAGAAGCCTACAGTTCCTGATTGACCAATGACCACTCATATGCACCAAACTGCTCATCAGCTAGCACAATGTTAATTTTAAGCCACTGATCTACCCATAGGTAGAACAGCCAAATTTTAGGAGCTATGCAGAGGATGAGAGGTTTGCCTGAAATAAAAGTGTGTAGCACAGAAGCACACTTGATCATTGGCTTCTCAATGGAACTCGCTACAATATCAAGGGATACACAAGGTCACCTGGCTGGCCTGGGAGCCTAAAATAGTTATTAAGATTTCCACCTAAATTAAGCAACTGAAGCATTACCTCTGGGGATGGACTATACCAACAGGTAACAATATACAAGAATTAAGGCAAGTTGACTTTCTCAGAAGCAAAGAAATTTTCCATAGCCGGCTGCTCCCATACTTGGTTACAGTAGCCACAAGCACATGAACCAACCATATTACCATATATATGGTATTACCATACATGCTCAACCCTAGTAATGATGGCAACAAGGTACAGGGTATACAGTACTGCGTGGATGCCCGCAATTAACATAAATTAGTGTTGCTATATGAAATGAATACAGTTAAGATAGGGATGCACTGAATACACTATATTGTGATCCGCCCGAACCCTGAATCCTTCGTGAAAGATTTGGCTGAATACCAAACCGAATTCTGATTTGCAAATGCAAACTAAGGCATGGAAGGCATAAAAAGAACTATGCGCCCAGCAAAAAATTTTCAACTTCTGCATTTATGTGGCGAAAAGTCATATGATTTTAAGGATTTGGTTTGGCCAGGACCATGGATTCAGTTGATTCCCGAACCGAATCCTGGATTTGGTGAATCCCTAATTTAAGATAATGGCGCAAACAGTTTAAATGTATGTGTATATAATATATAGTGAGAGATTACGGCTTGCAGGGTGCACATCTGTACCAGTCAGATTTACATTGAATGTCAAATCAGATAGGAGCTGTTAGAGGTCAGTGCAAATAGCTGGAGTCCATAGAGCTTAATTAGAGCGCAACATACACTTGCATTGAATTCAAACTTATTTTATTTCCTGGTATTTTAAGGTAAAGCCTACATATTTTCTATGGCATACACATTTTTGCAAGAAACAAGAGACCACCAATTTCATCATGCTGCATAAATCTGTACAGAAAACCACAAAACCTTGCTTATGAATAAAACCTAATCTCGCATAAATGTCTACAATGAGAAATAAGTAGGCTAAAAAAAAAAGAAATCCACTTACATAACGTCATTGAATCAATATGTGCAATGGCTATTGGTTTACTGATTGGCGAAAAGAGCAGTCTTGTGTTACGCTATACATAACGTGACTGATAACCATGAGCTGGGAAATTAGAAATCAGCCAGATAATTATAGCCAACACAGCCATTGGGAATGGTAGAATGGTGGTTTTCCCCAATGGAATAACAAATTTAATACCTACAGAAAGTACTCCTGACCTCAAGCCAGCAGTGCTAAAAGGGTTTGTTTGTACATATACTCAGTGTAACGGCAAACTAGCTACCGTGCAGGGCTGTCCAACGGTAAGCAAGTGGGCCAAATGTGGCACTCCGAATGATTCCTGTGGCACACAGGCTGCTCAAGAGATCCACTTAGCTTTATGGAGGATTTCCCACTATAATCTGGCCTTGGAGCATGTAGTATAGTGAATAACTGGGCCACTATATGAAAACAGTCAAAAGAGAAAGTGCCACAGGAATACTGCTGACAACACTTAAGTTTCTCAAGAAAGATTCATCTTTGACTTCTCACTCAAATCCTGTAGAGACATGTCTCCCGACTGACACACGTGGCATTCAGACATGTCAGGCCATTTAAGAAATTGGTAGAAATCTGGAACATCTGGAGTGGCCAGCGGGCAGAAGTTGTGTTAATCCTATGACACTACCCAAGTAAATAATATCCAAAGAATCATTTAGGGGATTTCCTATATATATTTCAGTGTCAAAAAAAAAAAAAAAAGTATTGTAGGAATCTAGAAATAATAGCGGATGTGATTAAAGTGGTCAATTCTATAGTAACACTCACTATTTTGGTATGTAGAAGTAATGAATGTACTAGTATACAGACTTGAGATAAATTAGCGCCTGTTATGTGAGTGCAGTGCCCGCTTTGTACAGTATTTGCAGCCTGTAAGCAAACCATTGCTAATATGGATTCCAACTGAATCTTACAAAATGTGTCCCCAAATGGACATTTGAAACCAGGTGGAATATTAAAAAAAAAAAAAAAAAAAAAAACTTATAATTTATTTTAATGAAAATAATAGTAGCCTCTAACAAATGAAACTGAATAAATTTCAAGTGGTAGTCAAGTTATTTTTATTTTGTAAATGGAAGTATTTGTTTTGAAAAGAAAGGTGGTCACTGCCTGTGGTTGGTCCTGGTGTATGAGCACAGCTATTTTTTCATGTGTGGTCACGGCCCAGACTAATTGCCCGGCTCTTTTTACCCACACAACACAGCCTGCCATTTACAAAAGAATATAGTTCTGTCTGTGTCACCTGCTACTCAATACAATGGGCTCTTAAAATCTGAACCTGCAAAACTCATAGCAGACATTAACAGAACCCCGTTTAGTAGTAACCCATGCAAATAAATCATGGAGCAATTGCGAACTCAGTCAAGGAAAGCAATATATACCTTTATTTTCATTAATCATAGCTGATCTAATTAGACTTAGCAGCCTGGACTGTGTCATGGAAAAGTTCTCCTAATTATCTTGTTTGCCTATTAATCTTTATGAATGAATTTTAGCCATTAGACAAACATCAGACAAAAGAGGTATTGCACTAATGGCAAACATTTAGTGGATTTGCAAGAGGATGGCACTTAGCTCTAACACTTTGCCACAGCTGCAAACCTCCTAACAAAAACTTGGATAACAAACAAAAGAAAAGGAAATACATCTATTGACAGCAGAGTTGGATTAGGCCTCAAGGACAATGAGTTTAAATAAAATGTATCAAATAGGTCCTCAAAAATGATAAAGTGGAACTATGTAGAGCATGAGTAGGGCACTTCAGCAGGTAATGTACTAAAGTGCAACATTTCTCACGCACTACATAATTAGTGTGTGCCAGTAAAGAGGTACAGTAAGATGAAAGGAGATCCAGTCGTTCAACAAACAAATTCTTTAAAGCTCCAAAGGTCACCAGAATGCACCCTCCGTTATACACAGTGCCACGGGTATAAATATAGTGCATGGTCTTGGAATCTGAGAGGACAGATTACAGTTTGTAAACTTGCCCAGGATCTGCTTTACAACACCACACGCACTAACACCTACACTGGCGGCAAGAACCCACTCCAACATTGCCTTGCAATGGGGTTTGGCTCAATGCCCCTTTTCTAACACTCCATATCACTTACACATCTCATTCCCTCTTTAACACTTGCCCACTATATCATTTCCAATCCTTTACATCATATTGCAGACACATGCGCTACCATGTTCCTTATTCGGTCAGGTATCCTCAGGGGAAAGAACCAAATGTACAGGGGGGCTGAAGACACTTTATAAAGATGCGATGATAAAAAAACTGCAACAATTTAACAGAGGGCCACAGGCCAGATCGGTCAGGATTATATAAAAATATATATAAATATTTACCAGTTATTTAATTGTGCAATTATTAGCAGGGAAATTTCCTACGACAGGGTTTACTCTATGGCAGGGGACCTGTATCAGATATTCACTTTCCTCCAGCCGTAAAGGCTGCCTGATAAAAGAAATAGTGTCCACCTTTAACTTTGATGCCTTATTCTAGGTATATCTGTGACTTGCCCCGTCTCTGAGATATTACTAAAAGCAAGAGCTAAAACTGAAATGAAAGGTTTGGAGGGAAGGTTACAATTATCACAATTAGGGCAATTTGTAGCTGCCCACAAAACACAGCTGCTACATTATCTGTTATGTGAAACTGCAACACTCACATAGTGGTCTGACTGCTGGCAGGGCTTTTGACAGTGTCTAGCTGAAAGTCTGGCCCTTGCTCAAAGTCCAAGTCAGTGAGCTTGTTGTGGTCTCTATGTTTAGATGGGATGACCCACTAAAGCAGACCTTGGAACTAGTCTGGGACTGCCTCAAATAACCATGGGAAGTGTGGGTAAAATGTTTCTACTGCAAAAGCAAAGACATCTTAGGGCAAACATAACCTCGTAGACATAAGACATTTTTCTTAACCAAAGTGGATCTTTGCCTGATATGGTCATCAAAATGCTGGGTTGAATCAAGTAGATTACATTTTTTGGTCCCCAGACCAATGATCTTATACTACAGGCCAATGGTGACCAGTGGTCCTTCTCCAATGGCATTATCTAGGCAGCTGGACTTACCCACAGGGTAATAAGCTGCTGACTAGGTGTCGAGGGGCCAAGTAGCCAGGTTTTAACGTCTCATGTATAGTTTCTTCTACATTTGTGCTTGGGGAGTGTTCCAAACTAGCAATTAGTAGGTTAGATCTAATGCTTGTAGGCGCATGTGGAGTAAGCAGTCTGTCAGATTGCTGCCCAACTGGTCTGATTACACTTGCACCCATCCAACCCGGTGCTTAGTGCACTAGGAATTTATTAGAATACCCACTGAAGACAAAGATTCAAATCGGTACTAACAGCCTTAGATGCCTACAGCCCTCTCCAAGGAGAAAAGGAATATAAGATAAATCAATGGCTACTAATGTGCTCTGCCCCCAAACGGGACCTGAAATTAAGGCTGAGAGCCTTTCGACAGTTTAGCTATTCTTGGCCAAACCCGTAATGATGTGGAACATAAGCAAGAGAAGAATTATAGAATCATAATGTTAAACGTTTTCCATTACTTAAAAACCATACTGTGCTCACATACATCATTAGGTCTCCAGTATCTGCTGTTAAGCACATCATTCTCACAGAGTCACGTTGATTTCTTTCAGGTTAGTTAATTCCATCTCTCTGCCCATTTCCCATAAGCACTTTTACCTTGCTGTTTTGACACCTAAAACAGACTCTGGCATTAGGGTTCTTTAGAAACTGGTTAATCAGTTTCTACTACCACAGGTCTGTGTGTACATATGGATTTGGGAATGGATTGGGGTTCAGTAACAATGCCATCCCACTATTAAGTAAATATGAAGGAAGGTTTTTGTCCAACATTCAGTGCATCATAGCAAACCCTGGGTGAGAAAAATGTTGCCAAATGCACAGAGGCCATATCATGATTAATAATAGTTAGATATACATCTGCCTAACTTGTGGTCCAGCAGATGGTGTCAATCTACTACTGTAAGGGTTAAATCCTGTAATCTCTGTTCGTAACACCTGTAGCACGAACTGTTAGGGTAAATCTCTGTAACTCTGTCTGTGCACCTGTAGCACTGTCCCTATAAGCAGTCACGGACCGGTCCGATTTAATCTGTGCGTCGGCGAAACATCTGATATCGTCTGCGCATGTGCGCTGATCAGGGAACTTGTACAAACGATACAACCAATATGTGTATTGCAAACAAGTACCAATTTATTTTGTTTTGATATTACTTATATAGTAGATAGAAAAACACATCCCATTATGCTTACGTATCATGGGTGGGTACATTGCAATTATTAGTAGAAATACAGAAATTATTTAATTAGCTGCTGAAGCTTTATTATGATCTCTTAGCCTTGAATATTAGCTGAGATAATCAAGGCCAAGAGCAACTTGGACAAAGACAAGATAATGAGGATAATCATAACAATTGAAGTAACACATTCACAGGCCTTCATGCTTGAAAACAAAATTGTGTAAATTCAGCATTAAGCAATTTAAACCCTATAAATCCTATCAATCCTATCAACTACTCAAAAGAAGAGAAAGAGAGATGATGGTTGGTGAAGGATGTTGGCTATTGTCATGCAATAAGAGCTGAAAGCATAACTTGGGCATGAAAGGATTACTTGTAACTTAAGACTGAGCCACCCAGTAGTAGACCAACACCACCTAGTGCCACAGGGATAACAGAGGCCCCTGGTTATGGAAAGCAAGTCCTTTAGGGCCAGTTTCATATTGACTCCAGCACCACATAGATCACCAAATATCAGGTTGGCAAAAGGTTATATGGAAAGAAAAAGAATTAAAAAAAAAACTAAGAAATAAAGCTCTGACAAGGCACAACCTACAGTACAAAGTCAATGTAACCTTAAGGTCCCCAAACACCCCCATCGGTCCCTTAGACCGATTCGGCAGCTACTCAGCCCGGGTATGGGCACTACCAACGGACCTGCCTGACCGATATCTGGCCTAAAATCGGTCAGATATCGATCGGGCAGGTTAAAAAATCTAGTTGGATCGGGGACCGCATTGGCTCGTTGATGTGGTCCCCAGACCGACTTTGCCTATACCAGTCGTTGGATTCTCCCGATATCGCCCACCCGTAGGTGGGGGATATCGGGAGACGATCCGCTCGCTTGGCAACATCGCCAAGCGAGTGGATCTGAAGGTGTATGGGCACCTTTAGGCATCCTATGCACCAGCTAAGATCAGCAGCAGAGTAAAACAAAAAAAACAAAAAAACAAACGAACAGTATATGTACCAATGCCCCCACTAATACTAAGCCCTAAGCAAAAGCCCTCTCTGCCTTTCCCTTATTTTATACATACACTGTACAATTGCTGCCTGACTGTACAGTCACACTAATAGCAGCAATGAATTCCAGACTTTGCTATGTCCTTGGCACATTTATATGGCACCAGGAGAAGCCTGTAAAGTTTCTGTGCAACTAAAATAATAGGGAATATAGAAGTATAATCTATTTAATGGTGCTCTGTGTTTCAAGTTAACCTTGGCTACTGCTGTTGTTGAGGAGAGGCCAAACTCCTGATAGCCACATGACGTGCCAACATCCAAGTGACCTGATGTAAGGTCAGGCATCGTGACCCAAGCAAACAGAGCAGATCCTAGAGAAGTCACAGGCTTTCTATTGTTTATAATTACATTAATATGGCAAGGCCAGTCATTTACTAATAAAATTCCCCTGCCAGCAAGATTTAGTTAGCAAAGGCAACTATTTATATAGTCTATCTTCCACCTAGACAAATTCAGGCAAACTAGTAATTGATAATATCACCAGAGAACAATTAAAAGACTGATGGAAAGGACTCCAAAATGTTATAATTTTAATGGTATATAAACCATCTTAAAACCAGTCTGAAAATGAATCTACCCTTTAAATTAGGTTTAGTTGTAAACTCTATTTGAGACCAATGCATAACAGAACATATATACAGTGCCAAAAGCTGCTGTTTGCTGTAGGAGAATATCTAGGGGTCTGCAGAGTCCCTGAGAGTCCTAAGGGAAATAGTATACAGTTATGACTGGCACTGGGTGCCACTGGGTGATTTTCATTCTGGTTAACCAGAAGCTTTCTTTGTCATCACTGTGACAACCAGCAGCTATCTCGAGCTCCCCATAAGACCCCCTCAAATTAAAAAAACATTACGGTCTGCATTATAATCCATATATTCACATTACTGACAAATGTAAACGTGCAATTCATCTCTCAAAGCAAGGCCCCCCCATGGAAGAGAAAACAGCCTGCAACTAGAATGTGATTATCTTGGAAAGCAAACTCATTTTCCTACCTACCCAAGTGCTAATAGTACAGAGCAAGGTCATTACAAGGCTAGCTGGCTCTAAACGTAAATACCAACACAGTGATAAGGTAAGGGCTCAACCACTTGCATCCTTCTAATGTGTATTTAAAGCAGCTGGGACACTTCAAGAGCAGATAAACTGCCCACCCCAGAGAGGCCTGCCTGCCTGCCTGCCAGGAGTGAGGGCACTATATGATTCAGTGCAGGGACCACAACATGCTGCTGGTGAGCAACACGTTTCCTACAGAGTTTAGCAACACAAACAAGTTTCAAATGCACAGTGTATAGTATTTAATTTTTAATTCAGCATTGAACCGAGTGGAGGCTTCTATTAGGCATCTATGAGGAGTCCAGAACCAGGCTCCCAGCTAAGTGCCAACTTATGCATTTAGGTTACAATGGGGCTTCATTTGCTCTAAGTTATAGAAAATATGAGACTTAGTTTTAGGATAACCAGAGAGGGCACTTGCCCTGCTGCCCCAGTATTTGAGTAGCACTGTGGGAGGTATATACTAACCCAAGTACCAAGGACATATTGGTGTGACAGTTGTTGGTTATTTTTAGTATATATTGGGGATGTTCAACCTGCTGGCCCCTGGATTTTGTTTCAACTTCAACTCTCACCACCTAGCAGTAGCAACAGATGGAGGGTATTACAACCCTGATTGGGGCACCCAGTCTTCCTTTAAGGCCAGAGATCCTCTATGCCCAAACTGCAGAGCTGACAAAGGAACAAGAATGGCAGAGTCTTAGTGACTTTTAGTGAATGGACAGAATAGGCTCTGTTAGTGGGATGACATTTTCAAGTTATTGAGAATAATTTAACATTGGTTTCCACCGACTGTGGGACAGTCTCCTTCTGGGGGCTCAAAGCAGTGGCTACAGGGGCATCTTGGGGTCACCTCAGTTGAAATTTGGGAAGGTTGACAGTCCTGCCTGAAGGTTAAAATGTAGGAAAATATGGGGCCAACATCGTATGGGTATATATAGGTATTGCAAAAACATTTGTTTGTTGTACTGTGTATTCTAAGTACAATGCTTTGTATGACCCTTTGCAATAAAGAGGAGGGTGATGATCAAATGTTGAAGGTCTTGAAGCCAAACAGCACAGGCTTAACCCAAGGGCCTGTGTGAGTATTTCTGATTTGTTTTGCAGGTTACTCCTACACAACCTCACAGAATGGTTTTACGAGCAGCCTTGAAGTAAATTTAATTTGCAGGGCAATCTGCTTGCCTGAAAATGAACAGAGAAAAGCATTATGTCCTTTTCCCCCAATATCTGAGCTAGAGAAGGGTGTGGGGAGGCAGCCACTTATTCCTTATGCTGAAATAAAAAGCATCTGGCACAGAATCTAACTATGCAGCTATGAAAAGTACTGGAAAAAAACACATGATGCCATTTGCTTTCCATTATAATCAATAACAATCACCACAAGAGCACAATGATTCCTTATAACTGTCCCCACCCATAATTCCAACCGATAATCTTGCCATACTCACAGGAAATCCATGTCACTTCTCAGTGTTTCCTCTTAAATACGTTCCACCAAGAAGTCACTGATATAAAGCGGCCACATGTGACATTATCCTATATATAACTATCTACAGGGCTATGTATCATGTTATGCTAAGGCACAGTAAGTGCAAACCTGTAAAACTGCTCTCAATCTGCTCATTCCAGAGGTGCACTGTTGACCTATAAACCTGGTAATTCCTCCTCATACCAGAAGCAATGCTGAGGATTCCAGTAAACTATCCAACATAAAACATATCTGTAGAAGAATTCTTATTTATTGGGACAAAGTTTGCAGAGACTGGTAATCATTCATATCCGTCCCTGTCCCACAGGGACAGGTTTACACACTAGGGTAGATTTCTTTAGGAGATAATTAACCTGCCTGCATGTGCGATGAAGCCAGGGAACATGGAGAAACCCTCAGCATATTGAGAGAACTGTAGTAACGGAGTATTGTCTTACTACACAACACTCCATTGTTTACCCTCACATGAAGACAAACACTGACTTTACAGTTTGCAGGAACTTAGAAAAGGTACATTTTCCATAATGAATGTAGATGGCATATTAAATACGCAGGCTAGCAGGATCAAGCAATAGCCTGTACAGCAACGGAGCACATATCCATGCACCTTTACTTCCAAGCAGGCCAAACATTGTCTTTTATAAAAACATATTTGGTTTTGAAGCAAACAGAACAGAAACCTCCCAAAGCCACAAAACCTACCTACTTACTAGGTATTATATGAACTAACCAATTTTGGGGGATTATTTTTATTATCAGTATAACAAGCAGTAAAAGGCAGTTTGTTGCTGAGCCTTGGCTGCGAGTAGCATTGCTAGGGAAGCTTGGCTGAATTTTATGGTATTTGGCCGTCCAGGCCCGGCTCCCCGAGGCTGCGCTGTTTAAGCATGAGACAGATAACTGCCAGGAATTAGATGAACTCAGGGTCAGCTAACAGGCTTTAGAGAAATTCAGCCTTAAGGGAAAAGCGACTAAAAAGCAAGACTGTCTTCTGAAAATTCCCAATTCCACAAGTAGGCCTTAAATTAACTATTAGCATCCCAGAAGGCTAGACAATGAATGAATGGCTGTGCCTCCTTACCCAAATCCCCACGTAAGCCGAGAAGTTCTTGAGATAGGGCTTTGCGTTTCTTGAGGGTATCTTCACGCTGTGGGAACACAAATGCAGAGGAGAGGTTATCGATCTTTAAAACTATTGCTTAAAAATGCAAAATTGGTTTGATTTTAGTTACAGTGAAATAATGCTAGCAATGACCATGTGTTACAAGTCTGAGGCACCCTGTCTGTGAAAATTCTGTTGTAGTAGAACTACAACTAAACTCTGGGGATTCTGGGAGTTGTTGTTGAACAGTGTAGGGTCACCCATATCACACAGCCCAGAGTTTAGCAGCTATAGATATTTAGTATACAGCGTTTGGCCATAATTATTTTATTTTGACTTAAAACTGTCAATCAAAATATATATCATGAATAATGCACCATGCATATGAGAGGTGCAGTTCTTTTATCTATTCCCTGCTGTAGGCAATGCAAATGCAACCTGGGACTTACAAGGTCTTTACAAATTCCAGCACATTATAGGAGGAGCCACCTCACCCTTCTAAAGCCAGACATGTATTAAACCCACATACTCTATATAGAAGTCAACAAATGCATATGCACACTCCAGACTACACTGATTTCTGTGCAGCCATTCACTTAATTGCAGCTAATTTTAGAGGAATAAAGTGAGGCTTGGTGGTTGTGGTGGGCCAGTGTGTGTGCCACAGGTTGTACGTGGGTGCTACTAAACAGTATGACTGATCTTTAATACTGGGTTTTTATTATTAATACTTATTTATAAAGCGCCAACATATTCCACAGCGCTGTACAATAAGTGGGTTTCATACATTGGACATACAGAGTAACATATAAAGCAATCAATAACCGATACAAGAGGTGAAGAGAGACCTGCCCAAAAGAGCTTACAATCTACAAGGAGAAAGGGTTTAGACACAAGGTGTGGGTTTCAGATGGACTACTCGGGCTTGTGGCAGCAATAAACACTACTCCTTTAAAACATTTAAATTACAGTTCCTAAGTAACTATCCCATTCCCTGTGTAGCTGTGAGAAATCCCATCCCAACTTTCAGCCCATGCAGCTGAGTGTATGGTTTGCATAAGAGCAAACAGGTTGCAAACATATGGGGAAAAACAAACAATAAAAATGCAGGGGAATGATTTATTCCAAGGCAGAAAGCTCAAAGAGATGCAATAACGTAGGAGAAATGTGTTAAATTATAGCCTTTGGGTGGATTCCAATACAAATTGCAGAGCAACCTGGTGCCAAGTAGTGAATCTCCCCAACCTATAACAAACCTGCACCATAACAGGCTAGAGACATGGTGCTTGCACTGCCCTTGTGCCTCCTGCTTGTTCTGCACACCCACTCCCCATCCCGGCAGCAATTTCTATTAGTGTAATTGAACAGACACTGAACCTTCCCTGAAGGGGGTTAATTCCATTAGATCTGCAGGGACAGGCAAGTTTGCCTCATATAAACCAAAACATGGACTTTAGCTGATTTTACTGCATCGAGCAGCATCTGCTGGTAAATAAACACACAAACCTGCATTTTAAGCTTTACCTCTGCATTAAGGCGAGAGCCAAAATCATAAGAAAACAAAGCATATTGCGTGCAGAAAGCTGAATATGAACAGTCTCACCACTTTATAGTAAATATCCTGCTGGAGACACTCCTAGATGTACACAGTACTGCAAAAGTAGCTCAAGTAACTGCTCCCTGCACCGATCTTCTCCATGCAAGCGTCCTACCCTGGCTCGCTGGGTTTGCTGCATAAAAACAACTATTCCATGACAAAAAAAAAAAGGATAAAAAACACAAAGTGCTTTAATTACCCTGGTGGTGGCGGTGCATGGCGAGTAAAGGCACATTTTGCTGCTAGAGCAGCCCATTTCCCAGCCTGATGGAGCAGTCCCAAGGCAGATAATCCAGGTGGAGGCTGCAGCCACATTTAAAGAGCTGCCGAGAGGAGTTCCATAGGACACTGCCTGCTCGCTCTGTCTCTCACTTGCAGCCCTTACTGTACTCTTTGTACTGATCCCTCCCAGCAGCAGCAGCACATACTGCAGTCCCTACTTCTGGCACCAGCAGCCAGTGATTACTTCAAGCCACAACCCCTTTGGAATATGAAAAACGAGAGGCAGACATCAGCCTGATCGATGGCCACTTACTCAAATATCAGCTGGGAGGGGGGGGCTGACCTCAGTGCTGAGAGACGCTTATATTTAGCCGGCAAAGCACAGCTCCCAGTTAAAAGCCAACTTAATAAAGTTACTGGCCACTTACAGTTCAGGGTTTCATTTGCACAAAATGTGTGTGGTGGAGGCTCACGTCTGACTGGCACATTTATTGGCATCCTAAAAGCTCTCTCTGTACTCTCATAATTCATCTGACTAAGAAGCGCTGTGTATTCATTTTACTTTACAGTTACACAGGCATCTGAGTTGGGGGCTTTCCTTGCTATAACTGCCCCTTCACACTTAGCTGGGTTTTTCACACTCATATGCTCACTATTCAAGCTGGATACAATCACCTCTCTTCTCTCGCTTCATAAAACTGGGTCCATCCATCTGTGCTATGGAATTTTTAAGTTTGAAATCAGAAATGTCCACTGCCTCTGGTCTTCCAGTTCCAACCTTAAGCTTTCCAGCTGTACTTTGTAAACTACAGCTCCCAGTATCCACCAGTAACTAAGCTGTCAGTGGGCTGCTTGGAGTTGTAGCAAAGGATAGCATGAATGCCGTAGCTGGGTACCATGGCCCACACTATGTCTGAAGAACTGCATAGCCTTTGTATGGTTTGTTCATTTGGACCCTGAACCTGTGTACACAGCAGGATATAATTGTAAGACATAGAGTGCTGGACATCTGTGTGCCAAGCCATAGTCTTACTGCCCTAAATGTAAACTGGTTCTTCCCCACAGTATTCCATTGGCAGTGATAATGTGTATTTATTGGGTAGGATGTACCATGCTGCCAGTCTGCAGGGAGAACGGTTACATAACACACAATGTTTGTTCTAGCTAATCACGTTCACGGATATTTGAACCATTTTTGTGGGTAAAGCTGCATTATAGCACAGGTCTAAATATACAAACGGTGCCCAAAATGATCCGCCTCAATATAGCGCAGAAGACGGAACTTTGTGATGTAAATTTCTAGTAGATCATTACTAATTCATCCACCTCTGGCTATCTATGTAGCCCCCTAACAGTGGCTGTAACAGGAGACTCGGGACTCATCTATCCTGTACTGGTGTAACAGAACACCGAGTATTATGCTGGCACACACCACAGCACATACATAGAGCCGCAGTGAAAGATGGACACGCTGTATACAAAGCATGCATTTGCACAAAGTAACCGACAGTGATGTGTGCAAGTCACAAAATAAACAAATATTTTTTAAATGAGTCAGGAGCAAAGGTTATTTATCTGGCAAGCAGCTCCTCTATTCAAATAAATATGCTAATCTCTGCTTACAGAAAGCCAGATACACACATAAACAAGCACTAATTGTAAAGAGGATTCACACTGATTTTACTACACTAGAGGTGTTTAGATAGTGGCACTTTCTTACCCTTATTTTTGTTGTTAATATGAATTGGAGCTACCATACTGATCCTGTGCAGAGCTAACCATAGCCGCCTTGTGTTTCCATATAACAAATATCTTGCAAAGTAAAAGGGCCACACCCTCCAGACAAGCTGGTCACACTGGTTTTCATAGCCATAGGCCAGTGAGTAATACTGATAACAGATATCTGGGCATAAGACAAGAGCCATGACATTCTCAGGGACACAGCAAGTCAGACTATCCATGGTAATAAGTGTGTTGACCACCTGTATAAACCTCATCCATAGATTCCAGGGAAATCGTGCCCTCTGGTGACCAAGTTGCCTTGGAAATTGCTTTGTTTTCCCAAAGAGTAAATTTTGGCTATTGTATTTTAGTCAGTAGATACACCACAGTGCATGGATTTCAAGCATAAAAACTTTATAAATGTTAATTATCCAGTGAGAAAATAATAATAATGTAATAAAAACACAAAAGCACTTATAGCTTGGATAAAAGGGGCACACTTCCCAATAAGAAAAATACCTAAAGCAGGCCATACCAGTGAAGAAGATCAACCTGTTTGGAGAGGTTGCCAAACTAGTGGATGCAGGCAGTAAGACTGAGGAACATATGTACATGCAGATGTGGTCCTCAATCTGACAGGAAAATGCAACCTGTCCAATCGACTTCAGGATGCTTCTTGGCAAGATATTGGTCAGGGTAAGCCCGTTGAGGACCCCCCACACACACAGTTAAGATGCTGAATCGATCTAAAGGGGCTGAATCAGCAGCTTAAGGTGTGACTGTGACAAGCTCATGTCTATGCAATGGGTAGTAATAAAGAAACCATATCCAAACCCCGGGGAGCACACAATAGCTGGCGCAGGATGAGAGCAGGGTACATATTAAGTACAGATTGATACTTTACTGCCACTGGCTACCAATGCTAGACAATGCAAGATGGAATCAACTTGTTAGCCCAGTTCTGTGGCCCTAAATATCTGGCCATAATATCACTGAGCTACTTCCATGCACTTAGTCAAGTTTTACAACTAGGTGCAACTAGTGACTACATTTTAGTTCTAAGCTTATGCCTACACACAGATAAGAAGCTACTCTGGCACATTCCATGCTATCTATCAAGCTGCAAATGGCTGTCACTAATCCCTCAGGGTGACATATACACAACTGGGAGCAGAAATCACAACAGCAAGGGCACAAGGGTACAGCACTGGCAAACAGGCAACTGCCCCAGCACAAACAGAATCTGAATAACTGGGAGGTTTAAAGAATCCAGTGACCTGACCTCAACTGCCCTTGAGGTAACCACTCCAACTAACAAAATTCATCATTGATTCTCGGGCCTTAAATTATTTGATTTGACAGCCTCTGCTAGGCAACAAGCTGCCATCAGTCTGCTGTGTAGGGCAGCCCAGAAGCTTTCACATATATCTGCCATCCAGCACTGCAGCCCCCACAGAAATATATCAGAAACCTAAATGAACATTGTGGAGCTGGGAGTCCGTGCATTCCTTTTTCAAAACTGCAAGGTTTGACTCTTACCACTAAACATTGCTAGCAAGTCCCAACAGCGAAAAAAAAAAAAAGAGTTATATATTAATATATACACATATACATACACACGTGTGTTGAAATGAATGCACCTATATATCCTGTGAAACTGCGAATGAGCCAACCTTTAGGTAGTCAGACTGAGATCTTGCATTGATTTTCTCTATGGCAAAATTGGTATTTTTCACAAAAAGTCAAGGTGGAAAAATGAAAAGAATTACTCCCCACTGTTTTACATGGGAATTTATGATTAATGGGGAATGGGGGGGTTATTTACATAATACTTGTGTGGCAGTGATTTAGGCAGAGAACTACTCCCCACTTTGGAGCTGTAGCCTAGATATCAAGGTGGTATACAAAGATTCCGCTGGGGCTTGGCTAGCTAAAGGTGGCCATACACGCGCAGATCCGCTCGCTTGGCGATGTCGCCAAGCGAGCGGATCTTCCCCCGATATCCCCACCTACGGGTGGGCGATATCGGGGACCATTTAGGTAAAAAAAATAATAATCCGATCGTTTGGCCCTGGGGCCAGACGATCGGATTATGTGGGCGGCAATGGGGCAGTCGGATCGGGGACCGCATCAACGAGCCGATGCGGTCCCCGATCCGACCAGATTTTCTAACCTGGCCGATCGAGATCTGGCCAATTTCAGGCCAGATATCAGTCGGCCAGGCCGATCTGCTCTCCCCATACACGGGCCGATTAGCTGCCGAATCGGTCCAAGGGACCGATATCGGCAGCTATAGTCGGCCCGTGTATGGCCACCTTTAGAATCCAGTTATGGCAGATAGAATGAGAATTAAGCCTTAAGAGGAAAACTAAAAGCTCATTAAAGAACAAAGCTAAAAATGTTATGTTTTGAGTTTCTGTACCCAAGACCTCCACAGCACTTTAACAGAGATCTGTGCCCCTAAAGATGCCCAAGTAGCTCCCCATCTTCTTTTCTGCTGATTCACTGCACATGCTCTATGCTGTTGTCACTTCCCTGAGCTTAGGGATCAATGCAAAATATACAGAATAAAATTCACTATGCAAGGCTGATTAGTCATTCAGATCACATTACACAGCAGCATAGAAACCACCACTTTCATCAGAATTACAAATCAGCCCTGTATCAACTTCTATGAAGTACGAAGCCTTATTTTCTGCAAATGGTTTGCTGATTTTTGATGACCCCTAAACTTCACTTCTCAATAGCAGCCCACTGAGCATGAGAGTACAGTGACACAAAGAAATAGTCTAACCAGATCAGAAGAGAAGGGGGGCTACTGTGAAATCTTCTGTGAACATTAGTTATAGAGCTGCTGAACCTCTGGGTATGGTGTTTAGTATATAAAATGGGATAGCCAACCCCTTGGATGTTGCTCCTAGGGGCCTCAAAGTAGGTGCTTATTTTTACATTCTTGGCTTGAAGGCAAGTTTTAGATGCATAAAAAAACAGGTGTACTGCCAAAAAGAACCTCATCTAGGCTGTCAGTCCACATGGGGGCACCCCCAGAAAGAAGCAGAGGTGGAGAGAGTCAGCTGCTTCAGATTCCTGGGCATCAATATCATTGAGGATCTGAGTTGGTCTCACCACATTGGTGTGATCACAAAAGCTGCAAGACAGCGGCTCTTCTTTCTGCGGCACCTGAGGAGCTTTAAATCCTCACTGCACATTTCATTTACTTCATTTATTTCATTTCAAATACTTCATTACATTTTTTTTACTGTAAATACAGTAAATACTGTAAAAAATTTTTCGTCTATGTAAAGTTGGGAGGAACACGGGTCAAAAAATTTCATAACGGTAATGATGCTTCATTGTTATTTGTATATGACAATGAAACTTGAAACTTATGTGGCACCCCCAGAAACACTTATGCTTGGTGGTACTCCCCAGCTCTTTATAAATTTGAATGTGGCTTATTTAGGGCAAGGTCACATGGGGCAGATTGTAAGCCTGTGGATGAGCGCAGGCCGACAATTGGCCCGTAAACTTAAATTCTAGTTCTGTGCCTATCCGCAGGCTAACAATCTGCCCTGAGTGACTGTGCCCTTAAGTGAGAAAAATTTTATGATTTACTGAGAGACCAAACCATTAAAGTCCCAGGAACAGAAAGCAGAGCATTATGCTTTAAAATGATAGTCTGAAATCCCTGATGGCTCCTTGTGAGAGAGTGCCTTACTGGAAGCTCCAACTGTCAATAGCCAGTCAATAGATTGTTATGGTAAACATGTAGCTGCAATTTGTGGCAGAGATAATCACAAGGGTGGAAAAACAGAAATGTCCCATTGGCTAGTGTAGGAAACAAAAGCCACGCATGATTAAGCTGTGACGGAGGCTGAAACAATACTCAAATGATTATTTCTCTTTGCAATGGAACAAGCCTGGCAAGCTTTCTGGCACTTCAGGTCAATCTGACATCTCTTTGTTAGGGTAATATTTACCAGGCCCCTAGACGGACACATAAAGTGAACACCTAATCCAGCTGATAAGGAAACCTTATTTATTTAGCTTTTCTGTGGTTAAGAAAATACATGGGAAATGTGATAAAGCCAGGAGGACATTCTTTCAGTGCAAGGAGATAATGGCAGCATTCTAACTAGTGCTGACAGCGAGAACAGAAGAATGATGACACCAGAGCCCAAACAGGCCTCACTTTATATATATCTTATCAGGAACAAGGAATTTTATGTTGCCTTCCCACACAATTAGACCTTAAAGGACATGTAAACCACCACACAAAAATGTAATCAGCGAACAGCCTCTTTGAAATCTTTAAATACCTGCCACTCCAGTTGTTAGAAGGTTAATAAGGCTGCTGCATCCCCTTAATCACTTGGGATTCCCTCAACCCCACTAACCCACTCGGTACCCTCCCTTAGGGCTCTGGCACACGGGGAGATTAGTCGCCCGCTAGACTGGAGGGTATGTTTGGTAACCTGAGTTGAGAAAAACTGAGCATGCTCAGTTAGTCAAGAGACCAAGTCAGTTCTTAAGGGCAATGTAAGTCGCCGGTGGGATGGCAGACGCGGCGGGGCGATTTGCGCGAAATCGCGCCGCCGCATCTGCCATCCCGCTGGCGACTTACATGTTCGCCGGTGGGATGGCAGGGGAAGGCAACTCGGGGGGATTAGTCGCCCGCGAACAGGGAGTTTTGCCGCGGGCGACTAATCTCCCCGTGTGCCAGAGCCCTTAAGAACTGACTTGGTCTCTTGACTAACTGAGCATGCTCAGTTTTTCTCAACTCAGGTTACCAAACATACCCTCCAGTCTAGCAGCCAATGTAGAGATTGCACAACAATGAGAGCAGAGTTTCTATAGGAACCAGTGCCCTCTGCTGGAGAAACATGTTTTTTCTTCTAACCGCAATCCAAGTACGATTTTTTTTTTTTTAATCAAAGTAAGTTCTGCCTGTGTAAGCCTGCATTCTTCTTAGATAGCCTTAGCCACTGGTCAAGCAACAAAGATTTATTCAAGTTTTAAACCAGTGAAGGAGGGAAATTTTTATACATCGACATATTAATGTATTCATTAGGCAAATGCCACTGGGTTGTACTGTCCCTTAAAGGGTTCAGTGATTGAAAAAAAAAAAAATGCAAGACTATAATAAACATTGAATAACCCTGTTTTACTATTTATTTATTTATTCAAATATTTTTTGAGATGTTTGATTTTAGAGGATTATTGCAGCAGTAATAGTTGCCCTTTACATAGTATGTGAGTAGAAATGTGGGGAAGAGTGGTGTAACAAGTTCCAGAGACAGAGCAGCTGCACCGGCCCGGGAAAGGATTCCAACATTTATTAACAGAAATCAATGGGCGCACGCATGCTGGGGAAAGCAAAATTCCAAGAGAAAACAATGCTCTTACTGTCAACATATGTTTACATGTTAATGTCACATGCGCGGACCATGAGCCAAAAAGATACATGACTTTATATGGGGAAAGCTTCACAAAGACAGACTAGAGCTTTGAAAATATGTGAAAAGCCTAGCCTCACTTCTGTTAGGAAGGAGTCAGGCTAGGCTCGATCGCCGCATAGTTGATGCATATCCTGATACTTTCCCCGGCATCGCCGTATCGCCTTTGTTCAAATGACAGGAAGCCAAGTTTAACAGGTATTTTCTTCTAAAGCATTCAAAATAACAAATGGTTTTCAGGTTAGGGCAATTATTGGGGGAGGGTAGAATAGATTTTTTAGTTAAAAATTTTTTGTGTTACTTTTCCTTTAATAGTTACAACTTGGCTCTCTGCAAAAAGCTACTTATTTCATTAAATGTGAGAAACAATGTTTCCAAGTGCAGGTGATGCTCGTTAAGATTTCTGGGCTCTCTTCAAAAAGATTCTTTTAAATTAAATTTGTATCTTTTTTGGCTTCAGTGCAGGAGATCAAAAGGGAAATGAGGGACTTTTCAGAAAGAATCTGGGACTGCGGGTTAAGCTGTCAAAAGAGGGACTGTCCCGTGAAAATCGGGACAGTTTGGAGCTATGACAACGTAAATATTTTAAGAACCTATTCTATATGCTTTACTAGTTGGGGTTTTAGCTCTAGACTAGTATGAAGCATATACGTGTACTGTAGCATTCACAGATTTCATTTTCATACACCTGCCAACCTAGGCTGATAAACAGTTTTCTAAAAAGACTACAGGCTGCAATCCCGCCTGCAATAGAAAGGAGTCCGAAAGGTTTTAGCCTGGCCCTCAGCTCCTACTTATGCACTCCTTGGCATAGCATTTATTGGAGGGCAGCGCCACCCGGTGGGTTTCGTCTGTTTGAATAGTGAAGCTGCATACAATCCATCTCTGTGTTCGTTTTGTGATCAGGTTGTAAATAAAGTATAAAGTCACCCAGAGATCTGTAAAGTTTCCATTGTGCATTCCTGTGACACATGAGGATACTGTAGATCTAAATGAAAACACAATGTGCAGTGCTCTGGGCAGAAGTTACTTTTATAGCCAAGGTTCCTCTCCTTTTATCCAGAGTAAGAACAATACACAGACCTCTAGTGTGCTTAAACACTAACACATGAGCAAAGTCAACA
This sequence comes from Xenopus tropicalis, assembly GCF_000004195.4. Taxonomy (NCBI): domain Eukaryota; kingdom Metazoa; phylum Chordata; class Amphibia; order Anura; family Pipidae; genus Xenopus; species Xenopus tropicalis. The sequence goes on from NC_030677.2 coordinate 42,515,147, forward strand.
AAACATTTAATACTTTTCACTGTTCCAGGAAACACACACCCATCAGCAAATATATTCTGCACAGGCGGATATTTGCCCACAGATGGGACATCTCCAGAAAAACTATTTTTTTTTTTTTTTTTTGCACTAAGAGCTATGGTACACTTGTTATTTTGTATCTTGAGACCTGTGACTACTAAAAATGTGCTAATGCATAAGGATGATACACTGCAGTTTCAAATACCTGAGGCATCACAGTCCAAATGTTTGTTAGTGCACCAGTTGAGGCAATATCTCTTGTAAATCAGTTGTTCTGAGTGGAACAGTGTATATAGAAAAAGCTCAAGGTTAATTTCCATCCTTACCAAGCTGCATAATACATGCCCCCTGTCCCTGAAACAGACAGAAAATGCCTTTGGACAGAACACTGTTTTAGGTTGTGAATATTCATATTTTACCACTAGGGGGCAGTAAAGAAGAGATAGATTAGGATGAACCCTGGTTGCCACTATCCACAACCAGCTGATAACAGCATCATAAAACCCAAATATATATTAGCAGTCTGCAACTCCTGGTATCACTGAGATGGCCTTTTTGGATGCTGCTCCTCCCCAGCTTCAGAGTGGGGCAAACGGGGGGCGGGGGGGGGGGGGAATTTTCTCTCTTAAAGATACCAGGACCAGCTTTTTGCTGCCCCAGCTGCAGAAGCCTGAGCCAAAATTCTCTCCTTACCTCATAGTAGCAGCACAACTCAGATTCCAACTGTCATGTGTCTTTTTCCTTAGAATCACCATTTACATGTACGCGGTTTGGCCCACCAAAGAACATCTGTTAGGGTTACCAGCTCACATGAAAATTCAGAGACGTATAGAAAATACAGCTAGAAGGGCTGCATATCTTGCAATTTCATTAAAATAATTTGTGCAACCCAGTAACATGCATTAATTAGGGGTGTCTCTGCATTTATAGGTGCGCTGAGGACACAGTGCCTTGTGAGTGTAGTACAGCTGTGGGACCCGTTATCTGAAATGCTTGGGACCTGGGGTTTTCTGGATACGGGGTCTTTATGCATATTTGATCTTTGTACCTTAAGTCTACTAAAAAAATCTAATGAACCCAGTAATATTGTTTTGCCTCTAATAAGGAGGAAGACGATTGATTATATCTTAGTTATGATTAGGTACAAGATACTGCTTTAATAATCACAGTGAAAAAAGGAATGCATTTTTAAAATCTTTAATTAAAACAGAATCTATGGGAGATGGCCTTTCGGTAATCCTGGGCTTTCTGGATAACGACCCCATACCAGTACAAACAGACAGAAAAGTTCCTGTAATAACATGGGTATGGTTTAAAAAAGGGAGTGGTCAAAACTGGCTGCCATTATTGGCACTCCACCACATACATCAGGAACATTCCAGCACTCTGTATCACAAAAGCTGGACAGCACTGGCTTAAATAAAATATGTTATTTCCTACCTGCTCTAATAAGATAGAGTAAGTTCTTGAGAATGCTTGCAGGAATGCAGAGGCCAAGGGCAGAAACACCCTTTCTAAAATCAGTAAACAAGAAACTAGAGAGAGTGACAAGAGTAAGTTGCTGGAAGGCAGTTGCGTGCAAACATGGTGAAGATCATCTGACAGCCAAGTGGCCTTTGTACTGAAATATGCAGAGGCATTTGGGAAAGCAAATTATGTTGCAGAAAAGGGCAAAGTGGCAAGAAAGTGCTTTTAACCTAGGAATGAGCTTTAGGCCACTATAGTTAAGGACTGATAAAGTATATATTTCCCTATAAGACCAACCCTAATAAAAGCACAGAAGCTAAGGCAATCACTGCTAAAGTAACATGCAAGGCTCATTCTCTCTAATGCAAAAAAGGAAAGGGACAGTCAGTTGAGCTCAATCCTTACTTTTTAGTGAAAATACTCTAAGAAAATCAGTTAAAGGGGAATATACAGTAAACATCTCATGAACACTGAATAGAATTTACTTGTATTGGTAAAATGTAAAACTCCTGGTCAATGTATATGGCTAATGACCCAATAGCATTACAGTAGAGCTCATTCAAGCATTGTGGTAGATTGGTACAATTGTTCTACATATACAAGAAAGTTTATGTCTTACATTATTTGTGATGGGAAATATATAATATTTACTTATAGTAGCTTCCTTTTATAGTTTAAGAAAAGAGGAAATCATATTGCAAAAGCATAAACCAGCCCTTGCAATTATGGAGAAACCCCATAAACAAGATATTTTAAAGGAGACATATGTCAAAATTAAGAATGTACCAGTGAATTATACTCCTCTAAACACTGAAGGATTGTGCTTAAAAAAAAAGAAGTTGTGTTTCGGACTGATTTATTGAGAAATTCCCCTCAAACCCCACTAGTCCTGTCCATATGTTAAACTTCCTGCTGGCTAAATTCTCTGGATGTGCAGGGGCGCCAGCAGCACTTAGCACTGTAGGATAGGAACCAATCAGCAGTTAGGCTGACCTGATAGGGAGCTGAAGCCTGTCTTTGTATGACTGCAGGGCTGTGATTGGCTATCCCCCTCCTCTGCTTCTGGCAGAGACTGTTAGGACACGCCCACCCTTCCTTTGAAACATTGACAGAGACCTGAGAGGATCTATTGGGAGCTCCAATAAAGGGGCCATTTTTGCAGACATTATTCAATTTTAGCCCAAAGTGAAACCAGCGCCATATATTATTCATAATTGCCTACAAAATTAGTTTTTTTTTCCATTTATCCAATATGTCTCCTTTAATGCCAAATGTTACAATCTACATAGCTCAGGGTGTTCTTATTTCCCATTATATTTCTGAAAGGCTTTACAGCTTTAACTGTGACTACGATAAATAAGGCAATCTTTTAATGTTAGGGTACAGGAGAAAATGAACTTTACAAGGGCAACAGCCTACTGCTCTTGTAGGTTTACAGTGCCAAAACAATAACACTGGGGGGCTCTCTCAGTGCAGTTTCTGCTTCAACAGGGACTTTACCAAGGCAGTAAAAAAAGTCAACCAAGGCACCATCTCTCTCTACTATACCTGCTATCCCACAGTCACAGTCCCTTCCCAGGGGCTATTATCCCCCCACTGCTACTATAGGCACCATCTCTCCCTACTATACCTGCTATCCCACAGCCACAGTCCCTTCCCAGAGGCTATTATCCCCACTGCTACTATAGGCACTATCTCTCCCTACTATACCTGCTATCCCACAGTCACAGTCCCTTCCCAGAGGCTATTATCACCCCCACTGCTACTATAGGCACCATCTCTCCCTACTAGCAATAAAGGAAAGGAAAAGAAAAGCTGTTCCTAAAGCAGCATGGAGAGTGACTCTGACTCTGTGGAAATGGACGCCGGTGTTGGAGTGACTGCAGGGAGCTGCGGAGCTACAACAGAGGCAGACCAGAAGGTGAGAGCAGAGTCTGATGGCTGCAAAATGGCTGCTGGCAGTGAGGAGCATGGAAGCCATGGAGGTTGCAGAAAGCGCTCTGAGTGACCAGGAGATGGTTGCTGCCAGTGAGGAGCATGGAAGCTGTGTGGCCCAGGAGAGTGAGCAGGTAATGGCTGCCGGCCCCCTGGGGAAGGCAGGGGAAGGGCACAAAGGGACTGAGACTGTGATTCAATATGATACAATTATTAATGCGTTGAAGGAATTGAGATGTTTGGAGGAGAAACAAAGCAATTTAAACAGAGACATTGATAGACTCATAAAGAATCAGAAGTTGCTGAGAGGAGAGCGCAGTACATCAGGGAGTTGGCTTTCCTCAATAAGGAGCTGGAAGAGACTGAGATTTACATTAAAGACATTCTGGCTGTTATAGAGCCATGGAAGGAACCGCGGTTTGAGCAGATGAAGGAAGGCAATGTGACTGCTGAGAGACTGCTTAAAGTTGCTGAACTACTGAAAAAGACTGAGTACTCTAAAATTGTTGCAGAATGTAACATTGCTACAGATATTGTGCATAGTAACGGTCTTTCCAATGCTGATAGTGTGTGTGCAGCTGCCGTGAGTGGGGTGAGTGCTGGGGTTCAGGTACATGCAGGTAATGCAATGTGTGTGACTGAAGGGGGTGGGGCAGCGAGTGCTGGGGCAGCTGAGGTGCAAGCGGCTGAGAGTGGTGCAGCTGAGGTGCAGGTGATTGCAGGTAATGCAATGTGTGTGACTGAGGGGGGAGGGGAAGGAAAAAATGTTGTTTATTCTGCTGGGGAAAGCAATGTGCAAGGGGGGACTGAGAGTGTTGCTGGGGCTGCGGGGGGCAGTGTTTGGGAGGGAAGGAGATTCTTTGCACGTGAGCAGGATGATGAGTTTGATAAGAGGAGGAATGTTGTGAAAATTAAGTGGGTGAAAGAGAGGGAGGATTTCCCGGGGCGCAGGTTTGTGGGCAGAAACATCATTAAGTAGTTGCTGGGTTTTACCCCACAGGACATTTATGCCTTGCTGAGTGTCACAGACATGGAGTTTGATGTAAGCTATAAGTTATCCCAAGGGTTAGAGGAGTTCTGGAGGCAGTACCATGTAAGTAAAGAGGCCAAGGTGTGGGAGGGGTTTAGGGTAATACCTGTATCCAAACCCGAAACCAAACTGGTCACCATTATCATGAAGAAAGAGACAGTGCATGAGCAAGACATCCTCATATGGCTCCGGCGCCAGTGCACTGTCCTATCCCCCCTGGAGCCGGTGTTTGATGAGGAGGGATTCTGGGTAGGGGGGTATAAAGTCCAAGTTAAACTGCATGTGGATCAGAATGTTCAGAGGCATCTCCCAAATTCTTTTTTCATTGGGAAAGCAAGGGGTGTCTGTTTCTATGTGGGTCAGCCCAGGCTATGCTATAAATGTGGGTCCAACAGGCATTATGCTGTAAAGTGTAACATACAGAAACGTGCTTTGTGTGGGGAGACTGGGCACCCAAGCAAGGAGTGTGTAAAGGCAATAAAGTGCAACCTGTGTATGCAATCCGGCCATGCTTATAGAGCCTGCCCCGACGAAAGTGTGATGGAGAGTCAGGGGGCAGGTGTGCGAATACAGGTTAAAAGGTCTGCTGGGAAAACTTTGGACAAGTCTCAAAATAAGAAACAAAGATGCCTCCTGATATGTGTTTTATAACCATCTGTAAGAAATAAGATGCTTTGGAGGGAGGTACGCTTTGTTTTTTTTTGATGCAATATTGATTTATATGTATTTTTTGCTTGATTGAAATGTAATTATATTTTTATTGTATTTGTTTAATATATTTTAATAAAATTCTCTCCCTGCTATCCCACAGCCACAGTCGCTTCCCAGAGGCTATTATCCCACTGCTACTATAGGCACCATCTCTCCCTACTATACCTCCTATCCCACAGCCCCTTCCCAGGGGCTATTATCCCACTGCTACTATAGGCACCATCTCTCCCTACTATACCTGCTATCCCACAGTCCCTTCCCAGAGGCTATTATCCCCCCACTGCTACTATAGGCACCATCTCTCCCTACTATACCTGCTATCCCACAGCCATAGTCCCTTCCCAGAGGCTATTATCCCCCCACTGCTGCTATAGGCACCATCTCTCCCAACTATACCTGCTATCCCACAGCCACAGTCCTTTCCCAGAGGCTATTATCCCCCCCCCAACTGCTACTATAGGCACCATCTCTCCCTACTATACCTGCACATTCAAGTTTATATTGTGTGAAACTTGTGATCTCACACATTTAGTTAGTAATTTTGCTGTGTGGGGCCCATGGCGCGGAAACATGCTTGGACCTCCTGTAAAAACAGCTAAGTTATGTAATTTTCACAAAGGTCCTTCAGCACTTGTACTTTTTTTTTTGCATGAACTGTTAACATTTGTAGAATAGAATTAGTCTGTTCTCCTGCACCGGCAGTATTTTAATGATTAAGCCTTTTCATTTTAAACACTACAAAATACCAATGAGAATGGTTTTCACATTCCCTTTGAAGAATATGTAAGCTGGCAATCAGTTTGTTTAAACAATCCTGGTATAGTGCAGTGCCACAGGGGAGAGGAGGAGGGGGAACTATTTTTGGCATCTGCAGCTTACAATTCAGTAGATCTGATATTCTCTTTTGTATCCATTTTCTTCCCTCAGAAAAAGTTTCTCTTAAAGTGTCCTTATGTATTGTAGGCTAGCTTCCCTGCTCTTCAAAACAAAGCATGCATTTTAGTTCTAGTTTTACTTCAACCAAATAACAGTACCAAAATAGCACAAACACAGCCTATTCCTCAAATGGAAAGGAAACCATGCCACTCTGATGAACCATTTCCCAAACCTCTTTGTAATGTAACATCTCCCTTGCATTATGATGGATTCTGGGACTTAAAGTTCCTCTGATTTTCATAGTGGATGTGCACAGATTCTCAGGAAAGCAGAAGGAATGTCAGGTCCCAGAATCCATTTCTTCACAATAGAACAACTATTATAAAATGGTATTGTGATCAACAAAGTCCCACTGTTTAGATTGCACCTACCTGGATTATAAGTTGTTGGACCACCACAGTCAGTGCCTCAAACTTTTGGTTACTGCTGGTGAGGAGATTTTTCAGGTTCTCGATAACCCCTTTCTGCTGCTCACACACGGCTTTGCAGTGGGTTAGTTCAGCTGATTTAGGATCAACTGGAGGTGTCTGTGCTTGTATAACTGGACCTCTTGGGCTCGTCTTCGGCTTATTTTTTTCGACTAAAGAAAAAAAAATCAGCTTTTGAAATATACCACCTAAGTTCCCCTTTTATATAAACGTTTACTTTCGTATACAAAATTACGGTCCATGTCACATGGCCATTTTCTCCACCATTGGGGAAAAAAACCCACAAATCTGCTCCAAGTTAGCACCCTGCTCAGTACATTTGGTCAGGAACAGCATACATATTCGGGGCTAAATGTGCCAAAGTGGACAGGCAGGTGGATGCCATAAGAGTACATGCCATGCATTTCACAGGCTTTAAGGCATTGCCACATCCAGGGATTCCAGGAATTTGCTGGATTCCAGGAATTTGTTTGAGTGTTTAATAGCTTTGTCAGCAAGAATTAAACCGCCGGAATAACTTCCCATTCATCTCAATAGCAATTTCATGCACTCGCACTTAAACACTTCCAAATTTTTAAATGGCCACAATCTCAATGGTGAGGGCACTGCACACGTCCAGGAGATTGGCATTAAGATTGGAAGGGATTCTGGATATTCTGTTGCCAGACAGCAAGCTACTAAACACTCTGGCAGAACGGCTGCTCTTGTTCTTTGTTAATTTAGAGGTTCAGATTTAATTTATTTATATAGTTATCTCTTCACCAATGCACCTTAAGGGCAAAGACAGACTGATTTTTTTAAAAAAACCCATCACAACCACATGGTACAAGTCGCCATTACGGTTAGCTGTGGCGATTAGTCGCTGCATCTGGATTTTAAAAATTGTGGTGGCTATTTGCCTCATCTGTCTTTGCCTTAACTCTCACTGTAACACAGGCTACATGCATTCAAACCAGCAGTGTAGATGTTTATGAGCCATTTAGATATAAGATAGCAGGAAAAGAAAACCTCTGTTTCCAAAGCACTAAGTTATACAATATTTCATACTGTTTGCAGACAAAACTAAACATTCAATTACAAGAACAGTATTTCTTAAAGTTTTGTGTTACATAAATATATGACATGTCTTTCTTGTACAGCAGGTTACCACAGATAGATTTTGCACTAAAAATTCCACTTGATTATATTCTGTTACAAAAGGAATAGATTTGGGTTTGGTCACACTACAAACACCTCAGATATTTGCCAGCAACTTGGCATAGCAGAGCACAGTATTAAAGCTAGTAGCTGCTTAGGTTTGGGTTACATGGGCATTTCTCAGCAAGAGAATTGCACAAAAACTGCTGGGAGTGAAGGATGGAGGAAAATATTGGTATCATTGAGACCTCACTGCTGATAAAAGCTGCCATAATTTTTTTCCTTGCAGGCAATATAAACTCTTACTACAAATACAGAATATAATGCACACACCTACATATTTATACAAGGACGCTTTATCTTTGGTCAAAGCTCATCTTTATCATGAAACCGGATCAAGTCTATAGCCATGAAGGAGGCCACCCTGAAAATAAATAAAAGCTAGGAATTTCCATCTGACACACAAGGATTTTTTTTTAAATCTGCTTCAGAGACACTAATCACAAATTCATATCTATAAATTAGATATGATAATTTCTAAACTTTATAGAAATTACTAGGACTGTGGATTGCAGGATAAGGCTACTGATTATAACCAGGCACTGCTAGGGGTAAGCATTTCTGCCTCACAGCACTAGGGTGCTGGATTTTTAAGTTCTCCCCATGCCCATGTCTCCCACTGCCCATACTAGCAGGTTAATTAGCTTTTAATGTAGCTCCACTAGGCCAGGGACTGACATGAACTATTTATCAACCTCTGTGAAAGAAACCTTGTAATATGTGAGAATTATATTAATATAATAAGTAAAATACCGCCAGCACGTGTAGATCACCCCAGCATAGAAGTACAAACTGTGCACAGTAAGCACCCTACTGTAAGCAATATATATATGTCAAACTAGACTGAGAACTGGGCAAGCCAACCTCTTCTGCCCTCTGCACATTAACTGCCAATTCCCTTCACTCCTAATGAATAAGAAGGGAATCTGACACAAAGTGCCAGACCCAGTCTGTGCTAGTGGAAAAAGTACCTGCTGAAAGTAACCCAGCCAGAGCAGTGTCACATTCCTCTGCAGGTATCATTATGTTCTGGCCTGGACTGGGATTCAAAACAGGCCCCACCAGCACAGTAAATGGTGACTGTCTATGGCATCTGACAATAGCCCCTCTGGCATTTGCCAGAACCCATGAAATGCCAGTCCAGGCCTGATAAGGTTTATCACAAAACACAAAATGGACAAAATGGCTTGTCCACAATGAAATTTTACCTGTATAAATAAATAATAAGAAGAATCCCTAGTGAACATTAAAATCAAATTTATGCACTAGTTACACATTTATCTTGCTATCAACATGTTTTACTGGTAAGTCATTAATCAGCACATAAGGGCTTTGGAAGCCCTATCCCTCTGCCTGATTCAGCACATTATACTGCCTAGCTCTATTTAGGCTACACACAAGGCAGTTACAGATCAGGTTGCCCAACAGCAAACAAATACTGTATGACACGTGCATTTCATTCCTTGCCGTTTACTGCCCTCTTGCGCACTCTTGTACATTAATGTTCAGCAAGCACAGCCACCCAAACTCCTCCACACAATTTAATGGAACATTGGAAGTAATTTTATAAAAAGTCTCATTTAGGTGTGACCGAAAATGGCCCAGGTTTTTACATTGAGAATAGTGGGAGGTATGACCTTCCCTGAGACACAGTTTGGGAGTGACAAAACTAACAGGCAGTATATTACAGGAGTGATGTCTGCATTACCAACTTCTGTCATGTACACCTCCCATGTTCTTCTTCAACGTGTAAAGTAATCACACACATTTAATATTAGCGTATATTCTAAAGATGGCTATTGCAGGAAGAAGCAAACCCTTCCCACCATTCATTCACTCATTGCCTTTTAGGCCCAACTGTTTCTTCTATACATACAGCAGATGCTGAGAGGCTGCACCCAACTAATACTATTTTGTGAGCTGTCTGGCTTCTTTTGCATTTGAGGACAATTATCTTCTTAAAACAATTGAAAAAAAAAACAATTAAAAGCAGTAAGCAATATTTAGATCTTCCTATTGCAGTAACAAGATCGAGATTCCAGGATCAATCACTGGCATGCGTTTTTCTGTTTCAACTATCACAGATTTGCCAAAACATGAATATTTAAGAATAAGCTCGACATCCCATTGCTCCCTATCAAAAATCAAATTCCAGCAATAACAAGCCTCAGATAAAAATAAACATAAAATCTTTTTTCTTGCCTTCAGGACAGAGTGGGGATCTAGGCCCAGTCAGTCACATGCTGGGAAAGAGGGATTGTTTTTTCCTGTGATCTCACAGCAACTGGCCGACCACAAACTGCAGGCAGTATCCACAGCAATAAAAACACAAGTGCTGGGCCACTGGCAGGCCCTGTTTGTGTAGCCTAACTCCTAAGGCTAATGCCACATAAGCTCCTACCTGTGCCTCCACCTGATTGAATAGAATACCCTCAGGTGCAGGCACATGTAGCCGAAAGCCGCATAAAAACACGAGATATTGGCTACATGTGCCTGCACCCGATATCTCATGTTTTTATGTGGCTTTCGGCTACATGTGCCAGCACCCGAGCGTATTCCATTCATTCAGGTGCAGGCACAGGTAGGAGCGTATGGCGCGTACTTTCGGCAAGTGTTTTTCGGGTTGCCGAAAATATACGCCACATACAACGTGTGGCATTAGCCTAAACATTACCACTCAAATAATAATACAATCAGAACACGTGTGGGCTCTGTTAAAGGCACCTACAACAAAGCAAATTATATTGTCCTCCTTCCCACAAAGGCCATCAGCTTATGCTGCAATAAACACAGACATGTTAAATCTACTTAGGGTTGTCAGTCCTGGGGCTCCCAACCTGGGCCCTCCCTAGGGTCCACTTTTATTGATATGGTAAATAACTCCTAGCAAGCAGACAGCTGATGAAAATTCTAGCCTGAGAGGTGTAGAACAAAATTAAAAACATAAAACCCACACTCTAAAAACCTAAGACGAGCTATAAAAAGCCTTAAAACAGAGATGCTAAAATGTCTTTGCTTTCACTGCATTTTGGGGTTACCAGCCATGCAGCTGCAATCCTGAGCCACAACACTATGGTCTATAGTTTACTTACTGCACACTCAAACACAACCACCATGGTTTCTTTTTTACCGACAATGAAGCATTTTTCCCCCAGAATTTCAGAGTTGATGCAGTTGACAAACAAAAAAAGTTGTTTGTTTCCCTCAGAATTTGAACTTAACTCTTTATGTTAGCAGTCAGTCACGTTGCATTTGTCACTATGGGAGGTGTTTCCTGTGTCTAATCTTTGAGGAAAGGTTTCATGGAAAATGCAGGCTTTAATTAGCAGAGACAATTAAGAAGCACAAAGTAACATGCACCTGCTCCCTTTCCAGTTTCAGTCCTTGCCACTGGGGGGACACAGAGGCTGGGAAGTGTCAGGAACAATAGAAAGTGAAAGGCATAACAGATGGTTCATCAATCTGAGCAGTGAGCTGAAAATAGCTGTGAAAGCAGCAGCTGGACAAAAAACAATTGTTTTGATAAATATTTAGGAAAAAGCCAGTGTTTAATACAGCAGAGAAGAAAGCCAGGAAGGGGGAGATACACCTTTCTCGCTCACAGAAAACGTATCTGTCTGGCTGTTTCTTTTCTACATTCCTGAAACAATATAGTAGAATGTAGCTAATTAACAGACGAGGAGAATTGGCTTGTGCTATACAGTTTTATTTAAAAATAACTTTAAAACCACTGAAAATGTTTAATGAAGTTACTTAGAGCTCTATTTTCTTTCATTAGGCAAAACACGGCTTTGGGTGGCCATTCCTTTTCATATGACAATTACAGCCTCACTGACAGTGTGGCATCTGTCAGACTTAGAAGCTCGTAGAGGAGTGGCAGTAACAAGCCTTCCTCCATTCACTGCCAGCTTCCCTTGGAACGATACAGATTCTGACTTGCCGATCAACAGGTGCAGACACAAAGAAGCATCGTGGGCAAAATGATAAGCAAACATGCACACGTAAGCCATACTATCTATTTTAATCCTTGGCAAATACGCGCTGACTACAGTTTTCATGAGGAGCAGTCTAGAGCGTCACAGCTCACAGCAGAAGAACAGAAGATGTTTATAGTAGGGCTCTGACTGATTCAGTAGGAGTACGGTATGTCGGGCCCTACTGAAAGAGAAATATGGAGACTGCCACTGCGTGTTTCAATGTTAACCAAAGCCCTATCCTAAGGAGAATGTTAGCAGTGATTGCTTAGTTACAAGTAAGGTTATATCAGCTTTTTATTCTTTGACAAAGGCTTCTAACCGAGAACTCGTCTTACATGACAACTTCTAAACATGAACTGCTGGGTCAAAGAAATACATGCCCTGCATATTTGACTAATTATTTTCCTGCAGAGAAAAATATAAAGGCCATGAAACAGATTTAGCTCCCTAAAGCCCTAGAAACAAACACTGGAATTAATAATTGTAGTTTGTGAAACTAAAGGCTACTGCCACACAAGGCAGTTATTAGGCCTGCTTCTGAGTGGTGGCTGAGAAAATGCCCATCCGCTCCTACCTGCTCTTCATTGTGTCTACAACCATAGTCACTGTGACACCCTGGGTGCAGACACACAGAGTTGATTTTGCCACTGAAACACAAAAACCCGCTCCATCTGTCTGCACCCACCCGACTCTGGGTGCAGACACAACAAAGAGCAGATAGCGAAAAGGGGCAGTTTCTCAGCCAGTGCTCATACATAGGCCACACAACTGCCCCACGTAGCCTAGAGAAACATCAGTACAGGCGAGGATAAATTTACTTATGAAGGGACAAGGTTTAAAGGGTGCAAAGTGTAATAAAACAGACACAATCAGCCATGTTTATTGCACTTTGTCCCTGTCCTGCCATCAGCACCTCTGGCCACAGGTCCTTCTTTTCAAAGACCCACATTCCCCCTATGAACACAATAGGGATGAGGTGTTGTCCAAAACAAAAAGGAATTCTTATTTCTTGCATCATTGTTTTGTGGTGTGATGAGTACCTTCCACAAGTATAAGTACATATGTGACTTATGGAGACAAACTACTTGTTCCTGAAAAAGTAAATTAAATCATGAATAAAAGTAGCAAATATGTATACGTGTATAGGAAACAACCAGATTTGTGATTAACATATAAAATAAAATGCAACCGAAGCTAAAAGGTATTAGATTCCTAATACCATGCAATTTGAAGCATCTATCGGAAAAATGATTCAATATTCATAATGAATAAGCCATCATTAAAAGTTAAATGGAGATAGTTAAGTAACTCAATGTGGACTCTTTTCAGCTACGGCTATTAGAAAATTAAAGTACAAATATTTTATGACAGTTGCCTGAGGCACTGAAAGTTACATATTTACTAGTAATTCTTCTGGGACTGAGAATAAAGAAAACATTTTCTTTCAAGTAATGTCATTTCCTCCCAACAGTTCAGTTTCATTAAAGGAACAGTATATGCCCTTGTTCAGCATAAGTGCAATGGACAGGGACATACTTTTCACCCAACAGGTAGGTCAAGGTTGGTCCTTGTGCGATATATAATCAGGATACCATTATCCGATCCCTTTCTTTCTCCATTTGTTTGGGGAAGACTACCTGTGCCCATGTAATCTAATTATTTACCTTACAAGGACTGAACATGGTGTAGCTACACTTCCAGAGTATGGCTATCAAATGGAAATCAAGCGTAGCACCTTGCATTTAAAAGAGTCTCTGAATTTCATAACATTTGATTTGTAGGAAATACTGGAATCAATTCATAGTTACCCTGGCTCAATGACTGTACCTATATTGCCAATGCAGGAAAGCAAACTATAGTGGTGAACGTTAAGAACTGGTACAGAAGGTTAATGAGTGGGAAATACCTATCAATTTATGGCCTCTCTTAATAAATGAAATAAGTTCTCACTTAAAAAATATAAATAGGTAGGATGCAAGATTGGCAAAGGTGTCCTGTTCTCTTCCCAACACATTTGTTCCTCTTTCCTTTCTTTTTACTAACTATCACTTTATAATCCCTCTCCCATTCTGATTTCTCCTGGTTGTACACTGTTAAGCGATATAGGCAGCTGCCCTCAAGTTATGATTTCTAGTGTGCTGTAAATCTACAATTAAACTCTTTTCTGCCAAAATTATCTTATGTATCTAATGTAACTTGTACTTCATCTTGTACTTTAATAGTACTTGGTATGCTATCCATGAATAAAAAAATCCCACAATACGCTTACACTTTTAAAGAAATATACAGCACTACCAGAGACAGATGAAATAGCTCCAATGCACAACAGGGCACATATTAGTGGTAGAGCGTTAAAGCGCTGGCTTAATGGCAAACACCAAGTTTAAGCTTGACTTAATTCTGCATTAGGGTGCCCTTATAAGTTATAGGTATATAAGGGTAAAGCATATTATGAAGTACAACGTAATTGTCCATGCAGTAAAAAGCAAGATAGTCAGAGGATGCTGGAATTTCCAGCTTAATTCCTCAACTGTTAAGGATTTATAGAAATTATATCAATTACTTCTTTAAATCTATAAAATCTTCTATAAAGTGCCAGAGTACCATAACATATTGCACATTATATTTAACATGCTTAAGTTTAATATTTCCCCAACATATTTTTGAATTCTACCCAGTGTCAGGCAGATAAATTATACATCAGTAATAAGTGAATGCCTGCACTGATGCCATCCCTAAATGTTGACTTGATTATTACGACAAGCCAGTTTAGTGAGTTACAATTGCTTTGCCAAGGCTGTGTGAGGCTAACCCAAAGCTAACTACTACACTAAGCATAAGACAATTATTCAATTTAAAAAAAAAAAAAGTGTCACTAGATTCTAAAAAAAATATTTGATTCCCAATAGCTACAATAAAAGTACAGCATGTAGAAAACAAATCTATTTCCACAAAGTTATAGGCATCCACTCATTAACCTTCAAAATCCTGAAAGGTTATCTAAAAAGGGACAATGGCCATACAATTCCACTTTGACAACAAAGCTCTTTGTCTCCGCAAGATTGATTTGCCATGTATGCCAAAAGCACAGGTTATGCTGACATTTGACATGATCTGGCTTGGGCTTAATTACAGGCCACTAGATTGCGTGTGGCTGGGAGTAGGGATGGGGAAGCACATATCCAAGGCAAAATTTGGAGGAATAAACTGCCAGAAGTGTACCTACTAAGATCAATGGAATGCTTCAGTAGGAACTCACAGCACTTTTAAAGCCTCTGTTGAAAAGAGTTGAAAGATTTATTTTCTGTGAGATATAAATAGTAAGGAAAGTATAAACAAATCCACACAGTGTGCGTAAGGCACTCAAATTCATATTTAGCTTCCCGTTCCATCTACATAATCTCTTAATGATAATTCCTGGCAATGCAATTCCCTGGTAATATACCCCCCATTGATTTCAAACAACCCCTAAGCCATCAAATTAAGGGGCAGGGAAACATTGCATCATCTTTAGGCTACAACTGAAATATTTAAAAACTTTATAGTATAAATACAGAATAAAAGATTAAAAAAAAAAAATAAAAAAAAAAAAAGGAAAACATTTGTAAAAATTAGAATTATTTGCTTATAATGGAGTCTATGGGAGATAGGCTTACCGTATTTTTGGAACTTTCTGGATAACAGGTTGCCAGATAACAGATCCCATACCTGTACTGTACATACATTTGGTCTATGGCAGTTTGAACAGAGTGCACCTACATTTACCTTTCTATAGTTATTCTAGGTTCTGTACCTATCAGAGGAAAGATGGAGCACATAAATCTTTACAGTTAACACACCCCTAGTAAACTTCGTAAAAGCCATGATTCATACACAGTTTTTTTTTCTGCATATGTGGAAGCCAGTACATTCCAGTGAAGTGCATCAGAACCAGAGGTACCTTGATACAATTCCTTGTGTTATTCCTTGTGGATCCCCATAACTCTACCTTATCACTCGAATCATAGATGAATAGGAACTGTAGGATATAAATACTTCGTTCTATTACCCTGAGTTACTTTAAAAGTAGAAGGAACGGTGGAATCATTGGGGGGTGCCAAAATGCTAGTGATTAAGATCGCTTACCTGATACCCCAAGGCTGGTGCTCCTACTAGTGCGGCTTTTTACTCTACTGTGCGTGTGGCATGAAGACAGAAGACATAAGGGCTCTGGCACACGGGGAGATTATTCGCCCGTGACAAATCTCCCTTTTCGCGGGTGACTAATCTCCCCAAATTGCCGTCCCACCGGCAAAAATCGCTGGTGGGATGGCATACGCAGCGCCGCGATTTCAATGGCAATCCGGGGAGATTAGTCGCCTGCAACAAGGGAGATTTGTCGTGGGCTACTAAACTCCCTCGTGTGCCAGAGCCCTAAGGGGATGGCTGGCTTGGATGAAACCTGGGCCAGTGCGTTTTTTGCTAACAGGAGCACTAGCCTGGGGTATCAGGTGAGTGAATACAATCACTGGGGGGTGGCAAACATTTTGACACCCCCCAGTGATTCCACCTTTTTTCTTCTCCTTTAAAATAATCACTTATGAAATGTGTGTCATATTTGGTTTGATTTATAAATATCAGAAACAAAAACCCACATGTGCAATTGGCCTTGATTTATACAGTCTAGTTTTACAGTCTTCTGTGGGTCATTAACGGAAACAAATTCCCATCTTCCCACTGTGTAAAGGAAACAATCCAACTCAGGTTAGTTATTACTCTAAAGAGATAAACTCTGAAAAAACAATTCTCTGAGCCACTTCATAGCAACTTTTCAAATGGTTTTCATAATTGTAATAGGTTTTGAATAATTTGCCTTCCGGCTCTGGCTCTTTCCAGCTTTTAAATGGGGGTCACTGACCCCAGCAGTCAAAAAATGATTTTTGAGGCTACAATTTTATAGTTCTTATCTCAGGGTCCTATTTAAACCACTGCCTGCTTGCTAGCAAAAATAAGACACTAACAACCAGATAGTTGCTAAAAAAAAACTGAGAGCTGCTGAACAAAAAGCTAATTTAAAAAACAAAATGAAAAAAAAATAAAGAGCAATTGCAAATCGACTCAGAATGTCATTCTCTACAACAGTGCTGTCCAACTTCTGTTGTACCGAGGGCCGGAATTTTTCCGACCTATGTGGTGGAGGGCCGATAATGGAAGCCAGTTTTGACCACTCCCCTTTTTGAATCCGCACCCACTTGAAACCACACCCATGTTATCACATGACCATACCCATATTAATGGTTGTAGTACAGCAAAAACCTGCCATACTCTGCCTGCCCTACCCTGCCTTTGTGTGTGCCATACTCTGCCTTCCCTACCCTGCCTGTGTGTGCCATACTCTGCCTGCCCTACCCTGCCTGCGTGCCATACTTTCACTGTGTGTGCCATTCTTGGCTGGTTTGTGCCATACTTGGCCTGTTAGTGCCATACTCTGCCTTCCCTACCCTGCCTGTGTGTGCCATACTCTGCCTTCCCTACCCTGCCTGTGTGTGCCATACTCTGCCTTCCCTACCCTGCCTGCGTGTGCCATACTTTCACTGTGTGTGCCATTCTTGGCTGGTTTGTGCCAAACTTGGCCTGTGTGTGCCATACTCTGCCTTCCCTACCCTGCCTGTGTGTGCCATACTCTGCTTGCCCTATGCTGCCTGTGTGTATGGCACACACAGGCAGCCTACAGTGACACAATGCTGGCACTGCTCCTACAGTCTGCACAATAAATATATATTAAAAAACTTTTTAATTGCAGTACCACCTCAGTATATGTTCTTTTTGCAGTGTGTAGGGATTATTTGTGGGTTTCTACTGCTCCTGAGGTGTGAACAGGGGAACAATGGGAGTGATTACAGTCTGAGCCTGAGGTGTGAACACTGCAGGGGGTGAACAATGCAGAGATTAAAAGGTGTGAACAACACAGGGGATTACATATTTAAACAATACAGCCTGATTACAGCCTGAATCTGAGGTGAGAACCATGCAGGGGGGGCAGTTAATCACAGTACTGATACCATTTAAAGCTTACACAAGAGTAAGCCATCAAAGCAGCCAGACAGGTGGGGGGCCACACAGAGGGGGGTCGCGGGCCGCCAGTTGGACAGCACTGCTCTACAACATACCTAAAGTTACTTTAAATGTGAACAACCCATGTAAGCCTGTACCCCCTGCTTCCCAGACCAGGATTGGATGCACATACACTACACTACAAAGCAGTGGATGGGGAAAAGGACACAGACTGATGGTCAGTTATGTCAATAATAGAGTTAAATGCTTATTTTCTGTCCTCCTGCGAGAGCAGCCAGGTTGGGATCTGGGGTAGACTGGTCACATTTCTATTCTATATACCATAACAATGCTGGGGGAAGATATTTTTAGCAGAATAACAAGATTTTCATGCAAATGTAAGGTGGCCTTAACCAAATACCAGTAAATTGCCGGTAGGATGGCATACAAGGTCTTCACCCTTAACCTATGGCTGGTTAGGAAGGCATACCACACAACATTTTGAAAATGGAAAGAGGGTCAAAAAAAAAAAATGCCGCACGCAGTGCAGCAATTTTTTGACCACACCCATTTTTGCAACCACACCCCCTAAATACCACTCCCATTTGACTAAATTTGCCAGGTTATTTAAAGTTTGAACACATTTCCGGGAGTTTTGGGGTCCTGTTTTATGTGCTATTACAGTTTTGCTGAAAAAGGTGAAATTGGCCTTTAAGCTGCTAGTCTCCGTTCCCCCAAGAGACCAGTTTAGCTTATTAGTTACAATTGCGGGGGGGAAGGAACTTTTTACCTTTCTGGGCTCTCTGCCAAAAGCCCACTTATTTTTAAATTTGTATCTTTTTTGGCTTCAGTGCAGGAGATCAAAAGGGAAATGAGGGACTTTTCAGTAAGAATCTGGGACTGCGGGTTGAGCTGTCAAAAGAGGGACTGTCCCGCGAAAATCTGGACAGTTGGGAGGTATGGGAAGGGTTACCATGATCCCACAGAAGTCATATTTTCTCCTACACCAGAACTCATTAGCGCCTGCAAACATTCTAAACCAACCTTTGTGTTGTGAAGCTGGTTGCCCAACTTGATTCGAAAATGTAAGTTGCCGGTGGGATGGCACACGCGGTGGCGCGATTTCGAGCAAATCGCCGAAAAAGCCTCGCGAGGCAACTTCGGCGATTTGCGCGAAATCACGCCGCCGCATGTGCCATCCCACCGGCGACTTACATTTTCGCCGGTGGGATGGCAGGGGAAGGCAACTCGGGGAGATTAGTCGCCCGCGAACAGGGAGTTTTGTCGCGGGCGACTAATCTGCCCGTGTGCCAGAGCCCTTAAGAAACACCAGCCTAGACATAAGAAGAGCAGAATGGAGGAGGGACATTAGCACTTGAAATAGCAGAACACAAAGGGCCCACCCACACACTGCAGATAAATGCAGAGCACACAGAAAATGACAGGAGAACGATGCACTGCTGTCAGTTTCCATGACAGACCTTTCACTAGTTGTTAATAATGCAGAGAGAAAAAGGCGGGTGATTGGTAGGGTAAGCGTGTCGTTACTTCTGGTTTACATGCTTCTATATATATTCTCATAACAAACATCAGAGAAGATAAACAATATTTATAAAGAAGCTTAAAAAGGACAGTTTTTGGACATTTTCATATAATAAAGTACAAAAAAAATATAAAAAATGAAGAACAATTACACATAACTGCAATGTACCAAGCCAAAACCACCTTCCATATCCTCCCGATTCCTGTTCTAACTCTAGATTCCATTCTGAATAGTTGCCACAGGAAAAGCATATCAGAAGCGTGAGGTAACATTAAGCAGGGATGAGAATATTTTCCCACATACAGTCAGCTTACAGTAATGTGTGCGCAAGCAAGGCCTCACAGGCAGTGTACAACTACCAGAAACATGCAGAAAACCATCATGGTATTGTGGTTCTAGAGCAGGGGTGGCCAAAACGTTGATCGCGGTCCACCAGCCGATCCCCTGTGGATTTCTGGTGGACCACGTTGAAGCCAGGAAATGCGGAAATGTGGCGGTTCAGTGTGTTTATTGGTTATGTACGTATGCTGCGCCGCGTACATACATGGGGAGGAGCCAAAAGTCGTTCGCCGGGGAAAAAAGTCTGGGTACCCCTGTTCTAGGGCATGCCAGGGAATTCCAATGCTGTGGGCTTGGGGGAGGGTCCAACCTAAAGGCACACAAGGGTGAAATTTGGCAACATTATCTACCTAAGGGGGTTTGAACCCAAAAAATTCCAAACTCGTCTGTCCGAGCACAGCTAGCTAATGGAATTCTGCAAGAGCCCATATCACAACACAAAGTGCATAGTCTTCATCCATATGTGCAATTTTGCTAGCTAGCATCTGTAATCATCTATACAGGTACAGGATCTATTACCTGGAATGCCTGGGACCTGGAGTTTTCTGCATAAGGGATTTTTTTGTAATTTGCATCGTTAAGTCTAACAAAAAAAAAACATTTAAACCCAACAGGATTGTTTTGCCGCCAGTATGGATGCATGCAGCTTAGTTACCATCAAATACAAGCTAC
This sequence comes from Xenopus tropicalis, assembly GCF_000004195.4. Classification (NCBI taxonomy): domain Eukaryota; kingdom Metazoa; phylum Chordata; class Amphibia; order Anura; family Pipidae; genus Xenopus; species Xenopus tropicalis. Next base: position 42,535,433 of record NC_030677.2, read on the forward strand.
TATTTTATTAGCATCAGCTCTCTGGGAGATTGTGGATAAGAGATCCCATACCTGCAATACACTGCAGCAGAAACATAGGCTCTTGACAAAAAAAAAAAAATCTTTAAGCACTTGCTTAAAGCTGATGAATTCTAATCCTTATTCATGCATTATTTCAATAACGCAAAGTAATAAAAAGGGTAGGTGCCTGCGGAACTCTTTTGCACATCCAACTCTTCCATCCTCAGTGGGACACCAGCACAATAGTTCAGAAATGACCCTGCACTCTTAATACATTAATCAATACACAAAGCTGGTATGCTTTTGCAGTTAAGAGTTTAATTCCCCTTGACAAAGGCTTGTGCCAAAATGTTGGAGTAATTCTAATTTACCCACAAGTACCCCCACTTTCTGGTAATCCTTTATTCCTGTTGCTGGATAGAATGTATTATACACATCTCTTATGTAACATTTTGCAAACTGCAGTACTATTGCAATACAATACTATTGTATTGCTATAAACTTTTAGAAAATGGAGTGTTTAACTGCAAAAGCATACCAGACTGCAGAGTATTTTATAAACAATTGTGTAATTTTTCACCTCTTAATTGGGGAGGTGGTGTTTACTCCAGCACCTTATTTATCTATTTAAGCTAAAACAGAGGCAGGATGGATTCTGCATCTGAGTGCCGTCCCCTCATCGTATTAAAACATAAATCCTGTCCCACAAGACCCTTAAAGCACAAGAAATTGACCAGCAGCACTAGGTTATGTAGGCCTGGTTACCCCACAGATTCTGGGTGAGACCCAGACAAAGGAAGTTTCATAAAATGGTATTGTCCCCTCATGAATTAAACCTAAACAACCTGCTGACACAGCAAGAAAATTTTAATGTAAAACAACCAACTCAGATTCAGAACACTGCTGTCTTCAAGGAATAGAGTGATGTCAGTGATACCATGAAATGGTTAAACACTGATGGTTTATAAATAAGGCCAGTGGCACACAGGCAGTTTACATTGCTACAGTACTTCTTCAGGAACATCTCTACATAAGATTTTATAGGTCCTTTTATATGTACATTAATGGAACTATAGTTTATATTAAGATACTGATTCAGCATACCGCCTGCAGTTATGGAAGGGAGTATTTTGAAGAAAAAATTATTATTTACCACTATGCAGTGCAAAGAATATGTGCTCTGCTCAACGTTTATTATGGTCTGATACTACACAGGGAAAGTACTGTGATTTGCCATTAACAATATGTAATTATGGGAAATTATTCAATAAACAAGGAAAGGCACTATGACACAGAATCTTGTAATATAGCAAGAAAACACCATATCCATGGAAACTACTAAGCTCTTCAGGAGTTATTTTGGCCCCTATTGTTCTCTTTAGCAATGTTATAAATATAGGCATCCTGTCTATTTACTGTGCAGCACCAAGGAGCAAGGTTTCCTGTGCTGGGATTTCCTGTCATATTACAGCAATGCAACGAAAGGGTACATTTGGGCTATGCCAGGAGGTGGAACTTAATAATTACTATGACACAATGTTTGGGTAAAGAAGAAAATAGGCCTTTGGAGTGCTACTAACAACTGACTACAATATATGAGCCAAATCTGAGGCTCTGGAATATGTTCATGATTAGTTGGACATAATTATATTGGCCACAGAAGAGCACCACATTTGCTTAGGCAGGAAATAAGCATTAAATAATAATAAACCATTCAACCATTACAACATTCTGTATAATGAATAGGATATCCTGCAACTTTCTCTAATGTATTTTTTTTTTGGGGGGGGGGTTGGTTGAATATTAGAATTACTTTCTATTTTATGCAAACTGAAATTCATCTTCTAAACTGGTTGCTAGAGTCAGAGTTCCAACATTCCAAGATACTGCCTGAATGCTATTGGACTCCACAAATTGCTTTTGACTGTTCTTCTACATGCCCTGGCACTACCTTCCTTCCTCCAGGCCCACTTCATACCCAGTGACAGCAGTCACTTATACTTGCCCTAGGAGATGCAGGTGTATAACCCTGAAGCAAAAGGCAGTAAATCCAAAAAAAGGTGACAATAAGCATAAGGCTGTTGTGACTCTTGCGGTCCACACAGGTAGAGTTTCACAATGCAGCCAGAGTATACTGCCTTACACTGTGTGGAAACAATTTTCTCTATGCAACATAAATGCAGAAAAATAAACCAAAAAAAAGAGACAAAAGATAAAGGCGAGATCCATTCTGGTGGGATCTCAGGTAATGACAATTTTTATTTTTTTAGCATGAAAGAACAAAACAGGAAATATAGCTCTCCTGGAAACTGCAACAAAAAATACATGATGGATAGTGTATTCTTTTAAGACATTTGGGACCAGTGTCTTATGTTAAAGGTCCCAAGGCTTATGACTCCTATACCTTAGTCTAACCATAGTACAGGGATAAAATGAAAAACTCTCACATGGGGAAGATGTACAATAATTGGCATCCACAGTATAGTAATACTTGGAGGCTCTGAACAGGATAAAATACAGCAGAGCAAGTGGCTTCAGAAGGGGTTCTGGAGTATAAAGGAATGGTTGGCATTTTATATGAAGCCTAATTTGAAAATTTGTGCACAACACATTTTTCCCCCAGCAGTTCTTAACTATACTATGTATATTACACGATAAGCAGGAAACTAGATTTTTGTCATAAAGTAGTACTTTCTGGTGTATCTAGCATAGCAACCAAGGCTTTCCAATGACATCTCACCCTTACTGGCCATAAGGCTGAGGCCCCCTAGAAACCACTGTACTAGATTAATTACAGTTTATTGGGGTTGTTTTGTTTTGTTTACAAAAAAAAAGTATGGCCTTGCTGAAAAGTGAGGTTAGGTCAACTGCAACTGCTGAACAGAGTGAACACCAAGCTGACTGAAGGATGTGTAGATATGATGATGATGATGATGATGATGATGATGATGATGATGAACACTCTTGCAGTGCCATCTGCAGGATCACTGCAGACACAGCTCTCATTACCCAATGTCCATGGTAAAATTAAGTATGTATACAGATATAAATGGGATACTGCTATATGGGTGTATAATGCAGGCATAGATTAGATTAGATTCAGTGACTGCATGTGCCTTGGTTAGTTTATATCCGTCATGTGTGTGTAACTCTGCTCTGAATTTATTTTAATCCATTAGGAGTATTTTGATCTTGCAGAGGGTATTTTGGTATAGCATATTAATAACTACTGTTCTCCTGCCAGTTTCCGATTAGACCATATATCATAGCACCAGCAGATAGCGCATAGATCTTCATTTATATGTATACGAAATACAGTGAGTTTCATACATTACCTATCCATTACCTAAGAAAAACACTGTAAATATGCCTGGCACATGAAGGCTTAAGCAACACATGAATGCGTAATTCTCTGGCCCTATAAAAGACAGCTGAGGGGAGTATTTGGTGATGCATAAAAGGTTGTAGCACTGGTGGCAATGCGATTACATGCAACCAAGCGTTAAAATTCCCAAGTGAATTTAATACAGGGACTGGCAGGCTCTAGAATATAATTGGACACTTGGAACCATTTCTGGAGCCCCATCTGAAGAGATTTATGTCTATAATATCTTAATCTAGGATGATTGGGCAATAAATGCACATAAATTAGGAGGCAGGCAAAAGGGAGAATTGAGGTGAAATCAGGAGCCCTAATCATCAGTCCTTACTGACAGCCGGCATGAAATATTAATGAAAAGAAAAACAAAAATCATCCAGAAGGTTTTCCATTAAAAGATCTTAGCTTTGCAAGTGGTCTGTTCAGATATAAACACACAATCAACCAACCTCGGTATTTATTGATGAGAATAATTATAATAGCAATGATAATAATGTGCTCGTTCAAACAGTCTGCAAACGTAAAACCAAGAAAAGGCGACTTGTGTGCCTTGTAGTAAGGTAAGAAATGTGGCACTGCCCACCATGTTAATAAAACACAGCCCCGCGCTTAAAGGGATTAGATTTCTCCCCGGATTAAATGGTAATGTTTGCACTAACAGGTCACAACATGTAAAATGAGGAAGACTGTTACCACTTTATATCATCTCCACATATTTTTGGCCATCTGTAATGTATAATCACTTGCAAATACCTTAATAAGCATGCAAATATTGTACGACTTCATGAAATGTTAGTTTTTAGTATAAGACATCTATCACCTAAACTGGGATGAAGATACACTTCACACACAAATATATTTATACACACACCTACCTATAAACAGCCCTCAACCTACACATATATATATGTTTGTCTGCCTCTATATTGAAACACAGTAGCATACACACACACACACATACATACATATACACATATAAATATACACATATAAATATATATATATATATATATAAATATACACATATAAATATATATATATATATATATATATATATATATATATATATATATATATATATATATATATATATATATATATATATAACCCCAGACACCTAGCCTGGCATGTATCAGTTTCCAGCTGGAGAAGTAAACAAGATGTCCCCCTGCTATTATTGGAAGATGGGAGCGTGCAGACAGCGGAGCCTGTGTGTATAAATGCACTAACCTGTGTGAAATATAACTGGGCTTTTCCTGTATCCAGAAGGCAGCCGTAGATTCCGCAGCAAGCCGCTGGCTGTCAGTCGCACGCGCATATTGGATAAGGAGAATTTGGGAGACCATAACATGTCTTCAGAAGCAGTGGATGAAATTCACGCAAGAAACTGCCTCCATGTACTACCACATGCTATATTTTTAGCTCTCCACTGATGATCCTGGGCCAAGCAGAACACGGGAGGCAGAAGGAAGCAATTGAGAGAGGCAGCTCATTCCATCATCCTGGCTGCCAAGCACACACATAACAGATCCCAGAAAGCAGAAATCCTCTATGCAAATGCGGCCAGAAGCAGCAGCAGCAGCAGCAGCAGCAGCAGCACTCCCCCCCTCCACAACCAGATGTTGCAGAAACAAAGCGGGGCCCTTAGAATGAGCCCTCCTCCTCTCACAGGCAGCAGCAGCCGCTGAATTACATCACACAATGTCCATGCATAACAATCTATTATGCAGGACTGGTTAACCCCTTTCACTGCCTATCATGCGTGCCTTCCAGGAAACTCTATGTATGTACATGAACACAGACTGTCACAGTGTTAAGTATGAATCATTTACATACAAACATATAGAAAAGGGTGGGATGTTAGAATGGTAAGCACTGGTACAAGGGGCAGAAAGGCTGGTGTGCAGTGCAATGTCTGTGCCATTACCAGGAGCTGTGATTAAAATAGAGGGGGGGAGAAAGTGGGTGGCACAGAAGAGGCAAGCTCGGCATCCAATCGTACACTGCCCATTGATCATCACAGAGCCACACAGACAATGACTTTAATAATCCTGCAGGCTGACATAAATGTAATCCTTGACAGCAGAACGCAGGGAATCAAAATGGTGGACTTCCCCCACTAAGGAATTTCTTCCCCACTCTGACCATTCAGTGGGGAAACACAAGCTGAAAATGCTAAAAAAATAAATAAATAATGCTAAATATTTTTTGGATTTATTATTTGTTAAACTGGAATTGGATTTGTTGCAAGTTACAATACAGAATAACTAGTAAATGGCTTGCAAGCATTGTTAACGGTGTTGGTGAGCCTTTAGCATTCTAGTACAGAAATGTCCATCTGCAGATGCTATAAACTACCATTGTTCTAGCCAGTAATTTTATTATGTGCAGTTAAAAAAAAAATAAAAACAAATGAAATGAATATCTATATCTATATAAGTAACATGTACCAGCCCCACAAATTCAGTTTATTCTATTCCTTCTGGTCTAGACATGGCTGAATTTATTGTGTTGTTACAGTTTTAGCCCCACAAGCCAGTAGCAGGGACCTTTCTCATTCACATTTCAGCATTACACCTGCTGAACTGTAGCATGCTTGACCGCACTTAAATACCAAACTATTTCCAGCCCCTGACTTAAAAGCCTATAAGCCCACACCCTATAGGGCAGGTGCCTTGGCTTTATCCCCTTTTTTAAACAGCAACTCTATGAATCACTAAACCTCTCTCAATTGTGATCCAAAGCATTTTATTTTTTAGCTTCTGGAACAGTCTACAACTTATGGAGCTTGTCACAGGAATGTGAGTTCCCACTGGCATGGCATGACAAGTACCCACATAGCTTTGCTTATGTTCTTTCTACTCATAAATCTATACATCCACCATGATGTACGTAAATCAGTCACCTGTACTGTATAAGATATCAAATCATTTCGTTTATTTTGAAAAATAGGGAACACTTCTATGTGTTCCCTATTTTTCAAAATAAACCAAATTATTTGATATCTTGTACAATACAGGTGACTGATCTATTATTCACAGCACTCAGAAACTGCTGTCAGAACACCCCCCATGGCCCCATTAGGTGCCTGTTGCTGCTTGGCACACTCAGTCAGCAAAGCAATAATGCAGCACATAATCCAACATAGCAAAGGGCACAAGCACCCAGAAGTGGGCACCACAGGGAGCATCATATTATGCAGAGGCAATCAATCAGTCAAAAGCAAACACTGGGCTGCTGGATACAGGGGATGGCAAATATGGATATTAAAGTACCTACATCAGTCTTAACCCTGTTTAAAATATTACAAAGATATGGGTCTGTGAAAGAATAAAAAAAAAAAAAAAAAGCATTTACACTGAATACTTCTTCTCCCATTGATTGCTTTTGGTCTGATAATTAATTCCATTACAAACTACAATCCCAGCATCCTCTCAAGAGATTTCCCAAAGAAAAATTGGAAATCTTATTTCTCTCTCTGTGGAAGGTTTGTTATTGACATTTACGGACAATACATATACCTATAATATTGCACAAATCAAAGTTTCTTTAATTTTGCTATGCATATGCTGGCCTGAAAATCTTGACTTATATCTATATGGCTCAGAAGAGCTGCAGCTCCTGCTGCCATAAACAAAAAGAAGAGAAAAGTGGCCAAAACTTGCAAGTAGAAACATTAGCCAAGATTTGGACAATTGCCCCTTATATTGCTTGTCAGCCAGCATGTTCCCCTATAAGACCAAACTGGTTTAGACCTGAGACAAAAGGGAGTGCTATGATATTACCTATTACATACAAACCACACATCCAGTGGGTATTATAAACAGCAACAAGGAAATCATTACCTTTGTTTAAGCATCATTTTAGATCTTCACCAAAGTGCTGCAATTAAGAGATTCTAATACAAATGTATACATTAAAAAAAAAAGCCATTACAACCTAAGAAATGTAATCTCCAACACAAACGAGTCATTATTTAGTGGTGTGGGTTTGTTACAGGATGTAAAGTGACATTTTCAAAGTTCAAACAAGAATGACCTCAAAATGCTGGAGTGTACAATAAGGTCCATTTACAAAAGCGGAGTGACAGAAATTCAGGATTCTATCAATGCCTTTATTATATGTTTGGATTCCATGTGCTTCATTCAGCTTTGGCCTTTGCTAATAAGGCTCTCTAATACAGGAAGAAGATTATAATTAATAAGAAATGGACATTTCTGGACACTACAAACAGTGGTGTAAAAATGCCTGACTTCTAGCAAAATTATGACAAAATGTAAAATGCTCTGCAAGATTAGCTATAATGTTTTGTGTGTAGTTGGAAAAGCAGAAGGGCACCTTGCTAAGTATCTACCCAGAACATTTATAAGCCTTTACAGGACTTTAAGTAACTGCCAATGCCTCCATAGCTTAAGTAGGCTACATGGCCCGTAGAGGTAGTTGTGGAGTATGCAACATATTGACATTGTACAATTTGGTCAGAAACTGAATTATACAAAAAGCCTTTGTATATGGGCATCTTTACACATCCCTATTTAAAGAAGGATAGGTATAATCACTGGGGGTACCTGGAGCAAAACCCAAACTTAGAAGCAAAAAGATGGCTTTTCAGTCTACTGCACATGGCAGCAGCTAAGAAAGAAAGCAGAAGAAAATGGTTTCCTGGTGCTGTGCCCGTGATGTTTTTGCTAAACAGAAACACCTGCCCAGGTTCTCAGGTAAGCAATTATAAATATCACTGAGATTCCCAACATTTTGCACTTTGCCCAAATATTTGTACTTTCTTTTTCCTTTACGGATAGTATCTATCTGTACATGAAGCAGATAAGCTTGTGGTTTAACTTAAAGTTACTGGGCCCCACAGGAAATTCATTTTAGACCCCCCTAAACTTTGGGTGATAAACTTTACCATATATTAAGACAAATGTTTTGTTTCCCTATGGGCCCTTTTTTATCTCCTACTCCCTCCAGCAAATGCTGTAACTTTGGAGAGATGACTTTGTAATTGTGACATTTCGGATTAGGGTCTGCTTCTTCAGTTAGGTGGGGCCCTTTACAGAGACCCTAATCTGCCTGCCATCATTACTTAGTCATTTCATCAAAGTTACAGCATTTGTAGTAAATAATGTAACACCTTTTACTGCAGGGCTAGAACTAAATTGCAGCTTCTATGCTGTGCTATCGATTCCGTGAGAATGCAAATCCCTCAAGGGCCTAGGGCTGTGATGAGTTTCTCACATGAATTCATTTTGGACCAGTGGAACTTCCCATGTAGTGTGTAGGATTAGCGTGAAGAGCAGTTTATTTGTAGTGTGTAGGATTAGTGGGATGAGCAACTTATTTAATCATTTCTCCTCTACAGACATTTGCCTTGCAACACCATATAGGTGATGGTGGATAACAATAGTTACAATTTCCCCATGAGAGCAGGTTGTGTTGAACTAATCACTGACTAGCCAACAGATATTTAATTTCCATGGAAAAAAAAAACCGTTGTATCAACCTTCACGCTATAGTGTTGCCAGTATAGCTTTAGTCATTTAGTTACTGTAAATACAAACATTGTGTCTGCAAGTGCAAGGAAAAAAGCAAAAAGATAGCCCCCGCAGCCACAGCAAACTTAGCATTAATAAGTTGGCCAGAACAATCTGTTTCCTTACCATTCTGAAGTGATTTTGCTTCTAGCTTCTTGGTCAAAGACACTGCTGGCCCAGATGACCGCGGCAAAGCTGGGATACCAGAAGGGCTTTTCTTAGTAACTGTAACTAGAACAGAACAGCAGCTCACTTATTAAGGAGTACGTAACAACTTTTATATCCAGCATATAGCACATAAATGCTTAAAATGCAAAGTCATCACAAAAATACCTGGAATGTACATAAGTAATATTGTAAAATGTAAGGATATTATAAGTTGCAGTGATGGACTGTGGGGCTTGTACATTTTACATTATGCTTTACTAAAGCATAATGTTTACATTTTCTTATTTTGCATTATAGTACTGCAGAGTTTGTCTGCACTCAAGTGCTTATTTACAAGGGAATGCCAAAATTAAAAAGCAGACATTATAATTTACAGGGTATTCATGGCTTTTTGGTGACTTATTATTACTAGGGGGTACATTATTCCTTGTATAACTAAATAATATATTACGATTAATATTATGATTAATGATATCACTTAGGTCCCAATGATCATTCAATTGTATACCCCTGTTGTAAACTATACTCCATGTAACTTGTGCCTGTACATTGCAACTGATCTGCTTAGTAACTTCAAATATATTTTAATACTGGGGGGAAGCCCAAAGCTTTAGGGTCATGTCATATCAGATGTTTTCTCCACTGGTGCATCCACTGTGCGGTAGAAAGAATCAATCCACTTCCTTCTGTCCCGACATCAGTGTGCACTGACAGGCATGTAATCGGTTGGTTAGTGAACTGAAAGGGCATGTTACAGAATGGAAAGCACCCTATCTGTGAACTAACAGGCCATTGCCCTGCCTGCAAGTTTGTACTGATGGAGAAAAGCTAGCAATCACCTGGTATGATATGACTGGCCGCATTCTATGAAAAACAGAAATAAATAGGAAAAAATATTCTGTGCCAGAAAAAAAAAAATCTAGCCCATAGCACCATTACCTGTCTGGGTGACTTTGAGGGACTGAGATCTGCCCCTTGGAATTGAAGTCTTTGCGGTTAGGGCACCTGAGGCAGAGTTTGGTCGTATACATTTTACAGTAGGAACATCCTCAGTTTTGATGCTGCTGGTGGTGGTTGTAGCTGCAGAAGGAAAAACAACAGAGGATCAAAGGATATTCACTTGCAGATAGGCACTATGCAGCCCCACAATCTGGCAGTGCTAAGCAAATAACATGTGGCTCTTCATAAGCAACAAAGTAAACTATGAAAGGACATGAACTACCCACAAGGACATTTTTTCAAAACAAAATAACAATACAAACAACGAGCTTAACTAGTGCACCTTTATTTTAGACTTTATTAATTAAGAGGCCAGCTAGCTTTTAGCCCTCAAGAGAACCTCACTGAATAATATATTCCTTTATTTAGAAGTCATGGACCACTGTTCAGAGCCTGAGCACTACTACTGTTCGTTTCAGGATTTGCCTTATGCAAACAAAAAGTTAAGCAAGACGTCTAGAAAATATATGGTACATAAGCATATTAATAAAATGTAATTGTGCAGTATATTAATGCAATGAATGCACCCCTCCTGCATTAATTGAAGTGAAATGATCTATTTATACCCTCCAATAAAATTGGCTCAATATTAGCTTAGCCAGCCGAGGGCTATGGGAAGTGGAACGTATTCACATCTCCTTGCTTAGTGAGGATACCCGCAGCACCTTAGTTAGTGTATGTAGCAACTGGCACTCAGCATTATGTACCGGTGTCTCACACTCTGCACAGTATTTACTGTAAATTTACTGTCAAATATCCAGTTTATGATGTCACAGGGTTTAAGTGTGTGTATGTATGCGTGACTGTAGGTATATTTATGTTACTGTATGTATATTTATGTTGAATTAAGTGCTACCCTAGTGGCACTAAGTGATTCTAATGTCCACCCCTCAGGGCAGCAAAGAAAGCAGATTAGTTTGTGCTTTCTATCTAAGTGCAAGAGTTAAAATCTAATGAAAGGCACAGTTTCCCAGCCTGCCCTATGCATTCATGTGTCTAACTCACCCAAGCTACCTTCTAGTTGCACTGGAAACTGCTTGGAAGTGACAGTGGAGTCACAGGTCGGATCCAGCAAGCAGTCCACCCAGGGGCTACACATAGTGCCTGAGCACAGATCTGCTGCCTGTGTAGTTCAGTGCATACCTGGCAGGTCACACAATGACAGTGGGGCAAATGACTGGCAAGCCCTCCCACTATCTCACTACAGAAATATCAGCTCACACTACCCTGACAGATTTCTCTTCTTCCCTCCCTTACACATACAGCAAGCAGTTGATTGATGGGCATTCCAGCCAGAGAGCGCAGTCACAGGCAGAGAGAACTGTCCCATCCAGTGCAGGCATGACTGTTTACTCTTAGAAGGGTGTAGTGGTCTCCCATGGTAACCACAGTATGGAAGCAGCACTAACATGGACTAAGATGGGCACACCTATGTCTCAGGCTGGGAAAATTGGGACAGCGCAATAATGGTCATGTAAGAATTTTATATGGTGATATGCAATGTGGCTGAACTAAAGTTCCCAGTATACTCCTTCCCTGTTACAGGCTGATGCCCACCATAGCAACCAATCACATAGCTGCTTTCAAACAACTATCTTGTCTAGTAATTCATACTGATCATATATTTATTACATTACCCCCATAGTCTCTGCTTGCAGTCTAAAGAAGGCCAGTAAATTTCACCCTATCCTCAGTTTATATATAAAAACAAGAAAGCTCATAAAATAAATTCCACAGCGTGAGAGTTTTAGAAAGCTTTGCCTCCCTTCCTAATGCATCCTGGCCACTGGCTCAGCTCCAAACTATTCCAATAGCATTAACTCTTCCCTCTCTTATGGCACACTCAAGGTGTTCTGTTTAAAATGGACATTTTTCTTTTAAAGCTGATCGCCACCTCTGGGTTAGACTCATCATGGACAAGCCATTCTCTGGGTTTCACAGAGAACTCGAGCAGCAAACTTAGTCCTTCCGGTCTCATGCCTGGAGCCCCAAGTACAACTATCAGTGTAAATTCCAATACCAAAACAAAACATGTCACTCTACCAATGTATCATAAGCAACATATAAAAATCTGACATTTTACCAGGCAATGTCCAGTTTCTGTACGGGAAAAGGATTGCAGCCAAGCTTTGAATTAGAGTGGAATTTGACAAGCTGCATCCACACAAGCACATTAATGTACATTAGTGGTTACTTATATATTCTGACCACTCAGTACATTATAAGAACAGGGGAGATTTATTACATTACACACGTGCACTGCTGGCGCAGTAGAAAACCATGCCTGCAACAGACACAGATAAGTGCATGCTGCACCAATCTGCTCCTGAGGGAGGCATAAATTGCTGCGCTGGTGCATTTGTAATGAACACTATACCCTACTTTTCAAGCATTTCTTTGTTAATGCAGTCTTTTATTGTGAAGCACAGTGGTATTAATATAGTATGCTCTATCTGTATATTGGCATTCACTTAAGTGCTGATGCTATTCTGCTTGCTTCAGATAAAATTTACATTGGCAATTGTAAAATCACCATAGATTTAAAATGCAGATGGTGTAGTTGCTGGTCACTTAAGACAAACAACCAATAGAGATATGTAGAGATAATGCTATATACAGCCAATAAACTATGGGACAATACCTACCTAATTAACCTAATAAACCAAGATAACCCTCTACTTATTAACTGGCAATATTCTCCCTATGCAGCATGTCAGTACCAGACATTTTAGGTTATTTTCCTGTTCTGGATCAGATATTTTTTAGGTTAAAGAATTGATTTAATATTGATTGTAAACCATGTTGGCTGCAGTTCATGAAAATGGAGGCATAAACCCACAATCCAATCTGATATATTACTAGAAATGTACACACATTTTTAGGTTACATGCAAATATTACCGATCTTATTCAATAAACAAGGATTGCAAGTGGCTTTACCTAATCAGCAGTTAGATAAAAGGATAATTTAAAGGTGCATTTGGAACTAGTAAAAGGGTGCCAAGCCTAAGGGATGATTTACTCATTGTTATTAATGCAGTTTTATCATTTGGCTGCTAGTATAAATTTATTAGGCCCCGTATATCATTTTTATTTTATAGCCTTACAATAAATCCAATACAATTAATTGTCCATGCAGAAAAAGCTATGCTCATAGGATGTACTAAACAATAACTGCAACATGAATCCCTCTCACTGTGTCCCATGCTGCGAACCTGCTGCAGCAACCTTTAATATCAAAGGGAATCAACTAGTAGCAGAACTTTGATTTACTACACAAGTAGTGGCAATCGGTTAACTTAAGAGTGCAAAAACTCTGAATGCACATATATAATGAGAATTGCAGTATTCTCGCAAAGCATGGCATCCCCCGAAGTACTGCATCCATATTTCTCACCACTCGTCCCTTTGGAAGGATTAGGATAAGATTATTATTAGGCAACAAAATAAAGTAGAAAATGACCTACTTCTTTTCCAAGGGACCGAAGCCAACAAAAGAATTATGGAAAAGCTGCAAGATCCGACAATTAGCAAGGTCAGTATGGCAGCATCATAGAGTGTTCCAGGCTCAACCAGTAGGGTTACTGTAAAATTGCTGGAAAGCTGGAAAGGGAAAGCAGCCTCTGTACAACTGCGGTGCCCGCCTGGTACTGTCATTTACACAGAAAAAGGATCACGGCAAGATGAAAAAGACAGAAAGGCTTCAGCCATGTTCCCCCTCAGTGCTGCTCCTGTCAGCTCTCGATGAATTAGAGTGGAAAGCAATTGCTCTAAGTGACAGGCAGGACAGATTAATCCAGGCTGGAAATCTAACTGGGGAAAAGGCAGCACGGGGTAGGCTGCATAATTTTGGCCACGCGTTTGACAAGGCTTTGTGTAAAAGTTATGGCTAATATAGTAGTGGTTTTGTTTTGTGCAACAGAAAATGAAACAATGAACACATTTATCTAAAAGCTTCTTGTCATAGAGTTGCCTAAATGGCAGGAAAAGTAGCAAAAGGCAGTACATTAATAGTAGAATTTCACAAAATAAAAAATAGTATAGTGAATACACCAATTTAATAAGCAGATCTGTCTTTTAAAGAATTTTTTTTTTATTTTTTAGACATACTGTACATTGTTGTGATCATTACAGTTTGCCATTACCATTTGCCTGAGGCATGGTGCTGCTCCCAGTGGCCTTAAAGCAGGTGCTTATTTTTTAATTCCTAGCTTGGAGGAAAGTTTTGGTTGCATAAAAACCCAACGTAATGCCAAAAAGAGCCATCTGTAGATTGCCAGTCTACATAGGGGCTACCAAATAGCCAATGACAGCCCTCATTTGGCAATGCTTGTGTTGCTTCCAAATAATTTTTCCTTTTTAATGCAGCTCACGTGTATAAAAGTGTGGGACCCCTGGCATAGGGCAAACAATGGCAAAGTTAAGCAGGGATCCTCATTAACAGTCCCTAAGTGAACCCTGCCTGTCACCCCTAGGTAGTATAGTTCCCATTAATATGAGAGGTGAACTGCTTGATGGGCAGGGAGTGCAGTTTAAAACCATTCTCTAAGAAGACCTCAGCACCAAAACCCATGTATATAATTTTCCATAAGCAGCTTGGCAGTCACTAATCATTAAAATCACTAAAAGTTGTGATAGGAGGAAAGGGGTGAAAGAAAAAGAGGACGACAGAATAAAGTAAAAGTCACTAAGCACTCTCAGATTGCAACTGCTAACTAAAAGCCAGAAGTGATGTCCTGGGTGCTACAAGTCTGACATAATTACTGGTAAGTACCATTATGGTGAAACATTACAGAGTATAGCAGTCTATGAAGTTATGGATAGAGTCCTAGTTCAAATGTTCCATATCGGTGCTATCCAACCACCTGACTATCCCACAATAAATACAGCTGCTCAGTAAAACAACGGTGCATGTTGTGATTTGTGAAAGTGTGTAACACAGTAGAAGTGCCATGCAGTACATGCAATGTGCCTGTTACCTGTGACAAAGTGAATACATACACACTACTTACACCTACAACTCAAATTGCTCTGCTCGCTCTGCGTGCTGCACACAGAAGAGACACTAGTTGTTCTCTGGAGTGCGGTTCCTCTACAGGGCAGTCTGGATCTAGGTAAGGATCTCGTCCCATTCGCTGCTGAGGCTTTTAGAGAAATAGGCCTTCCCTTGGGAGAATATAATCCTCCCTCTAGCAAAAATAAAGAGAGATTTAGAATTTCTTTACAACAGGACACCATATACTAAAACAATTCTCACGTAGCTCGCAGCAGCTATATTAAAGCACCAATCATTTACTTTTATCCATGTTTTATGGGAATATATAATAGGGAATTTAGCTTTAAAGGGGTTATTCACGTTTCAGAATTTTTGTATGATGCAGAGAGTAGTATTCTGAGACAATGTACAATTGGTCAGCAGCTCTCCAGTTAGGAGTTTCAACAGTGATCTGTTTGCTGCAACCAGGGAATGGTTTGAAAGAGAGACTGATATATTTATAGCAGAATATATTATATATCATATAATATATATTATATATCAGTGACCCCAATTTGAAAACTGCAAAGAGTTAGAAGAACGCAAATAATTCAAAATGATAAATAAAGACCAATTGAAAAGTTGCAAACAAAAATCACAAGTCAAACAGTTGGTTAAGTCATCCACATTTGTCATAGGGACAATTTAACAGCAGTTACACTGGGAAAAAATGGATGTCTGATAGAAACCCTTCGCCAGCCAACCAACCAACATGACCAGTCAACCAACCATTGCCAGTTCAAGTAAAAGCCAAGAAGGGAATCAAACTCTTCAACCCCTCCCTTCTTTTCCAGATGGCTCCTGTTGTTATGGCTACTTTTATTATCAATGTTCTGTTAAAAGTTTGATTTTCCAAAAAAAAGTTTTACTTAAACTTACTATCGAATGGCAAAGAACTTTGACTTGAAATAATTGCAAAAAAAAGGGGAAATGACGTGGAATTAAGGAATGTGTGTTTAGAAAGGCCAAAAAATGTATCACTCTCTTGTATTAGTCTATTACAGTTCAGGCTGCAAATATTTAGGGAATAGGAAATGCAGGGAAATGACTATGTAGGTTAGATATTTGGAAATAACTCAACATCCCAAATACAGATATTGCTGGTTACCTAAAATTGCTCATACATCCTCTCTAGCAGCTATTTATTAGAAATGGCTACATATCTTGGAAGGCTTCCATTCTAACACACTGACTTACAGATGTGGGAATTTAGTAATTTAGTACACTTAATGGTGAAGACACATGGAGCTCCTATTAGCAGCTACCAAAAAAAACAAAATGCTGATCATTTACTGATAATTGTCTCTACGTGTGTTTTAGCAGAGGCAAGTCTCAGTATTGTCTATGGCAGGGTATTTTCTGGCATTTAGTAGCCTTGAAAAAGTAGCTACTACTAATAGCCCAGTGTGTCTTCACCCTAAAGGCGGTGATTGTTTGCATGAAGGACAATTACACCACTTTGCCCAACATAAATACAATAATTTAGGCTTCTTTTGAACATATTTTTGCACACTGTTTTAATTAAGAAAAGTTTGTCTTTGATATTGCCTGAGCTAAATATGAAAGTGATTATAATTTGTTTCCCAATCCTTTTTTTTTTTTTTGCAAGCAAATGTGGGATAAGAGGGTAATTTATCAGGTTGCCAGTATATGGACAAACTCATGCAGGGTATTGTTTATACAGAGCTAATTATCTCTATTACTAAATCAGATGATTAGGAAGAGGGGCAGGAAAGTTTAAAAACAAGACAATTACGGTATCCATAAGGGCTCTGGCACACAGGGAGATTAGTCGCCCGCGACAAATCTCCCTGTTCGCGGGCGACTAATCTCCCCGAATTGCCATCCCACCAGTGAAAATGTAAGTCGCCGGTGGGATGGCACACGCCGCGCAGGCGATTTAGGCAAATCGCTGAAGTTGCCTCGCAAGGCATTTTCGGCAATTTGGCGAAATCGCGCCACTGCGTGTGCCATCCCACCAGCGACTTACATTTTCGCTGGTGGGATGGCAACTCGGGGAGATTAGTCGCCCGCAACAAGAAAGATTTGTCGCGGGCGACTAATCTCCCCGTGTGCCAGAGCCCTAAGTGTTTTATAAATAAACGTGAAAAAAGAAAGAAATTCACTTTTACTTTAAAAAGAATTGTTGTCATCCTTGTGATACACTATATATTTCCCATTTTTACAGGATTTCAATGTGATGTGCTTAACTCTTTTTGGTTCACTGTAGGTAAACCTAATATGATGGCTACTGCCACACAGGGATCATGCTCAGCATGTGTATAAACGCAGGCCGAGAATCAGCCCCTATGCTGGCATCAGCCAGCTGCACTAGAAGCCTTTGCATTGGCCCAAATACAGGTACACGGAGCAGCTTTCAAAACATGAGGGTATGTGTTTTATGTCAAAATCTGTTCCCTGTGCACCAGGGTGACTCAATTGTTCTGAGAGCAGGCAGAGGGAAAGGCTGATGCAGCCTGAGAATCAGCCCCATGTCGCATTAGTTTTTACATTACTGGCGAATGGGTTGTTTCTAGTCACGTGTGCGTCAAGTAAAACTCGACACACACCTGACCCGAACCCAAAGCGTCCGCTCCCAGCCTGAACCCTACCCGACCTGGCTAGTTCCCTCTATTTATAGACCTGTGCGCGACTTGTGCACCGGTGGCGTCACAAAAGGTGTGGGGGTGGGCACGAGCCTATAAATAAGGGAGCCGGAACTGAAAAGCAAAGTTCATGGGCAGGGAGAGCAAGCACAAGTGCTCGACACCGAACCTGTGCAGAGGTCGGCCCAAACCTGTCCAACCCGGGTCCCGTGGGTATAGGGCCGGCCAGCACATCACTAGTTGTTTCCTCTGTTGGAACATATATATGCCAGCCCTCTATACGTTTGCTAATAGGCATGGGAATAAGCCTGTCACCATGCACACAGAGTGGATTTCACAATGGAAACCCTAAGAGTAATTTTCATTTTGATATCTGCTGTGTATGCAGATTGGCTTTTCTCCATTGGCATGTATACACCAGCACAGAATATGCCCTGTGTGACACTAGCCTAAATGTTTATAAGGAGATGTGTCACACACAGACTTGTTAAAACTTCTAGCATCCTCCAGTAGTTGATGGCTGTGGAAAAATGAAGGCCACACATTAGACAGCCCAAACATAAATAATAAAGGGTACTGTATAGTTATATACGCTTTCCCAAGGAAGTCTCGGTCCATAGGGACCCATGGTAAATAGTCTCATGCCTACAATAAAACTGGCCCATGAGTAGTTCTAAACTGAAACTGTGAATCTGCACAAAATACATGTAAAATAAAACGTTTTGCATCTCATGCTGTGCAGTCTATATACTTTTTGTAGCTTTTAACACATTTGAGAGGTAAACACAGGATAAGATCATTCAGCATGGGTCCAGCAAAATGCAAATGTGCACTTCAAAAGGAAGGACTACTATTTAAAAAGATTCTGTCATGATTTTTATGGTATATTTTTTATTTCTAAATTACACTGTTGTTGGTTCACTTGTAATATTGGTGTGTAGGGACCATCTCAGTGCATTGTGCCTGAGTCTGAGCTTTCAGAAGGAGCCAGCGCTACACATTAGAAATTCTTTCAGATTGTTCTGCTGTTCGGCTGTTGGGGTGAAAGGGAAGGGGGGTGATATCACGCCAACTCGCAGCTCAGCAGTAAAGTGTGACTGAAACTTATCAGAACATAGGTCACATGGCTGTGGCATCCTGGGAAATGAAGAATATTGCTAGCCCTATGTGAAATTTCTAAATTAAATAGAAAAACAGATTTCAATGCAGGGTTCTGCTGAAAAAGCTCTATTAACTGATGTGTTTTGAGGAAAAAAAAAAACATTTTCCCAAGACAGTATTTGTTTAAAATGAAATAAATATGTATGTCACCTGAGCGCCTGGCAGTGGGCTGAACATGGAGACGGAAGTGGATTGGCCATAGCACAGCGGGTCGCCTGTAGGAAGGACTCTTGAAGGTCAGCATTAGTGCCTTAGGCCCATAAGCTACGAGGATTTTTGTGCCCAAAGTCGAAGTTAAAGATGTAGGCAGTGATAAGATGGACCCATGGTCAATCTCTCCCAAGTTACCTCTGCTGGTCTCTCAATATTATTATTTGATTGGTTTCTTCCACTTCACTCTTGCTCATTGGCTAATTGTTCCTAATCTGCAGCAGGGTGCAGTTATTCTTCCTAAGATTTGTGTGTGTACATTATTTTTGAATGTCTATTTATTTCCTCCTCACCAAGACAACAGAACCACAAGGGCAGCTGTAAGCTCTTGGGACCTTCAGTGGGAGTGGACCAGTAACATATGCATGTATCCAGCTGCCATGGAAACAGTTTTTAGTTAACCCTAAAAAACTGAAAAGACTCAAAATAAAATGTGGATTACATTTACAGGGTTTGTAAGTGACAGTGGCAATCATCAGTTAATCTGAATGGACAGTAATAATGTTGATTATGTAAGTGCTTTATTGCAAATTTAATGCAAAGGTATTTTCAGACATTGTGTCATTAGTGCAGGTGACAAAGTGTCCCGTGGGTGCTTACTCTTAGGATGGCTGCTAACACTTTGTTGCAGGTAAAACACTATTCTAGGCTTTGAGACTATGCAGCTAGCCAGACAGACAATTAACTGAACATGCACTTGTTCCTTTTCCCACTAGAAAGCTCAGGTTCTCTGTCTGCAAGTGCTGCACATAACTACTTATGCCCACTAGAGGGCGACAAAGCCAAAAAGTATTAGAATAATGTACCCATAATTTCCATCTATAACTGATAAACCCATTGTATTCTACAGAACGTATCTGTTATCTATGTAACCTGTGGCTTTTTCAGCTTGATTGGCTGCCCCAAAAGCAGCTTTGTTTACATAAACTAAAGTACCGTTTTTAAAGCAAACACACATCTTACCAGTGCATGAAATTACTTTACACTTTTATTTTTTGGTGTTACTGTTCCTTTATGGTCTAATAAAAATGTAATATTGTTTTTACATGAATATGCTTGTCATGAAAAATTTAAAAAACCGATACCAGTAAAAACAGCAACTAGTAACACCAGTAAAACATCTTTCATTAAGCCCCCTTCCAGCTGCACCAGAGTAACCCCTTCCTACAATGTCCCCCCTCAGTTTTTAATCTTCTGTTAAATGATGTCCAAAAAACTGTCAATATCTTGTCCCCATGGCCCCAGGCACTGCAGCTTCTGCCTGAGTGCAGGTAGTGGAAATCGGCCAGAAAACGAAAAAGCAGGCATTTTCGTGCTATTCTCAGCTGTGTGTACCTGCACGCAAGCAGAAGCTGTACTTCTCTTGTGCAGATAAACAGCACTGCGGGTGGGAGCAAATCAGTGTCTCTCAGCTTGCAGAAAAAAGGCAGGTGGAGAGAAGCGGAGAAAATGCTCTGTTTGCCCATGGTCTAATACATTCAGCAATTTCTGTAAATGCCTTCTGGTCTCTAATCACACACTTAATGGTTAGTGGTTTGGGTTGAGTCAGTGGTTAGTAACATCCCAAAGGACTTAAGGTTTAGGGTTGTGCCTTTAGGATAGGTGTTTAGGGTTGGTTAGTGGCTATGGGGTCAGAGTAAATTCCAGTGCAATGTTTTCCATATTACGAAGATTCTTCCATAGAAGGCAGTGGAATGGTTTCCTTATGCACAGGCGGTACTACTGTGCCAATACTGCTCAGTCCACCTAACATTATGTTCTCAGTTGGCATTCGTGACACTGCTCTTTCTTGGTTTAAAACTCATCTTTATGACCATTTCTTTGAAGCTGCCTTCTCTAACTCCACCTCACTCCCTCTTTGTTGGGAGTTCATCAAGGCTCTGTCTCAGGCCCTCTGCTGTTCTCAATCTATACAACTTCTCTAGGGAAACTTATTTAGTCATTTGAACTTCAGCACCACCTATGCTGATGACACCCAACTCTGATGATAAAAGCACAGCAAATCTAGCCACTTATCAGATTCCATGAGCAGAATGGTCCCCCACCCCCTTACTGGGGCTCTTTACTGCATCAATTTCTGTTCAGCATCTGTGAAGCCAGAAGTGGTTCCACCAGTGGCACACTGGGATTCAGGATACCCAATCTGCATACTCCTATATACTGTAAGCGCTTTAGGACAAGGAACCAACAACAACTATATAAAATCTTGGAACGAATAACGTTTTTGCTTTTAAGCTTTAAAGCGCAGCCTCTGATCAGTTTCCAAAAGCAAACTGCTTTTTGTTCCTTATTGGTGCTGATCAGTGCAGGGTTTCCGTATTATCTTGAGAGGGAAAATATATTTAACTGCACTGGTAAATAATGGCCATTAGATGTCTCTCTTCCACCTATTTACACAAGACTAACACAATCTGAAGAAAGAAAAAATTAATATATTTGCTCTCATCTATGACATTGATGGTAATAACACAGAAACAAACAAGTACTCCATTGCTATTGGAATGGCTAATGCATTCCAACAACTGTGTATGCACACTAATAGGCATTATTCATGTATAAATGCCTCGAACTCATACTCTATAAATTAGAAGTTGTGTGACTGCAGGGAACATTTAAATATACTACATGCTAATGCAAACAATATGGAGGTTGCCAAGTCTATGTTCTGTATAGTAAATCTGGAGTGACACTCATTAACGCACCAATTATATCTCATTCCATACTGTATTTCTCCCTAAACCTACTTTTGCAGACCTGTGGAAAGCCACTGTCCCCTTCTCCTCTGGCAAAGAAACCATATTTTATTCAGTTAGCACATTATTGCATGTATCTGAATAATACACTAACTGGTGCATAAGGAGGACTGCTAAAGGAATTGTAAACATTTGTGAACAACTTCTTAGCAATTTACATTAAGGATTTTTTTTTTTGTTTTCAAGACATTAACAGTTATTAAACTGCTAATTTATTCAATACAACATTTAGTCTGTCTGGGTACAGGCAGCTGAAATTAATTTTCTGAGAAGAGAAATGTCTTGTGACGTTGCTCTGCTTAGAACTGACCTGCGAAAGGCCTGATGACTAAGCATAGCAACATCACAAGAAAGTTCCTTTTCTCAGAAAATTCATTTTCAGCCAAAATGTATCCAGCTAAAATGAGCAGCACATGGCATTGTTGTTGATATTTCATTATACTGGCACTTTAATATTGTTTTAACTGCAAAAGTGCTTAGAAGAGCTCTCAGTACATTTACGTTACTGTGTTTTGTGGGATTACATTTCCTTTAAAATTAATATACTTAATGCCTTTTATTTTAAAATCTCAATAAAATTACTCCCTACAGCCTACAGAATATACCTTTCTCCCTGCATGCAGATTTATTGTGTTTTTCTATTACAAGCAGCTGAATTACACCTCTTTTACTGGCTTCCTTGTCTAGCGTGATGTTCCACCCCCTTTTGCTTTCTGAGCACTCCTTCTCTCTCCGACTATGAAGAACTCAAAGAGGTGCCTACTGGGCATGCTCACTGCCTCTGCTCTAATTTAAATCAATCAGGCACAGTAGACATCTCTTTGAGATCATCATAGCTGGAGAAAAAAAGAAAACTCAGAAAGAAAAAGGGGGCCGCTAAACAAGGACGCACAAACTTCAAGAGCCTGGGTGTGTGCAGCGAGTGGGCCTGTACACTAACGTGTAACATAATATAGGATCACAGTTGTTTAGGGCTTCAAGCAGGGAAAAGCAAGGTGGGCACATTAAGCTGAAATCACATTATCCCACTGATTTATAGTTTCACCTGGAGGGGCAGGTTTTAAAAAAAAAAAAAAAAAAAAAAAAAAAAAACTTATAACAGGAATGTATTTGTTTCCAGACACTGGATAAACTGGGCTATTTTTGTGCCAATAAATAGTGATGACAGTGAGTCAGGGCACACACTGGAGTAGACTGATTGACTATAAGGGCTTAGCAGCAAATTCCTTTCCTTCTCACTAGGGCACGCAATGCTTACATAACAAGGGCAGGGCAGGCATAGTAAAGAACAACCGTGAAATTAGAATAAATCACTATCAGCTATTAACTGCTTATTACTAAAGCAGGGGGGCATATTGTATTGAAAATGCTGATATTTTGCGATACTTTTCCTTAATCTCTAATGCCCTATTTATACAGAGGGCTCCAAAAGTGACCTTGTACTGGGTCCAAGTAAACCACTAGCTTTCTAATAGCAGCTCTAGCAAACAGTAGCAGTTCTTGGCATATCAGAATGGAGAAGTTATAAATGCATGTAGTGTGTATCCCAGACACTGCTCTCCGACATCCACTAACCAATCAGCTACACTGGAAAAAAATCGGAATAGTCACGATAATATTGTATTGGTGATCCGAAAGTCACAAACTTTTCGTATCAAACGATCGTAAACGGCGGGAAAACCTTTCCAACTTTGATCCTTGCATGATTTTGGAAGCCTCCCATAGGGCTCAATGGCACTCTGCAGCTCCAACCTGGCCCAAGGAAAGTCTCCCATAGGGCTCAATGGCACTCTGCAGCTCCAACCCGGCCCAAGGAAAGTCTCCCATAGGGCTTAATGGCACTGTGCAGCTCCAACCCGGCCCAAGGAAAGTCTCCCATAGGGCTCAATGGCACTCTGCAGCTCCAACCTGGCCCAAGGAAAGTCTCCCATAGGGCTCAATGGCACTCTGCAGCTCCAACCTGGCCCAAGGAAAGTCTCCCATAGGGCTTAATGGCACTGTGCAGCTCCAACCTGGCCCAAAGAAAGTCACAACACCAAAGCTTGAATGAATCCGAAACTTTCTAACTCGGTGTGACAATACGATTTTGTTGCACAAATTCTGTTGCAAAGTGTGGAAATATGCACAGTACGACCAAATACAAATTTTTTGTATTTCGTACCTGTCGTACTTTAATAAATGTGCCCCTATGAATTCTCTGTACAGAACTGTCCTGTGTCAGAAAAGCCACACTAAACTATAATGGCACTGTATACATAATATGAAACTACCCTACAATCCATATAACCTAGTATATTGCTAGGTAACTATATCAGACAGTAAGCAGATTATATACTAGGAATAATTTAAGTCTAAATTACTAGGCTAAGTCACTTGGGGGTGCAAAATTTTAGGCACCCCCCAAGTGACTTTAATCGCTTACCTTGTACCCCGGGCTGGTGCCCGTTAGGAGAAAACAGCACCAGCCCGGGGTACCTGGAGCGCTTCCTCCTTCCTGCTTCGTTTTGCCAGGACCCCACGACAGGCGCACGCGCAGTAGAGTGAAAAGCCGACTTCTCTGTTAAAGTTCAGCTTTCTCACTCTACTGCGCATGCGCGTGCACAGAAGCAGGAAGAAGGAAGCGCTACAGGTACCCCGGGCTGGTGCTGTTCTCTCCTAACAGGGGCACCAGCCCGGGGTAAAAGGTAGGTGATTTAAGTCGCTTGGGGGTGCCAAACATTTTGGCACCCCCAAGGGACTTTGCCTTTTCTTGTCCTTTAATGAACTGCTCCTAGAGCCCTACAGCAGCTGTACTGCAACTCCCAGAATTCACTCTGTGCCAAGCCATCCAGAAATACTGGAAGCTGCACTGCATACGTTACTGGAAGGCCCTGGGTGAGGGGAAAATATATTAATGCACATTGATCAGACTGGTGTTATTGCTAGAATGCATACCACAGGTTTGCTCCCCAGACCATGCCGCGCAGCTAAAAATATTGCCAGTAATAACCCTATACGACATGAAGGAACAAACTTTCAGCATCCCATGTCAGAGATTTTTGACTGTGGGTGCAGGGCTCTGCTGGAGGGCCTCCATGTTGGGAAAAGGGTAATAAACAATAAGCAAAGGTGACAGAGACAGGAACAAGACTTTCCTCTTTAACATCTCCTACTAGTGCACATATGAAACACATATCCAGCATCCCACGGCAGGTTTTAGACTTGTAGGAGGGCTGCACAGGGTTGTGTATTGCATGTGGCATTAAGCTGATGGATTAAATCCAATGTCAAGAGCATTTCTCCTTGCCCATTATAATAACTGGTACACCATGGTACAAGATGTTCTCGGAAAATCGTAACCTACTCCACTTTAAATATAGGTTAATAAGGTTGAGTGGCAAGTTTCAAATAAACAGGAAGGAATAAAAAGAATTAAATCAGTACACACTGTAGCTGTCATCATTTAAAAGACTGCACTTTGCTGCTGTATGATCATTGTGCGACACACACAAAAAAGGCAAATGGCTAATGTGAACATGAATCTTTGTGACTGAGCAGTCAGTCTAACCCAGGGCATGGAGAAAATTATTGGGGGTTTGCCTTGTTAATTTAGGCTTAACTCAACATCATCTACACAGTAAGAAATACTGGGGTAAAGGTAGCCAGTCAGAACAACCCTGCACAAAATTCATTACTACACATGACAATTCCAAACAGCGCTCATTCATTATACAGAAGATGGAAAATCAGAAACACAAAACTAACACCGGGACTGGGTACAGCCGCAACGAGATCAAGCAGTTGCCTTACCAACAGTCGCTTGCG
Organism: Xenopus tropicalis; assembly: GCF_000004195.4. Lineage (NCBI taxonomy): Eukaryota > Metazoa > Chordata > Amphibia > Anura > Pipidae > Xenopus > Xenopus tropicalis. Next base: position 42,561,081 of record NC_030677.2, read on the forward strand.
GTTTCTCCCTCGGAGGAGAGGACACTCTGATGGTCAAGATGTTTCTGCCCAGGCTTCCCCGCCTCTGCCCGGTGGCCTGTAGCCTCCCCTTGGCAGGCTGAGAGGCTACATTCTTGATACCAAGTATCAGCTCCTTATGCAAATTTCTGCTGCTTGGAATTGCCAACTTTGTAGGTAAAGGCTAAAAAACAAAAAAGGAAAGGGGTTGGGGAGACAATGTTATTATCAACTTTCAAAAACAGACAAAGCAGAATCATACTGAATCCTTTAAACCCAAAGCCCCTTAATTCTATATGAAAGGCTAAATAGTTGCTAGCTTACATATGCACTGCCAGAACGGATATGTAATTACTCTGGAAGGATTTTTTTCAACCCATATATACAGACAGAAATTTGACCAATTGTGCAATTAGTAAACAATGAACCAAAATTGGATTATTGTAAGCAGATGCAGCTCCAGATGTTGTGGGTCTGGTCTTTTCTGCTGCCTTTTCCAGCCAAAAACAGTAGAACACTTGCTGCTGACAGTACAAGGATAAAGATAACAGATTGCAGTGCAGGAGAACAATAGACACATTTGTAAAGGCAACCTGGACATCCACAGGATACTTTACTCTTATTAGTATGTAATTCAACTTCTGTGTATTTTATGGCGAAGACACACAAGGCGACTTCCCGCCGATAGAATACAATTGCGTTGCTGCAACAAATCGTGCACACAATTCTGGCTCGCGGATTAGTCACCGCGACTTTTCAAAATGTTGCACCAACTAATCGCACCGTGTGTCTTCGCCCTTAAGGGCCCTAGATTAGATGCAACGCCACTATTAAGGAAAGTCGCCACTATTCTTGTTTGTGAAATATTGCTCAGTTTCAAATTACTGCAAACCACAACATAAACTAAGGCATGGAACAATCACCCCTCTACAGAGAGAGAACAGCAAACAGAAGAATGTTTTAGTACCATTGCCAACACAACGCTATATTCTAAATGATGTTATGGTGAAGTTCCTCTGTAAACAAGGGACCAATCGCAAGTTTTAAAATTTGGGGATTCTACTGCACTGTAGCCAGGAATGGAAACTGCAATCTGGTTGCTAGGCTATTAAAGCTACATTAAATGCTTTTTATTTCTCTATTCAGACCTCACTGACCCTAGTCTTTTATTAAAACTGCTGTTTGCTGTGGATGGTCAATTACAGAACTGCAGTCCTGAGTAAGTATGCAAAAAATCCAGGATTCGGTTCGGGATTTGGCCAAGATTCAGCTTCGCCCAAACCAAATCGAATCCTTAAAATCACGTGACCACACAGTTTGTGTGCTGTTGTCTTTAACCCTTGCGATTTGGTTCGACATTCAGCAGAATCTTTAGTAAAGGATTCGGGGTACAGCCAGACCGTAAAATAGTGGATTCAGTGCATCCCTAGTCCTGAGCAATGATACAAATGGGGGGAGAGTCTGTTCTAGAGGAGGATATGGGAATCACACCAACCCTCATTTCATCCCCCATGTGATTTTGGGTCAGTTTGAAAAATGACACAATGAGGTTCAATTTTAAGTCCAGAGATTCTGGGAATCACAAAACTCAAAAATATCCTGTAAAATGATTTTTCATCATGTGCAACTTCCCTCTGGAATTACTGCCATTCCATGAAACTGCTAATTTGGTTCAACCAATTCCAGGTAACAGGGAATATTTGCTTCAACAGGTCTAAATTAGGAATAATTGGCGTTAGAGCAATAAAGCATACATACTGTCAGGCAAGGGCGTGTTGCTGCATTCACATATTGATCCCTGTCCAACTGTAATTGTACTGCAGGGATATATATGAGGTTTTGGAAGCGGAATTATGTCAGAGTAAAATGTTGATAACAGTGCAGACATGTCTCTCATGAGTTAAGAATTTAAGATTTACTAACTTGTCTAATTTGAAACTTTCAAATAAGGATACAAATATTTATAGTCTTTGAATTCTTATCTAGAGCAATTTCCTCTAAGTCACGTAAAAGCAGAGACAGATTAATAAAGTGGTGTAGTGTATAAGGTTGGGGTACTTTAACACTGAAAAGCAGCCCTTGCACATGATTAGCCATGACCACACAAAGCTTTAGTCATTCTCTATTGTAGAACACTGGAAAGAAAAGATTGGGTAGGCTGAAAATGCCAAACACATTAACCTGTGACAATGCATAATGTTCTACAGCACACAGGCTGGGCATCCTTGCCTTTTGACACCTCTCTGGCCCTGCTCAACTGGGTTCTCTCTCGTGAAACCTGTATCTAAAAGATACACTAATCTTTTTCAAGAGACTAATATATTCCTTATATTAATATATTTTGCCAAATACAAGAATAACTACAAACCATTATTTGTTCTTGACACAAGTTAAAGACATAAACCAGATAAATGAAATGTTCCTGCCTATGGAGACAAGTCAGCACTCACGATAATTTTGCTAAGCGTGCCTGGGTGCAGTCCTTTTACAAAATCAATTAGATAACGCATGTCCAGAAGAGTGAGAAAAGCAATGGCCGAAACATCAGTTTTTGTTCTACAATAAAGATGCTTGATTACACCTAAGACCTGTGAGTGCGGATTCCCACACACACACACACAAGACCTGCTGTCTCAAGCCACAGTGCACCAGCAAGACTCATGACCAACGTACCAAGCAGACTGAACAATGCCACAATATATAGGTGCTTTATTTTTCATAAACGAAAAGCTAATGTTTACTATTCAGTAATTAATCGAGATAATGTACATGTGCAGTCAGGGTTTACAGGATCCAGATGCCTGTAAATAAGGTTAGATTAACTATAAATACATGTAAATAAATGTAGACCATTACGAGTGCAGACACATAATGTCCCCTGACCCTTTGGGCCAATTGTAAAATATTACCTTTGCTAAAAAAATATAAATATAGTAAGCATATGTACAGGTATAGGATTATCCAGAAACCCTTTATCAAAAAAAGCTCTGAAGGCCACCTTCTCAGACTTCATTTTAATCAAATTATTCTCATTTTTAAAAATGATTTCCTTTCTCGCTGTAATAATAAATCAGTACCTTGTAATTGATCTAAACTAAGATGCAATTAATCCTTAGTGAAGGCAAAACAATCCTAATGGGTTTATTTAAAGTTGACTTTTTTTTTTAAATAGCCTTAAAGTATGGAGATCCAAATTACGGAAAGACCCCTCATCTGAAAAACCTCAGAACCCAAGCAATCTGGATAACAGGTCCCATACCTGTATAATATGCAATAGTGTTTCCAATTAAAGAAAAAACTTTACAAATAATAATATAGGTGCACAAAAAATGTACAAAATAGCTACGCAACACCAGCAAGTTGATACTATACAGTAAGGGGCATATTTATTATAGTGTTTAAGGCAACATCACCAGTAAGGTTGCCCATTGTAACCAATCAGAAATTATATTTGTACACCTACAAGTTAAAACACAAAAACAAATATCTTGCTATGGGCAACATCACTGGTAATGTTGGCTTACACACTATAATAAATATACCACTATATGCTAATTCCTAAACCATGCTAAACATCTTTTTAGGCAAAATTGCCATTCAGTCTCCCTATGGAGGAGTTTGAATGACAAATTTAGTTCATGAAGCCTTACAACTAAGCATTTTTTATGAAATGGAAAAATGGAAAGAATAGCGTTTACTTAGAATTCAGCTCTCTATTGGTACTTGGTAGCAATGGAAGGCCATGACAAAGAGCAAGGTACCAGTTACAAGGATTTCTCTCTCTCAGGGCTCAATTTGGTGCCAGCAATGGGCAAAGAGAATCATGGTAAAGGAGGTCACAAAAATGAGGTCTGCTAAAAAAGGAATGGATAGCTCTGTATAGATCACCCAGACAGGACAAATCTACCAAATGCCCAACATATACTGAACAAGCAAAACAAAGATAAAAATAAAGAATAAATGAAGCACCTAGCTGTCAACCTGCAGCACCACATAGGCTTAGGGCTGCTTACAGCCTGCAGATAAGGTAAGGGAAAGTGACACACAGCCTCTGTGTGGGTAATAAATACCCCATTATACTACATTATCTTCTTCACACCACTGTAACCCAGTCACGCTCTTGGAGAGTTTGCACAATCAATCAAATGGACTGATGGCTAACAAATACCACAGTGAAGAGGTATGATATTAAATATCATTGCTTTAAAGATACATTTTATTGCAGCAATCAAGTAAACAAATACCCAGGATGTTGCCAACTCTCCATGCAGAACACACACACCCAGAAATGACAGGATTAAATCTTGAATGCATTCTTTTCCAAGGGACACACAAACCATATTCAACTTAACAGTCGGCTTGTTATGTCCACTGAACTTCCAGTGAGACTGCTCCAACTCCCAGCTAACTTATCAAGCAGGTAGTAGTGTGAGCAACAGATTAAAAGATGAATAGGGGATGGTCACAATAGAGAGACTGAAGGCTGGAAAAGAAATAGTTAAATTGTGATTTTTAGTGCAACGATATTTCACCTATGGGACAGGACCCAAAATCGAGTCTCTAGGATGCTTTTTTATCTTTTTTATATAGAGGCATTGGTCTTTATAAATAGTAAACATGCAATATTGAGTTAATGCTAAACCAACTCTTGCATACAGAGGATGAACCCCAGATTTAGAAACCCTGGTATAGGGCTGATATTTGCACAAACATGATAGTGATTGGCTGTACACAAATACATGCCCCAGTCACACTCTATATACACTTACCATGTTACCAACTTCATCATGAATTGCAATAGGAATATTAAAAAGGGCTAAAAACACAAATCAGATATACCTTGACCTTTTTTTATTGCGGGTAAGTCTCTTTATTTCCAAGAAAGGTAAGCAATAAAAAGCCTTTTTCGCAAACAAAAGTACAGTATGAAACCGATGGTGTACGGATTGTCTCTCTACTGCCAGCGTCAGGCTCAGAAAACATTCAAAGGCAGAACCAATGGTGACAACCAAATTAATAAATAAAAAGCAGGCACATCCACATGGACTTTAAAGGGGCACTCTTGGGTGGGTTTTATTTTGTGCTTATATCTAGACTTTCAACCTTTTCATTAGCAAATGCAGCAACTGTTCAATCTCAGTGATATGTCTACCAGTATATGTCCATCAGCTGCTGTCAAAACCAGCACACAGCATCAGTCATATGCAAATAATAGTAATCCCTCCACATACTTCACTTAAAATTGACGCTTCCAATCTTGACTGGAGTGCAACCCTGCCCTATGGCATGATACATTGTCAAACCATTTAGAAATCTGTAGGGGTGATGGAACAGCTCTATAGAAACCTAAGATATAGCTCCTACAGGAAAATATCCACGCAAGAGGAAAATTGGCACAGGCCCTGCATGGAAGTTTATAGAGCAGTGCAACCTATATGATGAGGGTGTAAAAGAAATAAGCTGCCTTACTATATTCTATGAAGTATAATACTTTTGTTCATTATAATTAGTTCCTATGCTTTATACTTATATGCCAAGGGTCAGGAGAATGTGTTGACCATAACAAAACAAATATTCTCATTGTAGTGCACACAGTGAAAAACAAACTCATAATTTAGTACAAGCAGTACATATGAAGTGCAAGTGCTATGGAATAGTGCTCACACATTGCCTAATGGAAGCTTCCGTCATAGCCTAATTATCTGCTCATTTAAGTTACACCCATGCCCTGACAGTTTTCATTTAACACACATCAACATTCTGCTCTAAGAAAAGATATTTAACAATAAGAATTTTAAAGTGCTATTGTTGCATGCTACAAATCAAAGTAGATTACACTATACATGTGTAGCCTTAAATTATTCATTCCACACAACACACAAATGATTACTGGATCACAAATGCCAGCAAATGACTAAGGCAAAACACACCTAAAAAGTACCGATTGCATGGACTCAACACACGAAAACATGATCAATGTGAGTTTTTTTTTAGAGCATATAAAGTTAACAACATAAGGTCTGTTTAGATGTGTAATATAACTATGCACTGTTATTACCATATTGCACTTGCCTGACTACTTGGTCATGGGTCCAATCACTTCTACTAAATAAACCAAAGGCTAAGCATTAACCAAGGAAGCCCATACACCAAATTCATGTGTTACTATAATGGCAGACTACAAGGAAGACAGCTAAAGGATTTAAATTCTATTTTCATTTCAACACAAAAGCCTATTGCTCCCATAGCCCTGTACTACACCTACATTTAAATGTATTCATTTGCTCCTCAGATTTGAAAACAAAGATGCTGCCTTGCTGCAATGACACACAACATTGCTAACCCTTGACTGGCCACATCAAATCTAGGGAAAACCACAGTCACAAACTTGACTGTGGGATTAAAGCAATTTAGCTATTACAATAACCTTTCCTTGCTTAAATACACAGTATTTAGAGCTAATAGCTGCAATAATGCATAAAACCTATTTTACTTAGCTACATAACCCCAGGAATGACCTGCCATTAAACTTATTTACCTCATATCAGCTAAATACGGAGCTGTACATGCATCCAAAACAAGGAACAATTTACATTCTATGCATAGCAAGGTACTGTCCAAAGGTCACATATAAGGCTGCAGAACCAGCCCTTCTGTCTAAACTGTGCACATCCCCTTAAGGTATGTATAATAAACCTATGTACAGTGCACCTATCTACAGTCATTTGTATGTTAAATGTGCCCTCTTTAGCACTTTCAAGATTAAGGTTCCATATTATAATGCATTTCTACCTGGAGGCCTGGTATGGATCACCAATGGAATGCGATATTAGCCTTTGACATGGCAGTTCCAGTTTGGGTGACTATTCCTGTTTTTTAGTTGTTTTTGTTGATGAACACAAAGTGCTCTCACTAGAAGTAGGTCCCAGAGTTTCTGGTTCCCATTGCCTATTACGGATACATAGTAAAACTTCCCACACAGTATAATAAATTGTAGCTTGGAAGTTCTCATAGTAAAACCATTGGCAAGCCCAGGCATCTGCCACTTGTGTTCCTTCAGTTGGTGCAGGACTACAACTTCTAGGATCCACCAAACTATTGATAAAGAATTCTTGGAGCTGCAGTTCAAAGGAACAGTTACCCACTGAATGTCTGGGTTAGAGACAGAAAAGAAACCTTAGAACACTTGGTTTTGCATATACCATAAAATACCCACTTTACATTTTTCAGGGGACAAGAAAAAATGGTGTAAAAACCGGGAAAATGTAAAATTACTTTCATATTAAATCCAAGAGTGTTTCAAAGCTAAATAGTTATGGGATCTATTATCCAGAAACCCATTATCCAAAAAGTTCCAAAATACAGACATGCCTTTTCTGCCTTGTCAGCAGTCCCATTAGGACTGCTGACAGATTAACTTTTTCTCTGTAATAAAAACAGTAAACTATTCCCCAAGAAATGTTTCTCTAAATTAAAGTCATCTAAACCAAAAACTTCAGGTCCCAAGCATGCCAGATAACATATCCCCTTGCTTCATTTAGAAAAGCTTTGAATATAAACAAGCATCCGAAGAGAGAAAATATTTCACCTTGGCAGTACACCTAAGCAATAAACCTTGCCATTGCTTCCCTGCCACAATACACATAAGACACACACACAGGCAGTTGTGCATGCTGAGTTAAACAAATCAACCCCTCCGACAACTGGACTAGTTGAAGCACAAGATGCAAAAACACTTACCACTATGTTAGCCAAGATGTCCATATCTCCAGGTACAGTGACTTCCTTTGCTTCCTTAAGAGATTCTGCTTTGTCAAGTGGAGGGTGAATTATTCTTTTGTGCTCAATTTTGTCTGGCCCCATAAGTTCTGCATTTGGTGCACTGGGCTTTGCGGAAGTCCTTGCCTTTTCGCTCTTTCTTTCTGTCACTCTGGAGCCTGCCGTGCAAGTTAAGGCAGCAGCAGCAGAGCCAGAGGAGCGTGTTGAATTTGAAGAACTCGCTCTCTCGGTCTCATCTTGAGTGTGCTTTAAAGCAGCAGCTCTGGGAACCTTACCTAAAGCATGTTTTGAATGGGTTGGGACATGTGCAGCCTGGCTAGGGAAGAGCTGCTTAGTAATTGGCTGCTTCTGAGATTTAGCAATAGCTGCTTCAGCTTTCACATCTTGGTCTATCACAGACCTTTTGCGAACAGTTTTGACAGCAGATGGCAATGGTCGTGGAGATTGGGCGGGTGAAGATGTATTCGACAACGATGGAGGTGATCTAGGAGATGTTTTAGCAGCAGACAGATTCCATTCCTTAGCTTGTAAGGATGATCTAGTAAATACTTTTGCTTTGACATTCTTAAAATTGGGTTTAGGAAAGCTTATAACTTCATTTTTCTTTGCTTTTCCAGCTACGGAAACTGCGGCAGGTTTCTTATTTGTTGGTTTTGTTGCTGTATTGCTGTCAGTGCCAACTCCTAATCCTTCTTGGTTGTCCTTAACAGCTTCAAAGTTGTGCTGGAGCTCTTTGCTCTCTGTGATACTCTCCAGCACTGGGACAGAGAAAGTAATATTTTTGGATTCAGGCAATGGCGTGGAGGTGAAGGCTTTAGGCCCAGTTCCTGAATTTGGGCTACATATTATAAAAGTCTCTTCACAGTTTTGTCCTGATACATTACTGAACAAATCCTTGAATTCTGCACTGGAAGAATCTGGTCTAGTGGGAGACTCTAAAGAATGTGCTTCACCATCAACTTCTTGGTTTTTAATACTGTTTCTATCTTTAATTAAATCTGTGACAAGTTCTTCCTGGGCCACCGCAGGGACAGAATCTGAAACCAATTCTTCCTGTGATGCCCCAGGGGCAGAACCCTCTTCATCATTTCCACTGAATCTTAGTTTTAGAAGGTGTGCTTCCTCGGTTTTATCCGTCGCCCTACAAGCATTCACTTCTACCATCACTTCGCTGGTTTCATTCGTAAATACGCTGTGCTCTGGAGTGAGAGAGATCCTACTCTGTGGTGTCTCTTTGGAATCTTTGTGATGAGGAACTTCAAGATAATTCAGGTCTCTTATGGAAAGTTCAGCACCCTGACAAAAACCAGGAATATTATCAGTCTTCTTTACACACCCTGTAAACACATCAATGGAACTATTGGGTAATGCTGAAGCTTCAAGTATTGAAGCGCTATGGGGCTTCTCAGAACCACTTGAAACCAAACTATTTTTCCTCATACACATTTCATCGCTGAAGTCCAACGACAAGCTTAAAATGTCAAAACTTGATTTGCAGTCATATTTGTTATCAGTTGTGCCAGTATCTGCCAAACTATTAGTCTCATTCCTACACAGTTTATTCATATCACTAAGACATGACTGAACATAATTGGGCTCCACGTTGCACAAATAATCAGTGGATTCCTGTACGCAAAGCGACTGCTCCGCATTCTCGCTGTATGCACTGTCCTTATCTGTGATAGCACCAAAACCCTTATTGATTTCATTAGATCCTGAAGTTTGGATTGGTACAGGGGGAGGAAATAAAGCATCTTTTCTTTTATCACAGAGCTCATTGTTAATATAATCAACAGTTTCATCTTCTTCCACTGTATTTTCAAGTGAAAGGCTGGAATTAACAATTTTACATCCCTTTTCAGCTTTTTGGAGAAAGGTATCACAGTATCCTCCTGCATTACCTATATAGTCCAAAGTGCTGTCCAGCTCCAAGGCATTAGGGCTCTGCAATAAATGATGTTTATTAATATCATTGTCACTCTGCTGGTCCAAAATGGAATGGTTGTTCACCCCAGGGCCCTGACCATTAACATTTGCATTCCATTCATATTTTGGGCACCTGGCAATATTTTTACTTTCACAATTATTTCCATTGTTATTATCCAAACACAAAGGGTCCTCAAAACCATTCTTTGTAGTTGCGGTTGTCTGCACACTCATCCTGGTACCTTTCCAGCTTTCATTACTTTTTTCATCACATTCTATTTAAAAAAACCAGGTTCCTCAATGGCAAATGTCTGGCACAGGAGCTTCCATCAGATATCTGCAGAACCAGTTGCTTGCTTCACTCTATAAGACAAATGCAGAGACTGCAATTAAACCCAGCAACGTCACAACTTGACTTTTATTTAAGAGTCAAAGAGATACAAAAAGAATACATAATACTGGGGGTCAGCATGGAGAAGACCACAACACTACAGTATGAAAGCGAATCCAGGTATCAGCTATAGGAAAAAATAAAGTAACTGTAAACTGAAAGTAACCTTGTATTTGCCTTGCCACAGCCTGCATGTGTATGTGCAATATACAACAATGAGAGCTTAGCATTCAGATCAGTGCAACTGGGCCATAATTGTGTGTAAAAAAAAAAAAAAACGCACATCATCCACATGAAAAGCTAATAAATGTCCTACTAGAATAGAGGTCAGTAACCTAAGGAGTCCACTAATTCTTGACCACAACTCTAGGGACCCTCCAACTGCTGACCTTTCAAATTTAGAAGGATCAAGGGCACACTGCAACAAAGCAGTTTGTTAGTACCTTCAGCCTGCTGTCTGGTGAAATGTTAGTAGGAATAGGTTTAAGAGTGGGGCCATGTAGTGAAACATTACCTACGAGATTAGGTGCTATGCCTGGTTGCTGTCAGAATGCATGGGAATAATTTTGAAAATTAAATAAATTGTACATTAAACATAATTGTAAACAATTTGAAAACAAAATTCACTATGGAAAAATCATATTGTAATGTGAAAGCCCATTAGAACTAAGAGAAAAAGCTATGGGATTTTGTGATCATTACGCAAACCAGCAACTTTACAGAGAAAGATGGAATGCTACAAACTGGAAGAAAATCTGTTATGAGGGCTGGGAAAAAAAAGGAGCAGAAAGAAAATCCATCTTGTATATGAATACTTTCCACAGAAGTAAGGAATCCTGGAGATACAAAAGCCAGGTAGAAAGCGCTTTCTTTGTAAGGCAAAGCTGCCTTTGCTTTGTACTCCTAGTGCATGTCCCCCATAGTACTTCATTCTAAGATACCTCTCACCCACTACACATGGGTCATTTCCCACATGAGTATTATTCAGTACAGTATTATTCAGTCAGGAAGAAGTGGAAATTCACAAATAAGTGATCTTTCTGTTTAAGCACCAAAGGAACTGAATATATCTTATTATGGCAGTCTCTATTTTCAAGTTCAAAATGTACATGTTAAACTAATGCAGGATATCAATAGGCACCCAAACTATACATACAAACTTCAGCAAACTGAGTTGTTAATGAGCTGAATTGCAACAGAGACAATATTAACCAAAAATCCTGGTAGAACACAAAACTTTTGGGGTCACTGAAAACACTTATTTGTACAGATACACTTTGCAATTTTAACTCTATTGCCAGCACTTGCGCATTGCAGCACTGCGGTTCCAAGCCTCATAGGTGAATTTTCAATAAGGTTAGGGGAGGCTAAGCCTCCCTAAACCTGCTTTGGCACCTTAAAAAAAAAAAACGAAAAAAACTGGCTTTGTTCTGCACTGTCCTGCAAATCTTCTCCGGGTTCTGCAGAAATCAGCTGTGCTCTGATTGGATCTTTCAGTAAAATTGACCAATCAAGGCGCAGATGCAGACAGGGATTGGGAGGTTTTGCAAACTGGAGGCAGTGCAGAATTGAAGACTAAAAAAAGAAGAATCTGCAGGCTGTAAACTCAAGAACCAACTTTGAACTTTTGCTGCAGTTTTCATCCCACAGGTACTATACTGTATATGTTCTAAAGACTGACCCACTAACTGAAATTCAATTATTTTTTGTCACCTGACATCTAGAATATCCCTATCCCCTACCCTAACAGATGGAGGGTAAGTTAACTTTTCCCCCTGACAAAGCTCATTGTGCTTTTATATATTTGTTATGGTTTTTTGCACTTTCTATTTTTCTTTTACTTTTGTCATTGTTTTTTTAATTTCTAGTTAGTTACAGTGGAGCCAATGTTGTGTATCCGTGCCAGTGTTATAGTGCCAGGGCCTGAATATCTGCCATGAGTACCCGCTGCTCCTCATGGCATATAATATGCTGGTTTTGTATATAAAGACTGCGTCTCACTGTATATAATGTGCCTGGGATGTCAGTACCTGCTGCCTCTCTCTCTATAAAGCTAACTTAAACACATCTAAAGGGGTGGTTTCATTTTTATGTTAACTTGTAGTATGTTATAGAATGGCCTATTGCTAGCAACTTTGCAGTTGGTCTTCCTAGTTAATTTTTTTTATAGTTTTTGAATAATTTGCCTTTCGCTTCTGCCTCTTTCCAGCTTTCAAATGAGGGTCACTGACCAAAAAGTATTGCTTTGTGAGGCTACAGTTTTATTTTTCCATGCAGGCCCCTTAACTATTCATATTCCCATCTCTTGTTGAAACCACTACCTGGTAAATAAGACCCTAGCAACCAGATAGCTGCTGAAATACCAAATGGAGAGCTGCTGAACAATAAGCTAAATAACCGAAAAACCATTAAAAATAAATGAGGACCAATTGCAAATTGTCTCAGAATATCAATGTCTACATGATATTAAAAGTTAATTTAAAAGTGAACTACCCCTTGAAGCTAACTGATCACAAACACAAATGGATGGAGAACCCCTAACAGAAGTGCACGTATGAATGCTTTTACATCCTAAGCATTTTAGGGTTAAAAAAAAGCACCCCCACCCGCACTTGGGGGTCAGTGGGAACGGTAAGAGGTAGTTGGGAGGTTAATTTTTTACACCAGCAGCGAATCCACTAAGTCTCACATTAGCTGTAGGTCAGTCTGTGTTAGCCTCCCCAAACAAAAAAGTCACCCTCCGCCTATGCCAAGCCCGATTCCAGCTTGGGCACTATCTGCAAGGAGTTTGTATGTTCTCACTGATTTCATGATCACAGACTGGAAGATCAATAGGGCGAGGTCCAGAAGAGAAGGATTAATAGTATAAAGTAACAATACTAATAAGATTGCAGCATCACAGAAAAACAGATTACTGGATGCTGGGGTTAGAGAACTCCAACCACCACATAGCCTTAAGCCAGCTTGCCAGTATAAAATGCTAAGAGGAAGGTAACTAATTTAAAAACTATTATAAAAAAAAAAATACATGAAGACAAATAGAACAGAATATAAAACATACTACAAAATGCATTAGTTAATAGCACAGCATCAGCAGAATCATGCACTGAAATCTGTTTTTCAAAAGAGCAGATTTTTTACATGAAATTTGACATGAGGCTAGACATTTTCTTAGTTTCCCTAGCCATGTGACTTGTGCTCTGATAAACTTCAGTCACACTTTACTACTGCACTGGAGTGATATCAACCCCTCTCCCTTTCCCCCCCTATTAGCAGAACACTGGGAAGGTAAGAGGATAGCAGCTCCCTGACCCCTCTGCTGAAGGATTCATCTGTCTGAACTGACAGCACGTCTGTGTTTCTATGCTACAGAGAAATTGTAAGGTTTGCTCACTTGGCAAGGTCTCCAAACAAGTGGATCTTATCTCGATACGCCCACCTATGGTGGCTAATTTGATTGTTTGGCCCTATGGCCAAATGATCGAATTTCGATGGCGAGCATATCAACAAGCCAATGCAGTCCCCAATAAAACAGAAAATCAAACTTGCCCAATCGAGATCTTGCCAATTTTAGGCCAGATATGGGTCAGGTAGGTCTGTTGGGGGTACCAAACCTGTCTCGAAGGACCAGAATCGCAGCTGAAATCTGCCCACGTATGGCTACCTTAACAGCATGTACAGGTTGAGAAACGGGCAAAAACTGCCCCTGCTGCCCTTCTATTAGTGATGGCACTCAGGGAGAGTTGATGCTTTCTGGAAATCTGTACTACCCAAAAAATACCTTTGCATTTGTGTCAGTGGGAATCTTCAGCGCAGCACTAAAACATATGAATTGCATAAAAATATATTGCATGGAACAGCCACTATGTAAAAACCCGCTTCATCTAAATAGTTTAGGTAAAAATTTACTTTTTTTTTTAGTAGTATGTACCATTGGGTAATCCTAAATAGAAAATTGCCATTTTAAGTACTATTGGCCACCCCCAGGATCATACAAGGGCACGCATACATGTTAGGTCACATTAGGGAGGCTTTTACTCCCAACACTTCTTCCCGTTACAGTCAGAGCTGCATTATTTCTGGACAGGTGATCCCTGAGGGAGCACACAGCCCATCACTAAATGGTGGCTCAAGGGAAGGGATGTAAAGAGGTAATAATTACTGCTATATATATATATTCCAGATTGGGAAGACTATTTCATAGTCCACTTAATATGATATAAACGGTCTCCTGTCTGTTGGTTACGTATTTATTATGGGGACACAGTTTTTCTAAATCACAGAAATGTTTGGTTACAAAGACAAGTCACTTGCTTCTATAAAGTGGTTAATATTCCACTACCTAAATCCTGTGGGTAGAAATTATAAGGCAAATTCATAACCTGCACAAAGCTCCACATTCATAATTCCATAATGACTCAACTGTAACATGTGGTTTGCAGTCAGTTTTATCCAGATCTGGCGGCTCTATAGGAACAGGGAACTGAAGCCACTGCCATAAGGCAAATTAATCAGTCACATTAAGGAAAAAAATACTCATTGCCTTTAGATTCATTTTATATAGAGGTATTTCCATTTTTCCAAGGAGATGGATAATAACCTCCAGTGGCTGAATATTTCTGTGCTAAAATACATTTTGAAAAAAAGAGGTTTTATTCCTTACAGACACATGGCTGAAAGCACAAATTCACATTTGGAATTCATTCCATTCAGATGGTGGGATACCTTAAGCACCCATGGGATTTCTATTGGCAATGTAAATGAAATGTAAAAATACCAATTAACCTCAGCGACCCCCACCCCCAGTCCCCTCCCCTGCACTTGTATTAAACAGAGTTGCAGGCAGAATCAGAGGCTGATAGCCCTATACTCCTGCTATGGAGCACAATGCAGAAATGCACAGCTAAATGGTATTTAGGGCTTGCTTTATTTTTGGTTTAATTTTGCTATTCATAGTTTAACAACATAACTGCAACTTTAAATCCAACATGTAGCTATGTATCTTGTTACATCCTATTTGTTCTGTATCTGTAAAAATAGCATTGTGTAGAACGCCATAAAATATCAAGTTCCACCATGGTTAGTGAATTAGTTCTAACTGGTTCAATATAGACAGAAATTAGCATGTCTGTCTTATATACAAATGTACTTTTATACAGATTTAAGATCCCACTAAGTATTTTAGCTACTATCAGAGTTCCTCTACATAACAGAATAAGATTCTATATACTGTCCCTTTCTATAGAGTGACAATGCCTATTTTTAGGCTTTCTGTCTTTAATAAGTAATGATAGCTACAATACTTGTATAAAAGGGCATACTTGGGATTAGAGGTATAGCATTCATTATGTGTGGAACATGGAGTTTTCTGGATAAGGGGTCTTCCCTATTAAATAATTTAACTTAAGGTGACCATATGCAGGCCAATGGCTTATTGGCCTGTGTATAAGGCCCTCCCAAGAGGCCTAGCCAACCAATATCTGGCCACATGTCAATCGACAGGTCTGACCAGATCATTCAGCCCAAGAGCCAAAGATCTGCTAGTTTGACGACCTTGTCAAATGAGCATATCTTTCAGTGTATGGTCAGCTTTAGTCAGCATTAGGCACAAAGTACTGTCTTACAGAAATAATGCAAAACAGATAATGGTTTTAAAAAGGACACTACAAAAGGTATATTGGAGCTTTCAGAAATTCAGATTTCTGAATGACAGAATCCACACCTGTATTTTAAGGGACCAGATCACTAAAAAAAAAAAAAAACCCCACCAATAATTACAGTAAATAATAAGTCTTTTTACTGGCAGTATAATAATCCTTAAAACTGATTGTTTGTGCTATTCCCTTGCAAAAGATATATAACACGGAGTGGCATGGGAGAAATGATCAGCTTATTTAGTTCTATGTGCACTGTTTCTAAGCTGCAACACAAGACAGGCACATATCGTATAGAGAGCATATACTGATAAAATTGGCAACATGAAGTTAAAAAGAGTATGTATCCAACATATATAGAATGAGTCTTATCCATTTTAAAGCACCACATGTTCTAAACAGAAGAAAAACGCAAAGTTCTGTGTTCCGTGTTGTTCTCCACTGCTGCTGTGGGCACAGACCCTCAGGGCAGAATACAAATCAGTAAACACAAGCACTTTTTGTAGCGGACAGTGGGTAGAAACCTTATGCCACATTAGTACCTCTAGAACACTTCTTAAATTACCCATTCATGATGGAATTTCATGTAATCAAGGCCCTTTCATTAGTGCTATAAGTTAAAGAGCAATATGTGAGTGAGATGGGTCATTAGCTCTGCATACTGTGTCCTACTTTGGTTATGCAGCCTAATCCGATGGTGCAGTGATGCCCCAAGGCAGGAGAGATAACCCTTGTAACTTGAATGTTACTAAATACAGGACACTTTCCCAGTTCCCTATGTACGAGTAATCTTATTGGTCACTTTACCCTAACATGGCATAGTGTATGCTGCATTATGATGATTAAACATATAGCTGTCAACATTAAAAATGATTTCTAGGGAGACTGCATATGTTCTAACAAAAAGGCACAAAGCCCACAACCCAGCATATATTAGTGCGTGCTTATTCCAAGGTCATTCTTTTCCACAACCATGTTCAAACCCTGATATGAAAGAACAAAAATATATATATCAAAAAAAGGAAAAACACATTAAGCACTGTTAATGGGCATTTATTTTGTAGACTATTCACAGTATTACATCCTTATAAACAGTGTGTAGAAAGGCCCATCAGTTATACTCTGTGCTTAATAATGTTGATTACATCACAGAACACACTGTATTATATTAGATATAAACTCAGTCCTGAACATGGCTTAGCCGGCTGTACTGTAGCATGGTATTACATTGTATTGGTATCTGCAGAGACTTCTGGAACATGATCACAAGCAAACATACAAGATGATCCATTATCTTTTCAAACTGTAAGAATGGGATCTAATAATCTTTGTAATCCCAGCCCTCATGAATGATTCATTCATACCCTAGATATTTGAGCACAACCCGCACTGCTATTGTGTATGGGCCAGGAATTAAAACAAAGGACAAAACCTAAAAGAGCACATAAGCTGCTGCTGCATATCCCCTTACTACAAAAACACAGACAGTGCAAAATTATAGCAGCATAATTACTGCAGGTGCACTCCATTAACCATAAATCAAGAAAATCAACCAAAAAATATATTTAAAAGACACCCAGCATAACCATGACACTTGCCCCTTACCTCTGCTTAAAAGAATGAACAAACTTTTTTAGGTGATACTAAAAGGACTGTGTCTTTTAAATATCTTTATTAGTAAATGTGAAGAATTCACCTTTTGTTCCATCTTTCTTGTTATAAAGAAAAAGCTAAAGTAAGAAATTGAGACATTGACAAATATTTTTAAAATGTGTCTCAGTTGTTTTGCTACTGGGTTAAGTTGCTTTAGAGCTGGGCGGTATGACCAAAAATTTATATCACGGTATTTTTCAAAATTATTTCGGTGTCACGGTATTTGACGGTATTTTTTTTCCATGCATGATTAGGTGTTAACCCCATTTCCTAATAAATTAGAGAATAATTACTGCAGTATTGAAAATCAGAGTCAGGCAAGCGAAGGATCGGCAACAGAAAGTCGTAAGGTAAATCAGGCAGGCTTAGTTTCCCAGGCAAGGCCGCAGACAACATAGCACAGGAGGAGGCGTTTGATAGCTTTAAATACCCCCCACACATGCGCAGAACCGGCGCCGTCAGCGAGTCATGGATGTGCACGCTTTGACATGTATGTGCGCTTTGACGCAAGCGCACACCGATGCGCGTGCGCAACGACCCGCGGACAACGGGACGCGCGTGAGACCGTGCCGCACGGGTGAGTACCCCGACACCTCGGTATTGCGGTATCTGAAAAATGAATATAGTTTTTAAAAAAAACACCGGTATTCGGTATTAAACGGTATATCGCCCAGCCCTACTTGTGGGCTTATACAAGATAGTTTGATTTTAAATTAACCTTTCGTATGATGTAGACAGTGATAAACTAAAGGTGGCCACACACGTGGCGATCTGCGATCTTTCGTGCGACCATATTAAGATCGTCAGACCCGCCACTAACCTTCAGGGCTGAAACAGCAGATAAGGAGGTAGAAACAATAGGATTTCTACCTCCTTCTGCCGATTCAGCCCTGACGGCAGATTTTGCTCAGGCGCCTGATCAAAATCTTTTGACCTGGCCGATCGGCAAGTCGACCGATATCAGCAGCCTCCTGCGATACCGGTCGACTTGCCATACACGCACCGAATATCGTACGAAACCATCGGTGCGTGTATGGCCAGCTTAAGACATTGTTTGGGGACTTCTAGCATTTGGTTGCTAGGGTGCAATTTACCTTAGCAACCAGGAGTGGTTTAAATAAAAGACTGGAAGATGAAAAGGAGAGGGCGTGCATAAAAAGTCATAAAAATGAATATAAAACTGTAGCCTCATAGAGCAATAGACTTGCCCCGTTTAAACTGGAAAGAAGACTAAGACATATAATTGAAATAGCATAAACTGTAAACGATGACCAAGTGAAAAGTTAAACATTCTAGAATAGATCATTATATATAATGTACAAAAAAAAAGCAAGTTACCTTAAGGGTGAACTACCTCTTTATGCAGTTCACCCTTACATTGGCACACAGACCCCTAACATGGTGATAAGGAATATATTTGGTCTTTGGTATCCGAATTTTCCATAACAATGGCAACTCTGAACCATAAGGTAAGGCACAACTTTACAACTCTGTCAGTACACTGACTGTAACCTGAATAATTGATAAAACCAGGTGCTTGGGTCTCAGTTACTCTTGATTAATTCACTATTCAGCATGGCAGCCGAGCCATAGATCTGCCCTTCTTGTGTAATGTCTGCACTGCACAAGCCCTACACAGATCTACACAGCTATAAAGCTAAATCTGCAGTTCATTAAGCACATTGAAAAGTTTTCAGGGAACGCCCTTAGCATTTTGGGAAAAGTAGGTGGTTTGAAAGAAAAATCCATTTACTTGTAAAAATTTTCTTAAAAACAACGCTACTTGCAAGCAAGAGCTTATGACAATCAAATTCACTTGTTTATCTTGTACACAAATACACAGGCTCTGGGCTCTTCACCAAAGCCAAGACTTCGATAGCTAAGCCATGTGCTACATTAAGTGGAAAGTCACAATGGGTATACTGTGATGTGAAAGGGTGGTATTCTAAACACACAGTTCAACTGGCCTACACTTCCCTGCTTTGCAGTTCTCTGCCCTGGCATTTAAACCGCTATCTTGTTGTTGTGGGCAAGGACCAGACGCCAAACATTAGTTTCAATGACTGACTGATGCAGTGACTACAGGAATGCACAAAAAGAAAGAAATCATTTGCCCAAGTCACTGACACATACAGATTGGTTACATTTAAAACTCCAGGTTACTAAAGCCAATAGTTTTACAAAAGTGTATATAAAAATGCCAAATTGTATTCTAACAAGCTAGCTGCCCCTTTAAGGCTAATTTTTGACAGAGTGATTTAGTCACCCGTGATAGATCTCTGCTTAATCGCTCCAAAATGCCTTTCCACCAGCAACAAAGGTAATCGCCAGTGGAAAGGCCTACACATGGCTTCTGTTTTTCAAAGTCACGAAAAGTTGAAAATTCAATGTCCTGTGTGTCCGAGAGTGCTTTGAATATATACTGAAAGATGATGGGAATTGCAGTCGGACACCATCTGGGGACCCAAGGTTAAGAATACCAGGTGCAAATAAACTCCCATGAAAGTCTAGGGCAGGATTTCGTCTCTAGCCGCCTCAAGGCCGGCATCCTCCAGCGCCCATCCCGCCCACCCTAGGATCACATACAAGCATATCCTTCGTTCTTACACCGAAACGTTGTTCTGCCCTAGGCCCAGGACCAGGCAAATAATGGTCAGTACACTTCCATACTTTTGTTATTGAGCAGACAACGGGAGACCCTTATTCGCTGTATGACTATGAAGACTTTCATTCATCCAGGTCACGGTATATCTAGTATAAATAAATCTAAAGCAACTGGACTTGTTAAAGGAACAGTAACACCAAAAAATGGAAAGAGCTTTAAAGTAATAAAAATATAATGCACTGTTGCCCTGCACTGGTAAAACTGGTGTGTTTGCTACAGTAACACTACTTCTTTAGTTCAACTGACTGGTATGGGAAGTCCTCAGCATATGTACTTATTTACTGTAGACATCAGGGGCAATATTAAAAGCAGGCAGTGCTGGGCCCCCTGCAAAAACATCTTCGGAAAGGCCCGGCACAGTGTAGCAAACCCACCCGGCCCTCTTCCACCTCCCACCTCGATGCGTCTCTCAGACCCGTTCTTATTTAAATCCCCGCTCCCGCCAACTCTCCTGAGAGCCAGCGTGAGCAGTCTGGGCCCCACGACCATGGGGTCTGCTTCCTCTACTGTTATACGCCAATAGCAGCATTTACTACTTCCATCTAGGTATTCACAAGCATCTTTCCTGACATTCACTCATGGGTTCTACATGTTTAATCAAGAAAAACTCCAGTGAAAACTGAAGTTTTGAAATCCTGATTAAGGGCTCTTATACATGGGTGTTTTTAAGGCATTTACAAATGAATGCAGAGTGTAAAAACAGGTAGGTGCATTTTAAAAATGCATATACTTTCAGAATAAGTGTTTTTGTAATTTGAACTGGATGAAATGCAAATGCAATAAAATTTCAACTCTGAATGCTCATAAGTACAACCAGACTATAATGGAATCAACTAGCTGATGTGTTTAAGTGCGTTTAAACCTACCAATCAAATGTGCATTAAACACACAAAAAAAGCCAGTATGTAAACCTGCTCCGATCAGATAGTTTTGACACTCAGAATGCATCATTATATGGACACGTACACATGTATTTTTCCAGAAGAACATAAAGGGTATAGAAAGTTTACTAGTTTAACTAGGTTCAAAAATAACTAGGAACAACAAGGAATGATTTCATGCACACTGGTTACACACAGTAAAGCCCACTTCAAAGTTGAAGACGCAGAAATAAAATTGCAATAAACATTCATAAGCAGTTAAAGTTCCTAAAAATAAAAAGTGCATCAGAAAACGTTGAGGACAGGTGGCACTAAGGGCGCCTGGGTCTCTAGCTGCACCCACCCCCCATACACCAAAGTAAATGCCCTTCAGCTTAAGCACAAAAATCCTGTATCTGCAGAACTTGCACAAAGCAGAGAGTTACAGTTTCTGGACAGGTAAGGAAGGAGCCAGGACCTCAAGATAAATTACTTACTATGGAAGCCAGCTGGAAATGGGTTTTAAAAAATGAACCTTCAACTCACTACATTGGCAAACAGTTAAAAGATAAAGCAGATGTATATGGCAACCTAACAGCTATTCACCAATCACAAGGGGTCTTCTATACCACATTCCAGTGAGTGGTGACAGGCCCAAGAGTGTGTGACATGAAGACTATAATAGAACAGGGGCAAACAGGCTACAGAGTGAGTTATTCAAGTTACACTACAGATTATTCAGGCTGCACTACGTACCTAGACAACTACAGAAACATCTTACTGTTCCTGAGTTTCACTATACTGTAAGCAAGATTTTTTATTGTTTTTTATTCAATTAAACCCAGTAAAAATAATTAAGGAACTAGAAATGGTGAGCTAAACATAGGTGTAAACACATGAGTCCTCCCAATTTACTAGACTACGCTTGTTTACAATATGACATAACATGCAGGAATGAGAAAGTTTTTCCTACTTCTAAAAATAAGAAGCGGGATAAAGTTGTAGCAACAGAATGCCCACTTCCTTTAGTTCTAATGCCAGCGTGAATGCTGTTTGCAGATAAAAAGTTATAGGAAGAAGCATAGGAGAATATGTGCAATGACAAGGCTACAGACACTTTAGTTTATTCTGAGCTATAATACGGCAGTGAAATGTTAGAGAAGGATTCTGGGAATTGTAGTTCAAAACAACAGACACAAGGAATCTGAGTTAAAGTCCTTTTGACCTTTAATGCTGCCATCCCATCTGGAACATAAACCCAGGACAGGGACGTCCAACTTTGTTTTACTACATTTTACTCCATCTCCCAGCATACTGTTGGGGGTTCTGAGAATTGTAGTTTCACAGATGGAGGCAGACACATAGTAAAGTACTATTCTAGAAGCAGTGATATAAACAAACAGAGTGAAACCAACAACTTACCCCAATGACTTTCAAAGGACGAATATCTAAAGAGAAAAGTTCCTGCTAAATCTTATGCTGCTGGGCTGTTTCAGTGAAAGAGGCTCTTTATATTGTGCCTGGGAATCAGATCCAGAAAGGTACAATTACAGCTTAAGTAGTTTTTTTCCAGACTGCAGAAGAATTTCCTGCAGAGCCGCTGCCAGCATTAGTCATGGCCACTGTGTACGCTCACCCCACGCGTCTCCTATGAATCCACCAATGCTTCTCCATCCCAGATCAAGGTCCACTGGAGATGTGTGGTGCATGTCCGAGGGGCACAGTGGCCGCAAGCTGAGCCTATCGGTGCCTGAATAAAGGGGGAGGGACAGGGAGGGAGGCCACAGTCATATCAGCATTTCTAGTTGCCTGGCAATTGCACTGAAAAGGGAAGGATGAATGAGGAAAAGGATCAGGAAGATGACAGCGCTCTGATACCTCTTGTTCCAGTTTCTTTTCAAAGATCACAGTGGCTTCAGCTTACGAGTCAACTGTGTCTAATTATAATCTCCGCTGTACATTCTTGCACACTAAGCATTTCCCCGTGCTCTTACCTCCCACATTTCTACCCAGTACTTGGCACAAGAGCAGGTTATTATGAAACTGGATGCGTACAAAATAGGAACCACACAGAGAAGCCCCAGATATTAACTTTACTGCAGCAAATAGTGACTGGGTTCTTGGGTTCCTTTTGTGGTCTCTTTAAAAGGGGGCAATTCCATTTTGCCCATCATAGCCTATTTTCTATTTAGACACTTTCAGGTGAGAGAATGCCATGGTGGCACATACATAGGAAATGGCTATTTTTGTTCTCAAATAATGTCAAGATTTCCCTCTCCTGCACTTTTGGGAGTTTTTAGTACATTACTGGGATCTAAGTAAGCATAAGGGCCGTGGCAGACGCCCTCTCAAGGCAACTTCCGTGATTTCAGGAAAATGCCATCCCACGGGCGATTTACATTCAATCCAGTGGGATGGCATATCCGGGGGGGATTTGTCGCCCGCGAATCTAGCCAGGGATAGATCAGGACATACCCATGCCAAGGCAGCATAAGCACACACACACCACTTTAAAACATACACAGAAGCAGACAACATTCCTTCTCCTGGATACAACAGTAGCCTGGGTCACTAGAAACACTGCCCATCTGACTTACAGGGAGCAGTGGATAGGTAGGTTCATTAGAAGAATGATGTAAGGCACAAAATAGTGACAGGAGTGATGAAAGAAGCATGAAAAGCAGTGGAGAAGAGCAGGATTGTGAATGCAACAATAGAGAATGGATTAAGGTAGGACTGCTATCAGAAATTTCAGGGACCTAAGGGTTATTAGCCCAGGTAGGGGCCCTGTAAAGTAGAATGGAGCCACAATGAAAAATAAAATGCTCTAAACAATAGTATGCCTGACCAATGTCCTGTGATACCCAAAATAAACCGACAAACCCTCCAAAATCCAGTGATTTTGAGCGAGCAGAGAAGTACCTTGATGTGGCCATGCAGCATGTCACTCACTCGTATATGGTAATGTCAAAATCAGTAACTGGCCGGCTAAAAAAAATGCACATTTCATCACAATCCCATTCAAATACTTCTAAGCCAGTTGAACAATACTGGCAGATACACAGTTGTGCCATGGGGAGTGTCCAGAAGATCATCTGCTTTCCTCAGCAGGCATTTTATATCTAGGCATAGGAAAGCAGATTTTCTCTCATCTGTTTTCATGTAGCTCCATTGAATTGCTCAGTGTAGCTCTGCACAGGACAACACCATGCTTTTCAATGGGGCTACATGAAAGAGCAGGTGACGGCGGATCTGCTTTCCTTCCTGCATACAAAATGCAGGTTGAGGAAAGCGGATGAAATAAAAAAGCATATACTTTCCCTTTAAAGGTGATCCAAATTCTTCAAGGTCAGCCTATTCCAGACCACAGTAATTTGTTTCAAAATGAAGGGGGGGGGGGGGGGGAGATGAAGAAAGTATAATTTCTTCCAGATTCCACATATTACTTGGAGGTAGGGTCATGGCTGAGGAAAGCTGTGCAGTAATCATTATACCTGGCACCAAAGTAAAGAAGAACTGGAGCATGAGCTCTTAAACAGGATTGTTTGTTTTTTTGCAGGGGAATGCAAAAGCAGTTTCTGGGTGGACATCCCCTTTAAAATAGCTATACAGGGCAAATGGCCAAGTTCACATCAGTACAATGCATTCTAAAATAAGTGACACTTTCACCATGTTATGTTTTGCCACAGCCTGCTTCTCCGATTACTGAAGTGCAACTGAACAGAGTTGCACATTAAACACATTCCAGCTGCTCTGAGAAGCATAATGGGATGGGTCTGGAGTGGTGGCGAGGCAGAGGGTGCCTGAGTGAATAAAAACAGTGGCACTCATGGCTAGCATTACTGCCTTTCAGAGCTAGGTGTCAGATTTAATACAGGTATAGGACCCGTTATCCAGAATGCTCGGGACCAAGGGTATTCCGGATAAGGGGTCTTTCCGTAATTTGGATCTCCATACCTTAAGTCTACTAAAGAATCAATAAAACATTAAACCCTATGGGATTGTTTTGCATCCAATAAGGATTATTTATATCTTAGTTGGGACCAATTACAAGGTACTGTTTTATTATTACAGAGAAAAAGGAAATCAGTTTTAAAATTCCGAATTATTTGATTAAAATGGAGAGACGGGCATTCCGTAATTCGGAGCTTTCTGGATAACAGGTTTCCGGATAAAGGATCCCATACCTGTACCAGCATGGGTACTATCTGTAAGTATTTTGTATATTCTCCCTGTGTCTGCAGGGGTTTCCTCCTCATTCTAATTGGCTCCTGATAAAACAGACAGGATATGTGTGACTGTGATGGGGACCTTAGACTGTAAACTCCACTGGGGCAGAGACTGATGTATAATCTGTGCAAAGCACTGAAGAGTATGTCAACGCTATATCAATAAAGCACAAGAAAAACACAGAAAATCATACCTTTCTGAAGCAGATAGAGCAGTTATAAAGAAAGAAGGGGAATGAGAGAGTAAACATTTCATACCTAGGAGGGAATCAGGCTTTACAATCATTGCACAAGATGAGAAATAATAAACAAGGGGTGGGGAGACTTGCATGTGTCACAGAGTAAAGTTCGGTAGCCCCAGGCGGCACAGAGAGGAGGAGCCGCCACTGAGCATTATTTGAAAAATCATTCCCAGCACAAACGGAGCCATGACAGTCAATACATCTACCCACATCTGATAGTCCCAAGAGGCATTAGAATAACCACAAAACAACAAACTCAAGAACAATAAAGTCACTGACAAGCTTGCATTTTATATTTTAGATATTGCACTGTACTCTACAGCACTACAAAGTATTCCTGCCTACTGGAGGTTATCCTGGTGTGCCCCTAGGGGGCTGCAATCTTTGCCCACTGTATCAGCCCTATTGGTCAATAAAAGCCTCTGAATAAAGACATTAATATAAACATAGGGTAAACAAATAATGCAAACGCCAATAAACATGTATGTATAAACATTCAACTCTCAGCACAGGGCTTATTCCCCCGATAAAGTAAAAACAATCCTTTGATACCAGGACTCAAGTGCTTTTTGCCAGGGCATGGATACCATGAGCTACACATGGTGTATGCAACAGAAGCATAGAAAGGGTTATCATAACATTCCACTTGCTTAACAGAGAACAGTTAAGGGAGAGGCCCATAAAGCACTGGAGCCAAGAATTGTCAAACAATGCGTATAAAGAAAATCTGTAACATAGTAACAGGCAGGACACGTTGCCATATTTACTACAGCTGCACGTGGCTTTGGATGGAAAAACCTAGAGCACAAACTATGAACGCTGATTATTCATATCACACAGCGTCCTTCTTATAACAGCTGCCCATACACACGCCAAAATGTAAGGTTTTCCTTGGCACATACAAAATGAGCGCCACTGAAATAGAACGGCTAAAAAGCCAGTAATTAAGGAGGAGTTGAATCAGGAGCCGCACACAGTGGATAAGGGTTTTTTCTGTAATTTGGAGCATCATGCCTCATGCATTCAAAACATGCTTCATGTTTAAAAATCATCTTCACCAGGTAGGCAAATATAAATATATAGGGCCTGTTTTAAATATGGGCTAAAAAGGAATCACTAATTTACAAAATTACACTGATCCCCTCTGGTCTATAAGTGCATTACAAATGGGTGGTGAGCGTGCCCCAAGTCTTCCCCCCAAAAACACAGTAGGAGGTGGGCGTCCAATCACAGCCCTGTCTTCATAAAGAGAAACAGACCTACAGTTTTCTCTCAGGTTTGCCTAGGCAGCCACTGGTTCCTCCTACACTCCTATACTGGGAAAGGCTGGTTGGTACCAGCAAGGTTTTTCGTTAAATTGTCTTTAAAGTAATATAAAAAGCATAATGCAAATAAACAACATATACAGTCATATTATATTTACCCTTCAAAAACCCTATCAGAATTATATATTGCCATCAACATGGGGCTATGCTTAGCTAAAAGGGGCACCTATCGCATAAAAAAAGGTTTTTCCCACTGGAGGGAGGGGGATGTTTTTTCATGAAACAGGTGTTCTATAACAATAAGTATAAAATACTTGTTACAAAAAAATTTTTTTATTTAGGACACTAGGTGAAAAATGATACTGTAGCATTTTGGAACTACCTGGATAACAGATCTCGGCAAAAGATTCCACACCTGTAACAAAAGCAGTTTGGAATAATTTGTTTTTTTAATTAATAATGTAAAAGCTTTCATGCTTGCATATTTCCTGGAACACATAGGCAACTTTCACTTATAGTCCCCCTCCATTGTTGTATTTCACAGCCATGACTTTATGCAAAGGAAAAGTGACAGCAGAATTAAAAAAAAAAAAAAAAGTCCAGTGAACTTTGTGTATGCAATATTAAATACAATGTAGCGAAACATTTATTAGGGCACCCAGAGTCCCTTTTCTTATCTTCCCACGGTACAGGGCTGTAAAACATTAGTCATTTAGATAAGGGCTGCCATTTACGGCTTTTTATGCTATACATACATATATATATGTATAGTCCCATGCTAAATCAGAAAGTTTGATTTTGAGTTTGTCCATTTTCCCAGAAGAAGCACCCCTACTGTGAAGGGAAAGTCTGCAACTACCAACAGCACAAAAGAAAACCTCCTCAATAACATTTGTTTCCATTATTTGTGCAGTCTCAAGAAATTACTGAAGTTTTGGGAGAAAATGGCATTCAGGGCACAATGATCTCAGAACTTATCACAGAAAATCATGGTGCCCAAAACAGTAATAACTGCAGCAGATCAGTACCCAGTAATGTCTGCAGAGGAATGCAGCTTATAGCACATGGGAGAATGCATACCCTAACACACAGGGGGAGATTTACCAAGACATGAACACTCCGAGCGTATTCTCGACGACTTTTTCGCGCGCCCGCGTGAAAAATTCGGAGAGGCTCTGCTCTGCTCTTACAATGGTTCGGTATGAAAATTTAGTGACTTTCGGATCGCCAATACGATATTATCGTGACTAATAAGATTTTTTCGTAAGCATTTTCGTGTCATTTGCGACTTTTCGAAATTTTCGTTTTTAATCCGAATTTTTCCCATTCGGGATTCGAACTCGTGTTTTGATAAATCTGCCCCTAAGGGTGAAGACACATAGAGCTACTAGTAGCAGCTACTTGTCGTGGCTACTAAAATAGACAATGCTGATAATTTACTGATAATTGTCTCTATGTGTGTTTTAGAAGAGGCAGTTCTCAGTATTGTCTATGACAAGCTATTTTCTGGAGTTTAGTAGCTGTGAAAAAGTAGCTGCTACTAAGTAGCTCAGTGTGTTCACCCTAACAAACACAAGTCCACATTTTCCCATGAACCATTCTCGTCTGACTGTCAACCTGGTGAGCTTCAAGGAGATCAGACTGCTTGGGATTCTGCTAACACAACCAGCAGCACAATTAGTACATTTCAATGTTACCAGAAAAATAATTTGTATGCTTTGTCACAGTAAAGTTACACACCAAAGGAAAGGTGTATCCACTGTACCCATATGGGGTAATTTCCATTAGAGAAATTCTGGACTTTTTAAAAGTAATCTGTTGAATGCCTTTAAATGAAGGTTACCAGATTTTGAAAGTGAAGTTCAAAAACATGAACAGCAACTGCCCCACTAAACAGACTAACAAATGGTAAATGAACAGATAAAAACATTAATATAAAAATAGTGTTTTTTTGAAAATGTGTTTTTTTTGCAAAGTGCTATGGTGGTGGGAACCTGAAAAATGTAATAGACTTGGTCTAATAAAGCAATGAAGCTTACTCAAGGCCGCCCTTCCTATCTCAACAAACAATATTCGTCTGCAGTCAAAGAAAAGCATTTCATTGTTTACTTTCTCCATATTTATATATGCCCTAAGGCCTTTACCTGTTTGACAGTTGCGCTGGCAACAGTGTGTGTGCGTGTGTGTGAAAGGTTCAATATCCTGATAAAAGGTAATGAATACAGAATGTATTAAGTACAATGTTACAATGTGCTGTTGCTGATCTTTGCCAGCCCTCTGGTGCTTGAGACACTGCACATACAATATATACTTAGTGCTGCCTAGTTACAGGGCTGACATGGGCTAACATGTTCTTAGTATGTAGGACTCCATTGAGTATAGCGTTGCCACCTCGCCTGCCCGCAGAGCGTGATGTCACGAGGGCAGGATGTGACATCACAGGGACAGGACTAGGCAATTGCCGACTGCCCAATCGCTGCATTAATCTTCGAGAGTCCTGTCTGGTTTTCCAAATCGGGAAAACCGGGCAAGTAGTTTTGCCCCTGACAGCCCTACCGAAAACCGGGCTGTCCGGGTCAAAACCAGACCGGTAGCAACCCTTATTGAGTATACGACACTCATTCAGTACATTTTTGGTACCAGATAGTTCCTGTACATATAAAATAAAGCAAGTTCATGTATAATTTCTAGCTACATCCTTTATTAAATTGTCTTTAATTTTGGCCTAGTAACTCTGACACCAAGGATCAATGTGTGTTGTATCCTGTTGATTCCAATAAGAATGCGGTCATCCCAAAACTCGCAAAGGTGTGGTCTTAGCTTTTACAATAAGATGACCATGAAATTTCAGGGACACGTCTAATAAATGCATGTTGCAGGTCAGCACTGATACATTTAAATTAAACTGCAATTTGTTCAGCCCTGCTAGCTGGAATTTCTAGACGTAAAGGAATACTGTCATAGGAAACATGTTTTTTTTAATCAAAACACATCAGTTAATAGAGCTTCTCCAGCAGAATCCTGCATTGAAATCCATTTTTAAAAAACGTAAACAGATTTTTTTTTATATTTAATTTTGAAATATCACATGGGGCTAGCCATATTCTTCATTTTCCAGGGTGCCACAGCCATGTGACCTGTGCTCTGATAAACTTCAGTGACACTTTACTACTGAGCTGCAAGTTAGATATTTATGTCAGCCCCCACTCCCTATTCCCCCCAGCAGCCTATCAGCAGAACAATGGGAAGGGGGCAAGAAAGCAGCTCCCAGTAGATATCAGAATAGCACTCAATAGTAAGAAATCCAAGTCCGGCTTGGGACTCCTCCAGTTACATGGGAGTAGGAGAAATAATAGGTTACCTAAAAGCAGTTCTAATGTGTAGCGCTGGCTCCTTCTGAAAGCTCAGACTCACGCAAAATGCACTGATTTTACAACTAAAAATTTGTTGGTTCAAGAATAACAGGGATGTCCTCCCCTGACGCGGTTCACTTACACGCACTCATTGGAGGACGTTGGGCGGGTGGCCCCTGGAGGGGGTTATAGCGGGAGTGGGGGGGGGCACCTGGGGCGGCAGCCCCGGTAGACTCTGCACCCCCCCAGTTCGACCCTGAAGAATAATATTTTAAATGGTAGAGTGAAATATTTGTTAGGTAAATAGTGTAATTTAGAAATAAACCATAAAAAAATGACAGTTCAGTCTGTAAATGTAGGTCAAAGGTTTAGGTCTATTCAGTCTTTAGACCGATTTTCAATGAGTACGCCTCCAGCAACATGGCGACTAGACAATGGTCAATACAGGATTAAAACACGTATGTTAAAGAGATATGGACACCAGAAATTAAACCTTTTTTAAATCTATCATAAAATTGCCTTTGCATGCTATTTATAATTTTGCCCTAAAAGTATTTGCCCAACGCCTTTACATTACTTATTCAAACCCCCATGTTCCTCTATGAGGAGGCTGCCATATTAGTGCAGCAGGAGTCAGTTAGCATTAGAAGCTATAACTGACAGGTTGAGAAGGGACAGTAGGTTGGCAAAAGTCAGGTTTTAGGAACCTCAAATAACAATCACTTTCACACAAAAGCAGCACTATCAGCCAAAAACAATTAACACGACCTGTAGGTATTTTTTTATATACATATATCTTTTGAAGAGTAGTTTTCTAGTGTCACTATCACTTTAAGAAACAAATGCAGAGCACCAAGACTGGGCATTAAAATTGTTTAAAGTATTTTTTCTTGAATACATGTAACCAGTACCATTCCTCCAGCAACTTGGCTAAGGAGGAGAAGCTTGGACACTTACACAGTACAACTAATAAAGCTGGCCATATATTGAAAGATCCACTTGTTTGGCAAAGTCCTCAAATGTGCAGATCTTTGTGCAGATGCCACACTGGGGAGAGCGATATTGGATTGATCCAATAGTTTGGCACAAGAGCCAAACTATCTGACCACATTTAAGTGATACAGGCCATCATAACAAGGATCAAATCAACATGCCAAAGTGCTCCTCCCCCAAACAAGATTTTTAAACCTGCCTGGTCGATATCTGCCCGATTTTCGGCCAGGGTCCCATACACAGAACAATAAACTGCCATCTCAGATCACCAGACCGATTGGTGAACAAGGGGGTCAAACAAGTATATAAGTTTACATTAACACTTGCACTGCCAACTAGGACTGAACCTCTAATTGACTAAAGCTTTGTCCTAGCCCTGTGCAATTCAAATTTGATGACTTCAAACAAGAGGTTACAAAAAGGGCTTACACCAACATCTAAATCTACCAGGAAAAGTACATTGGTATGGTAAGGGGGGTGGGGGGGAAGTACAGGGAGTAACCTACTGCAAATGTTGCACCAGGGCAGGAGGGGCACTGGCAAGCATGCAGAAGAATATGGCAGCCTCTGTAGACACCATTCTCTCATTATAAAAAAAACACCACTATCTTTGTGTGGGGTTTCTCTCTTACCTAACAACTTTTCCTGTCTACTTTTTCAAGGACCCTGGTTAATAAACAACAGAGATTTTATGTGCGTCACCTCCTGAACTAGATTAGTGCAGTTTATAATTCAAAAATCCACATGAACAGAAACATTATGTAAGTGCCAGGTAAATGACGTAAAACAGGTTTTTCAGGTCACTTAAAAAAAGGCACTTTAACTTGTAAGATTAAGTTGCAAAAAAAATTTCACAAGATCCATTAAAAAAAAAAACTGAAAAAAGTGCTCCTATTTGTAGGAGCTACAATACAGCATATACAGCTATAGTCCTTTTTGTTACCTAAACAGCCAATTAGATAATCTAAATGACAAATACAGGCTATCATAAATATCTTACTTTGCATTATGACAGGTCGCTTACCTTACTAATACATTCCTAAGGTACAGGGCAACTTTAGAAAATGAAGGCATGAGGAGACAAGCTCAAAAAAAAAAAAAGACTTGGAGGCAAAAAACACATGCAAGTGTGTCATAAACATTGTAAAATCAACACACTGTGTTAGGCTTGGGATTTCAATGGTTGTTGAAAGAACACACTACGTATGGCCTCTTCTATGGTATCCATTTGTTCTGGCCATGGGACAAATGGTCAGATACCAACCTGCATACAGCCACCTTCAAAAGAACAATATTTCAGAAATTACCTAATAAAGCTTACAAAAAAATTTTCAGAAAGAAAAGCCCCAAACCCAGTTGTCTCAGAACTCAGTTTCTAAGCATACAAGCATAACCTTTGGGACCAAGAAATCCAAAGGAACCCCTATCTGATAAACCACATTTTTGGTACATACCTGAAACTAGTTCTCCGACTGTATAACCTCACAAGAGATTGATATGGTTTTTGCCATATGTATCACTAAGGATTATTAGCACACAGAGAGACTGTCCTTAGGTCCACAGCACAAGGGGGAGAACCTGTCAGTGCAGCCTGTCCATTACTTAAATGGGATCAGTTTGACACTAGATATCAGCATGTATTCAAAACACCACACACGCATCGGCACCCAGGTACTGGCAGCACACAAGTCAGTCAGTCTTCCCTATCTGGAACTGAGCCATCGCATAACTTCTTCCTGCTGCGTCAGCACAAATGCCTTTCCGTTTCTTGGTGGCATGCTGTGGGTGCCTTCGGGCTTTCTGAATGGGGAGCCAAAAATATGGGCTGGTTTGAAGACAAGTTATGGCATGCAGTCTCAGAATCACAAGGATTTTGTGAGCAACAGTTTCTATATAAACTCTAATTTATTAAATAACATCGCTTTGCATTGTTGTGTCTGGGGACAGCTATGACCAACATAGCCTTTCAGTCACTTTACTACGGTTGTTCTGCAGATCCAGATTTTAAACTTATTAGTGCCAGACGATTTTCACACTTCATCTGCATTTAATGCTGATTACCACTTTAATTACAAGAAAACCCACCATTGGTACGTCTTTCTGCAACGCTGCTTCTGACACTTAAATAAATAATAAAAATAATTAAAAAAAAAAGGATTGGCCTCTGTTTCCAACAGCAACATCTTGTAAATGCAAGTTAGAAAGCTATATTTTCTTCTACGAAGCAAAATTTAGGGGAGGAATTTACAAACTCAAATTTTTAGCAAAGGGGCCAGATTAATTTTGGCAGGCAGCTTCATGCCCTCAAATTGGTTTACAACTATGCACATCATTCAAATTACTATCGTAGAAAAATGGAAAACTATTTTGCAATATTAAATGAGATCAGAGACCCATAGTTTACAGAACCCACACTGTAGATACTTTAATGTGGTTAGAGTAACTTCCCAGACAACAGCTAGTGCAGCTGTTTGTGGCCACCATTGGGGTACTGTTATCGCATAAGAAAGCTCAAAAATATCCTAAGCTAACTGCATTGTTTTCTGTCCAGGGATCCATGTAGTTGATGTTTGGTGCAGGAACGGAGACAAATTACATAAATGGATACCAATCTACTGCTCTCCAGCTGTTTTAGAACTACACTTAGGCATGTGACACACGGGGAGATTAGTCACCGCGCCACAAATCTTCCTTGTTGCGGGCAACTAATCTCCCCGAAATGCCATCCCATCGGCTAGGTCGTAAATCACCGGTGGGATGACATATGCGCCGCCGCAATTTGCCAAAGTTGCCGAAGTTTCCTCTCAAGGCAACTTCAAGGAAAGACAGGAGTCCCCAACCTTAACCCATGAGCCACACTAAAATATTAAGAGTTGGGGAGCAACACAAGCATTAAATTGTATAGGTACTTGTATTGTATAGGTACTTCCAGCCCCCCCCCCCTTTAAATGTAAACAATGAGAGAAAACATGAATGCCATCAGTAGCCATAATAAACAAAAGGCAACACCTAAACAAATTGCGCTATCAGTATAAATATAAAAGTAGTACAAACAAGAAAAAAGTAAACCAAACACTGAGAAAGACTGAAAATTATCAGACTAAACCAAAACCAAAAAAAAGTCCCCACTGCTCCGTACGGGAGTAAAACTTCAAAGTTTCACTGCGGCGGGACGGCATGCCGCCCCTGAGATTGTGCCACCTTAGGCCCGGGCCTTTGTGGCCTTGCCACAAATCCGGGCCTGTCAACATCATACTAAAAGTTTATTT
Source organism: Xenopus tropicalis (assembly GCF_000004195.4). Taxonomy (NCBI): domain Eukaryota; kingdom Metazoa; phylum Chordata; class Amphibia; order Anura; family Pipidae; genus Xenopus; species Xenopus tropicalis. The sequence continues at coordinate 42,595,357 of NC_030677.2, forward strand.
AAAGGTGAAAAACCACTTTAGGGTAATGTCCCACAGAGCGATTACTTGCCCGCGATAGATCTCTGCTACCATGGGTGACTAATCTCTCTAAAATGCCCTTCCACCAGCAACAAAGGGAATCGCTGGTGGAAAGGCCTATGCATTGCCTCAGTTTTCCAAAGATTCACAGTTTTCTTCTGCAGGCAACTTCACGAGGGAAACCCAAAGTGATGTGTAGGCCTTTTCACCAGCGATTCCCCTTGTTTCGGTGGAAAGGCATTTCGGAGAGATTAGTCGTCCGTGGTAGTGGAGATCTATCGCGTGCGACTAATCTCTCCGTGGGACATTACCATCAAGTGCTAAACAGTTGATTTAAGAGCAGAAAGTCACCTGGCAAGTTTGGCACATGAGATAATGGCAACTCCCTCCCCAAACTTTACTTCACACACAAACAGAATAGCTTTGTCTTAGCATCAAAAACAAACTTATATGGGGCAAATGCTTTTCCCCCCTTTTGGATATTCTGCAAAGGGGACTTGAATCCAAATTATCAGATAACTCTACTCTACAAATTAAACCTGCATAAATATATGGCCCCACCAACACATCAACATAAAATGACCTCTGCATTAATATTAATCTATTCTGATATTGGTGGTGACAAATACAGCTGCTCCTCACATCCACTGGAAACCAAAACGGATTCACAGATGGCCCCACCAACATAAAATGACCTGCAGCCTTCGCTTTAAAATGAACCTGTTCTGACATCGTTGGTGACAGGTACAGCTGCCCCTCACATCCACTGGAAGCCAAAACAGATTCACAAAGGCCCCATTTACAGTACGTAGTGGAGTTTGGTCTCCAGGACACAAAAAGTCATTATGGTATAGTGTTGAGGAATTGGATTAAGCAAATAATTATACAGGGGGTTTCATTTATGGGGACAGTTGAGCTATCCATCTTCCCCAGGAAATCTGTTTCCTATGGGGCAAATAAAATGTACTACATCTAACAGTGTTCTTCACTTACTCACATGACTTAAGGCTCAACCATTCACTGTGTGTGGTCTCTTGGCTCTGGGTGTAAAATAAATTCCTGAAGCTGTTTACAAACTACTGAACCAAGAAATATTGGTTGCACTACAGAAGAAAAGAAACCCCACTGCCTCCTGTTTATTTTAAGGGATGGTCACTGCTTGTCCCTACACTCAATTACAGAACAGCTACTGCAGGACAAAGACCAACATCTGTGGCCTAAGATTCCCATGCTCATAGGATACTTGCACAGTCATATGCTGATTTATTTAAAACAGTGGCAAACAATATATGAGATGGACAGAGCTAAGGGGTTGTTTACCTTTAAGTTATGATGTAGAGAACAATATTTGTAAATTTGTAACTGGTCTTTGTTTTTTTAATTATTTAACTTTTTGTTTAGCAACCATCCCGTTTGAGATTTTATCAGTTACCTGGTTGCTAGGGTTCAAGCTACCTTAGCAACCAGGGAGTGGATTTAATATGAGACTGATATATGAATAAGAGATGACCTGAATAGAAAAATTAGTATTATAAATTAACAATAAAATTGTAGCCTTACAGAGTAATAGTTATTTGGTTGCTAGGGTCAGTGACCCCATTTGAGAGTTGGAAAGAGTTGGAAGAAATTTTGTATAGTATTTTAATCAAGACCAATTGAAAAGTTGCTTAGAATCAAGCATTCTATAACAAAAGTTAACTTACAGGTGAACCACCCCTTTAAGTGTGTGCTTAAGACAGTTTGGTTATATTCTGAAAGATTTACAGAAGGAGCACCAGTAAATAGCGCAGTGCAAAGTAGCAAAGCAAAAGCTCTATGGCAGCACATTCCCATGCTTCTTTCAACGAATGCCACCCAGCCTTGCGCTGACATACAAAAATGCAGGCAGCTCTCTATACAAGGGAAGGTTGGTCAAAGGCGCCACCATGGCTTTAAGTTGCATTACTGAAATTTTCAGAAACACAATTACAATTTCAAAAAAAAAGGAAAAAAAAAAAGAGAAAAAAGCACAACATTATTCTGGCTCGTGACGTGTTTCTTAATCTGTAGGGTGCGAGGTATTTCATTTAAGTAGATTCTTCAGCTGTCAGCTCAGTTCATGTCTAGCAGCATGGCTGGGGGCTGAAAGATTATATGTACAGAATGCATACAGAAGCCATTCAGGCAATCCCGCAGAATGACCTTTAGGTAAGAGTTACACGGGTTAGTGTAATGCATTACATTTTTTTGAATACACTGGACATAGACTTAGAAAGATTTACTGGATAATCACTCAAATTACTCCAGGAATAGAACTGCACAGCTACTTAATGTATACCCTGTGTACTAAGCCTGCTTATAGTTTCTGAACAATAATTGAACTTAGGTACTACATGCATTGCTGCAAGCAGGCACAAACTGCCTAAATATCTTTATCAACATTGCAGTATCAGTATACACACAGTACATAGGGGGCATTTGAACAGGACAGAAGCAGAGTATGCAGCAATGTCAGGAGCTTAAATGCAGGACAAAGTATTTAATTGGCCATGTCAGATTACGTATTAATTTGTGCAATAATTGTTCTTTAGAGTTCACAACCACAAGCTTTGCAAGTTACCCCTACAATCACACTAGTTACTCTGCCATACTGTCATTGCAACAGGCAAAGGGCAGATTATTGAATGGGGTTTATATTTATATTACATATTACACTAATATTCTAACACAGTATGCAATTGCCTATGGTTGAATTATTTACCTCCATAACATAGGGCAGGTTGAGTATGGAACACACAGGCAGCATAGGGCAGGCAGATTATGCCACACAGGCCAAATTACTTGGGAGTTGTAGTTTAACAGATGCCAATCAGCACTGTCCAGGCTGCTTTAAAGGGGTTGTTCACCTTTGATTAACTTTTAGTATGATGTAGAGACTGCTATTCACAGACAATATGCAATTGGTTTTCATTTTTTATTATTTGTGGGTTGAGTTATTTAGCTTTTTGTTCAGCAGCTCTTCAGTTTGAAATTTGAAGATGAGTTATAAAAAGTAATAATAATAATACAATTGTAGCCTCACAGAACAATAGGTTTTTCGCAGCTGGGGTCAGTGACCCAAACGATGTTAAGTTACAGAAGAAGGTGGTAAATAACTTAAAAACTATAACAAATATAAAACGAAGACCATTTGAAAACTTGCTCAGAATTGACCAGTCTATAACATACTAAAAGTTAGCCAAAAGGTTAAACCACTAACTCCGTCCCTGAGCAATGCATTACTAAGCACAATTGCGTGTGCTTCTCTGACCTGCAGGCTAAGTGATCTGGATGGGCATGACGCAGCTGATTTAGCAGACTAATAGATTACAGTGCCCTTGATAAAAGGTCTTCAGCTGATAAATTATTAATGGGGTTATTGATTATGCGCTACATGCATCTTGCTTCTAGAGTAGTACTACTAATGAAATCTACATATTAACCATTTGCTTTGCCTGCAGGACACTAGCCCAAGCTCACTGTAATGCAGCCTGCAGGACATTAGCCCAAGCTCACTGTAATGCAGCCTGCAGGACATTAGCCCAAGCTCACTGTAATGCAGCCTGCAGGACATTAGCCCAAGCTCACTGTAATGCAGCCTGCAGGACACCGGCTCAAGCTCACAGTAATGCAGCCTGCAGGACACTGGCCCAAGCTCACAGTAATGCAGCCTGCAGGACACTGGCCCAAGCTCACAGTAATGCAGCCTGCAGGACACTGGCCCAAGCTCACAGAAATGCAGCCTGCAGGACACTGGCCCAAGCTCACAGTAATGGAGCCTGCAGGACACTGGCCCAAACTCACAGTAATGGAGCCTGCAGGACACTGGCCCAAACTCACAGTAATGGAGCCTGCAGGACACTGGCCCAAACTCACAGTAATGCAGCCTGCAGGACACTGGCCCAAACTCACAGTAATGCAGCCTGCAGGACACTGGCCCAAGCTCATACAGATGATGCCTTCAGAAGCCTACCCAAAGTTAAAAGGAACACTGCCTCTAGAAAAGTAGCCCAGGCTCCAAGGAATGCGGTTTGCTAGGGGCTAGCCCAATCTCACAGGAATGGCAAACTAAAGAAAACTGGGCACAGTTGCTGAGTGGTTTGCCCTGCTAGGGTCTTAGATTTAATTCTAATCAGGACATTATCCGCAAGGGGTCTAAAGGCGGCCATACACTGGAAAATGTGCTCGCGAAACAAGCAAATCTCTCCCCCAATATGCCCACCTAAATCCTTTGTTAATCTACATGGGTTTTTCCCACACTCCACATCATGCCTAAAATAATCTTAATGCAGCATGTTACTGTCATATAAAGGATGTATGTATATTTTTGTTTATATTGCATTACTATGAAAGAACACTGAACAATAGAAACAGGATTAGGATAACAGAATGCTTATACATATTACATAAAGGACTATGCTCTAAGACTTAATAAACAGGAGGATGCATGCCCCTGTCCCATACAGCTTACTATCTAAGTATTATTGTACAAATGTTTGGTGCAGGATTCTAGCCACAAAGCTTATCTCCTACTGAAGCTCTAAAAGCAAGCACTATGTTGCAAAGAAAGAAAAAACAATCAGCTGTTGTCTGCTAATAGCAAATAATACTGTCCCTATGACATGAAAGAGTTAAGCAGCACTTTCCTCTAACATCTGGGGCAGCAATTACCAGCATTTCTATCAGCAGCCCCGAGCCCCAGGAGAAAAGGCACACAGCTATCCAAAAGAATTCAATATTTCTCCGTTATATAGTACTAGCAAACCGCAAACATTCAGTTACTTAGCACCACTATCCAACTAACGCCCCATTTCTCACTTATACTGTACTAAAATTGAATATTTATCACTTTAACGGCTTTTTAGTTATACAGAATTACTGTGCCGGAGAACTTTCCATTGCTCTACTGTACAGTACTAGCCAAAAGAATCCAACATTCTCAGCAAATGGTTTTTATGGGGTCCAACCTGGAGTCAGCGCCCAAAGCTTTAAAGATAGTTGGCTCCTCAAAGCAGCACCTGAAGGTGGGCAGGGGTAGTAGTTATTGTGCAGCAAGGTGATGGCACTATCAGCAATTCATCACTCCCACCCCACCTGCAGCAGCCAGTGATCAAGTTGATAGATAAAACAATTGTACATCATTTAAATACAGGGGCACCACAAAATCTACAAGGAAAAGACAGCCTGACTGTTAAAACTGCAGTCAGTGCCTTTACGAACTACAAACAGCTTATAAATCATAAATAGACATGACAAGTGCACAATTAATAACTGATCCCCGAAGGAGCACAATATTTTGTCCTGCCACAGACAACTATACCAATAATTACTAGTACAATAGTTGAATGTTAGTACTATAAGAGGCGTAACAATAATGATGCTCATTTAGCATACCTTTCATTCAGTCTATGTTGACAAACATGCGGGCTTAGCCCTGGTTAGTGCCCAGTAAGAGGGGCAGTGCCAGCATTATGTTGGGCTGCTAGAGACAAGCATAGGTTTCCCTGCAGTGTATCCCACATGCAGCATTAGGGAAGATGCTCCATAGCCAAAGAATGCATCTAAGCACATTTTGACATAAAGAACCACCGTTGTCTAATAAAGTCTGCTATACTAGCTAAGTAGGTTGCCCAAAGCACTGCAGCTCAGAAAAGAAAGGGGGTTTTCAGGTAAATAGCCCAAAGGAAAGTACCGCATCAGAACAACTTACCACTATCTGTTCCAGTGGCAAAGGACTGCTACATCCCCCTCGACTGAGAGGAGCAGCAGCCTGGGATTGTCATTGTCTGCATCACAATAGCACAGAGCGGAGCAGGGATGAGAAGGAAGGGAGCAGAGGAGGTACAATAATTAGAGCATGTTGGAACATACCAGCGGGTGGGGTGGGGAGCAGATACACACAGGACAAAGACAAAATAGAGGATAAAAAGATAAACATGGAAAAGTAAAGCCCCCAAATGATATAAATCTACTTTTCCCCAGAGGAGTTGAGCTGGCACATTATAATGCATATACACCAACACAGCACCCACATTATTGTGAGCTCATAATTTAAACTCATGAAGCAATTAATGTAGCACATGGGCTGCCCTAAACAGATTTTCTTACTTGATTACCAGGCATTAACATATATTCCAGTGTTGCTTTAATTGCACCACCGAGATCTATTTACACAGAAGTTCTAATTTACAGATAAATCCTGTTTAAACAAACCCCTTGCTTTATTGCTGGGTATGCTTGCTGGCAGGGTGGCCAATAAGGCATTAATCTGCCTTTGAATATAGCAAGGTAGATATGTAAGCATGCATGGCTCTAACACATACTAACTAGGGAATGGTACAGAGGGATGCCCAGCATACAGAGCTTCAGCTGTTTATCATTAACCTATTACTGGGGATGAACGTGGATTGTGGGAATTGTAGGCTGGAAGGGCAGGCAGGGGCTTTAGGATATTTATAAGGAATGCTCAAGGACTTCTAAGTCACTGGTTCAGTTGCAGAGATTCCAGCAGGGAGCAATAAACGCATGTGAACTGTTTGCTAATGAGCCCAACAATGCCTTCGCCCAAATGGCAGGTATGTCAGGCAGGGCACCCTTGCTGTAAGGGATAGCACAGGATGCACGTCAGGCAGTCGCAATGCAGGTAGTGGGGGGCTGGCAAGGAGGGGGTTACACTGACAAGGTCGGGCAATAGCAGGGGAAGCTCCGCGCATTGCACCTGCCTGTTCCCGGCGTTTCCCGCAGCCGTAAGGCACTTGCACATGTGCTGTGCTGTGCTCAGCTTCCTGCCGCTCTCCTGCACAGGGCCCGGTGGGGGCAGCTCCCTTATATCACTTCTCTGCTCACTGGCGCCCCCTGTCCCACTCGGCACTGTGCAGCCCTCTCTTAATTCTGCTCTGGTCCTTACTATTCACCACACTCACATCCTCCTCTCTGGGGGGGCCTTATCGCACCCTCCCCTCACCGATACACTTTCTACTGCAGTAAAAACCCCTACTCTGCTCCTCAGACCTACTCCGCCCCACCTCCCCACACACACATTTTCCACCAGATTTTTCTTTTAGGATAATGTCTCAGAAGTAAAGTTAGTTGACCAAAACACATGAATTATTCCTGTTACTGAGCACACCAATGACCCCACCCCATAGCTTACCATCAGAATTATCACCACACCAGGGCCTTGCCTGCTAAAAATGATGCTTGCTGCCAATGTTATTAATAGGAAAGAAAGTTAAAATTATAGGGTGGCTGCTATTTTTTCCCAGAAAGGTAGCAAAATGTGCTATATCTACTGCCACCTGGAGAGTGTGTTTGCAAAATGAAACCACAAATTGTATAGTAGGTGAGAGATAGCTTGCCAGGTTTTAAAGATAACTAAATCCTAAAGATGAATATGACCAGAAATGCCATATTCTATGTCCTGACTGTACTAGCTTAGTTTCAGCATCTCTATAGTAGTAACAAGATAGATCTTAACAGTTGCCACAGGAGCTCCCCATCTTGGATTCTCCATGTGTTTGAAGTGTTGGTTGGAGAGAAGGACTACCAGGCAGCAGACCCTATGATCCAAGCCTCTCACTGTATGGTAGGCACGCCAATGAACTCATCTGAACTCAATCTCCTGCACTCTGGCCGGTTGGCCCACAGGCTGGTCACACACCATATAGCCACCTTCAGTCTTCACAATTGGAAAAGGGGTGGCTCTTCGTCACTTTCACACACTATATATATGGCTATGGATCTGGGTTGGGGGCCAGCATACATCCACAGATAAAATCTGACCACCCCTACACTACAATTAGCTGCTGCTCTTAAATAAGACAGCTAATTTGAGATAAAGTCAGTGCATTGAAATTTAGTAAATGTGAGAACAACATTAATTTCATTGTAGAAAGGATGCCCATGACTGTTCCCTACAAAGGGCAGCTGTGTCACCTTGTCTTCACAATGCAGTCCCTAGCAAAATTCTCAGTCATCTGTTTGTCTGTTCTGAGAGATATTTCATTGGTCCTTTTTGCTTTTGGCAGAGATCTCATATCAGTTAATACAGTGACCACAATGATGACTGATTGGGAAGAATTATTGTTGCTATTAATTTCTTTACCAGTCCTCCCTGAACCAGCCTCCAGTATACATACACCTGAAGATATGCTCGTTACTGGTATGCCAAATGAGTGGATCCTTCCATGATATGGCCACCATGAACTATCCACTCGTTTGGCCCTCAGGCCAATTAGCAAATCATAGCAGTGGCTGCATATGCAGGGCTGTCAGAAAAGGACTGCTTCAACACGCCAATGCAGTCCCCACCCCATGTGATTTTTTTTTTAACCTGAGTTTTGTCCATATGTCTATTTGAGAGGCAAATTGTAAAGGGCCCCTACATAGGCATATAATATAATATGACGTACATGGAGAGCAGCAGAGCAAAATCCATCCTGCCCTATGGGGCCTTGCTGCCTGTATGCAACAATCAGTACCTCCAAAACTGCTATGTCAGATGGAGATGTGTAGACTGCTGCGTCATACAATTTACCCAATATATATATATATATATATATATATAGATTGTTCTACTACAAGAAGAAATGGTGCATACACTGTATAAACTTCTTTCGGAATTTTCCACTGTGCTAAAGCCGGTATTTATCTACCCGAACCAGTTAACCCAAGACCTCTGTTTACCTTGTCGTACAACAAAGGCTTTATTTAGAGAACTTAATATTGGTATCTGCCGTTTGCTAGCAGGTCATGCTACTTGGAAGGGATTTCCCTTTTTCTTCTTTGAAAGAAGAGCTCCCGCTGAGTCCTTCTAATCCACCTGAGAGCTGGATTTCCACTAATTCAGCCTGACTCTGAGGGAGGCTCTGTTTACTGGCCTGAGAGTATCAGTGTTACTATACTTGTCAGAGCTGCAGAGAGCTAAATATTATTGTTCTGATATCATATACAGGTACAGGATCTATTTTCTGGAATGCTTTCCAGCTGAGGTTTTTGGATAAGGGGTTTCCATCATTTAGATCTACATCAAAACATCCCATGTTTCCTCTCCATCACGTAACAGGTGAATTGCTGCATAAGTGGCGCAACATTTCCAAAAGTTTCCTCGTGAGGAAAATTTAGGTCACTTTGGAAAGTAGCTGCATTGTAAATTCACGTGATTCACGTTAGCCAATGAGGAAGAAACAAGGAACGTTTTGTTGCCTGCTGTATACAAAATTAATTGCGGACGGCAAAAGTCCCTCTGTCATTGCACGTAACCGCTTTTATCTCTCACCCTGGTCTGTATAACTACATTTTATAGAAAGCAGCTGCAAATGCTTAGGATGGCTTCCTTATGGCTATAGCCAGACTGCAGGCACATCAGCAAATGTCACTATACAGACTCACTAGTGAATATTGTAGACTGCATTCCCCAGTGACACTTAACAGATATATATCAACGTATCAGCCTGTCTCGTCTGCTGGCCAAAGACCAGAGTTATTAGCAGCTGTGAGATTCATGTTAGGTAGGCATATAGCCTTTCACATGTAGTCTACATTAGATAAGGCCAAGCTGGGTAACTTGGTTGCCTGTTAAATCCAGGCCTCAAGGTAAGTTTGCTTTTCAGATAAAGGATCATTGATGTTGCCAGAAGTCTTATGCTAGCCACTAGCTGTTGGCATATCCCACAGATAAGTCTGGTGCACAAACACCTATAGGTGCCCTAGCCATGTGTACTGGCCTAAAAGACAGCAAGGTATTATTAAATATATGGTGACAACCAGCTCTGTATAATAAAATAAATGGAAACATTCAGAATCCATAGGCAGGCTTGTGCAACTTGTCCTTTTGTAGGCTCTCATGTTGCCAAGGAGGATATTATGGTACAGAGAAGTAAAGGATTGTAATAAGATAATTCTGCTACAGACCATTTCTAAGTACATAGTTGAAGTGAACAACATTATTTAGAATTACGGTGTTCATTCATATGGCCAGCGACAAATGTCTGAGTGACAGCAGCATATGTGTATATCTTTTAAAAAATATCTCCCATCTTACCCAGATTCACAGGCTAGCCTATATTCCAGCCATTGCCCTCGGGTGCATGCTTTCTGTGCCTTCTCTGACCACTGACTGACCTATCTCAGTACTGAAATGCATGGTGAGAGATGGATAGGGATGAGGTTGGGCAGCTAGAGCTACTACTATACCTATGGTTAATTACAGGTGGCAGTTTTTGAAACAGAAAAAGTACCTTCAATGTTTTTCTCCTCTTGTTTCAGCATCTTGATAAAAGGAGTCAGTATACTATCCCTGGGGCTGTAGGCAGCTCCTCAACCATCACTATACATGAAGTCTATACAAGAGGTGAGTGGTAGTCAATCTAATCTTATGGGCCATAAAACTTCTAATCGACAAGTAAATCCACAAGTGCCTGACCTCGTTCTTATCTCTGTGAGTATGACCACACAGCCCCCTAAAAGCCAAAAACCTTCTGTCACTACCATAGTTATAAAATCTGTAAATATTTAGTAACATATTGCCTTGGTCGGTTATTCTGCCCAGATGTATCTGCCTGATTAGTATATTCATATGGGTGAAAACAGCCAGATTGGGTCTGACAAGCCATCTTCATCCTTGGGCCAAGATAAATCAGTGCCCAGTTGTGGACAAATTGCCATGTTTTATATAGATAGATAGATAGATAGATAGATAGATAGATAGATAGATGATAGATAGATAGATAGATAGATAGATAGATAGATATGTGCCAGGAGTTACCAAGCAATAACCTGTACAGTATGTGCCCCTCAGTAGGGCTAGTGTTGCAAGTGGTTTTGAGCACATCTGAGAAAAAATGTAATAACGTGATTAGAAGACAAGGATTGTTATTGACATTTTGCACTGATACACAACCATCAGTTCTCCTATGTACCTGCAATCCAATGTTCAATGATATTTCTGCCAAAAGCACTTCTATATTATATTTGCCCCGGTGATGATAGCAAATGACAATGTCCCTCTTTGTTTTTTGTATTAGCACTCTGTATGGCATGAGTATAATCCTTTATAAATATCCCTTTTAGTCTGTTTAGTTAATCCCTTTGCAGACTGAATTCTTTTTCCTTGGAACAATGCGGAAGTGATTTTACAGTTCATTGATTTGGCCCATTTTCTTTCTTATAAAATCTGAGTTACAGAACCATTTTGTGTATGTGATATACAGTAACATACATTACTCACTGTACCAGGTCTGGACTGGGATTCAAAACAGTCCCTGGCATTCCACATTTACACAGAGGCCCAAACAGCCCCCACTGGCCCACTAATTAGTAACTGTCTATGGTATCTTAAAGCAGCCCCTCTGGCATTTGCCAGAATCCACAGATTGCTAGTCTGGGTCTGCACTGTACTCTTGAGGAGAATCTAGGTTCCAAAAAGGTCTTATATGTAGTGTTGTTTATGGCTAAAGGTGGCCATACACATGCAGACAAATGCTATCCAACCAATCAGTGTGAGTGGCCTTCCACATGGGGAGGGGTCATATAATACTGATTCCTCGTTTTGGGACAAAACAAAGTGGATCTGCAGTTTTTCTCACGAACACACATGCCATACACTTGATGAAAAAAGTAAATAATCTTTTCAGTTTGGACGATCCAACTGTAATCTGGAATCTTATGGTGGTCTAATGAAACTGCCACTCTGTGGTGACATACAAGTCATGTCAAGCCTTTTAAAGGGAAAATAGTCCACCCCTGTAAACATGGGCTCATTCAGTTAGGTGTACGTTTCAAAAGGTGCATAAACCTTATCTGAACTTCCAAAAATAAATATAAATATACATGAGACGTACTCATTTCAACAAATGAAAAGTATACCATGATAGCCTCTTTGTGCTAATATGCAACCATTCCCCCACCCCCATGGGCTCACAGTGTAATGCATCCCCTGATGCATACCTTGTTCCATTGTGAAGTGATGGAGTCCCTCTGCATTTCAAACCTAATTATCTGTCGCGAACATGTAGGGCTGCCATAAGAAATCACGGGCCCCTCACAACAAAATTTTCTGGGCCCCCCCTCTTCCCACACCCCGCCCCAATGGCCCCTCCCCCAGTGACCCCTCCCATCAGTACAAAGGACACACAGACATTGGTAGCCAGGGCCCCCTAAAACATTGGTAGCCATTGGTCCTGCCAACATGAGCTTGGTGTACACCCGGTGGGGTGAACATGGGCATAGTTTTTTATTAAACCCCCCCGACACAGAACAATGAAGAATCTTTTCATTATGTTGTTCAATAATCTTTTAAAATAACCCTTATAGTTGTGTTAGCAGTCCTTCTGTTTGCAATGATTACGTCACATCAAAATGGATTATGCACCCCTTTGGATGACATTAGTGCTCCTTAATTGAGCTGCTTAAAACTATGTAATGAAATACATACTACATTAAATATTAAATCTTTCAGTTCAGCGTCGGGGCAGTCAGTCCGCAATCAGGTAGTTTGTGCTGTCATGGACATTCCTAATTTAATGGTTTTATCCTTTGCTATCTACATTTGGACTAGAATTTCTTTGCATAGTAGCAGCAAAAATAGGCATAGTACTACTGGTCAGATAATTATTATAAACATAATTATTATTTATAAAGCGTCAGCATATTTCAAAACAGTACAGTAGAAAGTGCATACATCAAACAGATTAAAGACAGACTGACCAATACAGGAGGTAAAGAGGACCCTGGTTTTTAGAGCTTACAATCTACAAGAAGAAGAGAGTATAAAATTACAAGATGTGGGAATGGGTAAGATCAGCTAACAGCAATGTAAAAGATGTGGCACTAAGTGTTGCAGTGGCATATACTGTAGGGTACACTTCTTGAAAGAAAAGTGGTTTTTGAGAATATATAAAATGAATGTTTTCTATTGCTAGTACAGGTTTGAGATCTGTTTTGCAGAAATCCATTATTCAGAAAGCTACAAATTATGGGAAGGCCATCTCCCATACAATTAATTTTAATCAAATAATTCAGATTTTTTAAAATGATTTCCTTTTTCTCAGTGCCTTCTACTGAGATATACTGTAATTAAAGGACATGGAAAGGCAAAGTCACTTGGGGGTGCCAAAATGTTAGGCACCCCCAAGTGACTTTAATCGTTTACCTTTTACCCTGGGCTGGTGCTCCTGTTAGGAGAGAACAGCACCAGCCCGGGGTACCTGCAGCGCTTCCTGCTTCCGTGCGCGCGCATGCGCAGTAGAGTGAAAAAGCTGAACTTTAACAGAGAAGCCGGCTTTTCACTGCACATGCGCCTGTCGTTTAGTCCCAGCAAAACGAAGCAGGAAGCGCATCGCTCCACGTACCCCGGGCTGGTGCTGTTTTCTCCTAACAGGGGCACCAGCCCGGGGTACAAGGTAAGCGATTAAAGTCACTTGGGGGTGCCTAACATTTTGGCACCCCAAGTGACTTAGCCTTTCCTTGTGCTTTAATCCCTATTGGAGACAAAACAATCCTATTGGGTTTAAAGATATTTTAGTACACATAAGGTATGGAAATCCAAATTACAGAAAGACCCCTTATCTGTAAAACTCCAGGTCCCAAACATTCTGGATAACAGGTCCTATACCTGTACAGCCCTATAGTACAATTAAGGTCCCCATACACGGGCCGATCCAAACGATCGAATGGTTCCTGATAAACATCCTTCAATGCCTTTTGTAATGTCAGTAATGAAGCTGCTTTCTGTTTCATTGACTGGGTGATGGACAAGTCTGTTTTTTACAGGGAGGTTTAAGGATCAACAGAAAACTGTTTACTCCAGTGAAATTGATCCGTTAGTGAAATAAAATCTTTCCCCCTGTAACCTACAAATTGTAGCCTGATCTGCCATTATTAAATATTAACAGTAGTGTTCCATAAAACATTGCTTTTTCACCCAACATAATTAGTGCTGTGACTAAATTGAAAAGAATGTACCACTGCCCCTGCTGAATTGGTCAGGCTGATGCCACACGCGGCGTAGGGCTGATTTTTTCGGCAAGCGGAAAAACGCTTGCCGAAAAATCAGCCCTACGCCTGCTACTTGTGCCTGCACCCGAATGAATGGGATACGCTTGGGTGCAGGCACATGTAGCCGATATACGCATGAAAACGCGTGAGAATGCAAAGTCTCGCGTTTTCTTGCGTATAACGGCTACATGTGCCTGCACCCGAGCGTATCCCATTCATTCGGGTGCAGGCACAAGTAAGAGGCGTAGGGCTGAATTTTCGGCAAGCGTTTATCCGCTTGCCAAAAATTTCATCCCTACTCCTCGTGTGGCATCAGCCTCAAGGTTGCCGTGGATGCCCAGAGCCGGATTTCTCTCTGAGGCGCCCAGAGGCCGCCCCTGTGGGTGTCCCCCTCTGCGCATGTGCGAACGCGCCCCCCAGTGCGCATGCGCGAACGCGCCCTCTCCCCAGTGCGCATGCGCAAACACTCATTTAAACTCCCAAACGGAGCAGTGGGAAAAGGTCCTGACTGCTCCGTATGGGAGCCAGATTTAAAAATTTTCTTGCGGCGGGGCGGTGTGCCGCCCCTAAGCTTCTGCCGCCCTAGGCCCGGGCCTTTGTGGCCTCTCCACAAATCCAGGCCTGTGGATGCCCAGTATAGATACAGTTCTGCCTGTATGGTATAGGCTAAGAATACAATAGACATGTTTTTATACAAAGGTGTCAGGGGTTAGTTCTAAACATGCTTTTACTGTAAAGTTAAAATATACTTAAATACTGCCACCCAGTTTTCTCTTACCCAGGAAATAAAAGATGTTTTAAAGCATTGTCGCCATGTTTGCTTTCCTTCTGTTTTGCTGTTGTTAACTACCATGGTTCCTTTCCACAGACCCGGCTCTTCTGTCAGAGCCTTTGTTATACCTCACTCTCTAAATGTAGCAATGAACCAGCTTAGAAATGGAGGGTGCCTATGCAATTATGGATTTTTGGGTGATCGGAGTTCTTCTAAATGGATTTCACTTGAGTTTTTTATGTGCAGCATCAGTCACAATTGTTTCAAATACCTGAAATGCTTTTGGCACCTATAGCGGGTAAGCTCTGAGCCTGCAGGTGCCCAGTGCCCAAAGGAGCCTAGGCAGAAGGTAAGGAGTTCAGTTAGGCTTCTTCACCTGGTGCCGTGGTGTGCATTGTGCAACCCCCTTTTTTTTTTTAATAAAAAAAACATTTTTAGAAACACTTTTCCAGATTGTCAGATTAAGTGGCCTGCAATTGGCTGAGAAGCTGTTGCAGCTGGAAAAGGCCTCCTCTGTCTTTGTTGGCCCTGAGCTAATGCCCCATTCATTTACTGAGACAGCAGATAGCTTAGCTTGTACTACTGCGCTTTATAACTTTTACAGGGATTTTGGGAGATATAGTTCAGCAATGATCAAAGGTCCCCCTGTGTATGTTAAGACTGTTGAAAGACAGCAAATACTGATGTCACGTCTTGCTTAACATTAAAATATTTTCCTTGTTATGTTTGATTACCAGTGCAAAACAACATTTTGTTTCTTCTCAGCATTAAAAAATCAATTCAAGACTTCTGGCAGCCTGTTAGTGATCTGAATTTATTACAGCTCGCCACCTGCTGGTGACTTTTAGTATTCTTTTAGACAGCAAAAATAGGGTTTTAGCCTTCAGGGCAAGTGGGGTAAACCCACGCTCTTTATCAAGCTTAAACTTCAAGGTGTGTCCCCTAAAGGTTGCATTTACATGATAAACACACCCATTTACCCCACTTACATTTGCTGTGTTGTGATGCTGCATTATAAAATTTCTAAACTCTTTTGCTTCTGCTTAAGGTCAAATTTCTAATTCCCATGGACCTTCCTTAGATTTTAGGGTTTGGTAGTAGCCATAGCATGTGCACTCTAAGTAGTTATGACTCTAGGTATAAAGAGGCTAAATCAAGCATATATGTATTAAAGACATCATAAAGGAGAACTCAACCATAAACATAAATATGGCTAGAAATACCATATTTTATATACAGAATTTACTGCTCACCATCTCTATAGTAGTAATGATCCAGGCCTTCAAAGTTGTCGCAGGAGCTCCCCATGTTTGATTTTCTTAGATGTGTCAGTGATATTGCTCATGCTCAGAGGGCTCTGGGCAGCAATTCGGGTGGCCAGTCATATAAGCTGATGCTACAGGGCTAATTTTTAAATTTTGGCACAAATTGCCCTGGCTGCAGTGTTGCCATGAAGTAATTATCTGTATTAATTACTAATCAGCCTTATATTGACATTTATATTCTATATATACAGTATATAGTGAGTGGGTCCCTAAGCTCAGTAACTGACAGCAGCACAGAGCATGTGCAGTGAATCAGCAGAAAAGAAGATGGGGGGCTACTGGGGCATCTTTGTGGGCACAGATCTTCCCTGTTAAAGGGCTGTTGGTGCCTTGGGCTGGTACAGAAACCCAAAATATAATGTACAATATTTCTAGCCTACTACTTTAGTTAAGCTTTAGTTTTCCTTTAAAACCAAGTGTGTGGGCTTGTATCCCATTAGTATGCAGGATGATGTAGAAGAAGTATGAGCTATTTCAGCACGGTTTCATTTGATTATAATAAATATAAATAATGTACAGCATAGTTACTGGGGAAAAAGCAGGTTACCTAATGTAGACAGAGATTTTACTCCACTACAGATTTGTAGGGGATTTACAACAAATAAAATCTGGCATGAGTACTGAGCACCATTTAGTGCATCCAGTGATAATATAATGCTGATCCCTATCCAACACATTCTTTCCATGCTTTCTTCAGATTTTGTCCAATTATGGCTAAAAAAAACTAAAGAGAATTAAATATGATAACATATCCTTCACTTTACATTTCTGGCAGAGCAGCTACAGATTTGTGTGTGCATGTTTTCCAGCTATTTATTGTACAGTACTTTTTGGGAAAGTCTGCATCCCACGCATGTTTGTGCCTGTCTAATCTAATCTGGAAATGCCAGGCTCCACACAGAACTTTCACGTGATTCCACTGCCATTCCACCTAGTGCTTTATCTCATTAATTATACCTGAAGGTGTCACGTGGCCCAGTAGCATTTAATTCTTAAAATGCTTTTACATTAGCATTTCCAAAAACAACGAGTAGCAGTCTCTTCAATACCGTAAAAATAGAAATAGGGCAGTTTGCACTTTGTCTGATGACCCTCTGCACAGGCCAAAGGTGGTCGTTAGCCAATTAGAATTAGTCTTTTGAGTAATCATTATTAAAATGTAAGTTTGCAGTTGTTTGCAGTGTTAACTGACAAACTGTTTTGCAGAGCAATCACACCTAATGCAGTTGCCCCGGATAGTTAGGACTGTGCAAGATGCATAGTTTGGCTAAAAGTGCCAGACCCTGCACTCCGCATGCTGCCAGCTTAAAGCACACACGTGAGAGGCTAAGGTCACATGAGGCAGATTGTCAGACTGCGGTTAAGCACAGGATGACAATACACCCCTGCGCTTAAAAATACTTGTAGTTGTGCCTACATTGAATCTGCCTGGGTGCAGGCACACGCAGCCGATATCACACAGACCATCTTGTGTTTGTTGGTGGATATCAGCTGTGTTAGCGTCCACCCAGGCACATTCCTGCACCCAGATGGATTCAATGGTTCCAGGCGCAGGCACATCCAGATATATTTTTAAGCATATGGGCAGATTGTCAGCCTGTGCTTATCCACAGGCTGACAATCTGCTGCATGTGACCTTGCCCTAAGACACCGGGATGTTGCCTGATATGCCATTAGCCATAGAGTAGCCCTTTGTTGCAGTTAATGAGTAAGTCAGTGATCCCCAACCAGTGGCTTGTGAGCATCATATTGGATGTTGCTCCTGGTGGCCTCAAAGTAGGTGCTAATTTTTGAATTTCTGGTAAGGAGGCAAGTTTTGGTTGCATAAAAACCAAGTATAATGCTAAACAGAGCCTTCTGTAGGCCAGTCCACATAGGGGCTATTAAGTTGCCAAATATAACTCTCATTGGCACCTCCAGGAAGCTTTTTTCATGATTGTGTTGCTCCCAAACACTTTTTCCATTGAAATGTGGCTCATGGGTATAAAAGGTTGGGGATCCCTGGAGTAAGTGATGTACGGAGCTAGCTTTTTGCATGATTTATTGGCAAAATATCAGCACCCTCACAGCTGTTACGGAAAGGGAGGAAACCTATACAAGCCTAAACATGTACAGCAACTTAAACCATTCTCAAGTCAGTTTATAATTTGAGAACAATTCAGTTGTATGATTGATGGTATTATAAAGACATGTGATACAGGGCTAATTAGCAAATTTCATCAAATTACACAACAAAATACAGTCCATTGTACAACATTGTGTTGTTTTATTTGTTCTTTTCCAGTGCAATTATAGAATACAAAGTGACATTGTAATGGTTTGTGATTGGGTTTACTAAGATTGCAATGTTTTTAATAAAGAAATGTAGTTTTATCACCTATAAAGTGCAGCCAGACTCCAGTGATTTTTAAATGAGCACTAAGGGTCATACTTTTCTGCCCCTTAGTTCTTTAGCACTTGCATCCCGGGTCATAACAAACTACCCTTTATATGTTTCTTGACTCAGTTGTTGCTTTATCCTTAGAGGAGTAGGAGCTGCTGTTCTATTGTTCAAAGAGGATGCTTTAGTATGGTAGTTCCCACTCATTCTAAAAGGAGTGTTCTGTGCACCTAAAAAATAAAACCCTTATACAGATATACAAATATATGAAAACAAAATCAAACTTATAGGGGTTGTTTACCTTTATATTAACTTTTAGCATGATATAGAGAGTTATATTCTGAGACAATTTGCAATAGATCTTTATTTTTTATTATTTGTGGTTATTGAATTATTTAGATTTTTGTTCAGCAGGTCCAAGTTACCCTAGCAACAAAGTAGTGGTTTTAATAGGAGACTGGAATATAAGTAGGAGATGGATAGAAAAATAAGTAAAACAATAAAAATAAAATTGTAGTCTCACAGACTCCATTTGAATGAAAGAAAGAGCCAAGGCAAAAATTCAAAAACTATAAAAAAATATAAAATGAAATCAAATTAAAAAGTTGTTAAGAACTGATCATTCTATAACATACTAAAAGTTAATGGTACCCCTTTAAACATGGGTTCTTCCTTACTTTATGTTTAAACAGGTCCCACAATTTCCTGCAGGAGAGCTCACATTCACAGCCATCCAGAACAGAACAATCTAAACTACATTTGGCTCAAAACTAGCAGGTCTTATCTTCATGGTAACAGATTTAAGGGAATACCACCATCCATGCCATGTGTACCAGACAATGCCATCATCCGTTTTAGATGTGTAGGGTCCCTTGTAATACCAACCATTTAGGTTGGCAGCGTGGCACCTTAAAGAAAAGCAAATGATATATATCACTGTATGATACTGTCTAGTAATAACCTCGCTCAGCTGATCGGACTAGTCACTGTTAAGCAATAAATCAAGGTAATAAATAAAGGACATGTGTTTGCAAGAAATGATCTCCCAACCCTGTCCCATACACTCCAATATTTATATTTAGGGGTTCATTTACTAACCATCGATTTTTCATTTTAGATTTGATTCGTATTTTTTTCAAAAAAGTCACCGAGAAAAACTGCGGTGACTTTTCCTAGATTTACTCAATGGCAAAGATCGCTTTCCTTGAAGTTTATTTTTTGTCTCAGAACATTGCAGATTTTGCTGGGTTTTGTCCAAAATTCTGACTTTTTCTAATTGTTGCATCGACAATTTGATAAAATGGGGATTTTCACAGCGACAATTTGAAAATGTCACGTTTTTTATTACTTTTCTCGTGACTTTTTTTTATTAAATATTAGACATTCAGGAAAACGTTTAGTCAAATTTGAAGATAAAAAAAATTGAGAAATTATGGTGTTTTAGTAAAACTGCCTCTTAAAGGAGAACGATACCCCCGGGTGCTAAAAGCCCCCTTAACTATCATTGCCTTGACCCTATGCATTTACTATGCATTTTTAGCTAGGGGTTAGCAATAGGGATAGCATTTAAACTTAGGAACTATGAGATAAGGGAGAGGTGAAGGGGGGTCAAAGCAATGATACTTAAGTGGGCTTTTAGCGCCCGGGGGTATATTTCTCTTGTGAGAGGTTAAAAAAATCTAAAAAACTGCAGGCAAAGATGCAGTTGAAAGACAGACTTCAGGAAACTTGAGCAGATTTACCATATTACAGTAACCCATCACATTTCTTCCTGCAGTTGCCTAAACAGTGCCAATAACTGATTGGGTTACTCTCCAGCTGCACATGTTTCCAGTGTAAGTAGGTGAATGTTTTATATGGATGGGAATCCATATCTCCAGAGGAGCTTATGTTATGCCAATGAAAACAGACCTGCAATAGGGCAGTTATCTTTTCCCCCATATAAGTTATATTTACATTCTATTGTAAATACAGTAACATATTTTCCAATTAAATCCTTACTGTACAAGAAATGTAATATATTTATTCACCATACCTGTTAAACCACCAGCCTCCTTTGTCCTCCTCGGCACAGTTTCCCTCATAATTATCATTGTCTCTGTCTTGAGTACTGAACTTCATCCCACTGAGGTTTGCCCACCACGTGACTTCTGGGTTGAAACCTGCAGTAATGGAATCTCCAGCTGTACCGGTGTACTCTCCGCAGCTCATTTGATATGAGGTCTAAAATAATTAAAGCAAATATTAACAAGATTTGCACTACAGCATATGCATCTTAAAAATGAACCAAAATTTCACCCTAAATAACCTTCAATATGAGTTTTTTGAAGTCTCTAGGACAGCAAACATTAATTTACCCTACAATTCAGGGTAAGCAGCCTTTAGACTGGGCAACCCAGGCACTACTCAGACAGTACCCTTTATGCCATCAGTGTACAATTCTTGACACACCAGCTCTTAGGGTACTCACAATCATAATTATTCAATGGTTCCAAAATCTTTTTTTTGTAAGCAGTGGAAATAATGCATTTTATGGAAATAGTGTTATTTCTTTTCCAATAACTAGACGGCGTTGTTAGGTAGAGGATCCCTCTGAGGAGGTTCTAGAGCAGGTTCCTCTTGGTGGCACATGGAGGGAATGACAATATTCTAATGATAATAACCATGTAATGATTACTGTCAGAAAAGATATGCTGGAGACTGTGAATAAAGTTGTCCTTGTGTTCATCTGCAAAACTGTGTGCAACAAGTCTCTTCTGTATGTGACGGTGGTACGTGCTCTAAAGGGTTAATTTGGTCAGTTAAAGGTGTGGTTCACATTTAAGTTCATTTTTAGTATGTTATAGAATGGCCAATTTTAAGCAAATTTTTAATTGGTCTTCGTTATTTGTTTTTAATCTGTGCTTAATCTATTTGCCTTCACTGACCCTGGTAACCAAAAAACTATTTCAGTGAAGCTATAATTTTGTTGTTATTGTTATTTTTTATAACTTATAGCTTTTTGTATTCAGATCCTCTTCTATTTAAAAATGCAGTCCATCATTCTAACCACTCCCTGGTTAATAAGATCATTTGGACCCTAGCAACCAGATAGCTGCTACCTGAACTGGAGAGCTGTTGAACAAAAATTGAAATCATTAAAAAAACTACAAATAATAAAAAATAAAGATCAATTGCAAATTGTCTCAGAATATTACTCTCTACATCATACAAATTGTTAACTCAAAGGTGAACAACCCCTTTAATAATAAAGTCTTAAAATCCTTTTCCTGCATATTCTCTCTGATATCCACAGCTGATGTCTTAATTGTCTCAAGCCTTATACATTTATCTTTAACTTGCTTCCTCCTCTTCCATCCATCAGGGGTCATACTGGGAAATCTATTTCAGTTAATGAACAGGTGCTTCTGATGTATTATACTTTCAATGTATATCAGCAACAAAGAGAAAACCCTTTAGTAAGTTAAGTACATGGATGACCTTCATACTACTAAATCTGTAGGATTCAGCCCTGGCCAATATGCTTTCGTCAACAGACTTATCTATATACTATTTGGTTGAATATAATCCTAAATGAATGTAAAATCCTGTTCATGTGAGCCTCTTAACAGTATAAAAGTACTTATGTGCTTAAACACAAATTTTGGACACAAATCGTCATGTTAATGCAGCATGAATAAGGCATCCTCCTAAGTGACCCCTGAAAATAAGTGGGGCATTTTACTGCCAATAGATTCGCCACATTAGTGCAAGCTAGAATGCTATATTCATTCAGCAGAAAGTTTTGCCATACCTAAGTAAAGAGCTCCCTGATTGTTGAGCTGTTTGTTTAAAATAGCAGCTGCCATTTTAGCTTGGTCTCAGTAGCTTCTCTGCTGCAGATCTGGTTGCTGGTAGCTCAGATTAAACAGTTGGGAGGGGGGAGAAAATTCTTATGGGAGAGGGAGCAAATTCTTATGGGAGGGGGAGAGGGAGAGAGGAGCAAACTGAGCAGACTTGTACCCATGCCCTAAAGAGTTTTTCTGAGACCAGTAAGTCTAATGCAGAATATGTACATGTTTACACAAAAGAAGAAAATAAATCCTGTGTTTTTTTTGATAGAGGACTATATGAAAGTGCTTATGGCTGTATTTACATAGACCTTTCTGATAAAGCTTACTTGGTGTTTACCTTTCCTACTCCTTTAAGGCAGATGTGAGATTCCCTTGTGTCCTGAACTTTACAGCTTACTTGAAATTTACCCGTGTCTCAACTGGGACATACTTGAAAAACCTTTAAATTAGCATTTAAAGTGCACATTTTAATGTCCGTCTTTAGGCTTTGCATGTGTATTTGAAACTAAGCCTTATGGTGTTTGCTCACGTGGTAATTAATAAGGGATTTAAAAATGATTACCTCTTCATCACCAACACTAAAACTTTTGTACTGTGCAAACCGTCGTTGCCCTTCAAAATCCACAAGTTCAACTCTAAGGATATAATCTCCTAAAAGAAGAAAAGTAAGAGGTAGAGCTGAGGTAGCTGGGGGCTTATTTAGCTAGGAATTCAATACCCTTATACATTTGGATGGGAAAATACATTTTAACAAATTCCTCATGATTTCCTTGCTAACTCCACCCAGTATCACTTTCTCTTACCTCTTAAGTAAGTAAAAGTAAAAAATACAATTAGTATTTTAAGATCTTGTAGTACATATACAGAGGACCCCTGGCCCCTGACCACAGAAAGGGGATTTAACCTATAGTAAAAAAAAAAAAAAAACACTGGTCTATAGGCCCCAGGATAATATCTAATTTTGGCACTGGTATTATTTATACATTTATGTCTACGAGGATAAAACTTTATCTTCTAGGCAAATAGTTTGTACTACTGAAGTTATAAATACAATACAAATAACAAACAGTTTTAATGAGCTTAATTGGGGAACCTGTCCTCTCCCCCTTTTGGGGGTCACATGAAATCCTTTTGTACCTGAGCTACAGGATAGTATTGAACTTTTACATTGTGACTCCCTTTCTCAGCTGGGCCCTCAAAGAGGCGTTGAAGGAATGGTTTTGCAGTCTAAACCATAACACTTGTCTCATGAACAACACAAATGCTAAGGCGTCAGTGATTGTTAACCACAGATGTATCTTACTAAACAACAATAAAACAAACTGAAGTGCTGGCCATGAAAAATACGGCCAAATACTCCAATGGGTGCAAAAAAAGTTTGGCAGAATGGAAAAAGTCAGAATGGAAGCCCATTGACTTCAATGCATTTTTCAAATTCATGATGAGTGACAGATTCACTTATGACTAGGGGTTTTGCAAAATGTAAGCAGTTTACAGATGTTTGTGCACCATTACCCATAAGAGATTATGTTGAAATAGTCCCACCACTCATAAACAGTTCAGTGAAATGGATCTCTTTCAGTGGAAAACTCTCAGGGATGAAAGATAGCCATAGCCATAGTCCATTCCCAGCTTTGGTTCCTACACAAGGAGGGTGTTGCCTTGGGAATACTACCTTCAGAATACTTCTTGTGTTTATCTCACAACTCCTATAAGCGTCCTACAACAGAAGCTGCTATCCACTGCCTTTACTTTGTTCAAGGGGTACTTTCTCACTGACTTCACCAAGGCAGTTGGTCACCTTCAAAGCTTGGTACTGGAGCCTTATGCTCCAGGATACAGAGCACTTCCACCCCTGATATTAGGTGAAGGCCAAAGAGGAACAGCCATGGGCTCCCTCATCTTATATAAACTTGGAACAGCAGAGGCAAAAAGCTGCTACTGGTAACTTTTAGGGCAGAGAGTACAATAGCACTCTCTGCCTCTCTGCACTAGCTGCGAGCTCGCGGTATGGGAAGGCTCATCTCAGAGGGGAATCACCCCTGTGTGACACTACTCCTGGGCCAGTGGGAAATTCTCCCTCCCACAGGGTATAGGTTACAGGCTGGGGACTTCCTGATACTGAGATACTGAACATCCTGTTTAAATCTAGCAATAACAATACATGGACTTTCTGATTTATAGCCTAAATAAAATCTTTTGAATTCAGTGTACCTTGTAATGTCAGGTAATGCAGATTGTCATTCCCAAGCCAGTATTCCCCTTTTGCAGAAGTAAAATCACCAAATCCTTGCTTATATTCAGTCCAGTTCCTTAACGAGAAAATTCAATAAATAATTTAATTTCAAATATAGTACAGTTGTATTAGGATTTTTTTTTTCAAGTAATATTCTGAAAATTAAATGTCAGAAACCTGGACTTATGAGGATACCTTCCATTTTGATACCTGCAAAGAAGTGATTGTTATGATTGTAAGAAATCTACAGAGTAATTTCACATTCAAAGCACCCACTACACACTGCTCCTCTTCTAATACCTACATGACTGGCGAAATATATCAGATAATAGGGGGCTGATTTACTTACCCACGAACGGGTCGAATGGAGTCCGATTGCGTTTTTTTTTGTAATGATCGGTACTTTGCGATTTTTTCGTATGTTTTGCGATTTTTTCGGATTCTTTACGAATTTTTCGGATCCAATACGATTTTTGCGTAAAAACGCGAGTTTTCCTATCCATTACGAAAGTTGCGTAAAAAGTTGCGCATTTTTCGTATCGTTAAAACTTACACGAAAAATGCGCAACTTTTCGCGTAAGTTTTAACGCTACGCAAAATGCGCAACTTTTTACGCAACTTTCGTAATGGATACGAAAAACTCGCGTTTTTACGCAAAAATCGTATTGGATCCGAAAAATTCGTACAGAATCCGAAAAAATCGCAAAACATACGAAAAAGTCGCAAAATGTTCGTTTTCAAGTCGGAACTTTTCCAATTCGGGTCGGATTCGTGGGTTAGTAAATCAGCCCCTAGGGCTTATATACATGGTGCCAAAACCCAGAGGCACATTTCCATTCAGTAAAGGTTTTGTGTTTGTATGTGCTCCTCTATTAGTTGCATTTTGTGCTTATATACAGTGGCTTGCAAAAGTATTCGGCCCCCTTGAACTTTTCCACATTTTGTCACATTACAGCCACAAACATGAATCAATTTTATTGGAATTCCACGTGAAAGACCAATACAAAGTGGTGTACACGTGAGAAGTGGAACGAAAATCATACATGATTCCAAACATTTTTTACAAATAAATAACTGCAAAGTGGGGTGTGCGTAATTATTCAGCCCCCTTTGGTCTGAGTGCAGTCAGTTGCCCATAGACATTGCCTGATGAGTGCTAATGACTAAATAGAGTGCACCTGTGTGTAATCTAATGTCAGTACAAATACAGCTGCTCTGTGACGGCCTCAGAGGTTGTCTAAGAGAATATTGGGGGCAACAACACAATGAAGTCCAAAGAACACACCAGACAGGTCAGGGATAAAGTTATTGAGAAATTTAAAGCAGGCTTAGGCTACAAAAAGATTTCCAAAGCCTTGAACATCCCACGGAGCACTGTTCAAGCGATCATTCAGAAATGGAAGGAGTATGGCACAACTGTAAACCTACCAAGACAAGGCCGTCCACCTAAACTCACAGGCCAAACAAGGAGAGCGCTGATCAGAAATGCAGCCAAGAGGCCCATGGTGACTCTGGACGAGCTGCAGAGATCTACAGCTCAGGTGGGGGAATCTGTCCATAGGACAACTATTAGTCGTGCACTGCACAAAGTTGGCTTTATGGAAGAGTGGCAAGAAGAAAGCCATTGTTAACAGAAAACCATAAGAAGTCCCGTTTGCAGTTTGCCACAAGCCATGTGGGGGACACAGCAAACATGTGGAAGAAGGTGCTCTGGTCAGATGAGACCAAAATGGAACTTTTTGGCCAAAATGCAAAACGCTATGTGTGGCGGAAAACTAACACTGCACATCACTCTGAACACACCATCCCCACTGTCACATATGGGGGGGCAGCTTCATGCTCTGGGGGGGCTTCTCTTCAGCAGGGACAGGGAAGCTGGTCAGAGTTGATGGGAAGATGGATGGAGCCAAATACAGGGCAATCTTGGAAGAAAACCTCTTGGAGTCTGCAAAAGACTTGAGACTGGGGCGGAGGTTCACCTTCCAGCAGGACAACGACCCTAAACATAAAGCCAGGGCAACAATAGAATGGTTTAAACCAAAACATATCCATGTGTTAGAATGGCCCAGTCAAAGTCCAGATCTAAATCCAATGGAGAATCTGTGGCAAGATCTGAAAACTGCTGCTCACAAACGCTGTCCATCTAATCTGACTGAGCTGGAGCTGTTTTGCAAAGAAGAATGGGCAAGGATTTCAGTCTGTAGATGGGCAAAGCTGGTAGAGACATACTCTAAAAGACTGGCAGCTGTAATTGCAGCAAAAGGGGGTTCTACAAAGTATTGACTCAGGGGGCTGAATAATTACGCACACCCCACTTTGCAGTTATTTATTTGTAAAAAATGTTTGAAATCATGTATGATTTTCGTTCCACTTCTCACGTGTACACCACTTTGTATTGGTCTTTCACGTGGAATTCCAATAAAATTGATTCATGTTTGTGGCTGTAATGTGACAAAATGTGGAAAAGTTTTGCAAGCCACTGTACGTTGCAGAATAAGAAGCAAGGTGCAAAATGCAGATTTCTCTGGTGCAAAGGAGCCCCTGGTTTACTCCTATCCTGAACAGATGGCAATTGCTGGGTGCCCTTTGCATTTTATGCCTATAGGCATTATAATATATATTGGACAATAAGGTTAATTTTTAATTGTGTCTAATACTGCAAATGTAAACAAAAGCTAATATTTGATATTTGTTGACAGGGTTGGGATGAGCTGGCAGGACACCAGGGAAAAGCCTGATGGGCTCTGCTCTTCGTGAGCCCCGCCGACCCAGGCCCGATCTGAAGCATTGGCCCTCCTCCCCCAACCTCCCTCCCCTGATCGCGGCAATGCTGGTTGGCTCATAAATTGTTGTTACACTACTGCAAGTTTCAATCAATCAGTTATTATTATTTATTATTAACACAATGTTATTATTATTCATTTACAGTGCAGTGCAATTAAAGGGTGTTTTCATATACATTACATACAAAATTAAAGCTGATAACTGATACAAAAGGTAAAGAAAGCTCTGCTGTCTCAAAACAGTTCCTGAGATATATATATGTATACACACACACACACACACACACACAGATAGATATAAATATATATAAAAGAACTGTATTGACACCATTTATTTTCCCAAGGTCCTTTAGAGAGAATGCAATGATGCCCATCTGGGAATAAGCAGCAAGTGGAAGGTAAAAAAGATTTTGGGTAAATTCCACTCATACCTATTGAAGTTCTGGCTTCCATCAGAGCGCCTCTGAAAAACAGTCCAGCCTCCTCCCTCAGACATATCACAAAAAGCATAGAATGAATCTGTGCTCTGCAAAGGCTTTATCTTGTAGAATGCACTCTGCTTATGTCCATCATTATAGATCTCTGCACAATCTGCACCAAGACAAAACAATTTATTGCTAATTATGCAACTTCAATACTTCATATAAACCCAACTATTTCTGTTAGCTGTGTATCTATTAATGTTCTGTTGATATTTATACAGTTAACAGAGCATATATGTATTTACACAGAACTGCAGAAATATCAGTACAGGTATAGGATCTATTATCCCGGATAAGGGATCCTTCTGTAATTTGGCTGTCCATATCTTAAATTTGCTAAAAAATATTTAAACATAAAAACCCAGTAGCACTGTTTTGCCACCAAAATAGATTCACACAGATTAGTTGCCATCAAGTAAAAGTAGTGTTTATTATACAGAGAAAAATAATTTTCTGTAGAATCTGTGGGAGATGACCTTCTTGTGGTTTGGAGCTTCCTGAATAATATGTTCCCGGATAAAGGATCCAAAATCTTTACTATATACCAGTATGGGATCCATTATCCAGAAAACAGTTATCCTGAAAGCTTTTAATTATGAAAAGGCCATCTCCCACAGACTCCATTTTAATCAAATAATTAAAAATGTAAAAAATGATTTACTTTTTCTTTGTAGTAATAAAACAATTCCTTGTACTTGATCCCAACTGATTATTTTTTAGCAGACTTAAGGTACAGAGATACAAATTATGAAAAGACCACTTATTTGTAAAATCCTGGGTCCCGAGCATTCCCATACCACCCAAACCTGTAGTAGATATTATGCAGGCTTATGGGAAAATATTAAGGATTGGGGAAAATAACAATGGTGGATTAGTCGACATTTTGAAGAAATGAGTCAAGGAAGCAAATATAATATAAGATAAAACAATAATAATGGAGTATGCTACAATTTAAGAATTTATATGAGTCTGTAACCTGCGTAAACCCTTTTTTCTGCCAGATTAATAACTCTGTTTTCATCTCCTCGGTCCATTAACTGAAGTTCCTTTTCTTGGAGCAGATTCTGAATTTTTATTTGTTGCACTTTCACCTGATTCTCCAAAAGTCTCACTTGCGCCTGTAGCCGTAGCTGTTCTTGAAGGCAGCTCTCCAGCGCCTAGGAGACAGAGAATATGGAATGTTTCCGAAATATGGGTCATGTAAGAAAGCATTTTATTAACATTTACCTGAAATTTGAAGAGATGTATTCACATCATTTCGCAAAAATAACACAAAAACAGGGATTGGATCTTTCAAACCAATGGAGATATCTAACCAGGTCCAATCATGTAAAATCACTCTTTACACATCTTAATAAAAATTGAGGGATACTTTTCATAACTATTTATCTGAGTCAGCATATGGCTTATCACAGGCATTATGAGCATAAGCTCACAAACAGAGACATCATAGTTTATTCTCATATGTAAGAGTGGTAGAGCTGCCATATTGCTTGGTTCAGCTGCATTCTCCAGACAACAACAACAACCCCTATATGGGCACAGTTGTTTCTGAAGTCTAAGGAACATGCTTTTGCCAATACATTAAAGGGAATGTTCACCTTTAGCAAAGTCCTACCAGAGTTCTTCTAAAGAAGAACTTTACCCATTACAATCAGTTGACACATGCCTTCTTTATTAATTAAAATAAGTCGCTTACCCCAAGCAGATGCAACTGCTGTGAAGTATTTTGCAGCCACAACAAGCAAAGCCTACATATTTAACACTGTTTAAGAAAAAGATATATATGTAAAAATGAGGTAAATAACATTTTCTATGTAAGCTTTTTGGGCTGGCTTTGATTGAAAACAGAAAGAACAAGCTGTACTTGTAAAGTACATTCCTTTACCAAACTATATCATACCGGGAACTGGAAGATAAATACGAAGCAGCTGCACTCAAACTTGGCATCTAATTATTAAGAAGAAATGCTAACTTCATCACATCCAGTTCTGTTCTATCCAAGAGCAAATAGTAATACACTGTTTACGCATAACATTTAAGGTTGTTATGTGATTATTGTGATTCACTAGCTGAGCACAAAACTTCAAAAATGAGGAAACAATGCACCATTAATTCTAACTAGAAGGAAATCCAGTAATTGTTTGGACCATGCAGAGACAGCCATTGCTGCTTCCATCATAGGCTAATGGTTATAACTGGCAATAGAGACCTTCAGTGGGTGCATTGTCATCCAGTACAAGTGACTGACCCAGAGATACAGAGGTGCAGGCACATTCAGGCCTCGGTACTGGTTTTGTGAGATTGCAATAGTGTTCCACCTGCTAGTTTTCTTAGAAGGGATCTCAAGGATACAAATTATACAGTTTGTTTGGAAATGAATAAATAGTATTAAACAATTTGTCTGCGTGAAACCAAATGAAAAAAGTTTTTTGTAGTCTTAGTTCCATAATTTAATGAAAAAGTAAAGAGACATAACAATTTGGGGCTGATTTACTAATCCACGAATCCGAACCCCGAATGGGAAAAAATCGTATTGGAAACAAACATTTTGCGACTTTTTTTGTAATTTTTTCGTCACCGTTGTGACTTTTTCGTAGCCATTATGACTTTCGTGCATTGTCGCGACTTTTGCATAGCCATTATGACTTTCGAGAATTGTCGCGACTTTTGCATAGCCATTACGACTTTCGCCAATTGTCGCGACTTTTTCGTATTGAGCGCTCGAAAAATCTGCGCGAATTCGCGAAAAAGTCGCAAAATACCGATCATTATGAAAAAAATGCATTTGAACGCTTTTCGGGTGTTCGTGGATTAGTAAATGTGCCCCTTTATGTAGAGACTTAAGTATGCCCCATTTAATTTATAAACATAGCAGATGGTGTTTTCCCCTTCATAGTATTCACCATTAAACCAATACAACTTTATACTCCATTAAATTTACAGGAAAATTAGACAACAGAGAAAAACTTGGGAGTAAAAAGCAACTTTTATAAGAACATTATCCTGGAGTCTTTGCAGATTTATACACTGTAAACTGACTGCCCATTTTATTTTAATTTCTGCCTTCCTCCAATCAGGTGGGACTTGTGTGTGGGGCAGATATACGGGTATTGGATGCATTATCTCAGAATGTTCCGAATTATGGATAGACCATCTCCCATAGACTCCATTATAAGCAAATAATTCAAAATTTTCAAATTGATTTCCTTTTTCTCTGCAATAATACATCAGAAGCTTGTACTTGATCCAAGTTAAGATATTATTAATCCTTATTTTAGTCAAAACAATCCTATTTGATTTAATTTATGTTTAAATGATTTTTTAGACTTAAAGGAGAAGGAAAGGTAAAAACTAAGTAAGCTTTATCAAAAAGGTCTATGTAAATACAACCATAAGCACTCACAGAAACACTGTCAAAAGAAACACTGGATTTCTTGTCTCATTTTTTGTAAAAAAAAACTCACAAACTACTTAAAATGGCAGCTGCAATCTTAAACAAACAGAGGTAGCTTCTAGGGCTCTTTACTCAGGTATGGTAAAGCTTTCTGCAGAATAGAAATAATGTTCTAGGTGGCTCTAATGTGGTGACTCTATTGGCAGTAAAATGCTAAAATGACTTTCCTTCTCCTTTAAGGTATGGAGATCGAAATTACAGAAAGACCCCTTATCCGGAAAACCCCAGGTCCTGAGCATTCTTGATGACATGTCCCAAACCTGTATTATCAATGTTCTTTGTGAACTGCTGCACTGAAGGCAAATATATCCTATATATAATTAGGGTTTAAATTCACTTTCACAAGAAGTTTTGCAAATGAGAATCGGTGCACATCAGTGTGGTAGGTATGGTGAAAGTGGAGGTTATTGGGGTTTAAGTGCTGTGTTCAATGGTGCCCTTTATGACAATTTTATAAAGAGGTCCATAGGCCTCTAAATAAGTGGCACTTCTGCCTTGCAGCGCATGGGTCCTGACTTCCATAGTTGTTAACTTACCAAGCTAGGTGAACCAAAGAGAGCCATAATGACAGCCATATACGGTAAAAAGCATGAATGTTTCATCTTGAGGAATCTGGAAATATAAAGTAACATGATAAATAGTACTGATACAAAAATGAATCAGAAGGAAATAAAGGATATCTGCAAAGTTAAATTATCATTTAAGCCATGTGGCAAATTTTAGGGTGAAGACACACAGAGCTACTGGTAGCAGCTACTTGTTGTGGCTACTAAAATAGACAATGCTGATCATTTACTGATAATTGTCTCTACATGTTTTAGCAGAGGCAGTTCTCTGTATTGTCTATACCTGGGGATTTTCTGGCGTTTAGTAGCCATGACAAGTAGCTGCTACTAAGTAGCTCTGTGTGTCTTCAACCTTGTTGTAATCTGAGTAGGAAAGGCCAAATAGAGAGACCCACCAGGCCAAATCACAATTGCACACAATAACTGAAACAAACAAAGGCATGCACTAAAAGACTTGGGGAGGCATAATTATCAAAATTTAAAATTTTTCATTTTCAAGGTTAAAAAAAAAAAATCTAAAATGTCTGCTTATAACATTCCAGGTACACTAGGCCCTATGTACCCTAGTCTCTATTCTTCTGGGTCCCTAACTGGAAGAGTACCATTGGGAATATGGTCCCACTTGCCCTCCTCCTTGGAGCCTCAGCTGCTCATCTCTCTACCCTGTCACTAACTCTTCCCAACTGCAGTGAGCCTCAACAAATCTCACCTATCACTATCCCACCTAATCTATCCTGCCAGTTACCCTACTGATTTGGCCTACCTCAGGCTCCCTGGTATCATGCACTATCCCCTATTGGCCAAGGAGGGGGTGGCTCACTGTACCTACTCTTATATAGCTTTTCTTGAGGATTTCTCTTCCCAACACTGACACCTGGTAGCTGAACCGGAAACTATAATGATTACAATAAAGACATTTTCCCAGTCCTTACATTCTAGAGTTAGTAGCTAGAAGAATCATTAAGCTAGTATTCTTTACTAAATGACTGCACTCCTATTGACATTTTATTATTTATTCCTTGAAGGGGTGGTCCACCTTTAAGTTAACTTTTAGTATGTTATAGAATTGGCAATTCTAAGCAACTTTTCAATTGGTCTTCATTACTTTTTTTAGTTAATTTTGTTATTTATTTGCTCAGTGATCCCCAACCAGGGGTTCATGACCAAAATGTTACTCACCACTCTCTTTGATGTTGCTCCCAGTGGCCTCAAAGTAGAGTTTGGCTTACAAGTAAAAAAGGTTGGGGATCCCTGTTTTAACTCCTTGCAGCTTTCAAATGGGGGTAACAAGAAAAAATGTATACATCTCTGCACAGACTCACCCCTTCTTATATGCTCTCACAATATCCAGGAAACAGGTTAGAGATGGGTGCTGCCCATATTCATGCAGTGCTCCACTGCCATAACATCATGGGAAAAAGGTTGCACTCCTTTCTCTAAAAAAATTATACTTTATTCCATTAAATTTAACAACATAGATAGCTGCTGGGAAGCAAACAGTCTGAAGAGTTTCGGGAAGAACCCTTAATCATAGGCTCTATTATGACATAGTTACATAGTTACATAGGGTTGAAAAAAGACCAGAGTCCATCAAGTTCAACCCATCCAAGTAAACCCAGCGCCCACAAACCCACACCTACCAATCTATACACTCACATACATAAACTATACATACAACCACTAATACTAACTGTAGATATTAGTAACACAATAGCCTTGGATATTCTGATTGATCAAGAACTCATCCAGGCCCCTCTTAAAGGCATTAACAGAATCTGCCATTACCACATCTCTAGGAAGGGCATTCCATAACCTCACTGCCCTCACCGTGAAAAACCACCTACGCTGTTTCAAATGGAAGCTCCGTTCCTCTAATCTAAAGGGGTGACCTCTGGTGCATTGATTGTTTTTATAGGAAAAAAGAACACCCCCCATCTGCCTATAATCCCCTCTAATGTACTTGTACAGAGTAATCATGTCCCTTCGCAAGCGCCTATTTCCAGAGAAAACAACCCCAACCTCGACAGTCTAACCTCATAGTTTAAATCTTCCATCCCCTTTACCAGTTTAGTTGCACGTCTTTGCACTCTCTCCAGCTCATTAATATCCTTCTTAAGGACTGGAGCCCAAAACTGCACTGCATACTCAAGGTGAGGCCTTACCAGGGACCTATAAAGGGGCAAAATTATGTTCTCATCCCTTGAGTCAATGCCCTTTTTTATACAAGACAGCACTTTATTTGCTTTAGTAGCCACAGAATGACACTGCCTGGAATTAGACAACTTGTTATCTACAAAAACCCCTAGATCCTTCTCCATTAAGGAAACCCCCAACACACTACCATTCAGTAGATAGTTCGCGTTTATATTATTTCTACCAGTGCATAACTTTGCACTTATCAACATTGAACCTCATTTTCCAGTTTGCTTCAGGCTGTCTGCTTCCCAGCAGCTATCTATGTTTTTATATTTAATCGAATAAAGTATAATTTTTTTAGAGAAAGGAGTGTGACCTTTTCCCCATGGTTTCAAATGGGAGTCGCTGACCCCAGCACCCAGAAAACTATTGTTGTGTGAGGCTACAGTTTTATTGTTATTGTTACTTTTCTTAACTTATTTTTGTATTCAGGTCCTCTCCTATTCATATACCAGTCTCTCATTTAAACCACTCCCTGGTTGCTAAGGAAGGTAATTTGGACCCTAGCAACCAGATAGCTCC
Organism: Xenopus tropicalis; assembly: GCF_000004195.4. Classification (NCBI taxonomy): domain Eukaryota; kingdom Metazoa; phylum Chordata; class Amphibia; order Anura; family Pipidae; genus Xenopus; species Xenopus tropicalis. The sequence goes on from NC_030677.2 coordinate 42,629,940, forward strand.
TCAGAATATTAAGCTCTACATCAGTGCTGTCCAACTTCTGTTGTACCGAGGGCCGGAATTTTTCCGACGTACGTGGTGGAGGGCCGATAATGGAAGCCAGTTTTGACCACTCCCCTTTTTGAAACCGCACCCACTTGAAACCACACCCATGTTATCACATGACCATACCCATATTAATGGTTGTAGTACAGCAAAAACCTGCCATACTCTGCCTGCCCTACCCTGCCTGTGTGTGCCATACTCTGCCTGCCCTACCCTGCCTGTGTGTGCCATACTCTGCCTGCCCTACCCTGCCTGTATGTGCCATACTCTGCCTTCCCTACCCTGCCTGTGTGTGCCATACTTTCACTGTGTGTGCCATTCTTGGCTGGTTTGTGCCCTACCCTGCCTGTGTGTGCCATACTCTGCGTGCCATACTCTGCCTGCCCTACCCTGCCTGTGCCATACTTTCACTGGTGTGTGCCATACTCTCTGCCTGTGTGTGCCATACTCTCTGCCTGTGTGTGCCATACTCACTGCCTGTGTGTGCCATACTCTCTGCCTGTGTGTGCCATACTCTCTGCCTGTGTGTGCCATACTCTCTGCCTGTGTGTGCCATACTCTCTGCCTGTGTGTGCCATACTCTCTGCCTGTGTGTCCCATACTCTCTGCCTGTGTGTGCCATACTCTCTGCCTGTGTGTGCCATACACTCTGCCTGTGTGTGCCATACATTCTGCCTGTGTGTGCCATACACTCTGCCTGTGTGTGCCATACTCTGCCTGTGTGTGCCATACTCTGCCTGTGTGTGCCATACTCTGCCTGCCCTACCCTGCCTGTGTGTGCCATACTCTGCCTTCCCTACCCTGCCTGTGTGTGCCATACTCTGCTTGCCCTATGATGCCTGTGTGTATGGCACACACAGGCAGCCTACAGTGACACAATGCTGGCACTGCTCCTACAGTCTGCACAATAACTATATATTAAAAAAACTTTTTAATTGAAGTACCACCTCAGTATATGTTCTTTTTGTAGTGTGCAGGGATTATTTGTGGGTTTCTACTGCTCCTGAGGTGTGAACAGGGGAACAATGGAGGTGATTACAGCCTGAGCCTGAGGTGTGAACACTGCAGGGGGTGAACAATGCAGAGATTAAAAGGTGTGAACAACACAGGGGATTACATATTTAAACAATACAGGGGGATTACAGCCTGAATCTGAGGTGAGAACCATGCAGGGGGGCAGTTAATCACAGTACTGATACCACTTAGAGCTTACACAAGAGTAAGCCATCAAAGCAGCCAGACAGGTGGGGGGCCACACAGAGGGGGGTCGCGGGCCGCATGCGGCCCGCGGGCCGCCAGTTGGACAGCACTGCTCTACATCATACAAAAAGTTAACTCAAAGGTGAACAACCCCTTTAAAGAGGAACTATTACGAAAATTAAGATTTAATGTTTTATCATACTGAAATTATGTTTGGGCCTGATCAATTTGAGTCAGCTCTAATACATCTGCTGGAAAAAAGAGTCCCTATGAAGAGATATATGAGACCTAACTGTCAATCATAATCTGAATCAGACGCCTGCATGAAAAGTAGTAACTTGGTGATTTCAGAAACGGCAACAATGTCTATATTTAGAAAGTTTTTTATTTCACTATGATGATCAATCAATGATAAATTGATTTCTTGATAGTTTTCTTTTAATATAAAGTTGGGTAGCTAGTTGGGTATTTTTATTCTGAGCCCTTCTAAGCAGCAGGGCACATGAAAAGTAGAAGCACTTCTTGGTATTGTGTAGCAGGTTTCCATCTCTCTTCCTACAATAACAGGGGAAGATTGCCTGACAACCTGCAGCTAAATGCCACCCTAGTGTAATTCTAGTAATAGGTAACAACATGCCAAACTGCAGCTACCCTATTGCTGACAGTTTATAGCTCGGCAGTACAATGAGTACATGATATTGGTTGCTCCGCTGCTGGTCTAAAACCACTATAAACAATGTAAAACACTTCTGGCACTTGTTTATGACAGCTGGAATTAATAACAAGTGAAAATTCACTCTGTAGGCTAACATTTTTCTTTTGGTTTCACAATGGATATTACTTTTTTATTTACAAACATTACTCTTAGGGGCACATTTACTAATCCACGAACGTCCGAAAAGCGTCCGAATGCGTTTTTTCGTAATGATCGGTATTTTGTGATTTTTTCGTAAATTGTCGCGACTTTTTCCATAGCCGTTACGACTTTTTCGTAAATTGTCGCGACTTTTTTGTAGCATTACGACTTGCGCAAATTGTCGCAACTTTTTCTTAGCCATTGCGCCGAGTACAAAAGTTTCGGATTCAATCAAGCTTCAGTATCGTGACTTTCCTTGGGCCAGATTGGAGCTGCAGAGTGCCATTGAGTCCTATGGGAGGCTTCCAAAATCATGCAAAGTCTGAAAGGTTTGCCCGCCGTTTCCGAGCGATCAATACGAAAAAGTCGCGACAATATACGAGCAAATCGTAACGGCTACGAAAAAGTCGCAAAATGTTCGTTTCCAATCCGAATTTTTCCCATTCGGATTCGGATTCGTGGATTAGTAAATGTGCCCCTTAGGTTTATTTATGTTTTTTAGGTATTTGCACACAGATTTAACAACCCCCAGTCTGATTATGATATGACCTATGGCTACTGTAACCTATCCGTGTTGTAAGGTGATAGATATTTTACTTGATATGTTGTCCTTGTGGTGCCTACAATTTCTTACAATGAGAAATGATCCCAGAAAATGAAATGCAATTGCTGTTAATGCAGTGGCATAATTTGATTGTCTCTAAAAAAGAGAGGCGGAGGGATAACACCCTATGGCACTCAAAATGAAATGGAAAAAAAATAACAATGAAAAAAGTGATTAGCTGCATGGGGTGCAGACTAACTAAAATTGAGTATTTACTGACACAACCATGGCAAAATATGCATCTGGTTGGTATCTTAATTTTACTTATAATAACATTCACAGAGGACAATCTGCCATTTTTGGGAAAACGAGGACAACCTTTTGGTGTAAAATCCGAGAAAACATGATGTAAAATCAGGGAAAAGTACCCAACAAAATACATTTTTCTGTAGTTGCTTTTCACATAATGGCAGTTCTAATTAAATTGCTATTACTATAACCAATAAACATGCCAGGAATCACAAAATGAAGCATCCTGCATATTTGCAATATGTAGAAGACAGTTTCCATTGTGTTTACATTAGTTACATAAATAAAGCACAACATGCTACATACAGAGAAGTACAAGCATATTATCTAATGCAAATAAGCAAACAATGGATCAGCATTAGCAAGTCCCAACATGCAGTCTTCATCTAAGCCTTTTATAATTGTATCAGTGCATCACTGAGAAAATAAGGCACATTTTTTAAGCATGTACTTAACACAACAGAAATAAAAGGTAATTAGCCTTACCCTTCGGCCAGAACGTTCTGCTGCTTATTTGTTAATAATATGTGGTGCCTTTCCCAGAATGATGCAGTCTTGTGGGCAGTCTTGTAACTTGAATCGAATGTGAGTCACAGGTCAGGTATGTTCTGGATTATATAAATTCACAGAGAAAAACTCAGAACATGATTAGAGCAAATGTTAAGAAACTGGGAAAAGTTTCCTCAGTGGAATGTGAATGCAAATCTACATCAGTTCCTCAGCTGTTGGTTGCTATCCCCTAGACTTTGTCTATAATAATAACAACAAATCATGATTATATGTTTGAATTACTGTATTTTCTTTGCAGCTGTTCACACTAGAGATAATGTACACATCCAGTGGCTCACCAGCACTATTTAATGTAAATACCAACCTACTACTTGCCACATCTACTCATTGATGAAAATAACTTTCCAGCGCTCCTCCTTTCTTTTATTCCTCTTCCTTTTTTAATTTTACCTAATCTATTTTTTATTTAGTGTTTAGAGCAAGGGCACACATTGACAGGCCCAGCGTCGGCCTGTATGGAGCTACATGAAGCAGATATATGTGCAAAAACTTTTGTGCCGGTATGTACTCTGTGTGCATGCCAGGCCTGTCAATGGAGGTTCGGAGGTGTGTTCCTAAGGGCAGATCTGCTTTGCTTTAAGTCTATACAAAAAATTCCTGCAGAGGAAAACAGTAAATCCACTTTGGGGCAGATTTACTAAAACTCTCATTTTTCTTATTTTGTTTCATTTTAAAAATTTGAATAAACTAATGTCCACGAATGTCCAACATTTATGAAAAAGTCTGAACTGAAAAAGCATGTGAGGCAAAAAGTCGCAATAATTTCAAAACCAAATACCTCTAAAGTTTTGAAGCAATCAAAGACCAGGGAAGGAAAGGGACATCTGCCATTGATTCTATGTACATTATCTCAACAAGTTTTAGATAGCAAACTGTCGGAACTGTTGCAGTATTGTCGCATAGTAAATCTCAAAAAAGTTGTGACTTTTTTTTTTGGTGACTTTTAGGACTAAAGAATCCGAATATGAAAAAAAAATTTGACTGTTATTAAATGGCCCCCTTAGTGTGCCCTTGCCCTAAAACTCAATAAAAATGATTCTTTAAAAAAAAATCATACAGCCCTCCAAATTCCAAACTGTGTACTAATAGATTTCTGCTCCCAGTTTTGCCTCCCCTGACATGCACTGTTGGTGCAGAAGGGAGTAAGTACTGTTACGATAGGCTATATGAATAATGTATAACGCTTATGAAAGTGTACTGTGCATATAAATTCAATGCTGCACTTCTGCCAAGTATTTTAATTTCCTGTTAAAACCACTGTTTTTTCTGTTTATCATAACATACTTGGAACATGGGTGTAGTTCTGCTCCTAAATGTACTAGTAATTTTAGAAATGCAGATATTTACTAGGGTGAGGAGTTTTCTTACTTTTGTAATTATTTCCTGCGCTTCCATCAGTTTTCCCTTTTTTTCTGTGCATTTAATTATTTCTTCTGATTAGTACTAGACACTTACAGGGTCATTTGCACAGGCCTGGATTTGTGGGAAGGCCACAAAGGCTAGGGCCTAGGGTGCCATGCAGCCCAGCCCCATCTGTAATTTTTTGTTCCTACAGACACTCAGAGCATTGGAGACTGGATACGTCTGAGATTTTGATAGTTATTTAAATTTTTCATGCCCAGTCCTAAGTGCTGAGTGTGTCTGTAGGAACTAGTGAAGCAGCTGTACACATGGAAAAGGGAACCAGAACTAGCACGTGTGTATGCTCATAGAAGCAGTAGGCCACATAGGGGAGTTCTATTTTAGTTGGTGAGGGGCACATGTTGACATGCACATAGATAAAGGACAAGATTAACTGCACCTCTTGACACTGCAAGAAAAAGCCTGCAGCTTACATGGTGGCTCAAGTGCTTCTTAAGTGAGGACTAAAGTGCACGCACTTGTACCCTTTAACTTTCTATTACTTGCGTTGAGTAAACAAACCCTTCAGATTGTGAACTCTACAGGGTATGGATTTCCTTATAACTGTATCTGCTGCCATGTGACACATAGGACAGAAAGTTACAATTTGTAGTATTTTCAACAAATTTCCCCACAACACCTATTCACTAAAAGCAAAGTAGGCCGATTTTTTACAAATTACCTTTGCCTTAATTTGTCATCATATTACACAGCACAAAAGAAATTTAAAATGTACCTTTTCTTGTTTTCTTTGCCATATAAAAAAAATAGTTAATAATATTCCAGAATTAGAGACAAACTGGTGTTTGAATAACAGGCAATGCTATTTTAGACATGACTTTACTTATATTTAGTGACATCTAGTGGTTCCATAAACAATTTTCATTGCAACAAAACATTGCTTTCAGGCTACAGTATGCCTATTTTATCTTTCCAGCATTTTACAACATTTTTTATGGTCCCATCAATATAATTTATATATTTTACACCATTTTTTTTCTGGTCCCCTGAAAAACCTAAATGAAGGCTCTGCTGCAGGGATCCCCAACCTTTTTTACTTGTAAACTGCATTTAGATGTGGTGAGCAACACAAGCAATAAAAAAAAGTTCTTTGGAAATGCCAAATTCTTATTGGCCCACAAGGATACCAGGAAAACTCCAGGTGGGCTCAGGTGTCAGGGGGCCCTCCTGCTCCTAACCATTTGGCCTAATTCATGGTCATTATTTATTTCTGAATGGGAAGAAAGAGGAGAAATAGATGGAGGAATAGATGCTTGCATGTAAATAAAAGAGACTAGGAGAATAAAGAGGCTGGGTGAGGAAACAAGGAAAAATAGTTTGGAGAGGGGGCCTATGGTCTAAGGTTTTCTTGTGGGCCTCTGGGGTCCCAGTCCGACACTGTTTTTGGTTGTCTCATGTGGACTGCTGGCCTACAAGAGGCTCTGATTGGAGTAAAACTGTGTCTCTTTGCTTCAGTCAGTAATTTAAAAATAAGCATCTGCTTTGAGGCCACTGGGAGCAACATCAAAGACTTGCCTTGAAAACTTGAAGAAAATTTACAATATGCAAGCTTTAAGACTCAATGAGCCCTCAGTGAGGGCTTGGCGACACAGTAAGTACTCACATCTGATGAGTGAGAAGTTGGGTTGTGCATGAATAATTTTGGTTTCAAAATTTTTTAAAATGATGTCTAACTACAATAAATATACTTTCCCCAGTCATCCTCTCAGCACTACAAATAATTGTATTTTAGTTCTCCTTTAAACAATCACAAAAAAATTCACGAAACAGCAAGAATTTGTGAAATGCATTAAAGTCAATAGGTGTATTTTTTGCAGCCACTGATGTCGGGCACTTTTTCATGGCGAAACTTGTGAAAAAATTTCACTCATCACTAGATGCAATCCATTTATACTAAAAGAACAGTAAATTTCCTGACAGCTTGGCAAATCACTGGTAAATTAACTGATGCACCATGATTGCAACTCCAGACAATGTTCCACACTTTTTCTCCAGATACTCTTGTATGCACAGCCAGACAGTTTTAAAGGTCTCACTGCAATGTCTTGTTTCCATCGTAGATGAGTTATTTTCTATTCTACATGTTTTGCTTCCAGATAATAAAAAGATGATGATGTTTACAAAAAGAGATCAGTGAGCTCTCTGGGAGTGCATAGAAGTGCCCGAGAGCCTCCAGTTGGACAGTCCTGCTCCAGTCCATGGTCAGGTCAGCCACTGGCATGAAAATTGGGGCGAAATACTAGAGGTTACATATCCCCAGTACAAAATAATTTTTGTCCCAAGAAAGACATTCCTGACAAACTTATATTCATACTTCTAATCAGCAGCAAGACTCTACATTATACCATACCCCCCAACTGTCCCGCTTTCCGTGGGACTGTTCCAGTTTTAATAGCGTATCCCGCTGTCCCGGATAGTTCAATGAATGTCCCGCATTTACGTAATAGATTACGGAACCTAAGTGTGTAAGTGTGAAGAATAAACAATGGGGTAGTGAGGAAAAAATTGCACATGAGAATGAACATGGTAAGAAAGAAATGTCGTCAGTACCTCTATATAATGTGCTTGTAGAGTAATTGACTATTGCCCCTTACTATAAATGTCTCTGGGTTGACTCTCACTATATATAAAGTGCTTGGGGGGGGCAGTATACAATGCCTTTCATTTCAGAAGATTCCAGTTCTAAATGCATTTCCTTGATTATTTGCTGGGATGCTATTCCATTACCCACTGATCACACTTGTGACATACTGACTGCCTGTACACGCAATTTTGGGGGAATTAGCAATGGTAGGCAGGCCGGCATGCAGAGGATCTGGAGCATAAAGACAGGGACACCACATCTTCAGGCAAAACACAGGTTTATTTGGGCAAATTCTTCCCCACATACAGCTTAAAGGAACACAGTTCATCAACATACAGTTCATGGATGTGATTTGTCCCTTCTTCAGGGCTCTCACCTTCCAGGGTTAGTTCCACCCTCTGGAACAGTCAGGCTTCACATTAAGCCTTGCTGAGTCCTCTCAGCACTCAACCATCTGGTCACGACTCCCTCTGCTCCTTCGCAGTGGCAGGAGGCACCCCCAGCTCCTCTGGGAGTTCCTGACACAGGCAGCCCTCCTGCCCTGTGCCCCGCTCTGAGAGTGACCTTCACTCAGTCAAGGATCAACCTCCAACCCTCTCTCTCTGTGTGAGATCCCACAGCCCTTTTATTGGCTGCTCACCTGCAGCCTAATCAGGCAGCTCCCTACAGCTGGCCAACTGAAAATACCCAAAGGGAGTTTGGAATGGAGGACCTACCCAATTAATCCTCCATTTACTTCAGGGACCTATTAAATTTGGCTTTTCCTAAGCCAGTAACATGAACCCAGCATCACCTGCTGCAAAACCAGGCATTTTACCTGGCGCTCCTTGTATCCCACCTTCAACACTGGTGGAAACACACCAAATAATGATCTTTTCCATTGCCTCTCTCACACACTGTATAACATGCTCTGTGTGCTATTTTTTATTGTTCTCGCTGTATAATGTGCTGGGAATTCTCTTGTCTATTGCTCTCATTAAATTATGTGCTAGAAATCTCGATGCCCATTGCTGGCAAAGAGGAATGTGCTGGGGATATCATTACCCATTTCTGTAGCTGTGTAGTATAATGGGGTGCCAGTATCTGCTGTTCCCACTAATGTTCTGGCATTAAACTAACAATCTGAAGGACAATTAGAATTATTTCTTAAGGTGGCCACACACCATCAGTCGCACGAAAGATTGTCAGACCCGCCACTAACCTTCAGGGCTGAAACGGCAGATAAGGAGGTAGAAAGAATAGGATTTCTACCTCCTTCCGCTGACTCAGCCCTGACGACAGATTTTGCTCAGGTGCCTTCTATGGCGCCGGATCAAAATCTTTTGACCTGGCCGATCGGCGAGTCGACCGATATCAGCAGCCTCCTGTGATACCGGTCGACTCGCCGACTTGCCATACACGCACCGAATATCGTACGAAACTATGTTTTGTACGATATTATCGGTGCGTGTATGGCCAGCTTTACGTTAACATTATGTCTTCATAAAGAAAGCACAACATAGTCTACATTAGGAGACTTACTTTATATCTATAAAAATCTGAGTGTGGCATTTAATATGGTAGAGCTCTATTATTTGCAATGACAAACTTAATAGTACATATAGTATATTTCACTCAGTTCTTCAATTGGAGCAAAAAAAGTGGAGGGATGCTATGTGCATTGTGCGTAGAAAGGCATGCCAAAAATAAGCCCACCCCCCCACTATTACAAGCCACATCACTGATATAATATGCCTTGCCCGCCAACACTTTCTGGTTTTATCCACTTTTATCCACTTTCTGGTTTTATACACAATCCATGTTACAGTAGCCAGAACTGCAAGAATTCTAGCTGCCGATATTGGTCCCATAGACCAATTCGGCAGCTAATCGGCCCGTGTATGGGCACTGCCGATAGGACTGCCCGACCATTATCTGGGCTGAAATCGACCAGATCTCGATCGGGCAGGTTTAAAAATCTAGCCGGATCGGGGACTGTATTGGCTAGTTGATGTGGTCCCTAGACCGACTTTGCCTATGCCTGTCATTATAACTTGATCAATTGGCCCCAGGGCCAAACAATCGAATTAGCCTGGATTCTCCCGATAGCGGCCACCCGTAGGTGGGGGATATTGGGAGAAGATCCGCTTGCTTGGCGACATCGCCAAGGTGTATGAGCACCTTTAAGGTAGGCACCCAAGTCTTGAGAACAACCCAGGGCTCCTGGTTTACAATCTGCCCCTGCCAAAAACCGTAGAATTTTTCTTATTAAAGCAATAAGTTCTCTTCATTGCACTCATGTTGAACAAGAGGGTATGCTGCCTCTTTAATGGGTACTAACCAACCCAGAGTGGTAATCTGTGGATTTGGATCTGGCAAATGCCAGAGACTGCTGTAACATGCCATAGACATAGATATTGTTGTCTTCATGAGATGTGGATTAGTTTGGCCAGTATTTTGTATGTGGAACTAAATGTTCTTATCTAGCAGGGATCTCCCTCATATCCATGTTACCTGCACATGTTACAATATGAAGGTTAAATTAGTTTTATTCAATACTTCCTACTCTGTATACATCAGTTGGCATACATATTTAGGGAATAGGGGTCTTTAGTGGAAACTACATTTTAATTAGGACAAACAGTTATTGTATTTACCATTAAATGTAGCTGTCATTAACAGAATTGTTGCGGGCAGCCTCAGCCTTTGGATTGTTTTCTGGACTCCAAATTAATACGACCAAATCTGTTATCTTTCCCATTGACCCCCTCCCTGATGCCCTACAAACTCACATTGAAGGACTACAAGTGGTATCTTGCTTCAAATATCTAGGAATTATGATTCACAAAGACTTCAAAACATTCGAAACCCTCAATCTCGCACCAATTATGCAGACCTCCCCCTTACTCTCCCAGGTAGAATCAATTTGCTTAAAATGGTATTTCTCCCTAAATTTAACTATGCCTTCCACAATTCTCCGATTATCCCCAAAGCTCAATGGTTTAATCACCTCAATAAAATAATTCAGGGATTTCTTTGGGCTGGGGTACACCCCCGCCTCAATATAAAAATCCTACAAGCGCCCAGAAATAAAGGCGGGCTGGCATTGCCAGATATCAAAGCCAGTCAGCTTGTCTATTCACACTGGTGGTTCACGCCAGCAGCAGACAATCCAGCTGTCATGCTTGAAGCTGCGACCCTACGCTCCCTAGAAGCCCTAGCTAAACTCCCATACCGGGGCCCCTCTCGCTACTACCGCACTACTACCCCAATGCTCACTGTGATTACGATCTTCCAAAGATCTCTCCAACAGTCACAGAAATCCCTCCAGATATGGTCCCCTCGAACTCCTTTATGGGGTAATCCCACACTGGCCCATTTCGACTCTATGCCAGAGATTAGTCAATGGGCAGGTAAAGGCATTAAAACATTGCAGGATATTGTGAAAGATGGGGAATTGAAACAATTCAATACCCTTAAAGAGGAATTTGAGCTTCCCCCTGCCATGTATTTTTGCTACCTACAACTCAGGCATGCTTTTTACGCCCAGTTTCCTATTAGACCTATACAGGTGACAGACACCTCGCTTGAAAAATACCTGCATAGACCGGACTTGGGGAAGGCTATGTCATGGTTTTATAATCTACTATGGAAATCTACCCCAAACCCGCTAGCTAAGACCAAGGTTAAATGGCAGAGCGACATACCAGACCTGGACGACGAAATGTGGAAGGATGCTCTTGATCAGATTCCCGAAATAACAATGTCAGTCAGAGACAGGTTTATCCAAATTAAATTTATTAACCGTGCTTACTTAACACCCCACAGATTAGCAAAGATATACCCTCAAACATCAGACTTATGTCCCAAATGTAATACAGCAGTAGGCTCGTTTCTCCATGTATTCTGGGAATGTCCAGCCATTCAACAATTATGGTCAGCAGTATTGAAATACATCAATGAAACATTGGCTTTCCCTAACATACACTCCCCAAAGTTATGTTTACTGGGGGTGCTAGAGGACCTGGGGCTATCGTCATATCAACGGTTATGCTATTTACAATTGCTATTCTATGTTAAAAAAGCCATTTTGCTAAACTGGAAATCGACATCTGCCCCCTTGCTTACCTTTTGGAAAAAACTAGTCAATGATGTGTTACCTAAACAAAAATTGGTCTACATTTCCAGAGGCTTCCAGAGGTCGACACTGTCCCTGATGAAAGTTCCAGATAGGAACTGAAACGTCGGACTGAATAAAGCCTCACATTTATTTATCTAAACCTCTGTGATTCTTCTTGAAAAACATCCTGCGTGTGCTGTCATTCCAACCCTGTGTATCTACGCTTTCAGCACTGGCACCCAGGTATTATCTTGCTCTTATGGTGTGCAGCTTTCCAGCAACTCGTTTCTATATATATATATATATATATATATATAAACATATTTTCCTTTCTACAGCTACAGGTAGGTATAGTTAATCGTTTCAGTTAATCGTTTGGAGTGAATGGTGTGTGACTGTGTGAGTGACTATGAGATATGAAAGGCCAAGGGTGAAACAAGAAGGCAAGGGGGTCTAAGATTCAATCTGCTTTGCCTTCATACACACGTCTATTGATCCCATACCCTGCTTTTTTGTAGCCCAATGTTCATCCATGTGAAGGTTTTTTTTCCCTATTAGATGGGTTTTTTTTTTACCTTGCTATGGATGAACTAGAAGTTTATTAGGAATAATTTGAGCAAAGGGTAAACGTCCTAGACATGAGTAAGCCTCACTATTTCCCTATGATGTTATTTATTCACTGTTGCTATATTATTAGGCCCCCTGAGGAATGTTCCACCCGGAGTGAATGGTGTGTGAATGGCCAGTAACAGGGTTGAAGCATTGATGTGGCGTTACTGCTCACATGTGTAAACATGTGCCAATTCAACCAATTATGAGACAGCGGGTATGGTACTGTTGCATTATCAGGATCTTTGGTCAGAGCAGAATTTATTATTGTAGAGTTTAAAGATTTTGTAAAAACAATGTAACATTTTAGATTATAAAAGCATATTTAATTCTAATCAACTTTACAATATAAATGAATTAGAAATGTTCTATAATTTTAATTGTATATGTTAACATAACTGATACTGAAAACATTACCTTTTATCTTATACTATACTAAATACACAAGTATAACAAAGCCACCATTATCCTCCAGATGAGCAGTTTTGGCTGAAAGAGTTGATTATTTGAACACTGTTTCAGTGAGTTGGAGCTTCAGATTATTTATATTGATGTCAGGAGCACTTTGTTACAGAGCACTCTGTTTGACAACTCCCATGGCCTTGTAGTGACAACATCACGCCATATATTCAAAATAAATAGATGTTAAAGTCCTGGGTTTAATGCCCTAATATAGGACTTCTTTGAGCACAAGGGTGCGCTGTAAATTGTTTGTTTTGAATGAATTGCCGGTTTTGACCCTTTTGCCTGATTCTGATGCCACTGATTGTCGCCTGAACTGATCTGTGCCTGAATATTGACTAGATACTCTTGGTAACCTTTGAATACTGCGCCTGGGACTTTTTGTACTGCCTGTACCCAGTCTTCCTCTTTGGTCCTTACTCCAACCCCCGGCAGTAGCCGAGCAGTCCCTGACAAGTGAGGTATCTCAACAAAATAAAAACATTTATTTACAAGTGAAAAGTCGTCCCCAGTGTAACCTTCTGATGTTTTCTGTTTGCATTTTTCACATATTTTAAAGATATTTCCAGCTGCAAGTCTAATTTAATGCTTTACATCAGGTGTATTCTATTATTTCAAAAGTGACAGGTCCTCTTTTGCCCTGAGCATTTCATGATAGACACAGTGGTGCCTCCAAACATATCAGTATAGACACAGTGGTACCCCTGAGCATTTCGTGACAGAGTGGTACCCCCAGCATTTCATGATAGACACAGTGGTGCCCCCAAACATATCAGTATAGACACAGTGGTACCCCTGAGCATTTCGTGACAGAGTGGTACCCCAGCATTTCATGATAGACACAGTGGTGCCCCCAAACATATCAGGACAGACACAGTGGTACCCCAGCATTTCATGATAGACACAGTGGTGGCCCCTAAGCATTCTATTGATGCTGTGATACCATCCAGTGCCCCCATATTAACTAAAATGCTGTAAGAACATATATTACTATATATATGTTATTATATTACTATAAATATTCATTTTAATTTCAGTTCTAACACCTTCATGAAACATGGTCGGTTCTGCAGTCCATTTTCATGCTATTCCTTATTCCAGAAAATATAAAACTAGTCAATGCCTGCCTGCATAACATTATAAGCGCCAGTCAGCGAACCTTTTCAGAAAATCTACAAAACCAACTGCTGAGTGGAAGAGCATAGGAATTTACGTTCATGTTCCATTTCGCTGACTTAACCCCGCACTAAGGCTCGCAATTGTTTTTAGCACTATTTTTACATTCAGCGCGTCCCACCGAAAATCCTCTAGATGGCGCTGCCTGCTTAGGGCTAGACAGGACTCAGTGCCACTTGACTGCGTCAAATTTTCATTTTTTCTATTGTGACTTGCGCTTGCTTGGTTGCTGGGGAAACCGGAGTGTTTCCGTCTCCACTTGGGGTCGCGAATCGGAATTCAATATGGCTGATGGAGAGGCGGGAGTCTGAAGGCTACGTGAGCCGCGCAGTGGAGACACGGTTACCCTGACAGACAAGGTGACGATAAGGAATCTAATCTGGCTGTGTACATGCCTGCTTGCTGTGTGCTTTCGTTTTACAGTGATATATTCAGTTATACAGCAGGGTGTCCCCACTGGCTTGTGGTGCAGGTGTGCATGGTGCCCAGGAGGCATTCGCTCTGCCCTGCCATGGGAAACTACTGCAGGGGTGCTTGGGTATTCGGATTTGCTCGGTTTCCCATGCATGGGCCTGTAATTGGATATATATAATATTATTGTCTGAGCGCACCTGAACGCACCTGCTGCCGTTAGGGGAGTTCTTCATGGGGATACATGGCCTGGAATAGCAGGGGTAGGCAGCTAGAAGGTTAGTGTGAGTGCGAGCTAGTTACTGCTTGAAGTTGTTTGAATGGTGATTGGTTATTAAACAGTTCCAGTATGGGGACATAGCCAGAATCCCAGCTTCTCATTCCCTGCCATCTAGAGCTGTAAGGGAGGCACACGGATGAAGCCCAGGGATATGAGGCACAGGGATATGAGGCACAGGGATATGAGGCACAGGGATATGAGGCACAGGGATATGAGGCACAGGGATATGAGGCACAGGGATATGAGGCACAGGGATGGAGGCACAGGGATGAAGCCCAGGCCTGTGGCAGTTTTTAGAAGCATTTGCCAGAATATCCAGAGTGCCAATCCCTGCAATAAGCTGGTGACAGGCATACATACATGAAAGCTTTGCAGCATTAGCTAGGCAGGCATTTTCAAAAGAATATCCAAAGTGCCAGTCCTGTTCTGGGCCCTACGTTAAGGTGGTATATATAGACATATATACATTAAACTTTGCAGCATAAACTAGGCGGCCGTTTTTCAAAGAATATCTAAAACAGCAAGTAAACATTGGCCCCAAATCTCACTGTATAAACCTTGATTACCTGAGTACCTATAATAGCAAATAGGCATTCTTCTCAGATCTTACCCTAACTACTTCACAGGCTGGGCCATCTACCATTAGCACTGGGTCCTGTTTGTCTGCAGCCCTAAAGCCAGTGAGCCCATTGGCAAGTGATTACAGTTTGGTGTGAATGTTTATTATAACTGTTCCATAAGTTCCAAATAGTATTAAACTCCTGCCTAAGCCAATCTGTGCTTGGCTGTCTGGAGTTTATAAAAAATGAATGGGTTCATGCTATAAGAGGGAATTTTTAAAGAATAAGTTATAATTACTGAGCCCCCCCCCACAGTTACCCGAGACCCTGGGATACTTGGGTACTATCATCTTTTCCTTCCTGGATCTCTACAGTTTGGGTGCACATGCACAGTAGAGCGAAAAGTTTTTTTTTCTTCTTAGTTCAGCTTTTTACTCTACTGCTCATTTGCACCCAAATTGTAGAGAGGATCCAGGTAGGAAAAGATGATAGTGACTTAAGGTGGCCATACACGCACCGATATTATCGTACGAAACCTCGTTTCGTACGATAATCGGTGCATGTATGGCATGTCGGCGAGTCGACCGATATCGCAGGAAGCTGCTGATATCGGACGACTCGCCGATCGGACCAGTTTGAAAATTTTGATCGGGCGCCATAGAAGGCGCCTGACCAAAATTCTCCTTTCAGAGCTGAATCGGCAGAAGGAGGTAGAAATCCTATTGTTTCTACCTCCTTACCTGCCGATTCAGCCCTGAATGGTGTGTGGCGGATCTTACGATGTTTCGTGCGACTGATGGTCGTACGAAACATCGTCAGATCGCCACGTGTATGGCCACCTTTAGCGCTTTTACAGTAGTAGTGGGGCGGTTCGGGTTTTAGCAAAAGAGCACTGGTTCATGGTCTCAGATAAGAGATTGCAAGTGTGGGACCTGTTATCCAAAACCTGGAGTATTCCAGACAAGGGATCTTTCTGTAATTTAGCTCTTCATGGCTTAAGTCTGCTAAAAAATAATTTTAAATATTGTATAAACTGAATGAGATGTTTTTGCCTCCAATAAGGATTAATTATATCTTCATTGGGATCAGGTACAATGTACAGTTTTATTATAACACGGAAAAAATGAAGTAATTTTAAAATTGTCATTTATTTGCCTATAATGGTGTCTATGGGAAATGGCCTTTCCATAATTTGGAGCTTTCTGTATAACGGGTTTCCTGATAATGGATCTTATACCTGTGTAATCACTGTGGGTGTCTAACATTATACCTTTCCATCTCCTTTAAAGGCCATTAAGGCAGGGGCATTTATGGCCCCTGAGGCGGCTCCTCTGATGCTGCCCCCCCTCGCTTACCTTTACTGCGTCAGGGGGAGCCGCATAGCTAGTGTAAAGATTGCAATTGCAAAGGAACACATTTTACTGGAGGTTTTCCTTGGACCACCACATTATATGTTTTAGGGATATTAAGTAAGTAAACATAACAAGGGACATAGGGTTCAGGAGCAGGTGTGTTAATACACTGAAACTTTTCAATTGCCTCTTTGCTGTCCCAATCATTACCTGTCACTATCACTACCTTCTTTTGCCACGAAAGTTGGGGATGGTCTTCATTAAAAACAAAATAAGCCAATTACTTGGTGTTGTAAATTAGTTAAACTGCATAGTTTGCTGCGGGTCAGTTCACATATATCGGCTAATTATCAGGTGCTATTCACTGGTCATCTGTTTAATTCTTTAAATTCATTTCATTTGCACTTACTGCCAGAACATTTGGCCATGAGCACAGGTAGCATTAGTTCTTATTCCCTGCTGAAGAAAAATGCAGGCTGGGAGAAACAGATCCCCACTTCTGCAGCTCCATTTATCTGCGCTGAAAAGTATAGCTTCCACTTGAGAGCTGTTACATGGAGCGGACCGGAGGTAGGCCTAAATAATGCAAAAGCGGACATTTTCTGGCCAATCTCCGCTCTGTGTACTGTGGGAAATTGGGTGACCATTATGGGTTTCAAATGGGTTTCGCTAAGATCGGGGGAATTAAACTCCTCCTCTGTTCCGTAGACAGATGTAGCGTACAAAGATGCAGGTGTGATCCTACAATGGCAAGACTTCATGGATTAAGGTTTTGTGGCTTAAGGTTGGGCACAGTTGAAGCTGATCTGGTTTTGACTTTAACTATGCATGCTTATGTTTGGCAATTGTCACCAAAAACTTGGGGAAAGGTAATGAAGCCTCTAGACGTGGTGGCTGCCAACTTGCCTGTACTATTGCCTTTTATTAATTGGTATGCTAAAATGGGGCACTAAAGGGGAGAGTGGTTGGTGAACTTCAGCAGAGGGGAGAGGATGTTTAAATGGCTTTCCTTGTCCTTTAAACAAGAACAGATTTTTTAAAATGTATCTGATTGTGTGTAAAAAATAATTGACACCAACAATTCAGCTGGATAATGGTTTGTACCAACTGTGATGTTTTTTCACTACATAACCCACAATACATTGCACTCTGATGTTGCTTTCCTTATTGCAATGATGCCCAACCAGTGGCTCGTAAGCAACATGTTGCTCATCACCCCTTTTGATGTTGCTCCCAGTGGCCTCAAAGTAGGTGCCTATTTTTTTAAAATCTCTGACTTGGAGGCAAGTTTTGGAAGCACAGAGACACTGTTTTATTTCAAGCAGAACCTCCTGCAGGCTAACAATCCACATGGGGCTATCAAATAGCCAATCACAGCCCTTATTTAGTACCCCCAAATAACTTCTTTCATGGTTGTGTGGCTCCCCAACACTTTTTACATCTGAGTGTGGCTCATGAGTTAAAAAGGTTGGGATCCCTGCCTTATTGATATCACGTGTGCAGGGAATTGTGGGATTTTGAGGATGCACGTTGAGGACAGTCAGTTACGTATACATTTTTTTTTTTTTTTGGTAATCTCAAATTAGCCAGCCAGATCAGTAGGAGAACAGGGGCCAGGCTTAGGTAACTGTTTCAAACCATATTATTACATTATCAATCATAAAAAGGCTGCATATTTTTAGTTATTGTATATTGCAGACCTGCTTGAAATTATGTTTACTTTTTGAAAAGCTTAATATGTGTTTCCTTGGAGTTCCCCTTTAATTATGGCCAGTAAAAGTGTATGGTTCCGCAATATGAACTAGGAAATATGAACTAAGCCACATAAGAACCCACAAGCAGGTCTTTAGGAGCAACAGTCAGCCTTTCTATCTGTAGTGATGTCCCCTGGGTCTTTACTGCACTGACAGTGTATTGAGGCATTTCTTCCCCTAGGCACTACACACATGCACACCACCATACATATATGCACACTACACACACACCACCATACATACATACCCTACACACATTCACACTGCCATACATACATACATACATACATGCACACTACACACATACACACTACAATACATACATATATGCACACTACACACATTCACACTGCCATACATACATACATACATACATACATACATACATATATGCACACTACACACATTCACACTGCCATACATACATACATATATGCACACTACACACATTCACACTGCCATACATACATACATACATACATATATGCACACTACACACGTTCACACTGCCATACATACATACATACATACATACATACATATATGCACACTACACACATTCACACTGCCATACATACATACATATATGCACACTACACACATTCACACTGCCATACATACATACATACATATATGCACACTACACACATTCACACTGCCATACATACATACATACATATATGCACACTACACACATACACACTACTATACATACTATCTACACACACAAGTCCGTGCCGTTTTGGCTACACATAGAGGTTTTTTTAAGTGTTAGCGCTGGCGCAATTACAGCAGTACTGATTGGCTGAACGTGGAAGCCCCGTGTTCATCCTAGCATAGCTATCTGACAGCTCCCTATTGATGTATAAATGGATAGTGCCAGTCTGCCCGATTCCCAGTGTAGTAAAATGCTGTGTGATTGTGCCTGTAGGGATTAGCGCCCAAAGCATTTGCACTTATTTATGTTGGATTGATGGAAGATTTACATGAGCTACAGAGAGATGCTGATCGCTAATGGGGGTTTGCACACATAAAACTTCCAGTAGCCTGTAAGTTTGCTGCCGGGCCGGGTAAGCAGACTTGCTATTGCCTTTGTGTGAGAGCGGGTCAGGCTCCCATACACTTTGCTTTGCCGCCTCCGAGCGGCGGGTTTTTGCTTTTCGCGGACTAAGACCGGTCTGGCGGGATCCGTCCCCTTCTGCTGATTGTTGTGTGTTTGGCTGAGGCAGTTACAGTAGGGAGCTGTTCTCCCCACGGTGCGCACCGGGATCCCAGGCTGCAGCACGGCGGAGCGCTTCCAGCAGCAGGTAAGCTCGGCCATAGCTACTAGTAATACCCGCATGGGGCTGCACTCCTTCATTAGCTGTAGCGCTCAGCCCATGGGCCGCTGCTTCTGCCGGGGTTTCTGCACTCTACCGTTAAGATTTATATATATATATATCTACTAAAATCAAGAACGAGTACCGGCTACATCTTTAGCCCACAAGCGCAATATATCCAAAAGGGTTTAGAACTTCATGGCATGACTTCAAATATGTACTTGTTACCTGTACACCTGCCTTGTTGCTGTGGTTACAACAAACACTGCATGCAGGGCCTTTACTAGTTCTTTAGGTACCAAACAAATACAACATATATTTTTATATAACATATCATTCCACCTTCTAAAAGTAATATGAAAAAGTGATATGGTTTCTCTTTTTTTATATACATATGGTATGTGAGTATATATATATATATATATATATATATATATATATATATATATATATATAGATACAATTCTTACTTATTGAATACAATTGCAATTGTAAGCATCAGCATCCCTGAACTGATTACAGTAACTATTCAGCACTGTTACATGTATTAAAACCCTGCTGTGATCCAAGGATTGCTTTGTGACATTAAAAATAAGCTTTTACTTGTTTTTACTCAGATATGGTTTATTTATTACAAAAACTAATATAGCTCCCATTTATCATAAAAAGTAGTCTCTTGACCATAAATTACAAGGCAAGTAGGAAAGCACATTTGTCACTGAGTAAGGTCCCTGATATGTTTTCAGCTTTTTAGATTACATGGTGAGCTGGGTTTGTGTTCTAGTCTTATGCAATCAAAATAGTTAGTTGTTGTTTGCCTTGGTAAAGGATATGGACATAGACTATAAAACTGTTTTTTAAAGGGCATATTTAAAACAGTTATTGGAAATATTTTATGTTTTTTTTTAGTTAAAATGTAGTTCTGTTTATTAAATATAGTGACCCAGTTACTAATAAATATATATATATATATATATATATATATATATATATATATATATATATAATATTGGAAAGTTGCTTGGAATTACATATTTGGGTGGAGGTTCACGTTAACTTTTTTTTACCCCACAGGCCAGTTATTTTAGTGAAAAATTTCCATGAACCATGGCCACAGGAGGAGGTCCACCAGATGAGGCATTGAGCGACCAGGATTTACCTAACTGGAGCCATGAGTCTCTTGATGACAGGCTTAATAATATGGTAGAGTTTTTAACTTTTTAACCACCATATATTTGTATCATGCCAGTTAGCCCATGTTAAAGGAATAATAATAACCTTGTTTTTGTGTGATATTGTAAGGTGCTCTTCATTGAATATTTTATTTTTAAACCTTGCACATAGTTTAAGGGCCTTCAGATTTTCCAACAGCAGCATGCTGGGTCACCTTACTACCCATCTTTATTTACCAAATGCCCCTACACTGGTGTAACACTTCCCTACTTTCTCTAAATTTCCCGACCCCAGCAGACTGCATCCACCAATGCTTCTTTACTGAGCCCTCCTGCTCCAGCTCTCTGCTTCGTACCTTTGCTTCTCTTCCAGATGTCTCCGCACCGAGCGCCACTCTTATACTTTGCTTTTTATTCAAGGACTGGAAAGGGCAGAAGAAGGCCAACAGATCAACAGAGAAAAACAAGAAAAAGTTTGTAGAGTGTGACTTACGACTTACAAATGATATCTCTCCTGAGTCATCTCCTGGTGTTGGTCGGAGGAGAGCCAGAACACCACACACCTTTCCGCACACCAGATACGTTTCTCAAATGTCAGTTCCAGAGCAGGCAGAACTGGAAAAGCTCAAACAGAAAATCAATTTTAGTGACTTGGATCAGGTATATTTTGCACCAGATTTACTTCAGTTCTGGGCTTATGCATTTCCCCAACAAATATGTCAAGTTTATTTGCTCTTAATATAATTTTCTTTCTACAGAGGAGCATTGGAAGTGATTCTCAAGGCAGAGCTACAGCAGCAAACAATAAACGTCAGCTTGCTGATAACCGCAAGCCATTCAATTTCCTGCCATTGCAGTTAAACACAAACAAGGAGAAGTCTTCTAAAAGTCCACCCAAGAGGGAATCCAGTACTATTTCTTCGACAAAGGATTTTCTGGCATCGGCTTTCAATAAAGATTTTTTATCCAATTCTCAAGCATTCCTGGAAGAAGAGAGTCAAAGGGAACCAGCTATTGATAGTAGTCAGGTAGGATTTAATATTCTAAGTTAAATGGTGTGCATTTAAAGGTAAAAGGGGTAGATAATCACTGATGGTTCTAGCAAGCCATAATGCAATTTGTTCACATGCAAAGCATTACACTTATGCCTTCCAGCAGATTAAGTGTCAGGTTAGTAAATACTAATTTCCTTACTTGGTTTTGAAGCTTTCACGTTCAGATGAAACTTTGCTTTTTTTCTGAACCTGATACATTCACAGTGATTCCTAAGCTTAGGCTGACTAGGATTACTAATGGGTGTACTTCAGTCATAATTTCCTAGCGGTTGGAAAGATGATCCTTGTTGCTTTTGTTGTATTTTTTAAAATATTTTTTACTTGGAGGTAGAAATGCTCAGATCATGTTTTTTCATGCTGGAGGTGTTGCAATCTGTAATTGTTTCATCTTATACAAAAAGTGTAATGTATATTAGCCTTCTATTTTGGAGACTGTGCCCTGTAGCTGGCATTACAAAGTCCTTTTAATGAAATACAGTCATTTATTCATACATCACAAAACTAACTGGAGCACCGTGGGATGTCAACACATTGTACAGTACTGCAGAATAACGACAACATGCAAAGGGGGTGTCCCTTTTATTATAGAAAGGAATAATAACTTCCAGGCTGGCTGGCATATCTATGTGATGTGCTGCATTATATCCTGGGTCTGAATAGGCACAGACATAACATCAGTCCTTTAGCCCAAACAAATTTTTGCACCAAAATGTGCCTTGTGTCTACATCAGCAGCCTGGATGGGAGCAAATGGTAGTTTCTCCTCTGATGTAAATAACACACTGTGCTCTGTAATACTTAGGCTGATGGCACATGAGCCACTTCTTAGCCTGGCATGTTTGAGCCTCGTTGCAACTGTAAAACAACTGAATGGACCAAAAGAGCAAGTTTTTAACTTCAAAATTCTTTTGTGGTGTTTTTTAGCCAGCTAAAACATGATAAGCAATATAAATCTTATTTTGTTTGGTAAAATTAATGATTAATAAATTGTGCATTTAAAAATAAAACTGGTGCATTTTGATTGTTGGTGCCTGTTTTAATTTGTAAGTCGTGCAACTCGGCTCACTTTTGTAGCACAGGATTATGTAATGTAGTGGATAATGGAAAATTACCTGTGGGGATGCCTGAAATTTTGTTGTTGCAATCAAAATGCCATTGTTCCACAGCCCTTCTGCTGAAATGAGTTTAGGGATAAACCATTAGGATTGTTTTGTGTTTAACATGAATTTAAGCCGCTTAGTTGGCATCAAGTATGTGAGGCTTAAAAAGAAAAATCACTGTTGAGAGAATTTTTGCACTTTGTATATATAAATGGTAGTAGCCATAGTGTTTCTTTGACTAAACTAGTGCATACAGTAGTATTCATTTCGGCAATAAAGTTCTGGCTGCACAGTTAAAGTTATCAGTTCTAAGGGAAAGTAAATATTTATCCTTTTTATATTTTCCTAATTATACTCTACTAAGAAGTGTTCATTATTAAATATATATTTGTTAGCTAAGTTTCATCGCAAAGAAGAAAAACCCCTTTATCTACACTCTCGTGCCTTTTTCTGTAGGTTGTGAGTAGACTTGTTCAAATTCGTGACTATATCACCAAGGCCAGTTCCCTGAGAGATGACCTTGTTGAGAAAAATGATTTGTCTGCAAATATTGACCGATTATCAAACTTAATTGAGCACCTGAAATTCCAGGAAAAGTCTTACCTTAAATTTCTTCAAAAGATGCTTGTAAGTGTGACCTTTATTGAACATGTTAAAGTATGCCTTGCATGTGGGCTATTACGCTTTAGCACTGCTTCCCAGTTCTTTTCTGATTTATCACTTGGTTGTTTATGCTAATGCAATATTTCAGGCTAGCGAAAATGAGGAGGATGATGTTCGGACAGTAGATTCAGCAATGGGATCTGGTTCTGTAGCTGAAAGCACATCATTAAACATTGATGTGCCGTCTGAAGCTTCAGACACCACGGTAAGCAGCTCTCTATAATGCTAGCTGAACAAAATGAAATTGAGCTTTTGAACTACAAATGCGTAACCATGAGGATCCCAGTCTTGAAGGGATACTATTATCCTTATTTACCCCTTTTATTAAACCATTTCTTTGTATACAAAAGCTGTAATAGGGCTTTAAAAGCTCTGATTTTATGTATTATGTTGTTCAAGGGCAGTGGCACACTAAGTTCTATCTGCCTGTGTGTTTTCTTGTGGATGGGGACCAAACTCCTGCAGATACACATCCATAGGCTAACCTAAAAATCTCTCACGCCCTGCCTGTGTAGTCGTTTAAAAATTTGTGAGCATAATGTGGGAAAGGGGATACATTATGGAGAAAGAACCGTGAAATCTGGCATCATAGTTCAGGGTAAGGTTCAAGGCTAGAACTCAAAGTTATAGGCAGGAACATCGGAAAGAGTGGAAGAGGTTGCTGGACTTTTGTGTATTTTATCTTGATGTTGTCTGTTTGTGATAAGCTCTGCATCCTTTAGCAATTATATACATGCTTTATTAGATTCGGTAATGCAGGATGTTAGGGCTGCCACAAAACTACCAGGAAACTACCAGAAATTCTCTACATAAGCCCAAAAAGTGTTTCCAAATGCAGAGTGTTGAGTTATAAAATCAGATCACTCATAAGCCAAAAGTTGGAATTGTATGTGATTTTCATAACCATCTTTGCAATGATACACTGTCATGCAGCCACTGTAGAAGAGTGAGTTACTATTAAGTGTTTTTTAAAGAACAAGTAAACTTTAAAAAAAAAATATATATATTTATTTTGTTTCTCTGTCACAAGCAGCAGAACTTTTTTGCTGACTTACTTGTCTAGCTTGAAGCCCCGCAACCTTCTGCTTTATGAGGACTCCTCTCTCCGACTATGATGATCTCAAAGAGGTGCCTACTGCGCATACATGATTGGTTTTAATTAGAGCAGAAGCTGTGAGCATGCCCAGTAGTTGAGGTCTTCATAGTCTGAGAGATGAGGGTCATTTTAGGGGATTTCAAAATAAAAAGTTAATAAGTTATGTGACTAAATCTAAACATTCTGTTGGCATTGTACATTTATTTGTATTAACCATCAAGACCTAAACTTGCTTGCATGGGATTTTGGATTTCAGTGCAAACTGCATTTGAGCCTTTATCTGCTGGTGTGTAATTTAGACACATACACGGACAACTCAATCACATCAGTTTGGCCTGCTGGAAGAAAAGTCTAATCCACCTTCAGGTCAGCTGGTAGTCAGGGGACCCCCTACTCCACTGTTAAAAGAAAATGTGTTGAATTTCAGTAGTTAAAAATGTTTGTGTTAATTCCAAACACTGAATAAGATTGATTGCCCATTTTAAAGGGGAGCCTTCACCCAGCAACACTATCAACAATGGCTAAGGGTTTATCTTTGCCAATTTCTGCTGTAGGGCTGAGCATATGGCCATTAATCCTGCAGTCCTGGTGAATCTTCAATCCCCACTGTTCCAGTCATAATTAACCAAATAAAACAATGGTGGCTATACACGTATGAGCCCCTCTCATGGTATTCATCCTTTTGGCACAAATACCATATAGATTGGCACATGTATGGCAGCCTTAAAAGACCAAATAAAATGAAAGTATTATTTCATATACATTGTTAGTTTGTATCAGTGATCCAGCACCTACAAATAAAAACAATTCTTTGCAAAACATTTCCTGTTTTATATAAGTGTTTTCAGTCTGTAATCCTCTATGTCAGTGCTGTCCAACTGGCGGCCCGCGGGCCGCATGCGGCCCGCGACCCCCCTCTGTGTGGCCCCCCACCTGTCTGGCTGCTTTGATGGCTTACTCTTGTGTAAGCTTTTAATGGTATCAGTACTGTGATTAACTGCCCCCCCTGCATGGTTCTCACCTCAGATTCAGGCTGTAATCAGGCTGTATTGTTTAAATATGTAATTCCCTGTGTTGTTCACACCTTTTAATCTCTGCATTGTTCCCCCCCTGCAGTGTTCACACCTCAGGCTCAGGTTGTAATCACCCCCATTGTTCCCCTGTTCACACCTCAGGAGCAGTAGAAACCCATAAATAATCCCTGCACACTACAAAAAGAACATATACTGAGGTGGTACTGCAATTAAAAAGTTTTTTAATATATAGTTATTGTGCAGACAGTAGGAGCAGTGCCAGCATTGTGTCACTGTAGGCTGCCTGTGTGTGCCATACACACAGGCATCATAGGGCAAGCAGAGTATGGCACACACAGGCAGAGTATGGCACACACAGGCAGAGTATGGCACACACAGGCAGAGTATGGCACACACCAGCCAAGAATGGCACAAACTAGCCAAGAATGGCAAACACAGTGAAAGTATGGCACACGCAGGCAGGGTAGGGAAGGCAGAGTATGGCACACACAGGCAGGGTAGGGCAGGCAGAGTATGGCACACAGGCAGGGTAGGGAAGGCAGAGTATGGCACACACAGGCAGGGTAGGGAAGGCAGAGTATGGCACACACAGGCAGGGTAGGGCAGGCAGAGTATTGCAGGTTTTTGCTGTACTACAACCATTAATATGGGTATGGTCATGTGATAACATGGGTGTGGTTTCAAGTGGGTGCGGTTTCAAAAAGGGGAGTGGTCAAAACTGGCTTCCATTATCGGCCCTCCACCATGTAGGTCAGAAAAATTCCGGCCCTCGGTACAACAGAAGTTGGACAGCACTGCTCTATGTAATCATTGATGACATTTGAAGAATTTGAATAGAAATTTTTGGTGCTTTTCTTTTAAAGTGGTGAATGTAAAACAATTGTATTTCTCAAATAACTAGAATTAGTTATTTCACAAGTAATATTGTGCTTTAGGCATTTAACGATTAACTTGTTAGTTCTGCAACGTAATTGTGAAAGGGATTTTTAGACACACTTCAGTTTGGCTGCATGGCTGTAATTACAGATTCTTATGAGATGTATCCCCGTATGTGGGGAAGTTCTCCTAAAAAATAACTTGAATATCAAAGTAACTTGTGTATTTTTCTGTCTCTCAGACCTAAAAGGGAATCTGGGATGTCTCTGCTTGCGTCATGTATTAATACATCTGCAATGTAAAGTGGTGTACTCCCCTGTGTATCAACTTGGTATTAACTTGGAATGTGTATTCTGTAAATGTCAGAGTAGCTCAAAACATTCATTGCTGCTGGTAGAATAAAATATATTTGAATATTGTCACTTCTGTAGTAGTTTGGAGTTTTTAGCAGTTATTTGGTTGCTAGGGTCCAAGTTACCTTAGCAACCAGGGAGTGGTTTGGATGAAATAAATAGAAAAGAAAGTTACAAAAAGTAACAATAAAACTGTAGCCTCACAGAGCAATAGTTTATTGGCTGCTGGGGTTAGTGATAAATACTTAACTATAACAAATAAATAATGTTCAGTTAAAAAGTTTCTTAAAATAGGTCATTCTATAACATACTAAAAATTAGCTTAAAGGTGAACCACCCCTTTAAGCAAAGTCTTATCATAATATATAAATACTATGATAAAAATGGGCTTAAAAAAATATATCCTTTTGTTGTGGTTCTATCCAAAACCACTGCGCTGGACCACTCAGTTTAAATACGTTTATAATCTAGAAAGATATGAAAACCTGCCATGTCAAATTACACTCAATAGAGACCAATTTTTTGAATAAATTATTCTTCATGCTTGAATGATTCACTTGCCAGTGTAAAAAGACAATGCCTTGTACTTGATCTTAACTTATTTATCAAAAGTTGATGTTATTGGAAAAAGTTATTTTCATGTTGTTTAAATGTACTTTGGTAGATTCTAGACATTATTATATTTAAATTTTGGAAAGGCCACTTATTTGGAAAATCCACATTCCATGCATTTTGGTCATAAATCCCATATGAATGTTTCAAAGAAACTACGTGGCGCATATGTTTACTCACCAGATAATTACATTAATGCGGGTCGGCCGGTGACTTTGGAAGCACATTAAGCACAAGTGACAAAACGTTCTCTCTGCCATCACCCTAATAAAGTAGCCTGGACTAAGTACTGTCTCCGTAGAACTGAGCTTCCTTAATTAAATTATTTTCTCACACTTATAAAACTTTGCAGCAATATGGGGCCAATAGCAGAGCCAAATCTCTTTTCTTCCCCTTCAGTGGTGCCCCAGCCAAGAAGAACACAGGATATGTTGCAAGTTTAACAGGTCCCCAATACATATCTGTGAACTCCAATCTTAGACTGGCGCTCCAACTTGTGATAATTGTTAATTAATACCTTCTGTTATACGCACTAAAAGCCTCATCACTTTTTAAATGTAACTGCAATTGAATTTTTTTTTTATCCCTTTCTGGTTCTGACCTTTGAAACAGTGTAATAGAAATCCATTCACCACCAGGTGTTAAGCAGCTTGGTTTTACCACATTATACAAAATCTAATTCTAAATCACTTTTATGTGGCGTGTTTGTGTTGTACACTTTAGTGCTCTAACCTGGGGCGACACGTCTTTTTATAAACTACACTGGCCCAGGGATACGCCGTAGCACGTCGCTCAATTTTTCCTTTGTTCAAGGCAACCCATGCACTGCCCTAGATGAGTGCATTCATCTTTGCATTCTGTACCTGCTCTGTGCTTTGTTAGGCGCTGGGACGGTGGAACAATATGGCAGCATGGTGCACCACTGCAGTTTTTAAAGAACAGGTGGTCCAGCACAGGATAGAAAGTAAGCATCTGAAATCCTTGGGGCAGGGGTTCTTAACATTCTGACACTCTACAGTGATTCTTCATTTTGTTCTCCTTTAAACAATTTACACAGTCTCTTTCCTCAGTGATTGGCTATGTGTTACTTGACATAACTAATATAACTATATGCAGTTCCATAATTGAATTCATTTTTCAGTTAGTTAAATTAGTTTCATATTTAAGTTTCTAAATTCTAATCTAAGTTGTTAAGAAATATTGTAATGAGTTGTCATGTCGCAATGCAGATAAATACCTCAGTATGTAATAATGTGTCTAAATTATTTGAGCAGTTAAACACCATTCTCCCCTCGCTGCTTGGTAACATTACCAGCATTTGTAAAATTGGCCCAAAAGTATGCAGGCCAATACAAAAGATATTTGGTAACTTGTGGCTGTTGTATGTGATACAACTGTAGAATAAATGAAGCATCAAAGATGTTTGAGGCTTCAGATCACTTTTTTTTTTTTTACTGATCTTTACCTTACTGCAGGTCTAGAAATATTGCATACAGACTTTGCATCCCTTGTGTGAGCAATTCAGATTTCATGGATGTTTCGGTCTAGATCTTAAAGGACAAAAAAGGCACCAATATGTTACACACCCCTCCACCCTAGTGAATTAAATTAACTTTTTCTCCACACCGGAGCGCATTTTTGGGGAAAAATGCACTGACTTTTCACTGATTTTTTTAAGGGTTTTAAGCATCACTCTGACGTCTTTCCTGTATTTGCCAGAGATCCCCAGACTTGGATCACCAGCCCAGGAAAAAAAATACTGATTTAATTCACTGGAGGGTGCCAAACATATTAGCACCACCCAGTGAAATAAACTTTTAAAAGGGGAATAACTAATAATAAAATATGGTATAACTGAATTAATGTTATAGTTTCTGATAGTGTTATAGGTATTTAGCAGATTTGTTTTTCCCTTCAGGGTGTAGATCCTCAGCAAGAGGCAAAGGAAGAATTGAAGAACATGAAGAAGCAGCATGCCTTGCTTACTAGGATGCTTCAACAGCAAGAGCAGCTCAGGGCACTAAAGGGAAGGCAGGCAGCCTTACTTGCATTACAGCACAAGGCTGAACAAACTATCGCTAAAATGGATGAATCTGGTAAATACAACATTTTGCAAATATTCACTTCCCTGACATGTTGTTGTAAATTTTGATTGTTTAGGGTTATTCCTAATCGTATTTTCTTTCTTAGTTGTGACCGAAACCACAGGAAGTGTGTCTGGTCTTAGTTTAGCATCAGAACTCAATGAAGAGTTGAATGATCTGATCCAGCGCTTCCACAACCAGCTGCATGATTCTGAGGTAAACTGTGTGTGCAGAGCAGTGACTGATATCTATATAAAGGCTTACCTTACTGTTTTTATTTCCCTTTATTATGGCATTGATTGCCAATTCAGCTTTCATGCTAAACGTGCTAAATAATCCCAGTGGAAATGTATATCAGATGACTAGTATATTCTGGGGACTGTTTTTATACTGTTAACTCCATGTACCCAAAGACCTGTATTTAGCATTGTTAACTATGAGTTAAAATTATGGATATGGGGCACTTCTTTATAGAAGGGGAGTAAATGAGGAGGAAAATATTTCTTTTCTGTAAAAGTAAGGATTTTTGCATGGGATAAATAAAGAGGGAAGAGAAGCATGGGATGAAGGTAATTGGGAAATGAATATATATGTATAGAATGATGGAAATTGAGGGCTTTTGGTGTAAAAGGGACAGGGTAACCAAGTGGAATGTACATGGGGAAGGATGTATGGAGTAAAGAGGAAGAATTTCTATACTAAATAAGGTTGGAAGGATTTTTTTTCTTTAAGGAAAAGAAAAAGAGCTTGGGTTTGATACTTATACCGGCACTTTAAAGGAGTAGTTCACATTTAAATTAACTTTTAGTATGTTGTAGACAATTAAAATATATTTTTATATTTGCATTTAGTCTTCATTTTTATCTTTTGTCGTTTTTGAGTTTTTTTAGTTTTTCAGCAGCTGTCAAGTTTCAAATTTTATCAGATATCTAGTTGCTATGGTCCATTGTACCCTAGCAACCAAACAGTGGTTTAAAAGAGAAAGGTGATACAAAATAATTAAACTGAAAAAATTTACCATTGGAAAAGATGCTAAGAATAGGACATTCCGTTACATACTAAAAGTTAGCTTAAAGGTGAATTACACACTTAATATTATATATATATATATATATATATATATATATATATATATATATTAGATGTATTATAGTCTGTAGTTTTTTATTGTGAGAATGTATTTGTTTTCATTGTATATAATGGCTAATTCTGTCAGTAGTATATAGTTATCGATGTGTATAGTAGTATAGCAATGTATGTAGTAATGTATATAGTATTATAGCAATGTAAATGGCATGTGGATTGTAAAGATTAATGTATAAATAAGAAAATTATTCAATGGATATTTTCTTTTTAGGATCCACCTGTGCCAGATAACAGGAGGCAAGCAGAAAGCCTTTCACTTGCTAGAGAAGTTTACCGAAGTAGAAACTCCTCCTCCTCAGATACCCCTTTAGAAGACAAAAGCCCCCTTTTCAATAAAGTTGGTGTGCTGCTGGAGAAAAAACAGAAAATGGATACCCTTTTAGGAGAACTACACACACTCCATGACCAGCACCTGAATAATACTGCATGTAAGTTGTGGAGTCAAAAATGAAGGACTTTTGTACTTTTGCCCTGCAGTCAAAAGCCTCTGGGCTGCTTTGCAGGTTACATGTAAGCATACATTTACATTCCATATTTTCTGGCCAAGTCAAATATAATTTAAAAGATAATTCAGATAATATTAAAAGTATCGCTTTAGCATACTTTTGCTCATACTAAAAGAACTTGCATTGAACAGTGACTCGGAACTCGCAGTGCATATTTTATAGATCTCCCTTTTGTGCCTATGTAGAACAATCAGTCACTGTCATTCTGAAATGTACACTAGTGATTAATAATAGAACCACCTGTGCTCTGGAAGCCATAATGATAGACATTGTTCTACTCTAGGAGCAGGTTTGGCAATATATACCTCAATGTCTTCCTTTTGCATATTGCAAGCTGAGTTCCTCTATTGTTCTCGAAAAACATGAACTGTTTCAATACAGAAGTGTTTCTGGTCATTTATACCCCAGAATATGGGGCATATTTATTATAGTGTGTAAGCCAACATCACCAGTGATGTTGCCAATAGCTACCAATCAGATCTTTGCTTTTGTTTTCTAACTTGTAGGATACTGTTCAATTCTAATTGCTGATTGGTTGCTATGGGCAAAAAACTGGTGATGTTAGATGCACACTGTAATAAATATGCTCCTATATCTTTATAATTGTTATTTCACATTGTAGTTATGGTGTCTTCAGTCTCCCCTCGAAGAAGCACAGACCAGAGAACTTTGGGCTGTGCTATTTCTGCTGCATTATCTTCTGATAATAGGGCAGCAAACAGCCCAATAACTGTGGGAACCTATCAAGCGGCATCTGTTAATGAAAGTGAAGATGAAGAGAATCAGAACCCTGCTGAGAAACTTAAGTATGTTTAATGGTGACGGCACCATATTTTCTTTCAATACAAAAAAAATAATTGTGATATTGTATAGACTCCTGTAACTTATTCTTTGAGATGTGGGACATCCAAGCTCAGCATATGTAGTGCCTGTGACTTTGCATAGTGCATAGTGCCTGTGTTTTAAAATACACATATTGGTGTATTTAAAAAAAAAAAAAAAAAAAAAAAAAATGAATAAACTTTTTTTTTTAAAATCTCTAAAAGTACTCTATACAGCCCCCAGAATAACATACATTTTTCCTGCACCTAGATTTATTACTCCATATTACAGCCTGCACATGCCTGATTGATTTTAATTGGAGCAGAGGCAGTGAGCCTGCCCAGTAGGCACCTCTTTGCGATCTTCATACAGACAGACAGAGAAGGAGTGCTCAGAAAGCAAAAGGGGGCAGGGCTTCACTCTAGACAAGGAGGCCAGTAAAAGAGCTGTAGTTGATGCAGGAAAAAAGGCATGTTTTCTGGGGGCTTACTTATCCTTTAAATAAACTTCACACACTTTCCAGATTTTTTTTTTAAATTAATAATGGATGGTTCCAAGAAAAATGATCTAATGGAGCTGTTTGTGGACAATGTTCTACAGCTGTGCCACAAGTTCATCATCTACAGATCCACCCATAACAATGGCATCCACCTGTCACTGTTCACATGGGTGGAGTTTATTGGCTGAGATTCACCCTTGTTTGCAGCGACTTGTCATTTAAGTTAATTGCAGCAACTATGATCATCTAGGAGTGGTATAGCATATTATGGCAGAGGAAACACACTCTGTAGTATTAGGATATTTGAAGAATATGAAGAAACAAGGAAAGAGGTGTTTATATGGATATAACCAATGAAAAGAATAAATTGTTTTGTAACTAAGTTTAATTTAGCTGTTACATGAAAATTCCAAACCTTTTATTTTTAAAAACTTCATTTTTATTTCAATTTTCTGTTCCTAGGAAGCTAAAGGAGGTTAGAAAAAGACTAAATGAGTTGCGTGAGTTGGTTCATTATTATGAACAGACTTCCGATATGGTGACAGATGCTATGAATGAAAATACTAAAGATGAGGATGAAACTGAAGATTCAGAATACGAGTCTGAGCAAGAAGATGATGAACCAGCTACCAATATAAGGTCTAGAAAACATATTAAATTGACATACAATGGCACTTATTGTATTTGCATTTCATTGTTCTTTTTTATGGGAGTTATAAAAAAAAAAAAAAAAAAAAAATTCTTAATACAGAACTGTAATACTCAATTTTTCAAAAAGTTTGTTGATAAGGAAGTCATTGCGGATAGCACTCTGGGGGAAGGTATTTTTGCCTTATAAGGGCAGGGGTACAGGGGGAAATTAGTCACCCAGCGACAAATCTTTGTTGTTGCGGGTGACTAATCTCCCCGCAATGCCATCCCACCGGCTAGAGTGTAAATCGGCAGTGGGATGGCATACGTGTCGCTGAGATGTCCCGCAATTGGCCAAAATTGCCTTGAGAGGAAAATTCGGCGATTTTGGGGAAATCGTGGTGCCACGTATGCCATCCCACCGTCGATTTACATTCTTGCCGGTGGGATGCCATTTTGGGGAGAGTAGTCGCCCGTGACAAGGGAGATTTGTCATGGGCAACTAATCTCCCCGTGTGCCACAGTCTTTAGTGGTGCCAAGCTTTAACTGTTGGTTCCAGGGCTGCAATTTTTGCAGTGGAACTTTTGGAGCAGGCAGCAAAAACAGATTTAGTAGAACTGTACAGCTATGTCTCTGTGGCCGAGTGGACATTCCATAAATTACTTACATAAATCTGACTGTTCTGAGGAACTGAAATGGAAGTTTCTGTCTTAATGAATGTATTTCTTGGGGGGGAGGGATGGTTGTTTGTATAGTGACCTGAGTGCAGTGGTGGAGTGGTTGCTTCAATTTGCCAGACTAGACTAGATTAGATTAAAGAGATCTTAAAATTTACTCTGCACCAGCAACTGGTCAGTCCTCCAGTAGGAATGATGGACTGAGGAGTAGAAGAAAAAATATGTAATATGTAAACGTCCACAATAAAGTACAATTTTTGTGAGTTGTGAAAAGGTTTTATTCAATGGTTGGTTTTGGAAAGCACTATGTAATTGTATTATGTATATTACTAGAATATGCCTACTTCGTGATTTCTGTATGCAGGTGTATGCCTGGAGATCGAAGTGTCTCTTTTCATGGTATTCAAGTGATTTTCTTTAGCACTTGGAATGTAGCCCTAGATGCACACCCTAGGGATAGGATGAAAAATAATTTTTTTTTATGCAAAACAAAAATCCAATTTAACTTTAAATGTTGAATTTTTGTTCAACAAAATGTAACCTCTTTACAAAGGTCTGAATTTGTAAAGATGTTTGTGTGTAATTCAGACCTTTCTGTTATCTTTCTATTTGATGCTAAATTTAATTTTATGGGCTAATGAAAATAATCACTCCAGGGGTTACTTTGACATTGAGGCTCTGTAGGGAGCCATGAATTTCACAAATTCTTATTTGTATTTTTATTACTAGTTTTGTAGATATAGTAAGACAGAAGCTACATACAACCTTTTCCCCTTGTCATTGTTCACCTTTTGCAATTAGTTTGTGTTTTATGTGTTTGTAACACTCCGAATTGTTTTCTACAGAAACCCTCAGTATAGGAGTGGCTGGGCACAGATGAATATCAACTCTAATGCCCAGAGTGGAACAAATAACCGTGATGAGAGGCAACTGAATACTGAATGTGAAATTAACAACAGATCTGCTGTTAATTTAAGATCTATCAACATGTCTTCAGCATTAGGTAAGCTTAATTGAGGTACAATGTAATCATGCAATATGATATCGCCAGTGTCAATTAAAGGTTATGTCACAGAAATAAACGACTTTACTGTTTGCTGATATTGCTAAGTGTAAGGTCACTTGGTCTTAGATGATTTTCACCAACATTGTGTTCTGTAATGGAGTTATGGAGGCCTGCATTGGTAGATAAATGGATAAGGGATAAACCACAAAACAATAACCATGCAACCCCCTCTAACCTTTCACAAATTGTAGAAAAGTGTCCATGATTCCAGCACCCATTATATTTATCTCACTAAGCATCTGTCTAAAAAGCTTATCACTACCTATATATATATATATATATATATATACTGGGTTAACAAATTTCTCTGTCTGTTTAGATTGCTTGTATAATATAGAGCATTCTGATAAAGAAGAGGATGGTAACGGAGAACCTGACGATGAAGATGCAGAAGACCAAGGGAGCAGAGCCTCCTTGTCCAGTCAAAACAGTGTTGCAGATGATGTCCAGAATGTGGATTTTGAACAGAAATTCAATCGACTCGTAGCAGCAAAACAGAAACTAAAACAACTTCAAGACCTGGTGGCAATGGTAAAGTTATAAAAGAGGGTATATAAACCTATTGTTAACATATGCTCCAATGCACAGAACCAAGTTTGTTTTTCTTCTGTTTTATTAGTATGGTGATGATTCCGAGTCAGAACCTGTAGCACCTGAAAGATCTTTTAGTGGTGACCAACTTCCACCTGAAACAACAACACTGAAACAGCAACCAAATAACACTCGCCCAAATGCTTCAAAAGCAAAAGATATAGCACTTAAAGAACAAGCAAGGTAATGGTCTATTCTTCTACTTATATTTTGTGAGTCAGTATTTGCTGATCTGCTACTGATGGGTGATGTTATTCCCTTACAGAGAAAAATTCTATGAGTCCAAACTTCAGCAGCAGCAAAGAGAGCTCAGGCAGCTACAAGAAGAAAGGAAGAAGCTTATTGAGATTCAAGAAAAAATCCAAACCTTAAGGAAAGCTTGTCCTGACTTACAGGTGTGTGCAATGCATCATGGGGCATATTTACTCAAGGGTGTTTGTGTTTGGCTAAAATTTCTAAATTTTTCTCTTATCAAGTAAATGTGTATTAAAGTTTGTTGCCATTATTTGCTATAAAGTGGCAAAACACAATCTGGTGCAAACATAATGCTAGCACATAATGCTAGCACATTATTAATTTAGCAATCTCAAAGCAGGGGCAGGGTTTGCTCGACATTTAGGAGTGATACCTGTATTTCTCTTTGCTTAAAAGGAAATAAGCTCATTGATCAGTAAGAAATTAAATGGAAAAATGGGGCTCAATTTAACATTTCACATCAAATTAGATTAATAATAGATAGAGTAATATAGATTACAAATCATCTTATAGTCTATAGAGCTACCTGCATCTGTGAAAATTCTGCTCCATTTCTCACATGATATAGCTTTCCTATTTAGAGAAACTATCTATCATCCTTTGACTGCTGTGAAACAGGGGCCTCTAGTTGTCTTAACAGATGTTAAAGATAGCAGAATACTTTTAGCTGTACCAGTTAATTTTGAATGCAGCTCTTCCCTGACATGGATCTGCTCTCATTTTACCTGGATCTCAAAACCGAATTACAATGTTATACCTTTAAATGATGGTCATTTTCAGACTAGTAACACTTGTCTCTGTTCAGCTGTCCACCTCTAGTGCTGGAACCAACCCTAGAAACAGACAGAACAGACAAATGACAACTACAACTTCAACTCCTGAAGTCACTACAAACAGTAAAAATGTTGTCCCAGCAATGCCAGATCCTGAAGATTCATCATCTATTGATAATGAGGTAATCTAATATTGGTCTGTGAAAATACAATTGAAAGGGACAGTTCACTTGATACCTCACTTTTACTATAATGCTAAAAGTGATATTCCAAGACAGTTTGACACGTGTCTACATTTTTACATTCAGCAGATTGCTGAAGCAGCAGAAAGTCTTATGTTAATAATGTAGGTCATGAGCACTGTGCTTCTAAAGCAAGTAAAATGGGTCAGAATAGTTATCTTAGAGATTATTTAAATGATTTAAGGTATATGTAGTTTTTATATTCTTTTTGCCTTTTTTATGCAGGTTTGGTCAGAAATTCGTAAACACCAAATTTTACGAGAAGATTTGAGGCAGAGAAGAAAGCAACTGGAAACTTTGATGGCAGAGCATCAGAGGAGACAAGGACAGACTGACACATCTGGTGCTTCAGTAAGGAGTGATGACTCAGACACTCAAGGATTTCAGCAGCAGACTCGAACTGAGAAGTGAGTGTTTTGCAAAAGCTGTGGAA
Source organism: Xenopus tropicalis (assembly GCF_000004195.4). Classification (NCBI taxonomy): domain Eukaryota; kingdom Metazoa; phylum Chordata; class Amphibia; order Anura; family Pipidae; genus Xenopus; species Xenopus tropicalis. The sequence continues at coordinate 42,667,174 of NC_030677.2, forward strand.
GTGTGGGAGAATACTTATTTTATCATTTCTGCAGTGACAAACCCATAAACAAAAATGTTAAGCATTATCTGCAGAGAACCTTTCACTTATACATGTGTGTATGTCTGTGTGTCATATACACACACATATACACTAGACATTATGCTTCAGGTACAAAAAAAAAAAAAAAAGCTATTACCCATTAGCAGCTGCAGACAGTGTTTAAGAGCATAGTATGCCAATAAACTGTAGTAGTATATATGCTGAATTAAGAAACTGTTTCATTTTCTTCTTTCAAGTCTTTTAACTAAGACATTTTTATCAAAAGTTTTATTTTATGGCCTGAAAAATTGCTGAAATTAAACAGGTCAGTAAGAGCAATTACTGGGATGTCCAATAGACTAGATACAAATGTTTTGTTAACCATACACAACTATTCTGTTTTTGGTGTTTTAGAACTACAGCCACTTGGGGAGGGTCCACACAGTGTGCCCTTGATGAAGATGATGATGATAATGAAGATGACGATGATGATGATGAAGGATGCCTGTCAGATGTACATCAGATAGATATTGAAGATGATGAGCAAGGCAATACTTCCTGTGAAAACAGTTCTTATCATCAGAATAGTATTAGAAAGACTATGTTAAATGGAAGAAGCAGCAAAAATGGGTTAGTTGAAATTTAATAAATAACAGTTTTTCTCTTTATGGTATATGTGTGTGTGTATATAATGGCATTTCTAATTGCATGCACTGTATACAAAAGTCAAATTTTTTGCAAGTCCAGTCTTTGGTGTTGCCTAGACAGGAGGAGAATAAAAACAACTTTGAATGCATTCAAGCTGTGGCAAATATAAATAAATAAATAAATAAATACAAAAATGTACATGTAAACCATCCACAGTTTGACCAAGAGACATGAGATACCAGGTAAAAAAAAAAATCATATAGAAATATTAAACTGGACCAAATTTCAGGAATCCCTTTAGTCCTTAATAAAAATGTATATATTTTGGTGCTATCACTATATGGATACACCATGGATACACATATATCCAAATTCATATATACAGTGCACATATATAGTTCCCTCCACAAGGACTTTTCAAATTATTTTTGCATTTATTTTTAGGTGGAAAAACCAGCGTCCTTTTTCAGTTGAGGGCAATCATCGCCCATCTCCTAAAACAAGACAACAGCAGAATGTTAGTATGCGGCGGCAAGAAAATTATCGATGGATGTCAGAGCTTTCTCATGTTGAAGAGAAGGAACACTGGCAAGGGCAAATTGATCAGATTAAAAAACAGCTTGACTACAGCACCAATATATGTCAGACTTTAATGCGTGATCAGCAGGTATTGTTGAATTTCTTTTTACTTTTTTCCTGTTGTCTAAAGGCAGATTTGTTGAAAATAGAGGCCTTCTCTGCCTCTATTCATAATACTTGCTGCAGCACTATAGTTGTGAATCCCTGAGAAGTAAATATAGCAGGATAAAAAAAATCCAGCTTTGATGTATTCAGGGAAGTGTCAGGCATGAAGCTGTGTGGTAGCCATGGGATAGATATAAAGGGGTTATTTCTTTTCTTTGCTTTCCATGATGCATAACAGCCATAACTGGGACTATCCACCTACAAGGGAAATAGACTCAAGAGACAATAGTTTGCAGAAATGTACAACTTTATATCTGTGAATGTGTAATCCACCTAGTTTGTATTATTACTCATTTGCTCAACCAGTGTTTGGTTTTGTTAACTATATGAAATAATATGAGAATTTGTCAAGCTGATCCTTGGGCTCATTTGTCTGCCAAATGCAAATTACTTGCTGATTCATAGCCATATGCAGATAGAATGCAACTGTCCAGGGGCACTTCTGCCATAAGGCGAGTTGAGAAACACACCTCAGGAGGCAGCGCCCAGCAAGTAACTTAGAGCTGAAATTCTGATTTTTGAAGTAGACTTTCGCCTCCTCTAGCGATGGGCACACCTCTCGCCCCGCTCTGACACAAAACAGGCAAGTGAGAGGGGCAGCGGCATTAACTTGCCCACCTTAGGCGTCTAGGATTTAGGCGTCTAAAGGTACATAACATGACCTTACCATTGCCTTCTTTTATAATCCAATATTTGAATAGTGAGGCCTACTCTAAACAAGGGCAAACACTGTTCAAAGCAGCTGTACTCTTATGTGAGTTTTATTTCTGCAGAACGGTTTGTTTGTGTGGTTTGACAGCAATTGTGGTCTGAAAAAAAAAAAAGGGTTGTAAAAAGGGGTTGAGAATGCCTACTGGGGACATAGGTGCATCTCGATCAAAAGGACACTAAATTGAAAATATTTTAAACCCTTTGTTTAATATTTTAGACCCTGTCTTATTTACTCCAGAGCATGATAACGAGTCCCTACAGTGTATTGCCAAGTAATGTTGGAGCACCGCAGGTACAGCTTATCATGCATCAGCTTAACCAGTGCTACACTCAACTCAACTGGCAACAAAGCAATGTTCTGAGGTATGATCACCATAGCCTGGGTATTAAAGACAGCTGTAAAGTTGGGTGCTTTAGGAACCAGACTAATTTCTAATATTTTCAGGTTGAAACAAATGTTAAATGATCTTCTGGCACAGCAACAGCAGCACTTGCAGGGAGAAAGCCAACAGAGAGAAGACAGAGGCAGCAGTGCACCTCCTCCTCTTACATCTCCTAACATATTTACAAACTTCGGTTTCCTCCCACCAACCATGAATTTACTGAACATGCCATTTGGCAGTATTCCCAGTGTCGTTCCAGGTAAAATATATTTTTTGCTCTTGAGTAGAAGGAATTGGGTGTGTACTTTTATCAATAATATATGATATATCTCAATAGTTAGATACTCATTGAGGTAACTTGCACTGGCCACTTCTCATGGCAGTACTCTATAAACTCCATCAATAAAAAAAAAATCAGGCATTCATACTCTGGATGTAGGTAGTCATATATACTTTATTAAGATTCCATAACAGCATTTTAGGGCAGTCATTTTCCTTCAGTATCAAAAGAAGCACTGTGTGGTTGTTGACATTAAAAAATCTTCTAGGAGTGACTGATAAAGCTGACTAGCAAGCTTATTCCTTTTGTCCCTGGATATCATGGATTATTCAGAAAGAGTGATGGAATATGACTGGTTCGGCCAGATCTTGCTAACGAACATTTTTCTAAAAGAGATAATGAAATGTGTTCACAGAAAGTTTATTGAATGTCTCTGGATATAACAATAATTATAGTTATTTACATTTCTAAGGACAGAAAAGAAGAAGCAGTTAAAGAAGTAAATCAAATTTAATTTAGCCTTTAGTATGATATAGACATTGATATTCTGAAACAATTTGCAATTGGTTTTGATTTTTTTCATATATTTAGCTTTTCTCCACCGTCTGCTTGGGGGACACAGGAACAGTGGGGTATAGCTGGTACCACTAGGAGGCAGGACACAACAACTAAGAATGACTTTGGCTCCTCCTCTACTGGCTATACCCCCAGCAGGCGGAGCCTAGGTCAGTTTTTGTTGTGTCCTCAGGAGGTTAGGACGTTTTATTATTTTCTCCTACAATTTAAGTCTGCTATTGACTTTGGGGGCAGCCAAGACCCCTACACTGAGTAGGAGGTCTCCTCCTGGCACCCCCCCACGTGGGATTGTCTCCGGGGCACCAGTACCATTAATGCCTGCAGCTACTTCACCTCTTCTTCCTCCTTACAGGAAGAGAGCCAGCTGGACGACAGAGAAGGACCTCAGGGAAGTGGATCGCTTAAGGTACAGGGACAGCCCCCCCCCTCGACCCCCCCCCCCCTGTCCCCGGTTATTCAGCAGCCCCTGCCTTCTCACCATCAGACCTGGAGCAGGGAGACCCTGGCAGCGCGGGATGCGCAATGTGGCACGGGAACCCGCCATCATTCAGGCTCTAGCCGCCCCCTCAAGCGGTCGCACGGTGGCCTAAGGGGGAAAAATATTCAAAATTGGCGCCGTTTTTCTCGCGCCTTCCAGCGATAGTGCCAAGCCTCGCGCTACTTCCGGGTTTCGCGCCCTACTTCCCCCGCTCCCGGAAGTGCGGCCATCTTGCCCCTAGCGTGTCTAGCGGTAGCTCAGACCACGCTACCTCAGGGTGCGACTCCTTTCACCGCTACCTACCCGCTCTCCTCCAGCTAGCACCTGCAGGAATCCTGGGTGTCTGACACAGGGGACGCTGACAGCGTATCAGCCGTCGCGGATTCACCTCAGGTCAGAAGGGTTAGCTGCTGCCACTACAGCAGACACTTCAGGGGCCCTCTATCTAATCCCTTGCCCCACTCTCCTGCTATCCACCAGCAGGCCAGTTGTCAGAGCCTTTTTTACCATATATATATTATATTACAAAAAAAAAAAAAAAAAAAATTTCCTTAACCCAGTAGCGCTGCGTGAGCTTCCGTCGCAGCCCCTCACCATGTCTGAGGGTTCTAGCGATAGCCTTTTTTTCAGGGGCGCTACTTCAGCACAAATAAAGTATTTAGCCTGTGCCAGATGTCGCAAACGACTCCCTGCCGGTCACAAAGACCCCATTTGTGCTTCTTGCAAGCCTCGGGAACCAGATCCGGAACTCCCAGGGCCTGCTCCCCCCTCAGTGAACCTAACAGAACAGGAGGAACCCCCAGCCCCTGTGGAGCCGCCTCAGCCTGAGACGCAACCCATACCCGCGTGGGCATCCCAATTGGCAACAGGCATCCCACTACTGGCTTCCTCCCTAGACAAGCTCCTGTCACGGCTAGACAACCCTAGGGCAAAACCGTCCAAGCGCAGAGCCCCCTCACCCTCAGACGAGGAGAGCGAGGACGGCTCCAGAGCACCCTCTCCCATACTTCCAGAGGCCAGTTTATCTGAAGGTGAATTGTCTGGCTCATCCGACCTAGAGGAGAACGAGCCATCCAAACACTCCTTTGAAGCGGTAGACACTCTCATTTCATCTGTCCTTGAGACGCTACACTTGCAGGAGCCTGAAACCGCCTCGGTCTCGGCCAAAGCTCTATTCAAGAGGCATAACAAGACCTCACCTGTGTTCCCTACACACTCCCAGCTGGACCAAATTATACAGCAGGAATGGGACAAACCAGAGAGACGTTTTCAAGTTAATCGCAGATTCTCAAAGCTCTATCCCTTCTCCGCAGACCTCATCGAAAAATGGTCTTCACCTCCGGCAGTGGACGCTCCGGTATCCCGCCTCTCTAAGAACACAGCACTACCAGTTCCTGATGCTTCTTCCTTCAAGGACGCCATGGATAAGAAGATGGAGAGTCTCCTCCGCTCCGCCTTTGCGGCCTCAGGCACCTCCCTTCGTCCCATACTGGCCACAGCCTGGGTCAGCAGAGCCATACAGTCCTGGGTGGATTCATTACTTCAGGGAATCATTTCGGGAACCCCTCGTCACGAACTCTCCCTACAGGCCACCCAAATTAAGGAAGCTATCGACTACATCTGTGAGGCATCTCTAGACGCGGCACAACTGACCAGCCGCGCCTCCGCCCTGGCGGTAGCGGCCCGCCGTTCACTCTGGATGAAGCTATGGACAGCAGACTTCTCTTCCAAAAAGTCTTTGACCTCTCTCCCATTCAAGGGCAAGCTCCTCTTCGGACCGGACCTTGACAAACTCATCAGCCAGGCCACAGGGGGTAAGAGCACCTTACTCCCACAACCAAAAGCCCGCGCAACCTTTCGCAGGGGAAGGTTTTTTCGTGGCTCACACAACAAGCACACAAGATCTTCCCCCACACGCCAGTCGGCATCGGGCAAGAGTCGCTGTCTCCGCCAAGACCTACCACAGGGTATGGTCCACCTACCACCAGTGGTGCGATAGAAAAGGGGTGGACTCCACTACCATCTCGGTCCCCAACATCCTTGACTTCCTACAAGCAGGCCTTTCCATGGGACTCTCCCTCTCATCGATCAAATCGCAGATCTCCGCCCTCTCAGTCCTATTCCAAAGACGTCTGGCCATTCTCCCGGACGTGAAAACCTTCATACAGGGGGCTACACACATAGCTCCCCCATACCGAGTCCCAACAGCTACCTGGGACCTCACCCTAGTGCTAAGAGCCCTCCAACACCAGCCCTTCGAACCAATGGCATCAATCTCCCTGCAATGGCTCACCTGGAAGACAGTCCTGCTCTTGGCGTTAGCAACAGCAAGAAGAGTCTCCGAGATCAGCGCCCTGTCATGCAAGGCTCCCTTCCTAGTCTTCCACCACGACAGGGCAGTCTTACGCACAGTGCCTCAATTCCTGCCAAAGGTGGTTTCCGCCTTCCACCTCAACCAGGAGATAGTTGTTCCCACCTTTTGCCCCGCTCCAGCCAACTCCAAGGAGGCAGCTCTTCACTCCCTAGATCCGGTGAGGGCACTCAAGTTCTATCTACATAGGGTCTACGACATCCGGAAGTCCGATGCCCTGTTCGTCCTACCCTCGGGTCCACACCAGGGCACCTCGGCATCAAAATCGGCTATATCTCGTTGGATAAAACAAGCAATCCAGAAAGCCTACACAGCCCAGAACAGGGAGCCCCCTCCGGGCCTAAAGGCACATTCCACCAGAGGGATGAGCACGTCCTGGGCCTTCCGGAACCGAGCCTCAGCCGAACAGCTGTGCAAAGCAGCCACATGGACATCTGTCCACTCGTTCACAAAATTCTATCAATTCGACACCTTTGCGGCATCTGACACCCGCTTTGGCAGGAAGGTACTCCAAGCCGCAGTGGAATCTTCCACCTAGGCCTCTTCCCACCCTTCCTTACGGGGACAGCTTTGGAACGTCCCCACTGTTCCTGTGTCCCCCAAGCAGACGGTGGAGAAAAGGAGATTTTGTGTACTCACCGTTAAATCTCTTTCTCTCCAGTCGCTTGGGGGACACAGGACTTCCCGCCCAGAAGAGGCCATCGCGGTATCATCAGACATGTTACATAGTTACAAGTTTCGGTTCTTTCGTTTTTTCTGGTTATATACAATCCTGAGTACTTTGGTACAAACTGACCTAGGCTCCGCCTGCTGGGGGTATAGCCAGTAGAGGAGGAGCCAAAGTCATTCTTAGTTGTTGTGTCCTGCCTCCTAGTGGTACCAGCTATACCCCACTGTTCCTGTGTCCCCCAAGCGACTGGAGAGAAAGAGATTTAACGGTGAGTACACAAAATCTCCTTTTTGTTCAGCAGCTCTCCAGTTTGGAATTTAATCAGCTATTTGGTAGCTAGGGTTTTGTTTACCTTAGCAATTAGACAGTGATTAGAAAGAGAAACTGTAATATGAATAGGTGAGGGACTGAATAGAAATACAAGAAATAAAAGGTAACAATAGAAATAAAATTGGAAGCTCACAAAGCAATAGTATTTTTGGCTGCAGGGGTCAGTGACCCCCATTTGAAAGCTGGAAAGATGTAGATGAGGAAGGCAAATAATTCAAAAATTATAACAAATAAATAATGACGAATAATTGTAAAGCTGCTAGGAATAGAACATTCTATAATAAATTAAAAGTTAACTTTAATATAATGTTCTAAGTTAGCACAGTCACTCTTGCTTTCCCTACACACTCCCAGCTGGACCAAATTATACAGCAGGAATGGGACAAACCAGAGAGACGTTTTCAAGTTAATCGCAGATTCTCAAAGCTCTATCCCTTCTCCGCAGACCTCATCGAAAAATGGTCTTCACCTCCGGCAGTGGACGCTCCGGTATCCCGCCTCTCTAAGAACACAGCACTACCAGTTCCTGATGCTTCTTCCTTCAAGGACGCCATGGATAAGAAGATGGAGAGTCTCCTCCGCTCCGCCTTTGCGGCCTCAGGCACCTCCCTTCGTCCCATACTGGCCACAGCCTGGGTCAGCAGAGCCATACAGTCCTGGGTGGATTCATTACTTCAGGGAATCATTTCGGGAACCCCTCGTCACGAACTCTCCCTACAGGCCACCCAAATTAAGGAAGCTATCGACTACATCTGTGAGGCATCTCTAGACGCGGCACAACTGACCAGCCGCGCCTCCGCCCTGGCGGTAGCGGCCCGCCGTTCACTCTGGATGAAGCTATGGACAGCAGACTTCTCTTCCAAAAAGTCTTTGACCTCTCTCCCATTCAAGGGCAAGCTCCTCTTCGGACCGGACCTTGACAAACTCATCAGCCAGGCCACAGGGGGTAAGAGCACCTTACTCCCACAACCAAAAGCCCGCGCAACCTTTCGCAGGGGAAGGTTTTTTCGTGGCTCACACAACAAGCACACAAGATCTTCCCCCACACGCCAGTCGGCATCGGGCAAGAGTCGCTTCGGGAACAAGCATAGACCAGCTTGGCAAGGCAGAAAGACCTTTACCAAGCCTACCGACAAATCCCCCTCAGCATGACTACGCACCGCCCCGGGACCACATAGCCATAGGAGGAAGACTTCGACACTTCTCCAACGCCTGGCTCACCCTCACCCAGGACACATGGGCCCACAGGATCGTGTCCTCCGGCTACCACATAGAATTTGTGTCCCCCCCTCCATGCCGGTTCTTCATGTCCCGACTACCGCAGGAACCAACAAAGCGCAAGGCTTTCCACGACGTGATCGCAAAACTCCTAATCGCAGAAGTGATCACCCCCGTTCCCCAAACCGAACGGTTCAAGGGATTCTATTCAAACCTATTCGTAGTCCCCAAAAAGGACGGATCAGTACGCCCAGTCCTCGACCTCAAGGAGCTGAACAAAATCATCCGTCCGCGGAGGTTCAAGATGGAGTCCCTCAGGTCAGTCGTCGCGGCAATGTCCCCGGATCAGTTTCTGACATCGCTCGACATAAAGGACGCCTATCTACACATACCCATCTTCCCTCCCCATCAGAGGTTCTTGCGTTTTGCCTTCCAAAACCATCACTACCAATTTACGGCTCTTCCGTTCGGTCTATCCTCAGCCCCACGGGTCTTCACCAAGCTTATGGCCGCAGCCACAGCAACCATCAGAAACAAGGGAATATCAATTACCCCTTACTTAGACGATCTCCTCATCAAGGCACCGTCCTATCAGGAGACACAGGTTGCACTCTACTCTGCCATGGCCACACTTCAGGAACTCGGATGGTGCATCAACCTGAGCAAATCCTCTCTACGGCCCAGTCAATCCATGATATTCCTCGGCATGGAATTCAACACTCAAGCCAGGAGGATCCGTCTTCCTCAAGACAAGATTGCTCACCTGCAATCAAGAGTCAAGTCCCTGCTCTCCAGGCCGACCCACACGATAAGATTCTGCATGAGGGTGCTGGGCGTAATGGTTTCCACCATCGAAGCAGTCCCCTTTGCCCAACACCACCTCAGGGAACTCCAGTGGAATATTCTCGCAGGCTGGAAAAAGAAATCCCTACTGCAGGAGATCCGATTGTCACACCAAGCCAGAGTGTCACTATCCTGGTGGCTACGGACCAGCAACCTCTCCGCAGGCAAACCCCTAGGCGACCCTCGCTGGCACCTCATGACGACGGACGCGAGCCTCTTCGGATGGGGCGCAGTGCTACAGGGCCGAACAGCCCAGGGACAGTGGTCCCCGGCCGAAAAGACCCTTCCGATCAACATTCTGGAGATCAGGGCAATCCGACTTGGCCTACGCCATTGGCAACACGAACTGACAGGACAAGCAGTGAAGGTCCAATCGGACAACTCCACGGCAGTGGCGTACATCAATCACCAGGGGGGCACAAGGAGCAGAGCAGCGCTAAACGAAGTCAAACTAATCTTTCACTGGGCGGAAAACAACCAGACCCAACTGTCGGCCATCTATATCCCAGGCCTCCTGAACTGGGAGGCGGACTTCCTCAGTCGGCAGTCTCTAGACCCAAACGAATGGTCGCTAAAAGAGGAAGTCTTCCAAGACATAACAGCAAGGTGGGGAGTCCCAGACGTGGACCTGATGGCGTCAAGACACAACAGAAAGGTCTCGAACTTCATCGCCCGGTACCGGGACCCTCTGGCATTGGACGTCGACGCCCTAACAGCCACGTGGAACTTCCGCCTCGCCTACGCCTTTCCCCCCCTGCCGCTCATTCCCAGAACAATCAAGAAACTCAGGACGCAGAACACGACCCTCCTGCTCATAGCTCCCAATTGGCCCCGCCGAACGTGGTTCTCGGACCTCATCAACCTATCGGTCGCAGAACCCTGGACCCTCCCAATCCTCCCAGACCTGTTAACTCAGGGACCCATTCGACACCCAAACCCATCCAGCCTAAGCTTGACGGCGTGGCTCTTGAGACCCAAATCCTAAGGAGCAAGGGGTTCTCTGAAGCTGTGGTCCAGACCATGCGGGCAGCTCGCAAGCCTGTCTCCGCCAAGACCTACCACAGGGTATGGTCCACCTACCACCAGTGGTGCGATAGAAAAGGGGTGGACTCCACTACCATCTCGGTCCCCAACATCCTTGACTTCCTACAAGCAGGCCTTTCCATGGGACTCTCCCTCTCATCGATCAAATCGCAGATCTCCGCCCTCTCAGTCCTATTCCAAAGACGTCTGGCCATTCTCCCGGACGTGAAAACCTTCATACAGGGGGCTACACACATAGCTCCCCCATACCGAGTCCCAACAGCTACCTGGGACCTCACCCTAGTGCTAAGAGCCCTCCAACACCAGCCCTTCGAACCAATGGCATCAATCTCCCTGCAATGGCTCACCTGGAAGACAGTCCTGCTCTTGGCGTTAGCAACAGCAAGAAGAGTCTCCGAGATCAGCGCCCTGTCATGCAAGGCTCCCTTCCTAGTCTTCCACCACGACAGGGCAGTCTTACGCACAGTGCCTCAATTCCTGCCAAAGGTGGTTTCCGCCTTCCACCTCAACCAGGAGATAGTTGTTCCCACCTTTTGCCCCGCTCCAGCCAACTCCAAGGAGGCAGCTCTTCACTCCCTAGATCCGGTGAGGGCACTCAAGTTCTATCTACATAGGGTCTACGACATCCGGAAGTCCGATGCCCTGTTCGTCCTACCCTCGGGTCCACACCAGGGCACCTCGGCATCAAAATCGGCTATATCTCGTTGGATAAAACAAGCAATCCAGAAAGCCTACACAGCCCAGAACAGGGAGCCCCCTCCGGGCCTAAAGGCACATTCCACCAGAGGGATGAGCACGTCCTGGGCCTTCCGGAACCGAGCCTCAGCCGAACAGCTGTGCAAAGCAGCCACATGGACATCTGTCCACTCGTTCACAAAATTCTATCAATTCGACACCTTTGCGGCATCTGACACCCGCTTTGGCAGGAAGGTACTCCAAGCCGCAGTGGAATCTTCCACCTAGGCCTCTTCCCACCCTTCCTTACGGGGACAGCTTTGGAACGTCCCCACTGTTCCTGTGTCCCCCAAGCAGACGGTGGAGAAAAGGAGATTTTGTGTACTCACCGTTAAATCTCTTTCTCTCCAGTCGCTTGGGGGACACAGGACTTCCCGCCCAGAAGAGGCCATCGCGGTATCATCAGACATGTTACATAGTTACAAGTTTCGGTTCTTTCGTTTTTTCTGGTTATATACAATCCTGAGTACTTTGGTACAAACTGACCTAGGCTCCGCCTGCTGGGGGTATAGCCAGTAGAGGAGGAGCCAAAGTCATTCTTAGTTGTTGTGTCCTGCCTCCTAGTGGTACCAGCTATACCCCACTGTTCCTGTGTCCCCCAAGCGACTGGAGAGAAAGAGATTTAACGGTGAGTACACAAAATCTCCTTTTTGTTCAGCAGCTCTCCAGTTTGGAATTTAATCAGCTATTTGGTAGCTAGGGTTTTGTTTACCTTAGCAATTAGACAGTGATTAGAAAGAGAAACTGTAATATGAATAGGTGAGGGACTGAATAGAAATACAAGAAATAAAAGGTAACAATAGAAATAAAATTGGAAGCTCACAAAGCAATAGTATTTTTGGCTGCAGGGGTCAGTGACCCCCATTTGAAAGCTGGAAAGATGTAGATGAGGAAGGCAAATAATTCAAAAATTATAACAAATAAATAATGACGAATAATTGTAAAGCTGCTAGGAATAGAACATTCTATAATAAATTAAAAGTTAACTTTAATATAATGTTCTAAGTTAGCACAGTCACTCTTGCTTTAAATTGATAAAAAACTGCTAAATTACACCATCTTTATTTACTACGTGTGTACAATTTTTTGTCTTGCCTCAGGGGTGAATTTTAATCCTGGTTTTCCGCATGGCTTTGAAAATTTTGCCCAAAATGTAACTTCTCATGCTGACACCCCTCTCCAGCCACACGATCAAAACACTTCTGGAAAGACTGAGTATATGGCCTTTCCCAAACCATTTGAAAGCCATACATCCAATTCAACAGAAAAGGAAAGGTAATTGCACAACTGATTTAACACTTGAGACCTATGCACTATGAAATGTCTAGTAGATAGACCTAATTTATATATATTGCTGTTCTCTGTAGTTCATTTTTAATTCAGTTGCTGAGGGCAATTTTATGCCTGTTTTTTTGTGAAATTGTGTTCTGTCTTTCTTCATTCACATAAATCAGCACAACTGTATAAAGGTGTATTTAACATTGTATGATGAACCTTGATGCCAATCTAATTTACTACTTATTCTTGGCCTTTAGTAGACATGAAGACCATAAACAGCTTTGTCCAGAAGGCCAAATTCATAATCAGTCAGCAGGGAGTTTGTTTCTAAGATGACATCATGTTTACAGGATAACCCTTTTGAAATAAAAAAAAATAACAAAAGTGGTATAAAGGTGATACCTTTATTGGCTAACTAAGATAATCATAGCAAGCTTTCAGAACATTTTAGTTCCTCTTTCAAGCTGATTACAATGAAGCGGTGGTGCTCTCTGATATATATATATACAACATTCAGCTCATAGATCAAATAACCAGAAAAAAGGAATATCTGTGTGGAAGGTGTTAACAAAGTCATATAAAGAGGGTCTGCAAGGGACAAATAGATATGGTACAAGATAATGTGGATCAAAGTGGCTTGATATAAATTAGGGTAAGTTAATTAAGTGTGAAGTAAAAGGAATTCCATGTGATTAACTGGCCCAGTGTCTCTACATATGTTTGTATTTCTGGCTTGGTGCAGGCAGTTCTTAATCTATATAATTTGCCATAAATCAAACGCCCAGGTTCAGTCCCTTCTCCAGAGAGTTGAAAGTTTTCATTAATTTGTACTCCCATACCTTCCTTTCATTCTCTGTTTTAAAGTTTCCTTTAAGGACCAAGATTCTTAAATCGTTTATGGAGTGGTGAGGGCTGTTAAAATGGTTCCCTACTGGTGTGTCTAGTTTTTTTTTTTGTTCTGTTCTGAAAGCTTGCTATGATTATCGTAGTTAGCCAATAAAGGTATCACCTTTATACCACTTTTGTTATTTCAAAAGGGTTACCCTGTAAACATTTTGACTGGCTAGCAAGGTACATCACCTTTTCCTGCATCTGAGATTACATCATGCATGCACTTAAATTTTAATCCATTAACAATATATAGCTGCATGATTTGGCTTTTCATTTATGGCTCATCTTTACATCAGTAGCAGTAGTGGTAAATTGCCAGAGTTAGGCAATCTTTTGGTTACCATAGAAGCCCCTTATTAAGGTACAGACTATCTGGGTGCATGGTGAAGAATCTACAGTGGCTTATCCACTTTCACTCAGTCCTCACTCAACCCTTCTATAGGGGCATAGTAGTTGAACAGTAGGCCTGATTTGAACATTAAAGGAAGGTAGGAAGACTTTGCTTTGTCCAAATTCAGATTTGAACAATTTGATGTTCTTGTTTTGTCCTATGGCACAGAGTTCCTTGCCAATCTGTATTGATGGGGGATGGAGCCTGCCTTGAATTAAAAGTACATTTATTTTTTATAATGAATGTCTATGAATTTTGTTCTGATGAAGATGCTTTTTCCAGTCAAAGTCCTTAATTTTTCAACATTCCTGTAACGTAAGAATTCAGTTAGATGATGGAAAGGTGGCTTTGTAATTATGCCGCCAGGGTGATAAGTGCAGTTATGACCCTAAGGAGCATGTTGTGTTCTGAATCTTTCTATAAAAATGCTTAACTTAATATGTACTTTTAACTAAAGTTAAAATTCCATAATTATCAATGTCCCTATATAGGAATACAGTATTGTCCTTTTCTTTCAGGACCTTACCATTGATTGGGTTGAAAATGTCCTCATATTGTCTGATTAACACTTTTATTGTCATCTTTAAAAAAAAAAAAAAAAAAACCAACAACATATGTAATATAATTTAAAACATAGACATGCAATAATAGTTTTGAAATGAGTTGGATATAAAAGATGTATTGTTTGCTTTGTAAGAAATGAACCTAAGAAACCAGATGAGGGCGAGCAAGGTCGAAGAATATGGGTGGAAAATCATCAAAAGAATGATCAAGAGAAGAAAGCAGGATGTTTTGGTGCTGGAATTTCAGAAGGAAGCGGTACCTCAGCAAAGCTGGCAGAAGAATCCTGGAAAGGAAAGCAGTTTGATGAGGTGTCTGTGGAGAGTCTGAGCAGTATGCCTGATCCAGTGGATCCAACAACCGTAACTAAAATGTTCAAGTCTCGAAAAGCATCTGCACAGGCCAGCCTTGCATCAAAAGACAAAACCCCCAAAGCAAAAAATAAGAAACGGAAGATTTTTCATCAGAAGAGTAAAGGAATAAAGAGTATTGGTAAGTTTTAAAGGACTATACTACTAGGGTGCAAAGATCTGATGGGGCCCAAAACATCCCTTGTTTTTGCTTGCCCCAACAATTGTCTCCTAATATTGTACTTTTTTTATATAGGACACAGGAGTAATGCTAAGGGCAGGGGTACACGGGGAGATTAGTCGCGCCGGGACAAATCTCCGTTGATGCGGGCAAAGTTATACAATTAGTGCAACATATATGAAACCAGACATTAATTTTATTTGAAAGTTGTAGAGTAGGATTTATACCAATAACCATTTTTTCCTGCTTATGAACGTAATGATAAACTACTAGACAAACCACCATATGTTTGATGTAATCACTTCAAGGTGCCAGTGGGTTCAATGTGTCTGAACCTAATCAAACCGGTTGCAGACATGCTCAGACAGAGGGAGCTACTGTGGGGAAAGTGACTACAACTAGCAGTGCACAAAGAACAGAAAAGGAAAGCAAAGCAACGGAATTGTCCTCAGGTATCTTGCTAGTGTTCCTTTTACTTCAATCTGCCATCATATGGTTATCTAACACAGCAAAGACATTCTAGGATACACTGTGGGTTTTATATTCCTTTAGACACAATGCCCTGTTACAATGCAACTTGTTGAGAATACAGTGCTTTAGTACTCAAATGGAAATACACTGGGGTCAGATTCAATTCATGGCTCTGTTGGTACTCTAGGTATTTAAAATAGGACTGTAGCTGTCAATAACTATTTGTATTTATTGTAATTAACATTTATAACCATTTATGGCAGACCAGGACAAATTCAGATGCATTTAAAACACATTATGCAGGGTTATCCAGCTTTATTGCAGGAAAATGTGAAAGAAGGTAAAGGTTAAGAGGAACGTATTTCCAGGAAATTTATTGCTTGTGGTAGTACAGATTTATCACTGGCAACAAAAATTCTGGTCTGCCATTGCCCTTAAATTGAATCAAATAGGCAGGTCTTATTTGGAAATTAAGGTGGTCTTTCTTTCAACCTAAACTACTATGTCAATATATGTTCCTACCAACATATGCAGTTTTAATTTCCAGTTACACAGTTCTCAGCCATGATGAGATATGAGCGAATCTGTCTCGTTTCGCATCACTGAAAAATTTGCGAACTGCAAAAATTTGTGAAGTGCCATGATGGGAGAGGAAAAAGTTGAATTTTATTGCAATAGTGCTTCCTTAAGAATTCTAAACTAGTCCTCTGATAACCTTATTTGCCCTGACTCAGTCCTACTCTCTGATGGGCAGAAATGTTCCAATGTTTCTAAATAAATAAATAAAAAAAATATCTGTATTCTCTTGGCTTGAGATAAAACTGGAAATGGCCTTTTTTCCCCCCTGCACACTCTAGAGGCTGGCAGTGATGTGTCAATGTTTGAAACTCTGCGGGATACCATCTACTCTGAGGTTGCCACACTAATTTCACAAAATGAGTCCCGGCCTCACTTCCTTATTGAGCTGTTCCATGAGCTGCAACTTCTAAATACAGATCATCTGCGGCAAAAAGCCTTGTTTGCACTACAGGTAATAATATTTCCTTGCTTCTCTGTATTTATTAAAGGAGACATATATAAAAATTAGGAATGTACCAGTGAATTATGCTCCTAAATATAGAAGGATTGTGCTTAAAAAAAGTTGTGTTTTGGACTGATTTATTGAGAAATTCCCCTAAAACCCCAGTAGTCCCACTAGTCCCACTAGTCCCCATTTGTTCCACTTCCTGCTGGCTGAATTCTCTGGATGTGCAGGGGAGCTGACGGCACTCTGTAGGATAGGAACTAATCAGCAGCTAGGCTGACCTGATAGGGAACAGAAGCCTGTCTGTGCTTGTGTGACTGCAGGGCTGTGATTGGCTTTTCCCCTCCTACTGTGCTTCTGGCAGGGAACGTTAGGACATGCCTACCTCTCATTTCTAACAGGGACAGAGAACTGATAGGATTTATAGGGAGTTCCAATAAAGGGGCCATTTTTGCAGACATTATTAAATTTTTTTAATCAATTTAGTAAAACCAGCACCATATATTATTTATAATTGCCTACAAAATTAGGGGTTTCCCATTTATCCAACATGTCTCCTTAATTGAGAAGGAAAGGCTAATGTGTTAATCTCAAGCTGCAGGCCTGCCTTCAGTCCTCTCAGCAGTGCTCTTAAGTGGGATGATCAGAAGCCTTATAGGAAAAAAAAAACCTGCTGAGCTCTGTAAACAAATTGCCAGGCTCCTGCACCAATACAAAGACCCTTGTACATACACAGTACATGCATACTCAGTGTGGCGTTTCTGTGAGTGCTTATGGCTGTATTTATATAGACCTTTCTGATAAAGCTTACTTAGTTTTTACCTTTCCTTCTACTTTAAACCCTTAGTTAAATGCCATTTTGCTAGGATCTTAAACTGTGCATCTGTCCCTACCTGATTGGTGGCACAAAGCATTTTAATGGGGATTTGAAGACTATGAAGTGTGAGATGATGATTGCATATTTACTGTCCTGGGATTTCTGTATGAGGGGAGAGACCTGAACAAATGTTAGACAACAAAAGGAGTTCAGAGTCTGAAAGTATCATTCTTTGCAGGACATTGTAACCAGGCGTATTACTGAAAGCAATGTGAAGAAGCATGAAACATGCACTAAGCCTCTGGAGTCAGCTGGGTGGATGGCTTCAAACTCTGAGCTAACACCAAGTGAAAGTCTGGTCACCACTGATGATGTGTGTATACAGTTCTATAATTTGTCATTTAAATAACCAGTATTAAAACTGCTCCTTTCTCCTCCTTTCTTCTCCTTCCTCCTTCTTTTTCCTTCTTTTGCTTTCTCCCCTTCATCCTTTTCATTCTTTTTCTTCTTTTTTTCTTATTGACATGTATTTATAAAATGCCGACATATTCTGCAGTGTTGTTCAATACATGGTTGTATACATTTTAACATACAAGAAAACATACAAATAACCAACACAGGACGTTAAGATCTATTATCAGCTTTTTAAATGAAGACTCAGTGGAGGGCTGTAAGTAGCACTCCAGCACTAAGCAAATAAGAATTTCCAACATATCAGGCCTTACCAGTGTAAAAGTTGCAATCCATTAGGACACTACAGGTCCTTTTGTATTTTATTCTGCTTTATATTCCGGCAGGCAGAATTAATTCTGATCTGCCATTCTGTTTTAGGAGCTGTATGCTAAAAATTCAGATGGTCCAGCATGCCAGGAAATTGAACAGAATGATGCGGATAATATTAGCTCTTTATCGACCTCATCAAATTTTGAGCCATTTGCCACTGATGACTTGGGTAAGTTTTACTTATTGGTTATTTTTGGCCACATTGTCCATTAGTGAGGTCCTTGCTGATACAGCTTCAAAAATGTATTTTTACCTTTAGGCAACACTGTGATTCATTTTGACCAAGCACTGGCTAGAATGAGAGAATATGAACGCATGAAAAATGAAACTGAAGATAGTTTAGTTGCAGACTGTTGCAACCATCTCAACGCTGCTGCCTCAAGTTTGGAAGGTAATCATTTACAAGGTAGAACTTATGTTTACTGAAATTAGTGTTTTTCTTATACGGGAAGTCTACAAAAGGCAATGTTTCTTGAGGGCAGAAAAAGGTTCTCTTGTTTGTTATACGTTCTGATGCCTGTGATTTTCCCAACATGGGGAATACCATATTTTGCAATGTATTGCTAGATTCTGTTATAGATTTGTAAAAGTTAGGGATGCACTGAATCCCGGATTCGGTTCGGGATTTGGGTGAATCCAGCTTTTTTTTTTTTTGATTGATTGATTTGGTTTTGCCCGAATCCACGGTCCCTGCCGAACGGAATCCGAATCCTAATTAGCATATGCTAATTAGCATTTGGAACGGGTTACATTTTAGGGGGGGAAAATTTTCGCTGCAGACTTTTAACCCAGGTTTGGGTTTTGGCAGAATACGTCAGGGTGGGTTCGGGGGTTCAGCTGAACCCAAAAAAGTTGGTTCTGTGCATCCCTAGTAAAAGTGCATGTAGTTATGAAGGCATTTATTGCACAGAAATACTGTTTTAAGAAGAAAGGTCATTGTATAGCAAATCTTAAATGCGTTTGATAGTCAGCCTTCTGTGAGGCATTCATAGATAGGTGCAGACTTTGCTTTACCAGTGAAACTGCTTTTCATCTCCTCTTTTGTTTTTTTGAAAAGGAACAAATGATGAATCAAGAGGACATGCCCAGCATTCTGCAGATGATGCATCTGCAATTCCATGCCCCTATATTGATTCCAAGCAGCTTGACCGGCAAATAAAAGCAATTATGAAGGAGGTTATTCCATTCTTAAAGGTAAGCTCTATCAAACTTTATGATTGTGTTAAAGGGGATGTTCACGCTAAATTATTTTTTGTACAGGTATGGGACCTGAGGTTTTCTTGAATAAGGAGTCTTTACATTTTTTGGAATTCTGTACCTTAAGTCTACTAATAATTCATTTACAATTATATAAACCCAATAGGATTATTTTGCCTCCAATAAGGATTAATGATATATTAGTTGGGATCAAGTAGAAAGTACTGTTTTATTACAGAGAAAAAGGAAATTGTTTCTAAAAATGTGAATTATTTGATTAAAGTGTAGTCTATGGGAGTTGGCCTGCCTGTTATTCAGAGCTTTCTGGATATTTGGTTTCTGAATAACAGAACCCATACCTGTACTTGAACTGTGACAAAGTGAATGTGTAACATAAGAGTAGGTACAGTTTATGTTGCATATTAAGAGAAAAATACATTTCAGCTAAAAATAATGGTGATGCCAAATTAGTTTGAACCCATTTGTGCAATAATGCAAATTCACTACAAAGAGTAATGTCTCTTAGTTGTACTCTGGTGTTTGTTTATTACATCTCTAGCCTTAAAACGCAAATATGGCACAATTAAGGTATAATGTATAGTCTACAATATAACATGGAGAATTTAAATCATTTATGCTCTGTATTATAGTTTAGTAGCTATTTGCTGGCATGCTGTATTGTACTTGGTGCAGCTGGTCATTAACTGTTTATTATTTTGTATATTGTTTGCATTCTAGGAACACATGGAAGAGGTTTGTTCACCTAATTTACTTACATCAATCAGGCGGCTAGTTTTGACACTCACACAGCAAAATGATGAAAGCAAGGAGTTTGTAAAGTTCTTTCATAAACAGCTTGGCAGCATTCTACAGGTAAAAGTTTGCAGAGGTGATCTTAATATTGTAGTGACATACTATGGTGGTGATGGAATTGCAATCTTTTAAAATATAAACATTTCTAAACAGATTAGATTATGGAAAAAAGCCAGGGTGGCATGTCATATCTTACAGGACTCTAGATAAGAGCCACATGTAACAAAATGGTTAATGATTATTATGCATGTTGCTAACGAGCAGTGACTAACATCTTTGCTAGCTAAGGCTTAACAAACTACATAAGTTTTGTTATTTTGGTGTAATTGACAGATGTAATGTAATTACTGACATATTGATTAGCTATCCCTGTGTTGTACTACACTAATTCCAACACTCACATAAACCCTCTTCAGCAAGTCTTGATGAACTATTTCCCCTGACACATTAGCCCACATTGAACATGAATCTCTGACTATTATCCTTTGATAAATGTACCCTTTAGTCAAAGGCTAGTGGCACACGGTGCTGCTTTTCATCAGGCGCACATGCAAAGCACATCTTTGTGTGGAAACATGAGATGAGTGTTTGGTTTTTTTTTTTTTTTTTGCCCCCAAATCTGCTCCGCTAGTAGGCTAGGAGGCGGGACATATGATTTACAAAAGAGTGGGGGCGTGCCTGAACTACTCTGGCTTTACACCCTAGCACTTCCCTGGAAAAAGGAGCCCCTCGGGCAGTGACTGTGGACGATACTTGGGGCAGGGCTACCCATTCTCTACATGTTAGCCCATGTGGCAAGAGTACATATTCCTGGGATTTTTATCCTCCTGGGATATTTATCCTGTGAGGAATTCAGGAAACCTGGCTGGGGGGACAAGAGCTGAGCAGTATGTACAATATCCTGCTGCTGATGTGATAGCCATGATCATGTCCCAGCCCACCCTCCTGCACCAATCTGCTGGTCTGACTACCTAATGGCGCTCCACTCATACCAATGAACGTACCTGTACCAGGCAGCCACTTACTACTTCTGGCACTCCAAATATCAGACATATGCCAGAAGGTCGGACAAGGGGGTGGGTAGTTTTGGAATGAGTCCCGGCAACAGCAGCACAGGTCCCCTTTTTTGCATGCACCAAATTCTATACCAAATTTCTAGATGGTTAAACATACCCTTTGTACCACTCCTGCTCGCCTGGTTTCAACTGCATTCCTATGCAGTCAGGGAAATAGCCATGTGTGACACTAGCCTAATACTGCAGTTTGTTCTTTCTATTTTACTGTGGTTAAATGTATGTTGGCTTTGTGCATAGGACTCGCTGGCAAAATTCAGCAATAAAAAGTTAAAAGACTGTGGAGAAGATCTGCTCGTTGAAATTTCAGAAGTTCTGTTCAATGAATTGGCCTTCTTCAGACTGATGCAAGACCTGGATAATAATAGCGCAGCAGTTCAAGGGAAGGTTTCAAAAAAGCCTGATGCAGCTGTGGTTTTGGAGTCATTTACCAAAGAGGGTGACAAAGTAATTGGATTTTATATTTTTTGCATATTGTGTCTTACTTTTATATGCTTGGTAAAAACTTACACTAGATGCAATTGTTTGTCATTTTATGTATCATGATTACAAAGGTTACTTTTTGGCTTTCAGGAAGAGAAGTTATGTCAGGATGAAAACTTTTCAGCTACTAGAGAAATTGATGATGAAGATAAAGTATGTATATAGAAGATAATCTGCACGTTTTGTAAAGTGATATTAACAAAACACATAGGAAAAAATGTGTTTTGGTTAAGACATTTTTTACTACAACTTTTGTTGAGACAAAGAAAGCAAAAAAATTTACCAGTGAAATACATTCTTGTTTTGCCTTAGAATCATCCCTCCAAATATGCAGTTATTACTCATGGATCAACATTCCTTCAAAGATTTTAATGGCCATTTACTCCCAAAATTTTTTATGCTGTCCCAAAGGCAACCACAACATTGTCCAACAATGTTACAAATATTCTGCCATATTCTGTTTCTGTTGCCAAAATGTTATTCATTGATTAGTTTGGGGCTGTCAAATTTTTTTTTTTAGACGCCTACTTCCTCCTCACTCTTATCTTTCCTTGGAAAGCTGTACCTCATTTACTGAATCAAGTCTTAATAGTGTCAGGAAACGGTGTGGCACATTTGTAAAGGGAATTTAAAATGAATTTGTCTTTACTACAGTTTGTTTATTCTGCCAGGACAAGGATGACACAGAGGCAGCACAAGAAAGTAGAAATATTGATGCTGAAGTCTTGAGTGGAAAATCTGACATTTCTGAGGAAGATGATGTAAATGAAAATCTGCCTGTATCTATAAGTAAGAACAAACGATATCATAAGGAATCATGTAATTTGTATTTGCATTATATACACTTAACTGTGAATGCTGGATTCATCTTAAGGGGACAGTATTTCCCCTTTTCTCAGGTATTTGTTGGAGACAGGCACCATGGGGTATAGTATCTAGCAGCAGGAGGTAGGACACTATACCCTCCCCCCATCACTCCCTGGTCTAGCCACTTTTTTTCTAGTGTCCCTCAAGGAGACAGGACCTCTGTCTTGCCTGTGGCCAGATTAGATCTGGCACCAGGGGTTGAACTAGCGGCCTCCAACAACAGCTTCAAAAACCTCCACTACCAACTCTCCTCTTCGGTCTCATGTCGGCACCCAGGGTCTTTACCAAGATCATGGCAGTGGCTGCTGCCGCACTGAGGTCTCAGGGGATATCTATCGCACTTTAGCTTCTTAAGGCTCCTTCCCTTTTTGATAGCCACATCCCAGCTGTCCCTGGTCATGGATACTTTAACCAGTCTGAGATGGACGATCAGTACAGCCAAGTCTCACCTGGCAAGCCGGTTACCTAATCAACAAATTGATCCAGGAGAGTGCGCTGAGGTCTTCCAAGACATCATAGATTGGTGGGCTTTCCAGAGGCCAGGTGCTGCGACCCACTGACACTCTCGGAAGATGCCCTGACGGCCATGTGGGATTCGACCTGGCTTATGCCTTTCCCTTTCTTCTTCTACTGCCCAAAGATCAAGGAAAACTGTGTGGTAATCCTGGTGGCTCTCCATTGGCCCAAGAGAGCCTGGTTCACCGACCTAGTGAATCTCAGCAAGTCCAAACCTTGGCACCTGCTTCAGCTTCCTGACCTCCTGACTTAAGGTCCAATCTGAATTTGATGTCATTGCTGTTGATTTGCTAGTTCTCCATCATAAGTTAATTTCCCCAGGGATCATAAACACCGTGATGGTGGACTTACCATCGTGTATGGAACACCTACATGGAATGGTGCAAGTCCTCAGGCTATGCCTTAAACAATGTTTCTCACCTTCTCTCCTTCCTCCAGGCAGGACTGGAGAGGAAGCCCAAGGAGAGACCCTTCAAGTCCCAGGTCTCAGCCTTTTCAGTCCTTTTTCAACAACGACTTACAACCCTTCCTATGTGGTAAATTTTATTACAGGGGGTGTCTCAAACATCCCTGTTTGTCCTGTTTTATGGTCCTCTAAAGGCTTCCAAGGCCTCCTTATCCCACTGGATCAGAGTGGCCATCCGCCACTTGCGTTGCTTGAGATTAGTCACCACCACTGCGCATCACAGTGTTCAGGAACAAAGTCTCAGCCGCAACTTGATCGTCCATTCATTACTTCACAAAATTCTACAAATTTGAGGTTTTTTTCAGCATCTGAGGCTCATTTCGAGAGAGATTGCAGGGAGAAGGGGTCCTCCCTCCTGCTGCTAGATACTATACCCCATGGTCCCTGTGTCCCACAGACATCCTAAGAGTAAAGGATTTAAAGATGAGTATCAAAAAAATCCCCTTTTTAACATTAGTTCAATGATTAGGGCTTGTGTTGAACATACTTTTTGCATATTGTTTTGCTTAGGAAAAAAGTATGGTCTCTTTTGTTTCTTGCCATATTCTGCTTCCTTGTCTTAATGTGCAGAGTCCAACAAATCTGCAGTCCATGAGAAACCCTTTTATATAAGTAAATACCTGCCACCTCTGAAAATGTAACTAAAGTCACATACTCCTTCCTGATCCCAAATAGCAAATCAGTTTCATTTTCAAAGATTGCTTTGTTTAGTGCAAGAAACAGCAAATCCATACATATTTCCTAAATAAAACGATAGGTAAAAAGTATCCCCGGCACAAGCCCTGTTTATTGAACCAATGTTGAAAACTGGTATATACTGTCCCTCTAAGATCTTCAAACTAAAGATCTTATCTCTCTCCAGAGCTGCCTCTGTTTTGCAAGAAAACAGTTGTGCTGTCCTTTCTTTACCATACAGTTCTTCTTCAGCCGTCTTTGTAACAGCAGGGGAGAGATGAGGGCTTTTTGGGGTGTCTTGTTCAAGATGCTTTCCAGGGGAGATAACTATTACTTATTATCTTTTTCTATATCTCATTGACATTCTGCAAATCTACAGAAAATATACATTTGTCCCTCTGCAAGTGAAGTCTACACTCTGCACTTGGACAGGGACAACCCCTGCACACCATTCCTCTGGCAGGACTCTGATGTCGCCTCTTTCCTTTTGGTTTTCTAGGTTCAACAATTATATAGTGCCATTCCCTGGATATGAGCAGGTTTTTCAAGGATGCAGATTAGTCATTTTATTTATTAAACGGAACCATAAATTCAGAGTTTTACTCTGTCTTACTTCTCAGTCTCTATGACTCAGTTTGGGAAATTGTTTTTTTTAACACTGATGTTTAATATGACCCTTTTGAAGTAATGGGTGTTTGCTGTAAGAGGTATCCTGGCTTTCCTAAAGTGTTTTTCCCTTTTCCCTGAAATAAGAATAGGGTGTTTAATCATAGTTTTACTCTCAAAAGGTGACTGTTTGCTCATGTGGAGAATGTTGGTGAATGTGTGTCCTGTGCCTTTGCTCTAAGCTGGGTGCAGATGTCCAAACTTCCCCACAACCGAACAGGATAATCACATTACTAACCAGATTAGCCAGTAGAGGTTTTGATCAGATTTCTTGGCTCCCAAACTGATTGGTTGCTGTGGGTAGCAGTTTCACCAGCTCAACATTAACATACTGATTTTTCAAAATCTAAAATGATTTGGGCTTTGGTTTTATTGACTTGTATATTTAAAATTATATAGGTTTATCAAAAGCAGAGACACAGGCCTTAACAAATTATGGCAGTGGTGAAGATGAAAATGAAGAGGAGGAAAATTATGAATTTGAGGCCAGGCCTGTGGATGTCCAAACATCCCTTGAAACCAGCAGTGAAATTGCAGACGAAACTGAAAAGGAAGAGGTATTCATATAAATATCTGTGTCTTTCTAACTATAAAATATATGGAATACTTATTTAATTGTAATTATGGATTTCACTCTAGATGGAGAGCAGACCTGAGGCCGATATTGAGACTGAAAAGACATTGTCATTAGCAGTTCATGAAATGGGTATTGATCTTTAACTTTTATTTTCATACAGTATCTAACACTCTACAATGTTTTATTGCTTATGCCTATGCTTGACAATGATCTAAACTGTTTGGGTGGCAGCAAATGGAAATATCACAATTAAGTTCTTATTCTAGGAGAACTGTCAATTCATGAAGATCAGCTAAAATCTGATAGCGATGTTCTGCCTCATTCTTCACTGCTTTTAAGCAACGGGAACACTACAGATTTCTCAGGGACCGCACCTGTTAATGTTAAGTCACCTGTGGATTCACCTGGCACCTCTGGAGCTGGCAGTTCCGACACAGAGTCTCCTGTCTTGGTTAATGACTTTGTGAGTTAAACAGCACACCTTTCTTGTTTTATTGAAAATGATGAGGAGTTTTTTTTTTTTTTTTAAGGGATGTCAAAATAGAGACTTCTGTGGAGACCAAGATTACACAGGGCCTAATGGGGTTTGTGGTTATGTTGCTTTTTCATTCCCCAAAATAAATGAATGCACTTGTGTGTCTTGGCATTTTTCTTTTTCATGTTATATAAAATATCATGTTATACCATTTAAAGCTAATAGTGGCTAGAGTGGTTGGCTGGTTTGGGTGAAATTGGGGAATAATGTGTACTTGTTTTATTAGATACCTCTGGAAGCTCAGCTTAAAGGTAATTTAGAGGCACATACTAAGCAATTATGAGATAAAATTGGATTTTTTCTTCCAGATAATTTCGAGATTTACAAGTGGGTTTTCACCAGAACTTGATTTTTTCATTATTTCACATAATAACATTAAGCCCTATTGAGGCTTAGAATAGTCAGTGAAAGCCTGTCCTTCAAGGAAAAGTTAATCCCCTCATTGTTTTCAGTTTCACCAGTTTCAAGGGGAATTTAAGCCCCTCATTGTTTTCTATTTCACACCTTTCAAGGGGAAGTTAATCGCATCATTGTTTTCAGTTTCATCCAGTTTCAACTGAAACTTAGACATTATTGTTTTCCAAGAATGAATGCCAATGCTCCTAAAATGGCTGCTGGAGCAGTTCCTTTTTGGGGAACAATAAAAAGGATTCATGGAAATTAATGTCTGTTTAAACTCAAATTTTTCAAGTTGTAATAATGCTTTCAACTCGAAAAATTTAAGCATTATCTTAACATTTTTAATTTGCTGTGTTCCTATTTACATATATTATTATGCTTTTAACACAAGTTATATCCACAATACATGCTTATCTTTCTACAGGAAACTGGATCAGGAAACCTAAGCCAGAAGTCTGATGAAGATGATTTTGTGAAAGTCGAGGATTTGCCACTTAAACTTACCATGCCAATGCCAAAGGTATTAAATGACTTTAATAGGTAGTAGGTAGTAAGCATCACATAGGAGTATAAAATGGTTTAACGGATCCTATTTCTCATGTCAGGAACAGATAATGAAAGAAATGGAGGAAGAAGAGAAAAAAAATAACTTGTGTGATGAAATTCTCAATACCAGTGATGAAGGAAATGGCGCAGATCAATTGGCAGGGGATCCTGGTGCTTTAAAAGAACCTGGTAAGCATGACTGGAAGCAATCACTAAATCTGTGTATCATTATTAGCTTTGTAATGTTATATTGTATACTTTGCCTTGTATACTGGTAGTAAATTGCAAATTGGGAAAAAGGCACGTTTCTGACATCCTCTTGATTATGGATATCTCGATATTGTCATTAGCATGCTGCATTAAATATTGCTTAAAAGAGAAGAATAGTCAAATACACAGGGGGCGGCTGCTCATTTTTTCTATATAAAATAGGGAGAAGGAAATGTTAACTCACTGGGGGGGGGGATGTCAGAAGTTAGGCACCCCACTGATTGTTATGACTTACCTGATACCCCTGGCCAATGCTCCTGTTAGCAGAATACGTCCCCAGCCCGGGGTATTTCTGCAGAAGTTCTTTGGAGCAATCTTTCTTCATCTTCTCTCTTCTTTTTACGGGTCTGCGGATGTGCGCACTAGAGTGAAAAAGCAGGCTTTTTGTTTATAAGTTCAGCTTTAATTCTTCTGCACATGCTCCTACCCGGACTGGAACAAAAAGAAAACAGAAGGCTCCGAAAAAGATGGTGACAAGGGTCTTCTGCAGAAATACCCTGGGCCGGTGCAGATTTTAGTGAACAGAAGCAGCGCCCCTGGGTATCGGATAAGCAATTTGAATTACTGTGGGGGTGCCTAACATTTTGACCCCCCCAGTGATTTAAACTTCAGTTCTCTTAATTAAGCAAATTGTCCCACCACCTCCCAATGAATTTGACTTTCCTTGTACTTAACGCTTTCTGTGGTCTGACTAATCAGTTATTAATGAGCCTAACAGTGTCAGTGGGGACACCTGCGGGTAAAATCCTGAGAGACCAGAGATTGGCATTTGTGAACAACTTTTATTTGTAACACCAAACATGTTTAGAGGGCACAAAGGAGAGGCAACACCAGGGTACAGATGTTTTTTCTTACATGTGATAAAGCTAGGGGTGAGCATGCTAGAGCCTGGTACAATAGTGTCATTTGATTTATGCTTTAACGCCTGCCTTCTCAACCATTCATTTTAAATACCTGATCTTTGCTTAGTTCCAGATAGTCCCGGCATCAACTCTGCATGAGCAGCAACTGACAAACAAGATGATCACATGATGTACACGTGAAATAAGTCTGCAAATGTATTAAACTTTTTGATACTGCCTCTTGGGCCAATTCTGCCTGTGTCAGGTGTTTTTCAATAGCAAGCGTATATTGATCCACAAGTCTGTTTCTTTCCTCTCTCCAATGTTCTTGTTTTTTTCCATTTTGTAATTTGAAAAGTGTTGGAATGAAGTTCAAAATAAAGTTTTGGTTTGTCTGTAGATTTGTTCTTAGTTTTTTTTATAAACCTAATTGCTCTCTCTGAATTTAAGATGCAGAATTTTTTTGCAGTCTGTCTGCACATTCCGTTTCCTGCTCTAACCCACTCGGCCCCTCGCTTAGAAATTGACTTTGGCTCTTGTCTAACTGAGCATGCTCAGTTCTTCTCAACTCAGGATACCAAAGACACCCCCCAGTCATGCAGCCAATGAAGAGATAGCACTGCTGGTTTCTATAGAAACTGCTGTAGCTGTGCACTCTGCTGGAGAAAAATGTTTTTCTCCTAACTCCCCCCCCTTAGGAATGTGGATCTGAGCCAATCAGCAGGAAGCTGACTCATAGTCTAACTAACTGAGCATGTTCACTTGGTCTGAGTGTCTGTGCAGGAGTGAGGCATTATGGGAACTTTCTTTACACAGCTAAGCGTTTTTTCTTCCTGTTTGGCTTCTGATCATCTGAACAGGTGAAATATGGGGAGACTTAAGGGCAATATTGAGACAACTGAAGGTATGCCTGCAGCTTGAGATTAACTCTTTATTAGCATTTCCTTCTCCTTTAAGTGTAGAACTGTGGTACCAGGCCCAAATATATCCTGGGATTTCAAGTACATAGGGTCCCAAACTTTCCCCCAGGAGCCCAATAAATAGTGACTGTCTGTGGCATCTTGCAGCCGCCCCTCTGGCATTTGCCAGAACCCACAGATTGCCAGTCTGGGCCTGGTGGTCAAAATGCTGGATAAGGTGATTGTACACAAACCTTTCCAGCAAGTTTAACTAGACGGTAGTTGGTGGGAGGCTAGGTTTTTTTTTTTAGAAGTAGTACTTGGTGTTTAAATGAGAATGGAAAATACCACAAGAAAGGGTTTCCAATATAGTTTGCTCTGCGTGAGTATAATAGTGTATTGCACACTGAGCGGTGGGGTTAGAGAAGAGCAGAAGGTTGGTAAGTGCACCTGCTGTAGTACGTGAAGGATGTACTGGCGGATCCTGGAGGAAATTTCCTGTTACTGGTTTCTTTGCAGATAGATATTTTCTACCAACCTTTATTAGGATTGCTCTGGGACAGCCCTGGTACCATCGTGTAAATAGGTATTACTGAAAAAGAGATTTTTTTTTTGTTTCCAGTAAAGGCTTTTCTCTTTGCCTGTAAGAGTAGGCCTAACCCTCTCTAGGACATGGGTGCCAAGTTCTTGCTTGTTCCCTTTGGCCAGTAAGAGAAGTCAGGGCTATATTCTGTGCTTATTTATATCCAGGGGCAGGTTTATGACAAAACAAAGGGGTGGAAGGGAGAGGTAAGAAGCTACTAGCTGCAGTTACTGCTGCCCCAGAGAGAGCAAGTTAAGCCCAGATGCCCTGCATTGCTAGAACCTATGAGAAAATGATATACCTGGAAAAACTGTTCTTACACCACTTACATTTGCTCAAGGTCCTCTTCCCTTCTTTGCACCACATGCACATACAGTATTTGCTTTGGCTTTTACTGAAATTCAATCTGCTATGGACCTCTACCCAAAAGCTGTGGGTCTTTTGCTATAAAGGAGACAAGGGGTGGTGGAGATTTTAGAGGTAACTGGCCATAAGAAACGATACTGTTGTGTTAATGCTGTATGTGCACATTTATTTACAATACATAGGCACCACAAAACCAACACTGTTCCTCTAGTTCTTTACCTTCCAAAATGTAGCAGGAACTAAAAACTGAAGGTTCATCTGTCGGCCATTTTATCTCAGGCCACAGTCCAGAGTGCAGAGCTGTTGGTTGGCAAATATTGGCAGAGAAATGGCAGAGCCCTTGTATGTAATTCCAAACATAACGTGAGCTTTGTGATGCAGTGTGTAGCCACACTGACCAAACCAGCTAAAATGAAAATAATATATTTTTATACTCAAAAAATCAGTCAAAAATCAATATGTTCAGCAGCCTTTTGACGGCTTTACCAAATCCACTTAGTGTCATTCAAAAACGGACTGGAACATTTTCTGTCCCACTGTGATATAGGCTTCCCTCTCCTCCTCTGTCATGAAAGATACCAGGCTTGGGTTCTGGCTCACCTCACTATAGACATGAGGCTGCCCACTGACCATAACCACCGGATCGACGGTCTCCGACTCCTCCTCCTGTTCTGCATTGCTGTGCGATTCGCCCGGTGCCGGTTTTGTGCTTTTTTTCTCTTCGTCGGATTCGCTGGTATCGCTCCCTGAATCACTTTTAGGAAAGGAATTGACAGCTGGCCCAGACATGGATTTCATCTCATGGATTAGAAGAGTTCTGATCACTTCATTATCTGGGTTATCTTCCTTCAGGTTTGCATTCTCATCCTCAATCAGCGGGGCTTCAGTTTCTGTGTAAGTAGATAGGAGTCAGTGAATTGCTGGTAGTGCCATTGTTACTATTGAATAATAAGGGTGCGCCCATTCATAGCATTACAGGGTTAGCATTGGGCCTCCTCTTACTAGAGACCAGCATCTCCTATCTAACCCAACATCATATTATAATTGTAACATTATTCATGTTATAGATTATATACAAAAACACACGTGTGGAAGTTGTCATCACAAAGTGCCAGAACCTGCACAGAATCAGCCATTTACATACTGCTCATTAGCACAATGCACCAGTGGCCCTGGACTAATCACCCCACACCCAAGGTGAAGCCATCCACCATCTTGTGTGACAAGCACACCCATACTCACTGAAACTAGCACTGGATTCCTCTGGGGGGCTCCCATGCACAGTGCTATCCTTCATCCACACCGGCTGCTCCTTTACCTTCCTCTCTTTGCCTTTTTTCTTAAAGTCAGATTCTCGCACATTTATGGTCACGTTCTGTACGTACATATTGCCTACAGAGCTTTTGTTGGCCCACTTTCCTTGTTGTCCTTGGAGATCCAGTGCTAGTGAACTAGACTGTTGGTCAAAGCTAAGACAAACTGGGTTTACATTAACCATTTAGTATATGGGATGCCCCACAATTTCTTGGCTACAGTAACTATAATGGGCCTTATTTACTAATAGTGGCAAACCAGACAATTATTAAGACACCTCTACTCAAGGTGCACTGACTTGGGTTATTTTTCTGAACAACCCGTAAGACTATTAACTCATTTTTTAAAGGAGAACTAAAGCCCAACAAAGAGTTAGGATAGATGTGTTACATGATATGTTTTGGGCTTATGTTTCATCCCATGGCCACAATAGCCCTTTAGCAGGGAAGATCTGTGCCACCAAAGATGCCCCCGGTAGCCCCCATCTTCTTTTCTGATTAACTGCAATGTTCTGTGCTTATGGGACCAGCAATACATAATATAGAAGTTGTGATAGAAGGCTAATTAGTCATTAAATCAGATTTACATATACACAGAAGCTCAGAAACCAGTGCATTCTGTAACAGCATTTTCAAACTGCAAACTTGAAATTTGACATATCTGGTTACTGGGGGTCAGCAATGGGAAAATATAAGAAAACACATTCATTCAAAGGTCCATCAGTACAGACCCCATAGAAGAGACCAGGGTCAACCAACTCCTGCCTTCCTGTGAAATGTGCAAAAACGCTGGAAATGTAATTACAAATGCCCCCCATGGAAGGAGCACGTAGAACTACACCAAGCACCTACCTTCCGCACAGCTCTGGGATCTCTGTAGGCTGGGGTTCAAGCAGTTCGCATGGAAGGATAATATCTTCTGTTTCTTGAAGCAGCACAAATATGGGCTCAATCTGCTCGTTGAACCGGGCTAGTAAAGTCCTGGCATCTCTTTTGGGCAGGGAGGAAGAATCCTCCTCAACTTCAACATTGCAATATGTGCAGCGGAAAAGTTCTACAAGAGAAAGACTGGCAGTTATTTCAGCCATTGCTGTGTCTCAGCACTCCGCTTGACAGCACTGATGAGAAGAAGCCACTAGTGAAAAGCAAATCTAAACCAAATATGCAAGTTCCTTTCCTGTGAGCTGGCCACATACACACAGATACAATCCCACAACGGATACCAGGCAATTTTATTAGAAACTTTTAAACTGGATTTTTTTATAGTTTTTGAATTATTTCACTTCATCTTCTTACCCTTTCAAGCTTTTAAATGGGGGTCAGTGACCCCAGCAGCCATTAAACTATTGTTTTACGAGGCTACATTTTTATTATCATTGTTACTGTTTATTACTTATCTCTATATTCAGGCCTCTCCTATTCCTCTTCCACTGCCTGGTTGCTGGGGTAATTTAGAAACTAGCAACGAGATGGCTGCTAAAATTCCAAACTGGAGAGCTGCTGAACACAAAGCTTATTAATTAAAACAAAAAAAAAAACTAAATATGAAGGACAATTCCAAATTGTCTCAAAATATCACTTCCTACATCATATAAACTAACTTTTAGAATGATGTAGAGAGTGCTATTTTGAGACAATTTGCAATTGGTCTTCATTTTTCATTCTTTGTGGCTTTTGCATTATCTGGCTTTTTGTTGAGCAGCTCTCCAGTTTGGAATTTTAGCAGCTACCCATTTACCTGGTTAATATGTGGTTAAAACAAAAAAAAACACCAAAAAGATGTTTCTTTAAACAAGAGTGTCACCATGCAACCGATTGGCCAGGCCCAGACAGATAAAGAGCAAATACCTGTGAATGGATCAAAGAGCTGGTTGACCTCCAGGTCCGAGTAAGTGCTGAGGCATCCAGGGCACTTAAATGAAGCTCTTGTGGTGGAATCCCTTTCATCGGATTCTATTTTACGCCGAACATGGTCCAGTTTGTACTTGACTACATCTACCAGAACTTTGTAATTAATGTAATAATAATTATGCCTGGTGCTCTTGCCATTTGGGCCGGTCTCCACTCTCATGCGGCACTTGATGAACTTGTCTGCCTTCAGAGTATTAAGGATGGTCCGAAGCTGCTTCTTTTCGAACTTCAGAAGGAGACCAATGTCGTCCTCTTTCACACATGGATATCGGATCAGAACATCGAGGGTCAGGGAGTACTCAAGCCCATAAAAGCCACGGACCATATACTTGGCAAGGCGCTTCAGGGCTGCAGGAACCTCAGTCATGGTTTCTTGGTCTCCCATGTTAATAATCTGGTGGCCCCTACAGTCTGTATAATCAGAAAATACAATAGCTTCCTACTATGCTCATTTATCAGATCCAATATGTACTTAGGTATAGAAAGAACTGCTATCCATGAAGCCTGCTGGGTTTCACTCAGTGCCAATGTTCCTACAGTAAATAAGAGATAGCCACAGGAATATCAGCCTATAGGGCACAACCAACCTCAAGCCCGGGTGGCTTCAATAGGCACAAGCCCAGAAAGAATATTCAATAACATGCAGAGAGATTGGGGGGGGGGGAGCCCATAGGAGGGAACATAGCTGAATGGCAACAGTGAGTCAATCTTTTGGATTTCAGTCCTTTGCATCATTCTATTAAGGGAGTTTAGTATCAGTGCATGATCTGGAGAGAGCTCATTGGAGCAGGCACAATTATCATGGGATAAATCTCATATGTTTGCATGCCTGCTAGGAGATGCATTATGCAAGTGATTGTTGTGCCTTATCTACAAAATAAATGTCAGATTAGTGTGAATTCAGTGCAGATATTAAATATTTTCATATTATACCCACAGCATCTCATCAATACACCCACTCATGCTTTGTGTGTTACATTTTCACTAAGTTATGCAAAGGGCCAGCATAGTTATAGGTTTAAATGAGACGGTTTAGACCTCTTTTTAAAAAAATCTGACCCATTTTCATTGTTTCCCTCTTTTATTTGTGCACTAACGGAGAGCTGTTGCTTCCCTTGCTGCTGTAATTCTTTTCTATGGCCAGCAGAGGGCACAGATGAACATCAGAGGGCTTTGGCAGTAATGTGCAATGTATTTAAAAGTCTAGTAACCCACAGCAACCCATTACCGGTTAGCCTGACTTTACCGACACTGTATGGTTTAGTACAATACAGTTATAAGAACTGAGACCAGCTGTTCACTCTATGTAGGGACAGGGCTGTGCGGTTTGTTTTTGGGCAGCTTTACTAGAGATTAGGAGCAGTAAGGTGACTGAGTGGGTAGCACTTTTGCCTTGCAGTGCTGGAGTCCTGAGTTCTACCCCAGCAAGGGCACCATCTAAATGGAGTTTGTATTTTCTCCCTTGTCTGTGTAGGTTTCCTCCCACACTCCAAAAACATAGAGGCAGGTTAATTGGCTTCTGCCTAAAATGATCATGTGATAGGGGCCTTACACTGTAAGCTCCACTGGGGCAGGGACATGTCTCAGAGCTATGTAAATACCAGGAACATAATACATCTAAATGAGGATGTATTTAATAAAAGGAATTTATTCACAGGAATAAAAAAAGCCTTATTTAGGGTTATCAGTACCACACAGAGAGTACCTTTGAATACTGCAGGTAGCACTGGCATTAATATTATCCCATTGCATGTATTTTCATAGGTGCATTCTATTAAAGGTGACATTGGGACAACCTACCTTTATTGAGGGATTTTACAGGTAATATGTCAGCCAAACAGAATGATCAGTGTGCACATGATATGAAATAGAAATCCATTAGTGTAGGGGCGGTGTTTATACATATATGCTCATTTATGCTAGGCTAATTACTGCACACAAGATCTCTTTGCAGTCTAACATTTGGGAATATAATATCATTGTCACAACACTCCTATAGTCCTATAGACATTCACCCCAACTGGCCTTCAGACCGGGCCCCTCTTTTACTTTTTCTGCCCTACCCCCGAAGCAGGACAAGCCCACAGTTTGAAACCCCTTAGATGTACTGTTTCCATGCAGTTTAGAAATGGAAAATGCTTTGCTCATCTACATGAGATTTACCTGTGATCCACCTGTGTGTTTCTGTTACCTGTCCATAGGCAAAGTCTTGTTAGGGACTTCCCTGCTGAAATCCAGGCACGAGAACGAAGCTGATTATAATGAAGAAGAATGCTGCTTAACTAGGAGCCAATCAAAGCTCACCTCACAGCTGAACCGTGCAGCCTTGTAGCAGCAGCAACTGGCCATACAAACAGAACCATGTTCCTTACAATGTAACCACAGTATTCTGAATTTTGTGCCTTAAGTTCAAAAGAAAGTGTTACACCGGCTCTAATTTGTAGTAAATTCAAGTAACCTTGCCGTTTTAAGTACCTGCTCCATATATGTTTTGCTGTTGTCTGTGCAGAGAACTAACATAAAAGGTTAATTCTATCTTCTCTGGGCAGCTTTGTCTGTCATTCTGGGCACTAGCAATCATTGCCAGATTTCATACTAGAAGGGATTCCCCATGACAATCGCCTTAAAGAACCACTACGTACACTGCACAGTGGAATCCCAGCTGCTCCACAGAAATTGCATTTCGTGTTTTCTTTTCTTTAAGTGCCCTGCAAACAGCATTTGTCATAAGTGTAAAAATACAAGTGGAATTCCCCAGACAGCCAGAAGGCAGACCTGACAGGGAACTACATTTCATATTTTCCATGCACATCTGGCAAAGATGAACATGTGGGCAATAGCCATTAAGAGACAGGCAGAGATCAGACAGGAAGTATGGGAAACTCCAAAAAGGTGTCACTTTTAGAAACGGTGCTTCATTTCATTCTTCCCTCTCGGTCTGTACCCAGAGGAACTCATACCAACTGGAGATGATATGTTAAATGGAACGTAATGAAATGGCTACATGCACTCTTCTAGTCACTTTTGTCCTTCTTAGCAATTTTACATTTGTTTTAAGGGTTTATATTTCCTTTAAACACAGCAAGAAATTGTTACTAGGGTAAATATGCCATGGGTTGCAAAAATAAGTGAATAATCTTGGCCACATCTGAAACAAATGATTTTGATTAGCAATCAGCCTGAAGTGTCTTCTAAGCAGCCATGTACCATAATCGTAGTTTCTGTTAGTTAACAAATAAAAAAATAAAAACACCACAAGAATAAATCAGAACAAAGACAATAGTATTTAATAAAGAAACCTCACACAATAAAGAAATTACTTCTGTATTAAATGAAAGAAAGTAAGGAATAAATATAAGTATAAAATGCATCAATCTCTGTGTGTGCAGCACCATTCACTGTCTTAATCTCCTTTAGTAAATTATAAAGTCATCATTCTGACCCTGAAAATAGATCAATAACTTTCCTTTCAGCTAGGGAATATCTTGGTAAGGAAGCAGTTTCGTTATAATAGGCTTATGGTGGTAGCATTGTTATACGCTTAGGGGCCTATTTTGCTCAGGTAACCCATTTTTTGGTCAGGATGACGTGCCTTCTGCGCATGTGTAGGCTTACCGTCTCACACTTATTAAACACACATGCTGCAGGTTGGATGACGACTGCACACAAATCCTTGTTCCATGCATCCAACTTGGCAGCATGTGTGTCCAATAAGTGTCCTTTTTTAAAGGGGTGAGGATGGTAACCTTACACATGTAATAATATATATGGAACGCTGCACAATTATTTCAATCTGATCCTTCAGAAAGCAGAGCAGAAATCACAATATTCAGTAGTACGGAATGATTTGTTCTTTTGGTCTTATGAGATAAAGCTGCAGACTATGTCAAGTAGTAGTTTGTCCGCCCCAGACTGTCCCACCAGTAACTCTCCTTTGTTCTGTGTGTGCCACAGGCCACTCAACCCTACTGGCCAGATTTTGGCCATTTTCAATCATCTTTTCTTACTTTGTCCTCACCATGGCATGCAGGGATCTGGGCAGATGCGCAGGTACGCTTCTAGCTTGTTATCAGAAACCGACATCAGTGTTGTATATGCAGTGAGCTGCAGAGAAGCAAAATGCTGTCAAATAATTCGTTACCTCAAACAGCACCAGATTTCTTTATGGAGACAAGTTCACCAGATTAAATAGAGGGCTTTGGTGCCCATGCCCAAGCCTTTCACTAGAAATGTTTACTCCATTCAATTAGCCACACAACTCAGAAAACCTTTAAAAAAATCTTTAAAAGAGTCAGGTCACTTGACCGCTCCTTATCAGTGGTCCGGGTGCAATGCTCCAGACCCGCAGCACAGGGAGAAACACAGAATCAAAGCACCATGTGGCACGCACTCCATCAGACACCAGGGCAGCGGTTAAGGTTAAACAGCTTTATTCATAAATACATTCTAAGCATGTATTTATGAATAAAGCTGTTTAACCTTCACCGCTGCCCTGGTGTCCGATGGAGTGTGTGCCACATGGTGCTTTGATTCTGTTCATCTATAGACTGATCAAAAACCCAGTATCTCTAGGAAGTTACAACAGGAGCAACAGAAGGGCAGAAGTGGGGGCTCTGCTTTACTTTTGTATTTTAAATACATGAATCAATTCTGTATTCTCAGCCCTGCTGTAATCTATATTACCTTGTTGAGGACAGGTTTGGTTGAAAGCATATCATAGATGGTTCCAAATGAGATGTTCTGCAAAATGTAAAAGCAAAATGTCATTAGTACAAGATTATGTCCATAGGAAAATGCATGTAGAAGCATTCATACAAACAAAATTATATTTACTGAGAGGGACCCACTAACACGGGCACATACAATAACAATTAAAGTATACGTGAAGTCTTTACATATTTTCTGTTGAGTTTTTATAAAGGTAGGAGACTTGCATTACGCTGTGTTACAGCAGTGGCTTCTATGGGCCAACTGTAGTTCCAGAGTTCCCAAAACAGGTATTGAGGTGCAGATCAGGCCTTTCCTCTCTTCATGTCTGCTCTAACCAGAGACCACCTGGATCTTCCCAGTACACTAGCTAGTACAGAGTGACATAGTTTCCTTTTATTTTCTGCACATTGTACCCTCCCATAGCTCACAGATCCTATCCTACTAACCCCCAAGAACTTTATTTATAGGATATTTTGCTCTCTGTTTCTGTATCTTGCATGAAAAAAAAATATACAGCACAGAGAAATGGCACATGATGGCTGTATACTTTCAATTTTAAACAGAGTATTCTCCTAATGATTTTATAATTACTTGGGAGACTACAAAAAATGCAAGAGTGTAATCTCAAATGGGAAGTAGCATTTAGTCTTAAAAGGGCATTATTTATCAAAGAGTGAAGCTTGAGATTGCCACAGTTTGGTACAGGGGGTAATTTCACAGCTCTCTGCACTTAGGGGCATATTTTATAAGTGAAAATAGAGTAAACTTTGTTACAGAATTGAAAGCAGAGGGTTTCATCTGCTGGAGTTTATTTCCATGTACCCTTAAGTGTAGTTTTAAATGAGAAATTATTAATAAAGTGCATCATTTACCTGTTGAGAAGTCCTTCCCATGCATTTCATGGCTGGGTCCCTTCTGTTATCAATGGGTAGTGGTGCCTTCCAGCGGTCATAGTTTGTTTCCAGGACATACCATCTTCCTTCTTTTAAATCCAGCCTTAAAGAGAAATAGTATGTAGGAAATGATTAATGTATATAGCTCTTTGATTGTCTATACTACAGTAATCCAGTGAATACTCACTCCCAGATATCAAGGCAGGACGCCCTGGAACGTGTGATCACACAAGCCTCTCCGGATTTGTTGCCTCCCAATATAAAATACGCTGGAGCCAGCAACTTTGTTTTGGATAAGAGAGTCTTAGCTTCCTCGTAACTGCAGAGAAAAGAAAATGCTTATTAAGTTCTTCACAAACTTCAGCTGTAGTATCAGAGACTATAACAGCTGTAATGTACAGACTAGAACATCATTTATTTCCTACTTGCGATCCATTTATGTGAACTGTGTTCCCTAAAGGCATCTATTAAATCCTTATGCTTATTCTGTTTTTCAAGTTAAACAGAACCATGATATTTTTAAAGGAGGACTTAAGACTGGTAACAAATCCCAGTACCAATTCTGAAAAAGCCTCCTGAAGGCACTTTAAAAATGGAAGTGAATAGTTTTAGATAAGAAAAGGCTTCAAAGGCCTAGTTTAGTGAATTAAACCCTAAATGTCCCTCTGTGCAGCAATCTTGCAGGTTAAATTCGCCTTTACTATTTACTTAATTTTACCAGCATTTAGTTCCTTTTTTATGTTTGATGAACAATGAATACTCCCATGCCTTGTTGAATTCTCTAGTACACTTCTAGTGAGAAAGCTCATCCACATGCCATCCCGCTTCCCAAGGATCCATTCAAAGACACCTGTGTTTGAAAAACAAAAGAGATCAAACTGGGACTCAATGGTGCTACAGCCAAAAAATAGAAGAATAAGACCATAAATAACTCACCAATGAAACCTCCATCAACGCTGAAGCGCTCATTCATTGTTAGAGAAAAGACGCCCTAGGGAAAAATATTCACTACTAGTCACCACTTGATGATCTTTATATTTTACACACATACTTTCAAACAGAATCTAAATATTCAGTTTAACTTGACTTGCATATTCAGTGTTTTCTTGATATCTGTATATATTCATGGCATCAAAGCATTTTGTACAATAATATATCAAGAGACACTTACAGGTTTCATTCCAGTTAGCATCCCAATATATCCAGCAAAACTGGTGGACACAAAAACCGTTTTCCCATTTCTCTGGAAATCCACATTAACAACCAATGGCCTTAATAACTGTGTGACCATCCATGAGTTGTTCTTTACATCCCATCTAAAAAGAAGATTAGAGAAAGTGAAAACTAAGTTTATTGTGGTGTTGTGTTTATCTGTGTTTTAAAGAGATCAAAACTTTCCCTCCCACCTCAGACTTCCTGCAATACCCCCCCCCCCCCATCACCAGTTAAGGTGGCCATACATGGGCTGATAAAAGCCGCTAACAGTCTAAGTCAAGGTGGGCATATCAGTGAAAAATCAACTCATTTTGTGACCTTTGACAATGGTTTGGGAGTTATGGGAGTTACTAAAAAGACCCTTTATTGTAGTGGAGACAGTCCCTGGTTAAAGGAACACCATACAACGAAAGCCTTTTAAAGTAATTAAAATATAATGTACTGTTGCCCTGCACTGGTAGAAGTTGTGTGTTTGCTTTAGAAATATAAATAAGCTGCTGGTTAGCCATGGTGGCAGCCATTCAAGCTGGAAAAAAAGAGAAAAGGCACAGGTTACATAGCAGATAACGGATAAGCTCTGTAGAATACAATGGTGTTTTAAAGAGCGTAATTGTCTTCTGCTATGTCACCAGCAGATATGTCATTGCTATACATAAACAGATGAATAATGCACTTTGATAATTGGCAGCAGAGGCTGTAAGGGTGATGACACATGGGTGGCTTCATCGCGTGACAGGGAATCTCCTCTTTTGTGGGCAATGAAGTGCACGACGACATTGCAATATTAAGTAGATTTCTCACCACGTGGTGAAGTGCCCCGTCTGTCAGGGCCCTTAGATGAAGCTTTCCTTTGTTGCTATCAGTGGAGATCAAAAGGATAAAAGGACATAGTGTATTCAGCCTCCCACAACAGTCAATACTCACCCAAGGAATAACCCAAAATCCAGATTTCTGGCATGATATAACTTTCCTAGAAAAGTATAGACAAGAAGTAGAAAATAAAACAAAAATGAAATAAAAATTGCCAAATTTAAAAAAAAATAACATGAAAATGAAATTACCAGATTTATCCTCTGCCACAACGGAAGTACACACTGTGAAGACTTCATAAAATATGTTAAATAGCATCACCTCCCCTGGGGAAAAAAAAGATGATTTAGAAGAATTAGGGAGAAACTGCATTGTTCAGCATGTCTTCTATTAAACCTTGTAAATCCCAAGCAAGATTAAGATAACAGTGGGGAATAAGTGCCACGGATATTACAGTGCAGAGCAATTCCAGGTTTGCACTAAGTACATGTACACTAATGCAGAATTTGGTACGGGAATCGGCATAAAGATATAGCATTGGGCCAAACTGAATCTGAACCCACGTGACGTTTAAGCACTGGACAACTGGATGTTGATTTTGTTGGCAACAATGGTGCACAAGAAGTGTCTGGTAGCAAAAGGGTTAATATACCTGGCTTCCCCACCCCAGCCTGACTATCTATTTCTGACTCCATGTGCCACCTCATAAATATCTCTGCAGTCTAATGTCAGTGGATCCTATTCTTGCATCATGGAGTATCAAGTTTTCAGTTTGATTTTCTGCACAATAAAGAATATTTTGCATGTAGGGTAACACTCTCATTCCTGCTGTATATTAGACAATTACACAGGAAATAATTTAATGAGTGCACTAAGCATTTCATCTGAATAAAAGAGGGAACTTACATGCTCTGGGCTTTCAAGAAATTAGACCTTCTCTTATAATCTCTGTGTCTAAATTGTGCATATATTTACATATTATGTCCGGGCTTAAACAACTGCAAAGTGCAAAATAGCAATTCGGTCCACACTCGATTCACAGGAATAAAATAAGAGAAATGCTTTCCAGACTAAATGAGTAGACATGATATTATTTCATGACATTGAGACATTACCATACCTAACGGCAGCCCAGAGGCATCAGCAACTCCTTTAATCTCTTCACCAAATGGAGAAGGAAGTGTTCCAATAAGGAGAGGCTGCAAAACAAACATGTCACTATCAATAAAGTGCAATTCCAAGTGTTCTACAATGCAGGAGTACCATGTTTGTTTAACACTCACTCTCATACGGACTGGTTGTCCAACACTTTGTGATCAAACCTTTACACAAGGTCTGCTCAGGCAAACACGTGTTCCTTTTACACAACTGTTATGTTCAAGAGGCTTAAGTTGTGGGGAAGGGGGCTGCTCTATGAATAAGGAGTAATACAAATGCATGACTGTTCTGCTGAACAGGGTACGGTGATAGGATTTTCTTTTTTTTTTTTTTTTTTTTTTTAGAAAAAAACTGTCCCATAACCCTTGTACAATATTCATTTGTAATTTGCCTTGATCTGAAACAACAAGACTTACATTGTGCTCGTCATATGATTTGTGTGCTGAAGAAATTCCATTTATTGCTCACACGAGGATTCATTTTATTTCAACAAAAAGACTGATGACTATTCTAGCAGCAAAACACACATATCCACCACAAAGCTGAACAAGTCTAAGGCCAAAAGCAGACAGGTTGTATATATATAAGTGGGAAAACACATCCTTTAGTGTCCCCACCAATATCCACTTTGTGTGTTCCATAGTTGGCTGATTTCTATATCCGTAAACACAGAAGGCAGTGAATAAGCTTATCTTGTTTTCTTGCCATCCAAGAAAACAACCCATCTGCCATTGTCCTAAGGCTTCCAGAAAATTCTACATGTGCCTTTGGTATTAATATTGCTACTCATTCCTCACTAGCAGTTTATTGAGACTATAAACATGCAAGCAAAGTTATTTTACAATATACATACCAGTTCCTTATCTACTAGCTGTATTATCTTTTCACCTGGGAAGAATGACGTTGCCAGATTTTTAATTGCTTGGATTAAATTGTTTAGCTGTAGGGGAACAGGAAGATAAATATTTAAACTAAAAAAGTAATAATAAACACTGTTACATACATTTACTGTTACAGTTCATTTAGAATGAAAACAGTACAAGGTGGTTGGTTGTTGGAAACTGCTGGTGAACGGAGAAATCATTGCTAGGGCAGGGTATTATTCACAAACACAGATTCCTCAAGGCTAAACTAAACCACTTTGTTGCTGCAACAGGTCATCCCGTGGGCTTCAAAAAGGGTGACCAAAGCATAGACTACTAAAAAAAATGAGGCCTGTACCACTTGATCAGATAGTGCTGTTGCATTTAGCCCCATCAAGTTGTCCTTAATCTAGAATCTCTAGGTCAGTGCTGTCCAATTTATTACATGTAGTGGGAAGACTATTTCATCTAAAATGATGATGTGATATAGTGAAGCCTATTAGCAGACTAGGGGCCATATAAAACCACTGGACATCAGGCCCACGGGCCTCCATATGGGCAGCCCTGCTCTACTAAGCAGTGTAAAAATGTCCTACAAACCACACAGACCTTGATAATGACAAAAGTCTAAATGTGTAGTTCACCTTCAAATTAACTTTTCAGTAAAGCTTTCTGTGGTGAGGAAGGACAGAATAACTTTGAGTGTGGTTGTGTGAGTGTGATCATTTTTCACTATTACTTACTGCTGTTTTCTTTTCACTTATAAGCTTTTGCCACCTTTCCTGTGGCGCCTGGTCCAGATTTACAGTATACCATGATATATTTCCTTTGAACCTTAAAAAAAAAAAAAAAAAAATTCTATATAAAAAAGCTCAATAACAGCCCAACAGATTAAAGGGCAATAAGTATTAATTACAATTACATGTCTGCAACAGTATGCTCTTTGGGTGATCACTTCAGAAAACTACATCCCCTCCCAGCTCCCCCACCCCAAAAGGCCTAATAGGACAAATACATCTCACACTTTTGTTTATTTATGTTATCTTCCTTAAAAATAAATTTCAGAAGCGGCAAATTGCCAGAAGATTATCCATTTTACTTTGTTCTGATAGTTATGTGTAGCAGTAACATTTAAGTCTATATATTCAATATATTTTCCTTTAAAACCACCCTATTAAATGCTATCAGAAAATGCTCTTCTGCTTTTCTCCTGATTATACACAGTCACAAGTATTGTTTTAACTCACGTGGGGCCCGTGGGTGGGTAAGTTCCACTTCTGCAATCCTCTGTGTACTGAAACAAAGGTTACACAAAATTCAGGTTACACAACGTCCTCAACACAGGCACCACTCCTTGGCGGACCATATATGTACAGACATATTCATACATATGAAATAAATTCAAATATAATTCACATTGTTGATATGTTGATATGATATATCACCACACAGAACAGGTTTGTTCTATAAATCATAAAATGGATCACAAACCTCCAGAGCAGTGGAACCCAAACTGCGGGACTGTTGGAGGGGGAATGCCTATTTGATGCCCTATATATGACTAAAGCCCCATATTGAACAAATAAGGTTACATTTGGGTTGAAAACCTTTTTGCTGTCCCAGATTTTCTAGAAACTATGGTTGAAACATCAATGATTTTCTGTATCTGTAACCTGACCAAGGTATGTATGTATGTATGTATGTATGTATATCTTTAGAAAGCGCTACT
This sequence comes from Xenopus tropicalis, assembly GCF_000004195.4. Classification (NCBI taxonomy): domain Eukaryota; kingdom Metazoa; phylum Chordata; class Amphibia; order Anura; family Pipidae; genus Xenopus; species Xenopus tropicalis. Next base: position 42,711,348 of record NC_030677.2, read on the forward strand.
TATGTACGCAGCGCTGTACAGTAGAATACATTAATACAAACAGGGGATTATTAAGATAATAATAGATAAATACAAAGTACAACAATAAATACAGATAAATACAAGATAAATACAGTTGCAATAAGTTAAGAGTCAAAGACACAAGAAGATGGAGGTCCCTGCCCCGTAGAGCTTACAATCCAAGGTGGGACTTAAACCAAAACACTGTAACATACACTGCCCTAGACTTACAGAGCAACTGCTGGAGGCTCACTGGTTTGACAACTCTTTATTCTACAATATTTCCCCCCTTTGGACTAAGCAGTCAGGACTCCTGCAATGCCCATGGCCCTGCAGCCCTTACCACCCCTTCAGCACCTCCATAAACTTACACAGGGCAACCAAAGCTGATTTCCAGCACAAATACGTCCCCAGCACCACTGACACATATAATAACACTGACCCCCACACCCAACCCAATGGCACCTATAGAGTCCTGTAACAACCCGGAAGTAGGTGCGAGTAATACTGAACAGGGTAGCGGCGCAGCACAGAATCCCCATTGGCCCGCACTACACTGGGTGGCCAGCTGCATGGCAGTCAGGGCATGGGGCAGCGACTTGGGACTCGTGTAAACAAAGCAGTTTGGTATTATTAAAGGAAACTGACATACCGGCGGCACGTCCTGTGCGAGTCCGATTATTGCTGCCAACACCATACACAGTAGCAGCCGCAGCAGCACGGAGCCCCCAGCCATTGCTGCACTTAGTACACAACTCCGGGACTGTACAGAGAAGCTCACAATCACATGACAATCCCTGCCCGCACAGCTAAGGAGGAGCGACTGACACTCACTGACAGCCCTCACCCACAGGCGCGCCAATCATATTAGGATACGTCATCAATGACGCGATTAAACTCCGGGCAACAGAGGCAACTATGGGACTATTTCCATTTCCAATGGAGGATTTTGTATAGTCGGGTCTGTGTGGAATTCCTGCCCGCTGCATAATGTACCTGCCCCAACTACACAATTACCTTTCTAATAAAGCTAACTCTTATCTGCCTCTATTAACAACCCCGGGGAAGCAATCAGTCAGTAAAGACTTTAGTTTAGACAAAACTGTATAAAGTAAAGTAAACTTTAGTAAAGCAAAAATTTTATTAGTTACTGGTTGCTGCGAACTTGCCCACTGTCCATATGAAAAAAATATCCAATTGAGGCACTGGGTATTAGTTATCCTTACTAAACTGCAGGAGTATGTATAGCAGCCAGTAAGAATGTCAAAGGCTAATAGGTCTGAAATGATGGAAGAACAAGGCATTTATAGGCTAGGGCAGTGCTGTGTGACAGGAGCTACATCTCACCCATCTGATTGGATGACTTGGAGCAAACTTTGATTACATGTATTTAAATATATACAGGCCATTTCTTTTCACAGGTATATAATTGCCTGGTTATGTCATCTGGGTTTCAGTCACTAAAAATATAAATCATGTGATTGAGTCATGGACAAGTTACATATACTTCCATAATAGCAGCTCATATAAAAAAAAGTTCTAGTTGTTCAGGTTGTAGAATACCTTATTCTTTTAGTTCCTTTTGGTGGACCGACTCAGGCTAGTTAGTTGGCCTTTGGACCAATACAGACTACATCCAAGGTCCAATGTGGTTGTCTGTCTACCTTCCAGGTCAGTTTCTGAGGCAATAAAACAAGTGGGGATGGGATCATATGGGGAACATACCTGAGCTAGAAAGCTCCACTGTCAGGACAGAAAGTGTAAAGGATCAGGATCAACTAGAAAGGGAAGTTTGAGAACAAACTTCATGTTGGGTTGAAAAACATGAAGTCACTGAATGAGCACCGCCCACTTTCTCTAACCTTGGAGCACAGTAATACAGTAAAAACCACTGTGCAAAGTTTGGGGACCCTGCTTTTAATAGTGTCTGAATGGCAGGAACTTAAATTTCCCCACTGAAAGTCAACGAGTGACATCTGATTGGCGGTTGGTGGCTCCACCCCCTTTTTCTAACCTGGAACTGCAGTTACCCAGTGACTAATTCTGCAAAGTTTAGGGACCCTAGGATTAATAGTTAAAGAACGGCAGCAGTTTAAACTTAAACCAATAAAAGTCAATAGGTGAATTGTGATTGCCACCCAGTGACAAACAGTGGGCACCCTGGCATAAATAGTGTGAGAATGGCAGCATTTTAAATTTAAACCAATAAAATTAAATGGATGAAATCTGTTTTCCTATTTTTGAACTGCAGTCCCCCAGTGACCAACTGTGCAAATTTTTGGGACTCAGACATAAAAATTGTGAGACTGACAGCATTTTACACTTCACCATTGAAAGTAAATATGTGAAATGTGATTGGCTGTTGGTGGCTCCGCCCACTTTTTTTTTTCAAACTTTGAACGGCAAATACCCAGTGACTAACTCTGGAAACTTTAACAACCCTGGAATTAATATTTAAATTATGGCATCAGTTTAAATATAAACCAATGAAATCTAATAGGTGGAAATGGATTTGCTGTTGGTGGCTCCTCCCACTTGTTCTAACCCTGAATATGTAGTCATCCAGTGACTGACTGTGCAAAGTTTGGGAACCCTGACATAAATAGTGTGAGAAAAGCAGCATTTTAAATTAAAAAAAAAAAAAAAAACAATAGGTGAAGTCTGATTGGCTGTTGGTGGCTCCACCCACTTTTTAAAACCTAAAAATACAGTCCCCTAGTGACCCTGGTGTTAATACTGTGAGAAAGGCAGCAGGTTGAATTTCCCCATTGAAAATCAATAGTTAAAATCTGATTGGCTGTTGGTGGCTCCACCCACTTTTTCTAACTCTGAACTGCAGTTACCTGCTCTGCAAAGTTTGGAGACCTTAGTATTAATATTTAAAGAATGGCAGCAGTTTAAATTTAAACATATGAAGTATATAGGTGAAATCTGATTGGTTGTTGTTGACCCCGCCCACTTTTCTAAACTTGAAACATAGTCACCCAGTGACAAACTGTGCAAAGTTTGGGGACCCTGACATTAAACATGTGAGAATGGCAGCAGTTAAAATTTCCCCACTGAAAACAATGAAAGAAATGTTATTGGCTTTTGGCGGCCCCGCCCACTTTGTCTAACCTTGAGTACAAAGTCACGCAGTTACTGTGGAAATTTTGCGAACCCTACCATCAAACCAATAAAATTCAATAGGCGAAATCTGATTGGCTGTTGGTGGCTCCGCCCACTTTTCAAAACTAAAACTGCAGTCCCCTAGTGACCAAGTGTAAAAAGCTTGGGGTCCCTGGTGTTAATACTGTGAGAATGGCAGCAGGTTGAATTTCCCCATTTAAAGTCAATAGGCAAAATCTGATTGGTTGTTGGTGGCTCCGCCCACTTTTCAAAACTAAAGCTGCAGTCCCCTAGTGACCAACTGTGAAAAGTTTGGGGACCCTGGTGTTAGTACTTTCAGAATGGCAGCAGATTGAATTTCCCCATTGAAAGTCAATAGGTAAACTCTGATTGGCTGTTGGTGGCTCCACCCACTTTTTCTTACCTTGTACCACAGTTACCTGGTTCCTAACCATGCAAAGTTTGGGGACCCTGGCGTTATTACTGTGAGAATAGCAACAGGTTGGATTTCCACCAAGTCAATAGGTAAGATCTTATTGGCTGTTCACAGCTCCGCCCACTTTTAGGCATCCAACAATCATCATATTTTCATTCAGGCTGAGCTCATGACTATGTGATTCAAGTTTGGGGAGTGTAGCCTCAAAGCTGCAAGATTGGCTGCAGTTCCAATTTTCCCATGAAAGTCATTGGGTAAAATTTGATTGACTGTTGTTGGCCCCTCCCACTTTGCGTTTTTTAAAAATAAAACTTGAATGCGTAGTCACCCAGTGACTGACTGTGCAAAGTTTGGAAACCCTGGCATCAAACCAATAAAAAGCAATAGGTGAAATTTGATTGGCTGTTGGTGGCTCCGCCCACTTTTCAAAACTAAAACTGCAGTCCCCTAGTGACCAAGTGTAAAAAGTTTGGGGACCCCGACGTTAGAGAATGGCAGCAGGTTGAATTTCCGCCAAACCAATAGGTAAAATCCGATTGGCGGTTCACAGCTCCGCCCACTTTTGGGCATCCAATAAACATCCTATTTTCATTCAGGCTGAGCCCATGACTATGTGATTCAAGTTTGGGGAGTGTAGCCTCAAAGCTGTAAGATTGGCAGCAGTTTCAATTTCCCCATTAAAGTCAATGATTAAAATTTGATTGGCTGTTGTTGGCCCCTCCCACTTTGGGGTCATCCAACAAATGTTGCTGTTTGATTTGGGGTGACCCCATGATTATGTTATTCAAGTTTGGGGGGTGTAGCTTCAAAGCTGCAAGTGTGGCAGCAGTTTGAAAATCTTCCCTGTCAAAGTCAATGGGAAAATTGGGGGGTTCGGAGCGGCGCCACAAAAAGACGGGGGGCACAATCGCTTAGAAAAGCACAAGCAACCTGCTCCGCTATAGGGCGAAGATGTGTGGGGAGTTTGGGTGCTGTACCCCTAAAACTGTAGGAGGAGTAGCGTTTAGAAAATGGGGGGTGCTAAGAATAAGAAGCGGAAGAATAAGCCAAAGTAGAAGAACAGTATATTGGGGTTTTCAACCCAACATAATAATGTATAAAAGTATAACCTCACAGATACCAAGAGGGCCTACCAGCAAGGTTAACCATAAACCACAGTGGTGCTTTAAAGGGATTTTCATGCTCTTGGAGCATGCTGACATCACCTCCTGCAATATCCCTGGTGTATAATGGGCATGTCTGCTCCTTAGCACATTGGCGCTGACATTGCCATCCCATACTGGCTCAGGGACATCGCCAAGCACCAGAGCAGTGCAACCACTGCACCACAGCATGGTAAAAATTGTCACAGAAGCCAATACAGATTTTATTAAAGCTATCTTAATGGCAAGCAATAGTTGGAGGTTATTACAAAATCTTTACCACGGCAACTGTTGCCAGCAATGCAGCTACAATGTAAATTTTGTACTAAAAATGTTTTCTAGAACATAATGTTTAGATATTCAGATAAGAAAAAAAAACAGCACCACTATGACTATTGCTAACAAGATTATTGGCCTGTAATTTGTTAGTGATTTTTTTATTTTTCCGAAAGTACCACTTTAACTTTATCAACCCACATATACAGCAGTGTTTAACATTAATTCCAAGCATACAAACACTTTATTTTGTCTTGAATCTTGAAAAAGAAATGTGAGCTTGCTCAGTGTGCTCTACTGCCACTTCCCTACAGTTTCGAAACAGCAAAATATTGGGTCCGTTGAGCAGTTCGGCTGGTCCTTTTAGAAATCCTAATGTGATGACTGTCCTTACATGGAGAGGCTTGATAAAGGGCTGGAGTGAAGCCCGAAACGTTGCCTTTGGCACTTAGTAAAGATTCACATTTTTCAAAACAACCGGAGTGCTGCTGTTTTCTTCATTCTTGTCCTTACATGGAGGGTACTGTGCAGAGTGGGGTCTAATAGAGATGGCGATTTATAGGTCAGGAAACCCAAATGTGCAAAGCAGCTCTGAATGATAGCTGCTGAGCTGCAAGCATGTTACTTGCAGTGTAATTCTGTTTATTTATCAGAACTCAACCCTTTTTGTAAATTTAAAGGAGAAGGAAAGTCATTTTAGCACTTTACTGCCAATAGATTCGCCACATTAGTGCCACCTAGAACACTATATTTATTCTTCAGAATGCTTTAGTATACCTGAGTAAAGAGCGTTGGAAGCTCCCTCCATTTGTTTAAGATAGCAGCTGCCATTTTAGCTTGGTCTTTGTAGCTTTCTGCTGCTTGTAGCATAGATCACACATTCTGATGGGAGGGGGAGTGAATTCTTATTGGAGGGGGAAGCAGGAGAAGGGAGAGAGGAGAGACCTATACAGATTCTGGCCCAGGAATGAAGGATTTTTCTGAGAGAGGAAGTCTGATACTGAAGAACATGTTTACAAAAAAAGAGACAAGAAATCCTGTGTTTCTTTTGATAGAGGACTCAGTGCAGCTTTTCTGTGAGTGCTTATGGCTGTATATACATAGACCTTTCTGAAAAAGCTTACTTAGTTTTTACCTTTCCTTCTCCTTTAAAAAAAAGAGAGACTATATATATATATATATATATATATATATATATATATAAATATATATATATATATATAAAATAGTCCATAGGGTGCACACCATTTGCAGCAACAAAACCTGGGTGCTAGTACAAAAAAATGCACTGGAACAAGGACAGCACTCCTAGGATTTAAAGAATTGTGAGCAAAGTATACATGCAAAAATAGGAATGTTTATTACTCAACGTTTTGGTCTCACACAGAAACCTTCACCATAATATATATATATATATATATTTAGAGCCATTCGACTCTACTTGGGATTTATGCATATAGATCTTTACGAGCAGCTGAAGTAACAAACAGAGTACCACTTATATCACTGATTAAGAGACAGAGTTCTACACAGGAACATATGTATTATTCTTACATGTATGTATGCATAACATTATTTCTATAGCACAACGAGTATACACAGCGCTGTGCCATTTTACACTACAAAAATTAGTAACAGGGAGGACAAACACTGCAATGAATAAATATAAAAATACTTATATATAAGATATCAGATAGAGGACAGAGAAGATCCATGCCCTGTAAAATGTACTACAAATATGCAGTGTTTTTTTTACATTATGTGTGCATGTAATTGCAATTAAAAGCAGTATCCCAATTTACAAAAGACGGTTTCTCCTCCAGGCATATAAACCAGCTGGTATTTAGGATTCAGAGCCAATAGTGCAGATAATATTAACAGCAAGACAGATACTACTTTTAAAAGCAATTACATTTACAAATAACATTCAAAACAATGCATATAGTTAATTAATGTATAATCAAAAGTTGCTTACAATTAAATTTTTAATGTTTAGAGTTACAATGAGCCAAGTAACTTTTGTTATCTGAAGGTAAATGAAAGAAGCCATCACTACTAGATCTTGTTGTTAAAAAAATCGTTTTAATGATGTAATAGTACAAAACCTATAGCAATAAATACTTATAGAACAGAAAGAAATATTCACACAGCAGGTCAAGCACAATGTTTCATTTGCAGTATCGATCTGCTTTCAGTTTAGATCTCCTATAAAATAAAAGATACAAATTATTTAAAAAAACAAAAAAAACAAACAAAACTCCATGATGCCAATTTATACAGTGTTATCGCTTTATATGAGGACGGAGTCAAGTGTTATAGTGGGGCTGGTCTTATATGATTAAAAGGTGTGATGGATATTTATATTCTTGTTTTGTGGTGACAAATAAAGACATCAATAAAGGCAGCAGGGCTGCTTGGAGGGAAAGCACTGCTTTCATAAATATAAAATAATGCAAAAGGTATTTATAATTCCTACATTATATGCCAGTATAAATTGATGGAAATTAATAGCAAGGCATTTTCACAATGGAAAGGAAAAAAAATAAATGTTCTGCAATGCTTTCTACATTATTGTTTGCACTATATAATAATTGCTGTTTGCTACAATAGGGCTGTCCATTTTATCCCAATATAAGTGAGTCAGATATCCACTATAATGAATGTACTATAATAAAATAACGATATAATTCAAAGAAATCTTTGGATCACCACTAATTTTTACCGGTCTAGAAGTGTCTCGTGAAAGTTTCCTTCTTTTCTGGCCTTTTTTAGATCTTTGTTGTCTTCCAGACTCACTTTGAGTTTGTTGTCCTGGAAACTCTGGAATTTCTTTCTGCAAGACAAACATATAATGTTGGGCATTTCAGAGAATAAAGTGTGTATTATTGTTACAACCACACTGATGTTAAATTAATGCGTAGACACACCCTGAAATTCACTGTGATAGCACCTTGTACCAAATGCATTTGTATTACTGCAAATCCTTAAAGGAACCAGTAATACCAAAAAATTAAAATGTTTCAAAGTGATTAAAATGTAATGTACTGTTGCCACGGAACTAGTTTGCTTCAGAAACCCTTCTATTCAAGCTGGAAAAATGGAGAAAATGCACAGGTTACATAGCAAATATGCTCTATAGAACACAATGGGAATCTACACATCTTATCGTTTATCTGCTCTGTAACCTGTGTATTTTCTCTTTTTTTTCCCTAATTTGTTTATATAAACTATAGTTTAAAGGAAACACACAACTTTACCAATGCAGGGCAATAGTATATAATTATTTTAATATACTTTCATTTCCTCTTACAAGGCGTCAGTTTTATAAGAAAACACATTACCTAAAAGAAAATTTAAAATAAACCTCTGTGAACTAATTTTACCCAGCAAATAAGTACCTGTCCCTGTAAGTACCTGTCATTGTAATGAAATACGTTTACCTACGGGAAGACTAAATATATTAAAATATTGATTCAGGTTTAGAAATACAAATCTCCAATCATACATACACATAGTTTATTTCACATTGCTTAACATTTCCTTTATCTTCTTTGGGAATTTCATCTTCACTTTTTCCATCTCTCTCAACACATGAGCGGATCTAGAAGTAAAGACAAAGAAATGCATCAAAGCTTCCTACCTTCCATTTTTCACCAGTGCTGGGGCAGTTGCATTGAATAAGGAGTACCTGAAATTATTTTTTGTTCTGCTAAAGCTACACTGTGTAGGGTTGAGTTAACCTGTAGCCAATACGAGCATTAGAATGTTTACAAAATAAAGGGAATGGAGAATTCCAATTATGATAATAGACCTTTAAGTCTATTGCATAGGGGGGGTTATTTCATATGTTTTGCCCACCACATTTTTCTCCTGGGGCAATAGGGCACTTGTGTGCAATATGCCTTACATTTTAATATCACAGTAAGCTTGCTTATTAACCAACAGATCTTTCTAGTGTCCAGCAGCAGACACTGCCAGGTTAGGTTGGGCTAATGATAACATCACCTGTGAACACATGTTTACAGTACGAAGAAAGGTTGGGTATCGCTTTCAGAAAGTGAGAGAATCCAAGGCTATAAAAGTACAGATGAGATCAAGAGACCAGAGTTATTGTTCTGTTGGATAAAAAAAAAATTTTTCTATCAAATTATTTCTTCCCATCTGAAGGACAAATCAGTTGTAACATTTAGTTAAGAAACAGGGTGCCTCAGAGGATCACTTTAAACACTGACAATTATCACCAGGCAGCTCTCCAATAATAACAATCACACAATGAACTGTACCCTAAACATGAAAAAATTTAGCAGTTTGCATCTGAGTGCCACAGCCCTATAACACTACATACACTATAATACTGCAGTTATTACCTTTATCATTTCTCCTTCACCAGCTGTTTTACTTTGTGCTATTAAGTCACCTTCTTCATTACATCCAACAAAACAACTGTTTGAAGCAAGAAGTGCCATTTTCCCCTGTAAAAAACATAAATGAGCACATTAATATCTATGCCTTTCTTTGGCCACATACATCTTTTAATAAACTATACTGTATTTGGAAATAGGGGTATATGTTTTATCTGCAATGATTTTGTGAGAGCATCCAATCTGGAAAAAAAGGAGTAGCTACAGAGATTTAAAACATTAGGGAACTAATTAAATATTGTTATTTAACTGGTTGTCTGCCATGTACCAAATCCACAGCCTTTAAGATTGTGTTATTTAAACTTGAAAAAAAAACTAAATTTCTTTGCTGGAACACATACAAGCATACCAATACCGAGTGATCAGTTAAATGTATTGCTTTAGGCATAAATTCACATTTTTGGTGCCATGTTTACAATCATTCTAAACTTTCAGCACACTCTCCACTTTGCCAGTACATTTTACTTACATTTTCAAAGACTGGTTCCCATTGCTCTCTTGCTCCTATGGCATCAGAACGCCCAATGACAAGGCCATCAGAATTGATACCAAGATATTTGCCATAGCCAGATTTTAGTGCAATTCTTTAACAAAATATAAAAGACTTATGTTACTTTTTAAAAAGAAAGAAAGGAAGAAAACAACTGAATTCAAATTTGAATCTGGTAAACATGGGGGCATGAGGAACAAGAATGTAAATAGAGACAAGGGGAAGTATACAAAAGTTGGGGGGTGGTGAATAATAAGGAGGGTTTATTGAATGGCAAGACGAAACAGAGAAGTTACAAGTAAAAGAGTAAGAAGTGGGGTAGAATTGATGAATAAGGAAAGTAAGGTGGAAGAACAGTTGAAGCAGGGATGAAAACACTTGAAAACGGTAGGAAGGAAATTCTAGCAAAGTAAGGAATGGTGCCATTTAATTTAAAGGTTATCTTCTGCTAAAAGCAAACACATAATAACGATAAAGTTGGCCAAGACTGATCATAAAAGGATCCAGACATATAGACCACAGAAAGGAGTTTACACTTCTGGATGGAACATTCGGCTACATGGTGGTCATGCCCAAGCCCAGATTTGTGGAAAGGCCACAAAGGGCCAGGTCAAGGGTGGCATGATTTTAGGGGGCACAAACTAAATCCTGGGTTGGTCAAGCTGAATTTTAAAATGAATCATGAAGGGGGCCCATATTTAAAGCAAAGTCAACATATTTGGAAAGAAAATTACCAAAATGTCTCATCTCAATATGAAACAAGACACTATAACAGGCTGCATAAAAGAGGTTTTAATATAGTGAGGTTTTGAGTGCTTGACAACAATGTATTTATAAAGTGCCAAAACACATATTCTGCAGCAATGTATAAAAGATTGCTGTTAGTTATGTAGTTATGATTAGTCCTAAATCCCAACGGACAGAGCCTGTCTCTGTCATTTTGGATTCTGGATGAAAGTTTAATTATATCACTATAAAAGGAAGCATATTAGATATTTTGTTACCCTGGGACTGGCAGATCAGCAAGTGCCATATAACGTACTGGGAAGGTAAAAATGTATTTTGGCTACCAATGCTATAGAACATCACTTGTTTAACATCAGAAACCAAGAGAAGCAACAAATTAGTTACCTTGAATCGGACAACTTGATTGCTGTGAATTGCTCTGGAGGCGATGGTCCATCATCATCTGTATTTTTGTGAAGAAATTAACTAAATACTAGAAAAACAAATCCTTAAGTGCAATAAATATTCTAGTTTGCATAAAGTGTAATCAATATAACTGTATAGCCAAGTTACTGTAGCATTCACCACATACATAATCCTAAATATTAAATGACTGCATTAAAAAATATATAAATAATTTAAAATATTATTTTTATAAAAGCGTAGCTGCAACTTTTATTACTGACCTTTATGGGGAGCTCCAATAGTAAACAGGCCAGTATCTAAAGCATGAATATAAGCTCCTTTGTCCATTTCAATAGCCACTGTCCCAGAAATTTCTCCAAAGTTCTTAACAGTCCACCAATTTCCTAAAGAAACAGAACAGTTTGCTAGAGGAATCAAATATTTTTTTTTAACACAGCTACTAGCGTGAATTAAAATGAAAAAATCCTAGAATATAAACACTACATTTCCTTTAAAATTGTGACTGTAAAACAGAATTCTGTGTACTTTACAATCAAAGTTAACCCAATAGGATTGTACAAACTGACCAACTACATCCATCTTGTCCTCATCAGATTCTTCTCTTTTCCTTTTTTTGTCTTTGTTCTTTTTCTTACTGTAAAACATAAGGCAGACCAAACAACAATTTATATGCTAAACAACGCTGGACCAGGATAAACATTTGATCAGCTGACACATGTTAAAGGAATACTGTCATGGGAAAACATGTTCTTTTCAAAACGCATCAGTTCAATGCATTGAAATCTGTTTTTCAAAGACGCAAACAGATTTTTTTATATTTAATTTTGAAATTTCACATGGGGCTAGCCATATTCTTCATTTTCCAGGGTGCCACAGCCATGTGACCTGTGCTCTGATAAACTTCAGTCACACTTTACTGATGAGTTGCAAGTTGGAGTGATATCACCCCACCCTCCCAGCAGCCAATCAGCAGAAAAATGGGAAGGGAGCAAGATAGCAGCTCCCAGTAGATATCAGAATAGCACTAAATAGTAAGAAATCCAAGTCCGGTTTGGGACTCCTCCAGTTACATGGGAGTAGGAGAAATAGGTTACCTGAAAGCAGTTCTAATGTGTAATGCTGGCTCCTTCTGAAAGCTCAGACTCAATGCATTGACGGAGCCTACACACCAATATTACAACTAAAACAAATACATTTGTTGGTTCAAGAATAAAAGTTTGAATGGTAGAGTGAATTATTTGCTATGTAAACAGTGTAACTTAGAAATAAAAAGTATATCATAGAAATCATGACAGTATCCCTTTAAAATAAACTGAAGGCACTGGATACATTTCAGTGCAGGAGAATTCACCAAAAATTCTTGGTAGGGTTCCCTGTGGCTGCATTACCAAATGTCAACTGACTGGTCACCCCTGCATGCAGCATTTGCAATAGATACTTGTTTCTGCTGAACACTAAGGTAGCCCTAGACTAGCAATGTGTGGCTATCTGTGGGGCAGCCAAACAAATAAGCAATGATATTTGGCTCTGAGGGAGTGTGTTTATTTTAGTGTACAAGAGCAGTATTACAGTAGTCTGTATATCGAAGGGTATCAAAATGTACATGCACTTTAAAGGAGAAGGAAAGGCTAAGTCACTTGGGGGTGCCAAAATGTTAGGCACCCCCAAGTGACTTACATGACCTACCTTGTACCCCGGGCTGGTGCCCCTGTTAGGAGAAACCAGCACCAGCCCGGGAAACCTGTAGACACCGCTTCCTCCTTCCTTTGCGCGCTGCTGCCGAAATCCATGGGCTGGCGCATGCGCAGTAGAGTGAAAAGCCGACTTTAATGTTTAAGTTCGGCTGTTCACTCTACTGCGCATGTGTGCGCAAGCGAGGAAGAAGCAGGAAGCGCCGGCAGCTGCCCCGGGCTGGTGCTGTTCTCTCCGTACGGGGGCACCAGCCCGGGGTACAAGGTAGGCGTTCTAAGTCACTTGGGGGTGCCTAACATTTTGGCACCCCCAAGTGACTTAGCCTTTCCTTCTCCTTTAAAGGCAGCTTCATGCACTGCATGGTGAGCAAGACTTACCTCTTGTTTTTCATTCCCTTCAGCACTAGCTTGGTAGATTTCACTTTTGAATATTCAGCCATTGTCAGACAGAGTAATCCTGGAGGTTATACTTTCTGTAGTTACAGTGGAAGCCCAACACGATCCTGTCTCACTATTAAACCTTTTACACAAAACAAGAAAACAAACAAAACCAAGTATGAAGCAAATACAGACTGGCATTCAGGAAAATAATTGGCATTTGGCGTTAAAAGGGGATCGCGGCTGCAGTTTCTGACTGTAAGTGCCTATAACCAACACATAAAGAACAATGAGCATCTATGTGCAACTGAGCAACAGGGGCAGCCATGGCCAGACTTGGATTCAAAATGAGCCCCGGCATTCCAAGCACACAGGGGCCCAAACAGCCCCCCAATAAATAGTGAGTGTCTATGGTATCTCAAAGCAGCCCCTCTGGCATTTGCCAGAATTCACAGATTGCCAGTCCCAGCCTGGCCATGTTCAACATGTGCCCACAAACATGTTCAAGGTAACTATATTCCCAAGATGATAAAGTGCAGCGGCCGAAGCGGCCTCCCAGAACACCCACCTAATGCTCCCTAAATAAAGAAACAGAGGTGCTAGTTCAGGTGTATACATCTAGCTGAACAGCACCCACTCGCTAGAGGGCTAGCAGGCAAATGTGTCCCGCTTTACCCTGATACCTACCCTAACAGGAGATGTTGCTAAACTAGTTGTAAACAGTACGCGCTTCCGGACAGCGAGCCACAGGCCCGTCTCATCTCGCGAGATTTTGACGTCACGCTAATATATACACGCCCACTTGCTACGCCTAGTCATAGGATGAGTGGGGCAGCCTGAGTATGTTGTGCTAGCGCTAGGGAGTGCAAGCCGAGGGAATCCGCACACAATACCCTCTGATCCTAGAGCCTGCGCTAGTATAAAATAAAAGCGGTTTAGGGCAAACAAGGCCCAGAATTTTCTTGGTTTGGAGACAAAAAATGGGCTAATTAAGAGGAGACTGAAATTGAGCAAAGTTTATGCTTCAATTATCCTGGTTAAAACTATGAAGTGTATAGGTTCCCTGTCAGTTACGCAGCAAAAAGTCCTGAGGCCCTATAGAGACGTCAATAAAGACAGGTTTCCCCCTATGGGGAAGTGCTTACCAGCTCTCTTACCCATGGTTCCCCATTAAACAGATATTGACACCAGAAATGAAACCTTTTTTACATCTGTCATTGTCTTTGCATGCTATTTATAATCTTGCCATTAAAGTATTTGTCCAAGCTTTTACATTCCTTATCTGATGCCCCATGTTGCTCTATGAGGGGGCGGCCATATTTGTGCAGCAACTTATTGTACAGCGCTGCGGAATATGTTGGCGCTTTATAAATAAATGTTAATGTAATTAGGCCGTTAGCATTAGGACCTATAACTGACAGGCTGAGAAGGGACAGTCAGGTTGGCAAAACAGTCAGGTTTAGGAACTTCAAGTAACAATTACTTACAAAAGCAGCCCTATCAGCAAAAAATGATCAACACGACCTATAGGGAACTTTTTATGTACATTCATATTTTAAAAAGTTGTTTTTTCGTGTCAGTATCACTTTAACACTGTCACTGTTTTAGTCCATTGTTTTATGTGAAGACTAGCGCCATATTTTTTACAATTTAGCAACAAACAGGGCTAAATTTACATCATTGGAATATTGGGTCAGATTATGCTAATATGCTATGTAACGGTGCTTTCTAACTTCTGTGCTACAGAGGGCCTGAATTTTTCTGGCCTACATGTTGGGGGGCCGATAATGGAAGCCAGATTTTATTTTGGTGAAATACTTTAAATGTGCAGCCCCATTCCCTCGCTCCAGGCCCCACCCAGCTTACTTCCTCTCTTAAAATTGCCCCAAAACTCACATATAATACAATAAAACATATCAGTTTATGGGGTGTCCCCAAAAATCCTATGTGAAAATCCAGCTCCTGTTACAGGTCACACTAGGGGGGACATTTATTAATACACGAACGCTCTGCGTATTTTCGGTGACTTTTTCGTACCTTGCAACAAAATTTTTGCGACAAAATTGTCGTGCCGAGTACGAAAGTTTCGGATTCATTCAAGCTTCGTTATCATGACTTTACTTGGGCCAGGTTGGAGCTGCAGAGTGCCATTGAGCCCTATAGGAGACTTTCCTTGGGCCAGGTTGGAGCTGCAGAGTGCCATTGAGCCCTATGGGAGACTTTCCTTGGGCTGGGTTGGAGCTGCACAGTGCCATTGAGCCCTATGGGAGACTTTCCTTGGGCCAGGTTGGAGCTGCAGAGTGCCATTGAGCCCTATGGGAGACTTTCCTTGGGCCAGGTTGGAGCTGCAGAGTGCCATTGAGCCCTATGGGAGACTTTCCTTGGGCCAGGTTGGAGCTGCAGAGTGCCATTGAGCCCTATGGGAGGCTTTCCTTGGGCCAGGTTGGAGCTGCAGAGTGCCATTGAGCCCTATGAGAGACTTTCCTTGGGCCAGATTGGAGCTGCAGAGTGCCATTGAGCCCTATGAGAGACTTTCCTTGGGCCAGGTTGGAGCTGCAGAGTGCCATTGAGCCCTGTGGGAGACTTTCCTTGGGCCGGGTTGGAGCTGCAGAGTGCCATTGAGCCCTATAGGAGACTTTCCTTGGGCCAGATTGGAGCTGCAGAGTGCCATTGAGCCCTGTGGGAGACTTTCCTTGGGCCAGGTTGGAGCTGCAGATGGCCATTGAGCCCTATGGGAGACTTTCCTTGGGCCAGGTTGGAGCTGCAGAGTGCCATTGAGCCCTATGGGAGACTTTCCTTGGGCCAGGTTGGAGCTGCAGAGTGCCATTGAGCCCTATGGGAGACTTTCCTTGGGCGGGGTTGGAGCTGCAGAGTGCCATTGAGCCCTATGGGAGACTTTCCTTGGGCCAGGTTGGAGCTGCAGAGTGCCATTGAGCCCTATGGGAGACTTTCCTTGGGCCAGGTTGGAGCTGCAGAGTGCCATTGATTCCTATGGGAGGCTTCCAAAATCATGCACAGAAGGATCAAAGTCGGAAATGTTTTCCCGCTGTTTACAATCGTTCGGTACGAAATTTTTGGATAGCCAATACGATATTATCGGGACTAATACGATTTTTTTGTAGGCATTTTTGTGATATTTGCGATCTTTAGAAATTATCATATCCAATCCTCCTAGGTGTGATTGACAGGCAGGGCTATTTAGTGAGCAGCTTCTAGCTCTGACAAGTCTGGTGTATTGAGAACAGCTCCATGGTATAGTGTTTGAAGAAGAGCTCAATGGTCTGGTTCATTGAGTGTAGCTTATTGATCTTGTTCAGTAAGTGTAGCTAAATGGTTTGGGTCAGTAAGTGTACCTCAGTTGTCCGGGTCAGTAAGTGTACCTCAGTTGTCCGGGTCAGTATGTATCGCTCCAAGGCCTTGTGTGCAGCTCAGTGGTCTAGTGCAGTGCTGTCCAACTGGCAGCCCGCGGGCTACTCTGTGTGGCCCCCCACCTGTCTAGCTGCATTGATGGCTTACCTTTGTGTAAGCTTTAAATGGTATCAGTACTGAGATTAACTGGCCCCCTGCATTGCTCACACCTCAGATTCAGGCTGTAATTACCCTGTATTGTTTAAATATGTAATCGCCTGTTCTGCTCACACCTTTTAGTTTCTGCATTGTCCACCCCCTGCATTGTTCACACCTCAGGCTCAGGCTGTAATCACCCACAATTGTTTATCTGTTCACACCTCCTGTAGGAGCAGTGCCAGCATTATGTGACTGTATGTCCTACCTGCTCTATGCTACCTGTGTGAATGGCACACACAGCAGCTTAGGGCAGGCAGAGCATGGCACACACAGGCAGTTAAGGGCAGGCAGAGTATGGCACACACAGGCAGGGTAGGGCAGGCAGGGTATGGCACACACAGGCTGAATAGGGCAGGCAGAGTATGGAACACAAGCAGGGAAGGGCAGGCAGTGTATGGTGCACACAGGCAGCATAGGGCGGTAGAGTATGGCACACACAGGCAGCATAGTGCAGGCAGAGTACTGCCTTTGTGTTCCATACTCTGCATGCCCTATGCTGCCTGGGTGTTCTATACTCTGCCTGCCCTATGCTGCCCATGGGCCATACTCTGCCTGCCCTATTCTGTCTGTGTGTGTCATACTCTACCTGTCCTATGCTGCCTGTGTGTGCCATACTCTCCCTGCCCTATGTTGTCACTGAGTGATGCTAAGTGCAGCTTAATGGTCTGGGTCAGAGATGCTGTTAATTATTCTGGTTCATGGAGTCCAGCTTATTATTATGGATTTGAAGTGCAGCTCAGTGTTCTGTTTCATGGATTGTAACTCACTTTTGTAGTTCATGAAGTGATGTTGTGATGGTCTTGGTCAGCGAGTGCACTTTAGAATTCTGGTGTATACAGTTTTTCATGTAGTGCGGCTCATTTTTCTGGATTATGGAGTGCAGCTCAGTGGTCTTGGTCATCAAATTCATCTCAATGGTCTATGTCAGCGAGTGCATCTTAGTGGTCTGGGTATGTGAGTGTAGCTCAATGGTCTAAGTCAGCGAATGAATCAGCGAATGAAAAGGCCTGGGTCAGCGAGTACAGCTCAGTGTTCTGGGTCAGTGAATGCAGCTCAGTGGTCTGGGTATGCAAATGCAGCTCATTATTCTGGTTCATGGAGTGCAGCTCAGTATTCTGGTACTTGGAGTCAGGGGCGGGCCAAGTCGACCTGGCGCCCTAGGCAACCCGGTCAGCCACCCCCCACCCCCTACCCCCTTGCGTGTACTTAGGCATTCGGCCACTCCCCCTCTCCCCGAACGGCGCATGCGCGCCAAGGCAAACGCAAGGGGGGGTAATTGCCTCCGCCGCTAATGACAAGCGGCGGAGGCAATGACAAAGTAGCACTAGGGGTAGGCAGGAGAGGCTCCTGTCTGGCGCCCCCCAATCGTTGCGCCCTAGGCAGCTGCCTCTTCTGCCTACTCCTAGTTCCGGCCCTGCTTGGAGTTCAGCTCAGTGGTCTGGCTCCGCGAGTGCAGCTCAATGGTTTGGGTCAGCGAATTAAGCTCAATTACCTGGTCAGCGAGTGCAGCTTAGTAGTCTGGGTATGTGAGTGGTTTATCAAGTGCAACTCACTATTCAGGTTTATGGAGTGCAGCTCAGTATTTTTGTATGTGGAGTGCATCTCAGTGGTCTAGGTTAGCGAGCGATGCTCATTATTCTGGAATGTAGCTCAGTTTTCTGGTTCATAAAGTGCAGCTTATTGTTTTGGCTCATAGAGTGTAGCTCATTATTCTGGTTTATGAAGTGCAGCTCACTTTCTGGTATATGGAGTGCAGCTCACTTTTCTGGTATATGGAGTGCAACTCAGTATTCTGGATCATAGACTGCAACTCATTGTTTTGGTTCATGGAGTACAGCCCAGAGCTGCACTCGCAGAATAAAACGACTGAGATGCAATCTATAAACCAGAATCATGACTTGCACTCGCTGACCCAGACTATTCAGCTGCTCTCCATAGTGCTCTCCATAGTGCAAATGCCACACCTTTCCCATACGGGGTTACCCCCTAATTTGGCTACATTTGGAAAATATAGATTTTCCCATAGGGGAGTCTGGGATAGTATGTTCTTAAATTGCATAATATGTAACGTTTTTTGCCAGATATGATGTACATGCAAAATAACCTGATTGGGGTAAGCTATTGGTTGAGGTCTTTTAATAAGTAGCCACTGAAAGGGGTTATGGTAGGCCCCTAGCAAGGCTTTATATAGATGGTACAGTGACTGATGGCTTGCATCCTCAACCCAAGTTGCTATGTGGCTTAGTTGAGCTGCTATATAATATAGATATATATTTGGGAATGCTGCTCCCCCTTGGGATTTGCCTTTAATCAGAGTATTCAGGATTTAGCAATGACGGGTACCAGCCCATATTAGTTGTCTAAATATTGTATCTAGTGTAGTAAAAAACCCCTTTTTAATGACACACGGGGCTTGGAGGAGGGCATAAGTTAGTTTGATCAGATGTATTCTGCCCATTGGGCCAATTAGGAGAGATTCCCAGGCTTTATTTTTCTTTTGTATATAGTTTTTAACCGGTAGTACATTTAGGTTGTAGTATTTGGATAGGGGGAGTTTAATTACAACGCCTAGGTAAGTGAATTGCTGAACCATAGGGAAGGGTATATTTAGCAAATTGTATGTTTAACCCTTTTACTGCCAGCTGTTTTGGTCAAAGCTTGTATTGCCAGACAGTTTTTGAACATTTTTTTCACTTTAGGGGCCTTTCCTCGGGGGGACTTTTAGTTTACCCAGGAAAACAATATAAAGTTTTTTTCAGAACAACCTAAGCTTTCAAAATATGGTAGAATTTTCAAGATATAGGCTTCTAAATGTCTAAAAATGCAAAACAATTTTCCATAATATAAACACATACTAGAAACAAAAATTATTTTATGCACGAATATACAACTGATTTGGAAAGTCCCATGTCTCCTGAATGTGCCAATACCAAATATAGTTTTATGGAGATTTCTCACTTGTATAGGTCAAAAACTCCCAGCAGTACACTACCAAATTTCCAAAGCACTGCTCCAGAAAGCTGCATACTTTAGATTTCAAGGACAACATTTCCACTAACAGAAGGTTTATCCCAGAAAATTGTACATTTTTGGAAAGAACAGATTCTGGGGAATACAGAATAGGTACAACTGTCTGTCTACTCCAAACTATCAAGTCGCAATGCTTTCCTAAAGTTATTGGTATTTATCAAAATTTGTGATTTTTTTTTAAAATTGCTTCAAAGCTTCCAGTCTATAGTATCTTATCTCCTACAGGTCATAAAGTAACCAAATAAAACACCCTAAATATGAACGCCAGGGGTCCACTGAACAGTTTGATGCCCAATATGTATAGGTTTAGCTAAGTATGTGGCATGTAGGGGCCTCAATGTGAACATACCCCCATATGATCTATAATTTCTGTCATTTCAGCTCCTACAAAATCAACACATTTACATCATTATATGTGGGATAAAGCTAGTAAAAAGTACGCTCACCCCAGAAAGTCATATATTTTTGGAAAGTACACATTCCCCCGAATCTAAAATGGGTACCCATGTCTTTCTACTCCAAAGTACCAAGCCTCACACCTTTTCTAAAGTTAGCAATTTTGATGACATTTCCAAAAATCCCCTCAAAGCTTCCAGTTTGCAGCATCTTATCTCCCACATATCATTAGGTACCAAGATAAAACACCCCGAATTTGAACGCCAGGGGTCCACTGAACAGTTTGATGCCCAATATGTATAGGTTTACCTAAGTATGTGGCATGTAGGGGCCCCAATGGGAACATACCCCCATATGATGTATAATCTAAAAAAAAATGCTCAAAACTTTAATTTTGCAAGTTAGCATCTCCCATAAAGCATTAGTTACCAAGAAAAAAACATCCTAAATATGAATACCAAGGGTCCACTGAACAGTTTGATGCCCATTGTACATAGGATTACCAATGTATCTGGCATTTAAAGACCCCAAAATTAATTTAGTGCATACAAATTGCCCTGGATATCACTTCTGCTACTGAAAGTTTAACTCAATTACTGCATTTTTTTATGGGATAAAACACAAAAAACAATGTTGAGCTCCCAAAACCATATATATTTGAAAAGTACACATTTGGGTGAAAAATACCAGAAAATCGCCTCAGAGCTTCTACTTTCTAGCACCTTATCTCCCACATAGCACTAGGTACCAAGGTTCCATTGAACAGTTTGATGCCCATTGTGCATAGGATCACCAAAGTATCTGGTATTCAGAGACACCAAAATTAAGTTAGTGCGTACAAATTTGCCCAGAGATCACTTCTGCAACTAAAATTTAACACATTTACTGGATTTTTTGTGGTTGATTTATATGTGGTAAAAGTGGCAAATAAATAATTGGACCCCAGAAAACCATATGTTTTCATAAAGTACACATTCTGACGAAACAAAAATGGGTAAAAATACCTTTCTACTGCAAATTACCAAGCTGCAAAGCAAAATTGTGTTAATGTGTAAGATTGTGTGTACACTTGACAAATTGCGTATTTTGTGTGTGTAAGTATGCGTGAGTGCTGTGAATGTGTAAAAGCCCAACAATGCCCCCAGAATATATGTGTGTAAGTGTAAATGTAAGTGTGTATTATTGTATTAAGTGTGTGTTTGTGTGTCACTAACCTGGGGTAGGCAGATCGGTCTGGAGGAGCAGTAGAGGGAAACAGGAACTGGAGGAGCCTCTTTTTCTTCCGATCCGGTGAGTGGAATGTTAATGAATGTAGAATCTATGATCTGTGGCCCTGAGTTACGTATATCCTACGTTCTGTGGCACTGAAAGGGTTAAAGCTTAGAATTTGCCAGTTTCCTTGGGACAGATGCGCACACTCCATTAATTTCCCTTCACCAAAGCACTAAAGTATGGGTGATTTCAGAGCATTTTTTGTGAATACAGTAGGTGGCATCATAACACTTTATTGTCTGTTGGAAGCAGAATAAATGAAGAAAAACCTTATTTATAAAAAGAGTACATTACTCCTGTAAATAGCAAGGCAAAGACTAGCTTTACATGTTAGTGTCATGTAAATAGCACTAATGCTTGCCATAAAGGAGTTAAATGATTACCTGTCAGCACTTCATTACCAGCTGTAGGGTAGAGTTAGGTTCTTATCATCTTCCCCATTATTATTTACTTTAACATAAATGTCACAGAGATGTACTATATATTACACTGCAAATATTGGATGAATAAGTGGTACTGGATTTACCATTTGTATTTACCTCTGCATATGGATTATAAAGCAACAATTATCACTCTTTAAACACCTTACAAAATGAATTGAACTGTATGAATAATAATGACATTTTCTGCTAAATGGCAGCAATTTCCGTGAGTAATTATGGTCGCTGTGTGTATTACACACCCGCACTGCTGGATACCCTAACAAACTGATACATTGGTTTTAAAATGGAAACATGCAACATCAGGTTCCTTTATTTCTGTTCTGATTAGCTCTAATTGCAAAGCAGAAGACTACTCATTCAATTTACATTATATATCCAATTGATTTCTGGTTCCAGTAAAGGAAATCAGTGTTTCCTCTATAATCTTAAATAAGTAACAATATGTAGAGGGCAGTGTTTCCAGTCCTACAGGTAGGTAGGGCAGCATAATCAAATTCATTTGGACCTTGGTGTTGTTTGTCTTGCCCTCAAGGTATAAAAATGTCATGCTTTATTTTTTCTTTTCTTGTCTTTAGGGCCAGGGCACACCACTGCACCACCACCCTAAAGGCTGAAGACAAACTGAGCTACTAGTAGCAGCTACTTGTCATGACTACAAAAATAGACAATGCTGATCATTTACTGATAATTGTCTTTACATGTGTTTTAGCATAGGAAAGTCTCAATATTGTCAATGGCAGAGAATTTCTGGGGTTAAATAGCCATGACAAGTAGCAGCTACAAAATAGCTCCATGTGTCTTTGCCCCGAAGGCCTGTGAAAATGCATGCCATTTCCCTTCTGTGCCCCCCCCCCCCCCCCCGGTGTATTAAATATGTGGTGATTAAGCCTGAAAGCATTAGAGCTCTTGTTCCTTTGACAGAATTGCAAAATGTGGCATATTATCTTACAACAAACTCAGTGTTTTTATCAGAGATTGGAATAACTTTTTTGGTCCCATAAAAGAAACAGAACCAGCACATGGAGCTCTCTTCTACAGGTTGAACCCCAGTGCCCCATCATCATCTACAAGCTCCATGATCTGTTTAACAGTATTTACCCTTTGGCCTCATGACTCCCCCATTCAGCAGTCATTGAAGTGCACTTGGCCCCATCAGACACACCACTCCAACCAAAGCAAATAATGCTATCAATGCCAGAAAATCTGCTTCCAGGGCCTTATTGAAATGTAATATTGAAACTTAATGTTCTAGGGACGAAATCACTATATAACAGAGTGTTCCATTTGTCTTCATGAATATTTTTAGCTGACAGGTTCATTTTGATAAAAACAAGCATTTACCCTTCGGCCTCATGCCTTCATATGGTCATTATACTCCTCACTGACATAATAATATCCTTAGATTTTACAATAGGAGGGAGTACATTATTCACTGTTGAAAGTGTATGAATTATGTCCTTACTGACTAGTCATACATCATTTTATGGGGTAGTTGTGGGTTTTTAACCCCTACCATTTCTTACAGATTTGGTTGTCTTTGCTGTTTACAGCTATTTCATATCATGGTTTTCTGGGGAACCCATTGATATTTCACTTCTGCAACTTTGCTGGTAATAGACTGGGCTGCAAATGTAACCTTCTATTATCAGTATGTGTGTGTAGCTTTGATATCCTGCTTATAACTGACTCCCCCATTCAGCAGTCATTGAAGTGCACTTGGCCCCATCAGACACACCACTCCAACCAAAGCAAATAATGCTATCAATGCCAGAAAATCTGCTTCCAGGGCCTTATTGAAATGTAATATTGAAACTTAATGTTCTAGGGAAGAAATTACTATAAAACAGAGTGTTCCATTTGTCTTCATGAATATTTTTAGCTGACAGGTTCACTTTGATAAAAATGCCATTAATGTCATTTTTTTTATTATAGGTCACATTTACACACAGACCGAGAACAAAGCTTTCTGTTTTTTATTATAAGTTGTCTCATTTAAGTAAAATAATAATTGTCTAAATAGCCTGACGTGAAAACCCTCTCTTGTAGGCAGCTAGAATATAACATTGTTTCCCATCCCTTTCAAACAATATGATGACTTTGCTGCCATTATGATGATAAATGCTCATCATTGTTTTTCAAGGATTTCTTTTATCTAGTGTAAGCAGTATTGACAATAATGAAATTGTCCAGATCGCACCCTTTCCTCTGGCCCATTGTGTCTCTTATTGTGTATTTAACTCTGCAGAGCTGAAAAGGAGGATCTTTCCTAAGGCAGGCACAAGGTTGGTGTTTTCTCTATGTCCTGTACCCCCTCTGCCCCCTGGGCAAGCTATGTAGAATAATTACATATTATAAATTTGTAAACTCATGGTTCAATAGATTACCTTTGAAGGGTTATTAACCAGATTACTATTGGTCTACTTTAATAACCATATTATTGGGGGCTAATACCCTAGGAGTAAATCTGACATAAATACTGTGGAAAGTCAAGGTTTGTTACTTCCTTGGCACAGAGATTTAGAAAGGTGGGTGCAAAACAGAAGGGACAAGGTTCTTTTATAGACCACATTCTTGAATGAGCCCTTTGCTCTTCACTGTCATATAGCGTCTTTACCTCTGGGCTTGAAAGGTATGTCACATGTAACTTGTCTAAGATGTTTCAGCTTCATTTTAATAGGATAAGTAGCACATTTAATAGGATAACATTTGCAGATGCTTAATATTTATATGTTCCTTTAAAAAAAACAAAACAATTGGTCCATCTGTTTTTCTGATTTGCTAAACTATTTTTGGTGGATTAGTTTCCAATACAGCACAATATACTTAAGGGGATTCTTGCCAAATATTTATATAAAACGGCTTGTTAATTTCATCCCTTGGCACTTGTTCTACAGGATACCATATGGCTGTCATATAGTGGCAGTGACTGAAACTGCACGTTGTTATCTATGACATCCCTGAAACCCATTTCAGTATCCGCCCTTTACAGTCTCATTATGTGTTCAATTGATTTTGTTTTCCCAGCGCATTACCATGCCTTTATCAGAGTTGAACCTCACCCACTATTAATTGTGTAGTCCATCATTTCACTTTAGTGTCCCTGCAGACTACAATATGCACAACCACAGGAACACAACTGTTCCACCTCCAATGTCCTTAACGAATAAATACTAAAGAATTGCAACATGTGTGGAGATTGTTCCAATGAATGATAATCTCTGAATTCTGCCATTCAGTATGCCGAAATTATATGTGTTGTTTTAATTTAAAAAAGATGCAACGAAGAAATACTCAAAACACCTAAGAGTGCATGAAATCAGACTAGCACAGGGTGTCTCCCACCCATAAAGTTAACAACAAACAAAGAGAAAATTGGTTTTGTGCTTTATCGGATAAGATTAAAACATAACTTTTATTACAAATAGAGATATAAAAAGGCTGTTGACACCTACTGCATTGTGTCAACTATTATAAACATAATTAAAACCAATTAGTGTTTGAAAACATGTCCAGAGTGCGGATTACCATGATTAGTGCATACAAGTATTACTTCCAGGACATGTTTAGGGTAAGGGCTGACGTGTAGGAGTCACTTCCATGTATTTACAGCCTAAAGTGTAGAGGTAGAGGTAGCTTAAACGCGCCTAGTACTTATAATTTAGAACTCAGTTCATTAGCCCTCATGGGGACATCCGTATCCCTATACACACATATAGACTAAATAGGTGGAGGGGAAAGACAGCGGACAAGGGCAGCCTGAGGGTACATAAAAGGGGGAAGGTAACACGATTAACAGACAAATGTACAGAAATAAGTACAAGGGGAGGGTAACACTGGTATTAGCGCTTATTGTACTCAAATCAGACCAATTTCCCAGTTCAACAACAATTTAGTGCTCGCTAGTAAAACCCGAACTCCTAACTGGAAGTTGTTACCACCTATTTAGTCTATATGTGTGTATAGGGATACGGATACCTGGGATATTTATTTGTGCTGTTATCTATTTCTTGTGGGAAATTGTGCATCATCTAATTGTCATGCAAATTGATTTGCTATTAAGTGTGTATCTTAAATTTATACTTTAGCTTCTTTTTCTCATTTCTTTTTGCATACTTGCAGAAATACACAATGCACATTGCCAACATTGGCTAAAGCATTCTCCATAGGTCAGCAGTGCTTTCATGTACAGTGCTATTGTCCATTAGTTTTTAGGCTTTTCTGGGGCAAGGACTGGTGGAAATGTTTAGAAATATCTGCTCTAAATGATATTGAGATCTCCCTGAAAGATAGTACCACTGAATCT
Organism: Xenopus tropicalis; assembly: GCF_000004195.4. Taxonomy (NCBI): domain Eukaryota; kingdom Metazoa; phylum Chordata; class Amphibia; order Anura; family Pipidae; genus Xenopus; species Xenopus tropicalis. Next base: position 42,737,453 of record NC_030677.2, read on the forward strand.
GTGCGCTTTCATACAAACATCTATAACCATTTTTGGGCCAAAACAGTGTTTAAAGGGGTATTTCACCTTTAAGTTAACTTTTAGTATGTTATAGAATGGTGAATTCTAATCAACCTTTCTATTGGTCTTCATTATTTATTTGTTATAGTTTTTGAACTATTTGCCTTCTTCTTCCAACTCTTTGCAGTTTTCAAACTCCTATTCATATACCAGTCTCTCATCCAAACCACTCCCTGGTTGCTAAGGTAACTAGGACCCTAGCAACCAAATACCTGCTGAGAGCTCCTAAACTGAATAGAAATGTCTTAAATGATTACTCAGCAGGTACAGTTTGCTCTAGTTTACTTCTATTTACTTCTACTAAATATTTAGATGCCAAAGTTTTTGTGCTCAATAAATATTGAAGATCTGAGTTTTGGAAAGCAGTATTTGTACTTGGGAGTTTTTGCACAAAAAAACAAAATTGAATCACAGAAATAATCAAATCTGAAAGTTGGTAAATCAGCCCCTTATTGTTTGATCATGCAATAAACGTATTTATTTATTTATTCTTTCAAATCCTGTAAGTGATGGTTCTTTGCTTTTCTATAATCTCAAGGATATCAGGTACTGGGAATGATGTAGAAATATGTTTCCAGATTGTTCTTTTAATAGTCTTGGGGAATTTGCTGATAAACGATGTATGGAAATGATAAGGTAAATATGTCTTGTGACTGTTGTTGGGAAGATCTCCTTTACAAATTAAACCGTACCAAGGAATCTTGATGTATCATTATATCTGATGAAAAAGTGCCACATATTTGCTTCCTGTGAGTTCTGATTTATGATTCGGAGAGAATGACTTATAATTTACATTACAAAATGCTGCATTCCTAATAGGTCCGGTGTATCTTATCTTCCCAAGTTCAGCTGTTTCATTTTGTAGCACAGTTAAATAATGCAGAATTTCTGAGAGCTAGATGAGAGAGCCTGAAGGGGCTGGCTATATATCAACTCCAACATTATCAACCAGGACACTGAATAGGGGAATTTATCAGCCAGGAAAGTAATGCGGGGAACATTTATATTTACAATCATATGGATTTGCACTGCAGTGCCCTATCCTGTCACCTCAGGAACCTTGCATTAAGAAATATTTTATTGTATTTTGAACATATTCTTTGTAGTTAGATGCATGGAATTGTGTACCTCAGCTATAAGCTTATAGTTGTTTAATAGGTTACAGAACCCTAAAATGGCTTTTAACATTTGGTGATGCTTCATAATATTCAAGTGAGAAATATATAATTATAATTTTATACACTGGTCTATTTTTCCTTAGCTATAATGCATTTCTGTTTTATGGGTTCAAGGGGGCAGTAAACCCCCTTGTTCAACATAAGTGAATAGGGCTTATGAATAGGGCCTACGATGAACATATATTTTGCTTATAATTTTGATTATAAAAAGGTATGGTTTGTTTTCTCTTGAGCTAAACAGGGCAAACAGGGGAATCAATATTATGCCATGTTTGGTCCTTACGAGGCAGACAGATAATTAGTATTGTATTGTAATTAGTATCTTCATGGCAGTTGTTAAGTGCAGGACTCTCTTTTATTTGTATGCCCTGGGCTTGCCGAAATGAAACAACTTTTTTGGTGCAAGGCTCAAGTTTAGAAAAAGCATATAGGGACGTAAGTACTTTTGTGATTAGTGTTTAAATGCTTCAGATTTTATGTGCCATTTTGTATTTTTAACTTTTGCTTGTGAATGAACCCTAAAGTCTCATTGGTAGGTAGAGCAACTCCTGTGTGAGATATATCATATTTGTTCATTTCCTAGAAATCAGTGTATGTTTCGATCACCAAGAGTTATTGGCTCCTAAAAAGATGGAACCAATAACAGCAAGTGACAAACTATAAAATGGGCATTAATGGGGGACAAATGTGGAGTCCAAAGGGCATTACTGGGAGAAATGTTGGTCTTCAGGCTTCCCTTCATTAGTGAAAGAATCCTTTTCCTTTGGGGTGGTTTCCAATTCCAAAAATGTGTATCAGGAGCCAAAGCATCCTAGTACTTTCTCTGCCAACAGCCCCCTTTAATACATACTCCCTAACTTATCCTATGTACTTCCCAGCCCATCCCTTTCTTCTAGTCCCCATTTTGGGCTTTATGGGTGAAGAAACAGACAAGTTATGGACAGAAATTAGAATTTTCCACTAATGTTTTGTTAATTTCTGCAACTTTTTATTGATTTGCGTCAATTTGTGCAACAAAATCGTATTTGTCGCAACGACCATGAAAGTTTCGGAATTCTTTCAAGCTTCGGTATCGTGACTGTCCTTGGGCCAGGTTGGAGCTGCAGAGTGCCATTGAGTCCTATGGGAGGCTTTCCTTGGGCCAGGTTGGAGCTGCAGAGTGCCATTGAGTCCTATGGGAGACTTTCCTTGGGCCGGGTTGGAGCTGCAGAGTGCCATTGAGCCCTATGGGAGACTTTCCTTGGGCCAGGTTGGAGCTGCAGAGTGCCATTGAGCCCTATGGGAGACTTTCCTTGGGCCAGGTTGGAGCTGCAGAGTGCCATTGAGTCCTATGGGAGACTTTCCTTGGGCCGGGTTGGAGCTTCAGAGTGCCATTGAGCCCTATGGGAGACTTTCCTTGGGCCAGGTTGGAGCTGCAGAGTGCCATTGAGCCCTATGGGAGACTTTCCTTGGGCCGGGTTGGAGCTGCAGAGTGCCATTGAGCCCTATGGGAGACTTTCCTTGGGCCGGGTTGGAGCTGCAGAGTGCCATTGAGCCCTATGGGAGACTTTCCTTGGGCCAGGTTGGAGCTGCAGAGTGCCATTGAGCCCTATGGGAGACTTTCCTTGGGCCAGGTTGGAGCTGCAGAGTGCCATTGAGTCCTATAGGAGACTTTCCTTGGGCCAGGTTGGAGCTGCAGAGTGCCATTGAGCCCTATGGGAGACTTTCCTTGGGCCAGGTTGGAGCTGCAGAGTGCCATTGAGCCCTATGGGAGACTTTCCTTGGGCCAGGTTGGAGCTGCAGAGTGCCATTGAGTCCTATGGGAGGCTTCCAAAATCATGCACAGAAGGTTTAAAGTCAGAAAGGTTTTCGCGCCATTTACGATTGTTCAGATACGAAAATTTCGGAACTTTCGGATCGTACCACAATATTTTCGAACGACCACGATACAAATTTTCACGCCATTAACGCAAATCTGAAATTATTGTATTTAATCCAAATTTTTGCCAGTCGTACTTTTGATTATGTGAATTTCGGATAAATCTGCCCCCTAGTGTCACTAAGGATATTAGCAACCATAATATCCAAATAACAGAATAATGTAACCCTTTATATGCTGTAAGAAAATACACTGAAGCCCCCACATGAAATAAAGCGAATACAAGATACATATGAATAGCAAACACCCATGGCAGTCAGTAGAAGTGTATTTTAAAAAAATAATATGAGAAATCACTCCAGAGTTTTGGGACCTGTCTTAACACTTTGGCCTTTTAATATTGAAATAATTTCAGCAGATAATGTATTATCATTATACAAATTAGATATAATTTTTATAATACCGAGTCCGAGTATATAAAACACTCATTTTAGGGAAGATTAGCGCTACTGTATATTGGAACCAGCACAGAAAGGCTTTTAGCATTAGCACATTGTTATGGAAAAGGATATATCTACTATAGTTAGGAAGATGAGCAAAAGGAACCCAATATAAAGCCTTTGTTTATTTCAATCCAGATAAAAATACTAAAAATGTTTGGTAGCAACTATACCCCAAATGTCTCACATCTTCCTCCTCAAGTTTGAAAGGCAACATTAAGTAAGTTGTTTAGCACTTCACTGAATAGTGCCCCCATTAAGTTCTGTTTTTATGAGATGAAGGTAAGAATTAAGCTGTTTTATTAGAAGTCCCTGACCTTGCGTTTATAAAGCTTTTTATATGATGTTTGACTTTTGTAAATGTCATTTCTCCAGCCTACATGAGATGACATTTAAAATGCATCAACCATACATATATCTGTCAGTGTTGGATGTAGGAAAGAAAAATCTTTTAAAATTGTATTGTACTCACTATGACACATACTACTATGACAAGTCAGAATATTATTATCAGATAAGGCATATCAATGATGAAATCAGTGATCAAATAAGCAATGTATTTTATATAGATGTAATATATATAAGAATATTGTATTGTATTTTATATTTATATAGCTTCTGTGCAATATACTTGCACATTGTCCTTATCATTAATTTAGAATGCTGTAGGGTTCTTCGGTAAAGACGTAAAAATATTAATGCAAACATAATTGACTTAGGCTTATAGATATATATTTTTAGATTGCTTTTAACTAGCCTTTGCAACACATAAGCTATTTTTTCTTGCAACACATTTATCTGCTCAAAGATCTATGTTAAGTTTTGTGAACTGGTGTGGTAAGTTACATAGCTACATAGGGTTGAAAAAAGACCAGAGTCCATCAAGTTCAACCCTTCCAAGTAAACCCAGAACACACAACCTATACTTACGTATAAGTACAGGTAAAGGACCCATTATCCAGAATGTTTGGGACCTGGGGTTTTCCGGATAAGGGATTTTCTGTAATTTGGATCTCCATACCTTAAGTCTACTAAAAGATTACTGTATATACTCGAGTATAAGCCTAGTTTTTCAGCACCCAAAATATGCTGAAAAAGTCACCCTCGGCTTATACTTGAGTCGGGTGCCATGGGTCCTTCTAGACTAGCACCCTGTCTCCTTTGTGTGCAAATTAGGCCCCCCGCAACCAGACCCTCCAGTGCCCTGGCCTAGGCTCCCACTAGCAATACTTATTCCCCCTTACGTGTCCTCCAGGACCGGGTCTGCCGCCAGTTTGCCAATGTGCAATGAGCGTGGGGTAGTACTCATATTGTTTTTGTTGACCCTCTTCTCCACTTACAGAGCTAGTTTACTGTTTTTCTTTGAAATAAATATTGAAAAATATACCACTGATGCCTCAATTAATGTAATTTTATAGGTATTTATTTTGATTATTAAAACTTAGCAGTAGCGGCTACATTTCCCACCCTAGGCTTATACTCGAGTCAATAAGTTTTTCCAGTTTTCTTAGGTAAAATTAGGTACCTCGGCTTATATTCGGATCGGCTTATACTCGAGTATATACGGTAATTAAACATTAAATAAACCCAATAGGATTGTTTTGCCTCCAATAAGGATTAATTATATCTTAGTTGGGATCAAGTACAAGGTACTGTTTTATTATTTTTATTATTACAGAACAAAAGGAAATAATTTTGAAAAATTAGGAATCCCATACCTGTATTTTTGCCGAGTACTATACTGTACATGCACCTGCCCAAATGCAGCATGTTATATTTCCATTTACTTTTTCCTCTATATTTACTTTTTACTCTCTCCAAAGGAGTTCTCCCGAGGGTGGAACTTTGTGAGATGTTGGTCGTGGGGCCCTGAGGGGGTGTGGGGGCTCCTGTGGTAGCAGCCTCAGTGAGCCCCTTCATCTCAACACCTGTAAGTATCTCCATGCAACTAGAGTCCACAGTGCTGGATTGTATAATTTTCTAAGCTTAATAGCATGCTTTCATTTAGGAGATACTTTTTAGGGCTCCCTTGTTTATAGGGGATTTTTTTTTATCACCAATTCCTGAGCACATTTTCCTGGCAAGCAGCCTGGAGAAATACAAGCTTTACTGGTAGAACATAGAAAAAATATATACGTGTAATCATAAACTATTTTTTTCCTATGTAAACCCAATATGTTAAGGAATTTGGGTTTCCAACCTTTCTTACTGTGCACAAATGAACTGCACTCTGAGAACATCACCGAACACACCGGCATAAGGTTATTGGCAGAAGGCAAGTCCTGATATTAGAATCAGGGAGGTGTGGGATTATTTATGTCTACAGAGCTAATAGTAAACTAATCACCTGCTAACCTTTTTACAAGCACAATGCATAACTGGTCAATTAATTTGTAAATTCAATATGCAAACATCAATCCAGGCGACGGATTCTCTTTAATAAGTAATTTACAGAACTCCTCACTAACCAGTATTATCATATTACCATATGCATACATTACATTGCTTATCCTGACCTTGCATTACTGGAAATGGAAAAATAAAGATAGAATTCTCATGTCAAATTAATTTATCTGCATATTTTAAATCTTAATTTATTTGCATATTTTTTGATCTGTTTTATTCCTTATTCCAATGGTACTGCAGTGCATCAACTGCCATAAAGTCACACTGCGCATTATGCCTGGAATACTAATGTGACTACACCTTATATTGCATACACTGGGCTATTTATCATTCTGACACAGTGGCTTAGCCCCCACAGACATGTTACTGGGGCATTTAATCATTGTTTAGCTTAATGAAAAATAACCTGCATTGTCAGAAAATTATAACAATAACTTAAAACAAATGATGAAAGTCGGGCCCACTAATTTACACTGTATTTATGCCCACAGACTCAGTTGGCAACTAGCGCATTCCCCGGTGCAGTGAGTTGCATTCACTAAAGTTACTTGCGTCTAAATGCGCTCTGTGCACTTTTGTATATATTGTGCTCCTGCCTTCTGCTTTCAATTGAGTGTTTCTGTGTCTATTGACACATGGCTCTGTGCGAACCCTGGAGCTACCGTTGCCTCCTGACCAGGCGCTAGCTTCAGGGTTTCCTCTGCTGTCATCAATAGAGACAACGCACTTATGGCTAAAAATCAGGTTCAGACGTTATTTGCAGAAAAGACTGTAATTATATTTGGTGCAACAGCACCAACTCAGCACAGTTGCATCAGATCCAAGGCCTGCATTGTGCCTGTAATAAAGAATTCATTCTGGGAAAAAAGATTTATTGTGGGAAAAAAACTATGGCCATTATGTCCACAATTGCATTATATTCACTGCATTAGGGTACATGACTGTACCTTTCTGTGTTTTTCATTGATTATTATCTTTAGACTATTCCTAATATGTATGTAAGGGGTATAGCAACCCTTAACTTGTATATCTAAAAATCTAGATAAATTCAGCATTTGTCCACTAGGTGGAATGTACAGTGAACAGCATAGAAAATCTCTTAGCATTCTTATCACTCCCCTGCAGATAAACTACAATGCCTTGGACCTTTCGAAACCGTATTAAAAGCAATTTATTATCAGGATTACCATCATGAAGCCTCATACTGCTACGATGCCAGGACTCTCCCCTCCTCCTGGGCTCCCATTTATCAGACTGGTCACCAGAGCCCCATTAGTAAGGGAACCCTGCCAACAAGTAGAATAGAGCCCCAATAAAAAATATGTGAATGTTATTAATAGGGGAGGCTTGTATTTTTTTTCCAGAAATAGTGGCAACACTAAAATAACATGTAAGCGCACACCTTTCAGTAGTTTTCTGGGTGCAATGGTAGAGCAAACAATGATACCAGTGAGTCAGGCCAGGCAGGCAAATTACCCTTAGTTCCAGTTCCAAAAGCCTTTATGTAGAAATATATATTGTTTTTATTTCTCCAGGGATGAAATTCAAAATCCCAAGCTCATTAGCACTCTCAGAATGCTGTCTATAGTGCACAAATCAAAATGCAACACCAGGTCTCAGCCACAATAGCATCAAGAGAATTATCTAAATGTATAGAGCATTTATCAGCATCTTGAGCTCTCTGTTCTCCAAGCATGTCAATTTTTTAATGTCACTTATTCTTGTTACACAAAACTCTTGGGACTAAAATGCCTTGCTTGCAGGGAAAAAACATTTGAACAATTACTGAGAGAACTGTACAAATGCAAAATAACCTACTGAAACGCTTATTGATTTCATAAACTTCTGCTGGATGCTAACATACAATATGGCACACAGCCTGTATCATGTTTAAGGTACAGTTAAAAGAAATAAAAATGTATCTGATGGTGTTCACAAATGAATGGTCTCTGACTGGGGTCTATTTAAAATAATAATTTCTCCATTGCAGCCTCATAATCATATCTACTGTGATTTCTACTGTGGTTTTCTACCAGCATACCTTCTCTCTCCCTTACTGTGCCTTCAGCCCTGAAATAAATTAACACTTCTTGTATGGCAGAATAATTGCACTTTTTGCAACTGCACTGATTACAACTTTTCTATTTCTCCATATATTATTCTGTTGGGTCAATAATAACTGCTCATGTACAATTACAGATTGATCTTATATCAGTTTCATTAGTGAGTATGTAGATGTGGGATATGAATTAGTTGATTAAAATTGTTCCTCAGTCAACTGATCACACTGTATATTGTAAGTTCATAAAAGTTATCCCCCATGTGTAATAAAAGGTACTAAGTTTGCCCAGGAGCAATCAATACAATGTTTGATATTAAGCATAACCAGTAAATTTTGCCTGCTGATTGGTTGCTGTGGGTTACTGTTCCTGGGCATACTAATGGGGTTATGTAATAAAAGGCACTATATTTGCCCAGGTGCAGTAACCTATAGCAACCAATCAGCAGGAGGCATTTACTGGTCACCTGTTTAAAAACAATCTTCTTATTGGTTGCTATGGGTTACTGCTTCTGGGCAAACATAGTGCCTTTTATTACACATAGGGGTTAGTGCCTTATTACATAACCCCATTAATGTATAGAATTTCATAATGGTTGGCATTAATGCTTATTTCTTTAAGCATGATGGAGTGCTGAGACATAACATGTATAATATGTTCATATAAGTGCTGAAAATTACAGAACTACAGTATATGTAAACACAACAATACTTTTGAAGCTTCATAATTTTTAATTGCAGTATTTGCCAGTTTATGTACTCAATGTTTTGGGAGATTCATTCTGAATTTTAATAAATTGTGAAAAATAGAAAGTGATCTGTGAACCAAATCTTAGCAACTTCTGACCTGCTGCAGGCTTGGTTTTCTGCTGAGAATAATTTGTTTTACTGTATCTAATTCCACTGCCATTAATGAGTCTTGTACCTTGGAATCATTTGCTCTCATTCCTTTAAAATCCCAAACCCACTTAGACAGGGCCTTAATTCCTTTGTTATATTTGTTTGTTTTATTATATATTATAATTTGTTATAGTACTACTCTTTTATCAAATGATCAACTCAAACGTTTACCCATTTATAAAAACACCTCTAAAATTCCTATAGGAATGAATAGAAAGTGGGTGAGTTTTTCTGTGCTAAACTCTCTCACATTTTGATAAATCTGCCCCTAAGTTTTTCTTTAAAACTCGCAAATTTGAATTAAGGTTTCCGAAACGCGAATGTTTGAGATTTATTAAGGGCTAAAAACTCAAATGTAAAAAATCATCATCTAAAAGCTAGGGAGTTCATGTAGAAGACAATGGGAGTTATCCTAGCAAACGTCAATCAATTTTTAGATTAAGTTTTCAAGGTTTTTTTTAAAGTTGGTAGACTCATTCAAAGGGATGAGTAGTATACAAATGTGGGTTTTTACATTTTTAAGCAGGTTTTTTTTTTTTTTTTTTAATAAATATTGTGTTTTTTTATATAATCTTTATTTTTGATTTCAAGTGGGGTACAGAAAGGAAAAGGGTGGGGGGATAAAAGAAACATTTGCTTAAATAATTGAGCAAGTACAGCAAAAGTATACAAGGTTTGACAATAAGTTTTCTAAATATTGTGTTTTTATTAATATATAAGTGCACATTGAGTTGTGATTTTGGTGAGTTTTCAAGTTTTTTTCAAATTAAAAAAAACTCAAAAATTCTAAACAAAAGAAAGTTCCCTTTCTGGAAAAACCCAGACCCTATGCATTCCAGATAAAAGATCCTGTACCTGTATCTAAATAGAATTACCTTAAAATGAGAACAGCTTAAAGAACTGAAAATTCAACTTTTAAAATTATGCATAGTCTTAATAGCAAAACTGCTATTAGGATGTTTATATATATATATATATATATATATATATATATATATATATATATATATCCTCCTTCAGAAAGCACTCACGGTATTAGAAAAAAGAAAATATTTATTTACACAAAAATGTCTACGCGTTTCGATCCATATAGGATCGTCATCAGGACAAACACATATATATATACATACAGGTATGGGATCCCTTATCTGGAAACCTGTTATCCAGAAAGTTCTGAATTACAGAAAGGCCATCTCCCATAGACTCCATTATAAGCAAATAATTCTAATTTTTAAAAATGATTTCCTTTTTCTCTTTAATAATAAAACAGTACCTTGTACTTGATCCCAACTAAAATATAATTAATCCTTATTGGAAGCTAAACAAACCTATTGGGTTTATTCAATATTTAAATGATTTATAGCAGAAAGATCCCTTATCTGGAAAACCCCAGGTCCCAAGCATTCTGGATAACAGGTCCCATACCTGTATATATATATATATATATATATATATATATACAGTGGTGTGAAAAACTATTTGCCCCCTTCCTGATTTCTTATTCTTTTGCATGTTTGTCACACAAAATGTTTCTGATCATCAAACACATTTAACTATTAGTCAAAGATAACACAAGTAAACACAAAATGCAGTTTTTAAATGAGGGTTTTTATTATTTAGGGAGAAAAAAAATCCAAACCTACATGGCCCTGTGTGAAAAAGTAATTGCCCCTGAACCTAATAACTGGTTGGGCCACCCTTAGCAGCAATAACTGCAATCAAGCGTTTGCGATAACTTGCAATGAGTCTTTTACAGCGCTCTGGAGGAATTTTGGCCCACTCATCTTTGCAGAATTGTTGTAATTCAGCTTTATTTGAGGGTTTTCTAGCATGAACCTTTTTAAGGTCATGCCACAACATCTCAATAGGATTCAGGTCAGGACTTTGACTAGGCCACTCCAAAGTCTTCATTTTGTTTTTCTTCAGCCATTCAGAGGTGGATTTGCTGGTGTGTTTTGGGTCATTGTCCTGCTGCAGCACCCAAGATCGCTTCAGCTTGAGTTGATGAACAGATGGCCGGACATTCTCCTTCAGGATTTTTTGGTAGACAGTAGAATTCATGGTTCCATCTATCACAGCAAGCCTTCCAGGTCCTGAAGCAGCAAAACAACCCCAGACCATCACACTACCACCACCATATTTTACTGTTGGTATGATGTTCTTTTTTCTGAAATGCTGTGTTACTTTTACGCCAGATGTAACGGGACACGCACCTTCCAAAAAGTTCAACTTTTGTCTCGTCGGTCCACAAGGTATTTTCTCAAAAGTCTTGGCAATCATTGAGATGTTTTTTAGCAAAATTGAGACGAGCCATAATGTTCTTTTTGCTTAAAAGTGGTTTGCGCCTTGGAAATCTGCCATGCAGGCCGTTTTTGCCCAGTCTCTTTCTTATGGTGGAGTCGTGAACACTGACCTTAATTGAGGCAAGTGAGGCCTGCAGTTCTTTAGATGTTGTCCTGGGGTCTTTTGTGGCCTCTCGGATGAGTTGTCTCTGCGCTCTTGGGGTAATTTTGGTCGGCCGGCCACTCCTGGGAAGGTTCATCACTGTTCCATGTTTTTGCCATTTGTGGATAATGGCTCTCACTGTGGTTCGCTGGAGTCCCAAAGCTTTAGAAATGGCTTTATAACCTTTACCAGACTGATAGATCTCAATTACTTTTGTTCTCATTTGTTCCTGAATTTCTTTGGATCTTGGCATGATGTCTAGCTTTTGAGGTGCTTTTGGTCTACTTCTCTGTGTCAGGTAGCTCCTATTTAAGTGATTTCTTGATTAAACAGGTGTGGCAGTAATCAGGCCTGGGGGTGACTACAGAAATTGATATTGAAATTGAAAATTGAAATTGATAAACCACAGTTAAGTTATTTTTTAACAAGGGGGGCAATCACTTTTTCACACAGGGCCATGTAGATTTGGAGTTTTTTTTCTCCCTTAATAACGTAAACCTTCATTTAAAAACTGCATTTTGTGTTCAATTATGTTATCTTTGACTAATAGTTAACGGTTTTTGATGAGCAGAAACATTTAAGTGTGACAAACATGCAAAAGAATAAGAAATCAGGAAGGGGGCAAATAGTTTTTCACACCACTGTATATATATATATAAATAACATAGGGCAAATCCTCACAGGAAGGTATTGTCATTTTCTGTTGGGCAAGTAGTCTAGAAGATGAAGATTGTTAGGCTAAAATGTAAAGATAGACTAGCTGAAAGTTGACACAAAAAAAGTAGTTCTTTATAGAAAGTGGGGTAATTAGAATTAGCAGATAGGGTTCCAGCACAAAACATTTAAGCACACAAAGATATACATGTAAAAAATGCAAACCTTTACAAACCCTACCAAACAGAAAGGCTCTCAAACTGTAATTACTGTCTGTAGTTCTTTTATGTTGCCACAAAGTTCCTTGTATTATATTTACATTTTACAAAATATGTATGAAGACACATACATCTCGATAGCCAGATCCTAGATCTCAGCACGTGATAAGTATTGTAGAACACATAATCAATATGGGAGTCATGGACACAATGGTGCTTAACAAATTGTTCGGCATACAAGTATTGCATTATCCAACAGAGATGAAGAATTGATTTGTTTGTTATTTATAACTTGGAATTACAATAGGCTGAAATGAGCTTCAAATCCCCCTGTGCCCTTTGGTTGTGGACTGAACTATGGCCTGCCAGGATAAGATTTTATATATTATAGGTGAAGTCATTGTATTTGTCTGACTCATTGTCTGTACACTAGTTGTTTTTCTTAATTATTCAGTTTTGAGGTATCATATTGTAAAGCCGTTTTTTACCTATATGCTATAGGAATAATATATTTAAAAAGGGCAACTGACCACTTTACTTTTAGTTCTGGTTTATGAAGGGATGACTTCAAAATTGCAAAGTACAGCATATTAATATTTAAGTTCCCCTTGTACTTGCCTACAGAAATAAAGGGTAAGAATGTATAAATATATTCCTGTTTCAGAATTAGCCTTAGTCTCCATAGAACTGGTTCTAACCCTTCTTGCAGGTTCTCCTTATTTATTAAAAGTGAACCTGCCATAACCCTATAAAACAGGGGTGGCTAGACTTTTCGAATGCGTACGCACGCGACACACCATACGTATGCATTAACGCAGCACTTCCGCATCCCCGGCTTGATCGCGGTCCACCAGAAATCCACAGGGGATCGACTGGTGGACCACGATCGACATATTGGCCACCCCTGCTATAGAAGATATGTTCCTGTGCCTTAGTTAGAATCTAAATGTTTTTTCCAAAAAGGGATGTTCAAGTCAATTAATTACACAAAAACACAATAGTATGCTACACAGTTGTTATAAAAATACAACATAGGAAACCTTTGCTGTGTGGTTTTAAAATCATAGACAAATGTTGGTCTCTATGCACAGATACAAAGCATCTCCCAGAGTTCTTCTAGTCCGCTCAGTAACTCTCATGCTTGTTTGAGCAGCTTCCTGGAGATGTCCATAATGAGCCTGATAACTAGACAGTATAGCTGGGGACTCACACAGGTCAGTTTTTTTCACTGAGTTTACTTTCACAAGAGTAATAGTGTTTCACCAATTTCCATAGCAAAAGTTTAGGATATTGATGTTCTAAAACAGAAGATGGATATAACCTCTTTATCAGCTGTAGAAATCCCTTCAGTACAAAAAATATATGCTCCTCACCTGTTTATTCAGCTGTTGGTCAGGTACAAGAGGTTTCATGTGAAGGATAGGGTGAAGATAGCATGGCCTCATTGCACTGCTCTTGAAGTCATACGTACTACTGCCATGTTTAGAGTTGGGAATAAGGAGACCAATTGACACATTCCTTTGGTCTCCTTATTCCCAACTATTTGTCTCAGATGTATCTTCATTTTTATACAAAATGTTTATACAAAATGTATAATATAATTATTCCACTATACTAAGCATAATTTTGCAGTAACTGTCAATGTATAGTGGTACCGTGAACCTGTAGGGTCATTTATTGATGTATTTAAAATATAAAAAATGCCATACACAATGAAAAGCTGGTGACAGATAGAGATGTAGCGAACCTCACAAAAAAAGTTAGCGAACCCGTTCGCGAACTTCTGCCAAAAAGTGCGAACTTTTGCGAACTTTGCGAACCCCATAGACTTCAATGAGAAGGCGAACTTTAAAACCTAGAAAAGCCATTTCTGGCCAGAAAACTGATTTTAAAGTTGTTTAAAGGGTGCCACGACCTGGACAGTGACATGCAGGAGGGGGATCAAGGGCAAAAATTTCTCTGAAAAATACATTGTTGACACAGCATTACGTTTTGTGCTGTAAAGGGCAGAAATCACACTACATTTCTAAACTTGTGTAATAAACTGCTTTTACAAGGACTATTGGGTTACAGCAGATGAGATCAGCAGGACAGCTGCCCACAGCAGCTACATACAGAGCAGTAGAAAGTAGATTACTAGTCAGCAAAGCTACCTAAACTGTCCCTCAAATCCCTGCACAGCTCTCTCCCTATGCTAACTCATCAAGCACACACAGGCAGAATGTAAAATGGCTGCTGGGCTTCGGTTTATATATGGAAGGGAGTGGTCCGGGGGTTGTCCAGGACAAAATATACAGAGGTCAAGGGCATGCATGCTTTGTCTAAGAACTAGAGGGGCTCTACAGGCACTGGGCTGTATGTGGGGACAGCTGCCTGAAATGATTGTGACTTTCTATGTAGTGTTTGTGCTTCTCTTTAAACTTGTGCATTTGATGTGAAGTAGGTATAGTTCCCAAGCTTAAGTTATGTACAGTATTGCTTTACTGCATTAAAAGAGAAGGAAAGGTAAAAAACTAAGTAAGCTTTATTAGAAAGCTCTATGTAAATACAGCCATAAACACTCACAGAGTCCTCTGTCAAAAGAAACAGGATTTGTTGTCCCTTTGTTTACCTGTGCCAGAGACACGCAGCTCTCTCCTCTCTCCTGCTCCCCCCTCCCTCAAGAGTGCTAAGAACTCACTCCCCCCCTTAGGAATGTGGATCTGATCCAATCAGCAGGAAGCTTCCTCATAGTCTTACAAACTGGGCATGTACAGGTGTCTTGGTCTTGTTGCAGGAGTGAGGCATTAAGGGAACCTTCTTTACACAGCTCAGCGTTTTTTTTCCTATGAGGCTTCTGATCATCTGAACGGGAGAAATATGGGGAGACTTAAGGGCACTATTGGGAGAACTGAAGGTATGCCTGCAGCTTGAGATTAACTCTTTATTATCCTTTCCTTCTCCTTTAATGCACACAGAGGTTTGGTTAAACCTATTATAAAAGTCAGTAGTGACAACATGAATAAAAGTACATGTGTGTGTGTGTTCCTCTAAATTCAGCCAAGAAAGAAGCTCCAAACACTCCGGACTTCGGATAAAAAACTTTGTCTTTATTAATCCATTAAAAGCAAAGGCCTAACGCGTTTCGTGCGCAAGCGCACTTAATCATAGGCATGTGTGTTCCTCTGCTCGCTGCAGTGCAGGCGTCACATCCCCCAATGCATACAGGCATTATGCACACCATCCTTCCATAGGGCAGCGTTGCATTCATAATGAAGCTTCAGACCGGTATGCCAAAGGGTTTATTTACTGAGGATATACAACACATTATTAAAAACATACATTTCATTTTTACCTCTGCTGAAATTCATTTTCTTCTGGTTATTAGTGACCCTGCTTTCCGAATACAAATACCAAAAGGATGAAACTATGAGATGCAGATGTTTTTATGTGGATGAAGATCTCTAGCACGCATTTCTATAGATATAACACATGAGATGATGGGAGTTTTAGGCTGACAATGAACTCATTAACCTGAAAGTGCTGTACCTCACTGTGAAGTTTGTTCCACATGAAAACCCGCAGTTTGGGAGCAATTAGTGTCATTGAGAGCCAGATCATCTGACAGCATATTGTGTGATATAGGCTCCATAGTGCCAATCTGTTATACGCTTCTTGGCATTAGGGGGTTTCTGTCTTGAAGAATACATTTGTTAATTGCAGCAAAGTGCTTTGTCTCCTTCACCCCCCGCCTTACATGTTGCTGCTTAGTTATTCCTTTTAATGTGTGGGGAAAAAAATCTGCTTGAATGTGTTGCACACAATGGCATATAAGGATTTCCCTAAATTAAATAAATAAAATGTAAACCCATCCCCATCTAGAACAAGGAGAGGCTTGTGTGCTGTAAGACCGAGTACCAGGATGTCATGCTGCTGTGCCATTGGAGAAAATAAGGGAAAACTGCATACATTACAAAAATGGCCTGAATAGTGTGTGCTGGCACTAGGGGGGATAATTTGATTGGTTGACTGACCAATCAAAAGCTATATTATAGCTTACAGGTATGGGACCTGTTATCCAGAATGCTCGGGACCTGGGTTTTTTTTCCGTATAAGGGATCTTTCTATAATTTGGATCCTCATACCTTAAGTCTACTAAAAATAATTTAAACATTTAATAAAGCAAGTAGAATTGCTTTGCCTTGAATAAGGTACATACCTGTACATACCTGTACAAAAAAAAAGGGAATCATTTTTAAAAATTGGAATTCTTTGCTGTCATGGGGAAACAAGTCAATAGAGCGTCTTCAGCAGAATCCTGCATTGAAATCCATTATTCAAAAACACAAACAGATTTTTTTATATTTAATTTTGAAATTTCACATGGGGCTAGCCATATTCTTCTTGCTATGAAAACTTTAGTCACACTTTACTGCTGAGCTGCAAGTTGGAGAGATATTATCCCTCCCCCCCAGCAGTCGATAAACAGAACAATGGGAATGTAGCAAGATAGCAGCTCCCAGTACATACAGAATAGCACTCAATAGTAAGTCCGGCTTGGGACTCCTCCAGTTACATGGGGGTAGGAGAAACAATAGGTTACCTGAAAGCAGTTCTAATGTGTAGTGCTGGCTCCTTCTGAAAGCTCAGACTCAGGCACAATGCACTGAGATGGCGCCTACACACCAATATTACAGCTAATAAAAAACATTTGTTGGTTGAAGAATAAAATTTCTAAATGGTAGAGTGAATTATTTGCTATGCAAACAGTGTAATTTAGAAATAAAAAGTATTCCATAAAAATCAAGACAGTATCCATTTAAATGGAGTTTATGGGAGTTGACTTTTCTGTAATTCAGAACTTTCTGGATAACGGGGTTTCTGGGCAACGGATCCCATACATGCATTAGGTGCACTTATTCCCTACTAAGAAGGCAGTTTATATGCTAATTATGAGATTTTATTGTTAAGTCCTTGTTCGCCTGACAAGTACAAGTCATGATGTGCTGAGTTCCCTGCACTTGGCGGTAGATCATCAGCTCCGGCTGCACTTCTCTCTCTCTCAAACGTGAGATTAATCTCATCTTGGCTGAACAATTGATTTTTACTATAGGTTCCTTTATTGTTCTGCACATTGACTGCAAGAATAATGTCTGAATGTAATAATCAATTTATGGATAAGAATTGTGTTACATTTAAGTAAATACATTTTAAGGTCATATGCTATATCTCAGTCTAAATCAGGTGAATTCAACCTACGGCCCTTATGCTTATTTAATTGTGCAATATTCAGACCCCCCCCTCAGGAAAGTCTTCAGCAGCTAATGGGCCATGGGATGGGAAATTGATATAGCATGTTACTCTTGCTATGTATTCCAACTGTTCTTCCTCTACCATAGTTCTTTGTGTGAGACTATTATACCCACTGCTGCTGTAGGCAACATCTACTATACCTGCTATCCCACAGCTACAGTCCCTTCCCAGAGGCTATTATCCCCCCACTGCTACTATAGGCACCATCTCTCCCTACTATACCTGCTATCCCACAGCCACAGTCCGTTCCCAGAGGCTATTATCCCCCACTGCTACTATAGGCACTATCTCTCCCTACTATACCTGCTATCCCACAGCCACAGTCCCTTCCCATAGGCTATTATCCCCCCACTGCTACTATAGGCACCATGTCTCCCTACTATACCTGCTATCCCACAGCTACAGTCCCTTCCCAGAGGCTATTATCCCCCCACTGCTACTATAGGCACCATCTCTCCCTACTATACCTGCTATCCCACAGCCACAGTCTGTTCCCAGAGGCTATTATCCCCACTGCTACTATAGGCACTATCTCTCCCTACTATACCTGCTATCCCACAGCCACAGTCCCTTCCCATAGGCTATTATCCCCCCACTGCTACTATAGGCACCATGTCTCCCTACTATACCTGCTATCCCACAGCTACAGTCCCTTCCCAGAGGCTATTATCCCCCCACTGCTACTATAGGCACCATCTCTCCCTACTATACCTGCTATCCCACAGCCACAGTCCCTTCCCATAGGCTATTATCCCCCCACTGCTACTATAGGCACCATGTCTCCCTACTATACCTGCTATCCCACAGCCACAGTCCCTTCCCAGAGGCTATTATCCCACTGCTACTATAGGCACCATCTATCTTTGTTTTTTCATGGGTTTCCTCCTGTTATGCCTCATGTACCAGATGCTATTATCCTCACTGTTACTACTGCAAATACCATGTTTTTTTTTTTACCATGTTTTTTCCATAATGCAGTAACACAAACACAATTGTATGCATGCTTGTTCACAAAACAGATGCAAATTGATACTAATATTTTTTTTGTTGCTGCATTTTTATAAAGGGTTACCAAGCTTAGCTTTGAACCTAGTAACAAGCTGCATTGTTCTGCACACCAAATACACAGCAGCTAATTTATAAATAAACCCATGCTTCACCTTTAGTAAATAGCTTGCAAAATGAGCTGGAGATCTTATTAAATGCCTCAACGGCATCTAATTAAACTATCGCATTGACCAAGACAGGCAAAATTAAATTGTGTGTTGTATTTCTTTCTGGACCCAGTAGATGGTGCTGTGAATACACGTGAGTGCTATGAGAACCTTCCTAAAGAAAGTAAAGTTTGCTTTGACATATATCTTTTATAAAACATTTACTCTCTGTGGCCATATCAAATGTAACTTGCATTTGACACAGGTCATTAAGCAGAAAGGTTTAAATTTTCTAAAGTGAAGAAAAGTGGAACGTGAAGGACAAGTGCATAGACTGATAAACCCTATTATCCAGTGCACGTGGTTTGATATTCTGCCAGACTCCTTTTATATTGATATAATCTAGTTGACAAGCAGATGTACAGAAAATGACTTGTACACTACCTTTATCCGCTGCAGCAAAGCAAGATTGATAAACATGCATGCATGTGATGGCAGCATCATTAGAGTAGAAGTTCTGAGACCTGAGTAAAACATTCCGTATTGACTGCCTTCTGAAGGACTTGTCGCTTGCAAATGTGCTCCATGCTGCCATAAAGCACTTATCAATAAAAGCAGAAAATCTAGCGTGTGTCCATGCCCAGTCATTAGGCTGTCTCATTTCTTAAAGGTTGCTGTTGATGGCACTTTTTTCCAAGGAATAAAATTGTTTAATCTTTTTATTGCAAGAACAGTTGAGATTTTCTTGGGGAAAAAAAAAAGACTCAGGGGATATTAAGGCTCATGAACGAGAACAAGTACAGTGAGCAAAGTGTCGTTTAGAAACAAGTTGCCATATTTTTACCCCTCAATTCAGTGCCCCCCCCCCCCAGTAAAGCAGAATTGCAGCCACAAGGTGGTGATGCACCAAATGCAATTACATCTGATGGGTAATTAATTGCGCTGCTAATCTTTGGTGTTGGGATTGCGTCATTCCGGCACTCAGAGTAAAAATTACATCTGTGTCTGATTTCTATACCCGTGCAGGTATAGATGACATCTAAAGGGCAACCAAAGGCCGCAATAAAGTTATTGTCTGTGATTTTGTATTAGATAAAGGATTGCAGTGCCACTTCCCACAGCTCTATATGTATTAATGTACCAGTTCACCTGACAAAGAGGCCATCCTCAAAATTTTGTATCATTTGTAATGCGATCTACATTACATTTGCCATATTGGCGCAGGTCTGGAGAACACTCACAGTCCCCTAGCATACCTCAGGCATTCAGTCAGTAGAAAGTGCATGGAGAGCAGTCAGCAGCTAGGCTGCCCTGATAGGGAACTGAAGCCTGCCTGTGCTTGTGTGACTGCAGGGCTGTGATTGGTTACTCCCCTCCTACTGTGCTTCTGGCAGGGACCGTTAGGATTAGGTTAGGTTACAAGATGCTTATATACACTATAAATTGGGCCACCATCAGAGGTGAATAGGTAGAGTCAGAGGCCCATACAACTTCTATGGGCCAGATTCCTAGATGGCAAAATGGATAGGACTTGTCTGGGGAATGCCAGGATATAGATATGCAGACTATAGGAAAATATTTCAGAGTCCCTAAGGACAAATCCTGCGGCTAAGGAGTGTGAGGCTCGTTGATTTTTCATGTACAAAAAAGTCACATTCAAAATTCTTTTCAACCCCATTTATTTCTACTCCATTTTGTATAGAGGATGTCTTGTAATGATAAACTGACTGCTAAATTGCAATGGCTGATCAATAAACCCCTTTTTTTATAAATAATATGTTTTCCTACTATTAAAAAGTTACTTACTATTATTTCTAAGTACTTAATTATTGTGTTGCTTTTCTCTTGCTGCAAACAACTCAGCCATGCTCTAATTTACAAATGGATTTCCATGGTTTAAAAACCCAATTCTAAAATGAGTCAGCAGTTTGGAATACCTTAATTTTAACCAGCAGAATTTAATATTTTGCAGCAGGATACAGAATATTTATTGAAAGGAGCACACTGGTAAAACATTTATATCTAAAAAAAAACTAGAAACTGAAAAATAAAACCCTAATTATTATGATACTTGAATGTAAAAATTTGGCACCTAAAAGCTTGTAGAAGTCAATGGGAGTTGTCCTAGACATTGTTTAAAGGAAAATGAAAGGCATTTTGGCATTTTATTGCCAATAGATTAGTCACAATAGTGACAGCTAGACCACTATATTTATTATGCAGAATGCTTTACCATACCTAAGTAAACAGCTATAGAAGCTCCCTCTTTTCGTTTAAGATAGCAGCTGCCATTTTAGCTTGGTCTGACTTCAATTCCCTGCCTGCACATTGCTCCTGGAACAACTCCAAAGATCAGATTATGCAGCAGAGAGGGGAGGGGGAGAGAGGAGGGAGGGGAAAAGGGAGAGTGGAGCAAACTGAGCAGACTTATGCCATGACCTGAAGGATTTTTCTAAGAGCAGGAAATCTGACACAGAAGATCATGTATTCAGTAAAAAAGGAAAGAAATCTCATGTTTCCTTTCACTGGGGACTCAGAGAAGCATTACTGTGAGTGCTTATGGCTGTACTTACATAGACTTTTCTAATAAAGCTTACTTAGGCTTTACCTTTCCTTCTCCTTTAAAGGAACAGTAACATCAAAAAATGAAAGAGCTTTAAAGTAATAAAAATATAATGCACTGTTGCCCTGCACTGGTAAAACTGGGGTGTTTGCTACAGTAACACTACTATAATTTATATAATAAGCTGCTGTGTAGCCCCGGGGGCAGTCATTCAAGCTGGAAAAAAGGAGAAAAGGCACAGGTTACATAGCAGATAACAGATAAGCTCTGTAGAATACAATGGTGTTTTATCTGTTATCTGCTATGTGCGTGGGCCTTTTCTCCTTTGAATGGCTGCCTCCATGGCTACATAGCAGCTTATTTATATAAATTATAGTAGACTTTCTGAAGTAAACACACAACTTTTACCAGTGCAGGGCAGCAGCACATTATATTTTAGTTACTTTTATACACTTTCATTTTTTGGTGTTACTGTTCCTTTAAGCAATTTCTTTCATTCAAGTTTTTAGAATTTTTCAAATGTTTTCGAGATTTTGTAGACCCCAAAAATGGTGAGTAGAATGCTATTTAGTGGATTTGAATTTTGGCTTATTTTGATCAATTTTTTTATATTCCAATTTTTGAATGAAGAAACAAACGTTTGTGTTTGGTAACAGTTCCTGATAATTAAATTTCAAAAAAATGACACTATATATACTATAAAATTCACAAATTCAAAAATTGATAAATAACCCTCTATAGTTTTTTCTTAAAAATGAATTGAATGAATTGATGAATGCAAGTTTTTTTCCATAAAAACTTGAATTTGAAAATTCATTGGGATGCACCGAATCCACTTTTTCGGATTCAGCCGAACCACTGAATCCTTCGTAAAGGATTTAGCCGAATACCGAACTTAATCCGAATTAGCATATGCTAATTGGGTTTTGAAAGGGTTTAATGATACATTTAAAGGGTTAAATTACCTGTTTGCGCGACAAAAAGTCACATGATTTTTCGGATTCGGTTCGGCCAGGGGCGTGGTTTTGGGCAAATCCAAATCCTGCCGAAAAAGGCAGAATCTTGGCCAAATCCCGAACTGAATCTTGGATTCAGTGCATCCCTAAATATTAATAAATCTCTCTTCCAGTGTTGGTTGCTTAACTGTGTGTGTAACCCTTGAGATTAGTGGCTGTCTAAGTATTAAAGGTGGTGTGCGGATCCTACTTGTCATTTACTAAATTTTTTATTTTATTTTATTATTTTTAACCCTTTGTACTGTTTATAAATCTTAAAAATACGTTTGTACATTTTAAAAATGAACTTAGATATGCTAGAAATCACATTATTGAGATGTATTTAAAATACTTTGATTAAGTACCTAAGATAAAAAAACAGGTACAAAACTGGTATTTTATTCACCAATAATATGGAAACATTGATTGAATTAAAGTGATGTTGTACAGATTTCATTCAAATATGAGTTTTGATAATTCCATGTTATTGAAATAATAAAAAGAAAAAATGAAATCCAATCTATCCATAATACTACAGTAGAAGTATGAAGCAACCGTCAGGGAATAAAGGAAGGGAAAGCAGTCCTATTAACATAGGGTGCTGGTTTCTAATTTGTCACTTAAGCCCGAGGCATAATAGAATCAAAATAAAAAAGTCTATTAACGTTATAACACAATCTTCTGAATCTCTCTCCTTAAGGAATACAATTGTGATCTGCTCCATCGCTTTTAGCCTCCATGTACTGTACTGCCATCTTTATCATGATGCAACTTTAAATGGGAAGGGACTAGATATCTCTCACTATCTTAAGCCCTTAGATGCTCCATAAACCTACTTTTCACTGACATACTTGTCTTTCTTACGCACCTAACATTATACTAGCTACATTTAGGGGCTGATTTACTAATCCACGAATCCGAATGGGAAAAATTCGGATTGGAAAACGAACATTTTGCGACTTTTTCCTATTTTTTGCGATTTTTTTGTCGCCATTACGACTTTTTCGTAAATTGTCGCAACTTTTTCGTAACTATTACGACTTGCGCGAATTGTCGCGACTTTTTCGTAGCCGTTACGATTTGCTTGTATATTGTCGCGACTTTTTCGTATTGAGCGCTCATAAACGGCGGGCAAAACTTTCAGACTTTGCATGATTTTGGAAGCCTCCCATAGGACTCAATGGCACTCTGCAGCTCCAACCTGGCCCAAGGAAAGTCTCCCATAGGGCTCAATGGCACTCTGCAGCTCCAACCTGGCCCAAGGAAAGTCTCCCATAGGGCTCAATGGCACTCTGCAGCTCCAACCTGGCCCAAGGAAAGTCTCCCATAGGGCTCAATGGCACTCTGCAGCTCCAACCCGGCCCAAGGAAAGTCTCCCATAGGGCTCAATGGCACTCTGCAGCTCCAACCCGGCCCAAGGAAAGTCTCCCATAGGGCTCAATGGCACTCTGCAGCTCCAACCCGGCCCAAGGAAAGTCTCCCATAGAGCTCAATGGCACCCTGCAGCTCCAACCTGGCCCAAGGAAAGTCTCCCATAGGACTAAATGGCACTCTGCAGCTCCAACCTGGCCCAAGGAAAGTCTCCCATAGGACTCAATGGCACTCTGCAGCTCCAACCCGGCCCAAGGAAAGTCTCCCATAGGGCTCAATGGCACTCTGCAGCTCCAACTCGGCCCAAGGAAAGTCTCCCATAGGGCTCAATGGCACTCTGCAGCTCCAACCCGGCCCAAGGAAAGTCTCCCATAGGGCTCAATGGCACTCTGCAGCTCCAACCCGGCCCAAGGAAAGTCTCCCATAGGGCTCAATGGCACTCTGCAGCTCCAACCTGACCCAAGGAAAGCCTCCCATAGGACTCAATGGCACTCTGCAGCTCCAACCTGGCCCAAGGAAAGTCACGATACTGAAGCTTGAATGAATCCGAAACTTTCGTATTCTGCGCGATGGCTACGAAAAAGTCACGACAATTCGCGCAAATCGTAATGGCTACAAAAAAGTTGCGACAATTTACGAAAAAGACGTAACGGCTACGAAAAAGTCGCAACAATTTACAAAAAAATCGCAAAATACAGATCATTACGAAAAAAACGCATTCGGACGCCTTCGGAGCGTTTGTGGATTAGTAAATGTGCCCCTTAGTGTGTATGTGACAATGTTAAAGATTGCTTATTCAATCTTATTTGCCATTTTTATTCTACATTATATTTCATATATTCACTTTTCTATCTTATTTATAGTTTATGTAAAAAGATAGCATTTGTAGTTTTTTTTTTTATAAGTTTCTGCAGTATGTTCCCCCGGGGATTCTATCCTATTAGCTGCCTAACCTATAGATTGGCCTAGAATGGGTCTGTATAGAATGGGTCTTTATGATGCCCTGAATATGGTGAAATATGTTCCTAAAATAGAAATTAGCCATCATAGAGGTGTATAAACCAATTATCTGAGTTGAAAAGGTGAATCACATAACAGAGCACAAATGCAAACTATGTTATTGCTTATTGTATGGAAAAAATAGGTACAGAGTTTTTCGAAGTACAATAGCATTCCCATGTGTTTGTTCTCTGAGTACTAGTCTTACAGCAGAAAGGGGGGCACAGTCCATACCCAGTCTGGTACTCAATGAGGTGCGCATTATGGTGTAGCACTGCAGCCTATGATCTTGGCTAGTCCCGCAGAGAGTGCAGAGCATTCAGCCATAGTGCCGATCAGTCCTTATGTCTTTGCAGAAGAGAATCGTTTTTGTATTTCTGTTCTTCTTAACTGTTATATTTCCACCCATTTCACGTAGAATTTTATGGCTTACTGATGAGGACAAAATGGAGGTCATATGAATATTGCAAAAACTTCCTCGTTTCCTTATTTTCTCATTACCTTAATTGCGATGATCTCCTTTCCTTTTATCCTGGGAATAACACGCAATATATATTTTCAAGCTTGAGAAATGAAAAGTGTTTTAACTGAGTTATGTAGCAATTGATTTAATTTGCTCGCGTTTGCTTCTGTCTGTTTTGCATAAAGTAACAAATGGACTGACAACCATAAAAATGGAATCAATTCATTGTTTATGTGCATTTTGCATTATTAATTTGGTTATAAGTCTATTTCTGCAATATGTTTGTATTACATGAGGTAATTGGAACGAGATGTTGAGGTAAATGAGTCATATGAAGCTTGCCTGGGGCTGCAGCTAAGAATAGAAGACCTGCCGGAGATTGAGCGTTACTGCTGCATTCATTGGTTCTCATGTCCATTCCCCCTGTGTATTCATACACGTTCTTTCCCAATATCAAAGTATAATCTATCATTACAGCTTAAAGGCATTTTGCATATAAGTTTGATTCTTCTAGAATCTTATAGTAAACAGAACTTGTAGCTTATCAACATTCCAGCTAGGGTGCATAATGATGGAAACACTAACCAGAATGGCATGAAACCCCCACAAACAGTTCCCAAAGAGTTGCTATGGAAAATGGACTTACCTTTCAGTAATTCTTATTTGTAAAATATTGTTGGGAAGGAGTGTTTGGGTCCTTGTAGAAAATATGGGCCTTATGGTCTAGAACTTATAAAGATAATAAACCAGGTCACTTAAAAACATTTCTTTAATGTATGTTATTATATTTTTAGATGACAGTTAATTTTAAGATGCTAAAATTATATAATGGAGTAAATGGAATACACGGTATGGCTCATGTTTCAAAGCAGCAATAGAATTATCTTGTGAATTTGTTTTTAAAGCTGCTTTTGCCATACATTTTGTGCAAATATGGAGGAAATGGTTGATCCAGGTCTTGCTCCAGTTACCTGAGTTTTCATGGAGCCCATATAGGAGGGACTGTTTTCTCATATAATCCTGGACCTGCAATACCAGTGTTCCCCATAATGAATCCAGCCCTGTATACGAAACCCAATATCTGTTGGATAAATTGTCAGCCGAGTGAAAAATGGGTGCAAATATAGGTCTTAACGTGTGAGGTTCAGGACTACTGTTAGCATGACAAGTGACTACCTACAGGGCCATGTTTTTTTGGTACAGGACGCAAAGAAATACCAAATAGTTATATTTAGGACCTCCCCCTAACCCCCTCATTCCAATTACGTATTGGCTTATAACCAATGTTAAATCGGCTTAGGCAACTGCATTACATTAAAAATATACAGAACTTTATATCCAGCATTGGAGTCATAGACAAGAATTTATATGTGGGGAATCCTAGAAGAAATAGGATTGTTGGCCCTCTATACTCAGTATAACTATCTAGGGTTTCAGGAATGTTTGTGCCTACTTTGGGGATAAAACTTATAGGTATGCAGTGGCAATTTTGGATATGATATTTGTAAGGGTCTGCAGTATCATGGGCTTCAGCTGGGCAGCAGGGAACAGCAACAGGAAACAAATGTAAGTGCAAAATCAAATAAGTTATATAAGTTTTATGGAATTTTACTTAGAACATTTAATATTTAAAAAAAAAAAAAAACCCCAAACAGGTATGGGATCTGCTATGCAGAATGCTCAGTACCTGGGGTTTTCTAAATAAGGCATTATTTTATAATTTATTTTATAAGTAATTAAGATATATTGTACTATTGCCCTGAACAGGTAAAAGTTGTGTATTTGCTTTAGAAACCCTACTAAGTTTATTTAAAACCCACTTATTGTACAGTGCTGCGGAATATGTTGGCGCTTTATAAATAAATGTTAATAATAATAATAATATGGTGCTACTGTTCCATAAAGTCTACTAAATAATTTAAACATGAATTAAACCCAATAGGATTGTTTTGTCTCCTATAAGGATTAATTATATCTTAGTTGGGATCAAGTACAATGTACTGTTTTATTATTACAGAGTAACAGGAAAAATGTTTTACAATTTTGAATTATTTGATAAAAAATGGAATCTATGTGAATCTAGCTTTCTGGATAACGGGTTTCTGAATAACGGATCCAATACCTGTACAGGTATCCTTTCCCTCCCCATCAATAAGATACAAGACTTGTTTGAAACTAGTTATTTCTTTACTGACTTCTTATTGTCTGTATTCTTCCTTTATAAAATGGAACTTTATAATAAAAGAATGTTAATCTAAACTAGTAAAATTAATAGACCGTACTTTGTTCTGCCATTCACAAGGATTTATGCTAGGTTCATTAAAAGCAAGTACAATGTATCACATTATTATTTCTGAAAAATGTAGCTATTGTTTATTTGAGCAACACTTCAAATGGTATTCCTGTTTTTGGGGACTTTTCAGATATTGGGTTTCCAAAAAGAAGCAGAGCTGGAAGGGTGCAAGGTGGTTGACTGGGTTGCCTAGGGCGCCCAGTGGGCTTCACCATCCCTGCAAATTATTTTACATGCATTTTTTGCTGTATATTTTTCTTTTCATTTTGTAACTGTGTTGACATATAAAAACACAAAATAAATAGCACAAAATAAATGCTTGTTCTACACAATTACATAATAGTGGTCATTTGAGAAGCTTAATTTAGCCTTCAAAGTGCAATAAATGAGCTCTTTTTCCCTGCGAGTACTGTGTTAGTCAGCCCTGTATTGTGAGGGGGGGTGTACTTGTCCCCCTACCCCCTAAATTGCACAACAGAAGTAAGGGAGCAGCAGGAGTCGTAGCCTGGAATTGGGACCCATGGGGACAGGGCTTAGCTGAGCCCCTGCTGAGCGCAACTTACATTGGGGCGCAAGTCCTTGCTAAATGAGCCCTAGGGTGCCCACTCTTGTGCCCCTTAGCACTCTAGCATTTGCACCTAAAGTTATGTAAAACCCCCCAATATTTAAATTAAATTCATAAGTCAACATTCTGAACTGCTGAAGATGCTTGTGGTGTAGACATGTTGAACCCCAAAGCACCAGCGCCATATTATTCTCATGTAACACACTAATTTGCTAGTTTCTTTTTTCCTGTGCTTCAAAAAATCTTTTCAGACCAGTGCATTAGTATTTTATTGAAATCTCATTTCTGTTCTTAAAATCCATTTGTATATGGTACCCATCTTATATAAGGTTAATCTGACTTCTTTTAGAGCTCTTCACTTCCTTTCAGCATTCCATTTTCCTTGCATGAACCCTGCATTAATGGATATCTACTTTTATGTTATTCTTCAGCCTGCAATATCAGCAAGGAATGGTATGTACTGTAGTAAGGTTTCTTTGGTGGTTTCATACGAGTTGGAAAGTTTTAAAATAATATTATGCTTGATGGAAGAAAATATAATTTCAATTGTGTATAGATATCCATTAAATCCTATGTGAAATTCTGGTCAGCCACTGTATTTGATGCTGTATCTTCATAGGGAAGTTATTAGGGCATTTTACACCAGCCCTCCTCTGGTGATGGTCCTGAGACCCACCGACTTTAGCACAGGGGTGGCCAGACCTTTTTCATCAGCGATTGACCGATGACCATGGAATGCAGAAGTGCGGCGTGAATGTGTATGTACGCTGCGTCGTGGACGTACGCATTCACGCAGCACTTCCGCATCCCTGGCTTCATTGTGGTCCACCAGAAATCCATGGGGCATCGACTGGTGGACTGCGATCAATGTATAGAAGAAGAAGATGTGCTTATTTGTAAGTATTACAAAACAAAAGTCTTTAGGTAGAGAAAGAGCTCAGGGCTGGGCCAAATTAAATAGAACTCCCAAGGCAACACATCCTTGATTGAGCTGGTTGGGCACGCAATGACAATTGGGGGTAGAAGAGAATTGTTGACTTCTGAGATCCAGCAGGACCCTGAATTAGGGGTTCATGGCCAGAATATCTACGTGCCCAGCACCCCCACCCACTGTTGTGCTCTGGTAGAGCCTTGTTAATACAAATAGTCCTCTTTTTCCTTAAACATTGTTATGGATTCTTGAAGCTTTTGCCATTGTTGGCCATTGTTCTATCACTTAACTATCATTATCTCTTTCCAAAGTTCTCTGATCATTTATATATTCCTTTCACAATACATATTGAGGCAGCGCTCTGGAAGTTAAAGGTGGCACATGGGAGGTTTGCCCAGCAAAATGGGGTTGAATATGACTACGCAATATGGAACCAACCCTTGAAAGTAGAGACAGGCAGAGAGAAAACCATAAAACTGTATCTATGAAAGATGTTCTGGGGTTCTTGTTAAAATTCAAAAAGAAAATTTACTGTATTTTAGGCACTGTTGCACTTTATGAAAATGGAAAATAACTTTAAAATGAAATAATTCTCTGTTTCTCTGTAACGCTCTTTTACAATAACATCAATGTCAGCATGATGGCATGGCGCTGAGTTATCATCAAATAAGCACTCTATAGAAACGTGCAATGTTGCATGCATGACATTTTTAGAAAATGGTTTGATTTACCATTTTTTTATGTCTTGTTGGCTATTTGTGTAATTATTTGTTAGATATTAAACATTCAGTTTATTTCTATAATCTTCCTTTTGCAGTTTGATTTTTTTTTCCACTGAATGAAGCGTAACGCGAATCATAAAAAAAGACATTTAAATGCCTGATTGAAAATGCTTTTTCAGTATTATTGCCAGACTCCCGGGATCCTTTGCTGTAGCAATCACACAAGGTAGTGGCAATATGCTTTCAAGATATTTGTCTACACAGAGACTTTGTTCAAACATCTGTTCCTTTGTCCATATTTTTCTGCAAAGTATTCTAATACGTATATTGAACACAAGGCCTGATGTTGAAATTCTGTTCATTTCTTTGCTTATGGTGGATTAGAAAGATTTATTGCCTATTTAATTATTATACCTACAAAACATCAGTATTTGTTTATATTACACATGATACAACATTACAATAAATATAATATGTGTAAAAATGACTTCCTACTAGGGTATTTACCTTTGCTGGTGGCAAAACCCAAACAAAGGGGATGGTGCTGACGGCATTGGGAGGTGGGTCAGTGATGCTGGGGGTGGGTACGATGACATCATGGGCAGGCACTATTATGTTGGGTGAGGTTATGACTCCAAGCCAGGTTTTTTGTGTCATTTAGACACAAATGGCTGGATTTCCATCATGGTTTGAACCTAAGAGCTTTTTGAAAAACTGAGATGTCCATTTAAGAACTAGATGGGTACCATATTTGCTCTGTCTATATTCTGCCTGATGAGTCCAATCCTTTAATTAAATGTATGGGTTCTATAATACAGAAAGCTCTGAAATACTGCCATGCTAATTTAGAAAAACAACAACAACATTGTAATCACTTACCTGATACCTGGGTCCAGTGCTCTTGTTAGCAGAAAATTATACCAACCTGGGGTACCTGTGAGCAAGCGATCCCCTTCCTTCTGTCTTCTTTCTTCACGATCCCGGTGCCGATGCATGTGCAGTAGAGTGAAAAGGTTGGCTTTTTTGTTAAAGTTTTGCTAAGCTAAGCACCGGCCCGGGGTATCAGGTAAGAGATTACAATCACTGGGTATTACTAACATGGCACCTTTCCATCTCCTTATATTTAGATGTTTTTCATTTATTGGCCAGATTATTGATCAGGTTTCACAAGGCTGACACCCAAGCGGTTGAGACCCTAACTGCCCTAAGAAAAAAGAAATGTTTGGGTCAAGACTGAACAGGTGGCAACTCTACTTACTCTTACTTCATTTTGTCTACTATTGGTGGAATGCCCTTTCCTGTTTCAGCACGATTATGCCCAATGCGCAGAGATAAAAAAGAGACATAAGAGTAGAAGATGCTGACTGACCTGCAAAGAGCCCTGACCTCCACCCATCTGAATACCTATGGGATGAATTGGAATGCTAGGCCTATTTGTTTCCATGTCCCATACAAAGGGTGATCCCAGCAGGAGATTACATTAATTGTGCTCACCACATATTTCTTAAGGTGACCATATACATTCAGATTTTTGTTTTCCTATCAGTTCCGTTCAGCTATCAATTGTACATTTAAATGCAATGATCTAAAACTAACATTCAGACTAAAATTGTAGGATAAAGACAAATCGGAGGATGTTCTGAACATGAAATAGTTGGCAGACAACTATCACATGAAAGCGACTTCCATTAGTTAGTCCCCCAAGGGTATTGTCAGATACACAATACATGTGCAGATTTTATCTTTATCAGACAAAAATTTTTTAACCTGGCAGAATAAGGAAGAATAGGAAAAATAATTCCGAGACCACACATGGTCTAAAATCGTATGAAAAGATTTTATTGGTGCGTGTATGGCTAGCTTTAGAGAGATCACAGCTGCTGAAGTTTTTCTTCGTTACTAAAACTGTTCAGGCAAACTTACGAAGTTGCCAAGCCTTTTTCAGCACAAAACCCCATGTGATTAGTAGACTCATGCGGGGTTTCCTTTATGATTTCCTGAGCACAAAAGCTGGGGCAATCATAAATGGGCCTCTAAATGTTAAACAAAATATTGTTT
This sequence comes from Xenopus tropicalis, assembly GCF_000004195.4. NCBI lineage: Eukaryota > Metazoa > Chordata > Amphibia > Anura > Pipidae > Xenopus > Xenopus tropicalis. The sequence continues at coordinate 42,769,137 of NC_030677.2, forward strand.
TGATTGTCACTTTCTTTGTAAAAAACCGTCAAATACTTTTGTATTGTAAGATTATAGCTTTCAGCAATCCATAAAAATATTACCTGCCTCCTATAGATTATATAATGCACACTGTCAATATAAATGTAATTTCACATAACTGCAAATTGCTTTTAAATCTTTGTTTCCCTAGCAAGACACCCAGTGTATACCTTCCCTGCCCGTAGCTGCGTTCCGTTAAATAAAATGTAAATTTTAATTACACATAAAAAGCTATTGGATGCCCTTTGGATTGTTAGTGGTTATTTAGCTTCAGTTTTTCTTCCGCTAATGAATGAATCCATTTCAAGCTCATTCTGGTATGTTGTGCTTGATATCAGTAGCCCAGTGATAGCTTTCCCTTCTAGAATAATGGCATATGGTAATCTACTCATACTCACAACGCATTGACAGGTGAATGTTAATTAGCAGCAAACCTTGAATTCATTCACCACCACAACAAATATGACATGTACATGTATTGGATTGGCCATAAAACACATAGGGGCCCATTCATGAAACCACAATTTTTTTTTTCAGAAAAAAAAAAAACGATTTTTTTCTAATTTTTAGAACTTTTCGTAATGACCACGATAATATTGTTAAAATAGTACGACTTTTTCGTGGTTTTCGTTAACTTTCATGAAAAAGTCATATTTTTCGCAAAGACTACGACCATTTCGGAATTAATTCAAGCTTTGGTATCGTGACTATCTTTTGGCCAGGTTGGAGCTGCAGAGTGCCATTGAGCCCTATGGGAGACTTTCCTTGGGCCAGGTTGGAGCTGCAGAGTGCCATTGAGCCCTATGGGAGACTTTCCTTGGGCCAGGTTGGAGCTGCAGAGTGCCATTGAGCCCTATGGGAGACTTTCCTTGGGCCAGGTTGGAGCTGCAGAGTGCCATTGAGCCCTATGGGAGACTTTCCTTGGGCCAGGTTGGAGCTGCAGAGTGCCATTGAGTCCTATGGGAGGCTTTCCTTGGGCCAGGTTGGAGCTGCAGAGTGCCATTGAGCCCTATGGGAGACTTTCCTTGGGCCAGGTTGGAGCTGCAGAGTGCCATTGAGCCCTATGGGAGACTTTCCTTGGGCCAGGTTGGAGCTGCAGAGTGCCATTGAGGCCTATGGGAGACTTTCCTTGGGCCGGGTTGGAGCTGCAGAGTACCATTGAGCCCTATGGGAGACTTTCCTTGGGCCAGGTTGGAGCTGCAGAGTGCCATTGAGCCCTATGGGAGACTTTCCTTGGGCCAGGTTGGAGCTGCAGAGTGCCATTGAGCCCTATGGGAGACTTTCCTTGGGCCAGGTTGGAGCTGCAGAGTGCCATTGAGCCCTATGGGAGACTTTCCTTGGGCCGGGTTGGAGCTGCAGAGTGCCATTGAGTCATAAGGCTTCCAACATCATGCATTGAAGCCCGAAAGGTTTACTCGTGTTTACAATTGTTTGAATACGAAATTTTTGTGACTTTCGGATTGCAACCACAATATTTTCGTATGGCCAAGAAAAGAATTTTCGCACATCCAAAATTATTGTGCTTGCTCCGATTTTTTTCCAATAGTGCTTTTAATTAGCACTTCATATAGGGAAGGATTTATTTTTTGTGTTATTTTATAGTAGGAAAAACCTGACAAAAATTAGCACAAGGGGTTATTTAATATGGCCCTGGATGCAAATACTAGAGAACTAAGGGGCAGTGAAATGTGCCCCTTCAAAAAGCACCTGGGTCTGGCTAAACCTACGGACTTATTTATCAATTTTCAAATTCGAGTTTGCATTTCCAAATTTGAATAAACTTGCATATGGAATGCTCACTTATTGATTAATAAGGAAAACTCGTTCAAATATAAAACTGGTATATCTGAATTTTTCGATTTTATTAGCTCTAAAAAATCGTGTTTGAGAATATGGCCTGTGACAACTCCCATTGGCTTCTATATCAAATATTTACATTTGCGTTTTTGTGTTTATACCAGACATTCAAGTTTTCGAAAGGTAACTTAAATTTGAGTATTTAAATTGCAAAAAAACTTGAACCAAGAAAAGAATCAAACAGCCTAGGGGCTGATTCACTAAAGGGCGAAAAAACAAGTCATATTTATGGCATGTGTTAAAAATATTATCACTTCTTATATTTTGAGAATTAACGATCGATTCACTAAAACAACACTTGTCTGAATTAAGAAGCGATGTTATTGTCGTTATTTATCTGGCGATGACAGATTTTTACCTCAATGCAATGGAAATAACGCTTTGCGATAATCAGGATTTTTGCGCATGCAATATGAGTAGTAACGCATGTGAAATGACTTTGATGAATCGGTACTTAATTATTGAACACTTTTTAATGCATAAAACTATGCATTAAGCGTTAACAACCTTTAGTGAATCGGCCCCATAGCAACAAATCTGATATTTGCATTCAAACCAGTACATTTTACCCAGCCAGTTGTTTGCAATGGGTAACCTGAAGCAAACTTTGTGACTTAGTACATAGTAGTACTTATTAGTATGAAATCTGTCTTTTCATTGATAGCAAATGTACAGTCACAAAGGGAAAATGCCAGTCTTCCAATAAAAGTAATTAAACCCATTTCTCTTTAGCAGCCTGTTAATGACACAGTACATTAGACACTAGCTAAAATGCAATCTTCCCATGTGAAAGAGTACAGTATTTGTCTCATCTAAGCAACTTTATAACTGACTTTTTGGGAATTTAAACTGCCTTTTCTGGGATTTCAACAGCTATTCCATTCTTTTATGCTGTTTGCCTATATATGAGTGCCAAAATGATGATCTACAGGAATGGAGTGAGGGAGAGTTCAACATAATAGTGGCAGTGTTACTGCCGTTTAACTAGGTGTCTTTGCGCCACAGCGCAAGCTTATGGCATTGATTCTCCAACAACCTCCATTCTACCACCTACAAGTAAATACAAGTCACACTCTATTGTAGGTCACATCAGCACTTTCTAACAACTGTCCAGTAAATGCACCCTGCTTATTGGATGCCATGGGTTATTAGAGATGGGGATGAATGATCTTATTACCCCAAGGAATGGGGAGAATAGATACTTAGGACCACAGAGCTAACTAGTAGCAGCTACTTGTCACGGTTACATAAACAGAAAATGCTGATCATTTGCTTATAATTGTCTCTATTTGTGTTTTAGCAGAGGCAATTCTCAGTATTGTCTATAGCAGGGTATTTTCTGGCAGTTAACAAAAAGTGAAATAACTAAAAAAAAACACATATACTGAAAAAATGAAGACCAATTGCAAATTAATCTCTACATCATACTAAAGGTTAACTCAAAGGTGAACAACCCCTTTAAGTCAGCTTATTCACTGCTTACAAGCCATATGCCCCTTATCTCTTAAGCAGAGCCCTCTTTACCTCTTTTATACCATTTATCGGTTATATTTTTTATTTGATCTGTAGGAGTAATGTATACACCTATTTATTGTACAGCGTTGAAAAATATGTTGGTGCTTTATAAATATATGTTAATAATATCTAAGGTATTTTCTCAGTATACATTATAGGAAACCCTATGGTATTGTCTATGCTATGGAAAGTGCCACCCTTGCCATCCACTCCAGTGCACACAGAGCTGCTTCTCTCCTGGTGCGAAGCTGTTTGCACCTGGCAGTGCTGATACTGAAGGGGTGACCCATGGGTGGGAATGAATGAATTCTTTTGGCTCCCAAACCTTGTGCAGTGTTCTGTACATGAAAGGCAAGAACACCAGCAGATGCAAGGCTACCCTGTAATGCCAACTCAAATTAAGTAAAGGTCAACCTTGTGGTTGGGACAAACTTGCCCACAAAATGAATGGGGGTCGTTTATATACGGTGCCCCTCTTTCCTTTTTTGGTGAATCATGTTGAGCTGTCCATTGCGCGCAAATATTTGCAACTGGCTTCCAATGAGATGAGTGTTTGAGTAAGCACGCCCACCGTGTGTAGTCATGGCATGTGAATAAACTACTGACAGTAATTTTGGGAATATTAAAGTTTGCGAAAACTCTTTAGCATATATTGTTTTCCACCACCAGAATTAATATTTGCAGTTTGCTATTAAGGACAATCACAGTGGGAAAAAAAATTGTAATTAGATTTTCACATTAAATACAATGACTTGTCCAGCTTTTTAAATATAAACACGTGCATGGCTAATCAATTCTTTGTGCGTAGCGCTATGTTTATAAATGAGCCCCACTGCTTGGGCTTGGCAAGACATTCCCCTTGGTATGAGTCTCTGGGCAAGTAACTTTGTATTAGTAGTGCTGAAATGGCTGTGCTCATTCTAAGCTTTTGTCCACATTATCCTTTTACTTTCACTGTTATCCCTGCTTTCTTTTCTTATATTTGCCTTTAAACTTTCAGCGAACATTTCTTCTAATTACACAGCAATTGGGTCTCTCAGGCACCTTTCTCTCCAACATCAGCAGCTGTTCCACTGCACACAATAGAGCGTTTCTTCCTCTGGATTTCATTTTTGTAAGGCTTGGCTCATTTGTTTTGTAGTTATTGTTCCTGAACTGTGGTACAGTGCATTAGCTCCCTAACAGCACCCTGGGTTGTTATTGTCTGAAAGGTATTCTTATTCTTCAGTACAACATGTGCAAGCATTGCACAATCACTGATTGTTTGGTAAAATAGCTGTTTCTTCAATACCCTTTACTTGTTATCTAAAACTGCATTAGAGTACAACTGTTGTGTAATAATGTTTGTTATTATTGCCTGCTTTACTAGTAGAAATATATAACTATATATATTATTTTTTCATTTATGAATTTTGTATACAAATATATTTTGATTGTGGTCTCATTTTTGAAGTACAGGTGTCAGGGTGGAATGTACTAAAAATGGACACAAACCATTCTTTTGTACCCTGGCTACACATTGCACTTAGGATGTAGGTCTTGACATCAATACAGTGTTGCCTGCATATGACAGCAGTGTATCCATGAGAAGCAAGCTGGGGCAGGCTTGTAGGCATCAAGTTATTAATAAATGGCCCTATAGTCTCCAGTGTGTCCCAGGGCTCCACTTCTATATAATGGCATTATCATGAAATGATGGATAATTGCCTTACTACATTGAAAAGTTAAACAGCACTAGGGTGGCAGGGTAGAGCGGTGGTTAGTGCCTTGCAGCACTGGGGACCTGTTTTGATATCAGCAAAACTTCCATAGAATTTGTAACCTTGTTTGTGTGCATTTTCTCCAGGTGCTCTGCATTCTTCCTTCCCTTAAGAAAATGGGATCCCTAACCTTTCTTACTCGTGAGCTACAGTAAAATGTAAAAAGACTTGGAGAGCAACACAAGCATCATAAAAGTTCATGGAGGAGCCAAATAAGGGCTAAGATTGGCTATTAGGCAGCCTCTATGCACACTATCAGCTTACAGGGGGCTTTATTTGGTAGTAAATCTTGTTTTTATCTTGCCACCAAGTCAGGAATTCAAAAATAACTCCCTGGTTTGGGGGCACTGAGAGCAACATCCAGGGGGTTGGGGAGCAACATGTTGCCCCTGAGCCACTGGTTGGGGATCACTGCCTTAAAGAATAAGAGACCTGAACAGGAAGTGGGGGCGGGGCTTCTCTCTGCACAAGGAAGCAAAGAAAACGATCAACTTCTAACTGAGGAACCAGGTCAGAGAGAATGCTGGGACAAAGGTAGGTAATTCTGAAGGCTGTAATTTTACTGATGGAAAAAAAAGGTTTGCTTATTCTTTAAAGACCCAAAAATTACTGTTTTATTAAACATTCTCTGCAAAGAATTATCTAACTGTGAGTTGGCCATTTATACTTTTCTATGCGTGGTTGCCACTAGCCTAACACCTCCATTGAAAGCTCCCTTTGCATGTTGCACTAACCCATGCAATTGAATTCCACCCAGTGAATCACATGCTTATGTCGTTTTCCTTTTTCAAATGTTTTTATAAATTTTCAGAATAAACAGCAATGTCTCTGACAACGAAACAAAAGCTGTATTATGAATATTTTGACATAGTAATCTGATTAAATTGCAGATTATATGACAGCATAACAAGTGTTGAACTATGTATTATTATAAACATGACCAAAAATGATCAGCAGTGATAAATTAATTGAAATTAACAAAAAACTACATTCTTATTGCTCATGAGATCAAAAAAGAAGTTAAATATAACGGAATGTGAATAAAATAAGCATCACTGGATTGCTCTAATGGCTATTAGCTTTACCCATAACTTTGTGAATTGTTGTTTTATCCACATCAGCAACAGAATCTAAATAAAAAGAACACTTTTTTTGACTCGTATCTGTATCTGATTGACTCTTGCAGAAATAGATATCTCAATTGTAACAATATGTCATCTAAGGAGGGAACTTCATTTTAATGCATTATAATGAAAGAGTTTTACAGGCGGCAGTCATAACTCAATAAAGATAGTTTTCATAAGATCTAGGAACCTTTTGATTATAATCCTTATTTTCTGTTTGGAGAAAATTTCTAAAAGCTAAAATTGCAAATTGAGAGTTTAATGATACATTCAGTTTTGTTTTAATAGATTAGAATCATTCAAGATTCACCCACATAGTTTGTATTTTTGGCCAAGATCCTAAGTAATGAAATATATCAATATTATATTGAGAGCATTTAGGACAAATTGATATTGGTTTCCCGTGTAGAGATTTCCCATAAATGTTACTATATTCAAGGTGCAAGATTCTGAGATGTTGGTCTCAGAATAAATACTCTTGTTATAGGCAGGAGTATAACAGGGATTTAAGAGTTATAACCATCCCTACGGAGGTAAATGTGCTTCTTTTTCAGATTATAATGTCATTTTTGATGCCACAACCATTAGTATGTTAAAAGTGACTCCATTTCTGTATACAACTAAGGAAACAGTAAATACACTGGGTCTCAAAGCAAGTTGAATTTAGGGCCCCAAAACTGTAGTAAGTGGACTTATTTTACCAATCACTCATTATTTAGGGATTTACTGGGTATTTTACACTCGTCCCCCTGCAACCACAGGGTCTGCTCCCTATGGTTAATCCCCATAAGGCAAAATACAGTTTGCCTATAATTTGCCTTGCATTGATGTAAAAATAAGAATATAAGCTTTTTCTCTGCTTTCTTCAGTAAATCACCAATGTAAAGACTTTTTTTTACACATATATTATGACATCATAATTAGAAAAACATTTACTAGGTGTTTAATAAATTTGCCTAGGAGATATAGTATGGCCTCATAATAGACAGACTATGCTAAGTGTTGATAAGATAATCATATAAAAGAGATGTATTATGACATCATAAAAAGGGAAAATGTGTTAAAATGAATCCCTGCCTAGTCATGCATTATGTCATCATAATAGGCAGGATGCATTCATTACGGTAATGCTAAGCCGGCATAAATATATTATGATATCATAATAGGCAGAGCTTTCAATTACTGCCAAGTATGTCAGGCATTAACAAACATGTTAAAGCCAAATAACCCCCAGGCATTTGCAGAATTTAATTTTAGAAACTTGCTGTGACTTAAAGCAGACGCCCTGTTTAAGAGGCAGACATATAAAAAGAAAAAGAACACATTTAACATAGAAGATGGCTCTTGGACGAAAAGAAAAAAATGACAGTGTTCTTGGGAAGCAAAAGCCCTTAGCAGTGTTTTGCTGTTTATAAACACATTAGTGGGCTTATTTATCAGTTTTTGAGTTTTCTAATTCAAATAAACTCGCATTTTGAATGCTTGCTTATTTATTAATAAAGAAAACTCGAATAAAAAAAACTCGAACATCTTGAATTTTCAAGTTTACAAACTCCAAAATAACTAAAAATTCTTGAATTGAAAGAATGTCTTGATTTTGCATAGTCCAACTTCCATTCACTTCTGCATGAACTCCCAAGCTTTTAGATGCTGACGTTTTACATTTGAGTTTTTGGATTGTTTTCCCTTAATAAATACCAGACCTTAAGGTTTTTGAACCATTATTCAAATTGTCTGAATTTTAGCACTAAAAGCTTGAACCATGAAAAAAAAATCAAACTTGAATGTTGATAAATCACCCCCATGCTAAGTTATGCAGCATGAGATCATAATAAGCAGAACACACATTAGGTGCTGTAATGCTAAGCCTGGATGGAAGATGTTATATTATTTTCTAACTTTTTATATACTTAGGGCCCATTAAGAGTTGTAATGCTAAGCCTGGATGGAAGTTATGATATCATTTTATATCCTTTTATATACTTAGGGCCCATTAAGAGTTGGAATGCTAAGCCCATCTACTAGGTGAATTATGACATCATAAGCAAGTTCATAGTTGTCACCTCATTGGAAATAAAGCACCTCCTGTGTTCTCTGCCCTTATGTATCCTGTCTAAAGTTAATTTCTGCTCAGTTTATGATGATGCAATAATGTATCTCCTCAATGCAACTCCAAAACAAGCTGTTTGCTCCCGCTATTCTGATGTAATGGCAGCTGTTTTTGAAAAAAACATATTACATTATTTTTGTTAAGGACAGTGTCATACAGTATATTGATACTTTTTGCTGCTCATGCCTATGATTCAGACCACCCTTAGGCCACTATGACTATTTCTTGGAACTATACCCATTATAGAGACTATAGGCATCATTTACTTAGTGAAGTGCAAGTTGCATAGTGTAACCCCATATTTTTTTAACCATGTTATAACCATGGAGAAACCATGGTGGCTCCCCTATGGAAGGAATTTCCAATCCATTGCTAGGTGAAGAGAGCAGCCTGACTTGGAATTATCTTGCACTTGTGTCAAATGTCATAGTCTGACAGCTTATGAGAGGTGGAGGCCATCTTGTTCATGACCATGGTAGCTTAGTCAATAGTTAAACTGCAAGATGAGTTAATAACACCTTTAGAGAAATCTAGGGAAGAAATAGCTAAAGTAAATTCATTACCCATTCACCATTTCATTTAAGCAAATAGAAAGGGAAATGTAAAAATGAATTTTTAGAGGCATTCGTGTCATTTCTGTGAAATCCATTTTCATAAAGGTTCTAAGGGCATCAAAGAGAATAGAATTGATTTCCCTCTTATAGCTACGTAGCCTGGATGCATGTGCTGCTGGCAACGCAGAGGAAATTACTTAATGACTAAAGCATTATAATTAAAATGTAATCGGATTACTGGAGCAATAGCTCTCGCAAATCTATTGGAACATTTATACTTTTGCAAACTGCACATACAATGCAAAATATTATAGAGAGATTTGCATGGAATCCATGGGGACTGCCAGAAGCAACCATTTCTAATTATCCAGTTTGTATACAATTTACACAGACACCTTGGGCTCAAAATGCTGAGAAATTCACAGAATAAACATGCAGTCCTATTGTCCATCATCATTTATTATAATTCTGAACTATCCCTTGGGCCTTTGTGCTCTCGCTGTTGTTAGTTAATGCGAAATCTTGTCACCACCATGTTAGAAATGAAACAAAAATACATAGCCCTTATTAGCAGCATCTCTTGCCTGTACATAAAGATAAGATCCAAGCAAGTATAGCAGTATCCTCTTATAATGTGTAAATTTGTACGTGTGAAGCCTTCTACATACTCAGAATAAAAGGAATGCTTCCATACAATTTTTACTTGCATGTAATTCTAGGTATACAGGTAAACCAAATTAAAAACTATAAATATCAAAAACTCCTTTGTTCATGTACTATAGAGAATTAATTAAATACAGTAATGAAAATATGGACAGGATGAAGTGGAGTGGATTTCTACCTTGTCAACCTCTATATGAATTTTGAATGAATAAATCAATTCTTATTAATCCAATCAAATGCATAGGGAAATTCAGTTTATTTATTAAAAACCCCTGTTTTTGTAAATACATGCACTAGCATAGATAATTTACTTATGAAATAGGGGACCAGGGAATGTGCATTGATCAATCCCCCTCTCTTTTTGTATGCTTGTAGTTAATTTGGCCAGATCAGTCGCACTTCCATTGTATTTGTATACTATATTTAGCCTTGTAGTGCTCCCACAACCCCTTTCTGTGTATCTATGTATTTTAGCAGAGTTATACTGCAGGAAGAATGGCCAAACTTTCATGTGGTTGCAGCACCCCCACACCCGTCCCTTTAATGGTAGTCTTATGCTTTTAATAAAATGGGTGTTGGTTAATGGGCAGTCTTCTCCTTTACAAGCCGCAAGTGGGGGAGGATTAAGCCTGTAGAACCAAGCTGTGGCCTTGGCAATCTCTCTCTATAAAAGCTAAAGGCATGGGGGGTGGACTAAGCCCTCTGACTCAAACCAGCCCCCAGGTCAAGAATGGCTACTGTGCACGGGAGTGCCAGCCTTTGAAAAATATGACCAGAGGTAAATAGATAGGGCCACCATACGGGGTTTACCTTGACGTGGTATGATGGCTTACCAATCTTACGAAACAGGGGACCAGGGAATGTGCATTGATCAATCCCCCTCTCTTTCTGTATGCTTGTTATTTATTCAAAAACCAATGCAGTGTGCAAAGTGCAATTTAGGATGTAAATCACCATTTGTTTACCTAATATGTATATGTATATTTAAAAAGGAGAGAAGCAGGCACTCACGTTTATATAGGATCACAGATGCCTGGGTGCAGTATACAAAATAGAATAGAATAACCGAAAAATGGATGCCGCACTCACAGGTCTTAGTGAAAATAAACAATGTTTATTGTGACAGACTAACGTTTCGGCTGAGTCCACAGCCTTTCTCAAAGTGAGAAAGCCTTTGAGAAAGGCTGTGGACTCAGCCGAAACGTTAGTCTGTCACAATAAACATCGTTTATTTTCACTAAGACCTGTGAGTGCGGCATCCATTTTTCGGTTATATGTATATTTATATATATATATATATATTACACAAGAGACACAAATATCCTGTAAATTATCCGTATATATACTTGTTGATGTCATCATTTATAATTGGTGCTTAGTGTTTTGTCACATGACTCACTGAAACTTGTATATATATATTAAAGGGGTAGTTTACATTTAAGCTAACCTTTTCAGTATATTATAGAATTACCAAGTTTAAGAAGCTTTGCAAATGGTATCAGTTTTTAATTTTCTATAGTTTTTGAATTATTAGCTTTCTTTTTCTGACTTGAGATGACTGTCACTGACCATAGCAGCCAAAAACCTATTGCTCTGTGAAGCTACAATTTTATTACAATTTTTCCTATTCATATTGCAGTCTCTTCAAACCGCTGCCTGGTTGCTAAGGTAATTTTGACCCTAGCAACTGCTGCTAACATTCCATATTGAAGAGTGGCTGAACAAAAAGTGAAATAATTCAAAAACCTCAAATAACAAAGAAATGCAGCTCAATTACAAATTGTCTCAGAATATCACTGATTACATTATAATACAAGTTACTTTAAGAGTGAACAATCCTTTTACTACAGGAGCTTCATAACCTGTATAAAACCACTCAGCCTTTGGCCTTGTGCCTTTATATGGTCGTGGAAGGCCTCAGTAACTTATATTTTACAAATGGGTCTATAGTATCTACTATATAATATGCAAGAGCCATCAATAAATGGTGCTTAGTGATGTCATTCGTTATAATCTGTGCTTAGTGATGTAGTTGCTGTCACATGACTTATTGGTACTTGTGTATTATAATTAATATTGCACCCCCCCTTGTAAAATATGAGGATATTATAAGTCACCTTGAAGTTCCACCGTGCAAAAGAATTTGTGGTGTAACAATGGTGTAAAAAGCTGTGTTGCATGATGCTATTTTGTGCATAACTTACAGTGTTTGTATTTTAAAGCCACATTTTTAAATATGTTTAGAAATATTCCTCTGTGTAAATAGAATGAAGGCTGAAGTACAGTGGTTACATATATATTATAATTTTTAAGATAAAAATGTATTTTCATATTCACTTTGAATGAGTTAAACTGTTCTATACAAGCTGAACGATTGCTTTTCTGTTTCTCATAAAATATTGGTTGAAAAGAGATTTTGTTAGTACTTAGGGAATTACTAAAGTGGTAATACCCAGAACAGAGGATCATTAGCAGACAGATAATCATCAGCATAGGTAATAAAATGCCTGAAGCACGGCCAGGAATGCTTACCCTTCAAGGTCTTTATCTCACCTATGGAACTTTGTATTGTTCTTGCCTCGTGCCTCTGGAAAAATCAGGCATAACTGGAGTTGCTTTGCATAAAGTAAAGGACTTACAAAAAATAGATTGTTTTCAAGTAGTTATATTATTTATGTTTAGCCAAAATTTTTTTAGTAGACTTATGGGATGGAGATCCAAATTACAGAAAGACCCCTTATCTGGAAAGCCCCAGATCCCGAGTATTCTGGATTACTGGTCCTATACCTGTACTTGGTTCTTTTAAATTATATTACAGGTATATCAGAAAGAAGGGGAAGAACTGAAAGAGTTTACAGTAATGGTATTCAATGGGAACATTGCACTATGTTGCTACAAAGGTAATAATCCTGAGAGCAGCATATAGTAATCCTGAGAGCAGCATATAATAATGTCATTACAGTAAGACAAACAGACAACATGTAAGATTATCAGTGTAACTAGTGTAGAAATGCAGCAGTAACAGCTAAAAGGATATCAGGTTACTTCTTGGCAAATACAAGGAAAACATCAGTTCCTAGCTAGATTATTTGTATTTAAGAGGGCATTAATGATGTGGCAGTTTTTTTTTTAAGAGCTAATCGCTATGATCTTAATGAGAAAAGTGTGGATATTTATAGAATTACATGATATGCTTGTTAATATAAAAAATGCATATTTAAATGTTTTTCTTGAGACAATTCATTTTATTTTTTGTTCACACAGATTCAACTTTATATGTTAATTCACTCTATACCTGCAGGCATGATCCAATTTGCTGGAACTTTACAGTCTCGTTAATATTATGACACTTTCATCCAATTATGACCTACATAATAAAGGAAACCAGACCAAAGTTATGGGAGAAATGTGACATTTTTGCCGTTATAGTGATTTGAATGTGATCTGATTAGATCTTTGACTCATTTCAATTTATCAGATTACACGTAGAAATGTATGTGAGCCATATGGCGCTATAGCCTCTAATAGTTAGAATTGTCATAAATACAATATTGTAATATACACTAGGCTTCCTCTTTATAAATAATCAAGTTACTCTTCATTATACCCCTCTCAGCAGTCGTTCTCTCCAAATGCAAGCATTGTGTCAGCTTTGGGTTTTCATGGACAGTTAGTTAGTCTATGCTGATGTTGCCTAGATGATCAGTTCAAGCTTAATTGACTTTAAAAAACATAAAGACAATGACAAAAGACTAAGACAAAAATAGTGAATCTTAAATGAATCAGATGAAAGTGAGTGTAGGATTGGCCAGACCAGGGATGACACAGTTGGCCAGCTTGAATATTGCAATATATGGACAAACAATCCCTGTTTAATGGGCAAGGCAGTTTAGTAGCATTACACACACATTTCAGTAGCTTTTGGTTCCATCTTTTTCGAAGATAAAAGGTTGAGAGTTCATTCCAGCTTCTTCCCACATCTCTCTTTATGTGATGGTTTGGATACAGTGGCCAATGAACAGTGGTTCATTATTATTATTACCCTTTGCCACTAAATTTGCTCATCCAAGTAGGGAAAGGTAAAACTAAGTAAGCTTTATCTGAAAGGTCTATGTATATACAGCCATAAACACTCACAGAACTGCTGCTCTGAGTCCTAATTGAAAAGAAACACCACATTTATTTCTTTCTATTCTGTATAAATGATCTTCTGTGTCAGACTTCCTTCAGGGCACAGCAAGAGCCTGCTCAGTTTGCTCCTCTCACCTCTCTCCCCCTCCCTCCTGCTGTCTCCCCTCCCAATTCTGCTCTAATCTGAGCTGTTCTCTGCCAGCACACTGCTGTCTGAGAGTAAACCAGAACAAGCTAAAATGGTATCCTAAACAAACAGAGAGAGCTTCTAGGGCTGTTTACTCCTGCATGTTAAAGCATTCTGCAGAGTAAATATAGCATTCTAGATGGCACTAATGTGACTAATATATTGGCAATGAAATGCCTGAATAGCTTTCCTTCTCCTTTCATGATGTTGTGGTAAGTGGAACTGCTTCATAAGAAGAAGGTTGCATGGTTAAAAAGGATTAATTTCTAGCATTTCCTCTTTGGAGGTTACAGTTGCCTTGGTTCCTTTTGAAGGATCCCCTGCTAGATACAGTATGCCTAACCAAGTGTAGATATTCAATGGTGAAGTTGTTAGGGGGTCTAATTTATAAGAAAACCATCAAGAATTAAATTCCAGCATCTGTTTTTGAATGATTTTGCTACAGGTGCCTTGTTTCATTATGGAGTACAATCTGCCACCTGACTGACTGTTGAGAATTCCAGCTTCTTCTACCATCTTTCCTTTAAGGATTGTTTGCTTACAGTGGCCTAGGTTCTGCAATCAAATTTACCTAACCAAGTGTAGGGCTTCAATGGTGTAGGGGTTTGGGGAGGTGCTCTTTTAACAAAATGATTGAAGTTTAATTTCCAGCATCTGGCTTTTTAGAGGGTTTGGTTACAGTTGTGTTGGTTTTCCATGAAGGACTATCTGCTCCTACATAGAGCTTCTTCCAAAATTTTAAATCTGCAAATTGTGCTTCATTGACTAAGGGAGATACTTTAAGGTGAAGGTTTAGGGTTCAGATCCAGCATCTGTTTTTTGGAGATATAGCAGCCTTGGTTTATCATCATCTGGCAAAAAATAAAATCTGAAAAAATAATATATTTTCATATATTCATATAAAACACCAGAGTTTAAATGTTCAACCCAACCCCTCCCCCTGAACTGGTACTTGCCAAAACCTTAGAATAAAATACTCTGGTATATATATATATATATATATATCAAATAAGTCTCGAGTGATTGGTGTCAAACGGTCGATGACCACTTGGAAAAACCAAGCCCTAACCACAAGGGACCCTAGTAAGGATATGAGGCAAGCACTGAGTAAACAACAGAAATAGGGAGCAGGCTGGAAGGGGTGAGGGTGGATGGTTGAAGAATGCCACTGGTGGGTTGAATAAAATAACAAGAGGATCTAGGGCTTGTTGGTGGTGTGCCTAAGAGGTGGGGCCAAAAGAGATGCTAAAGGGGGTGGTTAAGTTTAAGGTACGGGTGGAATAGATAGAGGGTAATGGGGGGGGGGGAGTTTGGAGGAGCCTGAAATGGTGAATGGAGGAGGAGCACAAAGTAAGATTAGCATAATGAAATAAGGAGACAGAAAGAGGGCAGATAATCTCCCTCCTACTCATTCCTCTGAAACCTTGTTTTGTTTCTGACTATCTTCTTTCTATTGTATACCCTCTTTTGGCACCTGCTTTAGGCGTTCTTCTCCATTCTGGGGTACATGTGCCCTTTAGTTATATTCACTTAATGCTCTGCTCATTTTGGGTTGAAGGAGCCTTGAGATACTATTCTTACAGTTCAGGGGCCTCTCGTTCATGTTAAGTTTGGTCATCTTTTATAAAGATATCAGTCTTGCTGAGCTATGGCTCCAGATCCCCTTTCTGATATTTTATTTCATACATCCCATAGGACCTAAGCATTTTATTGTCTTTAGAAGTACTAGTTTTTAGGTGGCAACCTCTTCTTTAGTTTGTAAACTGTGTTCCTATGGTTTCTGTTAGTTTTGTAAAAATAGTGGCTGCTGGGTGAAAATGGCGCTGGGTGAAAGCTGCTATTTTTTTCGGGAAAACCGATGGTCCTGGTGAACGGCGGGGATATATGCAGTACAAATGGTGTGGTTTGGGTGGGAGAGATATGCCCAACTTATATACATGGTACAAAAATGTAGGTTTTACATGTCCTTTAAAGGTAGATATACATTTTAGCACTTATATTGCAGTGTCACCCACTGTGACCTACAGCACTTATATTTGCCTATTTGTGTCTGTAAGTTACCCTCCCATATAGATTGTAAGCTCTACGGGGCAGGGACCTCCATCCTCTTGTGTCTTTGACTCTTATCTTATTGCAACTGTACCTTGTATTTATTTGTATTTATTGTTATACTTTATATTTATCTATTATTATTTTAATAACCCCCTGTATAAATCTATTCTACTGTACAGCACTGCGTACATAAGTAGCGCTTTATAAGTAAAGATATACATACATACATCTTGATTTGGACCCAAAAAAAAATAAATGGCCTGGGTCCTCCATATCACAGGTATATTTTAAGACCTTAATAAAAAATAAAGTGGCTATAAATTTTTAAAATAAATAAAAATCATTTCTTTTTTTACTACTAATTAATTTAACTGTTATACATAGTTTTCAGGTTAAATATCACAAGATATTATCCCTTTTTATATACAAACTTAGATAATGTGATTCCTACTCAAGCATCTAGAATGGAAGCATTTAGTTGCTCCCAAACAACATACAGGTGTTCAGACTGGAGGTTATAAATGATTTAGTGCTGCAGCACAAGTAATGGATATTCTGCAAACTAATAAAGATAAATAACTTTAGCGCTGTCATATCTGTATGCAGCTTTTCACCTTCTCTGTCCTTCTGCAGATTTCCAGTAAAAATGAACCTATAATTGGTACAAAACGCTGCTTTTCTCTTGCCTCTGCTGGTAACTAAAAGTCAGAAACTGGATGAGTGCACCAATATCATAGTAATAGCCAAGATTTATCAGATGCGAAAAACACTTAGCTCACAAGGAAGATTTAAAGTCTTTTTTTCTTACTGGTGGGTTTTATAACTGTGGATAAAATTACTTTATGCAATGGATCCCTATATTCTTCTGATATTGGTAAGGACCTGATATTGCTGTAGAATCTGCTTTTCCTTCTTTTATATAAAAATATGGGAATAATGCCAGTAAGGTCTTTTTAGTCCTGCTAAGGCAATACTTTTTATTTAAAGTTTATTGGTTTAATATTGTTTTAGCTTGTTATTTTTAGCAGTCAGCCCTAAAGCATCCATTATACTGACCAAGAGTTTTATTCTGGTTTGCTTTTTATATGTTTTGCTTTGCCAAATATTGTTTGTTGCCCAGAATATATTCTAGTGGTCATGTTTATGTCCATTTATATTAAAAAAAAAAGGCTATTAGGCACTTCAGCACTACAAATGTCTTGTTATACAGGTATAGGACCCATTATCCAGAATGCTCAGGACCAATGGCATTCTGGATAAGGGGTCTTTCCATAATTTTGAGCTTTCTGGATAACGGGTTTCCTGATACATCCCTTACCTGTACTAACTCTTTTCCCAATTCCATCACTTTACTGTATAATGTCCCCAAATTCTCTGCTAATGCCGCATTCTCCCTTTGTTGCTTTATGGTTATCCTTAATACTCTTTAATATCTTGCCTTTTTTTGCCAGTACAGGCATGGGATGCATTATCTGGAAACCTATTATCCAGAAAGCACCCACTTACAGTAAGGCTGTCTTACAAAGAATCAGTTTTACTCAAATAATTCCAAATTTTCTCTGTAATAATAAAACAGTAGCTTGTACTTGATCCCAACTAAAATATTATTTTTTTTTTAAAGTATTTATTTATTTTGTTTCAAAACAAACAAGACATTTAACATTCCTAACAATCGTTTCTTGTACAGCGTATTGAATCGTCAGTATACAGAGGATATCTATACAGAGTATAAATTGTACCAGGTTACCTAGAGATTGCACATTAAACAGGTTTCAGCCATGATGTGTTATCGGTTTTCCTTTATACAATATAGTAGTAATAGAGGCATTTCTCCATTAACCTTATGGAACAGGTTCTAGCCAGCAATGTTTAGACTGTAGGATAGATATCAACCCATGTGCCCCAAACTCTATCAAGTTTGTCGGGGATTCCTCTAGCTTCATACGTTAACTTAATCATTGGCAGCATTTTGTTTACTAGGTTCAGCCATTGAGAGATAGTGGGGGTGGTGGGTTTCAGCCAATTGAGAATTATATTCTTTTTAGCGTAAAATAACAGCGATCTACACAGTATACGGGTTTTATTAAGTGGTATGACTTCATCCATTACCCCGAATATACAGATGTTCTATCAGAGTATATTCTGTTCAATCTAACAGGGGTGTAGTAGAATTGGTGCAGGATTTTAAAGTTTATCAGTTTGTCCCTGGTGGATATTAAAAAGCTATACGCAGAATCTGTGGCTTCTTCCCACTGCTCATCTGTAATGGTTGGGGCGAATTGGCGCCATTTAACAAGTGCCCTCTCAAAGGGAGATTTAATGGTATCTTGAAGTATATTGTACAGATTTGATACCAGTTTTTTGGGGTTAGAGTTTCTAAGTATCGAATCAATAGGATAGCTCTGATACTTTCGATATGAACCAAACTGAGCTTTGAATGCATGTCTAAGTTGCATGTACCGGAATTGCTCAATTTTCAGGTTTGGCAATTGTTCCAAGAGTTGTGGCAGTGACATTAAAGTATCATTGTGAAGAATTTGCCCCAGGGTTTTAATACCCATTTTGGGCCAATATATAAAATCTTCCAAGTTTCGGAAGTGCATAAAGTGGGAGTTACCCCATAGTGGTGTATGGGGAGCTAGTAAGTATGGGGTGGATTTAGTTAACTTCCGAGCAGTTTGCCAGGATTGATAAGTTGCTAATAGTACCGGTGGTAGTGGGTTGGAATCGCATAGTCTGCGTAAGGGACAGTGTGTCATTGCTTCCAATGAGCCCAGGATAGTGGCTATTAATGCCATATTGGGGTCTTCTGCATCTGGGAGAAACCAAGGGTGTAGATGGGATAGTTGGGCCGCTATATGATATAGGTACATATCGGGTAGTTGGAGGCCACCTTTCCCCAGAGGTGCAGTAAGTGATTTCCATGAAAACCTTGGTTGTTTGCCTGCCCATAGGAAGGAGGAAATGGTTCCATTTATTTTGCTGAAGAACTTTTTGGGGCCAACTAAAATATTATTAGTTCTTATTGGAGGCAAAATAATCCTATTGGGTTCCATACTCAATAATTTAGCTTTTTTCTTCATATTCTGATCTCCAGTATTTCTTGAGCTAACTGTATGGGACGTATGAGAGATTTGAACCCCAGACTGAGTGGGGGCAGTATATTTATGCCACCTAGTTCTCATTCATTTGTACATCTGTATTGGGGTTAGTGCCATCAGTCTATAATGTTGGATCATAAATGCTTGTATGCTGTAATGATATTATTTACTGTTTTCATCACCCAAAATTTCTATTCTTCTTGAAATTACTAATCCACATGATCTTTTATAGATACTATAATTTAAGATATGGAAAAATCTGCAAGTGGTAAATAATTAGTTATAATAAGTTTTTTCTTATGATAAAGGTTTTTTTAAAGGAGAAGGAAAGGTAAAAACTAAGTAATCTTTATCAGAAAGGTCTATGTAAATACAGCCATAAACACTCACAGAAATGCTGCACTGAGCTAAAAGATTAGTTGTGTCTGTTTTCCTCTGCCACAGACAGCAGCAGATTTCTGCTTCCTGCTCCCCCTTCCTCAAGAATGCTAAGAGCTCACTCCCCCCCTTAGGAATGTGGATCTGAGCCAATCAGCAGGAAGCTGACTCATAGTCTTACTAACTGAGCATGTTCACTTGGTCCTGGTGTCTGTGCAGGAGCGAGGCATTATGGGAACTTTCTTTACACAACTCAGCGTTTTTTCTTCCTGTTTGGCTTCTGATCTTCTGAACAGGAGAAATATGGGGAGACTTAAGGGCACTATTGAGACAACTGAAGGTATGCCTGCAGCTTGAGATTAACTCTTTACTAGCCTTTCCTTCTCCTTTAAGTAATGCATATTACAGCTTTTATTATATAAAACAGTTTTGGGTGGAGATTCCATTTATATATATTATTACTATCTAACGTGCAGTATTGATAATGTCTGTTAGCCATTAAATCATGAAAATGCCAAATGGGGAGGTATAATTTTTAATAGTTTGCAGTCTTCTATATATCAGTTTGCTAATAAACTATGTCATGTTACCTCAAATAAAAAAAAAAAAATACACATATATATATTTTTTTTTTTAAATCTGTTTTTAAACTATGGCTAACAGTGCAAAGCTCAATTACACTCTATTAGACTGTTCTCTTTTCTTGTAAGCCTTGTACCCTGTGCAGATGATGCTAACTGAGCCAATTGAAAGGCTACACATACAAATAAAAGAACCTCTAAGGTAACAAAAAGAGTTTGGGTGACATTATTACACTTATTGTAAAGAACTTTTAGTATCCCTTATAAGGCATTAATGCTCCATCACAGTAACATATAAATATTGAAAATACATCCTTTGTAAGTAAAAGATGTCTACATCACATATCATGAAAGTAAGAATATAACGTAATGTGGCTGTGGCAGAAGAACAAAGCAGTTATGGTTGTTAGATATTTAGGTTTAAAAAGATTCCTGGCGAGATATAAATATGTAAGTATTTTATAACAGAACACTATTTAATTGGTGCTGTTTCTTAAAGATAATAGTTTGCTGTAGGAGATAGGCCATCATTGAAATATTTTATCATTTTAATTCACATTCTGTGCATATGTTATCAAACAGGCAATGGCGTTTATAGAAACTTTCATGGCTGAGTCTTAAAATAACATTCAGACATTTTCACTGCTTTAGAAATTATTTTCTGACTGTGATTAACTGCCAAAAGTCTGTATACTGCAGAGAAAAACACAGGGTCGGAGAGAAAGTTTTACAGAGTAGGCTTTGAATTGGGAATGTTTGGCAACCAAGTATGGAGAGAATGTTTGCCCTTAAAGCGGACCTGTCACCTTAAGAAATAATTTCAAATTGTTTTCTATTGTGTTTGGCAAATAAAATAAACTTTACTTACACTATATAAATTATTTTGATCTTATTTTCTTCAGCCTTTGAATTCACAATTGCAGAAAGCAGGCAGGGGCCATTTTGTGGACGCTGTTATCAAAGCAGGCATTGTATCCTGCCAAAATCTTGTTTCTGTGCCAGTATGGGGGGACCTGATACCCATGTCCATGCACTGGTTACATAATTAGATGGTGAGGAGGGAGGGGGAATGTGAGGAGGGCAGTGACATCTAAGGGCTCTGGTACATGGGGAGATTAGTCGCCCGCGGCAAAACTCCCTGCTCGCGGGCAACTAATCTCCCCGAGTGATGGCACACGGGGCGACTAATCTCCCCGAGGGATGGCACACGCGGCGGGGCGATTTCGGGAAATCGCCGAAAAAGCCTCTCGAGTCTTTTTCGGCGATTTGCGCGAAATCGCGCCGCCGGCGACTTACATGTTCGCCGGTGGGATGGCAGGGGGAAGGCAACTCGGGGAGATTAGTCGCCCGCGAGCACGGAGTTTTGCCGCGGGCGACTAATCTCCCTGTGTACCAGAGCCCTAAGAAGTTCTGAATTGAAAGTGAAAGTAACTGTCTGCCCCACCTCTATGCCTAAGGCATAGAGGCGGGGCAGGCATTATATGATTGACAGCTGGGATTTTAAAATGCTTTTATAATGGGTATGGATGTGGTAATAAAAAAATTATTTTGGGTTTCATGTTTAATTTGAAAAGGGCTTTTATTATACAGCTTTTTATGTCTGGGTGACAGGTCCACTTTAATATTAGGGAAACACCAAATCCAGTATTCACGCAAGTCCTAAGGGCTGATTTATTAGTATTCTAATGTTTGTGGTCTTAAGGGGGCATTTACTAACGTTCCATTCTTTTCATGGTTCATATTTCGTTTACACCAAAATACGTTATTGTTGCAGAAACAAATATGGTTTTTTGACAATGAAAATTTATTATGTGACAAATCTGAAATACACCATCTAAAAGCTGTCGAGATTGTGTAGAAGTCAATGACAGATGTCCCATTTTGTTTGCTTAGTGGTTTTAGAAGTTTTTGGCAATTACAAAAAAGTTGCAGTTTTCACATTTTTCTGTGTCTTTTTTTTTGTTTGTGCTTTTTTTAATTCAGACTTTTTGATAAAGGACCAGGCATTCATGGTTTTTGTGGAAATGAGTTGTGGTTTCAAAAAAAGCTCTAAAACTGTTTATAAATGCCCCCTTAGAGTTCTTTGAAACCACAACTAAACATATTTTTATTAACCAAAATAACTAGTAATTTATTAAAAGATTCAAATCGAAAAAGCATGAATGTAAGAAGACATGGAAAAAATGCAAAGACTGCAATTATCTCGTATTGTTGCACAAATGCAAGCGTAAAAAAAAACCTGAAAACCTCTGAAACTACAAAACAAAGAAAGAGCTTCCAGTTGTAGTGATTACAGTTTTATCACATAATAAATGGCGGAAAAAAATGTCCACAACAAAATTGTATTTTTGCACAAAAAAAAGATTGAACGTTAGTAAACATCCCAAGCATTCCTGTATCTTTAGGCATCATAAGAACTTAAGGCATAAACTGATTTTACTAAATATTTGTAACAGATGACCTGACACGATACTTTGGGACCAGAAACCTGAAGTTATAATCTATATCAAATATCCATTTAAGCTACTAATTCACTGACTCATATTTCATGTTCAACTGCCATTCACTGCTTGCCTTTTATTCATAGTTTATTTGGTTGGCTGAATTTATGAGAAAATATTTGCGCACATTTCTTTGCCGAACATCTCATAAGACATGCATATACCGTTTAATATCTGCAGGGCATTTATCTGTGTCAGCATAAACATAGGTTGTAGCAGAAGTAGCAATACATTTCCCCAGGGCACGGATAGAATATTTAGTGAGATTGATTAGCCGGCTTCAGACAGTGAGAACATGATAAGAGAACTGATTGATTATTCTCACTTCAAATTATGATATTTTCCGTTATTTGTATGTTCTTATGCCTCGTCTGCAGGCTCAGTGTATAAGCTGAAAACTTGATTGATACATCCAGATTCTCAACCTTTCCCTATATTAAATCTGTGTAGGAATCCCGGCTGCCTTTTGGAAACAGCGGTATGTTTTTTTTTTTTACATTTAGCTGGGAAGTAAATCATAGTTTTCTGCAGTCTGATTATTTGTTTTTTATACTTTTATTTATAGCTAATTGCACTCTGGAGATGTAAGTTTATGGATCATTATTTTTAAATTAAAGGGAAATTTTACATATCTCGGATAAGCCAGCTTTTTCCTGGTACTATTTTTTACTGTCATACTTCAATGAAAGCAGAGCGCTGATAATCAGGCAAACCTGGGAACCCTCTGCCAAGAGACTGATAAAAGCTGGTGTATATAAGCACAGTGTATCCATCTTCTTGGTTCCAAAGGAAGATCTCCAATTCCACAAGGAATAGAAATATAGACGTAGAAAAATAGCTACACTGATAACATTTATATAAAAGAATAGAAAACTGCCTTATAGAATAATGCAAAACATGCAGAGTGGACGTCTGGTCCTATTTGAAATAGAGACACAGAATGAGCAGTCCATTTCTGTCTAACACAGCCCATCCTATTGGAACATTTCCTTATAATATCTCAGGATTAAAGGTGGCTGTGTCTCTAGGGTTCCCACTGTGACCTGCATCAATAAACGCATGATACTTGCACCTAAAGAATTGGGGGCAGACGCCATTGGAAATGACAAAATCCCAACACCTCGCGGATGCAATTACACTTAAATTTTGGAAAAAACCCTCTGCATTGTGGTTAAAAAACATGGCAACTTGCGCCCAAGTGTGCACTTTGCTCACTGCACTTGCAATCATTAATGCCACATGAATAAATGTACTATACCCTGCAGCTGCAACATGCCAAATAGGCACAACAATGTGATGGGCCACAAGTGCATTGGAAAAAACGCACATGACAAATTCTGAGGTCTGGATATTAAAGGTCCTTCTATATAGTCTGTTTCAGTCCATTAATGTTCATTCTTTTGTTTAGCTGAGAACTTCTTTTTTCTGAGAATACATTATATTATGTCTGAAAATACTGAATTGGCATGTTTGTCTGCAGTCAACTGAAAATGTTTTCTTCTAATGGATTCATGGCAACCGTGATGTAATTTGTGGAAAAGTTCATTTTGGGGTCTTCAGACATTAATATATTGCAGGAAAATATAGAATCTGGCAATATGAAATGAAGCTTTGACTGTCGGTAGATAAAATGATATCAATTTGTTTGTATATTTAGCTTTTAAAGTGGATAGCAGTTGTGTTTTTTTTTGATTATCATCCTTTAAAAGAAGGTAGAAAGATTGATAGACGGACCTCTAGATTGATGATAGATAGACAGACATAACCACAAAGGGTTCATGCTGCTGAATAGAGTAAATAATGGTGTTCCATGTGTAATTTTGCAGCTGCATATAGCCCTGAGCCGAGCAATGTCAAAATCTGATTTTTTTTAATATGGGATTCTAGTGTGCCCTGAACCATACAAGTGTAAAGGTTAAGGGATTTTTATCCCAGAAGGAATTAAATAGTTTCCATGTAAAAGACATTTCTTTATTGGTAGTGACAGAGTCATAAAACCTGTAGGACATATATACTGAAGGGTGAAATTATATTTTGCTCCTTCATTCCCAGTAAAATGCTCCTTTTCTCGCTTCTAGTTTTTTTTTTTTTTTTATCAAACCACTAAGGAATCATTTTTCCTAGGGAAATCAAGGAATGCCACACTTTTCTTTGTTGGTAAATACTTTAATGTCTTACATTATAGGAAAATAGGAATTACAACGAGATACAGAAGCATACTGACTGATTTGCACAACAAGTGCCAAAATTTGCAACTTGGAACTGGGGAAAATACTCTCTGCATTGTCGATCATTCAAATGTTTTTTGCCATGTGAAATAGTGAATAGTTGCCAGTTTTTTAAGAGAAGTTTGGCAAAATACCATTATAAAGACTAAGCAGTCACTTTTTTAATCTCATTACATACGTCATCAATGCTAATATCCTATATTTGTCATTCCTTTACGGTGTCAATTTCTCCACTAAAATCATATGGGGAAAATCCACTAGAGATATTTTCCAGAAATGTATGCAAGCAAAAGTTAAGTACAATATGACTGCAATGGCAAATGTACAATTTTTAGTAAATATGAAATGTAAAATTACACCTGCAGAATCTTTGGCAGTTTGGTGAGAAAAATATTCACCCTTTAGTAAATATGATGCACATTTTGCACTAGCAGTGATGTTATTATGCCAGCCTGGGTATCAGAAAGTTATTCATGTAGTAATAAAGGCACTAGCACACAGATCAGTTCACGTACATACAGTTATTAATGCCTCTTTCATTATTTGTAGGTGAAATTTTCTAAATGGCTGTAGTTTGCACAGGCATTTTGTGAATAGGGCTGCCACCTTTTTTCCGGCCCTATTGACAGTGGAGGGATAAGAAGAGTAAAGACATAAATGTGGTGGAGTAGTGCCGTAAAAGGAGCAGGCCATGATGTTAAGGTGGCGGGGTCATGACATAACCGGGCAGAAATTTCAAAAGTAGTGGAGAAAGGACTGGGCTGGAAGTGGGTTTGGGGGACGGGGTTGGAACAACAGGCAAAATCATGTAAGCAAAATGCAATAATCAAGTTATAAAATACATGAAAATAGTAAACATATTGGTAAGAAGAGTATGCAGCATGCTTATCAGGCACAGCAGTACAGCATGTGGGTGTGAATGTGCAAGGGTCGGGTTAAAGTTTCTTCCCATAGTGCAGTACTTATCTTACATGATGCAGATTAGTACAGAGGTAATATTTATGAAATGTTAATATAGAGATAATATCTATGAGATCTCATTCATTTTATAATAGGTTCTCCATCTCGGCATTCTCCACTCACCTTCTGTAGAATGGTCCCACACTCTTAGGGGCTGATTTACTTACCCACGAACGGGTCGAATGGAGTCCGATTGCGTTTTTTTCGTAATGATCGGTACTTTGCGATTTTTTCGTATGTTTTGCGATTTTTTCGGATTCTTTACGAATTTTTCGGATCCAATACGATTTTTGCGTAAAAACGCGAGTTTTCCTATCCATTACGAAAGTTGCGTAAAAAGTTGCGCATTTTGCGTAGCGTTAAAACTTACGCGAAAAGTTGCGCATTTTTCGTAGCGTTAAGTTTTAACGCTACGAAAAATGCGCAACTTTTCGCGTAAGTTTTAACGCTACGAAAAATGCGCAACTTTTTACGCAACTTTCGTAATGGATACGAAAAACTCGCGTTTTTACGCAAAAATCGTATTGGTAACGAAAAATTCGTACAGAATCCGAAAAAATCGCAAAACATACGAAAAAGTCGCAAAATGTTCGTTTTCAAGTCGGAACTTTTCCAATTCGGGTCGGATTCGTGGGTTAGTAAATCAGCCCCTTAGTAATGTCAGGTTCCCTTTAAATATAAATATATGCAAAATTATTAGAAAGAAATCTACAGGGAGCGTTTATGCATAGACTGCGCAAATGACACAATGGCTTCCTGTGAGATTGAAACAAAATGAGGTTTTGCCTTCAGAGAAGAAAAATATTCCTCACATTATTGCCAATAAATATGTGAAATTACCGCCATAAGTAGTTGCGTTAGCAGATGCAAAAGCTATTATCTTGAAAAACAAGTCGGATTTATGTTCTGCATTTTATACATGCACGTGTTCCGTAGGCTTACTTCCCCACAGTGTGGATAAGGGTAGCTTGCAATAAGCGCTGGCTTCACCACCGACCTATAAAGTCTTTCAATTTATTTAGGCTGACAGAAAAGAAAGAAAGACTAAGAACAAAAGAACAAGAGGAAGAGGTAGAAGTAAAAAGAAAGAGTGTATATACTATAATGTGGGGATATAGTGACAAACCAAGTCTCCCCAGGCTGCAAAGCATTACACACATTTCCACCTTCATCCACCTGCTGCTGCAAAAGAGAAAAGAAAGACTAAGAACAAAAGAGCGAGCGGAAGAGGTAGAAGTAAAAAGAAAGAGTGTATATACTATAAGGTGACAAACCAATTCTCCCCAGACTGCAAAGCATTATACACATTTCCACCTTCATCCACCTGCTGCTGCCAAACTGCCTTTATACTGAAACACTGTCTGTACTGTTGGTTCAGCATCTGCAGTGCCATACGGCTGGGAGAATTGGGTGTATTAGTCTTTCTCTCGGCAGCTAGCTGCCCTGAAACGCTGATTGGTGCCTTTTTTAGAACAGTTATTAACTTTACATAATTGAATTTACTTATAGAGAAGCAAAGGTCTTCAAAAACTCAAAAGAACAATAAGCCTTTAGACTTGGGGACAGATACTTAGGATTGGCAAATTGTAAGTAAGGAACTGGGCAAATTATAGAGATACAATAATTGTAAGGGCACAATTTTGCTCTGGTGTAAATATATAAATATCACACTTTGGGCAAAACCTGTAAGCTCATGGTCATGTCATGGTTCTTTATTGTATGTCTTACGCTGCATAATCCTACAGCACAATATACACGTACTGTGAGTGAATTAATATTTGAAAGGCTGAATGCATGGGTGTTTATGGCCCCCAGGCCACCCTGAGGCTTTTTGGATGCCGCCCCTTCCCCTGACCTCACACATACGTTTCCTAACTTTGGCGCAGGATGGGGGGGTCACAGTGTAGAGAGCACTATTGCACTAGAAGAGCCAAAATTCCAATTTAAAAATCAGCTCTTTAAGTTACCAGGAGCAGATTTTTTTCCTCATGGCAGCAGTGCCTCTGGCTGGATGACAGGTAGAAGCAGTATTAGGTAAATGCTACAGAGTAGGACTGAGTGCCACTGACAACTTTGTTTTGTGTGCAAATTACTGCCCTTCTTTTTCATACTCTTTATGCAATTAGAAGGATATCTATTATATATATATTAGGGCAAACCAAGCATAGTGAACCAGTAGGTTGAGTTATATTTATTTCATTGATCATATTACTACGAAAGCTCCAAGGCAAGCAGGCTGTGACTGAAGTAGTTATGTCCTCTCTAGTGCAGCTGGATGTAGCACATTCCTGTTTCTTCGCCCCATATTTTGGTTAAAGTTGGTGCCTACAAATGTGTTTTGTCAGAAGGATATTGATTTCATTATTTAAAGAGCAGTATAATAAAATGTTGGCAAGAAAAAGCTCAGAAGATAAAGTAAATAGGGATAACACTTAATGATATGATCAGTTGGAGATTCATTGGATATTGGATAAATATATGCCTTTTAGATGTTCTTATTTTTTTGCAATAATTACTTTTTTGCTGTCTTGCACTTGCTCTGCATTATTCATGCATTATCCCTTTAAGGAGAATTGGTTAGAGCTGGACAACAATCAAGGCTGATTTAGAGTCCAGATTTAGACAGGGTAGATACTGTATATAGACTCATTAAATAAATGCAAAGTGCTATGTACTGTACCCACAATGTACCTTGCAGCCCAGAATCTGTGCCCACTGTTGTCAGACACAAATCTTTACCCATAAAGACTGGTAGAAAAGAGAATGGCCCTTTATTAGGACACCATTCCATAGGCACTAGAAGGATAGTGCACCAAGAGCCATCTACCTAATATATTTTTGCGTCTTATTATCTAGTCACTTCCCCCATGATAATATCCCACACACATAATTCCTTTGTGGTCTACATTTTCCTGCCAGGATCCACGTGTAGTGGTGTGTCAGCCCAAACCCACCCTGACCTGCAAAGCCTTATGGTTTCTGGACAACTCTAATACAGACAATTCCAGTGACATATTAAGTCCCCTAAAGGGTAGGGGATTCATATCTAAAAGCAATCTGTTAAAACACAATCAAATTCAAGTTTTTCATATTTATCCATTGTATAAATACCTGTAGCTTGTTTGAACGACTGTGATACTTTTCTCTCAGCTCTACCTACAGAAGATTTTATAAAAGCTTTTTTTAAGCCTAATTTCCTGGATCAGTGAAACTGATGGTGCCTTTCTTTGACAATTATATAGTGTGATATTATTTAATTGCTGTACACATTCTCTTCTACTGCGGACTTATTGAATGTCGGGTTGGGCCCAGAGCAATAATGAGAGCTGAGAACAGAATGGGCTATATTAAGAGGCGTTTTTAATATGAGCAGTGTACATTTGCTTAGATATCTTACTGAATTAGGTTGGTTTACTTGACTACAACAGCACTATAGACAGGAGTGCAAGGAATCCGGTCTTCCTGCGTAGGGGTCCACCAATGAGCCATGCTGTGTTTATATTACTGCATTTGATCTGAATGACCAGAAAAAAAATGAGGACTGGTGAAAAAACATAAACTCTTGAACGTTCTATGGGTTAGGTTGGTCATTTTACGGTTAACGTATATGTATATGAAATGCAGAATTTCATCACACACACATGCACAGGCAGACACATGCACGGGCACACACATGTACAGGCACACACATGTACAGGCAGACACATGCACGGGTACACACATGCATGGGCACACGTACAGGCACAGACATTCACTGGCACACACATGTACAGGCAGACACATGCACAGGCACACACATGTACAGGCAGACACATTCACGGGCACACACATGCATGGGCACACGTACAGGCACAGACATTCACTGGCACACACATGTACAGGCAGACACATGCACAGGCACACACATGTACAGGCAGACACATTCACGGGCACACATATGTACAGGCAGGCACATGCACAGCACACATGCACAGGCACACATTCACAGGCACACACATTCACGGGCACACATGCACAGACAGACACATGCACGGGCACAGACATGCACAGGCACACATGTACAGGCACACACATGCACAGGCACACACATGTACAGGCAGACACATGTACAGGCAGACACATGCACGGGCACAGACATGTTCAGACTAATAAAGCTCTAAATAGACAAAGAGCTCTGTATAGCAATAAGACTATAATTTCCCCACTAAAACTGCACAGAAAAGAACATGCTGTGAGAATTCACTCTTCATAGACCCCAATTACCACTATATTTGTTCCAAGAATCTAGGTTTAAGTGAGTTGTATTCCAAATGTGTATAATTCTCCAATACTGTGTTGTTGTCCAAGAGAGAAGAGTCAGAGCAAATGTAGTTAGATGAAGTAGCCCCCTTATTAATCTGCTTGTTATGTTGAAGAATATTCTTCTCTCTGGGGACAGGTGAGCTGTTACTCGCAGTCTCTGGCAGCGCGAGCTCTGATACCTATTATCATCAATAAAATCTAATGGAAGTGGAAAATGTACTTGAGATGCCATTCACTGGAAACCTGGAATATCTATCAGTCGTGTTGAATTAATCTTAGGAGCACAGGCTATGGTAACACTTAAACCACTTCCTCCCCCGGGAAAGGTGCTGTTTTAAGGGAAATCTGGTCCATTTCATCACAATTTACAAAACATGATCATAATTCTTTTTTTACAAGGGGAATAAGCTGCCTGGGGTATGTTTTAAAGATAACCTGGAGTTATTGCATTTCACTTTCCACTTAGTTCTGCCAGGAAGAGAGGCTTTGTAATCCATGTTTGATTTAATAAGGTCCCACTAATCCATTTCTTTTGCAATTGGAGGGATGTAGAAAGCTGTGGATTGGAAACAACAGAAATCATACCTAATGAGTGAATGAAGCCATGCCTTTAGGAAAGATAACATTGGATCTGGTAATCCAATCAACTGCAGTTACGGAGCTTTCAGCAAACAAGTGCTGCTTTCACTATATTGTTATATGATTTCCGCTGGCACATTTAGTAAATCTGCAGTGATTTCATTTATTTTAGAAATTCTGCATTTATTCCTTTGTGATTAATAAAATATAGTTGCAGCTATAGAATTCCTTAAGGAAAGAGTTTCCTAACCTCTGTCTTTTCCATATATCAAATCTTCATTTTTTCGTCCCTGTATTTTCCATTTGGTCTAAAACTTTTTCAGCGCCGTCAATATCTTCTGTAGCTTAAGGTTGGAGTCTATGAATAACAATGTTATATTTATATTCCAGAAGGGCCATGTTGAGCTCTGCACTAGTGTAAATCCTCTTCCCTAGTGGGTGGAAGGAAGAAACAACCAAAGTTGTAAGTGTTTCATGGAAACTCCAGCAGCAGATCTGCTGAGAGGGCTGATTTTCTGAGATTCATTTCTCTACATGTAGAAGCTTCAGTACAAAAGTCCCTGCAATCTATTGGGAATAAAGGAGTTGACTGACGGCTTTGTACTAGACATCAGGAAAACACTGTGTATCTTCATTTTGACCCCGCAAAACGACTCACATGCAGAAAAATAAATTATATATTTGCATTTAAGAGCTGACACATTTTGCAACAACTGTAAAAGGCTCTGCATTTCTTTGTGAGACTCAAAATATTTTCATAGGCCGCAGAAAATACCCCAGGGTTATTAGAGATGTTAATATATGGGCCATACTGCTATCTGTTTTGACAGTGCACGAGTTCTCTGTTTAATTTTTCTTTCATTTTAGAACTATGAATCAAATTGTGCTAGGCTTGATATGTACACACATTTTCTGCTTTTGTTTTGGTTAAATAATCCCATTTAACGCTACCATCTTATTAATTAATATGGGTAGAAATGGTTCAGAAAAGGTTTAAAATCTCTATAGGATTAAAAGTTGTGCAGAGGGGGTTACCATCTTGGAAAATGTTAGAAGTGTCAGTGACACTCAAATGCTCAGTACGCTCTGAGCAGCTGTTGAGAAGCTAAGCTGAGGGGTCGTGCAAATCATCAAACAGAAAAGGAAGTTTGCCTGACATAGAAGCTGCTGCTACAGGCTTGATGTAAATTATACTGGTTTTAGACCTACCATGTACTAATAGTATTTACTAATCAGCCTTATATTGTGACATTTATATTCTATATATACAGTATATTGTGCATTGGTCCATAAGCTCAGTGCAGTGAATCTATCTATCTATCTATCTATCTATCTATCTATCTATCTATCTATCTATCTATCATCTATCTATCTATCTATCTATCTATCAATCATCTATCATCTTTCTTTCTGTCTGTCTGCCTATCTATATATCTATCATCTACTGTATCTATCTGCCTGTCTATACATGTACTTATTTTGTATGTATTTTGTAAGCATATCCATGCTCTTGTTACTTTTTACCTGCCCAAGCACCCATGTGTACCTTACTCTAACATAATGTGTCACCATATTCAACTAATGAACATCAGTCACTTATGTCTGTAAAGGTACTCATTTATCCAGGTCATGATATATCTGTAGCAATAAGTCAAATCAACTGGACTTGCTGTGGTTTTTTCACTTGTTTCACTACTCACTTGTTTCACTACTCATCTGACTGGCTTTCTCAATTCAGAATGACTTGTACAAGGATTTTTCTGGAATTAAATACCCTGGAATGTTGCACCAATCAGCCTAATCTGTTTATCATAACGAGCATGGAGCCAGGGATCTCATATAGTATTAGTATGATTGGAGCTATGAGGTGTTATTAAACCATCCAGGGAGAGGTGCCAAAACAGCTTTATATGTGGCAGACAATAGATGTCACAAGCTTGAATAGAAGCGGGAAAGGGTGTTGCTCTATTTTTACATTGACTCTGGAATCATTCACAACATTGGAGCTGCCAGCTACAGTACCTGCTGCCATAGCTTTGTCCAGACATCTGCAGGAAGAAACATGATTAGTTGCTACCCAAGGTATAAATGTTAGTATATGAGTCTGACTAAGCTTTAGTTGCCTATTTAGCAAAACTTCAATATGATCTTTTCGCCTAAAGTGGAAAGCATTGCAGTGACTCCCATTTTATATCATGGTTGCTTAATCTCTCTGAGCCTGAGGAACCAATGCATTACCTGCTGTCTCCATTGGATGAGTATTTCTTGGTTCTGCAAAACACTGTTTACAGATAACAATTATAACATTTGTGTCTGTTGTAGTAGGACATTTTTTGTTTAAGTACTATCTTGAATTCACCCTATCCACATCAGTGGCCTAGTGCCACCAACAGATATTGGAGCCCTTGCTTGAGAATTCCATTCGCTGCTTGTCTCCTATCTGGCCCTGGCCTGATTTTATAGTAAAATAAAATAGGTTTCTATATGGTAGTTTGATCCATAGTAATCAAAATACACTTTGCCACGAGTATTTGCTTCCCATTCAGTTAAATCTTAAGGGATAGTTCACCTTTAAATTAACTTTTAGTATGTTGTAGACATTGATATTCTGAGATAATTAGCAATTGGTCTTTATTTTTTATGGTTTTTTAGTTCTTTAGATTTTCGTTCAGCAGCTTTCCATGTGGTATTTTAGCAGCTATCTGGTTGCTAGGGTCTTTTTTTACCCTAGTAACCAGGCAGTGGTTTAAAGGAGAGATGGGAATAGGAATAGTAGAGGGCCCATACAGAAAGATAAGTAATAAAAATTAACAATAATAATAACAATGTATCCTTGTAGAGCAATAGATTCTGGTTGCCGGAGGCCAGTGACCCCCATTTGAAAGCTGGAAGAAGAATAAGGCAAATAATTCAAAAGATATAATAAATAAATAATGAAAAATAATTGCAAAGTTGCTTTGAATTGGGCATTCTATAACATACTAAAAGTTAACAAAGTTACCTTTAAGTGGCTGCTCTATGGGAATATGTAAGCATTGCTGAGAAACAGTCATACTTCTATGTCAGGGGTCGGGAACCTTTTTGGCTGAGAGAGCCATAAACATCACATATTTTAAAATGTAATTCTGTGAGAGCCATGCAATGGCCGACGGGAGCTAGGCCGAGTTCAGCTGAGGATGCTGCGGGGCAAGGTAAGGTGGGTGTCATCTTTAGCTGTTTAATATGGCTTGTTAGTGGTATAACTAGAGGGCTACCTAGCACAGTGCACAGTTGGCTTCTCTTTGAAGCCCCAACAGAGACATATTGGCCACATTTTATTTTCAATTCAAGCATGAACTGTCACAGGTTTCTGCTTCAATATCCCTCTCAGTTCCCTGGGCCCTGGTTCAAGTGCAACCCGGTAAGGATGCTGGATGCGGAGGAGGGCGTGGCCTGCGCTCGGCGGATAGAAGACGTGTTCTAAAGCTTAGAACACGTCTTCTATCCGCTGAGTACAGGCCACGCCCCCGTTATTTTTTTTTATTAAAGATTTGGCAGCGAGCCAGATGCAGCCATCAAAAGAGCCACATCTGGCTCCCGAGCCATAGGTTCCCTACCCCTGTTCTATGTGCTAAACAGACACCGAGCAGTGTGCCACTGGGCATTTCCTATTCAGCAGGGTGAGAAGGGAAGAATATATTAATCACCTTGAGATCATCACAATGCTCCAAAATGCTTGTTTGACCAATATCTCCCAGTTACAAAAATCCACTCTAGTGACTGTTCTTCTCAGTGGACTTTTTGCTATGACTTTAGTCTACAGTGATTTCACAGCATGCAAGTAGGTTTTTTCCGCTTGGTAAGCAGCCATATTCGGTTATGGTAAAATATGTCAGTGATGTGAAGTCCATCTGAAATAGCAAGCTTACTTTTTTTCGGTTTAATATATAAATATATCACTGTAGATAAGATACACTACTAGACCCGGTAAAGCTGTAGCAAATTGAATTAATTTTTTGACCTACAGGCTGAGCTAAAGAGGGTATATTTTGCTTAATGTAAACTTTCCCGCAGTACAGAGCAAAGGTTTATTAATTGGAATATGGACGTTTGCTTGTTAGCTCATTAGCTTATGCTGTTCTTGAGGAGCCTATGAAATATTGTATCACTTTATTCTAACATTATATTGATGTGGATTGTGCTAAAGGGACTTTAGGTGAGTTCAGACATCTGGTTTTGGAGAGAGATTTAATGAGATGTGCAAGGGTATGCTCCACTGATTTGTAGCCTCGGATAAAAAAAGGCTTAGGATAAGCTTATTCACTTTCTTCCATCTTTAAGTCCACAAGGAATTTAATTCCAAGTTTTATTCAATACAGTATGGAACACTCGTATGGAACACTCTAGGCATTAAATAAAGCAACATCTTTACTCAAGATGTTCAGTCTATTGAACACTGAGGTGTACAGAGAATTATGATAATCAGTCTCTCGTCCTTATGCTAAGAAATTTATCAAGCTTAACACAACTTACCATCTTCGCTAGTATATTACTAAATGCGTGAAATTGCAGAAATCTCTGAGCTGGCGTGAAATTGTTTAGCAGGTTCCATGTTACCAGTAATGCAAACAGAGTGATCCCTCTGTATTAGGTATTTGTAAAATGTCTGCTCATTCTGTCTCCTCTTCCAAAAGTTACAAGGTAAAAGGTAGAAAAGGCCTTTTTATAACTAATAGTTATAATATAACTAATTACTACTGGTCATTTGCAGGGAATTATGTAATATTTTATTAACAACATATATAATAAACATTGCATGCAGAGCCACTTCCTAGATGAAATTGTTGCAGACACTTATAAAACTCTTCTCATAATTAAAAGAAAGTCGACTTGCCATTGGTGAGATGTAAACCTCAAATGTCAGCGCCCTGTGATTCATTCACCCCAAGAAAGCAAGAGACAAAGAAGATTTATGTAGCAGATGGAAGATTTCCTTGTCATTAGTCAGTTTATGCAGCTCAGGAACATTGTGAATATCACTGAGCAGGGTTGGCTCGGAAAGGCTTTCAACTAAATTTAGTGCATTATTAGACCCACTTATTCTGCAGTTCCTCTAAAATCGTGTTTCTTTACCTCTAAATTCACAACGTGTTTTACTTTATTTTTCACACTTTTTGCTTTTTGTTATAACGGTTCAGGGATGCTTTAAAGCACCAATGGAAAATATTCCATTGCCGTTTTAGTGCTCATATTATTATTTGCAGCGTCAGTAGCATCATTAGTCATATTATTGTTAGTAGTATTAGCATTTATATATAAAATTTTGCAGGTAGGACCATCATAATAAGTAAAAAATGTCCTCATTAGGACCTAATAAGGATTGCAACGTGCAAAAAGAGTAATTCAAGGCGACAAGCATAGTGCAACATTCCTCTTACAGGTATACCGCTGTTCTCTAGTGAATAGAATAGAGGAGAGGACTCTATAGGCAGAATAACTGCTGGTATTAAGCTTTATTGCAGACTACCTTATGCAACATGTTTTGGGCGAGGTGTGCCCTTTCAAGTTTCCTGAAAAAGGACGAATCTTGGCAGAATCCTGAACCAAATCTCAGCCAAGATTCGCCCCTTTTTTTGCTATAGTTTTTACAGGAGCAGGGGCCAGCTCCATGTTGTAGCTCCCACCCTTCCCAGTTACAGTCAGCTGATCCCAGTGGCCAATAAAAGGGCAACCATTTGGGGTTTTTAACAAAGCAAGTAAGCTGCAGGTAAAACTCAGTCCTGTTGTTAAATCTATATTGAACTAGTAGCATTCTTAAAGGGTTTGTTCACTTTTAATGTCCAAATCTTATTAAATCACCAACATATATATATATGGATGGATTGGTAATATGGAAACCCCTTATCCAGAAAGCTCCGAATTACAAGAAGACCATCTTTCATAGACTTCATTTTAACCAAATATTTTCATTTTTTTTTTTTAATATTTACTTTTTCTCTGTAGCAATAAAACAGTACCCTGAACTTGGTCCTAGGATATAATGAATCCTCACTGAAGACAAAACAATCCTATTGATTTTATTGAATGTTTAAATTCTTTTTAGTAGACGTAAGGTATGGAGAACCAAAAAACAGAAAGACTCCTTATGCAGAAAACCCCAGGTCCCGAGCATTCTGGATAACTGGTCCTATACCTGTACATGAACATCACCGTAGAAATACACACTCACAGAACTTTTGGCTCCAAACATTATTTATTCCTTTGGGAATAAAGGGTGCTCAAAGGAGAAGGAATGTTACACATGAGCTTTGAGTGAAGGACTATGTAAATGGATTATAGAAAACTTACTGCTTAG
The DNA here is from genome assembly GCF_000004195.4 of Xenopus tropicalis. Classification (NCBI taxonomy): domain Eukaryota; kingdom Metazoa; phylum Chordata; class Amphibia; order Anura; family Pipidae; genus Xenopus; species Xenopus tropicalis. The sequence goes on from NC_030677.2 coordinate 42,806,075, forward strand.
CTTTCTGGTTTGACCTGACCCAATGTTACTCCATCTAATTGACTTGGACGATGTCAGAGGAGTTGTAGAGAAAAACCCCCGGAAAGCAAATGTGCATTGTGCCTAAGCCTCTGTTCCTGCCTGCTACAGTGGCTAAGGGATAGAATAGCATTATTTATAGTCTGTGTAGATAGTTTTAACCTTTTTCTTCTCCTTTACTGTATATCTGAATATCTGACAACTCAAGGTAAATAGTGGCTTTAGCATTACCTTATCATTACTGACAGAAGGACTTGCTAATTGGGAGAAAACATGCATTTTACTGTTTTGGTAATATTAAAAGGAGTTCCATTTATATTAATAAAACTCAATTAATTCAGTGAGTCTCTTCAGAGTTTTTAAGTCTTTGATCTGGGAGACAGGCAGGGAGCAGAACAGCTGGAGGTCAGTAGCAGTGTAAATACTGCAATTACTATTTATTAGAGGAGCATAGAGGATTCATATTATGCAACTCACTGATTAGTAAGAAATTAGGATATTCTAGGCTCAATCATTAGAACTTTTTAGCTGGTTCTCCAAAACGTGAAAATGTGGTATATGATCTGGAAACCCATTATGCAGAAAGTTCTTAATTATAGAATGGCCATTTCCCATATACTCTATTTTAATTTAAAAAAAAACAGATTTTGAAAAAAATTATTTTATTTTTCTTTGTAATAATAAAACAGTACAGGTATGGGATCAGTTATCTGGAAACCCGTTATCCAGAAAGTTCTGAATTACAGAAAGGCCATTTCCCATAGACTCCATTGCAATGAAATAATTAGAATTATTACAAATTATTTCCTTTTTTCTCACTAATAATAAAACAGTACCTTGTACTTGATCCCAAATAAGGTATAATGAATGCTTATTAATGGCCAAACAATCCTATTGGGTTTTATGAATGTTTATGTGATTTTTTTTTAGTACACTTAAGGTATGGAGATCCAAATTACAGAAAGATCCCTTAACTGAAAAAGCCAAGGTCCCAAGCATTCTGGATAACAGCTTCTTATACATATAATTAATCCTTATTGGGGGCAAAACAATAGTATTGAGTTCATTTAATGTTTAAATTATATTTTAGTAGACTTAAAGTATGGAGACCCAGTTTACGGAAAGATGCTATATCTGGAAAACCCGATCATTCTGGATAACAGATGCCATACCTGTATATGTGAAAACCCAAGCTGAAGTGAGCAGGGTTATTATAATAGGGCTAAAATTAGCTTTCTGGACATGGTTATTATCATTGGCAAAAGGGATTTTAAAGTCAGTTATAGATATACATCTTAATAGTTTGTTCTTGGTTAAAGTTTGGTAAACTAAAATGTTTGACATCTACAGTCCCAAATCCCACAGAATTCCCACAGAATACACAGGATCTTACCCTACTACTTGAAAAATGAAATAGGTTGTTATTCCCAGTGCACAATGTAGTCATCTAAAGGGTAGACTCCAAAGGTGTGAGACTTTACTGGGAATTGAACCAGGAATATCCAGGTTTCTGGCTGCCCTCTTTCAAGTGAACTGCCTAAAACATGTGTGCAGTGGGCAGAAATTAAAGTTTGTGAAGCAGTGAATATGTGTGACAGTGCTCTCATCTTTATCTATAATGTACTGAGAGGCAAGTGGGAGCCTTTGGGGAGCAGCTCATCAAGTCTGGGATGTTCACTCCTATCTGTACGCCTGCTCTGTCCTGCTCCTGTCTGTACGTTTGCTCCTGTCTGCATGCTTGCTCTGTCCCACTTCTGTTTTTTCTGTACCCGGCAGCATGATAGAATGCCTGGTCCTGTCAGCATGCCTTATGAAAGACAATCCAATGAAATGATGTGCTCCGGATATACATGATTACATTTTTGCTTCTGTCATTCTAGAATGCAGTTTCCATTTGTGTGACATGACTCTCCAGCATTTATAGATTTGAACTGGATTCGTTAATTCATTTTTTTGTGTAGAAAAAAATAGAAAATAATAAATAATAAAAGGGTATTGTATCTTTACAATGTGCTTATGGTTGCCAGTGAAATCTGCTTTTCTATAAAATACTGATGGTGCAAGAGAAGAAAAATAACTTGTCTTTGTACAATGGGTGAAAAAACAGCAGAACAGACAATTTAAGCCTTATATAAGATTCACAGGGGCTTCCTGTAGGTAACTTCTCAGAAACCATTGACATCCATCCAGCTTACTAATGCATACTGTACCTTTAATTCTGTGTAGTATTTCTCAAGCATGTATCTTAAAAGAAAGGCTTGCCAATATGTAAATTGTGTATCCTTTAAAGATGGCTTATTTAGGTTATAATTCAGTGGAGAACGTTAAAGCTTCCTAAAGGTGACATGATGTGCCAATAAGGCCTAAGTTATTTTTCAGTCAGGGACAACTGGCAAGGTTTACTTACATGGCTTGGGGGCCCTTTTAGTGAGGCTGTACTGGTACCTATGATGCTTGACTGGCACAAAATCTGAATCTTTATTTTACTGTATGTATTTCTCCCGAACATAAAATCTTGATAGATACATTAGTATTGTTGCTAAACTATAAAACCGAAAGACAAAAAAAACAGGTAAAAAAAAATGCTATCCAAGAGGAGATGGATTTTTCTAAAACAGGTTGTATTAAAATATATATTGAAGAACAATAATGAATGTAATCTGGGAAACAGTACAAATATTTTACCAGCCAGTAATTAGACTAAACTATAGAACAATGTATGAAAATCAATGCTCAGAGGATAGCTGAATAAAGATCTTGGATCCTATGTAAGTAAAAGTAATTCTTGCTTTGTAATGATGTATTTCTCGACCCTGGTGTATTGGTATATAATAAGTAGTAGTAGTCAGTGTCAGACTGGGGAGCCAAGGGCCCACCAGAAAAGCCTTAGACCTTAGGCCCACTGTCCCCTTCTCTGTTCACTGACTTTCTTTAATCTCTTAATTACTTTTTTTACATACTATTATCTATCCTTTTCTCAATGTCTTTAGTTTCTTCTCATATAGAACTGAGTAATGGCCATGGTATAGGCATACAAGGCAAATAGTTGGGTGAGCAGAAGGGCCCACTGACACCTGGCCCACTTGGAGTTTTCCTGCTATCATGGTGGGCCAGTCCGACCCTGACTGTGTCTGTCGTGATATGTTTGGGGGCACCACTGTGTCACAAAATGCTCAGGGCAAAAGAGTAAGGGTTGGAGTAAGGACCAAGGAGGAAGACTGGGTATGGCAGTACAAAAAGTCCCAGGCGCAGTATTCAAAGGTTACCAAGAGTATCTAGTCGATATTCAGGCACAGATCAGTTCAGGCGGCAATCAGTGGCATCAGAATCAGGCAAAAGGGTCAAAACCGGCAATTCAGTCCAAACAAACAATTTACAGCGCACCCATGGGCTCAAAAAAGTCCTATATTGGTGCATGAAACCCGGAACTTTAGCATCTATTTATTTTGAATTTTTTGCACCAAAACATGGCGTGATGTTGTCACTACAAGGCCATGGGAGCTGTCATCTCAAACAGAGTGCTCTGTAACAAAGTGCTCCTGACATCAATATAATTAAACTGAAGCTCCAACTCACTGAAACAGTGTTCCAATAATCAACTCTTTCAGCCAAAACTGCTCATGCCTGCTCATCTGCTGGATAATGGTGGCTTTGTTATACTTAACATTATCTTTTATATAAGGGGGGCTAATAATATAGCAACAGTGAATAAATAACATCATAGGGAAATAGTGAGGCTTACTCATGTCTAGGACGTTTACCCTTTGCTCAAATTATTCCTAATAAACTTCTAGTTCATCCATAGGAAGGTAAAAAAAAACCCATCTAATGGGGAAAAAAAACCTTCACATGGATGAACATTGGGCTACAAGCATTAGAAGCAGGGTATGGGACCAATAGACATGTATATGAAGGCAAAGCAGATTGAATCTTAGACCCCCTTGCCTTTTTGTTTCACCCTTGGCCTTTCATATCTCATAGTCACTCACACAGTCACACACCATTCACTCCAAACAATTAACTGAAACGATTAACTATACCTACCTGTAGCTTTAGGAAGGAAAATGTGTTATTTTATATACATATATATACAGTGCAAGGTCCTACAGCAGGAATGAAAGAGGATTTCCTTCAGTTGGCATGAAATACTCTTCTGGAGGCTGCAGGAAAAAGGAATAAAACCTTTTGAGCCAGAATGATATGCAATATACTAACGTATGGATATGTAATGATATTATTAGCATTCAGCAATTATGCACTTACTGCTCTTAGCTGGAAAGGAGGTGCTACTGTTTTCCTTTCCAGCTCCACCCAGTTGATAGTAGAGAAGAATGGGTGGTGTTTAATATCCCCATGAGCACCAAGATGCTTATCTGGATCCTTCTCCAGGAGCTAAAAGAAAAAAAACAAAATGACATATATTAACATTTGTATTTCTTGCCAGTAAAAAAACCCTAATGCAAAGCCCATTTTTTTGCACGCTATATGCAATGTAAATGGGAAATTAATGAAGTACTTTGGGGTTCAGTACTGAGTTAAACCTGTTACTCCACCCCCTGGTCACACTCACCTTTCTCAGACGATCCTTCAGGTCGTCATCCAGCCAACAAGGAATCCTGGGCTCATCATTAATTGTAGAGCTGATGACCTTCTCCCTGTTGCTACCTTCATAAAAGGGGGAGTCCTCAGAGGCCATTTGGCAGATAATAATTCCCAGAGCCCGCCAATCCACTGCAGCATTATATCTCTTCCCTTCCAAGACTTTGAAAACAAAAGTGAATACCAAACTTTAAAAGGGACTGAAGAATCTCTTCCTACAATAAATGTACTGGAATTGCACTGCTCACCTCTGGGGCCATGTACCCCAGTGTCCCTGCCCTGCCGGTGATGGTCCTGTCCCCGACCATGTTGGGAACTGCCAGGCCAAAGTCAGATATTTTGATATGGCCGTCCTGGTCCAGCAGGATGTTGTCAGGTTTGAGATCTCTGTAATGTAATGGAAGACATTTAGCTAGAGGTAGATAAGATAAGGCAAACAGATATAGAAACAGTTTAACAGAATCAAATTGAAGGTTGGAAGCAATGTAAAAGTGATCAGAATATAGATAACCCAATGGAAACATTAGGGAGATGAGATCTGGAGAAGCAGAGCTATACTGACCGATGAACAATGCTGCAGTTGTGCAGGAACTCCAGGCCGCACACAATCTCTGCTGAATGGAAACTATTAAAAAAAAAAAAAAAATGTTGAAAAAAGCATAATGCAATTCCTAACATATTCACTTGTATTTATCTTTTCTATTATGATGCCAAAAAATAGAGATACAAATTGGTGCATTATTGTAATTTCCTGTGTCCAACTGCCTTTTCCTAAAATGCCCCATATCACTTACAGCACTCTGTCTGCCTCCAGGCTCCCGTATGAATCCAAGTGATGTTCCAGGCTGCCCCCACTGAGGAACGCCATCACGAGGAAAACATGACGCTGTTCATCATCAGCAGTCCATACTTTAGTTCCCCTTAAAAATAAACTCCTCAGCTATCAGAACATTGTAAAGAACTGACTACAAGATATGTATTATTGATATTATGCAGCCATAAATATTGCATTTAGCCCAAGGGTTGGCATTTATGATGCAACTCATTTCCATACATTTTTTTGTGGCTGGTTGATATTATTTTGGCTTATTTTATTATTTTCGTCTCTATTTCCAGGAAAAGTGAATGGAACAATGATTTTAAACTGCCATGGTTCTTTCTACACATATTATTAGACAACTTATAGGCACATAAAAAGAATATGAGGAAGTTAATGCACAGGAGGCCACATGATCATCCATGATGAGTGGAGGTTCTTAAGATCTTGCTGAGGGTATAAGAGACCACACATTATCTTGTTATTTGCTCTGATCAGCATCAGACTAGAGTGTAATTTGCCCCCCGGGGCTGCCATCACAAGGCCCCCTCTCAATGTCCGCCTCCCCCACTGCTGCGGTGCCTTTCCTACTTTTATCTTCGGCTCCTTCCTCAACTTGTGCCTGTGATCAGAAAAGAGGGGGGTGGTGGGGGAGCGTCTGCAGTGCCAAGGGTGGCTGCCCTGGGTCAGTGGGGCCCATGAAGCCGGGTCCACTAGGTTTTTTATCCAATGTCCCGCTGGCCCAATCCGACACTGGCTTTGATCACCAAACAACTAAATCTGTGACTTATTTGGCTTAAAAGCAGATCACATGGTACTTAAAACAGGAAGATTTCCATGTTGACTCTTATTTGCTTATTATGAATAGCCTCTTGATCAGGTGAAGTGGGCTTTTTGACTTCTCACTTAGAGGGATGGTTGGTCTGTTCTGCTAAAACAAACAAAAATTAACTGGACAATGGTGTTTTTTGCCATGGTTTGTGCTTAAATAAAAATGGGCATGTTACAAACTGTATCTTGTAGGGATGAGACTTGCTTTCCCCAAACCCTGGAACCTGTGAACCTGCATCATTTGTGAAGGCTGTACGGTATACAAAGTGCTAGTTTTGGATACAAATTGGCATGTTTTTTACCTTTTGAATTACCACAAACTATTAACCTATATAACAATATATCAGAATTATAAAATGTTAAAAGCATTTGTTCTATAAAATTTATCTATGTATAATGACATGAAATTATACACTCCTCAATTATCCTAATGCTTTCAGACTGATTGCCCTGATAACACACAGGTACTATAGGTATATGCATAACTGAACCTGCTGGAGGTTATGAACTGGAATCATTTTAGGAACTGAATAAGACACCACCCTTTCTGCCACGCTCATTAGCCATCACTTCAGTATTCCCCAGGGGGCAGGACATGTATATAGGTAAAGGCATACCCCTTGATACATGGTCAGTGAAGGCAGGGCAGCTTGGATAACTGCATTGGATGCAGTCCAACACAGTTCTACATCTATAGAAAAAAAATTCCCTCTTGATACTTTTCTCTCACCCTTGTTTAACTATTATATAATAAATACATCAGCTTTATCTAACTGTTTATTTCTTTATTGAACACAATTTTTAACCCAGTCTTCACTTCATCCTCCAATTTACATTGTGCACAAATGTTTTATGTTTATCTTACAACAATATTTTCTCATTATGTTCTGCATCCACATAAGCAAATCTGCCTCAGTTTCCAAACAAAAATATGTACTGTTATTTACATGCACCATCCCTCAGAAATAACTGTACTTAGTTAAACTTCACTGAGACTCTGTCAGATAATTTACTCCGCAAACTATAAACCATAATTCACAATGCCAGAAACCCAGCCTCCTACTTGCCACATTCACTCTCCATACACTTTCCTTGCATTCTCATGCAATTCTTTAAATCAAATAACATCCCTTCCTAGGAAAACATTAGCATCTGATATACCTTTTTATCACCACAATATGCTAAACATTTTGCAGACAGAACAACTGAAATGTCATTATTTAAATTATGTTCAAAAGGAATTGTTGAAAGATTTAGAGCAATTTAGCTGATCAGTTTCTCCTTGGGATATACACATTTAACCATGTCAGTTACTTCCCACTGTTTTCAAGTCTCATGTATTCAGGTTTGTAGCACAGGTTTTTCTCAGCACATCTGTGGTGTTCATTAGTGTGTTTTCTGATGCCTTTAACCATTTCCTGTTTCCCACTAACCCTTAGAAGGAATGTCCCATGACTTACCCAGGGTAAGCAAGTTGCACTCTGGACCATAGGACACAATTTTATGTCTGTATCTCTCAGCTATCACCTCTACAGGTAACCAGGTTTATGGCCCAGACTTTTGATTCCTTTCCTCTTGGGAAGGAGGGTTTATTAAGAGTCTTACTCCATGATGGGTTATCACCCATAGTTACTTTATTTGCCCCTCAAGTCCCAGACTGTCTTTGGGTAATGTATGGGACCTTATGGGATTGGTTAGTACAGATATTCTCTGCAGCAAGAAGCAGGCAGTGGAATTAGAATGCTTTGGCAGGTTAATACTCATGGATGTGCTCTTATAAATTATTTCCTAAGCCCATCTGTCCTGTAGTCAGGCCAGCCGCTTGCCTAAACAGTCTGCTTGTCCTGTGCCCTTTGACCATTTGGGAGAATGACCACTTCTCCCTCTAGTTCCCACATGTGACAGGATAACCCTTTTGAAATAAAAAATAACAATAGTTGTATAAAGGTGATACCTTTATTGGCTTTCAGAACATTTTAGTTTCTTTTTCAAGCTGATTACAATGAAGCTGTGCTGCTCTCTGATATATATATATACAACATTCAGCTCATAGATCAAATAACCAGAAAAAAGAAATATCTGTGTGGAAGGTAACAAAGTCATATACAAGAGACCCTGCAAGGGTCAGGATAATGTGGATCAAAGTGGCTGGATATAAATTAGGGCAAGTTACTGAAGTGTGAAGTAAAAAGAATTCCACGTAATTAATTGGCCCAGTGTCTCTACATATGTTTGTATTTCTGGCTTGGTGCAGGCAGTTCTTAATTTACATTATATGCCATAAATCCAAGGCCCAGGTTTATTTCCCATAAATACACGTTTTCATACCGGACACTTGGTTAGGACAAAACACAGATACCTTAAGTGGCCTCCTGGGTCAGGCTACTGCACAGTTCACCCTATCTCTGATGAACCAAGGGAGGGAGAAATACAAATATTTCTTTTCCTTGAGTGACCGCTTCTGCATATTCCCCGGCTATTAGTCTGGATGGATGACATCTGAGATCTTAAGCCTGTCCCCATTAACACCACCAGAGTTGTCAGGGAATATCTTTTACCAGAGACCACTTGACAAAGCTTATTTGACACAATAATATTATGGGACTAAAAGGATATCACACCACAGCAGCTATTACTGCCAAACAGGTGGCTCTGTCCTCAAGGCCAAGGTAGTAGTGACCAAGGCTAACTTGAGAACAGAATCCTTCAGTCAGTCAGTACACAGTCCTCTGTTATTAAGTCAGTACAGAGGAATCTGCATACACAGAATGTTGTACTCTCTCACCCACAATGCATCATTTTTTTTACAGATTTTTTTTAACAGTGTGGTATGCCTTCTAAGGTGTCTATGATGTACTTCATATACTGGCAACACATCTAGGCAATTAAGATATATATCAAAGAATATTGGGAAAATATCTCCCATAATACCCACGAGACAACTATAGACATGACTGCTTGTAGACATATTCATGAGACAAACCATAACCAACTGCAGTTGAAATTGATGATTTTAGAAGTTGTGAGTTCCCCACTGAGAGATGGAAACATTTGTTTACTGTTTCATAAATGTTCACAATGTTTGCCCAAGTGCAGTAACCCCTAGCAAACATCTTATTGGTTGTAATAAAGTAAATAGTACGTACTGATTGGCTGCTATAGGTAATTAAACTTGTAGCAAACATTGTTTCTTTTATAACATTACCTCCAAAAGGTGTACCTGACAGTTTGAGGATTAAATGTTTTCTCTAACTGATTGGGGGTCATTGACTATGTGTGCAAAGTGAATTTTTTTTTTTTTTTTTTTACACCCTGCTCTGCACTTCTGTAATTTTTTTTGCATTACCCCATTAATACAGTGCTACCTTTCTCTAACTTGTGCAGGCCATAATGGAGCCCCGTACTTACCAATTGCGCTATAGAAGTTGGTAAGGACTCCCTTGCTCCCTTGCATAGACTGACACTGTGCTCTGCAACTACTTTGAGATTTCCAATCCAGCACTAGGTGCAGAGTGTAGCAAATATTGGACCGAAGTGCTTTTAAAGTAAGAACTAAGGACTGCCCTTTTGAGCCCCAAAAATGGTCTAGTACTTGCCTTGGGGGTAATTGTAAATGACCTCTATTGAATTCACAATATTCAATACACTAAAGGGCTCTGGCACATGGGGTGATTAGTCGACCGCGACAAATCTCCCTGTTCGCGGGCTACTAATCTCCCCGAAATGCCATCCCATCGGCGAAAATGTAAATCGCCGGTGGGATGGCATACGCGGCGGCGCGATTTCATTGAAATCGCGGAAGTTTCCTCTCAAGGGCTAATGATAAGATTAAAGAGATAATGACATGTAACACTTGTTTGGCTAGGATATGGCAAACCCAGGCTAGTATGTGGTATAGAGCATGTGTTACATGCGACCTTAATGCACAGGAGTGGGCCTCCGCTATATGGGAGGTATTGATGGAGCTGAGGGTGTAGTTGAACTACAACTAGGTAGAGCTTGTGTGGTGCAGATGGAATAATGGACGCCAGAAAGGTTCTTGCTCATGAACTATAGTACAATTTATTGGACAAAAGCACAGCTTAATAGTGCAGCAGGGTATACTCACAGACACAGCAGTATATGATGTCACAGATAGTACAGCAGATGTGACACTTTAGGCACAGAATAACCCCTTTGGAGATTGCACAGAGGATTAGCTGAATTCAGGAATGGATGCCCTTTATCTGGGATGGATCCCTCCGGCCGACTATTGATCAGGGTGAGAAACTGCCTGAATACTATGTCTTAACCGCGGTCCTGCAGAAATGGCACACCAAGCCTGGGTAGACTAAACCCTTTAGTTACAACTCCTGGTTGGGGCTATGACTGCCCTTACTAGATAATCTGACTACTCTCACCTCTCCTAGAGGGTGCTATAATAAAACTGTCTGTGCTGGCTTTACCTCGTTCACGGGGCCCTGTCCCCGACTTATCACTAGGGTAGGTGGTCCCCTAGGGTACAAATGGCTTCTGGGCCTATGTTCTGGTCCAGGCTCAGTTGGGATCTGTCCAGAACACAGCATGCAGCCAAAAGAGGAAGACACTTCCTTGTGCAAGACACTATATAGTCTGCACAAGGGGAGTGGTCAACCTGGGCTAAACCTATAGAGGGCAGCCTAGTAACAGTAACCTGATATCAGAGGGCTCTGCCCTATAACAATACAGATAACATAAAGATAAGGGATAACACCATAGGGAGCTTAACCCTATGGGTCCCTACATTCACCCGGGGGAAAAATCCATTCCGACCCGGCAATGGCAAATAATATTAATTACACATTTCAAGCAATAACAGTAGTGCATTGATTTAGTGCAAAAATACAGTATCCATACATCCGTTTCTAATACCCTCTCCTGAGGAGTATCCGGTACATTGGATAGCTGAAAAATGAAATTTTAAGGCACAGAAAATTTCAACTGTTTCGTTACTAGTTACGTTTCTGTAAACCATATACAATCATGAGTGTCACTATGGATCACTCAGGCACTTACTTATAGATCCATGACATACCATCTGACTCTGCAACAGAGGTATGACAGGCACAATACTTAGAATTCTTGAGTCACCTTCCTGCCCCTAAACAGTGGTGCTCAGGTACACACTTAGGTATCCTTGATATACCACCTGTAACCTGCAACAGGGATATAATAGATACACTTACACATGAGGACGATCCTGCCTTCACTCAGGGGTCCCCAGGCACATGCTTGGCTGTAAAGAAATTGTTAGTGGGCACAATTTAAACTGTAATACATCCCCACCCATCAACTTTATTAAGTCCAGGCCTTCCACCCAACCCCAGTGTTCATGGATGTCTCGACATGCACTTCGTGGTGTGGATCAGGCAATGAAGTAGAAGTTGTAGTGGAATGGGGCGCAGCAGTCTTTTGTTTGTTCACCCAACTATTAACAAACTTTACAGTCTCTCCTGAAGGAATGTGGAGAGTTCCAAACTTAAAATAACAAATCCACCACTGTGGATAAACTGAAGATGGGGTCACACCCTATATGCAGCAGTACCGGCAGTCCTTAGGAGTGTGCCCAATGAAAACGGTGGGTATTTTGCCCTTAACTTTTAGGGAATTAACATTACCCACCTCCCACCCGGGGGAAAATCCCATCTGGTGAAAGGGAATTACCTGAACCGGCATGGGGTTTTCAGTGCATGTTTCTCTCGTACTTGGCTTTGGTCACCTCATACGAAACATAATAGGCCGGGTGAGGCTTATCGATCCGGCCTCCACTGGGGAGGTCTGAACTGAGGGAAAAAGTGCGCTCCTCTTGATGTTTTCCACAGGATTTCACCCCGTGCTTGAGGATGGTCCTCCCGAACCACCACTCTTGGGCAATATCGTACAGGTAGTCGACATCTCTGTGGCGCTTCTCCCGGTCTTTCTTAAAGACACCTCCGGTACCTATCTTTTCTCTGCGGATAAGTTCCCCGTAGATCCACTCATCCACATGTTTGGCAATTTCGTCAAATACCCACTCAGGGGCATAGGGCATATAGAATCCCCATTTTTCAAACACTCGGGTGTTAATGAGCCTTTGAACTCTGGATACAGCACGGTACCGCTCTGGATCAGCTCTCCCCGGTGCCACCCAGCAAAAAGTGTCCTTGTTCACCGCTTGTGGTGGCGGTGGAGTACTGGGCCACTCTGGCGGGAAACAAAAAGTGGGGTCTGTAGGTGGAGTGACAGGTACCATCGGCTCAAATCGGTGCTCCCCTTCAGGCAGCGTGCATTTTGGTAGAGGGCCCATGTCCATCAGGCCCCAGTTAGGTTTTGGGTACCTGCGCCGGGCAACGGATTTCAGTAGCATCCCACTCCCTGTGGATGAAGTGGAGCTTTTCTCTCCTTGGCTCTCTGATTTAATCCTTCCTCTGCCTCTTGCCATTTTTAACAGCAACTCTACATTCTCATCATCAGTAGACGGCACATCAGAAGTCTTTCCTGCCACTACCGGTTGGATGGTCATGGCTACAACAGCTGCGCACAGGTCCTCACTACTGGAGGATTTTGAAGGAGATAACAACAAGTCTCTGGATGATTCCGCAGGGCCCTGTTGGATAGGCTCCTGCTCTGCCTTCTCTGGCATGGGGGTGGCGGGCCTAGACTGGCTTGATGTTGCGCTGCCTGTCTGCTCCCCAGCCACTCCCTGTGGACAGATTAGTGGCTCAGCCCAGCATCTAGTCTTGCAGAATGGGCATCTAGGTTCCAGGTCTCTCCAGGCCTGGGAAATCTCAGTGTAGCAGCAGCCACAGAAAGCCTCTATCCACTTCGACCCATCTTCCTCATACCTCTCCCCAAATGTGCCCAACCACGCATAGCGGTGTGGGGGCTGTGGCTCAGGATTACTCTCCGGGGCTTCCGGGGTAAGCTGGCGGGGGGTAGTACTGGCGTCAGCCATTTTACTCTAATATGCGCTGACTCTGAGGAATTGGTAAGTTAAAGTCCCGCAAATATTTATCCGCTTATGCTATATAGCAAGCGGTCACTGAATGGAGTAGTCCGCAGCCGCGGTTGGTACTCACTGTTGTTTAGTGTAGTTAGGCCGCAGCCGCTGGTCCTAACGACACTTTGTTAGCGTCAATCGGTATGCCACTCAACCTTCCGGCAGCCGCACGGTAGCAAGGTAGGGCAGTGGTAGTGTGTGAGGGTTCTGGCTGTTCCGTCCCGCAGCCGCGTGGATGGTTTGCACAGAGCCTCACTCTCAGGCGCCGATTCGTCCCTCTGGGTCCCCAGGTAGGGTAAGGCGAAGCTGAGATGATTTTATGAGACACAGACAGTATCAGTAGCAGCCGCTTACAGATACAGCACTATCAGGCACAGGAGCTCTAATATGGCGTGTCTCTCTCTCACAATGCGAGTTGTAAGATGGCCGCCGTGACGTCAGCTCCTGCCCCCTCCCCGGTGAAATCTCGTCAACAACTTGATTCACGCGGGATTTCAGAGCAAAAAGAGCGCCAAACTAGCAATGAGATGATTGACAGGGGCGCTGGCCAATGGGAATACTCGGGGGAACCTTTCAAGCCCGAACCCACGGCCAATTACATATCAGGGTTTACGATCAGGACTGCAGGCGCCTTTGTCTGTAGCGATCAGCAGTGCCTGTCAGCAAAATTTTAAAGACACACACACAGCAGCTCAGTCCCTCAAGGCTATGGCTCCGGATTAAATAAATTGAATATATCAATATAAAAGCACGTTGGGCGCCAAAATGTAACACTTGTTTGGCTAGGATATGGCAAACCCAGGCTAGTATGTGGTATAGAGCATGTGTTACATGCGACCTTAATGCACAGGAGTGGGCCTCCGCTATATGGGAGGTATTGATGGAGCTGAGGGTGTAGTTGAACTACAACTAGGTAGAGCTTGTGTGGTGCAGATGGAATAATGGACGCCAGAAAGGTTCTTGCTCATGAACTATAGTACAATTTATTGGACAAAAGCACAGCTTAATAGTGCAGCAGGGTATACTCACAGACACAGCAGTATATGATGTCACAGATAGTACAGCAGATGTGACACTTTAGGCACAGCATAACCCCTTTGGAGATTGCACAGAGGATTAGCTGAATTCAGGAATGGATGCCCTTTATCTGGGATGGATCCCTCCGGCCGACTATTGATCAGGGTGAGAAACTGCCTGAATACTATGTCTTAACCGCGGTCCTGCAGAAATGGCACACCAAGCCTGGGTAGACTAAACCCTTTAGTTACCACTCCTGGTTGGGGCTATGACTGCCCTTACTAGATAATCTGACTACTCTCACCTCTCCTAAAGGGTGCTATAATAAAACTGTCTGTGCTGGCTTTACCTCGTTCACGGGGCCCTGTCCCCGACTTATCACTAGGGTAGGTGGTCCCCTAGGGTACAAATGGCTTCTGGGCCTATGTTCTGGTCCAGGCTCAGTTGGGATCTGTCCAGAACACAGCATGCAGCCAAAAGAGGAAGACACTTCCTTGTGCAAGACACTATATAGTCTGCACAAGGGGAGTGGTCAACCTGGGCTAAACCTATAGAGGGCAGCCTAGTAACAGTAACCTGATATCAGAGGGCTCTGCCCTATAACAATACAGATAACATAAAGATAAGGGATAACACCATAGGGAGCTTAACCCTATGGGTCCCTACAGACACAAGAAATTAAACTTCATCTATGATAACACTGTCTTTGCATACTATTTAATTTTTCTGTAATTAGTATTTGCCTAAGGCTTTTACATCACTTATCTGATCCCATATGTTCCTCTATGAGGGAGTGGCCATATTTGTGCAGCTTTAGAAGCTATAACTGACAAGCAGAGAAGGGACAGTCAGGTTGGCAAAATATTCAGGCTTAGGAACTTCAAGTAACAATTACTTCCAGTACAAAAGCAGCCCTATCAGCCAAAAATGATCAACATGACCTATAGGGAACCTTTAATGTACATTCTTATTTTGAAGATACTTTTTTTTAGTGTCAGTATCACTTTAAGTGGAAATCTTTTTGGTTATACTGTTATTTTTTGTCTTTTTGTAAATAAGTAAGAAATGTTAGCCTCTAGGGCACATTGTCTTATAAACAATACTTTGAATCTGTTTTGACTTGAACTGGACTTCATATGGGATTTGGTCACCCATGGACTTAAAGGTGGTGTTGCTAATATTCCATCTCTGTCTGAATATTGTATGTAGCACTAGGTGGGTGTGAACCTATATAGTAAATACTCAAATTCTTAAAAACTAAACAAAAAAAAAACCAGCTCAAAGCCAAATACTTGGCTAAATATTGTGGTGGGGCTGAGGACTGGCTGGGTACCTTCGTCCTTTGTGATTGGCACATGTGCAGTACAACAGGCCTGTCTATGCATGCAGCAATTGTGGTATGAGGGGGGCAGAGCTGAGGCCTGGGGCAGAATCATGCCCTAATATAGTTACACCTGAGGCAGGAGTGTTTGCTGAGAAGATGCTCTTACTCCCACCCCCATACAGTTACTGCCCAGGTACAAATTTGCACCTAGACAATAATCCATGACAACCAATTAAAGGTTTGCTTTCATTATTCTACCTGCAACTGGCTGAAAAAAAGCTCATCACTGATTGGTTAGTATGGGATAGTGCCTAGGGGCAGATTTGCATGGTGTTGATAAATGACAACTTCTTCGATTTCAGATTTGGTAAATATGTATTGTTTTTAAACTCAGATCTCAGCCAGAGTGAGTATAAGTGCTACACTGGCCTGCTCTCTATGACAAGAAACATTTTTAGGGCTCTGGCTGGTGGGCCTAGATATCAGGTTCTCTGGTGGGCCTAGATATCAGGTTTTCTGGTGGGCCTAGATATCAGGTTCTCTGGTGGGCCTAGATATCAGGTTTTCTGGTGGGCCTAGATATCAGGTTTTCTGGTGGGCCTAGATATCAGGTTCTCTGGTGGGCCTAGATATCAGGTTTTCTGGTGGGCCTAGATATCAGGTTCTCTGGTGGGCCTAGATATCAGGTTTTCTGGTGGGCCTAGATATCAGGTTCTCTGGTGGGCCTAGATATCATGTTCTCTGGTGGGCCTAGATATCAGGTTCTCTGGTGGGCCATAGATATCAGGTTCTCTGGTGGGCCTAGATATCATGTTCTCTGGTGGGCCTAGATATCATGTTCTCTGGTGGGCCTAGATATCATGTTCTCTGGTGGGCCTAGATATCAGGTTCTCTGGTGGGCCTAGATATCATGTTCTCTGGTGGGCCTAGATATCAGGTTCTCTGGTGGGCCCTAGATATCAGGTTCTCTGGTGGGCCCTAGATATCAGGTTCTCTGGTGGGCCCTAGATATCAGGTTCTCTGGTGGGCCCTAGATATCAGGTTCTCTGGTGGGCCCTAGATATCAGGTTCTCTGGTGGGCCCTAGATATCAGGTTCTCTGGTGGGCCCTAGATATCAGGTTCTCTGGTGGGCCCTAGATATCAGGTTCTCTGGTGGGCCCTAGATATCAGGTTCTCTGGTGGGCCCTAGATATCAGGTTCTCTGGTGGGCCTAGATATCTGGTGGGCCCTTGATGCCCAGTCCAACACTGGTGAGTAAAGTTTTCTTTCCCCTTTTTTCAACCACAGATTTCAGTTGGCAATTAAATAATGTTGTGTCCCTCATTTTAATGCTCACCATACAGCTAGGAGAAATTAATATATAAAATGCTTCTTTCCCTTTAAACACACACGTTATACATGGTAGCATGAAATCATTTCTTTAACACATTCCAGAATGAATAGCTATAAGCAAACATCTGAGCCAGCACATCCTATTGTCACTAGAAGGACCAGCAGAGAGCAGTAAGAGCCCTTTCTAGATTCATTGCAGTATAATGTGCTGTAGCTTCATTTTTGAACCAGACTGCTTTAGTAGAAGGGGCATATTTTAAAATATTCCTGTACTGGCATTATATAATGTATATTGTCAGGTCAATGAAACTCTGCTGAAATCTATCTAGCTCCTTTGGATGAGAGTGCAAAACTCCAAAACACATCTATTACTCATTTTACAAAAATAAAGAACCTTGGAGGTGATGCATTCTACAGCTGGAGTGGTTAACTTGATTTAGCTGATTTGGACTGAGCCTGCATTACACTGAGATTCAAAGTCCAATTTCCTGCTCAAAATTACACTACATAATTAAAAAGAAATGAGTCAGATGCTCTAGCTGCATTCTAAATGCCTGCCGTGATGAAAAACTGACATTAAACATCATCAGGTAGACAGGATTTTTAAAATGTCTTTTTATCCTGTCTCCTGTAATGGACTGTTGAACACATCTGAAGTAATCAATGGCATGCCCATACCTCTGGCAATACCAATTGTGTATAAATAGAGGTCAACTTTAATTGCGCATTAAAGTCTCTCTTCAGTAGTAGTGTAGACTTAAGAGCTACAGAAGCTCTCACAGCCAGGGATTACAATGAACTTTCATTATAATTATGTATTTTATTATATATAAATGTTATATCAAGAATAGTAATTGCATAGCCTTATTTTTTTTGACGTACTTGTTTTATCTAGAACAAATTTATGTCAACATAACAATTTCTGTTGCATAATTGATGTGGTTAATAACTAAAGGGGGAATGTTCTGTGCAATTGGCAGTAGTGAAAAACATGTTTGCAACATTCATCTTTAAGGTTTATCTTTTATATGTCTCTAAGGCATAAGTAGTATTATTGGGATATATTTCTCTACAACAGTCTGAATGATGTCTGATTAGTTGCTCTGGGTTCCTGACTGTTCTTACACTCCCTATGCATAGAAAACAAACTGCACCATTAACCTGAAAGTGCTCATTTGTAGTGATGAGCGAATCTGTCCCGTTTTGGTTCGCCGAAAAATTCGTAAACCTTTCAAAAGATTCGCAAATCGGCGAAAAATTCACGAAACCCGCGACAATTTTTGGACGCGCGCCGAATTTTCCCGTTAAGAATTTTTTCATTAGTTTTGCGAAACAATCCATCAATGGTGAAACGCGGAAATTCACCGTGAATCCATGCCTGCCGAAACATTTCGCCCATCACTACTCATTTGCAAACATTGTTGATAGGGATGCACTGAACCCAGGATTCAATTTGGGTTTTGGCCAAGGATTAGGCTGAATCCAAGTGCCTGGTCAAACTGCGCCCAGAGTTCTCTTTAACTATTCTGTAGCCTAATTTGCATATGCAAATCAAGACTCTGATTTGCTTCAGTGTTTGGCCGAATCTTTAATAAAGGATACTGGGTTCCCAAAATAGTGGATTAGCGGATCCCTAATTTTTTTATTACATTTGGGACAGAATACCAAGTTATTTCTATGCAATCACAATGTTCATAAATAGTGATGAGCGAATCTGTTCCGTTTAGTTTCGCTGAAAAATTTGCGAATCTTTCAAAAGATCCGCAAAACGGCGAAAAATTCACAAAACGGCGAAAATGTTGTGTGACAAAAAAAATGGATGCCCGCGGCTATTATTTTGTCGCACGGCTATTGTTTGGTCACCCACGGCTATTATTTTGTCGCCCACGGCTATTATTTTGTCGCCCGCGGCTATTATTTTGTCGCGCGAGGCTATTATTTTGTCGCACGAGGCTATTATTTTGTCGCACGGCTATTGTTTCGCTGCCCGCGACTATTCTTTTTTGACGCCGGCGGCAATTTTTGGACACGCGGTGAATTTTTTCATCCGTTTCGCGAAACAATCCGCCAATGGCGAAACGCGGAAATTCGTCGCAAAGAAAGACATACTATAATTTACATAATTTGAGAAAGACATACTATAATTTACATAATTTGAATTAGAACCATATAATAGCTATAATTTGTACCCATATGTAGGGAATCTGCACATATTCATCTTTTTTACCATTTATGTGTTACTTAGTCATGTAAACAGTAGACAATATATATTGAAACAAATGCAGAGGGCCATCATTAGAAACATTTAATTCACATGGCTGATGCATTTTGCATTATTTTGTGTTTAAACTCTATTTATATGCAGATTCCTTCAGTCGTTTTTCTCTATAAACGCACAGTAAAAGTGACTGGCACAGGCTATTCTGTACAGTGAGCCTTATATATAGCGTTGATTGATATGAGTGCTGCCAAGTTTGCTCTAAAGATACAAACACATTCAGAAACCTAAATGAAACAGTGGCTGCTTTTGGCCATATTTCCATATAAATGCTTGTTTTGCTGTACAAATGAATACATTTGAATGAAGGATCTCTCACACATTAGAGTTCTATTGTTTTAATCATCAAGAAAATACCTAAAACAATGAATTGGTTCTAGTTTTGTAAACACTGTTTTGTTGCATTCTTGAAATGCTAAGCTTGTCTACTGTATATAACAATATTCTGCAGCCGTACAGTTATACAGAACATACCTACAGTGATTTTCTTTTGGCCCTGTTTTCTAAACATAAAATCTGCTTAGAGTCAAGGAGAGTGTTATGCCAAAAGCAAGCTGTATTTGAGACTGGCCATATGGGTAAGTTTGCTTTGTTCCAAATTCAATCATTCTGGCCAAAAAGTATATATTTTAAACACTCTTTAACATGGTAGCTGGTTTTGCTCCAATGCTTTTAGGTCCCCTTTTATGTAAAACAGTATATCTGTGTTTGCCAATTACCCAGAATTATGCAGAATAATTGTATTCATCTGGGATTTGTCATTCTAGCAAGGGGATCTTTACAAACTGGCTGGGAGCCTGGAGTCAACAAGGCGCAATAAAGAGTTCTGCCCTAAATGGACAATCCTTCTAGTGAAGGTTGGGGAACAGGGAGCCTGTGAACAAGGATTAGTCAGTTAGACAGGATAGCATCTTTTACAGTATGTGTTAGGAACATGAGAACATGAGAACGTAGAAAGAGTAGCCTGTGCTCCATCAAAGATTATTGGCTGGTGGTTCTGCTAGGTGTTCTGCTAGCCTAAGTAAAGGGACTGCAGTATTAATGTAGGGTCCAGGTTATATTCTTTCCCCTGATCCATTCTGCTGGATGGGGTCTGGGCCACATTTGCTAGAAACCCTAACAGTGAACCTAAAACCTACCAAGGCCAGCAGCATAACTTGTTTGTGTCGGGCCATTTTGCAAAAAACTCTTCCGAGGGGGACTGGTGTGAGTAGTTTCTCCTCTCTAGCCCCCCCCTCCTTGCCCTCTCGTGCCGCACCTCCCAGCACTGACTGCGTAACTATTTTAAATGTCGCAGAGCGGCCGGGGAGGGGGTACTATGGAACAGCAGACCCTGTGGTCTGGCCCACCGTGACCACTACTCTGCTGTATAGATAGTTACCCTACTCGACAGGCTATCTCCTCAGGTGTAACATATTCCTCTATCTGCCTATGACTGTGCCTGATTTTATTTCAGTACTACCTCAATTGGATTTGTAAGTATATCCCTGTGGTGCTTGAAGCAATGCATTAAAAAGCCTATTGTTTACAAGAACTTTCTGCATTCTCTACTTTTATTTTAAACAGCAGCACAAAAGGTGTAGTTACACAACACCCTCATCTTCCATTGTTAATTTAACCCTTCAGCATTGACTAATGTAGGGTGATGTGCTTAGTATTCAAAATACACATGTATACCCTTGTTTGGAAAAGATCATGAAGAAGGACCTAGACATAGGGGCAGATTTATCAAAACACGAGTTTTAAACCCGAATGGGAAAATTCGAATTGGAAGCGAAAATTTCTGAAGATCGCAAATATCACGAAAATGCTTACGGAAAAATCATATTAGTCACAACAATATCGTATTGGTGATCCGAAAGTCACAGGATTTTTGTACAGAACGATTGTAAACAGCGGCAAAAGTTTTTTTTTGTGCTAAAAATATAAAAAAATCGCGCAAGGTACGAAAAAGTAGTGGAAAATACGATTGGACCAATTATGTGCCCTATAATTGTGGATAAAAAATTGTACCTGTAGGGAGCAATTTAAGTAGCAGCAGTCCAATATTATTGCTATATGGTTGTGTTTAAAGAATGAGAGGGCGAGTAGCGCAGTTTTGGTCTCCAGTGCTCAAGTCAAATCATTGTTGAAATAGAGAAATTCTACCAAAGAGCAAATAAACTGAAAAAGGGTATGGAAAGTCTCAGATATGTAGAAAGGCTGGGATTGTTTACATTGGGAAGGGGGGATATAATCAGCAGTAGATCCTTCTGTGGGACATGGGATCATCGCTTCAGAATATAAGAAACGGGTTCATTTTAACCCACAAAAAGTTTTTTTTTTACAGTGAGAGCAGTGAAGCTGTACATCCTTTTCCTGAAGGCGATGTACTTAGATAACTTAGATACATTAGATAGCTTCAGTAGTACTTGTTGTTACACATGTTGTTACTCATTCAGTCTATCTTTATATTATATATAAACAACTATAACCCATCCACACTGCTTTCTTCTGTTTGTGTCACATGGGATAATTAAGTCATTGAAAGTATAACACATTTGGTGGGTGCCTCTTCTAACTGAATAGATTTAGACCTTATGTTCATACCTTTAAATTAGTTTTTCAAAATTGCTTCCCTTCACCTGCTATTCTAGTTTGAGGCTTTAATAATAGACAGTTGGGAATATGAGTTACTGGATAGCCTGGGAACTGATGAGAAGAAGGGGTTGTTTAGAAAGAACATTAAACATATAAATGGAAGCATTAACTCAACAGCTATAATGTATAAGATGATTTTGTAAATATAATATGATTATGAATTGTAGATACTAATGACATGTTTCCGGCAATTATATTTAAATAGAAAAACAGCCTTTAAAGTCTGTAGTCTATTGGCAGCATATGCTTAGGTGTAATGGAGTGTCCTCCAAATGTATTTATAATTGGAATATTTGGCACCGCCAGTGCATAACATTCCAGTGTGATTTTTCATGAGCATGATCAATTTTGTCTTTACTCATGTTCACCGCTTGATAAATTTGTCTGATTCTGTATCTCTCCAGATTCAGCATTTGGTTAGCCTGAGATACAGCAGTATCTGCATAGCAAATACTCACTGAATGTTCCTCTTGGATAAACACAGCACCGTATATATTTATATTTTGTATAACACACCAGGTGGGAATTTGATGGATACTTCAGATATGTATCCTCTGGTTACTTAAGTCTGGATGATAAAGCCAGCATTGCCAGTTCTGGGGAGAAGATAAATATAACATTTATGTAATAGGAGCCAGAATTAAGCTGGCCATACACGCACCGATAATATCGTACGAAACCTCGTTTCGTACATTATTCGGTGTGTGTATGGCAAGTTGGTGAGTCAACCGATAACGCAGGAACCTGAAGGCCAAAGAAGACGCCAGAGCAAAATCTGTCTTCGGGGCTGAATCGGCAGAAGGAGGTAGAAATCCTATTGCTTCTTCCTCCTTATCTGCCATTTCAGCCCTGAACGGTTAGTGGCGGGTCGCACGAAAGATCTAAAATCGCCATGTGTGCAGATATGGTGTTGCTACACTGCACTTTAAAGCGGATTTATCAATTTTCAAATCTGGATTTTTTGGATTCCGAAAATGTTTTTGTGCTGAAACTCATTTATTTAATTATAGTTTCAAAAACTTGAATGTTCAGTATTTATTAAATGTCAATCCTTTATAATCACATCGACATCTAAAAGCTTGAAAATCCACGTACTGTATAGGTCAATTGGAGTTTTCCTAGGCAAAATGTTAGCTTTTTTTTTTCATTTCGAGAGGTTCGAATTCTTTTGATTTTCTAATTTTTTTGAGTAAGTAGAACCATTGAAAATTATAAGTAGAATAAAAAGTGATAAGTACAGTATGAATTAAATTTTTCTCAGTTTAATTCACTTGGGCTTTTTTAAACTCAGATTTTTTAATTAATTAGCAAACAGTTTTTTTTTTTTTTTAAATCAAGTTTATTCAAATAAAAAAACATTTTTTCCAATTTTGAATTTTAATAAATAAGTTTTTGTAGGTACTGGAAAGCACTGTGAGGACCACACAAAATAGCGATAATCATGATGTAAATGAATACAGTTCCAGTACCTTACTATATGTAACTCAGCCATAGCTTACAGAGCCATGCATTCACAAAAATCATTATAGTTGGTTACAGGTATTTTATTATAGGTATTATTAGTAGTTTGTATTAAAAACCATCACTTATTTCAGACTATATGAAAAGCCACAGGTCATTTTCTAACCTTTCATATCTTGGAAAGCTTATTGAGATAGCAGGTGCAAGCCAACTGGAATATTCTCCATCTGACATTGATAATTCCTTCTAGTCTTGCTTCAGAGACTGGCACAGCACAGAAACAGCCTTCATCTATGTGGAATATGACATGTTCATGGCACAAGGCAGATTGCACATTATAACTATTGCTGGACCTGTCAGCAGTTTTACAGTACAGTATGAAAACTCATAGTCACGCATCCAAAAAACTTGCGGTCATGTCAAAATGGGCTTGGTCACATCAAAATAGGGGCAATTGCATCAAAAAGCGTTACGGGTGACAAAAAAGTCATTATTTTACGGTGAAGTGAAACGGGACAGATTCACTCATCACTACTGAATGGCTGTGGTATAGATGAGAATGTACTTTCTTACTGGTAGGATTCCTTTCTCACTAGTAGGAGGAAAGGAGAACTCTTAGGAACCAGTGGCCCCGACATGAGGTGCTACAGAAATCGCTCTTGCCCCCTATGTTATGCTACATCTACATGCTACCCTGGGTAACTTCATTAGGAAAAATGGCTTCCATGTTCTCCAGTCACTAAACTGGCTCCCCGTGAAATTCTTCATTGGCTACAAGTTTTTATGGAATGCTCTTTCTACATCTTCCAACATCTGCTTTGCAGAGAGATATAACTAAATAGGAGGACTAATGTACTGAGAGAAGAATACATGCCCAGAAACTAATATTGTTTTGGAAGATAGTAAGATAATGGTGCAACAGGAAAATTGGAAGATAATGGTGCAACAGGAAGATTGGAAGATAATGGTGCAACAGGAAGATTGGAAGATAATGGTACAATAGGAATATTGGAAGATAATGGTGCAACAGGAAGATTGGAAGATAATGGTACAACAGGAAGATTGGAAGATAATGGTGCAACAGGAAGGCTATGGTGTATCAAATGACAAAACACCAGTTCTGCCAAATTTTCCATAACATGCTCCAAATCCCATTTTATTTGTATTCTGCCATGGTCCTACAAGGGAGCTATGCAATCTAACCTCCTCTCCTCTGTTTGGGAAGCAAAGGACAAAAAACACAAAATTCATCCTAAAATTAAATTGTGAGACAACATTATGCAATGTAAGAGATTCTATAATTGACAATGAGACAACTGAGGTCCTTGGAAACAAAGAGGCAGGGGCTTATAAAAGTTTTGCCGCTAACTGCTGCATGTAACCAGATGTGTTTGTACAGGTTACTGTTCATTTAATTAAATTAAATGTCTCATTTTCTAGGCCTTACTTAGAGAAAACTGAATTTCATTGAGCAACCAAATTTACAAGCAGTTCTCGTTTGATAACTGAAGTCACACTGTTACTTGTAGAAAGAGTATTAGACCTTATAAATTCACTGCTGTCATGGAAATTATTTACTGAAGTTTTCCTAATAAAGGTATTAGCATTTTATGGTTTGCGGCTGGCTAAAGATATATGAAAGATTTGACACATTAAATCAGGATGCTGACTTCATACCAACGTTATTTACTACCTTCTTTTTTTCAGTTTGGCTCCTCTATTTTTACAGTCTTGTTCTAAGTGAGGTGAGATTTATTAAGCTGCAAATTTAAAGTGCACATTAAAAAAAGTGTGCGCAATTACACTGTATATTTCTCAGGTAGTTCAAGCATTCAAGCGCAAGTTGGTATTTGTTCTGTATAAAACCTGAAGCACATAATACAAATTAAGTGAGTCCCACACATATTCCGGCTATAGTTGCAGGACAAAAACGTCTTTAAAAATAGCACCGTGTGATGTGATATTAAATAGAAATGGCACACGTTTTAGTGAAAGTTCTTTACTAACACTGGGGGAAGGTGGGGGATTAAAAGTCGACAGTGGAAAAAATGTCATTATATTCCTCAGTGGTATACAACTGACATAAATGAAGGCACGACTGAAAAAAATAGCAGTGGCTTGATTTCTCATCATAATAAAAGCTGTAGTCACATACTGGCGGAGACTTGTTTCTTAGACGTTTTTTTTCATTCAGCCAACTCCATAACTGAAAAACAAAAAGAATACTAATTTTAAAAATCCCTACTTTACACTGGAAGGGGGCTCATTTATTACTGCCCTTGCCATAATATTCTAAGCTTAATTGCCATCCCCAGGAACCAAGGGATGATATTTTGTTTTGGCAAAAGTACTGAATTTTTGAAGATACATCATTTTTCATAGAGAAGCAAAAGTCATTATTCTCTATAGGAGCAGCTCCGTAAAGTGTCAGGCTTCTTTTGCTTTGAAAATACAACTCTCTTCCTGAAACAAAGTGCTGTTCTTTGGACATCGTTTCCTGAGGATGGCACTGCTGTGCTGCTTTATAGTTGTGGTGTCAGAGACTGTTTAACCGGGGTCTCCTGTGCCCTGTCCCTAGTGTGCATATCTGAAAGCCACACAAGCTGGTGGATGTTGAAGGGGATGCACACGTGGAGCAACACCCACACTCTCTACATAATTACCCCTATTCTCAATAATTGCCCTTTCTCCCTACCTGGTGTGGACTGTATAAAATATATGACAATTAAGAAATGTTAACAAGTTCTGTTGTGGAAAGCAATATAGTGCAACCATGGCACTTGCAAAGTAGTAGTACAGAAGGCATACAGTGGCCCCAAGCATTTGCATAAACACAATAAAAACTAAACTCCTGAGCCAGGTAATAAAATATACCCACAAGTCCTCAAATCTGGATAAATATTAGCTATGTTTGTTTCATTTGATTTGCTTTGAGTCTCTTATCTGCTAAGGTACCAATTTGCCTGGGATAGGATATGTTGTATAAATATTTGAAAATGGAGCATTATCTCAGCCCTTAAACTATAAAGCTTTACATATTTAAAGGGAACTCCACCCAAACACAACTTAAGTTTTTTTTAAAGTAAACTTAATTACAAGCAACTTTGTAATATACATAAATTAAAAAAATATGGTTTGGAACAGTTCCCTAAGCCTGCCCCCTGTTCTCGTGCTGACCTGGCTGACTACATTGAGACTCAAAAAAAAATTTAACAGTAGTTGACTGTCCTCAGCCTGCATCCTTCAAATCCCACAATTACCTGCACATGTGATGGCAACAAGCAAAGGAACATTGCAGTGCAATGCATTGTGGGTTATTATTATTAACATTTATTTATAAAGCGCCAACATATTCCGCAGCGCTGTACAATAAGTGGGTTTCATACATTGGACATACAGAGTAACATATAAAGCAATCAATAACTGATACAAGAGGTGAAGAGAGCCCTGCCCAAAAGAGCTTACAATCTACAAGGGTTATGTAGTTTCTGCATAGTGTCAGTAAGCTGTGAAAAAGTTGTTACAATTTGTAACATCAATGTTTTAGTCCCTCCTTCCCTGCCAGGATTTCAAATGATGCAGAAAAAGAACTGTTTAGCAGCTGGATTTCTGCATATAAAAATGGTATTTATTCATACTTTTTAAGGAACAGATTATATTGGTAAGTACAGTATATTAGTGGTTGAGTATATTAGTGTTGAGTGGGGCTCTTTACCAAATGTTGGTTCAGAAGCCGGAGTTTCTCTTTAAACACACAATTAACTTTAGTGATTCTGACCCTTTGCATGTTTATAGATACAGAATTGGTTTACAAATCAGAAAGGGAATACTAATGGAAAATTATCTAATCATGAGGTTCTGCATCTGAGTCTCTTTAGTAAGTGACATTGATAGTAAGGCCTCTGAGCTTTCTGATTACATAAAACGCTATATATTACACACAAGATGTATCATCCTTGCTGATAAAGTGGTAAATAGCAGATGAGAGCTGAGATGAGATATACACTGGTAAGTAGCAGATAAGAGGTAATGTGGATACATTCAAGGTTATACTATTGATGCAATTGTGGTTAAAAATAGGATTAGGTAAAATCAATCTTTGATAGAGAAAGATCTAGGCATACTCGTAGGTACAAAATGCAACTGTAGCAAGCAAGGTCAATGTATAGCAACAATGGCCAGAAAACATATCCTTTTCAAATTGGTGTAGTGAAAAGTGTTACTCTACCTCTACATAGTAGCCTTCTTCTTGCAAGTAAATGCTGTGTAATCCTATTCACTATTAAATCTTATCTGAGATCATTCATTTATATGAAAAGTTGTTTTAATAGTTATTTTTATTCAATGTAAGGATAGAGCTGGCAACCCACAGAGGTTTACAATTTAGCTTTAGCCCATTTACAAGCAGCCAGCTCTCCCTGTGTTCTTAAAACTACAAGACAGTGTTCCAATTGCCATATGTTGAAATGGCTGCAAGGGAAAATGGAGGCATGGTCTCTGGAAAGACTCTCCTTTCTGCATTCTTTATACATTAGCATAGGTACAAGGTACCGATAAGTACAAATACATGCACCCAATCATTTGGAACATTTAGAACGGTGATCCCCAACCAGTGGCTTAGGGGCAACATGTTGCTCCCCAACCCCTTGGATGCTGCTCTCAGTGCCCCCAAACCAAGTAATTATTTTTGAATTCCTGACTTGGTGAATAAAACCAAGATTTACTACCAAATAAAGCCCCATGTAAGCTGATAGTGTGGGATCCCTAATAGCCAATCACAGCCCTTATTTGGCACCTCCGTGAACTTTTATGATGCTTGTGTTGCTCCCCAAGTTACCCCAAGAAGGTAAGGGAGGAGGTAAAGTTGCAGACATAATAAATAAAGTCTCTGCGACCTGCTCATGCTATAATTGCTTGATAGATATAGCTGTATTGCTGTTGGTATGGACTGGGCTACAAAATATGCAGCTTTGAATATCAATACTATATGTATATATATATATATATATATAGAATTGAGCAGTGTCGGCACTCACAGGGTTTTTCTATGAAATTCACGAAAAGACACGCGTCTTTTCGTGAATTTCATAGAAAAACCCTGTGAGTGCCGACACTGCTCAATTCTATCTTACAATCTTGCTCTGGCACCCAGGTATCGCAAATAACTTCTTTGGTGTGCTCCCCATTCGGTATTGTATATGTATATATATAGAATTTATTTATACATGTCCATTGCAACTCATTTATATAGGTGCAGTGCAATACTGCATCCATCCAAATGCTTTTCACAAAGTACCTGGCAACTTGAGACGGTATTATTTCCAGGGCTCCCTTTATTTGATATGCCTACACAAACACCTAACTTACATGTAATAAATTGCATGCTAACAGCATTTCTGCCAAGCACATTGCTGATCCTGAGATGATACGATTGATGCCCCCAATGAAGCAAACATGAAGCAAAAGTTGCGGCTACGTTACTCTGTTCCTGTGTTGAAGTATTCTCTTGGCAATGTAGGAGCTTGCCAGTAGATGTCATGGTTCTAAAGCATACATGTGCTCTGGGACTTTCTTTCTGGATTTTTCCCTAGAGAGGGAGTTATAGATAGGAGTAGGTTAGCTAGTAAGCAGCCTGAGCTCCATCAAGCAGATTTAGTCTGCGGTGGGTTTTTATTGGTTAGCTAATGTTTTTCCATCATTCCATGGAGTATTTAAGCATCTCCTAAAGAAAAGGACAGTCCATGTTTAAACAAGATTTTGGAATTTAAAAACTCGAATATTCGAACTTTCAGGGTCTCACCATCTCAAAATTGCGTTGGTAATACTTAAAAGCCATAAGCCAGGAGAGTTTTTATAGATCTCAAACATTCAAGTATAGGACTTTGAATCTCAATTGAAATCCAGACTGTTTAAGACTGATATAGACATGCTTTAGGCCTTAGCAACAAAATACGTTTTTTGATTGTAGGTGGATTTTAACTTTGAAGATGTTTAAAAATGAGTTAGAAATAAGGCAGTGGTGATACTGCTCATAGCGAATGTACTATTACAAAGCATATAATAATTATTGAATTAAATATAGACACAATCAATAAGAACAGAATCTTAACATACTTAATAAATATAGTAGGCAACAAAAAGCAGATACTGTATACTGTAGCGAAAGCCGCAATAAAACTGCTATAGTTGTTGTCCCATGGAAGGGGTTTTCTGCCTTGAAACATGGTGCATTTGACACCTGAAGTGCTTGTTATATGTATTATAAAACAACATTTTCACTGTTTGTGGATTTCAGCATCATGTTTGGTCGAGTGTACTTGTCTGTGTACGTTGCACAGTGTTTGAAGTCAAGGTCACATGAATTATTTGTTATGTGCCTGAGTGTGTTTTCCTGTATACATACATCAATTTTTTAATTGTTTATTACTCAGGAAATCATCACAGGGCCATTGCTGAGCAGATGCGGTGGCAATATTAAACAAGATAGAGACCTGAGAGTGTAACAAGAATAGCAAGGGTGCATTTTTAAAGACTCCTCAAGGCGAACATTACCCAGCGTATGTCTGCAAGGTTCCATGGAAAGCTGTCTATAGCAGGATAGGCCTGCTGCTTTATATCACACTCTCAGAAATGACCAATGGGAAATGCAATAAATGTCTATTTTCATTTTTCATAATCTTTTCACAGTAAACCACACATGACGTTACTTCACAGGTTAAGAGACAGTGGAATAAGAGAAATGTGTTTCTGGGCAGAGGACAGAGAACAGCAGATTGATGTCAATGGAATCTATTCCAGCTGGCTGGAAGTTTGAAGTAAAGCACCCCAAGGCTCTGTGTTGGACCTCCGTCTCTTTCATTTGTTTTTAATTTTGCAGATGATACTAAACTATGAAAGATAATTAAGTCAGAGTAGGACACCTGCTGCTTTCAATGG
Source organism: Xenopus tropicalis (assembly GCF_000004195.4). NCBI lineage: Eukaryota > Metazoa > Chordata > Amphibia > Anura > Pipidae > Xenopus > Xenopus tropicalis. Next base: position 42,836,326 of record NC_030677.2, read on the forward strand.
AACTTGGAGAGAAGTGAATGGGCTGAAACATGGCCAATGGGAATCAACAGGCAGAAATGGAAAGTGTTGCATCTGGGTAACAGAAATACACAGGCCTCTTACACGGTGGCATTTTGTATGCTGGTTCATTAATGTAAAAAGAGAATACTTGGTTTTTAGTATAGTTAGTATTAACTACCTTACTAATTAGTACTTATCATAAAGGTATGAGTACAGGTATGGGATCTGTTATCTGGAAACCTAGTATTCAGAACACTTTGAATTACAGGAAGGCCATCTCCCATACACTCCATTTCAATCAAATAATTCTCATTTTTAAAATGTTTTTTTGTAATAACAAAACAGTACCTTGTTCTTTATCCTTACTAAGATATAATTAATCCTTACTTGTTTTGGAGGCAAAACAGTTGGATTGGGTTTACTTATTTGTTTAAATGATTTTATGGTAGACAAAGTATGGAGATCCAGATTACAGAAAGATCCCTTATCTGGAAAACCCAAGGTACTGATCATTCTAAATAACATGTCCCATACCTGTTGTAAGTTTGCGGGATCCACAACAGATGTACATTTCTCAGTTCCTCAGTGATTCTCACTCCCTTGGTCAAAGGCTCCCAATTCTCCTTGCAGTGGCAGGCAGCACCCCCAGCCCCTCTGGGAGCTCCCGACACAGACAGGCAGCCTTCCTGCCCTGCTTAGAGACACCTTCCTACCATTCTCACTGCAATTAAATACCTTTCCACAGGACATGTGAGCTGGCCCACTGGAATGGATCGCCTGGTCTGCCTGTTCCTTCCAGAACACCATAAAAGCACAAAGAGCGCCCCTTAGTGCTAATTGTAGAAGTATTTGCATTCTCTGAGCACCGGATGGAAAAGCACAGCGCCAGGAGGCACAGCTAGTCCCTAAGGCAGACTGTAAGGACAGGGCCCCGATGTGTGCTGTATCTCCTGCCACTCCGTACCTCGTGCGTCATATGAAGTGGGAAGAGGGCGGGAGGGGGGATGCCTAAGTGCATTTCCTACCCTTTCTTCACTAATATAGCGCTGACTAATGCAGTCATGGCTGTATTTTTGAAGGGAGCCTCAGGTCTCTTCACTACAAAGAACAGCACAGAGGTTTGTGGCAATTTTATTTTCTCAAAATATATTGGAGCCAAATTTCACAGAAAATTTCGCTGATGGTGTGAGGAATTTTTCGTGTCCAATATAAAATTGTGTCCTGTGGCGGTATTCTGTTGCGCCAACAGTTTGGGTCCTTCACCCTATAAAAATCAGTGGGGAACATGGTTTAAAATGTTCCGTAAACTTTTCCGTAAATTTGGCAGAAGTTTTGGTGTTTTCAAAAGGGATATTTTGCACCCACTGTTATATAAGGATTTTAGAAGTCACTGGGGAGTGCTACGGCTATATACAACAAGCCAAATGTTTTCATAAAAGTGAACTGGAGAAATGTGAACATAAAATTACACAGTGTGGGGCACATTTACTAATCTACGAATGCTCCGAGTGCGTCCGAATGCATTTTTTTCGTAATGAGCTTATTTTTTGCGACAATTTAGTACCTTGCGTGATTTTTTCCTATTTTTCGTACTTTGCAACAAAATTTGCGCAACAGAATTGTATTGTCGTGCCGAGCATGAAAGTACCATTGTTCCATATGAAAATTTCATGATTTTTGGATCGCCAATACAATATTTTCGTGACTAATACAATTTTTTCGTAAGCATATTCGTGATATTTGCGATCTTCAGAAATTTTCGTATCCAATCCGAATTTATCCCATTCGGGATTCAAACTCGCGTTTTCATGAATGTGCCCCAATGAGTAACATGTCTAAAAGTGTATTCAAATATACAGTATATTTGAAATTCTGTATTATAAGGGTCTATTGTACCAGTGCAAGAATAAGTCAAAGACGTTGTGCTACTTAGTAGAAAACACATGATTCAGCGTGCTAGGATATTTATTTTAGGTGCACTAAGATTTTGGTTTCCTTACAGCTGTTTCTCAATTAGATTTTTTCCTAAAACTAGAACTCTGAGATCAACTTTAATAGTACACTTTCCACTCTTCTTTTTATATTAAAGATTAACTTTATGAACTTTGTTTTAAACATCTATTAATGTTATTGTATTTATGGTGCCCTGCAGTCACACCACACTAAAAAACCTTTAGTCCTTTAGCTGCTCACAGTTTTATTGCAGTACTTATATTCTACATTTTATGTTTAGAATAAGGTCAGTATATTACACCATATAAATTATTGTAAGTAATTGCTTGGTTATTTTATTGCTCAGTTGCATGATTTGGTAACATTATTAAATATATAGATTTTTTTTTTTAAGGTTAGACGGAGCAGTTGCTATAAATCACGTGGCGGGTTCCATCTGAGAAGTGAGGTTTCAGTTTTATGTGTGTATGCGATAGAGATTTAATAAACAGTCTTGCCCAGACACATGCTCTCTCTCTCAATTACCTTTCCACATGGGCATTCGTTCTCGCTGTTTATTAAAAAATCCTTCTCTACTTGTTTTAATAGAGTGTTTCAGATTAATGGCCCCCGTGGAGTTTAACTGCATTTCACTTCATTAAAGTAAGGCTGGACAAAAGGTTACTTCAATTAAATACAAAACTTAACCTTAAATCTGTATAGATTTTTTACGAAAATGTGATAAAATTGCCAGCCGTATCTTTAGAGATCAATCGACAACATCCTTTATACTTACAACCATGCCAAATATGTGTCTGTTCGAAAGAAAGCAATAATACTCTTGTGATAAGTGGTTTATAGAAGAACATTTGTTGTTATTATAGTTGTGTCACCAAAAAGACAGCATAGCTATGGATCATGACCTTCACCATAAATGTCACTAAGCATAAACAATGTTGGTAACTTTGTCATTACAATTTGGTTACAGGTGTTTTATATACATTATAATAATTATGTATAAGCAGCACTCATCAGTTACTTGGCAAGAACTTTTAGATTCCAGCCACTGTCTTCATGGTACCTTAAATTAAGCATCTCCAGAGTAAGGAGGTACTGCTAATATATTTATCTAAGTACTTCAGAATCTCACATCCAAGGTTATTCTGGTTACTGTCAACTGTTATTTCAACTACATCTCCTTAAAAAGATTGCATAGTTATGGTGTCATTAAGCATAAATAATGTTGGTAACTTTGTCATTGCAATTTGGTTACAAATGTTGTTTTAAAAGAATTATGTATAGTCAGTAACTCATCAGTTACTTAGCAAGAAGTTTTTGATTTCGGCCAGTGTTGGACTGGCCTACCAGGATACCAGGAAAACTCCCGGTGGGCCCAGGTGTCAGTGAGCCCTCCTGTTCCTGACCATTTGGCCTGTTTCATGGTAATTCCATGTTTCTGAATGGGAAGAAAGAGGAGAATTAGATGGAAGAATAGCATGTAAATAAAAGAGACTAGGAAAATAAAGAGGTTGGGTGAGGAAAGATTGTTTGGAAAGCGGGCCTAGGGTCTAAGGATTTCGGGTGGGCCCCTAGGTTCCCAGTCCGACACTGATTTCGGCCACTGTCTTCTCTGATGTCCAGAGTTAAATCAGATTTTTGTTAGTGTTGGCTCCTCAGAAATTATCTGTGAAAAGCCAAATTTGCGATACTCCTGGGTTTTGTTGACAAGCACTGACCATCTGCAGAGTAAGCCTCTGTGCCTAACTGTACCTGTGCATTAGCTTGGCTCATACTGGAAACCACTGAAGGCTTCTTGTGCTAAAAAAATATACACACATCTTTATAATAATACAATGACAATCAAGGATGTAAGCAGAATAACTGATTAATGCACAGTTATTAAAGGAATACTGTCATGGGAAAACATGTTTTTTCAAAACGCATCAGTTAATAGAGCTTCTCCAGCAGAATCCTGCATTGAAATCTGTTTTTCAAAAGCACAAACAGATTTTTTTTTATATGTAACCTGTGCTCTGATAAACTTTACTACTGCACTGCAAGTTAGTGATAAGGAATCCAAGTCCGACTTGGGACTCCTCCAGTTACATGGGAGTAGGAGAAACAATAGGTTACCTGAAAGCAGTTCTAATGTGTAGCGCTGGCTCCTTCTGAAAGCTCAGACTCAGACAAAATGCACTTTGTTGGTTCAGAATAACATTTTAAATGGTAGAGAGAATTATTTGCTATGTAAACTGTAATTTACAGTACAATAAAAATCATGACAGTATCCCTTTAAGCAGTTATTCTAATTCTGATTATTTTCCATTTTTTTTATCCAACGACACTTTATAGGATGCCAGTGATGGACACCCAGGGGCAGCATACCAGGACGATTGCTGTAGGGTGCTGCCTATACATTTTCTCTTTGGAACCCATTTCTAAGCTTTGGGGTATATTCTCTCTCAGCCATTGTGTGTTCTTGACTTGTTAACTGGCATATTGTCCCCAAGAACAGATACAGACAGCTGCCTTATTCCGTTAGATATTAGTTAATTCATTTGTAATTTGTAGTAAATTAACAAGTTAACCTGAGTAATATCATTCCCATAATACCATATTTCACAGAGAATGCACCTATGAATGCAACATTATTAACCCTTTATTCCACTACTTTATGAGGGAAGGCAAGTTTTAACCTTACATAAACTGTTTATAATCACTTAGAACACCATTGTAAGAAGTACATTGACTAATCTATATAAACAGCACACATAATGCTTTGCAGAATTCTAATCATTACTCTGCCTTGAAAATCAAATGTATTTAGGCAGAGCAGAGCAATACTGTTTTCTTCTTTAATTAACATCACAAACCTTAACCCACATCCACTCTCAACTATTTTCAACTGTGTTCTCTGAGAATAAACTTTGACCTTCTCTACATTAATACCTTATGACTATTGATCTGTTATAAACAAATGTTACTTAATGTGAAAAAGCTCTTCGCCTTTTTCCTGCACTTATTTGGCAACAGACATGACCTTCAAAAGTAGCTGGTATGTATGCAGCATCACAATATCAAAGGGGATTTTACAGAAAACGGTATGAAGTGTCATATCTGACACTCGAAATTTCCCTTTTCAAAACATATTTATTAGATAAATAATAATAAACAGGATGAAAACAAAGACCTTTCATACATATTGATAGGGATGATCAATACATCAGAGTTCTCAACAACAAGTCGAAGCATATAGAGTACAACTAAGAATTATTTACTCTGCATAGTAGTATTAAACAAAAAGAAGAGAAAACAACTAAACTGATAAAAGACAAATGGAGCTCAGCTAAAAAGAATGATATAAAGTGCTTGGAGAGACATAATATTGTTTCCTGTAATCAAGTTATAGAGGATCATTATTAAATCCCAAATGAACAAACACATTCTTTTTAGAAAGACCATAAGGAATAGAAAATGATATTGGATTGTTTGTTTTTGAAATTATGATGGAGGGCTTCTTGTAAACTTATTTGACTTAAAGAAGAAGAGATTTCCTTAATAAAGGGACACTAAACCCTGCTGCACTGCACTGCTCAACCAAACTTTACTCAGCTGTTGCTGGACTACAAATCCCATAATAATGTAATATATAATGAAGAGTGGGGCATACTGGGAGCTGTAGTCCAGCAGCATCAGGGTTGTATTCTTAAAGCAGTATTACACAATAAAACTTTTCAGGTTTTCCAGTGCCTGCGGCAGCATTGAAATACAAAAGATTCCTCCAATGAGAATCCCAGCTGATGTGTATAAATCTGGCTCCATGTTCTTTGTTCCTGCAATTTGATTTGGGAGCATTAAGTACAGTTTCCCAGCACAGAGCAAGCCTGGCCTTTATCTCCCTGTCTGATTCCAGTGTCATGTAATGAAGGGAAAAATTACATATTTATCTCTATATGTAAGATAACATGTAAGGCATCTGCCTGACATACTGTAACTCTGGGAATCATCATTCTTATTGGTCAATTCTTCTCTTGCATCTTTAAGTCAGTAGAATTCTCATTGGTGAATTGTTTTCCATGTTTAATTACATTTTTCATCAACTTCTGTAGAGAATTAGGGGGTGCAGTCGGACAGCTTTACAGTTGGGACATTTTTTTCAGTCCAGAAAAGGGAAATTAGTTTTCTCATAGAATGAGTGGGAAAGAAAGTGTCCCAAAATGTTCCATTGTTGAGAAACAAGTGGGCAGGACCACAAAGCATGAAATAAATTGATATTTTATGCATTACCTATAGGGCAGGATGAGTAAGTGGAAGAAAAAACATGGCAACATGGTTCTCTGCTAAGGGGTAAAGATGATGTAAGTCATCCCATGACTTTAGGGCATTCTATTAGAACAATTCAATTTTTAATTTTATTCAATATATAATATGCATTTCTAAAGAGAAAGTGTTCAGTTTGCATTTTTGCCTCAGGCAGCCCAGTTCACTATACTCAATATATACCTGCCTTGGGTGAGTCCCTGCCTTGGGTGAGTCCCTGCCTTGGGTGAGTCCCTGCCTTGGGTGAGTCCCTGCCTTGGGTGAGTCCTTGCCTTGGGTGAGTCCCTGCCTTGGGTGAGTCCCTGCCTTGGGTGAGTCCCTGCCTTGGGTGAGTCCCTGCCTTGGGTGAGTCCCTGCCTTGGGTGAGTCCCTGCCTTGGGTGAGTCCTTGCCTTGGGTGAGTCCCTGCCTTGGGTGAGTCCCTGCCTTGGGTGAGTCCTTGCCTTGGGTGAGTCCTTGTCTTGGGTGAGTCCCTGCCTTGTGTGAGTCCTTGTCTTGGGTGAGTCCCTGCCTTGGGTGAGTCCCTGCCTTGGGTGAGTCCTTGCCTTGGGTGAGTCCCTGCCTTGGGTGAGTCCTTGCCTTGGGTGAGTCCCTGTCTTGGGTGAGTCCCTGCCTTGGGTGAGTCCCTGCCTTGGGTGAGTCCTTGCCTTGGGTGAGTCCCTGCCTTGGGTGAGTCCCTGCCTTGGGTGAGTCCCTGCCTTGGGTGAGTCCCTGCCTTGGGTGAGTCCCTGCCTTGGGTGAGTCCTTGCCTTGGGTGAGTCCTTGTCTTGGGTGAGTCCCTGCCTTGGGTGAGTCCCTGCCTTGGGTGAGTCCCTGCCTTGGGTGAGTCCCTGCCTTGGGTGAGTCCCTGCCTTGGGTGAGTCCCTGCCTTGGGTGAGTCCCTGCCTTGGGTGAGTCCCTGCCTTGGGTGAGTCCCTGCATTGGGTGAGTCCCTGCCTTGGGTGAGTCCTTGCCTTGGGTGAGTCCTTGCCTTGGGTGAGTCCTTGCCTTGGGTGAGTCCCTGCCTTGGGTGAGTCCCTGCCTTGGGTGAGTCCCTGCCTTGGGTGAGTCCCTGCCTTGGGTGAGTCCTTGCCTTGGGTGAGTCCCTGCCTTGGGTGAGTCCCTGCCTTGGGTGAGTCCCTGCCTTGGGTGAGTCCCTGCCTTGGGTGAGTCCCTGCCTTGGGTGAGTCCCTGCCTTGGGTGAGTCCTTGCCTTGGGTGAGTCCTTGTCTTGGGTGAGTCCCTGCCTTGTGTGAGTCCTTGTCTTGGGTGAGTCCCTGCCTTGGGTGAGTCCCTGCCTTGGGTGAGTCCTTGCCTTGGGTGAGTCCCTGCCTTGGGTGAGTCCTTGCCTTGGGTGAGTCCTTGTCTTGGGTGAGTCCCTGCCTTGGGCGAGTCCTTGCCTTGGGCGAGTCCCTGCCTTGGGTGAGTCCTTGCCTTGGGTGAGTCCTTGTCTTGGGTGAGTCCCTGCCTTGGGTGAGTCCCTGCCTTGGGTGAGTCCCTGCCTTGGGTGAGTCCCTGCCTTGGGTGAGTCCCTGCCTTGGGTGAGTCCCTGCCTTGGGTGAGTCCCTGCCTTGGGTGAGTCCTTGCCTTGGGTGAGTCCTTGCCTTGGGTGAGTCCCTGCATTGGGTGAGTCCCTGCCTTGGGTGAGTCCTTGCCTTGGGTGAGTCCTTGCCTTGGGTGAGTCCTTGCCTTGGGTGAGTCCCTGCCTTGGGTGAGTCCCTGCCTTGGGTGAGTCCTTGCCTTGATTGGCACAAAACAAAAAAGCAGGAACTCATGAAATTCTTTGTAAACAGGATTTGTAAAAGAATGAATAGTTTAATCACATATAAAATAAGGTACACAATGCCTTACACATTTCATGCTATAGTGCCCTTAATTATAGACTATGATTAAGTGCACTAAAGCATAAAACACATACCTTACTTTAAATGTAAATAAACTATCCTTGCTTTTAGTGCACCTATTTATAAGGGATTTCATGAGTGCTTGCTCGGCATTTTCTGTTCCTGGTTCAACTCTCCAAAGGCCTGAAGCATGGGCAGCTGGCCCCCAGTTTTACTTGATCAGCAGAATATCTCCTGATTTTGTCCCTGCTTTGCGTTTGGAATCCCTGTACTGACCTCTGACCTGTGTACTGGACTGCGCCTGCATTCGTGTGTGTTACCCCCTGCTGTCCCAGCACACTGCGGAACCAGCTGCCACTGTTACCCAGCACATGGACTCTAGTTTAACTACACTCAGCCAGTATATCCGGATAACTTGAAATCATTTTTATTTGTCTGGCTTACCCAGAAGAAAAAACTAATTCAAAATTATTTTTGTTACACCTGCAAGAGACTATATAGACTCTTATTGAGCTATTTCTGTCCTGCAAATGCAGAGCAGACGCCAATACATCCTCTAGCTTGGTGATGAAACTAAAATGATTATACAGTAGTACAGTAAATCAGTGTCTCTCTCGCCCTCCGCTGTGTTCATATCTAAATCTCCCTGATTTTCATAGTGCTACCAGTCAAGGCTGAATTTTACTGCTTTGGCATCTGCCTGTTTGCTGTTGGATTGCTTGTGTCTATGCTAAGTTATCAAACCTCTAGTCTTTTGTATTGTAAATATTCTCCAAAGCAGTCTAGTGACTTAAGAAAGGCCTTCAGTGAGCTCACTAGCTGAGCAAGCAGCAACATTTAGTCCTAATATTTGCGTCTCTATGAATTCTAATAAAGGGTTAAAATGGGAAGTGAATGGTGGGAGAAATCCAGTTCCAAGCAACTTTCCAACTACATGACTAGGGGCATGACCCATTGCTCACTCCTCCCTCCACCGTTCTAAATAACCACACGTGACCTTGTTGGATGATATGGCCACAGCTTTTATTTGTACAACAGTCATGTAGAAATACTTTATTGTTTACATAGCATGGAAAAACATCATTAATAAACATTAATAAACAAGGTACGAACTTGTAACGATTGATAGCAATCAGTAGCCCTTGGTAAAGCCCTCTGCCAGTCTGCCCTTCCAAATGCCAGCAATGCTCACTAGCCACTTGCCCCTGGCTCAGTGAGTATGCATAGCATTAATATCCACACAACAATCCACGAGGGACCAAGCCCTGGGGAAATTAACTGAACATATTCAACATCCCCGTGGGTACCCACCTTAGGGGTTGCCCCAACGGTCCAGTATTGGCCAAACCACACCAACATGCCCGGCAGACTGGCAAGGGACCCGCCATGCTGTGACTAATATGCTACCATGGGTAGCCCATCTAACCTCCCTATATTAGTTCCGATCTAGTTCCTATAGTTTTCCCGGTCCTATCCTTGTATCAGAGTGTGCCCTATCCCTTGACTGAAGAAATGACAGATGGGGAGGGTGGGTGGGGATTAACGCAGCTGCTGCCCTATCCTGTCTCGCGCAGTCCTCCCGCGCAATTGTTTGGTGTCTCCCTATGCCCCCCTTTTTAACCCCTGCTAACCCGTGTCCGAGCTGCCCAATCGGCACTCGCATTGCCTGCCCAGTCATGTGGGCCCTCCTCCTACACTGCGCCCGGTATCCGGGCCCTTCTGTATACATTAAAGGAGAAGGAAAGTCATTTTGGCATTTTACTGCCAATAGACTTGTCAAATTAGTGCCACCTAGAACAATATATTTATTCTGCGGAAATCCTTACCATACCCGAGTAAAAAGCTTTAGAAGCTTTCTCCCTTTGCTTAAGATAGCAGCTGCCATTTTAAGCATCTTCCTTCCTGCAGTCTCTAGCTGTTATAGCTCAGATCACACATTCCTAAGGGAGGGGGGTGGGAGTTCTTAGCTTTCTAGTGGGAGGGGGGAGCAGGAGATGGGAGAGGTGAGAGAGCTGTGCAGACTCTAGCCACAGGAATTAAGGCTGTTTCTGAGAGAGGAAGTCAGACACTGGAACATCATGTTTACAAAAAAAGAGACAAGAAATCCTGTGTTTCTTTTGATAGAGGACTCAGTGTGGCGTTTCTGTGAGTGCTTATGGTTGTATTTACATAGACCTTTCTGATAAAGCTTACTTAGGTTTTACCTTTTCTTCTCATTTAATTTGCAATGTTCAGTTATTTATGGGAGTGAGGGAGGATATCTCTATGTCACCCTGCCCTACCCCTGAGGAATACAGCACTGCTGAACATAGGCAGCTCTTTATTCATGCAGAAAGCATAAATACTTGTGGTTGGGGTAATGTTGGCTTCTGCCTGTTTTTTACACTTAACACTCTGCCCTATTAGTGACAAATGCTTATGGTGTTTGGGCTCCTTGGGAATAAATCTTTACATTTACATGATCAGATGCTTTGTTTTTGTTTACTTGAAACCAGATTTTTTGTTAGAAAAAAGCATGACATTTGATTGACATCCAGTCAATTACAATAAACACTTAAGAAACTACTATACATAATTAAGTTTGTATTGATTCTACTGCGGTGCAGAAGGGACTCATAAAGGGAAATTCTTCCCACAAAGCATGCATTTAATAAATGTAATAAAAAGGTAATTGCAGTAGATGAATGGAGTGCCCTCCCCCTTTATTATGTGCTTATTGGACAAATGCTTTCACTAGTTGTGTTGGACAAACAGGTTATTATACGAAATGGATAAATTATTTCCCAAAAGCTGTGATAAGCAAAACTGCACCATTTTCCTTTGCTGAAAAATTTGCAAAAAAAAATCTGTGAAATAGCAAAATGCATTTGAGTCAGTGAACGTTTTCCTCACGTCAAGTGCAATGCAGTCAATGGATGGTTTCTATCAAGATTTTTCCCCTCACATATTTCCCATTAAAAAAACTTATTTTTTTTCCTTGGCAAAACAAAACACATGGCAGAATTCTGGAGCAGATTTGTAAAAATATTTGCCAGTCGCAAATATGTGCCAAGTGAAAAGCAAGCTGTGTAATTATGACTGGGTAAGGGAGGCGTTAAATAAAGGCTTCCTTACACTGAAGCCAAGCTGTCAACCTTCATGCACCAACATGCTTTGTAGATTACACATTTCTCTGTAATAATAAAACAGTACCTTCTACTTGATCCCAACTAAGATATAGTTACCCCTTATTGGGGCAGAACAGCCCTATTGGGTTTATTTCATGGTTAAATGATTCCCTTTTCTCTATAATAATAAAACAGTACCTGTACTTGATCCAAACTAAGATATAATTACCCCTTATTGGGGGCAGAACAGCCCTATTGGGTTTATTTAATGGTTAAATGATTCCCTTTTCTCTATAATAATAAAACAGTACCTGTACTTGATCCCAACTAAGATATAATTACCCCTTATTGGGGGCAGAACAGTCCTATTGGGTTTATTTCATGGTTAAATGATTCCCTTTTCTCTATAATAATAAAACAGTACCTGTACTTGATCCAAACTAAGATATAATTACCCCTTATTGGGGGCAGAACAGTCCTATTGGGTTTATTTAATGGTTAAATGATTCCCTTTTCTCTATAATAATAAAACAGTACCTGTACTTGATCCAAACTAAGATATAATTATTCCATTTTGGAGGCAACACAATCCTATTGGGGTTATTTTGTGTTGAAATGATTTTTCTATAGACTTAGGGGCATATTTATTATGCTGTATAAAAAATGGCGAGAAAATTTGCCACACATCACCAGGCTTTGCTGTGTAAAAAACGACGTAAAATTGGCGTAATTTTTTACATGTCTTTATTCTGCTGGAACTGTAAATGTAAAATAGTGGCTTCAAATATGGGTTCAGTGATCTTCTCCATTTATTTTACACAGCTTTTGACACTGTTTTTTCACCGAATTCATTTTACACAGCTTAATAAATATGCACCTTAAGGTATAGAGATTTAAATTATGGAAAACCCCTTATCCAGAGAACCCCAGGTCCCAAACATTCTGGATAACAGGTCCCATACCTGTACTACATAATTGCCTCAGATAGTTAAAGGCTTATTTATCAAAATTCTTATTTGTGTAATTTTTATATTTTTGAACATTTTTATAACCTCAAATCTAATGTTACCTTATTTATTAAAAATTCTGAATTAAAAAATGTGATTGGATAAAACTAATAAAAAAAAGTGAATTTCATTTTTGCATAATCTTTATTGGCTGGCAAAGCTTGAAAAACTTGAATTGACTGAACAGTTAAAAATTTAACTTGGCTGAAGTTTTACATGTACTTTGTTTCATTTAATAAATATTGAAATTGTGCTTTTTTAATAACATTATTTAAATTCATGTTTATTAATGCAAAAAAAAATTAATTTGTGGACAAAAAATGGGAACGTTGCTAAATATGCCTCTTAATGTCTCATAAATACAAAGAAAAAATAATTCTAAGCATGTTTTTAACATTCGAAATGGAGCTATAAATCGATGAGTTTTTATGTCTGCTTGGACCAAGCACAGAGCAGTTTCCCACAAACACCTTTTAGTAGAACAAGCCTCCCCTGAAGGTATTACAGCGAGACTCTGCAGTAGGGAGTAGCCGGTGAGTCTAGCCAAGCCGAGGTACCAGAGGGATAAAGCAGATTGTAGAGGAGCAAATATAAGTGCAGGAAGCAGAGAATAACTGCTGTTAAACGGGAACGCAGAGCTAATGCTTTTTCAAAATCAATGGTTTTTTTTAAAAATGACTACTATGCTGCCTTAGGGTTTCATGGTTTATGGCACATAAGAAAAGGCAACCAAACGTTTAGGTGTAAAATGCTGTAAGAGAAAGTTGTATCTGAAAAAGTGAGGCTTAAAGGGGAAGGAAAGGTAAAAACTAAGTAAGCTTTATCAGAAAGGTCTATGTAAATACAGCCATAAGCATTCACAGAAACGCTGCACTGAGCTCTCTGTCAAAATATACAGGGTTTGTTGTCTCTTTGTATTCCTGTGCCAGAGACACGCAGCTTTCTCCTCTCTCCCTCTCCTGCTTCTCCCCTCCCTCAAGAATACTAAGAACTCCCCCCCCTTAAGAATGTGGATCTGAGCCAATCAGCAGGAAGCTGACTCATACTCTTACAAACTAAGCATATACACCGGTCTCGGTGCAGGAGTGAGGCATTATGGGAACTTTCTTTACACAGCTCAGTGTTTTTTTTTTTTTGCTATGAGGCTTCTGATCATCTGAACAGGAGAAATATGGGGAGACTTAAGGGCACTATTGAGACAACTGAAGCTGTGCCTGCAGCTTGAGATTAACTCTTTACTAGCCTTTCCTTCTCCCTTAAAGGGGAAAATTTTATACAAGCTTCATCTCACTGAAAAAAAACTTTCTAAATATAAGCAATTAAAAATTCTGTGCCGTTTATAAAATAATAAAATGACTCTTTATTCTGCCCATCTTGGCAATCTTTCTCTCCCTATGCAGTAGGTGGAGTCAGGTTTTGATAGACAGGTCTAATTCATACTTTGGGGAGGGGGTGCACCTTCTGTATTAGAGCTCACTCTTTCAAAATAACCGGCTCTGGTGGAAACCCTGTTTCTCTGCATGCAGAGTGTGTGCCAGGGTCAGTTATTTTCTTAGCTTTTAATAACAAAATAAAAATACTCAGCGCTATGTAAGGTCCTTTCCAGTGATATCTTCTCTGATCCCCTGTGATTAGACTTAAAAAGTATCCTTACACAATGTGATGGAAGCTTATAAAAATAAAAACAGAAATGATACATCAAATAGTGTATTGCATTTAAATAAAACAATTATGCACCCTAATATGCAGTGCAATACACAAAAACAAAAGTGCAATGTGCAAGTGATCAGCACCACTTACAGTATGTGGTTGGTAAGTGTGTGCCCTCACCAGACCCAAATGTAAAAGGGCCAAAGAAATCAAACGCTATGCAGCCAAAATCCGTTGGGGCAAGTGAAATCCTCCTGGGTCACTGCGGCTTTAGAGAAGGAGAGATTGAAATCAAGCAAACTGCACGTGGTCCTGACCCACACCGACAAAAGGTTTGGTAAACAGAAGAATTATATTTAAACTGTTTGACAAGATCTGGTTAATATCTGGTTAATATCTCCCTCTCTAAAGCCGCAGTGACCCTCAAGGGAATTTCTTAAAAAATAAATGAAACAATTGTATACTGCCACACAAGGCATATGTAAATCTCGAAAAAATGACACATAAAAAAAATCGACCTTTTCTCAGAAAACCTTAGTAAATGGGCCCCTAAAGGTCATCAGAAATTATTAACATTATTAGCAAAAAATGAAGTTACATCTGTTTTAATTAGGGATGCACTATTTATAGGAATTCACTTTTTTGGATTTGGCCGAACTCCCGAACCCTTCGTAAAGGATTCGGCCCGAATACCGAACCAAAGGGTTAAATCTGGGAAAATGGGAAAATTTTTCAACCTCCATGTTTATGTGACAAAAAAATCATGTGATTTTTAGGATTTGAATTCGACTCGGTCAGAGGTATGGATTTGAACCAAATACGAAGCGAATCCTGGATTCGGTGCATCCCTAGTAATAATACTGGGGACATTACTCAGTGGCCCATATATTCAGTGCTACAGGGCTGTGGTGGCCATGGGCTATTACAGAAGCCCAAAACATAACGTGCTACATTTCTAGCCTAAATCTATGTTTCGTTCTGCTTTAAGCATTAGATTAGTGTTCCTAAGTGTTGCCTCTGCTTGGTGTTGCATCTGCTTGGTGTTGCATCTGCTTGGGGTTGCATTTGCTTGGTGTTGCATCTGCTTGGTGTTGCATCTGCTTGGTGTTGCATCTGCTTGGTGTTGCATCTGCTTGGGGTTGCATTTGCTTGGTGTTGCATCTGCTTGGTGTTGCATCTGCTTGGGGTTGCATTTGCTTGGTGTTGCATTTGCTTGGTGTTGCATCTGCTTGGTGTTGCATCTGCTTGGTGTTGCATTTGCTTGGTGTTGCATCTGCTTGGTGTTGCATTTGCTTGGTGTTGCATCTGCTTGGTGTTGCATCTGCTTGGTGTTGCATTTGCTTGGTGTTGCATCTGCTTGGTGTTGCATCTGCTTGGTGTTGCATCTGCTTGGTGTTGCATCTGCTTGGTGTTGCATCTGCTTGGTGTTGCATCTGCTTGGTGTTGCATTTGCTTGGTGTTGCGTCTGCTTGGTGTTGCATATGCTTGGTGTTGTATCTGCTTGGTGTTGCTTCTGCTTGGTGTTGCATTTGCTTGGTGTTGCATTTGCTTGGTGTTGCATCTGCTTGGTGTTGCATTTGCTTGGTGTTGCATTTGCTTGGTGTTGCATTTGCTTGGTGTTGCATCTGCTTGGTGTTGCATCTGCTTGGTGTTGCATCTGCTTGGTGTTGCATCTGCTTGGTGTTGCATCTGCTTGGTGTTGCATCTGCTTGGTGTTGCTTCTGCTTGGTGTTGCATCTGCTTGGGGTTGCATTTGCTTGGTGTTGCATCTGCTTGGTGTTGCATCTGCTTGCCTCTGCTTGGGGTTGCATCTGCTTGGTGTTGCATTTGCTTGGTGTTGCATTTGCTTGGTGTTGCATCTGCTTGCCTCTGCTTGGGGTTGCTGGCAGTCATAGTTCAGCTTCTCTAGCTGGCGACTCACTGATTGAATATGCCAGCTCTGAAATTGATTTCTGAATGTTGGTGTATATCACATGCAAGAATCTCTGCCTGGCATCATCTGACAGTATAAAGCATCACATTTCCGATTGTGTCTAAAATGAACATCACCTGTTATTTAAAGCGTTATTCTTAGCTTCACCATTTGTGCAAATGACTGCCGTAATGATGGCTATCACTCAGGTATGCATCGTCTTCATCACAGTTATGTCGCTGGGTGTTGACTCGCTCAGATTTTTAATATTGCGAGATGTTTCAAAGGGATAATTTAGCCATAATGAAGTTGCTGAGAAACAATAAAAATCAGAACGATTTCCTTTTTTTATAACCTATACTTCCACTAAATCTTGCTGACTTTTATCCTACCCTTAAAACAAGTTCTTCCCGAGGAGGAAATGCATGTTCAGTTTTAAATTGTTCGAGTCCGAATCTGTCCTTGAAGTTTTTTTTTTTTCTTCAATTTTATTTTTTAATGTGACCTCTTCTTTTATAGATTAGGTGTTGTTCCTTATACATGTAATATGGATCAGCTGCCAGAACCATTCAGCCCTGTTTTGTTTTAGGAAATAATGCCGGCTATGGCTGTGAGATTAATACTACGACCATCTATTTCCCAAGGTCATTAGAATTATGGACAATATTTTATCTGGGGTAGGAAGCCGGGCTGGATCTATTTGGAAGTCCTTAAGGACCAATTTTTACTTGTCTTTTTTCAAAGTGTTCTCAGAATCGATAACTATATTTCCTTTAACATTATAGTGACTTTGATACATTTATACTTGCAAGGCTTTGAATAAGGTTTTTTTTTTCCCCCTGCGACTGCATTGGTTAATATATTAATAATCTTCGTTTGTTTTTCTTGAGCAATTTTTCTTTTACATTAAAGCAAGATATATTTTTGAGTTAGCGATTACGAGCCTTAATGTTATTAATGTCCCATTACTAATGTATCCAATATCCTGTAGCAGTTGTTTATGTACTATTATGCTGGAAAATTCCTTATCCATGGTATAATGTTGTAAGATATGAATGTAATATATCATAACACGTCTTCCAGCTTTGGCATATTTCCAGCCTCTTAAGAAAGGTAATCAAGATCGGATTCCCTGAGACTGTACTAAATTCATCTAGCTAAAATGAATACATATGATTAAACACACTGAACTGAATAAATTATACCCTAGCAATAATATACATTAGCTTTAACGGATTGTAAATGTGATGATTTTTGACAATGCCTAATATATTGCTAGGAAATTTGATGCAGTGTCCAGCGCAGACTCATTAAAGGTACATTATAATGACCAATTACTTATATTGAACAAATATAAGTAGACAAGGTTTCTGCCCAAGCTAAACAAGGGTACTCTAATGACTGAGTGATGATTTGTTGAAACGTTCAGGGTTGTTATAATCAAGAAAAACACTGCTTTGTGCCCAATAATTTGCCCATGGGGGCACTAACCCAATAAAAAACTGCCGAACTTTGGTTTTATATTCTGAAGGAACCAAGTAATTGTCAGAGCATGCAGTGTGGCCAGTCCTACTAATATTAATTAATATATACTACTACGGGTTTCTGACAATGGCAATTTAAGCCCAATACACAAACCTTTTTGAAAAATCAATTAAAAGCGACATCTGTCACTTAAAAATAATATATAAGAAGCGACAAACTTGTGTTGTTTCTATTTTCTAAGGTGCTTACACTTAACCTAGGAATACGTCAACTCCAGACTATTTTCCTTACGGTAGTATGTTTTTACTTTAATATGGTATTCTGCAGTTTATTAAGTTGGATATTTCTCTTGAATATTTCCTGTGTTTTGTATTTTGTTACTGTAACATTAATTGGTGCGCCACTATCACCACTAGCTACTAGAAACGCATAGATAACATTCAAATCTGTTCAAAACTCAGGAGGAGCTCTTTCTGTTGCAGGTGGGGAATTGCAGGTGGGGAATATTAGGCTGTTGTACACTTAACATGGGCTACAGTGTTCCTCGCAATATAACCAGTTACAGATATGGGCCTGTAATCTAGAATGCTCGAGACTTGAGGTTTTCCGAATAAGAGGTTTTTCTGTAATTATAGGATTGTTTTGCCTCCAATCTGAATTAATTATGTCTTAGTTGAAATATATATATATATATATATGTAATACACACACACATATATATATATATATATATATATAGCATGAAATAATCCATGGCCGGCACACCCTTAAAATTCAAAAAAAATTTTTTATTGAAAACTCATTGTTTAAAAACCAACGTTTCGGTCCTCATTAGGACCTTTATCAAGGATGATAAAGGTCCTAATGAGGACCGAAACTTTGGTTTTTAAACAATGAGTTTTCAATAAAAAAAAATTTTTTGAATTTTAAGGGTGTGCCGGCCATGGATTATTTCATGCTAAATACTCAGATTTTGGCTGTGCACCCCACAGAATACTAAAAGCCTTGGAGTGCAGACACCATCAGGACTGATATATATATATATATATATATATATATATATATATATATATACGAAAGAGAACAGCACTCACAGGAAATTTCACACCAAGGACATCAAATGGTTTGAAGAAAAGTGAGGTTTCTTTATTAGTCCGACGTTTCAGTTCCTACAGGAACTTTCATCAGGGACAGCAGATTATCAACAGTTAACAGTTTATCAAATAAGTAATGCCTGGCAACTTTGCTAAGTTTAGGGTCATTTGTGTCTTAAGTTACATGCGCTAAAGAGGGTAACTACACCAAACATGGCATGATGTGATAGTTTAACATACATGTGGTTGTGAGACTAAGCATTCAGCACAGAGAGCAATAAAGCATAAAGTTAAGAAATATTTGCAGATCAGTCACCTAACTGTGCATGAATGCAGATAGTGGTCACTGTAATTTTTATTAAAATAAAAGTTCATTGCAACTCTGCAATTTCTGGACACCTCTTCCCTGCTACAAAACAAAACTGTGTGCCCCCAGAAAGAGTCTTATTATAAAAATCCTATTTTCACAACAGAAGTTGCATTATTGATGGTATCTTCTCTGCAAAAGATGGAGAGGTCTTTCTCAGGCAAATTATGGCTTTGCACTTGGCACTATTACAGGAGCTAAAGGCACATAACCTTGAAGACTTTGAAAAACTGAGCATACCTAAAGCATCCATCAGAACACTAGTTGAGGCAATGACCCCTCTAATCCAAAGGCAAAACATGAAAATATGAAAATATTTCTGCCATGAGCAAAGATTAATGGCAACCTTTAGATTCAGGGCTGCAGAAAGTTCCTTTTAGGATCTTAAACTCCCTGCAGGGATATCAGCACTATTACTTGGGCAAATCATCCCAGAAGCATGTAGTGCCACAGCGGAAACTGTGAAACAAGAGGTAAAGCAAGTTAATGTTTTTACTGAAAATATAAAAGCAATATATAAATAGTGCAACAGAAGAGCGCAATTTCAAACAATAAGTACCATAATTAAAAATGCATAATAAACAGTTAACAGGTACCTAACGTTTTTAGATTTAATTGAACGTGCAAGGAAGTATGCAGAAGCAATGATGAAGTATTACAAGCATGACAAGGAATAATGAGTATAGATGTTATGGTTTGAAGAAGCTTACATACAGAACAAGTCCCCCTTGTCTGAAATTGTGATAAGTGTGATCATTTTTTTTTTTCGAAACACCCCCTCCAAATTCTGTTTTTTACTATTACATATTTAAAGGTTATTTTAACATTGTACAGTATGGGACCTGTTTTCCAGAATGTTTGGAGTTTTCTAAATTAGCCATCTTTCTGTAATTTGGATCTCCATACTTTAAGTCTACTAAGAAATCATTTTATTATTAAATAAACCCAATAGGATTGTTTTGACTCCAATAATAATTAATTATATCTTAGTTGGGGGTCAAGTATAAGGTACTGTTTTATTATTACAGAGAAAAATTGAAATTATTAGATTAAAATGGAGTCTATGGGAGATGGCCTTCCCATCATTTGGAGGTTTCTGGATAATGGGTTTCCAGTTAAAACATCCCATACCTGTACTTTTGTCATTTATAAATTAATTGTATGAATTGAAAATAATTGAACTAAAAATGTACGTTATCCAGTTGTAGTGTAGTAAAGCAGACGCTTTTCCATCAGAAACTAATCCCAAAATTTCCACCAAACTATAAAAACAAATCGGCAATCTGCTTTGTGTTTGTTTCTAATGAGCCCTTTCGTTTACATTAAAATGTATTAAAAACTTCTGCTAACAAGGTTTGACAAGGGCAAAAAAGATTGGCAACTATGCTAGGCAGTAATGAAAATGCATTTGGGATCCTATTAGGGTTGCCCAGTTTTGACCCAGACAGCTTGGTTTTCGGGAGGGCTGTCTGGGTCAAAACTACCTGCATGGTTTTTGAAATTAGGGAAACCAGGGATTATTCTATTAGATTGATGTGGTGATCGCCATCATAACCCAGCTCCCAATGTCAGCGACCATGCCCCCAATGTCACCCGCCCTGCCCCCATGATCTCACCACCCCCTCTCTACACTTGAAAGGTGGCAACCCCATATCCTACCAAACTGGTTTTCACATCCACACGAATATACTATGGAAAGCTCAAACAATAGTACTTATTTGCTGTATTCTACTATTCCTTTCTACTGTATGCCAAATACACTATCATACCAGAGTAATAAACACAATTGTTTAATAGAGCTGCAAAGCCGACAATTATTATATTATAGATGCCAAAACCAACAAGAATTAATGTGCAGTAATTGGTAGGGTTGATGCAGTTGACTGGAAATATAATGTTGTTAATTTGAAACACGGTCATTTGTTATATATTTATATAGAAGCAATTGTAATGTTTTCATTTTGTTTAGGTCCCGTTATGTAAAATAAACAGCCCAGTGATTTCATTGTAGTGCCTTGTACTGTATCTACAATAAAATGTCATAGTTTACACGATTGGCAGAAGGGTAACCCTATAATATATTTATTGTATTCATATTAAATCTTTGCTGAAATGAAGGGAACTATTGTAGAAATGTTAGGTTTCATCCTATCTGTTATACTTTGGTTACTCCATACTCACCAAATTAGAAATGTATGGTCTTGTGATTTTCTAGATCCACCAGAACTGGTCCATAACCAAGGCTCGTATAAACAACGTATGCAGAGACACACCACTTTTTAAGATTTGATTTTATTACATTGTTTTTCAGCCATTATATTTACTCACATAATTAGTAGGTTCAGATGGATTCAATTCTGTTTTTGGGTTTTTGAATATTTTTACATTTTTTTACATAGGCAAAGTTCTCATTTATCCTGACAATATGTGCCTACAAATTCCCTCTCTAGCATTGTGCACCGAGCGGTGAGTTTCCGTTGGGAAAGGGAGTGCGGGTTTGGATTCGTTGCTTGCACCTACAAATTCCAAACAAGGATAAGAAAATATACTAATAAATGCTAGATTTTACATTTTTATAAGTGCAGAAACATTCCAAACTTTTTGCTACAGAGATATCTATATTTCTGTTAAAATGCCAAATAGCAAACAGGTAAGGCCATTAAAATAATTCTAGCTTTTATCATTTTCTTTACTGTCAATCAAGTAGTGCTGTAAATTTGTGTTCTGGCAGCTGCACACAGTTTTTATACTAGGAACAACAATATGTAAGCATGAGAATTAAACTTGGTTGAAATTTGATCTATGGACCAAGGAAAACATGGGCAGATATGAAGCATGGATTTCATATTTTGGATATTTTGCCAGTCTCATAGACCTCTGCCTTCCTCTACTAAGCTCTTCTACCATGAAAACACAATACTGTTTATAATTAAATACAAACTACTGAACCTGACAATTAAAGGAGTTTCTGTCTCAGACTTTGGGCCAGAAAAAGGTTTTTCCCTGGTCACTATGGCAGCCTTCACACTAAGGGGCTGATTTACTTACCCACGAACGGGTCGAATGGAGTCCGATTGCGTTTTTTTCGTAATGATCGGTATTTTGCGATTTTTTCGTATGTTTTGCGATTTTTTCGGATTCTTTACGAATTTTTCGTTACCAATACGATTTTGCCGTAAAAACGCGAGTTTTCGTATCCATTACGAAAGTTGCGTAAAAAGTTGGGTGAAAAGTTGCGCATTTTTCGTAGCGTTAAAACTTACGCGAAAAATGCGCAACTTTTCGCGTAAGTTTTAACGCTACGAAAAATGCGCAACTTTTTACGCAACTTTCGTAATGGATACGAAAAACTCGCGTTTTTACGCAAAAATCGTATTGGTAACGAAAAATTCGTAAAGAATCCGAAAAAATCGCAAAACATACGAAAAAGTCGCAAAATGTTCGTTTTCAAGTCGGAACTTTTCCAATTCGGGTCGGATTCGTGGGTTAGTAAATCAGCCCCTAAGAGTATTCCCCTCCCCCCCAATTGGTAGGACAGGTTTCCCAAACCCCCAATCAGACTCAATTACCCTATATATACATTCTCCCTGCCCCTTTGCCCTTGTCTTTTTTTCCTGTCCTCGCATGGTAGGATGGGGCATTTTTTTTTTAGGCGGTTTTTTACAATCCCTAAATTTTTCTTTTATGGCTCACCAAGGTCCCACAATGGGACCTATAACTTAGGAAGTTAGCCTCTCTTCCTAAAAGGGCTGGTTAAGGAGTCTCCTCGTAGAGGAGTCAAGCCAGTCAATTACCCCGTTTTTAGGCAGCCCGGGGTAGATACTTTGTGCATTTGAGCTACTCAATGCAAAATTTAAACAGTACCTGCGTGTTACACCAGGTCAGGGCGGCACAAGTCTTATCTTGCTTCCTCTCCTTTCCTCCTCTGATCGAGTGTGTGAGCATGTGGGTTCTATGCGCGCCGCCATTTTCTTGGTGGGCGCAGCGCTGACACGCTGCTATGCTAACCTTTGTGCGCGCCGCCATTTTCTTGGTGGGCGCAGCGCTGACATGCGGCTATACATGTATGCGCGCCATTTTGTTGGTGGGCGTGCGTCACACTATTGTCGGTGGCGCGATGACGCGCTTTCTGTGCGCTTATACACAAGCGCAGGGGGAGCAGGACGCGCTGCTGTTTGCTGGAGGGAGAGTTGGCGTGCGTTCCAAAGGTAAGGAGTATGCCTATGAAAGGGTTTTCTTATGGGGGAAATGCCTATGAGGGAATGCTTGCTGTGTGTGTGTGGTGTGTTACTAAAGCACCCTTTTTGTTTTGGGGCTCATTTGAGTTTCAAATAGGAACACTTTTTCTCTTGTTAGATTGCTCCAATGGAGTCACAAGTGCCAAGTAGCCCAGAAAATGCTGCCCATGATGTTAGGAGGTGAGCCATTGTAAGGGTAAGTTGGTTTTCAACAAAAAGAGTGCAGGGTTCTAAAGAAGTTATTGTATTTTACAGTGTGTCTTCACCAAGGAAGAGATCTAGTAAAGAGAAAAACAAGACATGTATAGCATGTGAAAATCCAGCGCAAAAGCATTCTAAGCTATGTGACAGATGTGCAAGAAGACTGGCAGGGGATGCAGCTGCAGATACAGCAGACATTATGAAGTGGATTAAGGATGCAGTCATAGAAGGAGTAAAGGCGGCTACTAAGAGAACCAGAACAGAGGTGGATACAGAGCCAGGTAGCAGTAACTGGGATATACCAAGTCCATCTGTGGCGGCTGCAGGTTCTGACTTCTCAGAAGAAGAGGATGTGAGAGAGGAAGATGCAGCGACTTATTTTGATTTGTCTCTGGTGGAACCACTGGTAAAGGCAGTTAGAATGCAATTAAAATTGCCAGAAAAAACGGAAGCTCAAACTTCAGTATTTAACCCATTCAAGTCCCTAAAGCGGAATAGAGTTACATTTCCGGTGCATGAAGTGATAAAAGAAATCATTGGGAAGGAATGGGAAAAAACAGATGGAAAATACCCAATACCTTCCAGGGTACTTAAACTATATCCTTTCCCTGCGGAAGAGGAGTTAGTGCTGGATAGACTCCCAAAGGTGGATGCGGCTGTGGCACGTTTGTCAAGAAAGACAGCTCTACCAGTGGAGGATGTGGTATCATTTATCAATCCTATGGATAGGAAAATGGAGGCCTCGCTTAAAAAATCATATTCAGCACTTGGAGCCACGGTAAAACCAGCATTGGCATTAACATCAGTGTCTAGGGCACTTCAGTGTTGGGTCCAGAATATAGAGTCAGCATTAAAAGAAGGAGTGGACAGAGAAAGCATAGTTGATGCTTTATCAGAAGTTAAGTTGGCATCTGATTTCATGGCAGAAGCTTCAGTGGACTTAGTCAGATCTTCCTCTAGAGCCATGGCACTTTCAGTGGCAGCACGCAGAGCCTTGTGGTTACGCGCGTGGAATGCGGATAAAGCCTCTAAAATGAGCCTTTGCAACTTACCATTTGAAGGGGCAATGTTATTTGGCCCAAAATTAGACGACATCATTAAGCGAGTAACAGGGGGAAAAAGCGTTTTTCTGCCACAGGAACGTCCTTCGGCGAGAAATATTGAATCAAATACAGGGAAGTCATCTTTTCAAGACAAAAGATTTCCTAGAGAAAGAAGACAGTTTCGAGATACCAGACAAACTGGAAGAAATACGCAGTGGAAGGCGGGGCAGGGTTCACTCTTCAAAACACAAAAGACTGGCGTGGCTACTAGACAATCCAAAAGACCTTTCTGAAGCCGAGGCAGTCCAGTCCTCCTTAATACCCAGAAGACTAGAAAGATTTGTGAGGGTCTGGGCAAGGTCAGTAAAAGACCAATGGGTATTGCCGACATTGGAGAGAGGTTATTACCTGGACTTCGAAGAAGTTCCGGAACACAATTTGTTTCAGGTATCGGAGATTCCATATCACAAACAGAAGAGGAAGATTCTGATGGGTTATATTCAACAGTTGCTCAAAGATGGAGCAATTATACAGGTACCGGAACAATTCAAGAGGAAAGGTGTGTATTCAAAACTATTTTTGCTAAAGAAAAAGACTGGGGATTTTCGGCCGGTGTTGGACTTAAGGCCAATAAACTCATATTTAAGAGTGGAAAGCTTCAAGATGGAGTCAATTCAGTCAATCATTGCTCAGATAGAGCAAGAAGACTGGATGTTGTCCCTGGACTTGAAAGACGCATACTTTCATATACCAGTTGCAAAAACTCATCAAAAATTCCTACGTTTTGCGTTGGAGGAATCGGCACATTTCTAATTCACATGTCTACCTTTTGGTTTAGCCACTTCTCCAAGGGTGTTTACAAAGGTCCTGCAAGCCTTAATAGCAGAAATAAGGCGGTTTGGAATACAGATTTACCATTATCTGGACGACAATCTTTTGAAAGCAAAAGACCCGCAGTTGTTGGCAGGGCACAGGGATTTCGTCATAGAATTCCTTCAATCTCATGGTTGGGAGATAAATATGCAGAAAAGCCAGCTTCTTCCAACACAGGATTTGATATATTTAGGAGCCAGATTCCTAACGAGAGAAGCAGTGGTAAAATTGCCAGAATTGAAAAAATAAAAAATAAAGAAGTGGCTGAATGGGT
Organism: Xenopus tropicalis; assembly: GCF_000004195.4. Classification (NCBI taxonomy): domain Eukaryota; kingdom Metazoa; phylum Chordata; class Amphibia; order Anura; family Pipidae; genus Xenopus; species Xenopus tropicalis. The sequence continues at coordinate 42,861,650 of NC_030677.2, forward strand.
TAATGAGGAGATCCAAAGCAACAGCCAGAGAAGTGAGCAGTGTGTTGGGTCTGTTGAATTCCACAATTCCCATGCTGAAATGGGCCAGATGGCACGTCAGACCACTGCAACAGTGTTTTCTCAAACAATGGAAGAAAACGGATCCAAATTGGGATCAGAACATAGTGATTTCACAACAGGTGAGGAAAGAAATGAAGTGGTGGCTAGTGGATCAGAATCTAACCAGAGGCAAAACGTTAAAGCAAGTAAAGTGGATATCCCTGACAACAGATTCCAGTCCTCACGGCTGGGGAGACCATATAGGTCAGATATATCTACAAGGCACTTGGGAGGCAGAGGAACGATTTCTGCCAGCCAACGTTTTGGAACTCAGAGCAGTGAAGAAGGCAATACAAGAGTTGCAGTACAGAGTCACGGACACAGCTCTGCTAATCAAATCAGACAATGTGGCAACAGTTATGTATATAAAAAAGCAAGGAGGTACTCGCAGCGTAAGATTGTTAGCAGAACTTCAACCCATCATGAAGTGGGCAGAACAACATCTTCTGGATCTGACAGCTGTTCATATTCCAGGGAAAGACAATCAGTTGGCGGACTTCTTAAGCCGCAATTTAATCTGCAAACACGAGTGGGAGCTGAATCAGGAAGTATTTCGGCAGATAGCCAAAACATGGGGGCAGCCGAAGAAGGATCTAATGGCAGTATGGGGGAATCAGAAAGTAGAGAGGTTCTACTCCCGTTTTCAGTGTCCCCAAGCGGAAGCATGGGATGCTTTGAGTCAGGATTGGAGTCAGCATCTGTTGTACATATTTCCTCCATTTCCTCTCATTCAGAAAGTCCTGAGAAAGATCAAGGAAGAGAAAGCCAATGTGATAGCAGTAATTCCAGATTGGCCCAGACAAATATGGTACCCATTGTTGAAACTGTTGGTTGTAGACAAACCAATAACACTTCCAGTGAGGTCAGATCTTTTGACTCAGGGGGTACTCAGACATCCTTGCCCTCAGAAATTACATCTAAAGGCCTGGAGGTTGAAAGGAACAGGCTAAGACAAGAAGGGTTTTCGGCTTCAGTGGTGAACACTATGTTGGCATCCAGGAAGTTCACTACTAATAAAACGTATGAAAGGGTCTGGAAAACCTTTACAGCTTGGTTACTTAAAAAAGGAGTTACTCCTGATCAAGTAACAATATGTCAAGTACTTGACTTCCTGCAAGATGGTTTGGACAGTAATTTGAGTGTGCGAACTTTGAAGTTGCAAACCTCAGCCATTTCTGCCATAACAGGAGTACAGTGGGCAAAGAACCCCAGAGTGGCGAAATTTTTGGCAGGAGCATTGCACATAAGACCACCAACTAGGTCTTTGTCAGCTACATGGAGTTTACCTCTAGTGTTAGAGAAGTTAACCTTGAGTCCATTTGAGCCATTGCAGACAATTCCGGACATGCTATTAACACTTAAAACAGTGTTTCTGGTGGCAGTCACATCTTCTCGCAGAGTGAGTGACTTGCAGGCTCTGTCATCAAAACAGCCTTACACAATATTGCAGGCTGATAAAGTCAGGTTACGCACGGTACCGGGGTTTTTACCCAAAGTGGTTACAGAGCAGCATATGAATTCAGAAATTGTTTTGCCTGCTTTCTTCCCTAATCCAGAAACGGATCAAGAGACACAATGGCACAATTTAGACATGGTCAGATGTCTATCAGTGTATTTGAACAGAACAGAAGTCTGGAGAAAGTCAGACAAGCTGTTTGTAATTCCGGTCGGCAGTAAAAAAAGGCCTGGAAGCATCTACCTCTACAATAAGCAGATGGATTGTTGAGTGCATCAGACGAGCTTACCAAGAGAGTGGAACGTGTTTTCCAAAAGGTATTAAGGCACACTCCACTAGGGCAATTAGTGCTTCATGGGCATTTCAGGCAAAGGTCCCAATAGAAGAAGTTTGTAAAGCAGCATCCTGGAGTTCTGCAAACACTTTCTTAAAGCACTACCATCTGGATGTTCAATCCACTAATGTATCAGATGTGGGCCTAAAAGTTTTGGGATCCGTATGTGGTCCAAAATAAATTTTTTGTTTAAGCATCAATGTGTGTTGGTTGACAAATGTATATACAGGTCCTTTTCAAAAAATTAGCATATTGTGATAAAGTTCATTATTTTCTGTAATGTACTGATAAACATTAGACTTTCATATATTTTAGATTCATTACACACAACTGAAGTAGTTCAAGCCTTTTCTTGTTTTAATATTGATGATTGTGGCATACAGCTCATGAAAACCCAAAATTCCTATCTCAAAAAATTAGCATATCATGAAAAGGTTCTCTAAACGAGCTATTAACCTAATCATCTGAATCAACAAATTAACTCTAAAAACCTGCAAAAGATTCCTGAGGCTTTTAAAAACTCCCAGCCTGGTTCATTACTCAAAACCGCAATCATGGGTAAGACTGCCGACCTGACTGCTGTCCAGAAGGCCATCATTGACACCCTCAAGCAAGAGGGTAAGACACAGAAAGACATTTCTGAACGAATAGGCTGTTCCCAGAGTGCTGTATCAAGGCACCTCAGTGGGAAGTCTGTGGGAAGGAAAAAGTGTGGCAGAAAACGCTGCACAACGAGAAGAGGTGACTGGGCCCTGAGGAAGATTGTGGAGAAGGACCGATTCCTGACCTTGGGGGACCTGCGGAAGCAGTGGACTGAGTCTGGAGTAGAAACATCCAGAGCCACCGTGTACAGGCGCGTGCAGGAAATGGGCTACAGGTGCTGCATTCCCCAGGTCAAGCCACTTTTGAACCAGAAACAGCGGCAGAAGCGCCTGACCTGGGCTACAGAGAAGCAGCACTGGACTGTTGCTCAGTGGTCCAAAGTATGTCATTCGGAAATCAAGGTGCCAGAGTCTGGAGGAAGACTGGGGAGAGGGAAATGCCAAAATGCCTGAAGTCCAGTGTCAAGTACCCACAGTCAGTGATGGTCTGGGGTGCCATGTCAGCTGCTGGTGTTGGTCCACTGTGTTTTATCAAGGGCAGGGTCAATGCAGCTAGCTATCAGGAGATTTTGGAGCACTTCATGCTTCCATCTGCTGAAAAGCTTTATGGAGATGAAGATTTCATTTTTCAGCACGACCTGGCACCTGCTCACAGTGCCAAAACCACTGGTAAATGGTTTACTGACCATGGTATTACTGTGCTCAATTGGCCTGCCAACTCTCCTGACCTGAACCCCATAGAGAATCTGTGGGATATTGTGAAGAGGAAGTTGAGAGACACAAGACCCAACACTCTGGATGAGCTTAAGGCCGCTATTGAAGCATCCTGGGCCTCCATAACACCTGAGCAGTGCCACAGGCTGATTGCCTCCATGCCACGCCACATTGAAGCAGTCATTTCTGCAAAAGGATTCCCGACCAAGTATTGAGTGCATAACTGAACATAATTATTTGAAGGTTGACTTTTTTTGTATTAAAAACACTTTTCTTTTATTGGGCGGATGAAATATGCTAATTTTTTGAGATAGGAAAGTTTTCATGAGCTGTATGCCACAATCATCAATATTAAAACAAGAAAAGGCTTGAACTACTTCAGTTGTGTGTAATGAATCTAAAATATATGAAAGTCTAATGTTTATCAGTACATTACAGAAAATAATGAACTTTATCACAATATGCTAATTTTTTGAAAAGGACCTGTATATACCCACCCTATCAGATTACTCTAGTATAACTCTTAGGGGCTGATTTACTTACCCACGAACGGGTCGAATGGAGTCCGATTGCGTTTTTTTCGTAATGATCGGTATTTTGCGACTTTTTCGTATGTTTTGCGATTTTTTCGGATTCTGTACGAATTTTTCGGATCCAATACGATTTTTGCGTAAAAACGCGAGTTTTCCTATCCATTACGAAAGTTGCGTAAAAAGTTGCGCATTTTGCGTAGCGTTAAAACTTACGCGAAAAGTTGCGCATTTTTCGTAGCGTTAAGTTTTAACGCTACGAAAAATGCGCAACTTTTCGCGTAAGTTTTAACGCTACGCAAAATGCGCAACTTTTTACGCAACTTTCGTAATGGATACGAAAAACTCGCGTTTTTACGCAAAAATCGTATTGGATCCGAAAAATTCGTACAGAATCCGAAAAAATCGCAAAACATACGAAAAAGTCGCAGAATATTCGTTTTCAAGTCGGAACTTTTCCAATTCGGGTCGGATTCGTGGGTAAGTAAATCAGCCCCTTAGTGTGAAGGCTGCCATAGTGACCAGGGAAAAGAGAAAATTTAACTTCATACTTACCGAAATTTTCTTTTCCTGGTTACTATGGGCAGCATTCACACTAACCCAGCCCAGTTAATGCTCGGACAAAAAGACAAGGGCAAAGGGGCAGGGAGAATGTATATATAGGGTAATTGAGTCTGATTGGGGGTTTGGGAAACCTGTCCTACCAATTGGGGGGGAGGGGAATACTCTTAGTGTGAATGCTGCCCATAGTAACCAGGAAAAGAAAATTTCGGTAAGTATGAAGTTAAATTTTCTCTTATCTCGTAAAAACTCATGGATGAGATTCAATTTGAGATACAATTCAGTTCAGAAAAGCTTATCTCAAAGTTTATCATGTTAAAAACTCATTGGAAAAAAGCTGGAAAATTTTTCATGTGATTTTTCATGTGATAAACCATGATATAACTTCCCCACCTGAGGTTTGCATTTTAGCCGGTTGGAAGGAATCAAGGGATGTTGTAGCAAAGATTTATTGTGGGCAACAAAACGTGTGTCACAGCCCTTAAGTGTAATATTCAATAATACTCACATCTCTCACTTTGCTGACTCCTATCTTATGCATCACACCTTGTATCTCAGACCCCTCTCATCCTTACATCCTGTATCAATTAGTATTTGTGTGTCATCTGTATTTCACATAAGAGGAAAATGGTAAAAAATGAAGAAAGTTTGAAGAGCCAAACTGTGGAATATGGCTTTCAATTGCTTTTCCTGGGCCTCTTCTCTTGCCCCTGCCAATATTTTTATATTATCCAGTGATTTTGTTCACCTCAGCAATGGGTTATATAATGATGTCAAATCTCCCCATAATGGCAGTAACTTCCTGATGTGCAGGATGAATAAACCATGCCCCGTGCAGTAGTCATAATGAATCATATTCAGTAGGTAACCTTTTGGATTATTATAATTTAACTGAAAATTACATTTTAATAGATGCTTTGATTTATTTATATCATGTTCTAAATGTTAGCATTGCCAGCTAAAGCAAGGGGAAGAAATAGATCTCCCAATATAACCTTTTTATAATCCTTTTTCATAACATTAAAGTTTACTGTTAAGCACATAAAGCAGCTATAATATAGCCCAAAGGTTATTCGTTTCCGCCACTTATTAGAAAAATGAACAACTGTTTACTATTTTACTTTGGTTTTAAATGACCATGGCACATAATTATTAAATAAGCCTTGTATTTTGAAGTGCTGTTCATAGCTTAATTTTAAGCAGCTCAAACTAAGAAATGCTGCCTAAATGAATTCTTGAAAATTCTGTATTCCCTTTTATCCCTTAAGAGGGAATAAAATATTTTCTACTCTGTTAAAAATGTATGAGCCTAAGCTATCCCTTCTAAATATCCATTAGGAACAATCAATATGTGTAAAAAACAGAACCCTGGCTTTTCTATCAAATAACAACCAAAGCATTACAAATGGCAGAAATTGGCCCTAGCAACAAAATATTCTCATTTAAAGTGGTAGGTTTTTCTGTCAGTCAAAGCCCGCTCCTTGCTATTGCTTTGTAAAAAAAATGACCTTCCTAAAGAAGAAGAACCTGATGCAAGGCAGTGATTAGAGCGCGTTCTCATTCTGTTTCCCCTTATTCTCTATAATGCTATTCACGTTGCAGATAGAAAGTTCCCCTGAGGGATCATTGGGTGATCTTTTGCAATGGTAAAGGCAATTGTCATGCTGCTGAAGTGTCACATAAAGGTTAATTCAGTAAAGACTTAAAATGTATAAATGGCATGGTTTGGAAAACTAAGGTAAGTTGAACAGTACACATGATGCAATGAAGGTTTCACATTTCTTTTGCCAGGTATTTTTGGTAACTCCAGATAGTTAAATAGCAGTGAGGTTAAAGCATTGTGGGTACATGTATGTGTTCAGCACCAATCATCCATCTTACTTTTCCCCTCACTGGAGCTGTGGCCTGACACTGTACTATGTAACTTTTCTGGACTTGCTTGGAAATACTGGCAAACCACATCAAATATTAATAGAGCGTCTCCAGCAGAATCCAACATTGAAATCTATTTTTTAAAAGCACAAACAGATATTTTTGTTTTTTTATTTTGAAATTTCACATGGGGCTGGTCATATTCTTCATTTCCCAGGGTGCCACAGCCATGTGACCTGTGCTCTGATATTACCCCCCTCCCTCCCCCCCCCCCAGCCGATCAGCATAACAATGGGATTATGTTTGTGAAGATTCTCATTCATCCAGGACATGGTATATCTGTAGTAATAAGTCAAATCAACTGGACTTGCTGTGTTTTTCTTGAAGACATTTCACCAGTCATCCAACAGGCTTTCCCACAAGTCATTCTGAACTGAGAAAGTCAGTTGGATAACCGGCGAAATGTCTTCAAGAAAAACACAGCAAGTCCAGTTGATTTGACTTTTTACTACAGATAGAACAACGGGAAGTTAGCAAGATAGCAGCTCCCAGTACATATCAGAATAGCACTCAATAGTAAGAAATCCAAGTCCGGCTTGGGACTTCTCCAGTTACATTGAGTAAGAGAAACAATAGGTTACCTGAAAGCAGTTCTAATTTGTAGCGCTGGCTCCTTCTGAAAGCTCAGAATCAGGCACAATGCACTGAGATGGCCCCTACACACCATTATACATTTGTTGGTTCAGGAATAAAATTTTGAATTGTGGAGTGAATTATTTGCTATGTAAACAGTGTCATTTAGAAATAAAAAGTTCAACATAAAAACCATTAAATAATCCCTACTAGCTCTACTAGGCACAGCATGCAGTTATATTGTATCCCAGACATTCACAGGGCCTTTGCAGTTTGAGAGGAACATACAATTTAACACACTTTCTGCTGTAACCGGATCTCCACAGGATGTTAATTAACAAGCGATAACCTGAAGTACCTTACCTTACTTTGCTAAAAGATTGATGTATGCATAAAGGGGCTTTGACTAGTAAAGCATAAAGGAATCTACCTCCACCTTAACAACACTTCTCAGTTAACCCCTATGCTTTTCCTGGGGACTGCCTTACTGCCATACAGCCTGTTCCAATAGAGGGCTGCTCATTGGCTATTGCTGGGATGACTTGCGCCTCTGCAGCTTCCCTTCAATATGATGCACATACACACATATGTTATTGTTATCTGTTTCCCTGTGTATACTGCGTATAATACTATATGGTAGTATGTATTGTGGTGAGATCAGTTCTTCTCCTGCTGATCACATGTGGCCACGTGCCCCATCCATTATGTCATTGCTTCCAGGACAGAAACAAACAGGTCATTTATTGGATATTCATTCCAGTTGCAAAATATTCCCAGGATCTTTAACTTGATGCTCGTCGATTATTTGTTTCGATGATTAGGGGAATAACTCTGTGTCCCAGTTGCAGACATGTCCCCAGTGACTGATGTGATAAGCAGCATCACTAAATAGGCTTGCATTGCCAATTGATGCTAGGATATTAACCCTTTCACTTAACTAGTACCTTTACCACTTTCTCATAATAAATGCAACACAACAGATATTTGAGTATGTTAGTTATACAGTATGGCAAATTGAGAAATTGAGAGCTTATATAGTGTAGTAATTTCAATCATTCAAATCAACACCCAGTTTTTTTTTTAATTAATTGTTTATTGCATTTTAATTATGTAGAAAGAAATACAGGAGAAAAGCAAAAAAAAAAGAGGATATTATAACAGTGGAAACATAACATACATAGTAATAAGAAAAATAGGAACAAATGATCAAATGTTTAGGAGGTCATACCATTCAGACAACCATAGGCTCCAGTCATATTATGCATGACTTATATCCCCTTACACTGTCCACATAATCCCAATTTAACCAGACATTATGGAAATTCGCTATAGTTTTATGTTTGAGAGCAGTGAGATTGTCCATTCTACATGTGTACAAAAAATTCTAGTTCTGTAGAAGGTATATTCTTTTTCCACGCTTTTTCAATTGCCCCTCTAGATGCTGTTAGAATGTTATTTATTAGGAAATACTATTTATTAGTATCTCCTAGTATGCAGATACTGTAAGTGGGTCCCAGAGAATATCTATAAAATTGACTTTTCACAGTCAACATTGTACTGTATCCCAAAATTGTGTTAGTAGGAACAGAACTTTACTAACTTCATTACAACGCCATTACAACTCCTACCAAGAACTACTCTTCTCCCCTAGCAATATAGGAAAGTAAGTACACAAGAACATCTACTGGCCAGATGTATAAACATCTGCTTCACTCCATCTCTTTGCTATCAGCCTAGTACTCTCTTAATCCCCATGTGGGTGTTTTTGGGATAATATGACTTAAAGGAGAAGGAAAGTCATTTTGGCATTTTACTGCCAATAGATTTGCCACATTAGTGCCACCTAGAACTATATATTTATTCTGCAGAAAGCATTACCATACCTGAGTAAACAGCATTCTCGTGGGAGGGGGAACAGGAGAGGGGAGAGAGGAGAGAACTGCGCAGACTCTGGCCACAGGAATTAAGGATGTTTCTGAGAGAGGAAGTCAGACGCTGGAACATCATGTTTACAAAAAAAGAGACAAGAAATCCTGTGTTTATTTTGATAGAGAACCCAGAGCAGCTTTTCTGTGAGTGCTTATGGCTGTATTTATATAGACCTTTCTGATAAAGCTTACTTAGTTTTTACCTTTCCTTCTCCTTTAAGCCCTGGTGGCATAAAAGACTGAGGAGAAAAGCAGTGTTAAGGAGAGAATGCTAAAACCTGTATGTACTGCACATGGCAGTATTCATGAGGAAAGCATTTTGGAGTTTATTTGGCTCCAGTACCTACATTAACCCAGAGCATATTTGTTAGATGTCAATCTAAGCCAATGTGTACAGAAACCTGCTGCTTATAATGTTCTTCAAGGCTTTTTTTTAAGATGACAAATCCTAATTAACACCCTGGCTTCCTTAATGTTCAAGGCATTCATAAATCAGTAAAATGTGTTCATCTCCTCCAGGCAGACACGGCAATGGCAGCACTTCTGAGGCTCCCTGTCTAGGTGAAAACTGGAAATGTAACATTTGTTAATCAGTATAAGAAAGAAAGCCAGTTGAGGCAATCTGCTAATGTCTTGACTTTTTGCGATATTTGCAGTTAAAACTGTGATTGAACTGCCATATTTTATAGTTAGGTTTTTAAAAAAGTAAATTTACTGTTTTGTTCTGCGTATCTCTGTATTTATTCGTTGCAGTAGGAAGCTAGGCAAGATATATTTATGTATATATGAACTATGAAACAATAATATACTTTGGTATCCACGTTCATTTACAGAAACACATGGTCTGAATGTGGGCAGCTTAGTAGGAATGCTTTCAGCTTGGACTCCAAGTGGCCACACATTTTACTATGGGTGTAAGAGCATTGATTTCCACTTTTATATCAATAACAGTCTTAGCTGTGAGCATGCCTTAGGAATGGTGGTACCCAATTGAAGGGACACTAAACCTTCTGCACTGCACTGCTCAACCAAACTTGACTCAGCTGTTGCTGGACTACAAATTCCAGAATAATGTAACATATAGTGAAAGGTGAGGCATGCTGGGAACTGTAGTCCAGCAACATCAGGGTTGTATTCTTAAAGCAATATAAGAATATAAAACGTATCCCCAAATCTCCAGGGCCAGCAGCTGCATTAAAAGAAATCCTCCAATGAGAATCCCAGGTGATCTGTGTAAATCTGGCTCCCTGTTCTTTGTTCCTGCAATTGGAGCTGGGCGCATTAAGCACAGTTTCCCAGCACTGAATAAATCTTTCCTTTATCCCCATGTCTGATTCCTGTGTCATATAATGAAGGGAAAAAAGCCAAAATTACCTCTATATGTAAGATAACAGCAAGATGCCTAAAATAGTGCTATGAATCCACATTCTCATTGGTCACATCTCTTGCACTTATAATGAGATTTTTTAAAAGTAGAATTCTCATTGGTGAATTTCCTTGCATCTATAATTATGTTTTTTGGCAACTTCTATAGCAAAACTAGGCGAGTGGAACAGTGCTAGCATTCTGAAAAAAGAAGGAGTTATTCCTTGGCTTGGCTTTGGATGGTTTCTAAAGCCAAAGGTCAAAGATGATATGTATGAATGTTGCCAACCATATCTGTACAGTAGTTAAAATGGAGTCTCCTCCACATGAAAGCCAGGGGGAAAGGGAAATAGAATCATGTATTTCCTTTGTATCTTGTTAATGACTGCCATTATGGTAGACTACTATTACCCATTGCCAGCAAATTAAAATGTCTACCTTTGTTCATTTTTGTTGGACCTATTGATGCAGCCCACAGCCATAATCCTGAAACCTGTTCAGGGTGTTGGGAACACCTTGATTCCCCTGTGTCAGACACTTGTGTGCCATCTGACAGATTGCATGAATTCATCGGAGCTTCCTGCAATTACTCACAAGTGTATGGAGCTTGTTTATGCACAAGTACCTTTAATGAAAGCTGTCAGTGCACATAATAATTGTGTCCACTTTTGTGCCACTGCACTCGAAGCTGCGATGCTAAATGAACCCTATAATTTTATGTTTACACTTGATAACCTGTCTCCTCTTGCAAACATAAATAGCTGTTCTAATAATTGGATAAATGGTTTGTTTTTATATTAAGACACAATTTATGAGATTAAAATTTAACTTTGGAAAAAGCATTTGTTTGGAAGACACATTGAAAGCCTAATGAGCATAATTTCCACATAATGGGATTAACAACTTGTGCCAATTAGAACAGGACTGGATCACAGTTCTGTGCATATTATCATAACAGTCCAGCCTTGGTCCAATATGCATTCTGTAATTGTAAATGCTCATTTGCACTGATGATACTTTCCCCTCAGTTTTGACCTGGTTGAGAAAATGCACACTCAGAGAAACTATCCTTGTTGCAGTTTTTTCAAACAGTGGGGCTTAGTATAATGTCAAGGAGGGTGCAGATATAAAGATAATAGCTGCCAGGAGTTTTAAAAAAGAAACAATAGAGCGATTTTATTGCAGATGACATGGTAGAATTTGTCAATCCATTCTCAGGAATTTGACAGTGCGGTGGAAATGTAAGTAATTTATGGAGCTGTTGGCACATCATCTGGGACCTTTACAAGGATTGGTTATTTCCTCAACCTTAACCATTTGAAGGAGGCATATAATCAGTCTTAGAAATTGCTGTCAGTGCTACAGCTCGGTGTTTTAGTTTACTAGATACAGCTCAGCGTTGCACACATACATGAAAATAATTGACGCTTGTGGGAATAACCAGTCAAAATAGCAAAAGTCACAGAACAGGGTGCGATTTGTCAGGAATATGTTCCAACTAAAGCATACAATGTTTTTGCACCAATGACTAAAATAACAGTCAGAATGCAGAAAAAAACACCTTTGCAAAAATGTATTGAAAACTAGGGAAATCTCTATAAAAAAGACCTGCTAAGCTAAGGGTTTTAATTCAGATAGTCAGGCAGATACATGTCAGGGAATAATGCAGCTCTGACTGTAACAGGAAGTAGTGTGGGAGTAAAAGATGGAATTTTGACCATTAATTGGCTGATGTGACCTAACATTTATGTGTGCCTTGGTTTGTATGTGTGCACCGTGTATCATATGATCACTGGGGGCGTCCCTTAGTACCTAAAATGTAAATTTTACATTTAGGATTACCCAATAGCACATATTACTAAAAAAGTATATTTATATAAAAATGGTTTATTTAGATAAAGCATGGTTGTACATATGAGCTGTTTCATGCATATATTTTTACCAACATTGTTCAGGAGTATAGTTTTCCCTAAATAAGATTAAAAGAACAAATGTAGGTGTAGAAATGTTGTGCATTATATTTGGGGTTTCTGTACCATCCCAAGGCAGCCACAGCCCTTTAGCTGGGAAGATCTGTTCCTCCAAATATGCCCCCATATTCATTTTAAGGTTTAGTTCTCCTTTAATAATAAGCTCATTTGCTCGCCAGCTAGAACACAGATGCAAATATAAGAAGTATGCAAAAAGTTCCAAAAAAATGCATAATGCTTTCCATTGTAGAAAATGCTTTCCTTGTTGAAGCATAATGGGGAAAAAGTCTGGTCAGTCTGTTCCTGACTGACTACATTGTTATGTTGTGTTTCCAGTTTTAATGTGGCCACCATACTGCCACACTGTGTGGGAATGTTTGATGCAGGGAAAAATAGACAGACCATTCTATGATCCTATTGGATTGCGGCTATCCACCAAACCTGCACCTCATGGGCTATTGGCCTGGTGGAATGAAACAATACTAAGATGGTCACTAATACAAAGAAGCAACAGGCCCACCTTATCCACAAAATAAACTTGGTGCTCGCTTGCTTTGATGTGTTTTGCACAAAAGCACTTTCTGTACTAAAAAACTGTTGAGTCTCAAAGTTCTGACATGCTGTTTGGAATTGTGCCTATTAAAGCTCTTATAGTTCCCCCGTATAAATATTGAAGTAAGCATTATAGTGAAAGTGAAGACTTTTTTTCAATACTGTGCAACATGTATTATTGCTTATTATAGGCCATTAAATACCCTAGTAAATTGACTACTTTATGTACTAGCAGACTCTGTCAACAGCAAATCAGCTTGAGAGACATTTTTATGCACAATATTTCAGCACTGTTGAGAGAATATAAAGGCACTTGATACAGCTCTTGCACCTGTTGTATATGAATAAACTGGATCTGTTAGTGTAACCTCACACAGGAGCTTTTTCATGGGCTCAACAAACAGTAAACACAATCCTGGGCAACATTTTAGCACACTGCCTTTCTCTACAGCATGATTTTCTGGCATGAAAGGAGCTGCAACCCTATCACCCAACACTTTCTCTACTTGTAATTGGGGCAATGGGGGATATATTTATTAAAGAATGAAAATTAAATCCCCCAATTTACCTTGGAGGAACTCACCAGCAGACTCTCTGATAAAGATGCTCCTAGGCTGGAACACAGTGCTAGGGTCACACTGAGAGGCAATCATAGCAATTAGTGTAGGTGTTTGCTAATGAACCAGCAGGCATTCGGGTTTTGTATCCCTCAAAAATAGAAGGAAACACAATAACAAATACAGGGGCCAACTCACTAAAGGTCATTAAAGCTTATTGCATACTTTTTTTGCGTTAAAAAGTGTGCGAAAATTAAGTACGGATTCATCAAAGTCATTTCGCATATCGAATGTGCAAAAAACGCATTATTGCAAAGCGTTATTTTATTTTTATCGCATTGAGGTAATTATCGTATACAAATAATACTAACGCATAATTCACAAATACATATGAAGCGTTAAACGCGCAAAATATTGCATTAATCTGTTATTAACACCTACTTGGGGCAGGCAGTACTTAAAGGAGAAAGAAAGGCAAAGTCACTTGGGGGTGCCAAAATGTTAGGCACCCCCAAGTGACTTTAATCGCCTACCTTGTACCCTGGGCTGGTGCCCCTGTTAGGAGAGAACAGCAGGTGGAATTTGCGAGGCTCCTTCTACGTGTTGCACCTACAGGCGCTAGTTATATTCTGCTCCAACCTTATTGATGCTGCCTGCACTGGCGCACCCACATCGACAGAGCTGCAACTTGTACCCAGGCGCACCTATATTTATGCAAAATTGCAGTAAGTAGCAGTGCACAGTATTTATGCTGATCATAATTATTGAATGGGTTTTAATTACATCCTTCCACTTGCTAATTACTTTTGTTGTTTGCGTTTATTGTTTATTTTTTTATACTGAGGACAAAGAGCTGTGCCATTTCAACTGTTGCTGACCCCCCCCCCCCCCCGGAATTAGGCAGGTTGGGTAACCTTATTCGTTCCATTTAACACAGGCCATTGTATTCAGTCATGAAATCAAGCATTAAAAATGGCTAATAATTTAAGTAGAGGGACTCAGTAAAAAAGCGATTCCTGTTTGATTGTACATCAGAGCTTTTATGTTCTATTTCTGTATATTGATCATCCTGGCATATTTACTGCAATAGCTGCACACTAATCTGCTTTCTGTCACTGCAATATAACAATATAATAATAAAATCCTTATGCTTTAGTGGCTTTATGTCTTCAAGACGTGTCATGTACAAAAGAAAACAGGGTTACTGACAAATAAAATTAGTCACAAAAAGCATATGTACACATTTTGTAAGTAAACATTTCTAAGTAATTGCCTGGAGCTGTACAGAGAGTGGGAAAGTAGAGAAATATAACAGAGAACTGAGCAGGAACATGTATTTTGATGGTGTCATTAGAAGTGAAGCATATTCCAAATGAGGCAAATGCATCTATATGAGTGATTAACTAGATGTGGGAAATAATCAGTGTACTTAGTGTTTACCTGGATTGCTCTCTATGATGAGGCATACGCTGGGTACTGAAAACCTGTAACCCTTAAAAGTTTCTTTTTAGAACTGTTTCAGCTTTTGAATAAAACAGAGCTTTGCCTTCAGCTGCCTTCTTGTCATTACAGAACCATATCTCCCCTACAAGTAAAAGGCTAGGAAAAAGTCTACATCCCTGCAAAAAAAAATAATGTGCAAAGGTTGTGATGAAGTACAAATGTGAAATGCAGATTTGGGTAGGCTAGGGGCAGATTCATTCAAATGTGAGTTTAGAGCTTAATATATAAAAACATACCCATGTTATATTCATTCTTTTGGTACAGGTATAAGACCCATTATCCAGAATGCTCGGGACCAAGGGTATACCGTAATTTGGATCTCCATACCTAAAGTCTACTAAAAAATCAATAAAACATTAATTAAACCAATAAGGATTTTTTATATCTTAGTTGGGATCAATTACAAGGTACAGTTTTATTTCTAAATAGAAAAAGGAAACCAGTTTTAAAATTCTGAATTATTTGATTAAAATGGAGTCTATGGGAGACGGGCTTTCCGTAATTCGGAGCTTTCTGGATAACGGGTTTCTGGATAAGGGAGTTTTTATGTATTAAGCTCTAAACTCAAACTTTGATAAATCTGCCCCATAGACTATTTTGCTTTTTTGTCTTTAGGTGTGTTTACTAAGATCGGAGATAAATATCTCCGGTGATGTTGCCCATAGCAACCAATCAGAAATAAGATTTCAACAGTCACCTCCAAGTTAGAAATAAAGCAAAGCCCAATTGGTTGCTACAGGCAACATCAACAGTGATATTTAACTCCATTCTTAGTAAACACAGTCTTTTAAAATATTTTTGTCCCTGTTGTTTTACTTATGAAGTGGAATTGGGCCAAATTTCACTAAATGGGAGCTTTCTTTTTGCGCCAAACGAATTCTTCTTGAGCAGAATGGAGGTACAAGGGGGAAGGGGGGAGTAGAGTTTTGTGGAGAGTGGGTCCTTGAGGTGGCGGCCCTAGTGGGCCCTAATAATAGAAAAATACAGTAGTGCCTCCTAGTTAGGTATTAATGGATTCACAGTTTGTGTTTCCAAATAGACAGAATTGAATTAAGCTTTATAAGCACTGAGGAGTTGTGATAAGCAAATTTGTCCCTTTTCACTGTGAAAAAATTAGCAAAATGCCGAAAAATTTGCGAAACGCAGCTATTGTGCGACTTTTTTGATGTGCACCTTTTTTGATACATGTGACTTTTTTTGATGCATGCAACTTATTTTCTTTGATGTGCAAACTATTTTTTTCCACATCAAATTTTTGTGCCTGTTTTGTGAAAAGATCCACCAATCGGGCAACGGGGAAATTCAGCGTGAATCCATGCCTGCTGAAAAAGTTTGCTCATCACTACTGAGGAGCCCTGTACTTATCACTTGCCTGTGGCAGACAATAAAGGTCAGATTTATAAAAAAATTGGGTTGTTATCTTTTTCCAATTAAAAAAAAACTAGTTGGGATTTAAAAATTAAGTACATGATTACACACAATTATACATACTTGGTAAGAGCAGGATATAAATTGCCCAGTCTGTTGTGAGTATTCCTCAATAGAAGACCTAGTTTTCCCTTTTCAGTTTTATGTGATCTGTAAGTTACTGAAAGTATGGCTGCTACAAACAGAAGCTCTAAAATGTATCATTTCCAGTAATATACACAATTTCTACTTAAGGAATGAGAAATCCAGTGCAGATGTTCATGAGCATTGTTTATCAGGATTAGTGCATCTAGGCAATTTCGATTTGGTAGCAAAACAACTGATTACGGTGGCAAATATAGCACAGAATGCAGCTTGAAAATCTTTCTTTTAACATCACACTGATTCTGAGTACAGCTATAAACACAGTATCGGCATTTTCATTCGTTAGTTATAAAGATAATTACATTATAGGTTAAATCCCTTTGGCATTGGAACCAGCTCATGTATATTTCTTCTTGTAACTATTATTTTTCTAGTCACTCATATTCCCTGTGCAAAGTGCATTTTATTGTAACACAATTCTTGGCAAAAATATCTTTTCATCATCTGTCACTCGATCCAAAATTACACAAATTACCGGAGACCTTTCTCTATTTTTGGACTGTTTGATGGAGTAATATGGCAGTGATCACACATTACTGTGTTTTAATGCACTTAACACCAAGCTCTCCTATGGTTGCATCATTGATAATTATGGAAATTATATGTGCTTTTGGTAAAATTGCAGTGTCTTGGTATAAAAGTTCTATCAAATGGGCATTTAGAGAAAAGAAAAAAAAAGGTAAATTTCTTTGAATTTGTTCCAAGAAAAAAAAAACTTACCGTGCCAAAGGGTAATGAATTTAGATAAAAGTAATTTCCTACTAATCAGCTTTGGGCTTTATAGGTACTGAGTTTTTGTACAAAAGAAAAGCAGTGCTTCGTACTCAAGGAGTAGAATGAAAAAAAAAATATCCATGTAATGAAAACCTAACCAGCCTTATCATCAGGCGCCATATAAAAAGTCCACTGAGAGTCTCTCTCCTTGCTGGATACCCGTAAAAGAGATTTTATGTTTTGCTTGGGGAAAGAGGTCATTTGGCACAATTTGCACTCGGAGTGTCTCTGCTTAATTTTTATAACTGAAAAAAAGTTAGATCCTGTAATTAAAGCAAAGCAAACTATCCCCAGCATTTATACAGTATGCATGTTATCAAAATGGAAACCATTCCAAAAATGGTGCTTTAGAGCGTTCTTTGTTTTTTTTTTGGAAGTGCCAGCCTGTCATACTAATCACACAGCTTTTCTCCTTATCCTTCTTTGTGTTAATTCTTATTTGCTGTAATTCTTTTCCTAGTTTTTACAAATGCATGAGTTTCCTCTGTAATCCCCAAAGTGCCTCTAAGAATCTGTTTCCTGATCTGTTTGCTCTGCAATGAAGAAAAATGATGCTTTTTCTTTCTAAATTGAAATTGTGCCTGTAGTGCGTCCTTAATACATAATTTTAACAACGCTGTTGTTTCATACAAAAGGTTTTCCCCTCAGTATTAAGGGAAAACATCTTGATGTTATTAGAGTTGTAACTCTAAATAGTGTTAATGCTTTATTCTTCTGCTGGTACCAAAACATAGCGTGTTGCATCCTGTACAATTGCTACCCAAAAATCTGTCTCCATTCTTATATATATATATATATATATATATATATATATATATAAAATCTGCCATTCTTTACCAATAAATCTTTATAGATTAGCTGGTGAAATTTCACTACACATTCATATATTTTTTCCTGCAAAAATGACCAGATGATGATTTTGCTTGAGGTGATTTTTTGACCGAGGGAATAAAATACAAGCAGTCTGATGAAAATTTCTCTGGCACATTTTTCAACATTTCTAGCCCATACAGAGATTTAATACTCTCCATGAATAACCCAAATATACTTCATGTAACAGACATCTTCCAAAATGCTGTGCATGTGATCAACCAATACAAAAAAATTATATATACATATAATACTTACAGTACCTTTTTAAATCTCTTTCTAATACCCTATCTCCCAGTAGGTGCTTCCCTGGCCTCTCATACTATATGACATTTCTAAGCATCTCTGTTCTTCTCCCTATGTATCTTTCATTCCAAAACTGTGGAGCTTACCAACCCTAAAGTGGGCCTGCAGTGGCTTGGAGACTTGAGAAGAATGCCTATTTTGTTAATATAGTTAGTACTGGAAGTCCAGGTTAAAGGTTAAATAAAGTTGAACCATTACATTATATACCATATATTCTAGGTCTAAAAAAATAACCCAAAATAACAGGTTTGTAACGGTTACCTGTCTTTCTATAGATACCAACAAGTTCAATCAATGTAAATACTACTTTATACCATGATAACAACTATAATAACTGCCATGGATCCTGGAATAAATATTCTGATCACAAATAGTAGCTTACTACTACATTTAAAAATGTATTATATCATTATTGTAAGTGAATTACAAACAGGGTATAAATGTGCTATAGAAGGAAAAACAAAATAAAGATGTGGCATAAATATATGATGCGCCATAACCGTTGCAGCACAGCGTTAATCAATATAATCCCTGATTGTATTTGATGGTTGGTTATATATATATATAGATGGAGAGTGCCTGAGTTGTGCTGATTTCTATGTTAAGGACATTTGAAAAAAATAAAAAAATAACATCATTTTATTTTGAATTATTTGTCTACAGGAGACTAGTGATGAGCGAATCTGTTCCGTTTCGCTTCGCCGAAAAATTCGCGAATCTTTAAAAAGATCCGCGAAACGGCGAAAAATTTGCAAAACGGCGAAAATGTCGTGCGCCAAAAAAAATTTGTCACCCGCGGCTATTATTTTGTCGCGTGGCTATTGTTTCGTCGCCCGCAGCTATTATTTTGTCGCACGGCTATTGTTTTGTCGCCCACGGCTATTATTTTGTCGCGCGGCTATTGTTTCGTCGCCCGCAGCTATTATTTTGTCGCGCGGCTATTGTTTCGTCGCCCCCGGCTATTATTTTGTCGCGCGGCTATTGTTTAGTCGCACGCGGCTATTGTTTTGTCGCCCGCGGCTATTATTTTGTCGCGCGGCTATTGTTTCGTCGCACGCGGCTATTATTTCATCGCGCGGCTATTATTTCATCGCGCGGCTATTGTTTGGACGTGCGGTGAATTTTTCCGCAGCGAATTTTTTCATCCGTTTCGTGAAACAATCCACCAATGGCGAAACGCGGAAATTCGCCGCGAATCCATGCCTGGCGAAACATTTCGCCCATCACTACAGGAGACAGCTTTTTTTTGGAGCTTTCTGGATTTTCTAGGGTATCTATCTAAAAGAACCTTTTGATTGCCTGTCCAATAGAGCCAGGCATATCCTATGGTTTTTCCTTATGCTTTTGTATAGCTCCAAAATGTCCCCCAAATAAAGGTTTTGAGTCAATTAAAAAATAAGGTGTTTGCATACCTTTTTGAATACCTGTGCAATGATGGATCAGTCACTGGGTTTAACATTTTGGAACAATCGTTTTGGGTTTTTGTTTTTCTTTTCAGCTCATTGGATCATATTGTTGTTCCTTGTTTGGAATTCTGTTAGTTGCTTTAAGCTGCTTTGAAAATGCACACATTAAAATGCTGATTATCAGACCTCTTCTATAGCTAAGAGCTAATTGGCAATCAACATACTATCATTTTTTATTCTTTCTTATTTATATTTACTTTAAATGTAATGTTCTTTTTAATCATTTTTTACACCCCTTCGTATATTTGAAATTATACCACATTAAGCCAGTTGCATTAATTGGGAATACATACAGTATGTTACTATACGTTGAGGCTCAAACATGTATCAAAATATCAATATACTTTGTAGCTGGTATTTGTGAAATAATTGCCTGCTTCTTTTGTGGGCAAGAAAAAGTATAAAAATGTGTGGCCTCACTGAGTAGCTGCCCTAGTCTTTGTAGAGAGCACAACTGAACCTCAAATAAGCTAACAGGCTTATTATCTCCCATTGCTGGATCCCTTCTGTTCTAATATTTTATTTTCTCAAGGTTGAACATTTTAGGAGTGTTCAAGAGCAGGAAGTATGAGCTAGAAGCCAAAATAAATCAGCACATCTAATACAACTATTAGTCTATTATTTAATAAATTACCAGTGATTATAAGATCAATAGACAGTGATTAAAAGGAATGTCACATTGCGTAATGATTTAGTAACAATGGAAATACAACATAAGAAGAAAGTGGAATTCCACCCTGTATATCATGCCAAAGAGGTGTAAAGACAAGACAACAATGAATGGTGCAAGTGATTTCCTCTGGGCAATGCATGGGATGGAGATTAGCTTTATTTTGCAGATGGGCTATGTATGTATGTATGTATGTATGTATGTATATCTTTATTTATAAAGCGCTACTTATGTACGCAGCGCTGTACAGTAGAATACATTAATACAAACAGGGGGTTATTAAGATAAATACAAAGTATTACAATAAGCAAATAAATAAAAGATAGATAGTTGCAATAAGATAAGAGTCAAAGAGACAAGAGGATGGAGGTCTCTGCCCTGTAGAGCTTACAATCTATATATGATTTATCTTCCATTCTTTCTTAGTTAAGCATTTTCATTTACCAGAGTAAGAAAATTATTTCATATTGTTTTGCTATCCTTACTGGATTAGTTGTCATATGGCAGATCTTATAATACTTAAAGGGCACCTATCACCCTCAAATTGTTTCCCCCACCAGAGGTGTGCACCAATAGAGCCCACGCTCCGGTTGGGAAAAAAATTGACTTTTTAAAAAAAAATAGCCCCCACCAGTGCTAGGCTGCCCACACTATGGGGGAGCTCCCAGTGCAGGCAGCCATGTTGTCACACTCACATGAGCATAATGAGCAACTGGCACAACGCGTCCGTTATGCACTTGCATGTAACCGAGAAGGGTGAATTGTATCCGCTGCTCCTACATCAGGGGGATGTGTATAATGTGCGAATATCCCCACACACACAACAAACAACATGGCCACTCCCAGTGCGAGCAGCCTAGCAATGGTGGGGGCTGTATTTTTTTAAAAAAAAAATATTGTTTACCCCAACTGGAATGCGGTGGGGGAGACAATTAGAGGGTGATAGGTGCACTTTAATGAAAGAATGCATCATTTTCATGTCTCTACCAATGGTCTTTTGGTCTTTTTTCAACTCAACTATGTACTATGTAATGTCTCAGATCTCTAGGTCCAAGAACTTAATACTGATCTGGCAGAATGTAGTTTAATGTTTGCGAAAGGAATTCCATACCTTATGTGACCATGATATTTTGAAATGGAAACAGAGGACTGGCTACACCGGGGGTGACTTTGACGCAGTTGGCCAGCTTGAAGTATATTGCAATATATGGGCAAACAATCCCTGTTTTGCTTAAAGGGGAGGGCATTTCTTGGTAGCTTAATGCCCTATATATATTGATAATGGATGAGTGCAGAGGACCTCTTGTTGCTGTCTGTATTAGTTTTGTGATCACAAACTCATTGCACCCCCATCTAATGGTTTGAAATTTAGTGGGGAGCACAACTTTCCCTTTTTTGCAACAGTGGAGCTCACCCCTTACAAGAGCCCGCAAAATTCAGAAGAAATTGTGGCTTTTCCTAAAGACATCTTTTAACATCTAACTTATGGAGTTTTTTTTAATTCTATTTATAGCTAATAATTTTCCAAATACAGTAAAAAAATGAACAATAATGCATTTTTCATAGTTACAAATGTCTCATTGATAACTTGTGTAGCTCTACTTCATTACTTGGATGAGGAAACAAAGTAGGAAGAATTACAATACAATACAAGAATTAATATTTTAAACAAATATACATTTTTACATTATGTTTAATAGAAACAGCCTGGTTCAGTAAACAAATGATGCTGATTTGGTTGATCTAAGTATGTACTGGTTGCCTGTAATGGTGCCATGTCCTCTTATGTTGGAAGAGGTTCCAGTAATTCTCTATACATGTAACAGCACACTTGATTTGAAACAGATATTATGTTTTAGCACATTGGCAATATATTCTATTAAACATTTATCATTTCAGAAACCCCAGACCATACTTTTAATCCGATGCTCTAGTCAAATATAGTTAAATAAAAGAACAACTAAGATAAACCTGCTACCTTATTTGTTATTACTTTCCATAACCTGAAAATAGCAAAGCTCAGAATTGTATTTGCTATATGATATGTTATATAAGATGCTTGCACACTGTGACACTATTTGCTACAGATGAGGAGAGCACAGATTGACAGTATTCTGGCCCAGCATTGTGCAGTGAGAGAGAAAGGCAAAGACCTGGCTCAAAAGTATGCACATCATTTGAGATATGATGGATACAAAGATTTCCCTAGTCACTGCAATATGAAAGTAGTTCTGGGCTGTGCAGAGAACAGCAGTGGAATAGTACTGAGGTTTAACTTAAATTAACTTTTCGGTGTGATTAAACATATTATTTTGGTGGAAGGCTATAGTATCGGTGGCAGTCCTGTGTTTTTACAAATTGAAAAAGAACACAAAAACATTTTAGGCAACAGCCCATATTCAGTTTAGTGAGAAAACGTTATCTTATTGTTTATTACGTTGTGATGTATCAGATTCAATTAGAAGAAAAAAAAATGTTTTATCATGTGATAAACCATGAGATAAGTTTTTCTGAACTGAATTGCATCTCAAATTGAATCTCGCCCATGAGTTTTTACGTGATAAGCCGTTGTCTGGCTGAATTGAATCTGGCCCAATAATTGAGGAGTCACAGGCACACTACAGGAGGAAGGAAGGTAAAACCCCACTATATACTGTATATATGTACAAAAGCAAAGGGATCCACACACACAGGACTTTTGAAAGAGTAACTTTCAACGGTGTTCATTGTTAGAAGTCTTCTCACAATAAACACTGTTACTCTTTCATATGTCCTGTCTATGCGGATCCATTTGCTTTTGTATTAATCTCCTGCCTGGACCTGCACCCAGACTCCTGTGCCTTCAATGAGGTGAGTGCCGACTACTTTTTGACATTTATATTTTTATTTATATATAAAATCACTATTATAAAATAAATGCACTCTTCTTTTTTTAAAAAGATGTTGGTTGTGCTATTTATCTGCAAGTTGTAATGTAATTTCACCTGCACTGATTTTTGTCTGCGGAAAAACAATAGGGGTCATTTACTTAAACCCCTGAAAAAAGTTCAAGAGCACTAAGGGGTCTGGCACACGGGGAGATTAGTCGCCCGCGACAAATCTCCCTTTTCGCAGGCAACTAATCTTCCAGAATTGCCATCCCAATGGCGAAAATGTAAATTGCCGGTGGGATGGCATTGCGGAAATCACGTTGAAATCGCAGAAGTTTCCTCTCAAGGCAACTTCTGCGATTTTGCTGAAATTGCAGTGCTGCGTATGTCATCCCACCAGCGATTTACATTTTCGCCGGTGGGATGGTAATTCGGGGAGATTAGTCACCCGCGAAAAGGGAGATTTGTCACGGATGACTAATCTCCCCGTGTGCCAGAGCCCTAAGGGGTGCAATTCCATTGGTGTATGTGCATTCTTCTGGGGTAATCTAGGTGGCAATGGTAATTTGGGTTCTTAGAACACACCTCTAGTGATGATCGAATTTTTCGCCAGGCATGGATTTGCAGCGAATATCCGTATTTCACCACTGCCGAATTGTTTTGTGAAACTTCGTGAGTGCATAAAAATAGGCGTGGTTGCTCCAAATTGGACGTGGTTGCGTCAAAATAGGTGCAGTCACGTAAAAAGAGTTGTACGTTACAAAAAAGTTGTAGGACAAAAGCATTTCTGGAGTTTTCCGGTGTTTTGCAAATTTTTCTCCGACATCACTACACATCTCCTTAGTCCTGTGTGACAATCAAGTTTGATATATTAAGCGTCTAATTAATACAGATATTATACACAACTTTCACAACTTTGCTACTGAACAAATCACCAACCTAAAGCGGTTGAACTGCTGATTCTCTATTGTCCTCAGCTCACCTTGGGCTTCTATGTAAAGAGAAATCACTGACACCAAAACAGAGTTTACAAAAAATAAGAGTAAAAAGAGTTGAAATGTTCTGCTTATAGGCACACAACTTTGCATTTCAGTAATTATTTTTCTTTTCAATGTCCGCTGCACAGTCAGCACAGGAGCTTAGTAGTTTGACAATTATTTTAAGGATAAACAAACAGCAAATAAAGACATGACTATAATTAGAATATTTTTTCCACTGACACCTTGTTGAAAAAATTTACATTAAATTAATTTTTCTTACTGAGAGTTAAACTGCATTTTTTTTTCTAACTCAGAAAACGAGGAAAAATCCATATTTATAACCTTCACAGTGAACCTCAAATCTTTTTCCATGTGGAACCATGTGTTCGCCTCGACAAGGTTTTCAAAACACAACTTAATGAAAAGGATTTGTAGGCACATCGGCCTGACATGAGCACTGATGCTTTGCAGATCTAAGTGAATGCATTACTGGCACTTGTTTTATGTTGTACTTGATTTTTAAAAATGCCATCCGTTCCAGTTACCATTTAACAACATGCAACATTTATATTCAATTTGTATATGTGTTGTAAAATTATATGACAGAGTTTTATACTCTCTTATATCCTCTTATATTAGTCTTTTTCAAGTATCTAAGCAAGATTTGCAGCATTTGAATTTGTTGTTGAAACAACAGACAGCACAATTAAAAAGATTTGTGGCATTTTGATATAAAGCTGTAGCAGCAGCGACCTGAAGAATAGATTCAAGCGCCCTGTTTTTTGGCATTTATGAAATTAATATTGGCATATTGTGGTTGAATTTTCCTGTCAGTAATCTTGAAGAATAAAATTAAAGATGAAGTTTATTGTCTGGGTTCAAATGTATATTCATGTTATGCTGTGTTCACTGGTCATTCAGCATAAACCCGTTATCCAGAAAGTTCCTAATTATGGAAATTTTATGAAATTTTTTAAAAAGGAATTATTTTCCTCTAGCCCTGAGTGCCATTTTGCTTTTTGTGTATCCACTGGTTTTTGGGAGGGTGCCGATCCCTCCAGCAGTGAGCACCGGGCATTCATATTTGGAGAGCTAGGGTGTGCGGTAAAGGCCTCTGTTGTACCTAATTATGGAAAGGCCATCTCCCATAGACTTCATTATAAGAAAATAATTCTTATTTTTAAAAATGATTTCCTTTTTCTCTGTACTAATAAAACAGAACCTTGTACTTGATCCCAACTAAGAAATAATTCATCCTTATTGGAGGCAAATTGATCCTATTGGGTTTAAATAATGTTTAAATGATTTTTTAGTAGACTTGAGGTATAGAGATCCAAAATACAGAAAGATTCCTTATGCGGAAAGCCCTGGGTCCTGAGCATTCTGGATAACAGGTCCCATACCTGTATCTGAGTATTATAGCGAATCTGTCCCTTTTTGCTTTGGCGAAAAGAATTTGCGAACCACCAATGATGCACGGCAAAAGAATGTGTTGCGAGTGCCATTTTTTTTCATGCACACACCATTTTTTTTTGATACGCACAACATTTGTTTTGACGCACACATTACATTTTTCTACCTGCCGAAAAATTTGGCTCATCACTAATGCTCAGTTCACTCTTTGCTGCCTCATACTGTCAGCTTAATCTCAGCCAGGCACCTACTCTTTGAACAGGAAAAAATAACAGTTGTTTAGGAAACCACATTATTAATATAAGCTGCAGGAATATACAGGGGACCAGAAAAAAATAGCCTGGATTGGCTGAAGGGAGCCTGGGATAGTCTAAAGGAAATGCAGTAGGCAATGGGAATGTGTCTGGAAGATTGCAGGGATGCTCCAGGAATTATAATAATAATGTACAAATGGTAGGAAGTATCACACATGACACATTTGGTGCAGGTGTGTGAGGTGACTACCCCCCTCCCCCCGAATGCCCTAATGTGGCAGGTAGAATTTGGTTTTGGGCGATGGTTGTGTGATTGGAATTGCTGGGTAAAACTATTTGAAATACTTCAACCAGAGACAGTCCTCCTTGCCAGGTTTTATTGTGTTTTTTAGAGGCTTCCCTGCACCATACAGATGTAACTTGTATAGTGAGCTACTCTTGTGTTTGTTTTTAGTAGCTTTTATTAGAGTGAATAATTAAAGCTAAGTTTTAATATTCTTGAGCACTGTGATGCATAAAGAAGGTATAGACTCCCATGTGAACTGGTCTGCTGAAATACCTAAGCAAATCATTTCTTACACCTTCAGAACATGTGATCATAAGTCATTTTAGAGGTTACATATTGATCTCAGACTTATGGTGGTCTAGAAATTGTTATTGTAACAGTACTCTTAGACTGGTGTTCCAGGGGTTGAAGTAATACTAATGGTAGGCAGTACAGTATAATACATGAAACATTTATTTGGTGCAGATAAATAATAGTTTTGGTATCCAATATTCAAAACAAATCAACCATATTAAAAGAATAGAGGTACCTCAGTGCTCCCTGGTTGCTAATCTCCTCCAGCCAAATGTTCAAATTTCAACTCTCAAAAATTGAAAAATAGCTTTTGCTGATACAAGTCCCACTGTCTTCTACATGAACTGGCCAGATTTTATATGCTTAAAGGAGAAGGACAGGTACAAACTAAGTAAGCTTTATCAGAAAGGTCTGTGTAAATACAGCCAGAAGCACTCACAGAAACACTCTATCAAAAGAAACACAGGATTTCTTGTCTCCTTTTTTGGGAACATGTTCTTCTATATCAGACTTCCTCTCTTTTAGGGCTCCTTCAGGTTTGGGGCTTGAGTCTGCTCAGTTCTCTCCTCTCTCTCTCCCCCTCCCACAATCACAGGGGTTTATATAATAACTTAAGCTGGCCAAACACATGGCGATTTTCGATCTTTTGTGCGACCATCAGTTGTACGAAAGATCGCTCCAACCCTTCACTGACGTTCAGGGCTGAATCGTCAGATATGGAGGTAGAAACAATAGGATTCAGCCCTGAACATAGATTTTGCTCGGGCGCCTTCAATGGCGCTCAATCAAAATCTTCTAACCCACCCAATCGGCAAGTAGTCCAATATCTGCAGCCTTTTGTGATATCGGTCGCCTCGCCGAGTTGCCATACACGCACTGAATATCATACGAAAGCTTTAAGCTGATCATCTGTGGCTGGTCTCTTTACTTGTGTCATTATCCCATGTTTTCCTTTATCAGTGGAAATGTTTTTTTAAGTCACCAATGAAGATTTTGAATTCTTTAATTTAGCAAGGGCTACTTCCAAGACCCTTTTTGAGCTAGTCTAAGATATAAATCATAAAGCAATTCCTCAGCTTTGAGAATGTACTTACTGGAGCACAAACCATGATTGTGTTCATACACATTCATTAGAGTCCCTGTATTAGCCTCCGTTTAACTAATAGCTTATTTACCTTCATTCATGCTGTGACCTTGAGTATAGTAAGCATGGAATGTGTGCTCAGAACTCTGAATAGATTGCTTTTGTATATTGAAATCATTTCTACACAGGGATATCCAGTTCATTGACCTCTGGATTCTGTATTTTGCATAAGAGTCAGCTAGGTGTGGAGGTAAGCTAATGTATTACTCTTTCATGGTTAGGTCTTAAAACAAGTAGTAAGCAGCATTAAACCCTAGGTTACAGCTACTGTAGCTAAGCATAAACTCGATACAGATTTTGTAAGTGTTAATTAAAATGACAAATCCATTAAAATGGACCTTGTTTCAATCAGTTAAACTTCTGACAGACTAAAGAGTGACTATTGTACATATAATCATTACATCTCAATTTTATGTTCTAATTATTGTGGCTCAGTTCCTGTTGTTAATATTTAATGGATCATTAACATCCAACAATACACTGCAATATTTCCTACCCCACATTTAGAGCCATTGTATAATTGCTATTTATTTGCTAAGCCATTTGTTTAAAAAAATGGGGGACATCACCAAACACAGCCATTGTAGACTGACACTATACTGGCATTATGAGTTTTTTTTTTAGTTGCCGTGATTAGTTGCCACAATGACTTTAAAAAAATTAATTAAAAGTTACTGTGACTATTTGCCCCATGTGTCTTTGGCCCTTGCTGCTGTGCTGCAAATTGGAGTGATATCACCCCCCCCCCCCAGCAGCAGATCAGCAGAACAATGGGCAGGTAACAAGATAAAAGCTCCCTGACACCTGTACTGCTAAAAATGCTCTAGAGGTAGATAAGAGAATAGCAGTCAGTAATATAACACTCAAATCTGGCCATGGCTCCTCTAGTTACATTGAGCAGGAGAAACAATAGCTTATCTGAAAGCAGTTATTCAACTGGAATGAATTATTTGAATTTATGTCCACAGTTTAATTCAGTAATACAACTATACCATAAACATCATGACGTGTAATTTACAAGGTGAGTTGGAAGGTGCAAAACACCTTGTTTCTTGCCCACAGTCTATCTTGGCAGCACTATGCTCTGCTCTTGCAGTTTTGTGCCCATGGCTGTCATAGTGCTTATGTTGGTCTACATTTTAATTCCAGCAAGCATTCTCCTTACATAGTCAAGGGGGCTGATTTACTAACCCACGAATCCGAATCCGAACTGGAAAAATTCTGATTGGAAAACGAACATTTTGCGACTTTTTCGTATCTTTTGCGATTTTTTCGTCGCCGTTACGACTTTTCGTAAATTGTCGCGACTTTTTCGTAACCATTACGACTTGCACGAATTGTCGCGACTTTTTCGTAGCCATTACGGTTTGCTCGTATCTTGTCGCGACTTTTTCGTATTGAGCGCTTGTAAACTGCGGGCAAAACTTTCAGACTTAGCATGATTTTGGAAGCCTCCCATAGGGCTCAATGGCACTCTGCAGCTCCAACCTGGCCCAAGGAAAGTCTCCCATAGGGCTCAATGGCACTCTGCAGCTCCAACCCGGCCCAAAGAAAGTCTCCCATAGGGCTCAATGGCACTCTGCAGCTCCAACCTGGCCCAAGGAAAGTCTCCTATAGGGCTCAATGGCACTCTGCAGCTCCAACCTGGCCCAAGGAAAGTCTCCCATAGGGCTCAATGGCACTCTGCAGCTCCAACCCGGCCCAAGGAAAGTCTCCCATAGGGCTCAATGGCACTCTGCAGCTCCAACCCGGCCCAAGGAAAGTCTCCCATAGGGCTCAATGGCACTCTGCAGCTCCAACCTGGCCCAAGTAAAGTCTCCCATAGGGCTCAATGGCACTCTGCAGCTCCAACCTGGCCCAAGGAAAGTCTCCCATAGGGCTCAATGGCACTCTGCAGCTCCAACCTGGCCCAAGGAAAGTCTCCCATAGGACTCAATGGCACTCTGCAGCTCCAACCTGGCCCAAGGAAAGCCTCCCATAGGGCTCAATGGCACTCTGCAGCTCCAACCTGGCCCAAGGAAAGTCTCCCATAGGGCTCAATGGCACTCTGCAGCTCCAACCTGGCCCAAGGAAAGCCTCCCATAGGGCTCAATGGCACTCTGCAGCTCCAACCTGGCCCAAGGAAAGTCTCCCATAGGGCTCAATGGCACTCTGCAGCTCCAACCTGGCCCAAGGAAAGTCTCCCATAGGACTCAATGGCACTCTGCAGCTCCAACCTGGCCCAAGGAAAGTCTCCCATAGGGCTCAATGGAACTCTGCAGCTCCAACCTGGCCCGAGTTAAGTCTGCCATAGGGCTCAATGGCACTCTGCAGCTCCAACCCGGCCCAAGGAAAGCCTCCCATAGGGCTCAATGGCACTCTGCAGCTCCAACCTGGCCCAAGAAAAGTCACGATACGGAAGCTTGAATGAATCCGAAACTTTCGTACTCGGCGCGAAGGCTACGAAAAAGTTGCGACAATTCGCGCAAGTCGTAGCGCTACGAAAAAGTTGCGACAATTTCCAAAAAAATCGCAAAATACCGATCATTACGAAAAAAACGCATTCGGACGCCTTCAGACCGTTTGTGGATTAGTAAATGTGCCCCAAGGTGTTGTCTTACTTAAGACATGGAATACATTTAATGATTTCGCTAAATTACCACTGGTACAATATTTGTGTGGATACACATTAAACGTTGTACATTAGATTTATTTTGGTTGGTAATTCTACATGGGATTCTTGAGGATTCATTTGATGCCTTTGTGGCCAGGTGTAACAGCAAGCATGGATGGCATTTAGATCTCTTTTCAAAAAGTCTGGTCTTTCTAATGTATATAGGATGAATAATTCCTTACTCATATAACTGTCAAATTCATTTTAATAGATAATAGGTTTGGTAGATTTCTACTTAACATAGAAACATATTTTTCAAAAATTTCCCTCTTTCTCTTTTCTTACTTTTGAAGATGGAGTACAGAGTTCTTCTATCCTTCTACTGCTTCTGGTTTCTCCTTTAGCATAATTCACAGTCCCCAGGCAAATTAGCTCAGCTCTACATCTGCAAGTCTGTCCCGGAGATCCCAGAACCCACCCTGTGACTAGGGAAGCCACCTGTACAAAAATGATTGTTAAGAGTAGATGAGGCTTAAGTTGCTATACTAATGATCATAAAACATAAGCTGTAATTGAATAGATCATTTAATCAATTGGATACTAAATGTTAGATAATGTAGCCATAGTGGTTTCATGGCTTAAAGAGGAACACCACCCAAACACAACTTAACCTTTTTGAAAATTAACCTTAATTTCAACTTTACAATATACATTAATAGTGATAAGCAAATCTGTCCCGTTTCGCTTCGCCATAAAATTCGCGAAATGGCAAGAAAACTTGCGAAACAGCAAAAAATTTGTGAAACGCATCTGGCGCGAGATTTTTTTTGTCACCCGCATCTTTTTTGTTGCCCGCATCTATTTTCTGTCGCCTGCACTTTTTTGACGCGACCGCGCCTTTTTCTGAAGCAAAAACAGTTATCTAGGCATAATCCCCTGTTCTACTGCTGATCTGGCTGACTGCTTTGAGACTCTAAAAAAAAAAAAGATTAACAGTAGTTGACTGTCCTCAGTCTGCCTTCAACCCGCATCCTCCAAATCCCACAATTCCCTGCACATGTGATTTCAACAAGGAAAGTAATAGTCATAGTGTAATGCATTGTGGGTTATGTAGTTCCTGCATGCTGTCAGTAAGCTGCGGAGAAATTGTTACAATTTATAACATCAATGTTTTAGTACCTTCTCCCCTGCCAGGATTTCAAATGATGCAGATAGAGAAGAACTGTTTTACAGCATATAAAAATGGTATTTATTCATACTTGTTGAGGGAACTGATTACAGTGATAGGTATATTAGGTTTGGAAGACGAAATTCCCCTTTAAAATATTTTGGTTAAACCAACTCCTGGTAACAACTTACGTTTGTGAAAATTTATGTTGTAGATTTAAACACTTGCGATATAAATCTGCAAAGCTTCGTAAAGAAAATACTAATTGCAATCAGAGTTTGAAAATTACAAGCCGGGTAAAGGTTGATAATAAACTTCAGAGTGAGAACAGTTTTAGAAATCATAGCAAAGGAACAGGTTTGATTTTGATGAGAAGCTAAAGCTATTTCCAAAGGGATGGGAAATATTTCATTAATTATGCATTCTTTTATATTCTTCTGAAAAGGCAAGCATTGACTTGCTAACTTCTTGATTAGAACATTGCACTTTACTTCTAAATGACTAAAACCTTTGCAGATATGATCCATTATGCTCAGCTGGGTTTTTCCATAATTTGTCAATCTTGCATTCACACCGACAGGCTTCTGAAATTGCCACAAATGTTATTTTAATTAAGCAGGGCATATATTATTGTTTTGTTTGAAAGAGAACCCAACGCATCAAATGATACCATTGCTTAGACGTTAAATATTTACATCTGTGTGTGTTTTTAATTACAATTCTAATTGCAATTTAAAATATCAAAACTGCAATTTGTTGTAATTGATTTCGTTTTTTTTGCTATAATTAGCATTAGGAGACACCAATGCAATGGGACAATGTGTCGTTAAAGAGTAAGTAAAGCTTTTTCTCTTAAATCTCTAAAATGACTCTGTACAGCTCCCAAATGAACATACCTTTTTTCCCTGCATCCAGATTTCTCTATTACAGCCAGTTTAACTAGAGCTCTTTCACTGACTTCCTTGTCTAGAGTGAAGCTCTGCCCCTTTTGCTTTCTAAACACTCTTTATTTCATTAACTATGATGACTAGTGATAGTTTCAGCAGGCATGGATTCGCAGTGAATTTCTGCGTTTCGCCATTGGCGGATTGTTTCGCGAAACGGATGAAAAAATTCGCTGTGGAAAAATTTGCCGCACATCCAAAAATTGTCGCCGCCGTCAAAAAAGAATAGTCACGGGCGGCAAAAGAATAGCCGCGCGACGAAATAATAGCTGCGGGCGACAAAAGAATAGCCATGCAACAAAATAATAGCCACGGCCCTTTCGCAAATTTTTTGCCGTTTCGCAAATTTTTTGGCAAAGCGAAACGGAACAGATTCGCTCATCACTAATGATGACTTTGGGGCAGAGCTTTATGCTAGACAAGGAAGTCAGTAAAATAGCTGCAGTTCAGCTGCTTGTAACAGAGAAACAAAATAAATCTGTTTTTATAAATTTTAAAATAAAAGGCTTACTTATAAGTTGCAGCATATCTATACCCAACAAAAAAATTCACTTGTCCTATTACTAATAATAATGTCATTCTATTCTTGCTTTTTTAAACATTAAGGGGCCTATTCATTAAAGTTTGATGTAGTCCGAATGGAACAAATTTGTAGTTTTTTTGACTTTTAGAACTGTGCATATATCTATGAAACTTCTTTAATTTCCACAACTTTTTTGCACTTTGTGGCAATTTGTGCAACAAAATTGTATTTGTCGCAATGAGTACGAAAGTTTCAGATTCATTCAAGCACTCAGCAGAGTGCTATTGAGCCCTATGGGAGACTTTCCTTGGTCCAGGTTGGAGCTGCAGAGTGCCATTGAGCCCTATGGGAGACTTTCCTTGGTCCAGGTTGGAGCTGCAGAGTGCCATTGAGCCCTATGGGAGGCTTTCCTTGGGCCGGGTTGGAGCTGCAGAGTGCCATTGAGCCCTATGGGAGACTTTCCTTGGTCCAGGTTGGAGCTGCAGAGTGCCATTGAGCCCTATGGGAGACTTTCCTTGGGCCAGGTTGGAGCTGCAGAGTGCCATTGAGCCCTATGGGAGACTTTCCTTGGTCCAGGTTGGAGCTGCAGAGTGCCATTGATCCCTATGGGAGACTTTCCTTGGGCTGGGTTGGAGCTGCAGAGTGCCATTGAGCCCTATGGGAGACTTTCCTTGGGCCAGGTTGGAGCTGCAGAGTGCCATTGAGCCCTATGCGAGACTTTCCTTGGGCCAGGTTGGAGCTGCAGAGTGCCATTGAGCCCTATGGGAGACTTTCCTTGGGCCAGGTTGGAGCTGCAGAGTGCCATTGAGCCCTATGGGAGACTTTCCTTGGGCCAGGTTGGAGCTGCAGAGTGCCATTGAGCCCTATGGGAGACTTTCCTTGGTCCAGGTTGGAGCTGCAGAGTGCCATTGAGCCCTATGGGAGACTTTCCTTGGTCCAGGTTGGAGCTGCAGAGTGCCATTGAGCCCTATGGGAGACTTTCCTTGGGCCAGGTTGGAGCTGCAGAGTGCCATTGAGCCCTATGGGAGACTTTCCTTGGGCCAGGTTGGAGCTGCAGAGTGACATTGAGCCCTATGGGAGACTTTCCTTGGGCCGGGTTGGAGCTGCAGAGTGCCATTGAGCCCTATGCGAGACTTTCCTTGGGCCAGGTTGGAGCTGCAGAGTGCCATTGAGCCCTATGGGAGACTTTCCTTGGGCCAGGTTGGAGCTGCAGAGTGCCATTGAGCCCTATGGGAGACTTTCCTTGGGCCGGGTTGGAGCTGCAGAGTGCCATTGAGCCCTATGGGAGACTTTCCTTGGGCCGGGTTGGAGCTGCAGAGTGCCATTGAGCCCTATGGGAGACTTTCCTTGGGCCAGGTTGGAGCTGCAGAGTGCCATTGAGCCCTATGGGAGACTTTCCTTGGGCCAGGTTGGAGCTGCAGAGTGCCATTGAGCCCTGTGGGAGACTTTCCTTGGACCAGGTTGGAGCAGCAGAGTGCCATTGAGTCCTATGCGAGGCTTCCAAAACATGCACAGAAGGTTCAAAGTCAGAAAGTTTTTTGCTACTTTTACAATCGTTCAGATTGTAAAAGTTTCAGAACTTTCGGATCGTACCACAATATTTCCGTATGACCATGATACCCTAAGGGTCCATCATTGAAAAACAGCCTGTACCGTCACTAAACCTTATAGTTGCCATTATACATTTAGGAATTTATTGTGCTCTTGGTTTGCACCAAGACTAGGATTGTGTCTAAGTATGTTTTATCACCCTAAATAATATATTTCCATTGCTTCAGAGTCCAACCATTACACCACCTTCACCACTGCTTGGCATTGGCCATATATAGCTAGGCAAACAGAAATATGGGCCACAAAATGAACACCACATTTTTTCAGTATTGTTGCCGTGGTTTTATTCGGGCAGACTGAGTATACCAGTAGTATTATAGAATTGATAGAGAATGTTTTCTCTGTATGGTGTGCATACTTGCTGTGCAACCTACTTTACTTGCAAAAGATTTAACAGTAACATTCTCAGGATTTCTAAAGCACTATTGTAGCCTTAAAGGAGAAGGAAAGGTAAAAACTAAGTAAGCTTACTAAGTAAGTAATCAGAAAGATCTATCTAAATACAGCCATTCACAGCACTCACAGAAAGAGTCCTCTATCAAAAGAGACATGTTCTTTGGTATCTGACTTCCTCTCTCAGAAAAATGTTTCATTTCTGAGGCCAGAGACTGCGCAGCTCTCCCCTCTCAGCCCTCTCCTGCACCCCCCTCCCATAAGAGTGCATAAGAACTCATCCCCCCTTCCCTTAGGAATGTGTGATCTGAGCTTCCAACCTCTAGAGCTGCAGCAGGAAGCTACCAAGACCAAGCTAAAATGGCAGCTGTTATCTTAAACAAACAAACAGAGGGAGCTTCTAGGGCTCTTTACTCAGGTAAGGTATGGTAAAGCTTCTGCAGAATAAATATAGTGTTCTAGGTGGCACTAATGTGGGAATCTATTGGCAGTAAAATGCCAAAATGACTTTCCTTCTCCTTTTAAAGAGCATTTAATTTATTTTGATGTTGATTTATTCATTAATAAAAAAAAAAAAATCACAATTATATTACATTTAGTACAGTTATTCTAAAAGAGCCACAAAATGCAACACTGTTCCTCGGTCTGAGCGGCTTTTCCAAAACACTTTTATAATGTTTTTATAACAGTTGTGG
The DNA here is from genome assembly GCF_000004195.4 of Xenopus tropicalis. Taxonomy (NCBI): domain Eukaryota; kingdom Metazoa; phylum Chordata; class Amphibia; order Anura; family Pipidae; genus Xenopus; species Xenopus tropicalis. Next base: position 42,897,152 of record NC_030677.2, read on the forward strand.
AAGGGCATTGCAGAATAATAAATGAATCTAAAATATGTTTCACATTGTTTAAAAAGCACATAAAGTACAAAGAATGTGAGGCACCTAAAAAATTACACTCATCAGTATTCACTTGTGTTGCCTTCATGGCGATAGTTCTACCTGCTTTATGACCAACACAATAAATCATCTTTTCAGCTGTCTATAATTTGCGCAAATTGATTGTAATCGGAAAAGAAAAAATGTATGACTTTTCTTCCTTTCTTTTAGATCAAACTGCAATTTATCTAGAAATATGAATTCCTGGCTTAGTCTGAAAAAAAAACAGTGCATAATGTGTTAGCCATCAATTCTGCAGCTGACAGTATGTTCTGTGTAGGTGAAGGCCACAGATTGTTGCAAAAGCGCTGATAATAAAAGATATCCCTGAGATTAAGATTTATAAAGAAAAAGCAATAAGGACCCAATTATTTCATTGTAGTCTCTTTTTTTCTTTATTACTAAAATCTTCTATTTCTTTTACAAAGAATTTTGTAATTCTGTTTTGGAAATGATGAGAATCTTTATTAAAGACCAATTACTTTGTATTACTGCAGAGCTGGTAAAATGAGACTAATGTGAGAAGCAATAAAGGGAACTACAGGACTCTGTTTGGTAAGTAAAACGTCCATCATGGTACAGTCAATTATAATGGCTAGAAAGTTCCCATTGATCAGTAAGCAGCAAGCTTGTACAGAGATAAGAACAGAAGCCAGACATAATTGGCACATTGTATACAGTAGTGTCACCTTCTCCCTGAGGAGACCAGCAGGCAAAATCGTAGTCCAGAAGTCAGGCCAAGGTCAAACATGAAATCCAATGAACAGGACAAGGAGGGACCAGAAATGAAGGAACAAGGCTGGGGTCACAGAACAGGAACAGAAGCTCAGTAGGCAGGTAACAAGGACTGGAACAGGATACCAGAGCCCAGATCACAAAATTATGCTCAGTGAAGCTCAATGACCAAGCACCGAGCATTGATCAGGAAAAGGCTTTTAAAGAGTGATTACAGGATGGAAAACACATGAGAATAATGAAGTGGGTGGAGGAAAGGGAGAAGACAGCTAAATACAAGAAGAGAGTGACAGGAGGATTGGTCTTGAATGGCCCTAAGTGCCTCCAGTGGCTCAGAAGGCAAATGCACGCCAGCAGGAATACACAAATCAGTGTTTCAGTCCTGGCTGATCATGACAAGTAGATGCGGTTAAAACAAGTTTTTTTAATCAGCAAATAATGAATATATCCAGCAGCAGCCATATGATAACCAGAATGTTTACCAACTGATGATGTTGTTTACCTTATATAATGGGCCACAACATAGAGCAGTAAGACAAATCCATTAGATAATTTTAGAACGCACACTTACACACTATGACCTGTGTTATTCCACGTTCTTACTCACCAACATTTTTAGGAGGAGCTTTAGTTCCCCTGCCTGCCCTGTGTAATTCAATAGTTAACAAAAACCATAGATTAAACCAATAGGCAAAAGTATGCTTGGCACAAGACATATTCATTAAACTCTTGTTGAACAAGAGCGTATACTGCCCCTTTAACAGGCTTCCTCTCAAAGCTCATTAAAGTCAATTACAATTGGAAGCACAGGCTTGTGTTTAGATCTGGCAATATCTAATGCATAAAGGGGAACATTTGGCCCAAAAAAGCACTTCTTCTCTACTCAAAGCAAGTGAAGGTAAACATCAAGGTCTGTGTTTTGTACTTCACACCGAGAGCCCAATCATTTTTTCAGATTACAATAAAAAAGAAAAGAAGATCAATTTTGTAGATATGAAATACCAAATTATGTAAGAAAATGGTGACAAAAAACATTTGTTGGAAGAACTTAGCTGCCAGATGAGTATCAGAGTGCAATCTAGCTCACAGATTAGCCCAATATACTATAGTGGTTCTTTTTGAATCATTTCTCAAATGCTTTACTAAATTGTCTTTCAGTTTAGGGATACTCCCTGTTGAGGTTATAATAGAAAAGGAAGATTTGTATTCCCGAGAGAAGTTCTCCACTGTTAAAAGTTCTAAAGTTGCTGTTTAAAAGCACTCTGTGTGGTTTTAGTTAAAAATTTATAGGTTCTCTGTGTGTGAAATACAAGCTGAAGAGTTATAAATTCTCTGTCAGAAGTAGAAGTTAAAGATTTTTAGGCTATGTAACTAAAACCTGGGCATTGCAACTCCATATTTCTGTACCAGAAACTCGAGCCAATGTGATTTGATTTAAGAACCTCTGACTCCCAACAGGTTTTACATCATCGTATGCAAGTGCCCATCCTGAGTGAAAAATGCAAATGTAGTTAATTTTGCTGCCTGAAAAGTGAGTAAAATACATGGAAGAAAATAAGAGAGAGATTAGAGGGAGATTCAAAGGTCCTAGAATAATTAGAATTAATAATAATAATTAGAAATCTCCCAAACTCTATATAACTATAGTCATTGCAATATGTTAAATGACTTGGTAACTGGTAACTCATTCTAGAATAAATACATTATTTTAATGATGATTCCTGCATTCAGTTGTTGCAGAATTCTGTGCCCCCTGTCATGTACTAGAAGTGTAATGTATGTTCTTTTGATGTTTTTCCTTAAATCTTAAGATTTAAATGATTTCACTCCACAGTATTTAGGTTAGTTTGAGATTCTCTGGACCCAGGTCTGCTGTCCCTATTAATGCTATGCTATGGGAACTCAGGAATCACAGCCACATTAATGGTGGTGGTAGCTTGAGGGTTTCCCAGGGCCAATAGGTGCACTTGTGCTTATTCACAAGGGGCAGGATGGACATACTGATGCTAAAATATATTGAAGTTTGAGGACAAAAGTATAATGAATTGCATTAATAAGTGCAGCATTTGGGTCTATTTTAGTATGACTACACTTATTTGCTTACCTTTGGGATAGCACCATGTCTGTGAAATTCTATTAAACGAGGTGTAATATTGGCACTTGTTCACACACAGTAGCTTGGGAGCAGTACAGTTCCGATTACAGTAACTGCAATAACATTCCTATTGTGTTCAGCCCTTCAGGGAACTTCTTAGCCAACTAAGGGGAAATTCTTGGAACACTTTAACCTCATTTCCATTTCATATAATGGGAAACAGTGGAGAGAAGAATAAGACAACTCAAACAATAAAACAAGGCAATTGAAATAAATAAAACTGTCACTTCAACTTATTTTGTGGTCAGGATCACTAGGCATGAGCAAACTTTCGGTATAGCGTCGTGGTGAAAGGTACATTTTTGGCATCACTGAAAATTTTTGCGTACTTGTGCCAGAAAAGAAAAAAAACATAAAAAAACCAGGAGACTTTATTATTATGCACCCTTTGCCTTCCGCATTGAGCAGTCAGATTGAAGTCCTCCCCACCCTTCTCCTGTGCTGAAGAAGCGGTGTAAACACTGTGTTTGGAAGAGACAACATGGGAGCCTTTTTTTCTGTAAAGAACAGTTGTAGCACAGTGGAATAGCAGCACCTGTAACAAGGTAGGGCAGAGTATGTGCAGAGATGTGCAGAGATAAAACTGAAATGTAATGTCTTATTGACTCCAATGACAAAGTCTAGCTTTGCTCATCACTAAAGTTGCAAATGCAGATATTGAATCTAAACAAGAGTTAGTAAATCTGTATTTTATTAGTGACATTTCTATGGATTGTTTTATTTTTATGCTATAGAGCAGGGGTCCCAACCTTTCTTACTCTTGAGCCACAGTCAAATGTAAAAAGACTTGGGGAGCAATACGAACGCCATAAAAGTTCATGGAGGAGCCAAATAAGGGCTGTGATTGGCTATTAGGCAGCCTCTATGCACACTATCAGCTTACAGGGGCTTTATTTGGTAGGAAATCTTGTTTTTATCCAACCAAAACTTGCCACCAAGGCAGGAATTCAAAAATAACTCCCTGGTTTGGGGGCACTGAGAGCAACACCCAAGGGGTTGGGGAGCAACGTGTTCCCTCTGAGCCACTGGTTGGGGATCACTGCCATAGACAATTGTAACACAACAGACCAATTACCTTACAATATTTTTTTACTTGCAAGGCACAACCAATAATGACAAGGATTTTTACACACAAAATAAAACCTTATTGTAACCTGTCCTAGTAAGATTAATGCAATGGGGAATATATTCTTAAGAACTACAAATAGTCAGTATTTATTAAAGAAAAATTAAGTTTGCAAGGTTTAATAGAAGCCAATGACAATTGTCTCTAACAACTTTATTTATTTTCCCAGTTATTAAAACATTTGAGTTTTTAGCCTCATTGAAAATGAATGGAACAGTGTTATTCTAGCCCGTGGGCAATTTTTTTTCTGCAACAAACGGACGTGGGAATATTACCAGCTAGCATTTGAGAAGAAAAGTTTTGCCCCCGTGATTTTTTCACGTCTGTTTTTTCCCCCCACAAACTCAAATTTTGATAAATCTGCCCCTAAGAAAATAAAATATACTGGGATTTTTTAAACAATCTAACAACCAAATAAAAATGAATAAAATACCTTGTTACATATTAAATAATCTTTTTGCTAACATCTGCTGCATATGTATGTAAGTCTAGTGTAACATAGAAATTCATTTGGGGAAGCAAAATCATAGCATATTGAGGAAATGTGTTTTATTTATTTCTTTTAGTCCTAAAAAGAAGTCAGAATTTCAAAATTATTTCTCAGCTAATTAAATATAGTTTCTGCTGCTGGTTAATGGCCACATGTAGTATTTCTGGCACATCGGTAGAGAAGAAGCATTTAGAGACTGCTGTTTTGGGATAATTAGCTATTTTATGCCACGTTGACCCACTGCATAATGAACTGATGTGGGACCAATTAATAGGGAAAATCTTAAAGCCAACATATTTATAAACAGCTCCTTACATGGTTTCGCTTAACATCCAAATGTGCTCATTGCTGCACAGGTTTGTTCTGTCCCAGTACATGCTTACTATTCTGAATTTCGTAGCATTTGTTCCAACAAAAATGCTTAAATAATATTCAATATGTGCGTGTGTGTAGTTAGGCACTGTTGTTTACACCGACATTAGAGTCAGCCTTCACTTCTAAATGTAATTTATGACGAATCATGCAACATGTTGGTCAGCAGTGGCCTCAGTTCAGTAAATGCTGCTAATGGAAATAATTATGTTATTGTGGTTGAGACTCAAATGAATTAAAAACTGTATTAAAAGGGGTATAGATTCACGGGAGGAGGGGGTTATTCTTCCCCTTTACAGAGCGCTGGGAAGGCCCCATCTAGAATATGCTGTTCAGTTTTGGTCTCCAGTGTCATTCGCATAGGCTTCTATGGAATAGATCTACTTGCAATGCCTGAGGATTCATCTAGTAATTCCACTGATACAGTTATGTTATAAAGAAAATACTGGTGTGATCCAAAGAATAGAAATGATTTTGGCTTTTGAGCTTTCCTGTTGCTTAGGCTAGGAAACGGGGGGGAAATTATCATAAAATTTCTCCCCGAGGTGTCAACATTTAATCAATCCTTAAATTAGCAAGCATAGCCCTACTAGATGTCAGATACGAGCTACAAACAACTGCACTGTTTGGTACAGGTATCAGATCTGTTATCCGGAAACCCATTATTCACAAAGTTCCGAATTACAGAAAGACCATCTCCCATAGACTCCCATTTTAAGCAAATGATTCTAATTTTTAAAAATCTTTTTCTCTGTAATAATAAAACAGTACCTTGTACTTGATCCCAACTAAGATATAATTACCCCTTATTGGTGGCAGAACAGCCCTATTGGGTTTATTTCATGGTTAAATGATTCCCTTTTCTCTATAATAATAAAACAGTACCTGTACTTGATCCCAACTAAGATATAATTACCCCTTATTGGGGGCAGAACAGCCCTATTGGGTTTATTTAGTGTTTACATAATATTTTAGTAGACTCAAAGTACAGAGATCCAAATTATGGAAAGACCCCTTATCTGGAAAACCCCAGGTCCCGAGTATTCTGGATAATGGGTGCCATACCTGTATACAAAAGGCTCCAAGTATGGTAGTTTACTGATGTCACAACTGATGTACCTGTAAATTTATTTATCAACAATCATTTTTTTTCCACAAATCTTTTTGTTAATAATCAGCAATTCAAATTATGGTGTAACAGATATGAATTTGCAATATTTACTAAGAAGAAACACAAAAAATGTGAATGTAAAAATTCAGCATTTGACAACTTTAGAGGCCATGTAACCAATGGGAGCTGTCCTAGGCAAAATTGTAACTGTGTTTGATACAATAGTTATTTTTTAAGCTGTAACAATTTAGTGAATTGAATGAGGCAGGTTAACTCTGAACAGCCCTATAATACCTCATAGTTTGTACCTTAATTGAATATCACCCCAGGCGATTTTTAATGGGGATTATTCTAAGACATATTTCACCTTTTTAATTTTTACCAATAAAGGTTAAGTTTTAATGTCCTACAACACCTGATCAAGTGAATTACCTGATTATAATTTTTACCTCTTTTAGACAGGGACCACCTGTTCTGGTGTCTCCTTGTATTTCTCCCTTTTCCTTTTTTTCTCTATAATTTTACTTCAGTTGCACGTTACCTCAGTGTTCTCACTCCATTTCATACAACCTCAAGATAGGAGTGTAGATGGCTATAATTTGAAGGTGTATAGTTAGTGAGGACGGTGCTAGCTCTCTCCATTCCTATATTAAAATTGTAACTGTGTTCAGTCAATGTGAGTTTTTGTTCATTTTTTTCAAGCTTTGAAAACCATTAAATATGATGCAAAAATTACAAATTCAGTAAGTATTTATGTTTTTTTAAACAGTTTGTAAGTAGAAAAAAAATGACACAAGTATAAATGTTGACAAATAACCCCCTTAGAGTGACGGGTGCTCCCACTGACATTGCTCATGTGTGTGCGGCACTAACAGGCAAGGATTTACATGGCAGGCTCAGTGTTTCCTTAGTGAACTTTCAATGCTTTTTTAATTACTTTTATGCACATTTTCAAGCATCATAACTAGTGTTCCCATAGAGGGCTCAAATGTACGGTGTATTGCATAGATTTCCCCTCAATAATATACTGTAAATATGTATTTTAGGTATGGAGGAAGGATATTTGTGATGTGATGATTACCTGTGTATTTATTTATAAAATTCCACTGTGTCACTGACTGTCAAGAATGAAATGCAGAGGCTGGCAGTGTGTATTTTAAACATCATACTAATGAGAGCTTTCTGAGAGGAACAGAAATATTAGTGCCCCCCTGACTGTTTGTTTTCTAATGGTATGCTCTAGGAAAGCAGACTTCCCACTGATGAAACAATTATGGCACTTTGAGGAATCCAGACAATGAAGGAGGCACATTAAAAACTAAACACTATCCTAAGACTATTCATATTTTATGGCTATTTTTAAAAGATAGAAGAACAAAGTAAAAGTTCTATAAATACTAAAATCCCTCAGCTCTCTTGAGGTCACATCAGAAAGCCTTGTCATAAAATATACCTTCTGATGTGATCATAGCTCAGCAGCGAATGCACAGAGAGCATGATAGAACGAATGCAGAGAACATCACAAATCAAGGTGGCATATTTCCCTCTTTGTTTTTAAGGGAAGGAAAACATATAAAAATCTTTCATGTTGGGCTTTCTTAGAAATGAAATATGTATTCGCTTCCTATTTATCCTGAAATCCGAAGAACAATGTCATATACAGTGCTATTATTTTTATCCTTTATATGGTGCTGACACATTTACACAGCACTTTACGGAGATTATACATCATTCACATCAGTCCCGCTCCAGTGGAGCTTACAGTCTACATGCCTATCACATTCACACACACTATGCTCAGATTCATTTGGAGACAATTATTGGAGAGTGGAAGGAATCCTGCTCAGACACAGGGAGAACATACATACTCCTTGCTGATCATGCCCAGGTCAAAATGGAATTCAAGAACCCAACACTGCAAGGCATAAGTGAGACCTTATTTCAATTGTAAGCTCTACGGGGCAGGGACCTATTTCCTACTGTGTACTCCCTGTGTATTTATACTTATGTATTGTATTTATTATAAAGCTCATCCTTCCTGTGTGTAATTTTGTATATTGTATGGTTGTACAGTGATGCATATCCTTGTTGAGCTTTATAAATAAAGTTATACATACATATACTGTATTGAATTATTCTACCTCTACAGGAACATACAGTAGATAATACTGTACTCTGATGAAACAAAATGAATATTAGGCATCATATATTAATGGAGTTCAGAGTGTTATGCTAAAACATAGCAGCACCCTGGAAAATGGGGGAGATTAGCTAAATGCTATGGATGCTGGCTCTCCTGTTATTTTTATTGTGTACCCCCTTTGCTTGAGGAGGCTATACAATTTTGACTCCATATGACCAGGGTTTAAAAGACAAAAAGGCTGCAAAAACCTGCCTCCTATTCCAGCACAGTGCTCCTACTGATGTGGGGGAACCCTCAGGGGTGCTAGAACCATAAGACAATGGTGGCAAAAAGTTAGCTTTAGCTCTTCTAGTGCAGAGAGCCCAATTGTGGTAGCAATGTCTGGAATTATGTTAAAATTTTCTTCATTGTGGATAAAAAAAACAAAATTGCAGTCAAAATTGGGCTCCAAAACTCACCTCTGGCAGCAGCAGCCCGCAAGTTACCTGGGGCGGCAAAAATCTACTCCTGATAACTTCAAGAGCTGAAATTCCTATTGCTCTCTCTGCAGTAGTGATGGGGGCCCCTTTTTGCACTGCTCAGACAGGCGGAATGGTAAGTATGGCATGCAAGGGGGGGGGGCAGCATTCGAAAGACTAACTTATGGTGGCAAGGGGCCAGGAATGCCCCTGTGAATAACCACTTATATCTTCATCATCATCTTTGCAGGGAACTGTGCAATCTCTACAAAAGAGCCTATACATAAGTAGTAAAACCTTGTTAAACAGTGCAAAAATTGCCACTTGCTCATGTATTGTATGCATGTTCATCTCTATCTTTGGTATTGGATAAAAGGACAATTCTGGAAATAAGTAATTGCACTCAGCACAAACAAACTGAACTCAGAGGATGCAGACGCTGAAAAAAAGCTTGGGGTGTTCTTTATATTGTTTTCAGCACAGCAATTCACCCTTTGAAAAACAGCACCTTCAGACTTGTGTGTGTTCCTTACATGACCTTTAAATTCCTTCTCCGTGTCTTTGTTTCATTGCCAAATAAGATAAGAGTTTATCTTTAATAATGTATGAGTTAAATATGAAATAGCTGGCGGTGCTGAGATTCAGCTGACATAAATATCCAAGACTATACCTAAGCACCACTTTAAAAACCTTGCAAGCCATAAATACACATACTGAGTGCACATAAGTGAAGTGACCTTTTAGAATAAAATATTTGCTTAAAAATAACATCTTTTTATTATTTTTCAGCCAAGCAAATTTACAGTATTGAAGAAAAAAGTTCATAATAGAGAATCACATCTGCCAATGTTATTCATAGGAGGCTAGTGTAAAGTGGATTGAAATGGGATTACTTGACAACACACACTTTAATTGAAGCTATCACCCGATTTGGTACCTAATGGGCAGAAATATAACTACGGGCCATTACAGCTTTTCATGTAGGCCATAACGTGAGATTTCAATCAATTTAGAGTTTACTGTCGCTATCCCATCTGCTTTAAGTACAAAGTGAATAAAAGTGTTGTAGCATTTCATTTTCAGTTAATGTATTCCTTTGAAGTGTACTTTATCAAAGCAAGAAAAAAAGTGACTTTATGGAAACAACATTAGACATAGGTCTCATACAAAAGGTACTTTAGTTGCTAATGTTTCCTTAAAATACTATGACTTAAGCACTTGCCTTACACCTTGAGATTCAGTAGCCAGCGCGACTCATGAACAGAACCTTGATATCAGCATCATGAATGAATTATAATTGTAAATGGTCATGGTTATTTGTATCATGCATAGGCCTTACTAAATTGCTCTTTTTTCCAGGTTCCACTGAAGCAACAAGGGGTCATTTACTAATGTTTGGGACACAAGTGCAAGCTGTTTAGCGCCTCTTAGTGCTCATCCGAAAAACACTTGCAGCTATGGCTTATATGTGCTCTTACCTCACACTGGATTAAAAATATTGTGCCAGAGGCAGAGCGTCCGAATGATGGGCAAACTAGGTGACTGGTAAGCGGTAGGAGAAGGGATCCCTGTTTGACTTTCCCCACCTGCACCTCATGAATACAGCAGTGCTGAAGTGCACACACCTGAGACCTTAGAGCAAAGTGCAAAAAAAAAAAAGTGTTGTGCCCATTTTTTGCACTTTGTATACTGTCCTGCACTTTGCAAAAGAGACCTATAGGGGCAGATTCATGAAATCACGAGTTTGAATCCCGAATGGGATAAATTCAGACTGGATACGAAAATTTCTGAAGATCGCAAACATCATGAAAATGCTTACGGAAAAATGGTATTAGTCACGATAATATCATGTCACAAAATTTTTATACCAAACGATTGTAAACAGCGGGAAATGTTTTAGATTTTTTCTCGCAAACGTACGAAAAAGTCACGCAGGCATCGAAAAAATCGCACGAAAATCCACTCGGAAAGTTCAAATGAATGATCCGAGCGTTCGTGTCTGCACCATAGTGTACTGCTTTTCCCCCAAAACTCTTTAAAAAAGAGTTTTATATTGCCTTTCTGATGTTGGCTAGGAACCAGAGAAAAGACTTATTCTTCTTTAAAAATGGATGTGCAGTGCCTTTAATAGCAGTGCAGTGCATCCTTGCAGGGGTGGAATGCAGGCAATGTTCCCTTTATTTCCTTCTTGGCTATGTGCGCAAAAAAAAAGAAAAAATTGTCCGCACATTTTAAACTTGTGTGCACATTTTTAAAAACAGTATGCTTAGGTCAGAATAGAAACAAAATGTAATGTTGTCACACAAAATTATTTGTGCGTACCACAATTTGCTGTGTGCACTGGCCTCAAAATTTCTGTGCAGGTGCACAAGCGCACACCTTAGAGGGAACATTGACTGCAGGGTACTTTAAACAGGAAACCTTGATTAAACTGTATCCCTTTTCCCTTTAGCTGGCAGGTCAGGGAGTATGAATGCACAGTACTAGAAATGTACAAGCTATATGTATAAAAACCATAGTGGTTAAGAGTCTGAGAAGGAAGTACACAGAATACATGATAATAATAATAATAATAATAATAATAATAATAATAATAATAATAATAATAATAATAATAATAATAATAATGTACTTATTATTAATTCTTCTTATTAATTATTGTTGTTTTATATTTTATATATATATATATATATATATATATAGAAACAACAACAACAAGAGATCCTCTGCACTCACCCATTATCAATATATAGAACATTAAGACATTCAGTGCATTTAAGCTACTAAGAAATGCCCTTCCCTTTAAGCAAAACAGGGATTGTTTGTCCATATATTGCAATATACTTCAAGCTGGCCAACTGCGTCAAAGTCATCCCTTTTGACCAGTTCCTACACCAGTGTAGGAACTGGTCAAAAGGGATGACTTTGACGCAGTTGGCCAGCTTGAAGTATATTGCAATATATGGACAAACAATCCCTGTTTAATGTTCTATATATTGATAATGGGTGAGTGCAGAGGATCTCTTGTTGTTGTTTCTATGTATTTCGTGGTCACAACCTCATTGCACCCCCGCCTAATGGTTTAAAATTTAGTGGTTGAGCACAACTTTCCCTTTTTTTATATATATATATATATATATATATATATATATATATATATTTTTTAACTGTACTTATTGTAAAAGATACTGTATGTTTAACTTACAAAGTGAAAGACAGGTTATCATTAACAATTAGGGGCAGATTTACTAAAACTCCATAATTTCAAATCACACAAATTTTTCAAATTTGACTAAACTCATTTTCCCGAATGTCTAATATTTACTTATATATTAGAAGTAGAATGGAAAAGTTGCTGGAAGAAAAGTCGTAAAAAAACCCAGCAAAATCTCTTAAGTTTCAAGACAAAAGAAAGAACTTCAAGGAAAGGGAAGGGACATCTGCCATTGACTTCTACATGGACTCTGCAAGTTTAATCTGGTGAATTGTTGGATTTGGATTTGTAGCCGTTTAGACACATAGTAAAGCTCGGAAAGCTCGCAGCATTTTTTCTCTGTGACTTTTTTTTAAAAATTGAACTTGAGTTTAAAATTAAAAATCAATAGTTAGTAAATGACTCCCTTAGATTCTATAGCAGATGGTCCTAATCCATACAGCTCTCTCTAGAAGTACATATAGAAGTGTGAGTGCCACACATTTTTGGAGGAGACAAGGCTGAACAAGACCATCAATAGAATGTTTGTAGCCCTGGTGTTTAGCACACTTAAGAAATGCCTAGAGATTAGTGTAATGTAATGACTTGAAGCTCTCTCTTTCTCTCATACATATATATATATATAACAAGAACAAAAGGAGCACACCCTATAGAAGTTCAAATGCCCAGGGTGCTAGCAAAAAATCTTTTTCCTTAAATAAATTTGTTATTTTTGCAAGTCCTGGTGTGTGCAGCCTACTTTCTTACTTTATATATATGTATACACAATATATAGGTATATTAAGTGGAATGTAGCTGAACTGATGAAAGAAATACTGCTAGTTGATAAAGGTGTGATATTTCCATTTATAAATCATACATTCACATATAATCCAGCACTGTTAGGTACCAATATAGGCAATCAAAGCCTCTCCAATATATGCTTTGATGTAATCCTGAAGAAGGATGTGCTTAAAGAGCTGTGAAATCAATCCAAACCTGAAATGTGCAGCATTTTATCTCTGCACCAGACTGCAGTGTTTACCATGTGAGCTATCTGCTATTATTTTAATTGTAATTAGGATTTTATCTTCCTTTTCTAATAGATTGAAATAACTGCAACATCTGTTCCTCATTTTATTTTTTTTTCACCTAAATGCACCAATATAAAGCTTCTTTTAACAAAGAAATTTCTAATTTGTTTTCTGTATGAGCACAAAGTAGATTGTTTGAAGTAAAAAAAAAAAAGAAGCTCTTTGTAATGTAGTTCAGATTTCTATTTTGAATAAAAGTGTTGATATAAATTCCCTTCTATTGACACTCTAGAAATGAAATGTATGTGCATATAAGGTCTAACAATAATTACTTTTTTAGACATGACTGCAACTTTTTCCTTACTTGCCAAATTTTTGTTGTGGCAAATTTTGGCGGCAGTTTCGTGAAAGAATTTGCCAATGGGAAAAAGGCAAATTTTGCAGAATTTTGCAGCGAATCCATACCTGACGAAAAATTACACGCATTACTATTTATGCAACTTGTTTGGTCACTCAAACGAAGGGGTGTGGAATGATTTGTTGCACTGCAGAAAAGATCCAAATCTTCCCATTAACTTGCAGGCGTAGGGCTTATTTATTTCCAAACCACTTATCAATTGTTGCCTCCCTGTTACGTGAGGTTTCCAAGTTTACCTTTGTAGTGGGTATATTTATTACATTTTTGTTTGTATTTTATTTATTTTGTACTTTTTTCAGTGTTTTCACCAAAAAGCAAAATTTGTAACATTTTTATCAAAATTTGATTTTGTGAATTTTTGACTTTTTTGTAAATTTAAATAAACTCTGAAAAACTTACTAAACACAAATGTGTGCTTATTATTACTAAAACTTGAATAGAAAAACTTAGTACAAATGACACATGACAAAAGAGAATGCATTACATTTGCATTTTTACAAATTAAAAAAAAAAAACTAAAAATGAAAAAATAGCTTAAACCATAGTTTTGTTTATATATATATATATATATATATATATCGGTTGGAGAATATATGAATACACAGAGGGACTTGCTGTGAGTGGAGTTTATTACGCACCCAAACCGCTGCATTTAAACTGTGTGCACCGCACGTTGGATTTGTTTGTTTGTTTGTTTATATATATATATATATATATAGGTATGGGATCCCTTATCTGGAAACCCTTTATCCATTATAAACAAATAATTCTAATTTTAAAAACGATTTCCTCCTTCTCTGTAATAATACAGTACCTTACACTTGATCCCAACTAAGATATAATTAATCCTTATTGGGGGCAGAACAGCCCTATTGGGTTTATTTAATGGTTAAATTATTCCCTTTTCTCTGTAATAATAAAACAGTACCTTATACTTGATCCCAACTAAGATATAATTAATCCTTATTGGGGGCAGAACAGCCCTATTGGGTTTATTTAATGGTTAAATGATTCCCTTTTCTCTGTAATAATAAAACAGTACCTTGTACTTGATCCCAACTAAGATATAATTAATCCTTATTTGAGGCAAAACAATCCTATTGGGTTTAGTCAATATTTAAGTGATTTTTAGCAGACTTAAGGTATGGAGATCCAAATTACAGAAAGATCCCTTATCCAGAAAACCCCAGGTGCCAAACATTTTGGATAACAGGTCCCATACCTGTTTATATATATATACTGTTTGGTTGCTGAGCATATGTAAAAATTAAAAAAAAATTATATTACAGAAATCACAAACTTTTTAGGTTGAAAATGCCCCAAGCAAACACTGAGTAGCCACATGCATATAAAATGATGGCTGCTTAAAGTCAGTATCTAGTGTCGACATTACTTCTTTAAACATTTTGAGAAAATTCAGAAAAATTAAGGTTATAATTGATTTTACCTCTCTTTTGTTAAACTACTTAAAAAATATGTAACGGTATAATAATAAAGATGTTGAAACTATAGCATATATGAATGATTTGTGATTTGTGGAAATATACATGAAATACAGTTAACAAACAATGGTATATAGCAGGGAACCCCAACCTTTCTTACTCCTGAGCCACAGTCTAATGTAAAAAGACTTGGGGAGCAACACAAGAACCATAAAAGTTTATGGAGGTGCCAAATAAGGGCTAAGATTGGCTATTAGGCAGCCTCTATGCACACTATCAGCTTACAGGAGGCTTTATTTGGTAGTAAATCTTGTTTTTATTCAACCAAAACTTGCCCCCAAGTCAGGAATTCAGAAATAACTCCCTGGTTTGGGGGCACTGAGAGCAACATCCAAGGGGTTGGGGAGCAACATGTCACTTGTATATAGCCTGCATTTGAAGAATTTAATAATTTGCAATGAAAAGTTACTCTTTACAGATAAATAGTGTTTGAGCACATAATTAGCAATATTGGGCAATAATTTGATAAGCCACAATCCATTTAATTGTTTTATGGAAAAAACAGAAATCCTTTACTGCTAATTTGGTGGTTTACATTGCTGTCATGTTAAAGCAACAATGCAAAGAGTAATATAAAGGACTGTCGGTAAAAATTTCTGGGTGCAGTTTGCACCAAAGTCTTCTCCTCTAATTCCACAATAAATTGGGTCTGCTTTCTCACAGGGGAATACAGGTGGGTTGAGCGAGGGCTGGGTAGGTGCACGCTGCGCCCTCTGAAGATTTTTTCTGCAGGGGGCACAGCACAGTGTGATCACGCCCCTGTGTGTCCCCAGAGCAGCTAAATGGTGTATTCCCAGCCTGACCCAACCTGGTTTAAACTACAAGACCATGTTAACATTATAATTCTTACTATATATTCAGGGTGGGTTTCCAACTGGAGTCCTGAGAGGCTCTGTATGTTATGCTCTGTAAAATGTCAGTGATAGTGCAGTACGTACTGTAGTCTAATGTCAATAGTCACTGTACAATAAAAGTAATTATGCTGGGCACTTTTTGCATTAGGTCTCAGCAGGCTGATAATAACAACTAACGAGTATGAATGCCTCCCTGCCCAGTAAGCATACAGGTATATTCCTAGATCTAGCGCACATTCATTCTACTCGATACATTTCTTGTTTCTGGTGGAAGTGAAACCACATTCTGAGTCTTGCAATTACTCTCTTTGGCAATAAATGGAGAATAGCTTATACTTAAAAAGAAACCCAAAAAGTATTATCGCATACTATAATCCCCGCGGTATACAAAAACAAGCGAGCACAATATTATTTAACTTAGCTTTAAAAGTCGTTCTTTTTTTCCCTTTAAAATATTTGCTTTCCGCGCCCCATGCCTCCTACTCCTTGAGGTTTGATGTGACAGATTATTCTTCCTCTTCAGCTTCTTCATTCTTCGGCGACCCTGCCCCCCCACAGCTCCAGCATATGGCTACTGCACAAATAAAACTAAAAAGATCTGCAGGTAGTAGCTCGAGTCAGTGTGAGGCGGTTTCGCTATAGACAGAAATATAAGGCTTTTGGGGAAATCAGCAGGAGCCTTTATTAGAGAAACCTATTAGTATATTGTGCTTCAAATTGCTCTCGGATTTTGTAAATGGTACCGATATGATAAAGTGCCTTTGTGAGAAAGATTTTAATATACTTTATACCAACTAGACATTATTACTTTATGCATTTTATTAATCAAAAATTATTTTCTCTCCTAAATCCCCATAAAATAGCACTTTAGGATTATTGCTTAAATTATTCTGCAATACTCAGCATATATTCATTAGACAAAGACGGCAGTAAATTAATATTTACTGTTCTACTACATTAGCACAGCATAATCCTTAGCTGGAATAGCGTTAGACCTATCTGGATAGACTTTCTTTCTATGTTACTGTATAACAACCTTATGTTTAAGACAACAATAATTACAGCAGCCGTATACTTAAAAGCTTGACAGGCTCATATTTTTTTTTGATCTACGCGAGAGTTATAATATTGTCCTGCGGGAATGCTTTCATGCTGCTCTATGCAAGGGCTGCCATTTTTTTCTAATTGTTCCTGATGTTTCTCCATATTGAGCATGTTTGCTTAGGGAAACAATAACACACAACATCCCCAGAGAAAACAGAAAAAAAAAAGAAGATGCAGACATGTTCAATCCATAAATATAATAAAGAACATGGCGTGGCAGAAACACAACAAGATAATGCTAAATAATGCTGAAAGGCACCCAAGGTACACTACAAGGGATCTTTTTATTATATCATTAAATATTCATCATTAAAAATCACTTTCGGCAGTAGTTAAAAGTAAGGAGGTTTGCAGTGAGACTCTGGTTTGAGCGATGGTGCATCCTTATGGAAACTCTTAGGGAAAGATATAAAAGAGAAATGTCACATTCAAGCTGCTCATGTACATGTCTGCAGTTTGTGCAGAACAGATATATGGTTCACAGCTGTTCCAGGCAATGTTTGTCTCAGGAATGATATGACTGAAATTAGGGTTGTGTGTGCTCTATTCAACAAAGGCGTTTCAATCACAAGTAAGGTTACATAATCCCCAGACAGCTGAAATGATGGTGTCTATGGGATTATAGACTCTCCAGTAAAAATGCTACTGTAGGGGATCAGAGAACTCGTTCAACTGTTTCTCTGTCTGTGACATCATCCAGCCCGGCAACAGACTGGGGAGGAACCCAATTGGCTGGATGCCCCAGTGCAGTGTTGGAAGAGAGGAGGTGTGTCTAGTTTTGGAGCCAAAAATCAGGAGCGGGCCCAGCAGTTTATAAAGGCAGTCCCTGCTGTTTTGCCAGCTTTTGGAAGAGTGATCCAGAGTGAGTAGCCAGTACCAATAGTTGTGAGTTCAGACTGCAAATAGAGAAGTCTGCTGGGCTGCTGGTGATTACAGAGTCCTCTGTGGAATCTCCGTGTGCGTCCCCTGGTGAGAACAGGTATTGCTCGCTTACCTGCTATGTGGGAGCAGCCACCTTTCCATAGGGGAAGGTACTCTGGGGCAGTTAGCGCAACCTGGGGGGACATAAGAGCTCTTGGGGAAGGGACTGAACTGAATAAAAAGGGTTGTGGTCTATCCGGATCAAAGTTGGGACTGGCACCTACAGAGACTGTGCCAGGAGTGGATAGACTGCATGGGTTCCTCAGGGCAGGATAATCAGTTATCCATAAAGTTATTTTATTCTATTTCAACTGTTATATAAAGTTATCCTTGCTGCAAAGTATGTGCTAATTATTTTTCCTAGTGAAAATCCCCTTGAGGTGTGCTCCTCAGTGTCCACTATGTGGATGCACTGCACTAAAATCCCAGTATCTTTCAAATTTGCAAAGAAAACTAAAAATCTCCTGTTTTAGCAAATATACAGCCCAAATAAGTGAATGCGCCAAGAAAGGGTTACACTACTTATCGCCATGGGCACTGTCAGACTGTACCTGGACCTTCTGTTCATCAAGCTGATTTACGAACGTAGGTGCTAAATTGTTCATGTGCTGTTGCTCAATCAAGCAATTGGGTTTGATCAGTCTCCTAGCAGATAGCAGAGGTGATCGGTTGTGATGAGAATGGGTAATCAGCTCCTGGGTCCTTAGTGGTGTATTATAAGCAAAATGATTCCTTAACGTAAAATGTAAAATGGGAACCTATTTATCATTTAATTTCTGTTCTTAACCTCACCCAGTAAGTAAATATCCCTTTAAACCATGTTATATAATGGTATTGTTTGCTTTTAACATGCTTGCCTCATGTGTTTGGCTATAGAATAGTTTTTGGCCATCTGCACAGGTAATGAAGCCTCTATACAGCTGTCATAAAGAGTGGGCAACTAGCCCTGTAAGCATCTGCTTCAGGAGAAATGGGAAAAGAGCATGGGAAGTTGTAGCAACTGTGTTAGAAAATTAGAAATTGAAGTTCTCAATCTAGCAAGCCTAGGGGTTCCTTTACTGAAAATTTCTCATCAAAAACATATTAGGGGTCATTTATGGCCACAAGAGCTGCACTTCTCTCAGTAACTTGTGTGTGAAACCTTATTAGTTAATGGTACAGGTATGAGACCCATTATCCAGAATGCTTGGGACCTGGGGGTTTCCAGATAAGGGATCTTTCTGTAATTTAGATCTCCCTAACTTAAGTCTGCTAAAAATCATTTAAATATTGAATAAACCCAATAGGACTGTTCTGCCTCCAATAAGGATTAATTATATCTTAGTTGGGATCAAGTACAAGGTACTGTTTTCTTATTATAGGGAAAAAGGAAATCATTTTTAAAAATTAGAATTATTTGCTTATAATGGAATCTATGGGAGATGGCCTTTCCGTAATACTGAACCTTATGGATAAGGGGTTTCCGGATAAGGGATCCCATACCTGTACTTGCATCAAAATGTGCTACTTTTTAGTTGAGCTCTTTGCCACTCAGTCCTTCCTTCTCCCATTCTGATTGAACACTGCTGTGCCTTATGCAGGGAAACCCTGTATCTATAACGGCCTCTGGACCAGGCAGTATCTCCTGGGTTCCCTTGGTGCCCAGCATCAATAGGCACACCTAAAGTATTGCCCGCACACGTTGCTATAATGCGAACACCAGAAATCACCCCAAGCAGACTTGGAATATCAGAGTTATTGCATCCATTTTGCAATGAAGTGCATTCGCAACTGTTGATTTTAAAGCACCGGCTTCAATTGCATCAGACGCAACATCCCCTTTCAACTGTAATGGTGCTGGAAATCTGAGAAAAGATGCTGCATTATGGGAAAAACATGGCAATTGTGCTCACACTTTGCTTACTGCATATGTGGTCTTAAATGAAACCTATTTTGCATTTGAGATAGCAAATACCTATACAGGTTATTTTTTTTGGGAAGAGCTGAATGAGAATGGGGATATGTTATTGTTGAGCATGTATTTGATTAGGTACTGGACTTAAAGCATTTTCACTATATATCTGGTATGTTTATTTGAATAACAACATTACAGAAATCAAAATGAACTTAAAGTCAGTTTAATTAACTGATAATCAAAGTTAATACCAACCTAGCATCCCAGGGAGCAAGACATGACTCAGGCTACTAACCAACTGACCTCATTGCCCGTTAACTAGCCTTAACAAACAGCTCATAAATAATTCTCTTTCTGTTCTTTTTAACTTTTCTTGCTACCATAATCTAATTAATGCAAAGGAATATGGGCTCTATAACTTAAACAAATATTCACTTCAATTTCAGGATTTTTAAATGATCGTGGTTTCCCACTGAATTAATCTCTGTTTATCTGGAGTTAATGAATATTACAAAGCCCCTTTCCAATTTCAAAGTTATATTAAAGTTTAAACATCATTCTCTAACTCAAAGAATCTGATGAAGCAGCAAAGAACCCGGAGATATAAAATGCAAGCTTGGCTAAAGTATCAGTGGAAACTTTACTACACAAAACTTTTGCTGAAAAAAGTATATGGAATTTCCATTTCATTTTCAGATATGGGATCTATTATATTTTTTAAAAAAACCAGGGGAAAAACCATAGGAACTAAAAATGTAAGTGCCATATAGTGAATGGATAATCAGTTCAGATTCTGTTCTGTTGTGCTACAATAATCATGTTACTCTGTGCAGGATTTGTGTCAATTGTTTCTTATTTCTTATGTATAATTCCTAAGTCCAGGATATTAGGTTTATTTAGTTTGTGATTATGTTTAGTCCAAAAGAAAAAAACATTTGCTGTAAATGCCTATATAGAGAGTTAAAAAGTTTCCTCCTTCTTATTTGGGACTATAAAACCTTAAAAACAACCAAAACCAAGCTGTGTTTCTTTTTGTTTTGCACTCTTTTCCCTTTTTGCATGCTGTTCACTTACACTCCCTTTCCCTCAGGGTTGAGCCTGCCAAATTGTAGAGGTGGAGCAAGGTGCTTCTCTAGGCATAAGTATCCGTAACTGCTATATAAAATCCATGTAGGAAATGGACTGGTGGCTTCATACTGGTAGAATTATTCTGCAGAAAGAATGGCCAAACTTCCATGTGGTTGTAGCACCCCCATACCTGTCCCTTTAATGGTGGTCTTATGTCTTTACTTTATAAGCTATGGCAATCTTTATTCTATAAAAGTTAATAGCAGGGGAGGATCAAGCCTGTGAATGAGACCAATGCCCAGGTCAGGAGAAAGTTTTCATAAGAAAGGAAGCCATGCAGGGAGGTGCCAGCCTATAAAAGATATCACTATAGGGGTTACCTTGATGTGGTATGGTGGCTTGCCAGAATATGCCTTTGTATGTATTGATCTTTTGTATTCTTCTAGCTAATTTGTCCAGATTAGTTGCATTTGCATTGTACTTGTTTATTTTACTTAGCCTTGGAATGCACCCACAACCCCCCTTTTTGGCAAACCATTCAGGGAATCCTATTTGCAGGCCTCATCCTATGGGAACTACATATCTGTTTCTGATTCTTTGGTCCCAACTTTTACTCTGTTTAAAAACTTTTTAAACCAAATAAACCATGAGAATGACTTTAAGGGGGGGATTCATTAACTTTTGGATTTTTATGGTTTTATAGTTTTCTGAAACTATGAATAAACTTGTTTTCATGAATGCCAGTCATTTAGCAAACTAAAAAAGATGAGGGAAAAATGCAAAAACCACAACTTTTTTCAATTGTTGCACGAAAACCGTGACTTCATATTTTCATACAAAAGCCAGCATAACCCCCCCAAACCCCTCTAAAATCACAAAGCATAGAAAGATTTCCAGTTGTAAAAGGGACATCTGCCATTGACTTTTACATGATCTTGACAGGTTTTAGATGGAGTATTTTTCCATTCAGATTTGTTGCAGTTTTGTCACATAATACATTACAAAAAATTGTTGGTTTTTTTTGCGACAAAATCAGGTTTTGCTGTCAGAAAAACTGAAAAAATTAAGCTGAAAAAATTGAGCATTAGTAAATGCCCCCTCAAGTGTTGGTGCAGCATGGCATTAATACTAAATTACTGTATTTAATATTAGGTTATGGACTTCCATGTTGGATACCCTTCTACTTTTCTTAGCCCATGGTAACAACAAGGCTGATGAAGGAGAGGTAGGGCTTAGGGTAATGTAACTGGAAAAAAACATAAATAATTAAATTTCATTAATAATAATTGTCTTTTATTTTATAGCAATATTGTTATACAGCACAAAACCCCTCATACTTTTAATACAAAGAAATAGCTATGTAAACAATATGTATTTGCAGTTCTTTGCATTTTGAAACATGTAGCCTTAAGCAAATCTTCCTTTTTTTTCTTATTGGAGCTAAATTCCTACAACAGGCAAAATGATGCTTTGTAATAGAAATGGAACTCGCAAAACTACTAAAGAAGGGAAATGTGGAAATATCACTAAAAGCTACAGGTTTTTAATGGCAAAACATGTATACTTCAATAATAAATGGATCATCTGATGCCGGGGAAGCATAACTGCATAAATGCTTGCATACGCCATCAAATGAAAGAGCAGCTTTGCTCTAGTAATTGAATTGTCTTTAGAACAGTTTAATAATCTATCGACTGCTTTAGCGTCTCTGGAACAGATTACGCTGCACATATGTTATATTACTTTGTGGAAGTGGATATGGCTTATGGTCAATATTAAAGTTCTCATTAGAAATGTGAGTACAAAAGTTACCACAAAGGTGAAGTACGGTGCAGGTCCTATGGAGGGTAGTATATACAGTACAATGTTGTTTTTCCCCCTTTAACTTCCAAAACTGACTACAGTTTTATAGCTTTAATTTGTAATGCAATAATAAAAGGAGCTGGCAAAATAAGTAGTGATAAGCAAATCTGTCCTGTTTCGTGAACCTTTCAAAGAATTTGCAAAACAGCGGATGAAAATGACACGTGTAAAAAAAAAATTGTCAAGCACGTCAACATAAATTTTTGCATGCATCCCTTTTTTGCCATGCGCATAAATTTTATTTGTCGCGCAGATAATTTTTCCAAGGCAACATTTTGTGCCCGTTTAGCAGAAAAATCTGCCGATGGCGCAACACGGAAATTTGCCACAAATCCATGTCTGCCAAAAAATTCCACTTATCACTAAAATAAGCTCAAAAAGGGTCTAAAACACATGTATTTGCTGCAACAGAAGTTTGAGTAAGTACATAATAGCAGCATAAAACTGCACATTAATGACACTTCCCTGGGTTCCAAAGTGCACAGCTACAGTATATTTCATCAGGATTCCAACTAGCCAGCATTTTTTTATATCTTACTGGGAAAGCACAATACCTGAAAGAAACTCACTCACATAAGCAGAGAATATCAGAACATATACAGGTTTAGTCTTCACATGCAGTGGGCAATTAGTGCTTTCCCCACAGTGAGTTACATTTAAAACCACTTTTATTAAAGGTACAGTACTTGCATTCATATGCTCTTTACGCATTCCAACAATCAGTCCTTCCTACCTTCTGTTCCAAATTGAGCGCTGTTATGTTTATTGAAATACAATGCTGTGTGAACCCTGGAGCTACCCTGACCCTGACCAATCGGTAGTTTCAGCGCAGTACTGGGCAGTGCAATGTACTCAATGCGTAAGGGTATGTGAATATGCCCTATAGTGTGCTGGATCATGCTGCAAAGCAGAATTGATAATGACTTGAAAAACTCTGTTCCAATGAATGTCTCTTAAAAATCTGTCAAAAAAAGAAACACATATGATAAATATATATAAATGGAGGGCACTCACTTCACAATCACATAATACAATATAGATGTTTGGTGCAAAAAAGTCCAAGAATTGTAAGAGTAAGGGCTTGTACACAAATAATCACAGGCACAGTGGTAGTATTAAAAAATAGTTATCCTTTATATAATATGCAAAAGGTTTAACAACAGTCAATTTTAATCACAAAAATACAGAAAATAACACATGATAATATAATATAATACATTCCACAAAAATGTGCACAGGCAAAAAGAGACACACAGGTAAGTGGATACACTTGCCAAAGATGAGAATTACCCCAACATTTCGGCACAGAAAGCCTTTCTCAAGGAAATGCAAACAGGACTAGAGCAAGGGATATGAATGTCAAAATATAAGGGGGTAATTCAGCAAGTACATCGCAGGGTGCAATGTGCAGAAAATGACTGCAATCTGTCATGTGTTGTGAAAACTTGCTCAGCAGCATTGCTGACTCTCCTCTCTGCCCTAACATATCTACCATTTAGATATGCATGTCAGGGAGCACCAGTGGGGGTATTCTGCAATGGCAATGGGGCAGGTTGTATGTATTTATGTATGTATGTATGTATGTATAACTTTATTTATAAAGTGTTGCAGCGCTGTACAGTCGAATGTAAGGAAACAGTTGCCTTGTGCTCTGAGACAAAGCTTTTGGTCACAGTGGTCACTGGTCTTGTTTGCAGGGCATTCTTTATATTCATGTCAATTTGAGAGCTCTTCTTAAATTTTTAAAGATTGAAAAAGCCAAAAAAATCTGGAGGAAACACTGCAGGAGTTAAAAAATGTAATATAATATAAAAGAAAAACGGGCAAGAACCAATATAAAGGAAATATGGGACAATAGTATTCTTCTAAGATGAAAATCATTTGATTGCAGCACTGTGACTCTCCAATAAGTGAAGCAGATGGAAAGGAGTGCACAAATGTCAAGTTAGACTGCCATAACTAATACTCCCTGTCTATGAAGCAGACCGTTATATATTTTAATGAACTTCTACCAACGGAAATGAGAGGGTTTGTAACGCACAAAAAGCTTTATAACAAAGAATGACTTTGTACAGATAATATTTAAAGCAGCACAAAGGATGGGTCTGCATGAATATTTCTATTTCTCCTTACATTATCAAATAATGGGAGCCAACACTTACATAACCACAAAAACCATAACTGACACAAATACTGTTGCTTTCCTCAGTAAGCTCGAAACCTTAATTCAGAGAGTGTACAATACAAGACTAAAGGAAACCTCTGGGGAAATTACAAAAGCTTGCCCAGGCTCAGTACAGCATAAAAGAGAATTCCAGGACGCAAACCTCTGACCATGGAACATGGAAACCAAGTTTAACAGCTGCTAGTGAATATCATTTGATTCCCTATGCTTGGATGCTATAATAAGGTGGAAGAGTGCAATACAGTAAATTGTTAAATCGTTATAAAGCGAGAGACGGAAAAAAACACTGTGAGCAATAATGTAGCATGTTCCTGAATAGTGGCACAATGAGAAACATGTGTTTTTGTTATTAGACAAGAGAACTACAATGAACTATAAAAAGTTACAGATTTAAAAGGCATAGGCCGAAAGTAAAAAACCTTATCAAATAAAACATTGATTTAAAGGTATATTGTAAATAGGTAGGGCCCCGCAGAGTTGACATTTAACCTGGGACCTCAACCTGAGAGAATGCCTTTTGGCCACAAAAAGATTTGTAATAATAATGCAAAGAAGTAGATTGTATTTATTATTTACCCCATGAAATCGTCCACGTAAAGCTCATTTCCTTACATAGTGTTTCATTGCCCACGACAGTAACCCAGAGCAATGAATCAAGCTAAATGTTGATTGGTTTGTATGGATTGGTTCAGAAGAATAAATGTTATTTTATTTGTGCTAAATGTGCTTTGGAACTTGTGTCCTTCTGAGCAGATAAAGCAATTAAATAGTGATGAGCGAATCTGTCCTGTTTCATTTTGCTGAAAAATCTGTGAAACTGCTGAAAATTTTGTAAAAAAAATGTGAAATGTAGCTACCCAAGACTTTTTTGACTGCTGCAACTTTTTTTGATGTGACCGTGACTTTTTTATGCGACTTATTTACTGCGACTACAAATTTTTCCCAAAAAATTTTTGCAGGGAAAAAATTTGCTCATGACTACAATCAAATAAAACTTAAAAAGACCTAGTACTTCTCTGTCTTACTGTTACCTTAAAGCAGTGATCCCCAACCAGTGGCTCGGGGGCAACATGTTGCTCCCCAACCCCTTGGGTGTTGCTCTCAGTGCCCCCAAACCAGGGAGTTATTGTTGAATTCCTGACTTGGGGGCAAGTTTTGGTTGAATAAAAACAAGATTTACTACCAAATAAGCCTAATAGCCAATCTTAGCCCTTATTTGGCTACTCCATGAACTTTTATGGCGCTTGTGTTGCTCACATTTTACATTTGATTGTGTCTCACGAGTAAGAAAGGTAGGGGATCCCTGTCTTAAAGGAATACTGTCATGAAAACCATTGTTTTTAACAAAACCCATCCGTTAATAGCAGAATCCTGCATTGAATTCCATTTTCAAAAACAAACAAATTTTTGTATGTAATTTTAAAATTTCACATGGGACTAGCCATATTCTTCATTTCCCAGGGTTCCACAGCCATGTGACCTGTGCTCTGTAAAACTCCAGTCACATTTTACTGAAGCATTGCAAATTGGAGTGCTTAATGCCCCACCTAGTGGTTAAACACACAAGTCTGGCCATGACTCCTCCAGTTACACAGAGTAAGAGAAACAATCACTTGCACTTGTATTGTGCATTGCTGGCTCTTTGTGAATGTGCAGACTCAGGTACAATATTACAATATTACAGCTAAAAAATACATTTGTTGGTTGAAGAATAACATTTTAAATGGTAGAGTGAATTATTTACAGTGCAATTTAAAAATAAAAAGTATACCATAAAAAACAGGACAGTATCCCTTTAAAGGTGACATATAGCATGAGTTAAAATACCTTAACTCATGCTATATGGTGCTGGTTTCAATCTAGGCTAAAAGTGATCATTATCTTTAAAAATTGCCCCTTAATTGGAACTATAGATCTGCTGCAATTCTTGTTTGTGTTTTAAATGAGGGGTGGGCATGTCTTAATGGTCCCTGCCAGAAGCAAAGTAGGAGGAGAATAGGTAATCACAGGCCTGTATTTACACACGGAAAGACAGGCTTCAGTTCCCTATCAGGTCCACCTAGCTGCTGGTTGGTTCCAAGTGCAGTGTGCTGCTGCCCCCCTGGCACAGACTGGGAAAGAAGGCAGCACGAAGTGGAACAGAAGGTTGGGACTAGTAGGAATTTTTGGAGAAATGTTCTTTAAATCAGCCCAAAATCCAACTTTTTTTCAGCACATTCCTTCTATATTTCGAGCAGTATAATGCAATGCCACATTCTTGTTTTTTATACAATATATCCTCTTTAACCAAAGTGAGAGAACAGACATTTCACTTGTACAGATGAGGACTCTGGAGCTCTTCAAGTCCCATGTAGAGTGAATGTGTGGCCTACTGTTCCCTTAGATAACAACTGACCCTTTGGGGCCCATTTACTTACTCACAAACGGGCCGAATGCGTCCGATTGCGTTTTTTTCGTAATGATCGGTATTTTTCGGATAATTGTTGCGACTTTTTCGTTGCCATTCCGAATGTTGCGCAAAATCTGGCGATTTTTTTCGTAGCGTTACTACTTGCGCGAAAAGTCGCGACTTTTTCGCAGCTTTCGCGCCGAGTACGAAAGATTCGGATTCATTCAAGCTTCAGTATGGTGACTTTTCTTGGGCCAGGTTGGAGCTGCAGAGTGCCATTGAGCCCTATGGGAGGCTTTCCTTGGGCCAGGTTGGAGCTGCAGAGTGCCATTGAGCCCTATGGGAGACTTTCCTGGGGCCAGGTTGGAGCTGCAGAGTGCCATTGAGCCCTATGGGAGACTTTCCTTGGGCCAGGTTGGAGCTGCAGAGTGCCATTGAGCCCTATGGGAGACTTTCCTTGGGCCGGGTTGGAGCTGCAGAGTGCCATTGAGCCCTATGGGAGACTTTCCTTGGGCCGGGTTGGAGCTGCAGAGTGCCATTGAGCCCTATGGGAGACTTTCCTTGGGCCAGGTTGGAGCTGCAGAGTGCCATTGAGCCCTATAGGAGACTTTCCTTGGGCCAGGTTGGAGCTGCAGAGTGCCATTGAGCCCTATGGGAGACTTTCCTTGGGCCAGGTTGGAGCTGCAGAGTGCCATTGAGCCCTATGGGAGACTTTCCTTGGGCCAGGTTGGAGCTGCAGGGTGCCATTGAGTCCTATGGGAGGCTTCCAAAATCATGCTAAGTCTGAAAGTTTCGCCCGCCGCTTACGAGCGCTCAATACGAAAAAGTCGCAACAAGATACGAGCGCATCGTAATGGCTACGAAAAACTTGTGTTTTTTGCGCAAATCGTATTGGTAACGAAAAAGTCGCGACAATTTCCGAAAAATCGTAAAGGCGCCGAAAATTCGCAAAAAATACGAAAAAGTCGCAAAATGTTCGTTTTCCAATCGGAATTTTTCCAATTCGGATTCGTGTCTTAGTAAATGTGCCCCTTTGTCTCTAGTACACTCCATGTAAAGTGGCTCCCCATCCCCTTTAGCGCTTATGGTTTAATAGGTGACCCATAGAAGCTCTTCTGAGAGCAGAAGATATGAAACAATGGAAGTTACAAAGGAATATTACAATATAATTCAATGGGAGCTGCTATGGCAATATGGTCTTACTGATACTACACACTTAGAAAAAAAGAACATAGAAAAAAAATCTAAGATAGAATTGACTAAAGTGCATATTTGTTAAATAAGCCAGCCATGACCCCTGTATCTTAGTAGATATTGTAGTTGCAAATATACTGCCGTTTAACACAATGAATCACTGAACAGAGCCGTGTGCAGGCTGTAGGCAGTAATAGTATCTGATCTAGAAGGTTATGCATAAAATCAAGGAACCTTGACAGGAGTGATATTTTAGCAAACAGTTTGTTCGCCAATAGATGTTCTTTTCTGAAGAATGCCAACAGAGCAGCATAAAGGAAAGTATTCAGAACTGTTAAAAATGAAATACTGTTAATGGTTGGATGATGGTGAGCAAGATATGAGAGGGTTTTTAGCTCATATTCCAACAGTATGCATGCCTACCATCTCTAGGAGCATTTACTGTCAGAATTACTTTTACAAATGATTTTTTATTGAACAAAATGCATGAGAGTTGGGCAACCTAGCATTTTCTTGCTGCTGCAATAAAGACGTTCATGCTGTGAGCTGCTGGCAGATTTTACCTGCTCTAACTGGCGGATTCCAGCATGAGTCATCAGTTTGCAATGAGCTACTGACACACAGCAGTTGGAAAGAAATTAGGTTGCAGTAGCATACTAATAAACCATTTAAAAGCTTTAAAGTGGACCTGTCACCCAGACATAAAAAGCTGTATAATAAAAGTCCTTTTCAAATTAAACATGAAACCCTAAATATTTTTTTTATTACCACATCCATACCCATTATAAAAGCATTTTAGAATCCCAGCTGTCAATCATATAATGCCTGCCCCGCCTCTATGCCTTAGGCATAGAGGTGGGGCAGACAGTTACTTTCACTTTCAATTCAGAACTTCTTAGATGTTGCTGCTCTCCCACATTCACCCTCATCTAATTGTGTAACCAGTGCATAGGCATGAGCATCAGGTCCCCCCATACTGGCACAGAAACAAGATTTTGGCGTGATGCAATGCCTGCTTTGATAACAGTGTCCACAAAATGGCCCCTGCCTGCTTGCTGCAATTGTGAATTCCAAGGCCGAAGAAAATAAGATTAAAATAATTTATACAGTGTAAGTAAAGTTTATTTTGCTTGCCAAACACAATAGAAAACAATTTGAAATGATTTCTTAAGGTGACAGGTCCGCTTTAAGAAACTCTTTTCTGTTTATGCATGTAGCACGTTTGTGGATTTTTAATAATAGTGACACTGCCCCTTTAACAATCATTTTTTACTTTTTATCTCCTTTCTTTTCCTCTTCATTGTTAATTTCTTTGTTTTTTTAAATACTTCTCCTAAAATTCTGCTTCTCTACATGATACATTGCCCTTGCTTCCCATTCTAATTTTGTGTCTTTAGCCATGCATCCATGAGGTCCACCTTTTGGAGTGCCCCTGTGCCAAGACCCGTTGTCGCGGGGCGACTAATCTCCCCGCAATGCCATCCCACCGGCTAGAATATAAATCGTCGGTGGGATGGCATACGCTGCGCCGCAATTTGCCGAAGTTGCCTTGAGAACAATCCATATTTAACTGCCTGAAACATTATTAAAGCACCACCCCATACTTTCTGCATTTAGCAAAGAAAGCAGGGTCAACATGCATTGTAATACATTCATCTTTAAAGAATTATAGTTGAATAACACATTCCTATTACTGGACATCTGGGCAGTCTTTATTTAGTGTTGTCCATGCAGTTTGTACATTTTCCAGTTAATTCAATTTCTTGAGTAAGGTGCTGCTTAAAGGAAATATTAGCTCAGTGGATAGATTTAACATAATATGAACAGCTATAGACTATATAGTATTCTGTTTGTATTGCAGCCACTAGTCTTTGGTTCATTTATAATGCAATATATCTTGGGTTTACAATCCTGTGGCAGCTCATTTTCAAACTCATTAAAGATCAACAAGGGATGTCAGATATTATGATTTCATAATGTTCCTTGCAGAGAATATTGCTTGATTATATTCTTTACCTATTACCTAACACTTTCCAGCCAGCGTGAATTTATCTTTGACAAAACACCATAACAGATTTTTGCATATTCATTGAAAACAAAATAAGCCATAGAACATTTCATAGTTAACTACTTCGGGAATTCTGAATCCTTTTCACTGTTTATAACTCTATGGTGTATTCTTCCCATTTCTATACCTTTTGTGTCTCAACAGAAGTGTGAAACCAAAAGAATGATGTGGGAAATCGACAATTCTTGGCATGTAAGTTAATCTTTTGATAAGCATTTCTGCTGAAGGTATAGTAGCCCAATGACCCGTAGGGAAACGTAGGGAAGCAGGGGCATGATGGAGACGTAGGGCAGACATAGCCACTCCCAGTTATAGGTGATTGGTTGTTTTGTATTAAGGATATAAATAGTAGTAACCGTTCCCGCTCCTCAATCCATTTTAGGCAGCATAGTAAAACGCCCACCCTCCCTCCCTACAGAGGTGGAGGCAACGAGTGGTGTTGGCGGGATTATTGAGTTGGGGAGAAACAATGGTTGGGTTAGGAAGGGAGTTTGATAATTGATTGTGGCTGGCATGCCTGGAACCTCAGGGGTAAGTAAGTGGATCAGGAGGTGAGTTTTGTTGGGTAGGGGGTTCCGGGCTGGAAGGGCAGCTGGCAGCGCCAGTTGCGCTGCGCAGTTATTGGCTTGTTATGGTTTATGGTTATTCAAAGTTGGTTGTTTGTTATACAGACATTTGTATTGTGTTCATGAGATGTTTTGTATCTTATTTGTTCTTTATAATATGTTTTAAATTAAAACTTTGATTGTTATTAATAAATGTTCTGCGGCCATTTTTATCCCAAGAATTGGTGTCCGAGTGTTTATTGGGGTTGGTAAGTAAAAGAGGCGAAGGGGTTAGGGTTGGGAGAAAGGCGGGTCAGGATCCGACATTGCTCACGTCAAGTCTATTCCTATGTCTATTAATGTAAAATTAAATAGCGGAAACATTTTATTCAAAGCTTTTTAAATGGAAACTGTCATGTAGTCAAATTTTGGGAACCGAAAAATGTACAGTATATTCCGTATACATATAAAATATATATAGTAAACATTTTTTAAAAATCTATTCAATTTGGATGGATATCCACAGAGTCTGTGGTTTGCTCCCTTTCCCCTGCAAAAACTAATGTTTCACTAGGCATTGAAGAAAGAGTAGAGGTCAGCTGACTGAGTTATGTGGTCCTTTGGAACCATGTGACTGGTAAGCAGAGATCTACTAAAGCCTAGACATTTGGGCTTAAATCTAAGACTATGTGATGAATCTCTGCAAACTGTTTGGTTTTTAAAATGTCCTCATATTATTCACTGTGTTCGTATTCTTGTTATTTTTACATGAAAAAGAAATGCAAATTCAAGAACATAACTTATAATATGATATATATATATATATATATATATATATGGAGTTTCAGCAGTTATCTGGTTGCTGGGGTGCAACTTACCTTAGCAACCAGGGAATTGTTTGAATGAGAGACTGATATATAAATAGGAGAGGACCTGGCTAGTAAAATAAGTTACAAAAAGTAACAATAACAATAAAATTGTAGGCTCAAGGAGCAATGGTTTTTTGGCTGCTGGGGTCAGTGACCCCCATTTAAAATTTGCAAAGACTTAGAAGAAGAAGACAAAGAAAAAAAAAAATAGATCATGAAGACCAGTTGAAAAGTTGCTTAGAATTGTCTAATCTATAACATAACTTAGAGGTGAACCAACTCTTTAAAGACTTTAGGAAAGTTGCCAAGGATGAAAACAGCATCACTTAATGCAAAGTAATTACATACAGATATGGGATCTTTTATCTGGAAACCTGTTATCCAGAAAGCCCCAAATTACAGCAAGGCTATCGCCCATACTTTCCATTTTAAGTAAAAAATTATAATTGTAATTTTTTTTACCTTTTCTCTATAATAATAAAAAAGTACCGTGTACTTGATCTTAACTAAGCTGCATGAATCCATATTGGTGGTAAAATGATCCTATTGGGTTTAATTCATGTTTAAAAGCAGACTTAAGGTGTCCAGAAAACCCCAGGTCTCAAGCATTCTGGATAACAGATCCAATACCTGTATTAGGAAATTTAGGGAACAGATTTGACCCATAATCTAATTCATAGTCAGTAGGTAGTTTTCCAGAAATATCCATGGGATGCTAATATTTAGTTATAAGCATCTCCTTATTTTAAATCTAAGTCTAATTTTCTGTAATTATAATGAAGAATACATTTTCAAACTAACCCATTTGCAACAGCTAAATGACAACAAGGGGGGTACTATGAATGATTAGAGTGTTAATCCTGTATTTTGATTATAGGTTTCAAAAAAATGTGTTTGAGTCAGAAATGTTCTAGTCCCCTTGTCCTTGCTGATGCCAAATCTGTTCTGATGGATTTGAAAAAAAGCTGCTTTGTTCCTCTCCCATGTGGCTGTGTATATGTATGCATAGCAAATTGCATGTACATTGGCAATTTTAGAAGAGCTTTATACTAAATCCATGGCAGCTTACCACCATTCCTCAGCATCCCCTTGGATATTGGTTACACTCTCAATATCCTTCCTGGCCAGATTATTTAATGTCCACAACCTGCTGTTACCCTCTGTTTCTAACAATAGAAAAGGAAAAAAAATACGGTAAAAAGACCTGAAATCTCATGAACAAAAACATAAACGTCTATTTAGACAGTCTGTGTAGAGTTAGACAGATTAGCAGAAGAAACTTATTAAAAATCCATTTTCTAGTGACAAGTAATTTGGCTTTTACAATGAATGACTCTGGCACAGTTGTTGAGTAAATTGGTCACTCTTGCTAAAAGCAGGCTGCGGTTCAATAAAGCTTTTCTTGTAACATAAAAGTGCGCAGAATTGTTTATAAAAGCGCAAATACAAACGTGAGTGACCAGGAAACCTATACATGTAAATTGGATGCATTAAAAATTCTGGGGCTCCCTCATGTGGAGGCCCATTTATCAACATTTATTATGCAAACGAAAACCTCAAATTGTGAATTTTATATCACTTCAATATCACAATTAGCTTCCCGAAAATCTTGAATACCTTGAAGTAAAAGGGCCATATAAATATTGCCTTGCACAGTTCGCTTTAACTTCTTCATGACCTCAACAGCTTTTAGGTGGCGTATTTATAATGTTTTTTGTGGTAATAAATGGCAGAAAATTGCGGGAAAAACGACAAATGTTAGTTAATGGGCCCCTTAGTGGAGATGCAAGAACTAGGTGTGTTGTGGGCAAAACAACTTGGCCTTTTGAGTTTTTTTGCACATTTCACTTTTGATCATATAAGGTTATATCTAAACAGGGCTTTTATCCAAAGTCCTTGTTGTAAAGGTTAATTAAGTCAGGAAAACTCGAAAACTTAAACCCAAATGTGCACTTATTTATTAAAGAAACTCAAATCTCAAAAACTAGATCATCAATAAACTCACATGTAAAAAAACACAAAACTTGACCGCAGTGCCATCATTTTCTACTCATCATTTTCAATGACTATAAGAAGTTTCAGAAAAACTTGAGTTGTAAAAATCACTTAAATTTTGATAGGACGAATTCCATTGACTTGTACCTGAACTCGCTAGCTTTTAGCTGTATTTTAAAATTCCATTTTTTTTGTGCTTAATAAATCTCAAACACTCGCTCAAACACTGAGTTTTAGAGCAAAACAACATGATTTGTTGAAGAACCTCTAGATTGAATATTAATAATTTGGCTCCTTAGAGGCAGATTTATCTACAATTAGGTTACTAAACATGGGGCAAAAATGCAATAGTGAATGTCATTATTTATTAAAGGGGTTGTTTACCTTTATATGAACTTTAAGGAGTGATCCTCAACCCCTTGGATGTTGCTCTCAGTGCCCCCAAGCCAGGTAGTTATTTTTGAATTCCTGACCAAGTTTTGGTTGAATAAAAACAAGATTTACTACCAAATAAAGCCTCCTGTAAGCTGATAGTGTGCATAGAGGCTGCCTAATAGCCAATCTTAGCCCTTATTTGGCTCCTCCACCTCCTCCGTGAATTTTTGCTGCAGTTTTGTGAAAAAATGTGCCAATGGTGAAATGTGGAATTTGGCAGCAAATCCATGCCTGGCGAAAAAATTCCCTCATTGCTACAAATAAATATTTGCTAAGAACTGTTCATTCTATAACATACTAAAAGTTAACAAAGTTAACCCCTTTAAAGTAAAAACTGTAAAAAGGCACCAACAAAAACTTAGCAAGTAAAAGCTGGTGAGTCTCTATAGAAGTCTGGGAATTGTCTCAAACTAATATTTTATTTTCCCAGTTTCTTTTCATTTTTGATATATTTTCTCCTGTTGGCAATGAGAGTTCAAATCCCGAAATAGAAAAAAATTGGATTAAATATGATAATTTCTGATGATCGGAAATGTCAGGAAAATGTTTATGAAAAAATTGTAATAGTCACAATAATATTGTAATGTCGTTTGAAAGTCACAAATCGTACACAGTGGGAAAACCTTTCTGACTTTGATCCTTCTGTGCATGATTTTGAAAGCCTCCCAATGGCACTCAATGGCACTCTGCAGCTCCAACCTGGCCCAAGGAAAGTCTCCCATAGGGCTCAATGGCACTCTGCGGCTCCAACCCGGCCCAAGGAAAGTCTCCCATAGGGCTCAATGGCACTCTGCAGCTCCAACCTGGCCCAAGGAAAGTCTCCCATAGGGCTCAATGGCACTCTGCAGCTCCAACCCGGCCCAAGGAAAGTCTCCCATAGGGCTCAATGGCACTCTGCAGCTCCAACCTGGCCCAAGGAAAGTCTCCCATAGGGCTCAATGGCACTCTGCAGCTCCAACCCGGCCCAAGGAAAGTCTCCCATAGGGCTCAATGGCACTCTGCAGCTCCAACCCGGCCCAAGGAAAGTCTCCCATAGGGCTCAATTGCACTCTGCAGCTCCAACCCGGCCCAAGGAAAGTCTCCCATAGGGCTCAATGGCACTCTGCAGCTCCAACCTGGCCCAAGGAAAGCCTCCCATAGGGCTCAATGGCACTCTGCAGCTCCAACCCGGCCCAAGGAAAGTCTCCCATAGGGCTTAATGGCACTCTGCAGCTCCAACCCGGCCCAAGGAAAGTCTCCCATAGGGCTCAATGGCACTCTGCAGCTCCAACCCGGCCCAAGGAAAGTCTCCCATAGGGCTCAATGGCACTCTGCAGCTCCAACCCGGCCCAAGGAAAGTCTCCCATAGGGCTCAATGGCACTCTGCAGCTCCAACCCGGCCCAAGGAAAGTCTCCCATAGGGCTTAATGGCACTCTGCAGCTCCAACCTGGCCCAAGGAAAGTCTCCCATAGGGCTCAATGGCACTCTGCAGCTCCAACCAGGCCCAAGGAAAGTCTCCCATAGGGCTCAATGGCACTCTGCAGCTCCAACCCGGCCCAAGGAAAGTCTCCCATAGGGCTTAATGGCACTCTGCAGCTCCAACCTGGCCCAAGGAAAGTCTCCCATAGGGCTCAATGGCACTCTGCAGCTCCAACCTGGCCCAAGGAAAGTCTCCCATAGGGATCAATGGCACTCTGCAGCTCCAACCCGGCCCAAGGAAAGTCTCCCATAGGGCTCAATGGCACTCTGCAGCTCCAACCTGACCCAAGGAAAGTCTCCCATAGGGCTCAATGGCACTCTGCAGCTCTAACCCGGCCCAAGGAAAGTCTCCCATAGGGCTCAATGGCACTCTGCAGCTCCAACCCGGCCCAAGGAAAGTCTCCCATAGGGCTCAATGGCACTCTGCAGCTCCAACCCGGCCCAAGGAAAGTCTCCCATAGGGCTCAATGGCACGCTGCAGCTCCAACCCGGCCCAAGGAAAGTCACGATAACGAAGCTTGAATGAATCTGAAACTTTCGTACTTGTTGCAACAAATAGGATTTTGTTGCACAAATTGTTGGGCAAATTGTCGCAAAGTATGAAAAAGTTGTGAAAAATTAATGAAAAAGTCACAAAAAATACGCACAGTACAAAAACAATCGTACTTTGATGAATGTGCCTCTATAAGTTTGTAATGTTATTTATATTTAACTCAGATTTGTAACAGTGGAAGTAATTGTATCTCTTCACTTAATTTTGAAGATAATATGGAAACTCTGATAATGCTAGAACCAACTGAAGAACTCTTACAGAAAACTAGTGAGGAGTTCACTTAAATTCCAGATTGTATCTGAGCCCTTGAAAGATCCCTCAAACTGGATCGATATTTTATAATCATGTGAGATGTTTCTCTGCAGGTTTAATGGCCATAGTTGATAGAAATATATATTTGTTGCTGTAGATGATGGAGCTTATGGCAGCACAGGAGTCTTCAGAGGATTTAAGAACTCAGTAATGGGATGTTGCTTCATGGAAGGAACTATTCATCTTACAGATCTGAAGCCTTTACCTGGGAATTAATCCCTATTACCTGAAATTTTTGTAGTCAATGAGATTCTTGCTACATCTGCTAATGAAGAGTGACCGTATGTACAGAGAGGCTTATTTGTCAATTTTCAAATTTGTGAATTTTAGTTTGTGAGTCTCAATTTGAATAGACTTAAAAATTGACCAGATCTGAATGTTTGCTTATGTATTCAAATCTAAATATAAAAACTTGATTGAATTAAACTGTGAAAAAAAACGTAAATACATCAATTTACATTGAAAAAAAAAAAAATTAACTCCCATTGACTTCTACATGAATTTACACGCTTTCATATGGCAAAATGTTACACTTTTTATTGTTTATTTTTGTGCTTTATAAAGATAGAACATTCCAGTTTTGGAAACCATTATTTGAATTTAAGAGATTTCGTGCAAAAAAAATGTGAATCATAAAAATAGATAAATATGCTCCTTAGATAGAAAAGAGGAAAACTATACCCCTGAACAATGTAGGTCTCTTTTAAAATATATTGCTCACATGTAAAACCCTGCTTTACCTAAAAAAAATTCTCATAAAAATATTGTTTTTTTTGTACAGGTATGGGACCCATTATCCAGAATGCTCGGGACCTGGGGTTTTCCGGATAAGGGATCTTTCAGTAATTTGGATCTCCTTACCTTAAGTCTACTAAAAAAATAATTTAAAAATTAAATAAACCCAATATCAGTGTTCCTCATCCAATAAAGATTAATTGTATCTTAGTTGGCATAAAATAGAAGGTATTATTTTATTATTACAGAAAAAAAGGAAATAATTTTTAAAAATTAGAATCATTTGCTTATAACGGAGTCTATGGGGGATGGCCTTTCCGTAATTGGAACTTTCTGGATAAGGGGTTTCCGGATAAGGGATCCCATACCTGAACTACTGTATGTGCCCAAAAGGTAATCCTTAATAGAGAATTACTATTTTAAGTACTATGGGCCGCATCCAGGGATCATAGAATTCACAGTGCACACATACATGC
Organism: Xenopus tropicalis; assembly: GCF_000004195.4. Lineage (NCBI taxonomy): Eukaryota > Metazoa > Chordata > Amphibia > Anura > Pipidae > Xenopus > Xenopus tropicalis. The sequence goes on from NC_030677.2 coordinate 42,934,886, forward strand.
TAGGCCCCATCAGCCAATTTTGTGGGCAAAGTTTTTTACTCCCACACTACTTCCTGTTACAGTTAGAGCTGTATTAGATGTGTAAAGAGGTGTTATTTCCTGTAAGGTAACCTCTGCGGGAACACACAGCCCATTACAAAATGGTGGCTCAAGGGAAAAGATGTAACAAGATGTAAAAAGATGTAAAAAGCCCACCCCAGTCTGACCTTGCTCACTGAGTATCTGCTGGCTTGGTCCATTAAAGTGATGGGGGGGAGCAGTTTAGATAAACGAGGAAGACATGTTTGTTCCACAGCTAGCCTTATACCCAGCATTGTTGGATAATGAGGAATGCTTGGGAAACAATATTTTTTCTGACCCTGAGTATCTTATGTGGAAAGGGAAATGATGGCAACATTATAGCTGCTCAAGGGGTAAGAAGCAGTGAAGCCTTGATTACTTTCTCTCTGTATTGCTGGCTATAAAGTTTAAATACACTGCTTTGATTCCAGCACTTATTAAATGTTAACTGCCTCCTTCAATTCACAATGTTCCAAACAATAAACTGTAACATGTCTGCTACTGAAAATTTTTCATTCTAATAGTTTGAACGGTGATTGTACTTTTAAGATAACAATAAAGAAATTCTTCTGTCAAACACTATAACATTATAGAGGAAATGTAAAAATCTATTATTTACTCTAGTTGTTTAATATATTCTTCTTAAGTATGCATTCCATTAGCTAAAGAAAAAATATAATAGAGAGAAGAGTTGTTGAGAGACAACGTTTTGACTTTAGTGCTGTCTCTCAGCTACAGTAAAGGAGCTGCACTATGGCTTGGCATACAAATAGGAGCTAAAATTATGTCACAACAATTCATTGTATCGTTTCCCAAATCCCATGATATAATAATAAAATAATGGTTATATGGTTACCCGTCTCTGTGATCTTAGGCAAAGTGATACAAGAAATTGACAGTGCATCACAGCTTCATTGTGGCATGTGTTTGCTATTTATATTCCTATACAGTAGTTCTTTACCTTTTTTTTAGCCAGGCCTTGCATTAAATATTGTAGTTGCATAATAGATAAGGTTAAAAAAAAAGACACATTCTTTATGTTAAACCTTTTGTCCAAGTGAATCCTGCCTTCTGTATGGAGAATGTTCACATACCTGCCCAGTGGAGTTTATAATGTAATTTCAACATGCACATGTACACACTAGGGTAAGTTCAAGCACAAGGCAGTTAGAGTACATGTATGGGATCCCTTATCCGGAAACCCATTATCCAGAAAGCTCCGAATTACGGAAAGCCTGTCTCCCATAGACTCCATTTTAATCAAATAATTCAGAATTTTAAAACTGATTTCCTTTTTCTCTGTAATAATAAAACAGTACCTTGTAATTGATCCCAACTAAGACATAAATAATCCTTATTTGATGCAAAACAATCCTATTGGGTTTAATAAATGGTTTATTGGAATGGAGATCCAAATTACAAAAAGGATCCCTCTCCTCCATCCATAACTTCAGTTCCCACAATGCCTTGCATGCTTTTTTACAGATCTGTGAATCAACTGGCTTCTGCTGCATTGTCAGAACCGGCAGTGCAGAGAATACCGAGGGACAGGCAGATACTACTTACTACAAGAATTGTATTTACAAGTAGTTTTAAACCCACTGACATTTTGTAATGAATGTATATTGGAACGTTGCTTAGAATTACATCTACTTTCATTATGCAGAATTACATTTTTGAGTGTACAACCCCCTTTAATTGCAGATCTCCTCATAAAAGGCTGAAAGCAATTTATATCTTTGAAACAAATGACCCCAATAGCATGCCAAATTACCAAACGCAGATGACTATGGTTTTGATTCTGGGTTGGAACTGCATTAATGATTCCTTTGATGTGAACCGTAGGATAGAAAATAATACACTAACAATTTTAAGTAGTTAGAAGCGGAAGGCAATGGCAAATAATCATACCTTAATTACCTACTCATGAAGCAGTGTGGCTTTATTGGTTACTGTGTCCGTATGTACAAGAGGAATACTGGAAATGAAGCTGTTCCAGCAGGGAGTAGCTACTGTAAGACGTGTGCCCTGTTAGTATAAAGCTCATTTATATTGATAACTTTCTCATTGCTGGCTTTAATGGCACCATACAGTCACTGACATCAAAGGGGAACTTCACCCAAACACAACTTAATTTTAAGCAAGTTTGCAATTTACATTAGTTAAAAATATACAGCCTTTTCATGATTGTTAATATAATAATATGGTTTGGAACAGTTCCCTAAGCCCCGTTCCCCTGTTCTCCTGCTGATCTGGCTGACTACTTTGAGACTAAAAAAAAATGTAACAGTAGTCAACTGCCCTCAGTCTGTCCTCAGCCTGCATCCTCCAAACCCCACAATCCCCTGCACACTGATGTCAATAAGGAAAGGAACATTGTCATTCAATGCATTGTGGGTTATGTAGTTCCTGAATGCTCCTGTGGAGAAGTTGTTACAATTTGTAACATCAGTGTTTTAGTCCCTCCTGCTCTGCCAGGATTTCAAAGGATGCAGAAAGAGGAGAACTGTTTTGCAGCTGGATTTCAGCATATAAAAATAATTTTTATTCATACTTTTGGAAGGAACAGATTACAGTGATAGGTATATTAGGGGTTTCTGTATTGTTTGGGCTCTTTAACAAATTTTGGTTTGGAAGCTGGAGTTCCCCTTAATTCCTTATTACGGACCTGGCTGCAAAACATGCACCCTGCCCCCCACCCAGTACATGCTCTACACATACACTCTTATCTGTATCTGTAGTAGTAGTAGTAAATACTTTAATCCAGGGATCCCCAACTTTTTTTTTACCTGTGAGCAATATTTAAATATAAAAAAAGTTAGGGAGCAACACAAGCATGAAAAATGTTCCTAGGGGTGCCCAGTAAGAGCTGTGATTGGCTATTTGGTAGCCCAGTGTGAACTGGCAGCCTACAGGGGTGCATGTGGTAATACACATGGTCTTTATGCTTCCAAAACTTGCCTCCAAGTAGGAAATTTAAAATGAGCGCCTGCTTTAAGGGCCACTGGGGGCAACATCAGAGGAGCTGGTTAGTAATATGTTGCTTGTGAGCCACTGGTTGGGCATCGCAGCTTTAATCTATTGTTTGTTTCCAATAAATACCATTTCGCTGGCCAGTTGATGTTTAAAATGTGATGTTGTGTAAATATAAAATTATTTATTGTTCCATGGGCAAAATTATTTATTGTCTCACACATAATTTGATATGGGGTATGATCTTTAGGCATTCTGTCATGGAAAACATGTTTTTTTTACAAAACACATCAGTTAATATCACTCTAACAGAATCTTGCTTTACTGCTGCACTGCAAGTTCGAGTGATATGGAAAGGGAACAGCTCCCTGAAACCTGCATTGCTAAATTAAAACTAAATTAAAACTAAATGCTCCCATACCCCTAGCGGTGGATATAAGAATAGCACTCAGTAGTAAAAATGCAAGTCATGACTCCTTCACTTACTGTACATGGGAGTAGGAGAAACAATAGGTTAGCTGAAAGCAGTTCTAATGTGTAGCGCTGGCTCCTTCTGAAAGCTCAGACTCAGGCACAATGCACTGAGATGGCGCCAATATTACAACTAAAATATACATTTCATGGTTCAAGAATAACATTTTAAATGATAGAATAAATTATTTTCAATGTGTAACTATAATATAAAAATCATAACATAATCCCTTTAACCTTGGCTGGAGTTGGGGATCCTTTTAGATATTTGGTGAACTAAAAGACATGAAAGTGCAGTATTGGTTTAAAAATATCTCAATATAACATACTGTAGCTTTTGAAAAAGGCAGCAGGGGACATAATGTGACAAATGGAAAGTTTTATTTAAGCAAACTTTCTTTGAGTTACTTCCTAATCACTGAGTCTAAGATAAATGCTGAGACAAGGATTCCATTCGGAGCTACAATATGACGAGAGGTTACTCTCGCGTAAACTTTTAAGCAGATGTTTCCAAAAACTGGGCCAGCTTTCTTTCTTTCTGTATAGATGTTTCCAATATGAGGGTGGAATGTTGCAAAAGAGTCAGTATACTGTATGTGTACTTAGATAGCAATATAACATTACCCCAGTCTGTTACCTATGCCCCATGCCAGCCAATCAAATGTTTGTTCTACATAATCAACTAGTTTTCTCAAGCTGAGTTATTTAATATATATTAGAAGCTATTTAATTACCAGTATGTTTTTAAATCTTTTCAACAGTTTGATCTATTTTGCAATGTAATAACATTTTCCTGACAGAGAGGAAAGTGTTAATGAATGGACACATTTATCAAGGCTGACAGATGTGCAAATTTATACAAATGTGCTCTGATGTGCTGAGCAGTTGGGTGCATTCAGTTTCAGCGGGTGTCAGTAGCAACAAATTGTTAAGTCCTAAAGCAAATTGCACTTGGGGATGAATGATTTTTGACATTTATTTTTTATTGGTTTTAGCACAGAAAATAATGTGTGAAATATTAAGATGCTGTTAACTCTTATACGTGTGATACATGTCAGTAGTGCTCATTAAATGATACTTGGTAAATTTGTTACATTAAAGCAAAATGTTTTTCCATTCAAGTCTACTTTGTCAAAGAAGCCATATATTAAAGGGCAAGAAAAGCAACATTTACTGGGGGTTAGCAATATGTTAGGCATCCCCATAGTGTATTGAGTTGCTTAGTTGGGCCATGGGCCAGGGCTTCACTTTGGTACTTACATGCAAACATGCTCCTTGCACTTCTGCATTGTTGCTTTAAGTGCCATTGTGCCCATCCTGCCTCTTCTGCTCAATCAGGCACAAATGCGCCATCGGGATTTCATCAGGAGTTCATATTGTAATAGATAGGTCCCTAAATGTAAAATATAAAGGAACAGTATACCCCCTTGTTCAACATAAGTGCAATGAATAGGGCTTGTATTGAAGATACAGTACGTTGTGCCCATTGTTTTATTCACAAAAACAATTTTTTTTAAATTTCTTGAGCTCAATAGGGCAAACAGGAAAATTGAAGCCACTCCATCTTTGGTTCTTGTAGGGTAGATAATTAGATTCCGAGCATATATATAATCATAGATAATCCTCCTGCAAAATAATAGACTCCTGTTACAAAACAGTCACAACGAAGGGGGTAGGAAGAGGGTTGTATATCAGTAATCTTTTCTTACAAAGACCAAACATGGAGTAGCTTCAGTTTCCCTGTTTGCTCTGTTTAGCTCAAGGAATAACAAACATCGTAGAATATTCCAAGGCAAAAAAGGATGTTCAGCACATGCCCTATTTATTGCATTATGTATATACTACCCCTTTAATGATGTGGGATATTATTTATTTGACATGTGGATTTAAATATGATGACAATGTGGTTTCTTGTGAAACCAATTAAACAATTTCCCTGTTAGACCACATATCAAATTGTATTTAAATAGCTTTAAAATGAAAAGTGTATTGAACTAATGCATTTATTACCATATTATGCACTAATTTTCTAATCTTCATCTCCCCCATTCACAATGAATCAGCATGGGCAAAAAGAAAACATGAGCTTCCTCTTCACTGAATGTTGGCTCACAGAAACAGCGAATACAAACTGATTGCAGATATTATCTTAGTCTTAATCTATTCTTCATCCTCTCATTACGATGGAATCTGATGATGTCGGCAATTCATTGGTGAGTTATTGCTCAGGCTGCAGAAATTAAATTACATGCTATGATTAAAGTCATGTTCCTTTGTTAATCAGTCCTGTTCACCCATGAAGACCACACACATACACAAATAAGAGAAAATGCTTGTTGGAGTTAATTAGGAGATGATACATTCACTTTTCCAACCATAACAATTGTAAGAGATTGAGTTTTGATTTAAAAAAAATTTTGTGACTCAGCAGACTATAAAGTTTGTGAGGGGAAAATACTGTATTGTGAGTAAAAAACATGGTGATTTGCATCCAAAAATTGCACTTTGCATACTGCACTGACCCTTTACGTCAGGGATCCTCAAACTACGGCCCGCAGCCCCCCAAGGTAATTTACACGGCCCCCACTGCCAGGTTCGAGGAGGCAGTGGGGGCCGTGTAAGAGAAAGAGACGGAGCAGGGAGCGGTAGAAAAGAGCATGGAGAGGGCTGACACAGTGGGGAGCAGGGAGAGGAAGGACACGGGAACGGCCATAGTTTGACCTTGCGCATAGTCCAGCCCCCCAACAGTCTGAGGGACCATGAACTGGCCCCCTGTTTAAAATTTTTTAGCAACCCTGCTTTACGTGTTCACGTTCTGACTTATAAAGGGTGCACACAGTTGCTGTTTGTAAAAGCTCAAATACTGCTGTTCTTTTCCATGGTGTACCCCCCACCATCTTAAATGGGAACTCTACTGTAAACATGTAAACCTAAATAATAATAAAAAAATGCCTTTTGCATAATGGAAGAACATGTAATTCTAAGAAACTTTCCTGCATTCGATTAACCTTTTAGTGCTGCCTGCTCACACAGTCATTTCTAGCATTCCATATTGCTAGTGTATGTCACACAACATGTGTTGCACTCTTAAAGGGTTCATTAAAAGTTTTAAATTGTTTTCATGTTATTTTTAAAGGTAATTGCTACTGAAAGCAGAATCTGTCCGTTCCAGTATCTGTCTCTCCAGTGCTTTTTCTCATTTACTCCTCCAGCCAAACTTGCACACATCTGTGATTCTCCCTTGTGAGTCTGTTAAAGCAAGACTACACCCCCAGAATGAATACTTAACCCCAGGGTTGGACTGGGGGGTGCAGTTCAATAAAGATGTATGTACATCTTTATTTATAAAGCGCTACTTATGTACCCAGCACTGTACAGTAGAATACATTAATATAAACAGGGGGTTAATACTAATAAATACAAGGTACAGTTGCAATAAGTTAAGAATCAAAGACACAAGAGGATGGAGGTCCCTGCCCCGTAGAGCTTACAATCTATATGGGAGGGTAACTTACAGACACAAATAGGAGAATATAAGTGCTGTAGATTACAGGGGGTAACACTGCAATATAAGTGCCAGTTCCCAGTGGCAGCAGTATTTAATACAGACTGAGGGGGAGAGATGGGCATTGGAGAGGCCAGTTAGGCCAGTTCGCATTGTGTGAAAACAACATGGCGATTGCATTGAAAATACACTTTGCTCACTGCACTTGAAAACACCCATGAGCCCTATAGTGATCTGAGCTTCTCCAATAAGGAAAGCGGAGAGAGGGTTAAAGAGCAAAATAATGCTGCATGGAAATACGTATGGAAAGAATTCTTACACTGAAAACTGAATTGTTTCTTCACAGTAAACTGGAGAAATAGATTTTGAAATAAAGGGAAAATGGAATTTTCCATTCCTTGGGCGTGGGGGTGTAGAGACCTAAGGGGCAAAAGCGTGCTTACTGCTCACTTACTAAGACCTGGGGTCCCAGGGAATGCTGCACTCTGCTTCATGCTCTTCGAGTCCCTAGAATATAATCCAGATAAAGGGATTAAGCAGTTTTACAAAATTACAGTAACTGAAGGGCACCACATTTATTGTAATCAATAAACTAAGTTTTAGGAATAGAGGGCTTTGTATGAACTAGATATATTTTATTCTGAAACACTCAAGCATGATTTAAACTGACAGTTTATTAGTATTTCTAAAGCAGCTGATCAAGTAAGTTGAGATGATCCAATCACTTCTTAATGTGGAGGAGACACTTTAGAACACCCCATCATACTCCCTCACACACATATACAAATACCTTTACCTCCGTTGATAACATCATTCCAGAATATAGACAATAGTAAACTCAAGAACACAATCACTCTATTGTATAGCAAAATGTAGACATTAATATTCAGTATTCATTGCGTCAGTAATCGCAGCAGAGTTTCAGTAAGCGCCTGAGGAAAACTGTTAATAAAAAAGATAAAAAGTAATTAGATATACTAGCAAGAAACATTTTCTACATCTCTAAAAAGAATATCGAGTCCCAACAACCAAATCCGCTTCCACGTCGCCGTTATTTCACAAAAGTAATAAAAATTAAATCCTTCAGCAATGTTTGCAGTGTCTGCCTGTGGGAATAGGAGCTGAAGAAGGAGAGCTACGGATGAACGGGAGAGCCATTGAGCAGAAAATTGTACCATTGAGTGGAATGATTGGTATGAAACAAAACTGTCAGATTTCTTGTACTTCATTAACTACTCCACCAAAAAGCAGTATAAGGAAAGAGCCTAACACTGTGGGTATAACTCATTAGATCATGCTACATTTGTGTGTATTCATTTACGGATTCATGTCCTTATTATCCTGTTACATTTGAGCCCACAGTACAGTTTTAGGAAGTTTCTCTTGCCTTTGTAAGTGACAGGGGTGGCAAAGATTAGGTTAATCACCCCTGCCCTGAGTCCAGTGGGGCCAATATTGTGTGCTTGTGTCCTGCACTCAATCCTTTTTTGTATTGGAATTTAAAACTTGTGTAAAAATTCAAATAATAAAATAAGGATGACCCAAGCTTCCTTTCATACATTTCCTATATGACCTGCAGGGGATCCAAATCAAATATTAAAGTTATTGCTCTATGTATTGGAAGCATTTTGATGAGCCTTAATCTGTACTTAGTCTGGTGAGTAAGCTGACTCACTGTATGTCCGTGGAGGAGTTTTATTGTACATTCATTTTAATGGTGTTGTGTCTTTAAATCTATTGTGTGTTGAAAACTGAAACACTCACATCAAGGGTGTTACCCCATTTTTCACAAACATATTGCACTATAATTTTTATTTTTTGTGCGCTTCCTTATAGCTTGAATCCAAATACCAAAATCCAAGTTCAATATATCCGTTTGTAAGTGTCTTCTAATACTGTTGCAACATGATACAATGGTTAGCATACTGGTCTAGCAAAAGGTCCTCTAACTTGTTTATTTCATTCATTTCTAAAACCAGTCCTTTAAGGTTGGTACCTGTACTATTATTGGTTTCCATTTCTGGAATTCTTATGAGTTTTGCGAGTGTGGCTCAGCAGTGCCTAAGAAAGTGTGTTTGTTAATTTTGTTTTGATCTACCAACATTCAATTTTTGCTGAGATTTGAATTTTTTGTACTTAAACTCATGAATTCGAGTTAGGGCTTACAAAACTTGAATGTTTGATACTGTAGATATTGAGCACAAAAAACAAGAACTGGATTGCAAAACTTTGTCATCTAAAAGTTTGCGAGTTCAATGTAGAAGTCAATCGGAGTTGTCTTAGGCAAAATGTAAGAGGTTTTTTTCAATTTGACATTATGCTTGTTAATGTTAATCTGTTATTTTGTTGGCATACCATTTACTCTTTTTATCCATTTTCTCTCACATGATTTTCAGATGGTTTATTGTTTGTGGGGTATTGGGCCACAGTTAGGTATTGTCTAAGTTGGTTTGGTCTAAGTTGTAAGAAATTTGTCATTGTGTTTTTTTAACCTGTAGAATGAAATATGAATTGACTATTACTTTTTGCTGCATAGATTTCTGTTTTCTTTTCATAAACTGTAAGTTCCAGGTGTGCTGACAAGCCAGACTGAAATCATAGACTTGCTATTTTGCAAAATTACTGTTTTGTGGGTACAACAGCCATTGTACTTTGAAAATAAAGCTTTTTCACTGGCATTAAACACTAGTTCTTGCCTAGATTATATAATGTTTTGTGTAGCTGAGGTTATGTTGCAAAAAGAATTGTCAGTCTGCAACTCTGAAAAACAGCAATGCTTTGAGTCATTCTCTAATTAAAATACTCAAAATTAAATTATGACAGCGGCTGGAAAACTTGTAAACAAAATTCATGACTTCAAGTCCTACAGGTATTTAAAACCAATGTCAAACAAGTAGCTTGTAAATTTTGGAATGCAGCATACATATATGGCATTTTTGCATTGATATATTCTTTTCAAGCAAAGATTTGTGGGCAGGCCACATGCAAATAAACACAAGGAATTCTGGGAAATAGTCCCAAAAAAGCTCCAAGACAATACCATTTACATGGGTTTATCCTATAGTCTAAAGCCCACCCACTTTTTTTTTTTAAAACAGAAGCCAGGATAATAGCTGATCAGATTCCCTACTACAGACCAGTTTCGCCCTTCTTGGGGCTCATCAGTGTAGTGAAGGGTTTTCTGATCAGCTTAGGTAGAGCCAGGAGTGGGGACTCACAGATAACTCAAAAGAGTTGCGGAGACTGCCTTATACGTATGCAAATAAACACAAGTAATTCTTGAACTAGTCCCAAAGAGCTCCAAGAAAATCCCTTTTACATGGGTTTATCCTATAAATTAATTTAAATATGAACCCATAGGGTTAATATGCCCCTCTGGCCTTTAACCCTACCTTTCCTTTCTCCTTGTCACTGGACAAGGATGGATGTAACTGGGCAAGGATGGATGTAACTATTTGGTATTAACATATACTGTATTATTGGCCCAAGGCTAGACCACACCCTACCACACTTTAATACTGTATAGTGTTAGGAAAGGGGTGGTTCTTTCTTCTTGGCCTGGAGTATCTGACCAGAGTGGATATCTCCAGGAAGCCTGGGATCCACAAGGCCCAGAAGATTAGGCTCCTGACATCCATTTGCTTACTTATTGCATTTTACACATACATGTTGCAGTGGGAGGTGTAGTTACACAACACCCCCATAGAGTAACTTCCCTTTAGTGAAGGTCCGTCCTGTGCACTGGGTACTGGACTGGAGATTTTTACAGCTGTTTAAATCGCCCACCACCTAGTCCCCATTGCAGCCAATCAGAAGGAGAGGTGGTGTGAAAATGTGCAAGCGCTGGGGAAATGAGTGCACAAGGGTGTGATCAGGTGGGGAGGTAGGGTGCAAGCAGCCTAGGAGCACACAACATGTAAATCCCAGATTCTTTTCCCACAGATTTTAGTACATAAGACAAAATGCCTTTGTTTCTGTTCAGAACATTCAGTTGTCATGTATTCCATTCCATCAGCAGCAAAGTAAAAGATGGACAGCTTATATTCATCTGAAATAATTATAAAATAAAACAAAAATTGCTTGCCTAAGCATAATTTCTAATGTGAAACTGGGTCAGTTGCAAGGAAATAAATCTATTTCTGTCCAAATAAGTGGCACAATGATGTTAATACAGAAAAAGACCTTTGTACTTTTATACAGTAAAAATAATTTTGCGCACCATTTAAAATGACCTTAACAGAAGTCTATAATCAAATCCACTTCTCAAAGCTACATGAGTCTCTTAATTACAATACTTGGTACTTTGGTCTTGAAGTAGCCATTGGCAAATACAAGCAATGCACTTCAGGTTCAAAGGACAAAGAGACATTTACAGGCTTGTGGTGTAAGGGAAGGTATAATTTTGCCACAGTGAATTAACCTATTAATGAACCTTTTATTACATTCTTCACATGCCTGCTATTTTATTAGTAATTAAGTTACAGAACAAACGTAAGGACTTTAGGACAGAATAACCCATTATGTATAAATATTGTTTAGCATGGTGAATACCAGGTAAAACTGAAAGGTGGTTGGCCATGAACAACCATGGACAAGACATACTGGTTGCCGAAGGCAGAGGCAGCATATACAGGATTTTGACTAGGGACTTAACCCCGTGGTAGCACTCATTACAACAAAATTCAAACCATATTGGGCAGCGGTGCCCAGACTTTGTCACCCTGTGATCTACTCTTGCCACCTGGTCTCCATCATGAGATCTACTACAGTTAAAATAGTGCGACATCTATCATTTGGCGCAATAAGCAAGAAAAAGTATCAATCGAAGTTTAACAAATACACAAAGCAATATATAAATGCAGCGCCAAATTCACATTTAATGGCCATTTAACATTATTCACGTGCAACTTCAAGTTTAATGTGAAAGGATTGTAGTAGATTTTACTTCCCTTCTTCATGGCCCACTTTGTAGTCTGCACACAGAAATATACAGTGTAAAGTAGGAACAAATATATACAGCGGCCCGGTGGGGACAATCTTCTATACTGGGATGAAACTACAAAGACGAATGGCTTGAGCAGCCGCACTCAAAATCTCCAGTTTCCTGGGGGGGGGGGGGGGAAGAAGTGGCGGGATGTCCTCCCACTGCATTCCACCTCGAGGTCTACCAGAAACTTTAAAGAGATCTACTGCTAGACTGCGATCTACCTTTTGGGCACCCCTGATATAGGGGATGGCAGTGGTACAGTTCTGGTAATGTTCAGTAGCCATATTGCCTGTTTCCTTCATATTGGCATTGTGCATGGCATTGTGTTTCTGTTTAGGGACATGTTAAAAAAAAATATATTAATGTTGGGGGTCAGTATATAATGTAAGTAAAGACATCTGGTTTCCAAAGGTGTGAACAAACCTCTGCTCTTGCACAAAGTATATGCTCAACATCTTTGGCAGCATTTATAGAGACAACTTCAAAACACATTATAGGAACTGATCCATTCAGGGAGATGTTCTTAAAACCATCAAGGTTTTATTTCCATCATTTAGAAACAACAAGTTAGAACACTAAAACAGGGTTCACTCTAATAGTCATCTAAGTCATCTAATACATTTCAAGTCCCCACTGGGAACTTGATTAGAGGGGATAGAGTTTACCCCATGAATACTGTGTACGGAGTTCTGACTTGATGTTTTTAAATGCTTCTTGGGATGTGGTAAGACTAATTAAGTAGTAAAATTTATCTAAATACACAATTCTTTCCTATTGGCTGTTTGGAATCAAGAAATCTGCTGCAGCTTTAGTATCTACTTTAAGCATTCTGTGTAGCTCCTCTGTGTAGTGATGTTCTCTTTCTTCAAAGTTTCCCCAGTCTGCCATAGAGACTGCCATACACTGACTGTGGTTTGGTGGAAGGTATTGTTAATGTAACGTGTCTTGTTAGACTAATGTAATTGGTCCATTGAGGCATGGTAACTATAGTGGCCTGTCAAACCCTTCTTAGTTCAGTCAACAGTATTTCATTGTTTCAGTGTTTGAACCACACTTCAACATGTTATTCACTTGTAATATGAAATAAATAAACATATATATGTCAACATAAGGAAACAATAATTAAACAAAACGTTTCTGTGGATGTTGCTCTTCTGTCAGCCATTACCTATGAAGAACATTGTATCTGCTTATATTATCAATATTACATTTCTGGTGCTTAACTAACTGGGGGTGATTGTATTTTAACTTCTTATAGATAGCAAAATACCATAATAATTCTGGTATTTGGGATGTCCCAGAACAGACATACCTATGGCAGATCTATGAAATGTATAGCGTAGTGGTGAGCAAATTTTTGCAAAAAGATTTGCAGCAAATTTCCACATTTCGCCATTGGAATCGTTTTTGCAAAACTTCCATGAAAATTTGCAGCAAAAAAAATTGTCACACGTTCGCTTTGAAAATAGATACAGTCGCATCAAAATGGACACGGTTGCGCAAAAAAATAAGACATGGGGGACAAAAAAACATGCGTGTGACAAAAAAGTTAAGGCACAAATGTGTTTTGCTGACTTTTCGCCGTTTCAAGAATTTTCTTGTCGTTTCGCAAATTTTATGGCGAAGTGAAATGGGACAGATTTGCTCATCAATGGTATAGAATGGACTTTGAAATTCAGTGATGAAGTATCAGGGTATCAGAACTAGTAAGGAGTGAATTTTTTCGCCAGGCATGGATTTGCTGTGATATTCTGCACTTCACAATTGGTGGATTTTTTCACAAACATGCTGCTGAGTGTGAAAAAAGAAATTGGCAGTCTTTTCATGATCAAGTCATATTAGTTGTGAATGCGTAAAAAAATGCCGTCATGTCAAATAAGTGCAGACACGTCAAAAAAGTCACACAAATTTTTCACGAGTTCTGCAAATTTTTTGGCAAAGCAAAATGGGACAGATTTGCTCATCACTAATTAAGAATAAAAAAGCAAAGGAGATCCCAGCTGTTAGGATAATTAACTGTATTAGCAATGGATGGAGGTTCCAGGCAATATAATGCCATACACAAATAAACATGGAATTTATCTGCTTTGGGAAGTTGCCGTAGATTACATGTGTTGTCTTCAAGGTCTTCATTCTAGGATAGGGTGTTTAGGCCTATTTAGATTTTTTAATGCATTGCATCTGTTATGCTCTTTTTCCTTGATTTTCAGGGCGTTTTGTATCTACTACCATTGGTCTGGCATGTAGAATGAGGAGAGGAAAGAAGCAGATGCAAGTCACGTACAACATGTCTTCTATGGAATGCTTTTATCAAAGCCAGCATAAAAATGGCAATAACAAATACATTTTGCTTATTAGTTTGTAGTTTTTTGGCATAAAAAGTTTATTTTTGATGAGAGCATCACTTTAAGCATTTTTATTTTGATGTGTTTATACTGTTGGATGTAAGAGATTAATCACCTGCCAGGCTACCCTACTATGTAGGGCTTGTTAAAAGATCATTTCTCAAGCAAGCAGACGTTACGTTCTTTTCTTTTCTTTTAATATTATCAGGACGCATGGCTTCACTCGAAGAGTCACTGAGCAACTAAATGCCACTTCATAACTCTTATATGTAAATTTCTCTTTTTGTTGCTGGCATAGGCACACACGGTTTGTTAAAGGGCTTTAGAAAAAAAGAAGAAATTAGGAAAAAAGCAGATAGAGGTATTTTGTCTGAATGCAAAGTTTACTTTGGCTGGCCTTAATAAGAAATGAAATATGTCTGTCTTGGGGACAGAGATAGTGACTGAAATATCAGTGTCTGGATATATGTGCTATAACTAGTGTTATGTAAAAAAAGGGCATCCCAATACAGAATGCTTAGCTTCTGATAATAATAATATACAGTTGGTATTACAGGTATTGGATTTATTATTGGAAAAACCATTGTCCAGAAAGCTCCAAATTACAGTAAGACCTTCATCTTTGTTTTTCAAGTAACATAGTAAGTAACATAGTAAGTAACATTTAATTGAAAAAAGACGTACGTCCATCATGTTTATCCTCAATCACGTTGGGAGAAAACTCACACAGGCATGGGGAGAACATACATACTCTTTGCAGATAGTGCTCAAGCCACAGGGGGGCTAAAGGGGTAAGGCAGAAGTGCTACTCATTTAGCCACCACGCTGCACAAAAGATCCAAAATGGTTTGAATTCAAGTGAGTTCACCAAGTTCACATCAGTGTAGGATATTTTTGACTGACACATGAGTTAGAACACATATTAGAACCAGTCTGATAGTTCTGGTATCAGACAACATAAGAATCATTTGCATTGTGTACCTTTCCAAGCCACAAGCTACAGAGCTAGACTAGAATAGAATGCTTAATCTACAGAGCTTTTACAGCATTATTTATGCTGGTGTCAGAAGTCAAATGTTGATTAAGTACATTTCTAGGAACATTTTTACATGGCTTTGCATTTTTTTCCCCTGTATGACCATTTTACATATTCAGACCATAAATAGTTGTTACTGCGGAGCAGTCGAATGTGTTTTCTATTCGGGCCATTTGAGATTTGTGATAGCAGAGCTATGAATCAGCTTCACTGCCAATAAAAAGTTTAATAGCATTTGTCATGTCAGATTATTAAAAAGTGTTAACTGGAAAAAGTGGTGAAGGCAAGAGAGAGCTTTCTGGCAAACAGTACAGTTAGAAGTATATCGCTAGGCTCTAGATCTAAGCTGGCATGGTTAGAACCCACTGAAATAAAAACATATATAAAATATATATCAGATGCATATAAAATGGCTGACTTTAAAAATAGAGGGTCCCAGCACTGATATAAACATATTTCAATTTTACATTGTCTTGAGGGACATATTGGCAAACATTTCAAGAATTATATTTCCAATTATATTTCCTTGAATATGGAAAATACTAAATACAAAAATCAAAACAAAGAAAGAAACAAAACTAATAATATACGCTACTTTGTATTTTTGTCCCAAAAAATAAGGTCTGACCATTGCAAAGCCCACTGTATCAATAGCCCTAACCACATAGCATAGGGTCACCATGATGTTTTATTTCTCCAACACATTCTTCTAGTACTGCACAATATGCAATTACTGCCCCAGAGACACTTGTTTGTGTTTTTATAAAGTTTCCTTTGTAGTAAGCAGGACACTTCTCAATGTTATTCCCAGCAATTTACCCATTACTGTACTTTTCCTGAAAAACTGAAGTGCCTTAGTCTTAAAGGGCAATAATAGAATCTTTACACATAGGGCTTTATTTATCATAATTAGTATTTGTGTAATCCTCATACTTTTTTCTACTAATGTGTACGTTGCCTTATTTATTTCAAAAAGCAAACAGTTAAAACCATGGAAACAATTTTTTAATGGGTCAACAAGCTCAAAATAAATAAAAAAAAACTTGTATTAATTCAATAGTTAAAATGTTACATTTTTAACTCTCTTGACTTACACGTGACCTTGCAAGCTTTCAGATGCCAAAATGTTATATTATATTTTTTAAACCATTATTCAGATTCACAATTTTTAGTGTAAAAAACCAAGTAACATAATTAAACGTAATAGTTGTTGTGGTGAACCTTTGGTCTCATTTCTTTAGGATAAACTCAGCATTGGACATTTTTGTTGGTAAGCTATGCCAAAAGCACCTTCACTAGAACTTTAGTCTCTTTTCTAAAGAAACACCATTGTTTTTATATTACACAAAGAAAAAACAATAGAAATCGCTCGCTAATTATCTGTGTTTTATAAAAAAGATACCAAATTTCCATCAAATATTTAAGGTTAAACAATATCATAACAATGAAAGCTAAAACCAAAAATAAAACATTCTGTATATCAGGACATGTCAGGAACTGATTGAGTTAAAATATAAATTTAGTTCATGTTGCCTTTTTATGAGTTCCATGATTACCTTTATAATATTATATTTATATTTAATAAGTCATGAATTCTTGCCCAAAGTAACTAATGTTAAATTTCGTATTTCCTGAGTTGTAAACGTAGCTGTTCCATCAGTTAAAGATTTAGGGTTTCTAACAGAATAAGCATCTGATTAATGAAATGCCTTTACAGTATAGAACAAATGATCATAAAATGCAACAATTTTAACAGTCTAAAGTATCCTTCGCTGCTTGGAGCCTTTTATCACTTTATAAATCATGACATCGAGATAAATAGCTGAAAGTGGACAAGGCACACTCTAGCTATTATTGAGCCTTGGCCACGACTGCTTCAAAGATATTCTCATCAGAAACACATTGTAACAGGCTTTCTTTATTGCTCACTAGGAACGGATTGTGTAACTGTAGAGGTTTGCTTTTAACAATGCACTAAATAAAGACTTATAGGCATGTGTGAGGTCCTTATTTGCCCAGCATTATATTACCTAGTGAAAATTCATATTCTACCCAGTATCATATGATAAAATGGATCTTGGATTTTGAATGCATTCTAAAAAATAAATACACAACTTCAAAATTGTGATTTACTTCACAAGCTAATTAGTTACATGACTTCAGAAATATACTCTAGGAATAAACACACATACAGAATTGGATCATTTATGAGTAATAGCAAGATGCCATAAAGCTCTGGGCTGGTAATCTTCAATAGCACGCATGCTCTTTAGTTCTAAGAACAAACATGACAATGCCATGGGCTACATTATGACAACATCATTCTAAGAAATAGAGTCCAAATATGATTGTTTTACCCTGCATGTAAATCGATAAACAAAGCAGCGAGTTTCTCAGAAAGACCATATGGCAGAATAGAAAGCTTGTACAATTAACTGTATTGCCTTTGCTGCTGTGTTTGTAATAAAGCAAGTGCGACTAGTGAGTGCAGGCAACTGGGACTTAAGGTGGATCTGTCCCAGCTTCAACTTTTAAAAAATGTCCTCCTGTATTGTTTCTTTGGCTTCTACGGGGAATAAATAGTGGTTAGGTACTCCCTAGATGCATGGTAGGGTGTCAGCCATTAGAAATTCCTACCTAAAAAAATATGACTGCACACACACAATGCAGTAAGGGTTAAATGTTGCTATGTGACCAGATATGTTGTTCATCTTTATTCTTCAACGATGCCTCCATTCATCAGAATGGTAGTAGCCCAAGTGATCAAAAGAGACAATGGGGCACATTTACAAAAGCACGAATGCACGAGCGTTCATACGAACGCTCCGAGCGTATTTCCGGCGACTTTTTCGGGCGTCCGCACGACTTTTTCGTACACCGCACGACTTTTTCGGACGTTTGCACGAAAAAATCGGAAAGGTTTTACAGCTGTTTACAATTGTTCGGTACGAAAATTTCGTGACTTTCGGATCGCCAATACGATATTATCGTGACTAATACGATTTTTTCGTAAGCATTTTCATGATATTTGCGATCTTATGAAATTTTCGTTTCCAATACGATTTTTTCCCATTCGTGATTCGGATTCGTGGATTAGTAAATATGCCCCAATGTCTTTTTTTACACACACATATTTGATTCCATAGATAAAAGGAAACTAAAAATCTGTGTGAGCCTTACAAGAACCATTTCAGTTCTCTAAAGCTCACAGAAAGATCCAACCCTCCTTCACCTTGTTCTATTGTAAATGTCTGTATTAAACAATTACATTTATAGTTATTTTTGAAAGTATAGATAGTGTTTATTCACCTTTGCACCTTTCTTACCTAAACTGAATGAGCTTATGGTAAAATGAATGTATTTTTCCAGATTATTGAAAAGAATGAACAGAAAATGACTAGTTATCCATAGCGCCAGCTAGACTCTGCAATATATCCCTCCGCCAGCACTACTTGTTTGCACCATGCATGGCGCCTAGGGCCACGTAGTGACAATGTACAACGGTATCAGAATTGTGAAACAAACAAATATAGTTATTGTTCATATTATTATATCAGTTTCCTAAAGGCCTAACTGCTTAAACCTCATTTAACCAACCAAAGTACAGCACTAGCCTCAATGCAAATCTAACATTTTTTTGTAAGAGCCTTGTCCTTGTATATAGCATTTTAAAGATATTTTCTTTTTATCTCATTTTTGTTTTTTTTCTTTCTTTTCATAATAATGTTTCTTTATTATATAGGTTTATTCCAAAAGTGAGATAGTATGTTTTCTATTATTCACAACTATAAAAAAAAATAAAGGAATATTTTAGCACCAGGCAGTAAATAAAAAAAAGAATAAAGGAGCTAACAACAAACAGATGTCTTTCTCTGTCACACAGTACAAGTAGGCATTGAAGTTTAAAGGCTCCTCACAATAGTAGATTCAGACATTTTACTTTTAACAAGAAAAAATAGATGAAAAAAATGTACTTGTTATTTCTGACTGATTGTTCTGCAATGCCTGTCAGGTTTGTTTCAGCTTGAAGTTTACTTCAGTTAAACAGAAGGAACCCAATGTTATCCAGAGCGACTTTAAATTCAGCCGTCTCAGTCTGCATTATAAGTAACTTGCGAGGGGGCTCACATAAGTTTTAAGAAGTTATTAAAGGCCCAGACAAACTACTGTGGGTAAATTTTTTCTGACAGTGCCTTGTGCCAATTGCTTTTTGTCTCTGTTGATAATGAGTAGCCCATCTAGGCAGTTGCACTTGATTGACTCTACCTTCCATTCTCTTTTACAGAACAGTTTAATTTTCCTTGTTAGTAATTGTTTTTGGCAAGTGACATCCACTTCTGCACACCGGGATGTAGAAATATTGAACAACCTTTCTCCCAATGACTATTAGCTGAGAGAGAGCTGCTTTTTCAGCTGAAGCAGAGTCTGGTGCAATGCTGGTGGGCAGGAAACTGCAGTCATTTTTCTTGGAAGAAAAGCAGATGGTAGTATTGAGTCGGTGCTTACTTTTAACTGTGCTTTTTTTTATTAGTGAATGTTTCGAAATAGGTGTTGGTATTAGAATACTATATATTTTTAAAAAGACGGTGATATTAGAATATTATACCCTATGGGGGAGATTTACTAATCCATGAACGGACCGAAAGTGTCCGAATGCGTTTTTTTCGTAACGATCGGTATTTTTGCGACTTTTTCGTCGCCATTGTGAAAAAATCGTATTGTTGCACCGAGTACGAAAGTTTCGGATTCATCCAAGCTTCGGTATCGTGACTTTCCTTGGGCCAGGTTGGAGCTGCAGAGTGCCATTGAGCTCTATGGGAGGCTTTCCTTGGGCCAGGTTGGAGCGGCAGAGTGCCATTGAGCCCTATGGGAGACTTTCCTTGGGCCAGGTTGGAGCTGCAGAGTGCCATTGAGCCCTATGGGAGACTTTCCTTGGGCCAGGTTGGAGCTGCAGAGTGCCATTGAGCCCTATGGGAGACTTTCCTTGGGCCGGGTTGGAGCTGCAGAGTGCCATTGAGTCCTATGGGAGACTTTCCTTGGGCCAGGTTGGAGCTGCAGAGTGCCATTGAGCCCTATGGGAGACTTTCCTTGGGCCAGGTTGGAGCTGCAGAGTGCCATTGAGCCCTATGGGAGACTTTCCTTGGGCCGGGTTGGAGCTGCAGAGTGCCATTGAGTCCTATGGGAGACTTTCCTTGGGCCAGGTTGGAGCTGCAGAGTGCCATTGAGCCCTATGGGAGACTTTCCTTGGGCCAGGTTGGAGCTGCAGAGTGCCATTGAGCCCTATGGGAGACTTTCCTTGGGCCAGGTTGGAGCTGCAGAGTGCCATTGAGCCCTATGGGAGACTATCCTTGGGCCAGGTTGGAGCTGCAGAGTGCCATTGAGCCCTATGGGAGACTTTCCTTGGGCCAGGTTGGAGCTGCAGAGTGCCATTGAGCCCTATGGGAGACTTTCCTTGGGCCAGGTTGGAGCTGCAGAGTGCCATTGAGCCCTATGGGAGACTTTCCTTGGGTCGGGTTGGAACTGCAGAGTGCCATTGAGCCCTATGGGAGGCTTTCCTTGGGCCGGGTTGGAGCTGCAGAGTGCCATTGAGCCCTATGGGAGACTTTCCTTGGACCAGGTTGGAGCTGCAGAGTGCCATTGAGCCCTATGGGAGACTTTCCTTGGGCCGGGTTGGAGCTGCAGAGTGCCATTGAGCCCTATGGGAGACTTTCCTTGGGCCAGGTTGGAGCTGCAGAGTGCCATTGAGCCCTATGGGAGACTTTCCTTGGGCCAGGTTGGAGCTGCACAGTGCCATTTATTCCTATGGGAGGCTTCCAAAATCATGCAAAGTCGGAAAGGTTTTTCCGCCATTCATGATCGTTCAATACGAAAAAGTGATGAAATAGTCGCGCAAAATACGAAAAAATTGCGACGACGATGAAAAAGTTGCAAAATTTTCATTTCCAATCTGATTTTTTTTCCTTTCGGTATTCGGATTTGTGGATTAGTAAATCTCCCCCTATTTGTAATAAAAGGCACTAAGTTTGCCCAGGAGCAGTAACCAATAGCAACCATTAAAGGACATGTAAAGCCTACATTTGCCTATAATGTATCAGTTTTCCTAAAGCAAATAGCAGCTTTCACCCTGTGGCCATTTTTCCTCTGATACATAATCAGATACATTTAAATCTGCAAACAGCATATACACACAGACCCTTATTCAACATACATTTCATCAAGAATACAGGCTCACACAGGCACAACTGTCTCTGATAAAAGTTCTGCTTTGTTTGAGCTGAGCTCAGGAGAGTTGGTTGGGAGAAAAACATTGAAGCAGACAGCTAGAGCTGAGTTTCTATGGGAACCAGCAATGCCATCTCTTCACTGGCTGCTAGACTGGGGGGCGTGTTTAGTTATCTGAGCTTAGAACAACTGAGCATGTCTGGCAAGTCAGAAATCAAAGCAAATTCCCAAGGGGGGGGGGCGAGTGGGTTACAGGAGGAGAAGGAAATCTAAGTGATTAAGGGGATGTTTCAGCCTTACTATTAACCTCGGGACAACCAGTGTGGCAGGTATTGAAACGCTAAAAGGAGCCCAAGAGCCCTTCTCAAATGCAAGACAAGCCCTGAGGGCCTTTTTAAAATAGAAGGTAGACACATGCCTCATGATACATATAACACAAAGGGCAGGACGTAAAGACAAGGCCCCTTTATGGCCTAGGGCTGCGGGCGCTCTCTAACTCACAAACAAACATGCAAGTTAGTGGACGGGAGAGGCAATGGTTCCCTCTGCTCTTACCTTCTGAATATAGCTCTGTCAAACACAGGCAGCTCTACATTCATAGAGGGAATGCAGGACCTTGTGCCGCCAACCTGTGACCAGAGGCATTGACTGTGAGGCAGGGTGTAAAGAGCAAAAATACGTGGTGACTTGCATATGGTTTTGGCACTTTATACCCTGTCCCGTCATCAGCAAATGATCCCTTGTGTGTGTGTCCCTGTGTGTCAGAACTCTGAGCATGACTTTAGCAGTATATCATTATATAGCACAAAGGAACACATAGGGGCTGATTTACTTACCCACGAACGGGTCGAATGGAGTCCGATTGCGTTTTTTTCGTAATGATCGGTACTTTGCGATTTTTTCGTATGTTTTGCGATTTTTTCGGATTCTTTACGAATTTTTCGGATCCAATACGATTTTTGCGTAAAAACGCGAGTTTTCCTATCCATTACGAAAGTTGCGTAAAAAGTTGCGCATTTTGCGTAGCGTTAAAACTTACGCGAAAAGTTGCGCATTTTTCGCGTAAGTTTTAACGCTACGAAAAATGCGCAACTTTTTACGCAACTTTCGTAATGGATACGAAAAACTCGCGTTTTTACGCAAAAATCGTATTGGTAACGAAAAATTCGTACAGAATCCGAAAAAATCGCAAAACATACGAAAAAGTCGCAAAATGTTCGTTTTCAAGTCGGAACTTTTCCAATTCGGGTCGGATTCGTGGGTTAGTAAATCAGCCCCATAATGTTTGTATTATGCATTATTCCGCATTTCAGGAACATATTTTTTCTATGATGAAAGACTTTCAGTAGGTTCATGAAATAAAGTGCTGACATCTGCTCTGAAGGTGCGGCTCTAGATATTTATACTGCATTTATTCTAATGTGTGTTTCAAGTATTTTATACATGGAATTGCACAGGGTTTATTTTGACATGTGTTTTGAGGTTATGAGACATGGAATTCTGCACAATATTTATATATATGGAATATACACATTTATATGTGGCTTTCATGAAGGAATACTATAAAAACAAACCTTGAAGTACATGGTTTTAATTAGCCTTTCCAAAAACAAATATTATCACTGCTTATGATTGGTATGTAAAAGATGTTAAGCATCTCAGTTACTGATGGAAGGGCAGGGTATGTCTCTTTTTCATGCAATGGGAATTGGTGCTGGGCTTGTGCTAATGTCTGTTGCCTTCAAGCGGGATAAAGCCTTTTTAAAGCATTTAGGGATTTTTTTTACATTTACTCTTAACAAGGATATTGTGGCCTCTGCCTTACCTCTGATTCCACTGCACAGTCTGGGGTATAGGCACAAGCTGGACCTACTTTGTTCTATATCTATTGCACTGCCATGCAGCAGTTGTTTATTTATCTGCTTGTTATTTATTGGTTATCAGAGTTTAGCTGCTACCATCAGCACCGGAATTCACTTTGCATTGCCCAAAGGCTGCCTCGTTCTATAGTTTGTATAGCTGAAGCTTGTTGTGCGTCCTGTTTGTCTCCAATATGGATTAATTATACCTTATTTGGGATCATAGGATCGCAAAATAAAGTATGCAGGATACAGGACACTGTTTTATTATTATTATAGAGAAACAGAAAATATGTGTCAATGGGAAATGACCTTCCCATAATTCTGAGCTTTCTGGATAATGAGTTTCCAGATAATTAAATATCATGTTGATTAGTACATACATTTTTAAAAGAAAATAAGACTGCCAAGTAGCATGGCACTTGTGCACAGGTAAATGAGGAGATGTAAAGGAGGTTGTTGAAGTTGGATATTGTTGTTGTTGCTACAGGCTTGTTAGTGATAATAATATAAGACAATTCTGCCTTGATTGCTAGGCCTTTGCCTTGTCAGGGATTATGATGCTATGGTAGAAAGTTGGTAGATGACAAGATAAGGCTACCAGTTCATTTAAAATGATTTATCAATGTTTGAATTTCTCACATTTGATTGTTTTTGTTTGCATTATTTACAACTTGAATGTAAAACTTTGGCATCTAAAAGCTTCTGATGTAAAAGCCAAAGGGAGTTGTCCTAGCAAAATGTAAGCAAGTTTTTCAATTTTTTTAAAAATACTGTCTCCCAGTGTCACTTCTTTTTTTTTGTAACTTATATTTTTTTTTTATTGTAAAAGGAATAAACCATATAGACATTTGCTACAAATATCTATATACATTTTTACAGTGATTGAGATAGAGCACATTTCAAGGTCAACATCTGGAGGTGTCATCCAGTGAATATTACACTGTACACAAATGGACAGAGAAAGACAGTAAAAAAGGGGGAAAACAGGGAGTGCATAGGAAGAAAGAAAAAAGGAAAGAACCCAAAACCCAAAGGAAGAAAAATAGGAGAAACGAAAAAAGAACCAAAAGCTAACTTAGGTTTGAGAAAAGTTCCCAGGGCCCCCCCCCCCACTCCTTGGCCCCTTGTGCTTACATTTACAACATCGAAAGGGGGTCCAGGGTGCTAAAAAATTTCAGCCCTACGCCTCGTGTGGCATCAGCCTAAACCTTTCTGGGGGAGGCCATGGGCTGCAGAGGAAGAGAGAGGAGATCTCTAGTTGCCTCTAATATAGGAGTAAAATAATGCTTTAACTGGAGGAAGGCCAGGTGCCTTGCCAGTGTCACTTCTAATATATAAAAGTTGTGAGTCTGCACTACATTGTATTTATATACAGTAAAATAATCAGTCCAACCCTTCTGACTAGATTTCCTAATTATAAATGATAAAGGAGTTGGTGGTCAGAGAAACAGTGAGGAACAAAAGCAGTCAGAAACACCTCCATATTCCCTACAGAAGCTAAAGCAAGATGGAAATTATTATTATTATTATTTATATAGTGCCATCAATTTACGCAGCGCTTTACAGAATAGAGGGGTACAAAAGACAGAACATGTACATATAAACAATTCACAAAAATGTTTAGCGGTTACATTGGATAAGGGATCGGAGACACTTGGGGGAGGGCCCTGCTCGCAAGAGCTTACATTCTAAAAGGAAATCATTTTCATCTCCTTTTGCACTAGGAAAATACAAAGAAAAATAACAAAACAAAGTTATTTGGCCATTTAATTATTGTATATTTACTGACAGCTGGAAAACCCCACATACTAATCTACGACTGAGAAGGGAAGGGAAAAGTTCCTTCATAAAACGTCCTCTGAATATTCATCCAACTGCATTGATTTTGTATGTGATTATCTTACCTTTTACACAGAGCTACGAAAGCTTTTATTTTAGCACATTGTACAAAATTACTATTTTAGCGCATTTTGGGGAACAGGTCTGAGGGCATGATTAAACCAAAATATAACCCAATTATTTTATGATATGTCAGATATGGATCTCTGCATTTGAGAATAAGAAAATGTAAATCCTTGCAAATCGCAAGACTTTCTGGTGTTAAATTAACATAATCATTTTCTCTGAAAATGTTTTTCTTTTCTGACTGCCCTGGAAAATTACCGTGAAGATCTTGATTGTGGGATGTGTGTGTAAAAGGATGTTTCACTAAAGCGCTGTCATTTTCTTTTTCTTCTGTTTAATTGACTGTCTCCATAGGCTCGCCGGGGATTGCAATTTTTGCCGTGTTTTATCACTACAGTCGCCTTTGTCACTTGCTTCCATTTGCATTAGACGTAACACATTTCCAAATGTAAATGAGCATAATGTGGTTGGAAAGGAACTCGTGCAATACTGTTGGAGGTGACATATTTAATATGTAAATATAAATCAAATGTTATTATTGGGAAACTACAACCCCCAATCAGTTTTCCCAAACATCAGTGCTTACAGCTACTTTGTAAAATCCAATAAACAACAGTCCTGTGTGCCCATCAGCACTCAGTGCTCGTAGAGCTTGAACCTGGCAATACTTTTGTTTCAGCATCTTTTCAAAGACAAAAAAAATGAACATGAAGCATATATCTGGTATGAGATTTTCTAGTGTCATTGAAGTTCATGTAGAAAACAAGCAACAAATCTATTTTGTCTTATTTGAAACCAAATTGGGAAGTTTTAAAACAAGATGAAAAATGAAACTAAGTCCTTTTCATCAAACTGACAATTCTGCACAGCATCAACAGCAGTGAAAATGCAGGTCTATGGTTTAAAGAAACCCTTAGAAATAAAATCAGTTTATATATATATATATATATATATATTTATATCATGGAAAACAGACACTAACGTATAAGATCAAACAAGAAAGCCTGGGTGCAGTATTAAAGATTAGTAGGAAAAGAACTTAGGAAAAAAATGGAGCTTTTTTTATTTCAAACGCCCATCTAATGTTTCGGCTGTTTCCACACCCTTTGTCAAATATCATACCTTTGTCAATATATATATATATATATATATATATATATATATATACAATCCATAGGTTTTCAGCACACCAACAGACTGAATGACCTAGGTGCTACCAGATTATGCAAGGTTATCCAAAAAATCAGGAAAAAACAGGTGCACTCAAGGAACCTTTAAAAATAAAAATCAAGATTCTTTATTTAAGTCATTTTAAAAATGTATTAGGCCAACGTTTCGGTCTCCTCCTAAGACCACTGTCAAGACCGTCTTGACAATGGTCATTTCTACAGCTACCTGATCCGCCCAAACTTAACTTGCTGTCTATAGGGAACATCGCATGTAATTTCCACTGTGATTTATCTATTTCTCCCTGCTCCAAGCAGTGGGTACAAGTGGCTAATTATGCACTTGCACGATTGAGGGAAGATGACATAGAGGCCATTCAAAAAGGCAGCCACATGAGAAGAGGATTGTGCTGAGTTTAAGAAGAATAACTGAGAACAAATAAATGTGACAGTTAAGGAGTGGAACTTTAGCTCTGCTCCTAATCCTAATGTTAACTAATGGCATTGCCAAGCTATGCAAGGCATTTCATTTCATTTCTGGGGTCAGGGTTAGTGATGAGCGAATCTGTCCCATTTTGCTTTGCCGTAAAATTTGTAAAACTAAGAAAAAATTTGTGAAACAGTGAAGAATTTGTGAAACGCAGGTACCGTGCAACTTTTTTGATGTGTGCAACTTTTTGCTGCGACCACACACTTTTTTTACTTGCCCTTTTTTGACATGGCCTCTCCTTTTTTTACACGCCCCACACCTTTTTCTGACGCGACTGCAAATTTTGTTTCTTACAATTTTGAAACGTTTTGCAAAATAATTCGCCAATGGCAAAATGCCGAAAATATTTGGTCATCACTAGTCAGGGCACGAATGGATAAAAGAGGGCATTATCTGAAGGCCTTACTACCCTTGCTACCCTGCAATTTAATATAGTTTGGTCTGGTAAATACCCTGTTATTTTTACTGGTAGTTCAGTGTTCGTCAATGTTTCTATTGCTTTACGCCTATACAGGTATGGGAGTCCAGAATGCTTGAGACCTGGGGTTTTCCAGATAAGGGATCTTTCTGTAATTTGGATCTCCATACCTTGTCTATTAAAAAAATTATTCAAACATTAAATAAACCCGACTGGATTGTTTTGCCTCAAATAAGGATTAATTATATCTTAGCTGCACTAGGAATTTGCTCACAGTGGAGCATTGTAGTCTAGGCACATCCCGGTGTAAGATCAAAGGATGTGCTTACGTGGGATCTTATGGAGGCAGGGGGTGGCTGGATGATGCCGGCCTCTGGCGGCCTGAAGAGAAATGTGGATGGTATACCTGTAATAACTGTGTATTTAATACCTTACTAGTTTATAAATTAGAGTTAGACCATAGGGTGAAATTTAACTTCTCTCAAATTACTATAATAATAGTCCTTCAATTCAGAGTGTTTCTCCTCTTGAATCAAAGAAATCCATACAGAATTAAACAATAAACAGTATTGTACCTAGTGAAAACACACAAATGCTGTATGTATATTATTTTATTTTATTTAAAACTCTCATACACAGCTTCAACAGAATTTTCTAAAATGTACACACAATTGATTTTCATCAAGGCATAAGAATAGCAATGTGTGCACTATATATAGATTAACAGTGTTCTTCAATATATATGTATCTCTTTGAGCTTAAACGTATTTATTCAATTGTAACACATAAATTACTTACAATCCCCAAAAATGTATTACTAACAACACAGTGTTTCTAAGGTTGGAAATGCCAAACGCTGATATTAAATGCTGTGGGCACACACTGAAAAAAGATAAAATAACTTCAATGCACATTCCACCAGGAGAAAAAGAAAAAAGTGCTCCTCTAATCTATAATCAGATGACATAGTCTCAGAGCAAAACATTATTAACATATTCTGAAAACATGAATTCATGTTTCAATAAAACTTTTATCTGTGGTTGCACCGGAGGAAGGAATAAGTCGGGGCCCTTTGGTATATCCGTGTCAAGTAAAAGCGTGTTTTTCTTGCATTGTTGTCACCGAGTTGCTTTGTTATTGTTTATCGAGCCTGTGGGAACTATTATACAAGTGTGTAATTTCTTGCAATGCGGCTTCCAATAACATTTCTGTTTATCGCTCTTTGCTTTTAACCTTTGCAATAATTTGTTCAGTAAACCAGAGATATTTTTTAATGCCAACTACCTGAAAGAGTTGTGTATTTTATATCCAAAGTGTTTCATGGCACGGCACTGCTCCATTACTGGGCAATATAACAACGAACAGTGAGTTTCCCTTTTCATTGATTACATCTTGTCTACATCAGTTAATAAAAATATCTATTGCATAATCCTTGTAGAGCAAAAATACTAATACACGAATGCAGTGTTATCTGGTTGAAAGCTTTTTTTAGTTTTTTTTTATTCAAGTTTTATTCAATCTTGTTTTTGTATTCAAATATTTTTAAAATAAGCTAACATTTGCATTTTGACAAATTCTGAGTTTATTTGAAGTAAAAAAAAATACCAAAATTTCCCAAATATGAAGTTTGATAAACAGGCTTCTTATAGTCTGTAGTTTGTCAGTTGCAAAACAATAGGAGAATGAGAATGTAATGACCTGCACGTGGCACAATTATATGGCACCTGTGTTTCTTTCTTATTATTGCTGGTGCAATAACTGTAAAATTTGGCATGAAAATTTTGCAGTTGATTTAAAAACATCCAAATATGGCTTTGTGCAGTTTGCCTACAATATAATATATTCTACACTTGATAATTTGGCAGGCTGGCACAAACTTGGACCATGGTAGACAGTGTAATGCAGTATTGTGCCAGACTATCAAGTGAAGCATCTTCAGACCCCGTGCAGGTAGCCTAATGCTGGCAGGGGCTATTTTTAAAAAAATATATATTGTTTGCCCTAACGAGAGAGTGGGCACTAACAGCCTGTACCTCCAGTGGGGAAAACAATATGGGCCTGATAAGTTTCTCCATTTAAATGTGCAAATGGAACACTGGATAGGTGCTATCACAATATTATATAACCAAATAAAACATTAAGATACTTGGATAATTGTCCTAAAAAAATAACAGTTTTTGCAAAAATACTAGTATTTGGCAAAACAGTTAAGTTGAAATGTTGATTTTTGCTGATATACTTACTTAACTATTAGAAAGATATGGGAAACTGTTTGTACTCACATTATTATCTATCATGCTTTTAATTTAGTTTCAATTCCCCACTGACCATTTCAGGATTTCTCCTCTCTGGCTCCTTAGAAAAAACAAATTTCAAAATATGTTTTGTTCGTTTAATTAAATGTATTCACTAACTGTGTATTAGTACTAATTAGTCTGCTGCGTTGTCATTTCCAGGGAAACAATTTGCCTAACTGCTCCGGGAATAGTCTTGGGCTCATGGCCTATGCTATGGTTCTGTCAGGGAAAAATGCCGCAATCAGAACTCTCTTGTCTGCTGGCTTATTCCCATTTATGTGTCTATGTATGTTTAATCAACCCCAATGTGTTATACAAATATTGTCATAACAGTCATGGTGCTTTAGTTCCAGAGTACAGCAATTAAACACACTTACACACAACACTGGAACTGACACTGCATCGTATCTACAAACCAATGCCTTGATCCTCCCTAGTGGGGTTACATTTGGGAACGTCTGCCCTTGAGAAAAGCATATCGGAAAATATATCTCATTTTACAATTACAATGAAATACTTCAATTTGAATCATTTTAAATCAGTACAAAATACATTTGCAATGTATATGTGGGTTTAACATAGGGAGAGATAGCATGTGATGCGCTACAAAATTAGACCCCTCTGCCCAATTACACACCCATCAATATGCTTATTATTGCACTTTTAAAAGAGAAAATACATTATATAATATCCCAAATTTAGTTAAAAAAATGTATGAACACTGTGCAAATATTTACCTAGGTAGTAACCAATGGCAACCAATCAAATATTTGGCTTTATTGTTCTACCTCCAGTTGGCTGAACTGAAAGCTAATTACTGATTGGTTATTGATTGGCTATATGTTTCTGCATGAGTAAAGATTTCTTTTTAGTGATCAAATCTGTCCCGTTTCATTATGTCCAAAATTTGCCAAATGTCATTTTACAATAACTTTTTCCATTTTGCAGCTGCGTTTTTTTTTTTTTTTTCAGTGCACAATACTGGGCAGTTCTTTGCAGGGAAACTGCCAAACTGCTCATCACTATATCCTTTCCCAAGAATAAGTAAAAAAGGTTGTAAAAAAAGCAAAAATAACTAACAAAGAATATTACATTGTGAAATGCAAATTTTCATTGTTATTTATGCACATTTTGTTTTCATTTTAGACTTATTACATTCCCCCTTAGTTTTCATTGTAGTTTTCGTATTAGCAGTAGATACGAATTCTGAGTTGCGGAATATGGAAATCAACTTTTGGGAATATAAATTGAAGAAATGCAGAGGTTAATTAATTGTTTTATTCTAATTTACATTTATAATGCTGATCTCCCTTTGCAATCAATTATAATTTTTATACTATGAATCTTTTTAATATTTCAGACAAACGCAAAAGACAGAGAAAGTCAAGTGCTTCTGTCTTGTAGTTGAGTGGACCAGAATTCTTTCTTCCTCAAAAAAGCTTCTCAAAATGAGATATCATAATTGTTATGAATCAGCACTACATTATCTGACAGTCACACACATAATGCATCTTTAGATTGTACTTTGTTATTAAATGCAATTTCTTTTTTTGCTTTTTTGGGGAGAAAACAGATTTTTTTATGTATCCTAAATATTCATGTTCTGTTTTCAGCAATCACTTCAAGTTTAAGCTGACAGAGAGACATTGAAATGTTCCGGCATTTAAAAATCTTTTCCTGCCAGAAAAAATGTGCATAAATTGAAGTACAGACCTTTCTTACAAGGTTTCTTTTTCAAATTTGAATTATTTGGTGGAAGTTCACCAGTCTAAACTACTTTCATATCTACTGTCATGGTCTGAACAAATAATATTACCTACTGTTGGTGTCAGCTCATAATGGGTGGAGCTCAATGCTTAAGGAGCATCTCATGCACCACACCACAAAAAACAACAGTGTCCGAGCTGAGTGTAATGACAGAAAGCAGGAGGGCAATAAATGCACTGATAAGCTGAGGTCAGGGTAGACTGCACTCAAGCAAAGTTGGAGTCAAGCCGAAGGTCGAGGCAGGCAGAGTTCATGCAAGGTTGTGGTCAGGCAGAGGGTCGAGGCAGGCAGAATTCATGCAAGGTTGTGGTCGGGCAGAGGGTCGAAGCAGGCAGAATTCATGCAAGGTTGTGGTTGGGCAGAAGGTCGAGGCAGGCAGAATTCATGCAAGGTTGTGGTCGGGCAGAAGGTCGAGGCAGGCAGAAGTCATGCAAGGTTGTGGTCGGGCAGAGGGTCGAGGCAGGCAGAATTCATGCAAGGTTGTGGTCGGGCAGAAGGTCGAGGCAGGCAGAATTCATGCAAGGTTGTGGTCGGGCAGAGGGTCGAGGCAGGCAGAATTCATGCAAGGTTGTGGTCGGGCAGAAGGTCGAGGCAGGCAGAATTCATGCAAGGTTGTGGTCAGGCAGAAAGTTACAGCAGGCAGAATTCATGCAAGGTGGTGTTAACTTAATTGTTCTTGATCGTAACTAAGCTGAATCCATATTGGTGGCAAACCAAACTGGGTTTAAATTATGTTTCCATTTAGCAGACTTAAAGTGTGGAGATCCAAATTACAGAGGATAAAGATCCTCTATCCAAAAACCCCAGGTCCCATCATACTGTGAAGTTACTCGCTCATACATTTAATGCATACACTTTGGTATGGGAGATATCAAGGCCATCTCCAGTCTCTCTATGGCCTTGGCATCAGTGGCAATGCCTATCCTGATTATACTTCACTTTCAAATCACTCATTTAGGGGCACATTCTTGAAAACGTGAGTTCAAATCCCGAATGGGATAAATTCAGATCGGATACGATAATTTCTTAAGATCGCAAATATCACTAATATGCTTACAAAAAATCGTATTAGTCACAATAATATCGTATTGGTAATCCAAAAGTCACAAAATTTTTGTATCCAAACGATTGCAAAATGCAGGAACACCTTTCCGACTTTGATCCTTCTGTGCATGATTTTGGAAGCCTCCCATAGGGCTCAATGGCACTCTGCAGCTCCAACCTGGCCCAAGTAAAGCCTCCCATAGGACTCAATGGCACTCTGCAGCTCCAACCTGGCCCAAGGAAAGTCTCCCATAGGGCTCAATGGCACTCTGCAGCTCCAACCTGGCCCAAGGAAAGTCTCCCATAGGACTCAATGGCACTCTGCAGCTCCAACCTGGCCCAAGGAAAGTCTCCCATAGGGCTCAATGGCACTCTGCAGCTCCAACCTGGCCCAAGGAAAGTCTCCCATAGGGCTCAATGGCACTCTGCAGCTCCAACCCGGCCCAAGGAAAGCCTCCCATAGGGCTCAATGGCACTCTGCAGCTCCAACCCGGCCCAAGGAAAGTCTCCCATAGGGCTCAATGGCACTCTGCAGCTTCAACCTGGCCCAAGGAAAGTCTCCCATAGGGCTCAATGGCACTCTGCAGCTCCAACCTGGCCCAAGGAAAGTCTCCCATAGGGCTCAATGGCACTCTGCAGCTCCAACCCAGCCCAAGGAAAGTCATGATAACAAAGCTTGAATGAATCCGAAACTTTCATACTTGGCATGACAATACAAATTTTGTCGAAAGTACGAAAAAGTCGCGAAAAATACGAAAAAGACATGCAGGTACGAAAAAGTCGCCAATCGAATGCTCGAAGCGTTCGTGGATTAGTAAATGTGCCTCTTAGTGTCCCCTTCTCTAAACTAATATCTTCTCCCTCACATTTTTCTGTTTGAGAATCTAGGCCTTGTCTTGAAACCTCATTAATTCTCTTTGTATACTTACTTCTTCCTTTGGCCAACAAATCAATTCCTATGCACTCCTATAGTAGCACTATTCTGATGGCACTGCAATGTATCTCTCTTATACTAACAGGTCTCTTCTTTCTACTTTAAATCTCTTAAGCTTTAACTTAAACACAGAGATGTGTCTCTTCCCCCCACCCAACACTTATAACATGCTAAATGCAATACTTCCATCTAACCAGACACCTTATGTCCCATACTGCAATTTCCTTTTTAACTGTAAGCTCTAATAAGCAATGCTTTATTTAAAGCCTGTATCAGACATTATTTGTATATAAAATCTATAATTATATGTTTGATGTATGCACCCTATAAACACTGATTTAATAATAATAACAATAATATCAGCCATTCATCATTGCATGTTTTCATGCTGTTCCTTCTAACTAGGGCGCATGATATATTGGTCATTTATATTGGTATCTCCCATTCTTACAGTTCCAAAATCATGCACAGAAGGATCAGTCAGAAAGGTTTTCCCGCCGTTTACGATTGTTTCGGATCTCCAATACGATATTATTGTGACTAATACCATTTTTTTGCAAGCATTTTTGAGATTGTATTTTGTATTCAATCCAAATTTTTCCCATTTCAGGATTCAAACTCGTACTTTGATGAATAGGCCCCTATAAGTTTGTTTTTGTAACTCATGGCAGAAATATATATTTTATTTATCTGGAAGACATTTACCTTTTACACTTAATTGCTTGCAGTTTAGCCACATGTTTATACTGATTACAATATATGCAAAATGGCTTCTGGTTACCACACTGTATATTTTCAAATCTGTTTGATTAAATGTATTTATTTTTTTGTTTGTTCTGATCTGAAGTACAGCATTTTGTGCTTTGTAAGCTTGAGCAACCATGGAATGAATCATATTTAGCACATTAATTGAAGCATTATTTATATACAGCTATACTTGTAGTTTTTATTTCTTAGGTGCCTTTGTAAATGTTAAGGTGTGTATATACATTTCTACATGTTAAATTTAAGAAATACAGCCAGTAATGAAGCTTTGTGAGTTAAGTAAGCAGATGTAATAACACTTTAAATTAGTACTGAAGTCTTCATAAGCATACAGAAAGTTATGTAGCCATATAAATTCAGCCACAGTAAATTTATGTTTTTCTTCCCCGTGTTGGTTTCAGCATTCTGCCATATGTTTCCTGGCATTTCAAATAAATTATAGGTGCGTGCATATTTAAAGAAACATGTATAAAAGGGATTTTATTTTAAGCAAAGGATATTTTGAATGTATGAGCATTTTTTAAATTGCACCGTCTTTCTATAGAAACTGCAGCCCAATTCTGGTGCCAAAAATACAACTTCCCTTGCTCTAATGGATGCATCACATGGGTGCAACAATTCTTTTTTTTTTGTAACATTCTGTTTATTTGAGAATTTTTTCATTTTAGAAAAAAAATTGTAGCAATAAGCAAATCTGTCCCATCACACTTCACCCAAAAATTGGCATAACTGCTGAAATAGAGGTCAATAGACCTTTTTTTCGGGCTACTGTGCGACTTTTTTTCTCAATTTTTTTTCTTCTCCAAATGCATTAAAGAAAATTTACTTTTTTCTCACTCCAAAGTTAATAGGTGTTTATCACTTGAGTCAACATCATATAAATGTGGTCACAAGCTGTAGAATGTCATACATATGCAAGGTTCATGTGTCCATAATTACAAAACCTTAAGAAACTAGAAACAGGGGTGGGTGGGACAAAATGTGAGAATACCATTGGATCAATTGTCAGGAGTTCCCAACAAATGTGTAGCCTGGTGTTTTCAATAAATATCTGAATTGTAACATCTTATACTTAAGTGAGTAACTACTCCTTATCAAGATAGTCATCACCAGTATCCCAATATCCATCCCATAACTAAACTGTAATCGAACCACATCTTATGAACCCATACTCATACACATAATTCTTGTCAGTGAGTCCCAATTATACCACATGTTGTCAGTAATTTTGTCAGTATCATTTCTTAATGCCAGAAGGTAATACATCCTGCGAGGATACCGTATCCTATTTTGGAACTCCCATTTCATTAGTTCTAGTGACAGTTTTTAGCTATAAGACCCCTTGCCATTGTAAATAAGGCACTTGTGCACGGTTTCTAAAATTAGGCATTTTGTCCCCTAATAGAAACACTTTTGGTTCTTTACTGATTTCTGTGTAAACACTTTATTCAGCCAAGACAATATGATTTCCCAAAACCAGTATAACCTCGGCAAGCCCAGAAGATATGTCAATAACTAGTTACTCATGGGGATTTCATTTCTACCTGGCTGTAAATACAGAGACTGACTTTTCTAAATTGAGAAGTGCCAGCAGTAGTTATATACATATATTAGTAAGTTATTTGTTGGGGCAGTCATCTGCTAATCTCTGATGAAAATATGATTACTATGAGTAGTAATTAGGCCATGTCTCTTTTTTAATACAAGGCACCAAATTAGTTTCACACGGAATACTATTTGCACTGTTAGTCAGCAGCATTCATGTTTAAAAAAGGGTGGGTTTGATTTCCCTCTTTTTTGCATACTTTTTCCAAACTATAGAAAGATTTTTCCTTTTGTTTATGGTAGAATGCTTGGGCTGAGAACAACCTTCAGCAGCTATGCATTTTTTTCATTGCATTCAGAACAGATCATTATACACAGCAAAATCTTTATCTTCATTTTGGAGCTGTCTTTACAAATGAGCGCTATGCATAATATCACCTTTGTAAGTGAAAGATACACACAACGTATGATATCATGTGGCTGGTTTGCAGGAGAGGATTTCAACTGTAATGCTATGTGTGAACAAGCTTTCTTGATAGTATCTTTATCTCAAGTGGCCATTAAAGAAGAGAAGAACTTGGAAGGTGCTAATGAGAGCTTTGTTTGCATTTTTCAAAGTTAAATTACACCAGTGCCTATTATTTTTAGCAATACCAATGTGTCTTTTGAGCAGAATTAATTGCTCTTCTTGATAAATGAAGCAATGTTTCATCCCTTCTTGCTCAGCTATTAATGAGCTTATTCTTCCGAGCCTGTGACTCTTCCTTTGTTCAGCTGGATGTCCCTGTGGTTTCATGTCCAATACTGAGGCCAAGTATGTCTATCACTGTCAGACAGGCCTATCATTATGTATTTTACATTTTGTTTTATTCTGTAAGAAAGAATTTCCTTATGTTCAGAAAATTTGTATGTCTTCCATGCATACATACTATGCTGAAAAGGTGATCTTCCTTGGAAAGTTTTCTTATACAAAGATGGGTAAATCTACTTTGCATTACACCCTATAAAAAACGCTTTATTCTAACAGGTATGTATTAAAATCAATAGAGTACCAAACAGCGGAGATGCACTTATGTTTCGGGGAGTGGGTCACTTCTTTTAAAATTCAAGAAAGGGACATCATGCTTTCAAATAATACATATATAATAACACTCCTACAGAATCTTCCTGATTGATTTCTTGATTAATTCTTAATTGATTTCTGTTAATCAGCGATCTACTAGAAAATAGCCCTGGCTCTAGCCAGTGGATTAACCACCCATTCAGACTGAAACCCCAGGTTAACCCCAGGTAGCTACCACAACATGGTTAAAGTTTACTGAAGTTGAGTAATAATGGAGAAGGGGAGGTTTATGTATCGAAATATTAATTTGTGAATTGTTGTTTTTTCTTCAATTTGAGTGAGCTTGAATATTTACCATTGTCTAATGTTTGCTTATTTATTAAAAAAATGTAATCTAACCATAAAAAACGGAATGCATACAAATTGTATTCTTCTTGTTGTTTTTAATGGGTCAAACACCAAATGACTCAAATTGAAAAAATCACTTAAATTTTGCCTGGACAACTCCCGTTGACTTCTACATGAACTTGCAAGCTTTTAGATGCTAAAGTTTCACATTGAAATTTTTGCACTTAATAGGTATCAGACATTCAAGTTTTGGAAGCCCTGGTTCACATTCATGAGTTTTAGTGCAAAACAAACTAAAATCATGGCAAAAATTCAAATTTGCACATTGATAAATAAACCTTTAAGAATCAGAATAGAACAACATCATACCAAGAAGGTAACATCAAGTACGGATTTGAGTGCTTGTCCAGGACCTTAGTTTAGTAACAGCAAATCAATATGCCATGCTACTCCCACCCATATAAGCAGGGTCGGACTGGGACACCGGGAAAAAAACTTGGTGGTCCCCGGCAGCCCAGACCTGATCCCCCCAATCAGTGAAGGGGGTCAGACGGGTGAAAAATTTTCATGTGTGCATTTTTTTGATGCACACTTAAAAAAATGATGCTCGTGACTTTCCTTTGACGCGTGCCATTTTTTGTTTGCACGTGCAACAACTTTTTTTAAAAACATGTAAATTCACAGTGATTCCATGCTTGAAGCAGTAGCCCGGTGGGCCCTGCACCCCATAGTCCAACCATTAAAGACAGACTTTTTTAAGATTATCCTTAAACATAAAAGTACTCTAAACAGTAACAGAAAATTGCATACTTCTGAACAGAACCAAGCAAAGACAAAAAGACCCATTAGGGACTGAGGTAGGCTGCAGACTTAAAAATGGGCATGACCTAGTCTAGTTTCAGTTCCAATTCAAAACTATCTTTTTTATTAATGAATTTGATTTCAAAAGGGATGGAAAGGTACAATCACTTTAACCTGATACCCTTAGCCAGAGGAGAAAACTGCATCAGCAAACTGCGCGTGAACAGTCCTATTCCTCCTTTCTTTCTGTTGCCAACAGCAGGTGTACACACTGCAGGAAAGAAAATGTGTAGAAAGAATAAAAGCAGCAGTTTCCAACAGTACACAGATCATAGCTTAGCAGCCATTTTGTTAATCTGTATGTTTCCAATATATATAAACATCTCATTTTTGTATAACAAAATATATAAGCAGCGGTTGAAAGTTTTGAGATGGACTATAGCCAGCAGGATATCAAAGCACAATCTCAAAAACAGTTTTACATTACATTCAGATTGGAGTAAATAGATCAGTTGCTCTGAGAGCTTTCAGTAAAACTGAAAGGAATAGACCAAGCCTTTTCTCTATTGTATACTGTGGGATTCAAGGCAGATGGCAATATGTGTGAACGCTGTCTTTGGGGATTTGAAAAAATCAATATGATTACCTGGAAAAAGGGTTTTAAAAATTGGTGGGCCATACTGTAACTGATATTACACAAAAATAATTTGGGAATGTGATATTGTTCTATTCACAAGATATTATCATAGAGGTGGGGACACAGGCTTTTAATACACAGTGAATGTGTGACTCTCCATATATATGTGCCCTGGGAAGAAAAAAGCAATTAGGACCAAACAAAATGATGTACCTTGGAAATGGTAGAATGCATTTAACCCATTCCTTTCTGTGTTTACTCTAGGACACTAAAAATTCATGCCTTAAAACATGCCTTATATTACTAAGCCTAGTAAGGTTGATGCGCTTTGGGTCCTATGGGAGAAAAGCGCTTTACAAATGTTTGTTGTTGTTGTTGATGCTGGCAGCTATATACTGTAAATGTATGCATTATACTGGTTTAGTGTAAGTTCTTATGGAGTATGCTATGGAGCTAATCAACCTATTCCGTGAATGCCCTGACGTGACGTGTCATAAATGCCGTCCATAAATTTGTGCCACCCTAGGGCTCGGTCTTTGTATCCTTGCTACAAATCTAGGCCTGTACACGTTATTAAAGTACTTCATTTAGGGGAAATACCTTATTCATCTTATATGTGTATTTTTGCATTCTTTTTATGTTTAACCACCCAGCATAGTTATGAGAGGGTGTGATTGATGGTTTTGTTCAGACAATCAGAACTTGAGCATAATATAACTGTACAACTGGTTAGGCCATTAGAGGGTTATTATGTGCGGGTCCCATTATAAGACTTTACCCATATATTATATTTTTTGCAGTGTTGAATGCATACACCTTGCATTTTTACATGTTTGGTAAAAGTTAGTTTTTTGATTACATGTAGGATCATATTTATAAAACCTTGTTGAAACACAGGTATACATTTCAACCTCCACTTTATATTGAAAGCAGTACAAGAAGGAAAAAGGTTTCTGTAATAGATATCATGGTAATAAAGAAAATGATGTCATTGCATGCTATTTGTGTACTACATGCTGGCACATCAGCTTAATATTTTCTGACAGTAATGAAATAATACACTTACCAAATATGTGATTTTTTTTTTTTTTAAATCAAAGAACATCTGCCAAATGCAGCATGGACAGCTATAAATGGTTTGCAATAGACACAGCTAATTACAATTAGAAAAAATTAATACAATTTTATTTTCTTCTGTACTATACCATTTTCCGGTTAGCTTGAAATATTTTTGTCCAACAGAAATACACAGATGTGTCTACAGATAGTACGGATATGGCGTCTGTCAGGGCAGTGTGATGGAAACATTTGCTTATCAAATCAAACTAATTGCCAATACTATTTTTAGTGCAGAACTAATAATTAGCCAAAGCTGTAACTATATTATATTGTAATGATATGAATAATAGAGCTATTGTATGATATACTAGAGTAGCAGCACTATGAAAGGAAGCAGATTTTAGAAATACTAAAATATGTAACAGTATTTGTAGAAATATATGAAATTATTTTATATTCCTCAAGTCTCTGTAAAATAATTCATACATACATGGTTAAACATTTTTTTTTTAAATCAGCCATTTTGTGAAATGTTTTTCTAGCATTTTATAAGGAGCCATCCACGAAAGGGTTATTAAGCGATGAGCGGAACTGCAATGTTTCTCTCCAACAAAATTTTGTGAAATTCTTTTTGTGAAAAGATTTGCGAAATGCATTGGAGTCAATGGTTAATGTATGTATGTATGTATGTATGTATGTATGTATGTATATCTTTATTTATAAAGCGTTACTTATGTACGCAGTGCTGTACAGTAGAATACATTAATACAAACAGGGTGTTAAGATAATAGATAAATACAAAGTACAACAATAAATACAGATAGGTACAAGATAAATACAGTTGCAATAAGTTAAGAGTCAAAGACACAAGAGGATGGAGGTCCCTGCCCCGTAGAGCTTACAATCTATATGGGAATGTTTTGCTTTGTTGAAAAATAAGCAAAACCACAGAAAATTTCAACCTTTCAGGCAAATTTCACAGCGACTCTGTATCAGATGAAAAACTTCGCTCATGCCTAGTGTTAATATCATGCAATACAATTTTCCTCTTCTGTACTATATGTCAATGCAGGCTCGTGAGTACCAGGAGTTGGGTAAGTAATTATCAGTTTATTGTCAGCCTTCTGTCCTTCACTTCTGTTATTAAGGCCATTTACTAGTCTTCACCCTGTCATCCTCCTGCCAAGCTTTTTTATTATCCTCTGGCTGCCAGTATCTGAAGTCAAGCTGTCCATACATAGCCAGATTTAAGCTGCTGATTTGACACCTTTACACCCAGTTGGCAGCCTATTTGCCCATTTATAGTCTTTCCCTGACTTGCTTGATGGCAGATATTTGGCTGAAAGATGGCTAGATATCTATTGGGTGTGAAAATCAGGTGAAGACTGCATTGGTGTGTTAATGGGCCTGCATTGGCCTCTGTTATGCTCAAACATTGGCCTCGGTTTGATTTGACCCAGAACATAGGTAGTTACGTTAAGGAGAGATCTGCTTGTTTGGTGACTTCATCAGTTTGGGGCCAGCTAAAGTCCTTCCTCTGACCCTGTTCTAGGTCTTTAAAGTGACTAGTCTAAGGCCAAAACATTATAATATTATTTAGTAAAATAAATAAACATAATTTCTCAAAGTAAACACAATTATTAGTTATGTTTTCTATACCCACTGTGTTTGTAAATATATCCATGTTATTACTACAGGTATGAGAAGGGTGTTTTTTCCCTGGTTCCTATATGATTACATTGGTTTCAGATTTTAACCGTCAGATTTTTTTTTCCAGTTCAGATTTTGACTTTCTGAGATTTACTATGCATCAAAATGGCTAAAAATCTGAATAAAACTTGCCGAGATCATGTAGAAATCAAATTGCTTTGAAACTTTAGAGGTTTTGGATTTTTGATGCTGTTTGAGAATTTGAAAAAGTTGCAGTTTAAAAGTTCGGAATTTTCTGCGACCCGCACTCACTTTTTCAATTCAGACTTTCTAGAAAATGTAAGACATTTGTGGAAAGGAGGCTATTCAAATATTTTCAAGTTTAGTAAATTTGCCTCCATGTGTTTTATTAAAGTACTTTTTTTTGTGAATTTATTAAGTGGAAAAAAGCCAAAAATTTGATGTAATTGAATGTAAAACTTTGGCATCTGCAAGCTTTCAAAGTCATATAGTAGTCAATGGGAGCTGTCATAGGCAAAATTTATTCAGTTATTCAGTACACATTTGAGGGTTTTTTTTATCACATTTTTTTATTTTGGATTTTTTAATAAATAAGCTAACATTCACAGTTGTTAAAATTGTGTGCCTATTCATGTAAGAAAATACAAAAAAAATACACAAATTACATAATTACAAATTACAAATATTACATTTTAAATTTAAAATCTATTAAAGGAGAAGGAAAGGTAAAAACAAAGTAAGTTTTATCAGAAAGGTCTATGTAAATACAGCCATAAGCACACACAGAAATGCTGCACTCCTCTATCAAAAGAAACACAGGATTTCTTGTCTCCTTTTTTGTAAACATGTTCTTAGGTTATCTGACTTTCTCTCTCAGAAAAATCCTTCATTCCTTTGGTCAGAGTCTGCACAGCTCTCTCTCCTCTCTCTCTTCTTCTGTCCCCCCTTCCATAAGAATTCATAAAACTCCCTCCCCCTCCCATCAGAATGTGTGATCTGAGATACCAACAGCTAGAGCTACAGCACAAAAGCCTGAGACCAAGCTAAAATGGCAACTGCAATCTTAAACAAACAGAGGGAGCTTCTAGGGCTGTTTACTCAGGTATGGTAAAGCTTTCTGCAGGATACCTGTAAGTATAGTGTTCTAGGTGGCACTAATGCCAAAATGCCTTTCCTTCTCCTTTAATAAGAAAGGGGCCAATTTTCTCTCTTTCTGCATGTTGATCATTCCCCAAAAGTATATAAGTAATAGTAATTAGCAATTAACAACTCACCAGCCACAGGTCATGGTGTGCACACATGGACCAAGTTAATCTGTGGACTAATTGAACCAGTTTAAAATAAAATTTTGTCTACATTCCAATACAAAAAGCAAAAGAAGGTTAACGGAAAAATACTTTGAAAGTCTGTGCGGTCAAGGCCCCAAGCACTCAAGGAGTTAAAAGATAGATAATTGAGAACTGAAATGATAGCATAAGAATTGTTTTTGGTTGATAAAAAAAAGATTTATAATAGTAGCAATTTTTCACGCATGATATTGGTTGAAAGAGACATCCCAGAGGTTTAAATATTTTAATGAAGCTTGATGATTCATAACCCACAGCGAGCTCTTCCTGAAATGTTACTAACGCTGCTGTCACTGCATCAGATTGTTGAACAAATTCACTAAATTTCACCTCTTAAATTATAGCCTTTATAATGAAAGTCAAAGCAGTATTAAAGGCACAATATTATTCTCAAAACTCTGCCGTATGCTTTAGCAATCTTTAAATCTATCATAGACAGAACTCAGCCCAAAGCCTGATTACTAGGATTTTTTGAAAAGACATTTTATCTATTCTATGATGTTATTTAAAAAAAAAAAAAAATACATGGCACTGGAATAAATCAGGAGAATTTAAAGTTATTTGAATAAGAATTGAGATTTCAGACTGAGATTCCTCCACACAGACAATATGTTTAGGTGCTTTGACATCTAAATAGCCCTTTCATAACCAAATCCTTATGTTACCTGTATGGGAAATGATTCATGGCAGAGAGTTTGTACAGAGTGCAGTAATATTTCTCCCAGTCCTTTCTCTTTCCCCCACTTTTCTTTATAAAGTTATTACTCTCACCAGTGAAAACAGAACTTATGAAATAAATAAATCTCCGGAGAGTTTTTTTTGCACCCCTTAAATATTTATACGAAGTCTGCGTATCCACTTCTGTTACCAATAAGCTAAGAATGAGAACCTAAATAACTGAAATCTTCCATTCTTTTTGAGTTTCAAATGCCTTACACAGAGCTACACGCCCTTCTATATTGTAAAATACCTGCCACATAGGTACCGGGAACTTATGAGCACAAATAAAAAAACACACACAACAGCTACACTTATTACTAGTGATGAGAGTGCAAAAAAAAAGTTTGCACGTGAAAAGAAAAATTGCTACGCGTGTCATTTTTTTGACACGTGGGTAAAAAATCCGCCAATGGAAAAACATGGAAATTCACTGCAAATCCATGCCTGCCGAAAAATGTTGCCAATCACTACTTATTACATATATGGGACCTGTTATCAAGAATGTTTGGGACCTGGAATTTTCCCGATAAGCGGTCTTTCTGTTATTTGGATCTCCATACCATAAATCTATGAAAAAATCATTTAAACATTAAATAAACCCAATAGGATTGTTTCTCAATAAGGATTAATTATATCTTAGTTGGTATCAAGTACAAGGTACTTTTTTATTATTACAGAGAAAAAGGAAATCATTTAAAAAAATATTTGCTTATAATGGAGTCTATGGGAGATGGCCTTTCCGTAATTCAGAGCTTTTTGGATAACAGGTTTTCAAATAATGGATACCTGTATTTGTTTAAAAATACACTGAAGTAAATCTAAGCATTTCTATGGTAAAATAAATATTTATAAACAATCTGAACATGACTAAAGTAGAGTTGTATGTTACAAATTGCTTCTCACATAGTTTGGAATGAGATCTCCTTGCTTTGTTCCTCATAGAAACACTGTCAATCCATACCACTTCCTTCTCTGTAAGCCTTTTGTGAGGTTTTTGGCTTGTGGGGTCTTTTTTATTTGGTGTATTCTTTATCTATGAAATTCCATTGCTGAATGCATCCATCAGATTTAAAATCAAAACTCACCTTTTTGAGCACTACATATGTAGTATGTAATTCATTTTGGATAACCCAGAATAGCCAATACCCCCAACCATTTTGTAA
This sequence comes from Xenopus tropicalis, assembly GCF_000004195.4. Taxonomy (NCBI): domain Eukaryota; kingdom Metazoa; phylum Chordata; class Amphibia; order Anura; family Pipidae; genus Xenopus; species Xenopus tropicalis. The sequence goes on from NC_030677.2 coordinate 42,979,486, forward strand.
AACTACCCTTTTTTGTCTATGGGTCTTTCTCTTACATTTATGTATATACTGAAATGTTTGCTCAGTCAGTACTGTTAATGCAGCATGACAGACATTTAGCTCTACAAGAAGCAACGTATTGTGAATCAAAATATACACATAAAAACCTCAAATAAATCAAAATGAATAAATGACTATGGTATGGACCATGATCTACTGCTTTTGAGAGAGCCATAAAAACATGGAGAGAGTTGTTGTTCAGGAAATATAGTGTTCATGATGAGCTTGGTCATTCTGTAACCAGCCCCACATCCTCCATGATGGATAAAAGGTTTCCTGTAAAACAGAGAGATAGGGCTAAATCCTGTGTCTTGCCTTTCAAATCACAGTTCAATAAAATCATAAAAAAAAATATTGCAATATTGTGAATCTAATAATAGTGAATCTATTCTAAATGAAATTTTAGAATCAAACCGTAACTTTGTAGAACTCTTAGAGACACTTTTTGTCACCTAGTTTTGTAACTAACACAACCAGCACCATCTGCATGGCTGACTGTGAATGGTATGTTTAAATGCGGCTCAGCCACATGCATTACATGTGGTTATGTGATCATGACAAAAATATTCACTTCAAATCTACATTATTAAACAATATATAAATTGTAATTCAAAGCATGTAATCTATTTGATCACCTGTAAAAAATGCCTAAAGGTATATGTTGGATAAACTAGTTGCTCTCTAAAAGAGGGAATACGGGAGCATATACTTAATATTAAAAACTCGAATTCTGAAACTACTGTTGCTAGGCATTTTGCAGACTGTACTAACAGATCCCTAGACTACTATACAGTGGTGAAGAATTATTCTAAATAAACAAGGCAGTAGTGTATTGGATAAACTACTTAAAAATGAAGCGCAATGGATTTTCCGTCTTGGTACAAGACAACAATGCGTTATGAATTTGGAGTACAATGTGTCATGTTTTGTTTGATATGTTTCCATTATTCACTCAAAACATTGCTGAATACGTGCTAATCTATATAGGAGCCAGTCATCTTTTCTCTATTACAGGTATAGGACCCATTATCTAGAATGCTCGGGACCAAGGGTATTCCGGATAAGGGGTCTTTCCGTAATTTGGATCTTCCTACCTTAAGTCTTCTAAAAAATCAATAAAACATTAATTAAACCCAGTAGGATTATTTTGCATCCATTAAGGATTATTTATATTTTAGTTGGGATCAAGTACAAGGTACTCTTTTATTTTTACAGAGAAAAAGGAAATCAGTTTTAAAAATCTGAATTATTTGATTAAAATGGAGTCTATGAGAGACAGGCTTTCCATAATTCAGAGCTTTCTGGATATTGGGTTTCCGGATAATGGATCCCATACCTGCACTTTATTGTACTTTCATTTATGTAATTCACTAGATTGAGTTTTTAAAAGCAAAAAATTCTCAAACGTTGTGTATATTTAATTGTCTAACATTTACCATTTTCCAAAATGTGTTGTGATTGGTGAGTAATCCAGGCCTGTAACTAGACATTTAATGGTGTACGAAACACATCAGGCTTCTTATGTTTGAGGTATGTTTTGCCTGCACCACGTTATTTCTAATGGTCCAGTGTTTTGTGCCAGCCTTTTCCTTTTTCATTACATAATGATTCATTTGAAATTATTTCCCTTAAATCTGAAGGTTTGAGGCAACTGCACATTTATTTGGTGAGTTCACCCCCATTAAGAAGTTTTTACGTTATTATTTTATTATTTAAATAAAATTTTAATTATTTTATTTAAAAAATGTCTTCCTCCCCTTGTTCTCGCTTCTGCTCCAGTTCTGTTCCTGCATGTATGCCACCTAGCATTGTCCCTTTGCCCACTCTTGCCCATTCCGGTCTGTTTGCCTGCTCTGTCCTGCTGCTACCAGTCCAGTAACCAATGACCTGTAACATAGTGTAGGGAAGTAGGGGCATGACAGAGCAGTGGGGGTTGTGAAGCCACTCCCAGTTGGTGGGGGATTGGTGGTTTCGGAAGTCGCAGGGACCGGAACGTCACTAGGGGTATAATGAGTGAGCTATGGTTTTCCCACTTCCTATTCCATCTTAGGCAGCACAGGAAAACGTCCACCCTCCCTCCCTATATGAGTGTGTTGGTGCTGAAGTGTTGGTGGTGGGGTGGTTGAGTCCAGGAATCAATGGTTATGTTAGTAAGAGTTGCACGGTTAATTGGTGGCTGGCACGCCTGGCACCTCAAGGATGAGGAAACGTACCAGGAATTGGATTTTATTGGGGAGTAGGTGGCTCCGGGCTAGAATGGCAGCTGGTGGTGGTAGTTAGGTTGCACAGTTATAGGGTTGTTACGGTACATGGTTGTTCAATAGTTAATTGTTTGTTATACAAACATTCATGTTATGTTGGGCTATGTTTATGATATGCCATTTGTTTTTATGGTATGTTTTAAATTAACACTTCACTTGATAATAAAATGTTCTGCTGCCTTTTTATCCAAAACTGGTGTCTGTGTGTTTTTAGAGACTGGAGGAATGTGAGGGGTGGGAGATTGGTTGGTAAGGGGGCAGGGCAAGTCCCAGTGATGCGCCTGTCATGTTCCTGACTGGTCACAATAGCTATTCCTTGTCCTAAGGGCTCATCACCCATCTAGTCCTTTACAGTTGGGAAAAGATGTGAGGATGCATCAGGAATTTAACACAGTGCTTGAGCTGGATACGAAACAAGTACTAAGAACTAAATGTAAAGAAAATAGAAACTCCCATGCAACTAAAGGGAAGAGGAAAAGTAAATGAAGTATTACATACTAAGTCAAATGTACATATGTCATACATGTATTAGTTGTGTATATGTACTATGTGACTTACAGAGACCAAATTTGCTGAATTTGAAGCCACCATTCTATATAACAAAGTTTGCTCAGGATGAAAACTCTTCCTTATAAGAGAATTCAAATTTAAAGTCACATTTGCAGTTGAGAGCTGTATGACAGATAGGCAATAATAAGGTATTTTGTTCTGTCTATTTGGAAAATTGTTAGAGGAACACTAAAACACCAGAGCACTAAAGGGAATTTATTCTACAGAGAGAACAGAAAGCGCAGCATTATTTTTACAGCAAAATGATGTCTCCACAGACTTTATTGAAGCTGTATGAAATTTATAATAGGATTTTACTGGGTATTTTGCTTTCCCTATATATTTCTACACTGCTAACACTAAATTTTGTATCATTGTACCATAACAAAGTACTGCGGTTGCCTTTTCCTATAATTTATCTCGTTCAGTTGGAGTCATGGGAAATAATTGTTTTCATAAATGAAGTTAGGAAGATTGTTTTTCTGAAGAAATTGTTTAAAAATAATGTATTCCATACAGAGATCTTGAAATGTGTATTGCTGCATTATTTACCCCCATTTTCATTACGCCAGTTTATCTTTGTTGCACAGACTAAGCATATTACCAGTCACTGATTCACATCTACAGTATATGTAGTTGAGGTCACAATGAGCATCTTGAATTGATATATGTCATGTTATTATAAGGTGCCAGGACTAAAGGTCATTTACTATGTGTAGGCAGGTTGCAAAGTGCAAAAAACAGTCACAGTCTGCCATGATTTTGCACTTTGCATCCTTGCCCCTCAGGGCAGATGAATTGCCGCATGTTTCTGAGCTACAAAACAGGAGCACAGAGACCTGCATTCTACAATAAATACAGCACTGACTGCACTTGGCAGTACTGTGGTTAAAAGGGGTGAGTGGGAGGAGGAGTATAGGCCCCCATCCTGCCCTCTACTTGCATGTCATTTGGATTTGCACGTGAATTTTTTTTTTCCAGTGTAAGGTGCAGAGAACAGCCAGGCAGAACAGAAATCTGTTGGGTCTGTTTCTGTACCCACTTTTTGAGCCCCTGAAGTCTTTTATTTTGATGGAATTCAGTTACTTTCTCACCCCATTTTCTCAAAAACTGATTGATAAATACTTATCTTTATGGGCATATATATTGATAGACATGGTAATATAATTAATTTGGGTTGACTACTCAAAACGTTCATCAAGTTCACATAAAAATGTTGCCCATTTAGATAAAGAGAAGTGCCCAGGTTGGCCTTTCATCATATATCAACATATGAAACCCAGACACTCCATATAACTCAAAAGAGAAACTAGATTTTAATGTTTTGCCAACTAAAGGGAAAATAGCCACGTTTGATAAAAGAGATACATTTAGGGGTGTATTTATTATGCTGTGTAAAACTAATTCGCCGAAAAAACGGAGTAAAAAGCTGTGTAAAACAAATGGAAAAGATTGCCGTCTGAACGCCGTATATTACGCCATTATTTTCCATAAGTTCCGGTGGAAGAAAAAACGCGTAAAAAAATTACACCGTTTTTACACAGCAAAGCCTGGCGTTGTGTGGCGAATTTTCTCGCCGTCTTTTACACAGCATAATAAATATGCCCCTCAGTTACATGGTAACGAATAGGTGCACACTTGGAACATTTAAAAAAAATCCTACATTTTATTTAAAAATAGAGAGAGCACACAAGGGCTAACTCCAATAGGGTATCACCAATTATATATAAGGTTTCAAAATCCTATATACAATGTTAAAGATTGCTTTTTAAAAGATCCCTCAGCATTTCATCAATGGCAACCCATGATGGGTTGTGAGGATATAGGTAACGGGATTTTGAAACCTTTTTATTACACCATTGGTGATACGGAGATTTACTTGCACTCTCTCTCTTTAAGCACTTCCTGGTTGGTGTGTATGAAGGTGATGTTTGAGAGCTGCATTTATTTGGATTTGAGTTCAAGGTGGAACATTTATTCTTTTATCAGCGTTCCAAAATTTTATTTAGTCCTTTTAAAAATAAAAGCACAGTGTTCTGGTCCTAGACCTTTATCAAGGGTCTTGTTAGAGGTCTTGTAATAGCTGAAAATCAAATTTTTATAAATAGCCAAACTGAAAAATACACAAATACTCCTATAAGTGAAGAATTTAATATCCCCCAAAATGAACTCCCTTTATAGGTTGCCATGACTTTAACTTGCCAAGAATTGCATATAATATTGCATATCAATTTAGTTTCTAGTGGGAGAAAAGAAAGAGAAATGAACTTGCAAAACAACAAGGCAATGAGTTCATTATCTGTCAGACAAGGGAGTACCAATGTTTTACAAAGCAATGTAAAAGTATCCTAGACCTTTATTGTTTTCTAAGCCCATAATGGATCAGTATAATATTCAATAAAGTGTAAAAAATAAACATTCATTGATTTATTGTATATTTTAATATATAAGTTCAGGCTATAACTTGAGATTGTAGAATGTTTTGTCCTTCCTTGTTCCTTATTCCACATACACTGTGCCTTCAACTACTGCTGAGATCACAAGTAATAATTTCCAAACATGCTGCAGAAATATCTATAATAAATAATTTCAGCATTCCTATATACTGTTTACTCAAGAACATTTGCCTGTTCATTTTGGAAAGTGTACATTACTAAATCCATTAAGAGAAAATTAGCTTTTAGATAGTGTATTTTTTATAGTGTATTATGTCTCCAGAGGAAAGGTTATTATTTGCAGTAGTCCTAGACATGTAATTTTCTACAGAAATGCTACCCATAATTCTCCCAGGGCAATAATAGTATGAGTTAACAAAATTATTAGTTAATGAAATATTTGGGAATAATAATCAAATTGTCATAGGTGATATATAATATTAATATTCCCACTTTGTGTTTGTACTTTACAGTATATCCAATCAGAACATTAGGCCGTGGGAAAAATCCATTTAATTTGGGTATATTTAGCCTTGCCATAATGTAAAATGAATTACACTTCATAATAATTACTTTGAATTAAATCTGCGGCATTTGCTCTGGTAACATTAATGGTGAAACATTTGGGGAACTAATGTGCTAAAGAGGGGTGACATTGATTTAAGTGTATGTATATATTCAGGAATACACATTCATTTATTGTGCTTGGTACATGACTTGAAAAAGAAACCACTCTGGGTATGATATTAAGGGGGCACTTAGTACTAAACGCAAAAAATCTGAATTCCTACAGAACGAATGAAAAAAGAGGCGAATAAACATAAAAACAGTGACTTTTTGTATTGTCGTACAAAAAACTCACCATAAAAAACCCCCAAAACCCCAAAAACCTCTAAAACCACAAAGTCTTCCACTTGTTAAAAGGGATGTCTGCCATTGACTTCTACATGATCTCGACAGGTTTTAGATGGCATATTTTTGCTTTCGGACTTGTCATGGTTTTATTGCATAATAAATTGTGAAAATCAGGACAAAATCATATTTGGCAAATAGTGAAAAAAATGTGCATTAGCAAATGCCCCCCCCCCCCAAAAGTGTGAAAGTAAGAATTATGGCCCACAGAATCTCAAATTGAAACTTGTTTTGCTATCCACAAAAATATTGCTGCCAACATTCTATACAGTTAGTATAGGCATAGGAGAAGAAAGGACAAACCTGACCGCACTGCATCTTGTATCGCTCAGCTGGATATTTACAATACGACAAGTACATGAAAAAATACTTTCCAGTTGATTCACCATGGAGGTCATGGCTTTTTGCACTGAGCCTGCAACAAAATTACCTGCCACTTATGTTTTATAGATTTTTTTCTGTTATATTTTTTAAAGATTTTGTCATTCAATGGGGAAATATAAATTGTAGCTGCAGAAAAACATTTGAAAGGTCAAAACCTCCATCACTAGCCCCATAATTGTACATGCTCCTCAGTTGTTGGTGTGGGTCATTGGACTGTGTCATGTATAGAAACATTTCCTAATGTATAATAGCTATAACATCCTGCCTGGATTTGAACCAGCGACCTGTAGGTTATCATGCAGTCTGTGCTGCCTCTGTTCTAAGAATTTAATATCTTTGATATCCCTGCATTTTCAGGTAGGCGTGGCTTGTTTAGCTGTTGTTAACCTGGCCACAGGTGCTGAGAGTGTAACATGTTAAACCATCTGCCTGCCTATAAAAACCCCCAGCTCTGAGCTCACTCACTACCCATTATAGATCACGTTGCTTGTTCTTAGGTTCTCTGTTTCCTGGTCCTATAATCTGTGTTTCCTGGTTTTGACCCCTTCTTGATCCTAGGGTTGCCAACTCATACTGGCCACATACAGTATTGATTCAATATCCAGCATGGCTAATAAGCAATTAACAGAGATACATCCTGCAGGTTGAACTGACTTATGTGCAGCCATGCAGCATGCATCTAAATTAATTGCTAACCCTACTTGTTTCTGACTTCAAGTTTGTCTCACAATTCTACTGTTGTTATCTGGTTCTGACCTAGCCTGTCGGACATGTCCTGCTAACTACATACCAGCTTCTTCCTCGCATTATATTTTTGAGTACGCTGCCTGCCCCTGTGGGAGTCACTGGATTTTCATCGATAAGTCCTGGTGGCACCCAGATAGCGTGCAGCCAGGCCCAAAGCCAAAGGTGGATGTTATGGACAAAAAAGCACACCTAGACAGGAATCCATTTACTCCCCTGGGATTTGGGTTTGGCTAATGGGATATTAGAAGCATAATAGTGACAAGCTAGGAGAACTAAATCTGAAAAATAAATAGATATGCTGTATTTTATATACTGAACTTGATGCACCAGCCTAAATGTTCAGCATTCTTATAATAGTAATGATCCAGGCCTTCAAATTTTGCTCAGTATCTCACTATATTGGATGTTGTTAGTATTGTCAGTGACATGCACATGCTCAGTGGGCTCTGGGCAGCTGTTGAGAAGCTGAGCTTAAAGGACAATGAAAGGTTAATATAAATTAAAAGTAAGACTAAAGGCATTCTTTTTAAGTACTTACTGCATATCTAAATTCCCAGATCCCTGCTTGCTTCTCTGAGATATGGTGCTGGCAGCCTACAGCAGTGTGAAGACTACAGTGACATCACTGAAATCTCTCTCCCCTTCCTGTAGGTGCCAGCGGCAGCCTTCCTATTCTCTGAGCATGTGTGTAACTTGATCCTGTCTCCTGTTCTGAGCTACACGTGCCCACCAGCCAATCAGAAGCGGATCTGGCAGAGGGGAGTGGGGGGAGGGAATGAAACACATGTGCAGTATGAAGCAAGGAGGGAAAGGAAGGGAGAATACCTTTTTAGAGATGGCTGCCTGTTCTAGAAAATGTGAAGTAAGTGTGACTGAGTAAATATTTGATTAGGTAAGCCAAAAGTGTGGCATTTTTACTAAACAATAGGAGGACTATTGGGCAGTATGCTTTTTACATTTTGACTTGCATTCTCCTTTAAGGGCAGAAGCAGAAAATGAGGTTCATATGCCATAGAAGCTGATTCTACAGGGCTGATATTACATTCTAATACTGTTTGCATGTAGTTCTAAGCTGCTACATACTAATAATCTGAATTCAGGTGACGGCAGCACAGAGCATGTGCAGGGAATCAGCAGAAAAGAAGATGGGGGGCTACTGGGGCATCTTTTGGGGCACAGATCTTCCCTGCTATAGGGCTGTGATTGCCTTGGGCTGGTACAGAAGCCCCAAACATAATGTACAGATTATGTAGCCTACTTCTTTGTTAAGAATTAATTCTCCTTTAAGTCAGAACAGATTGCCTTTGATTAAAGACAAGGGGGCTTAGCCAGTTACAGTAATAAAGGAATCTGTCTTTAGGAGTCTCTTGCACTTATTTTGGTCAGTTATTCCCTATATAGGTTATTTGACAAATGTTTATTTGAGTATTCATTTTTAAGCATAGTATTATAGAACATAGGGGCCATCTTTCTGAATGGTGGACTAGTAATAGGTGTCTTTGTGGATTCCTTTGAACCACCAATGTGCCAGCCCTTACATAATAGGTGCAAGTTGAAGATGCTTGTGTGCTAAATTCTAAAAGTAGTAGGCCCAGGTAGCTCCTACTATGCTGATGCTATTTGGTTTTTGCTGTAACAGAAACTGTAAATATAATTTTTTTTACTTCAATAAATGTCTGGGGTCAGGGCTGTTTAAGAATAATTGGCAACATTCCTAGAGGTGTTCCGAGGATTTATAGATTAAAGAAAGTTAAAGCTGTTTGACAGGAGATAAAATTAAGAAAAGATAGAGGTAGATAAAAAGAAAAGTATACAGAAGATACAGATACCCAATATATAAATATATTATTATTTCTAACAATGTTACAGGAACACTTTAATAAAGGCAGTAGTTCTTCCAGCAGTTTATAATTCAATATAACCAGACTCTTCTCTCCAACCTCAACCATTTATCTAATTATTAACATACATTTGAGCCACATTTTTATGAGCCAGGCTTGTACATCTCATGCTAAATCATCACATAGTCTGTACAACTGCAGCAGAGAGAAATGTCATCCGCACTCGGTATAATTGTCCTGCTTTGCACTGCCCATGTGTCAGGCGCACCCACAGAGCCCTGCACAGCAGATGTGATGAGGTTTACTGAATGCACAACTGAGTGTCATGAACCCTTGAGAATTTGCGCTCACCATCAGCATATGCCATTGCTAAATCCAGCTTTTACTTAGTTACACTAACAAACATGACTCACATTGCTGAAGGAGGCGTAAAATGGATAGAATGCTCTAACATAAATATAGAGAAAACTGCTATCTTTTGCCATGGATTTTAGCATGGAAATTATGAAACTGATAATGACTCTTCTAGGAAAGTGTCTAGTAATGTGTCAGTAGGAATGGAAAGTTGGGGGCATATTTTTCAAAGTATGAAATTAGAGCTCACCATAGGGAGTTCACAATTTGATAAATACACCAGAAAACATTTGATAGGAATGAATAGAGATTAGGTGAATTTTTCTGTGGAACGCTCTAATTTTACACTTTGATAAATCTGCCCCGGGGGTCTTATTTATCTATACATGTTAGAGTTACTTTTTTCAATTCGAATAAACTCAGAATGTTTGCTTATTTATTAAACAATTCAAATATAAAAGACTTGATTGAATTAAACCAGGATAAAAAAACTTGACTGCATTGAATTAGTATTCTATGTATTCTATCCATCATTTTTAATGGGTATTTGGGGGCAAAAAAACACATTATAAAGCATAAAAATGGGAATGTTAAAAGTATTTTTTGTAAAAAAGAATTAAAAATCCCCTATGTTGTGTAGACAGGAAGGTATATAGTTATTGAAGCTGGACAAAGACAGACACGCAGTGTGTGAGCCAATGCAACCTGCAGGGAAGAACAAAACAGGAATATGGTGCAGAAAAATCCTAAAATACCCACCGTTGTGCTTGACATGCCAAAGTGTTCATGAAAGGTGCCCAGGGTGAATTCCAATAACCAACACAATAGATCTGGAGAAAACTCAATTTGAGATTGCCTACTCACCTGATACCATGTATTATGTACCTTACAGTATTGCAAAACAGCATCTCAGTAAATCAAATATCCAGCAACACTGGCTGTATGGTATTCAGCTGCATTTCAGCATATACACCTAGCAGAAGGGACATACAAAGAAAAGGATTACAAGATGTTTACATTTTGACATTATGAGATAGGTATGTATGTATGTATGTATGTATATCTTTATTTATAAAGCGCTACTTATGTACGCAGTGCTGTACAGTAGAATACATTAATACAAACAGGGGGTTATTAAGATAAATACAAAGTATAATAATAAATACAAATAAATGCAAGATACAGTTGCAATATGTTAAGAGTCAAGAGGATGGAGGTCCCTGCCCCGTAGAGCTTACAATCTATATGGGAGGGTAACTTACGGACACAAATAGGCAAATATAAGTGCTGTAGGTCACAGCGAGTGACCCTACAATATAAGTGCTAGTTACCAGATCAGGTGCTGTGTGAGTGCTCCAAAAGGTAGTCTTTAAGTTTAGTTTTAAAAAACATATTGGAAAAATATATAAAACCAAAGCAGAGAACAAACATATGAACAGAAGTGGGAGAGAAGGAGATTCCTTATTGGTCGGGGTAGGCACCAAATGGTTCTAGGGGTTATTTATAAACCCCAGGGGCTTTTCTCGACCAACTGCCTTATGCTGGTAAGGACAGAACCTCAATACAGGCTGCACCTTCTGACTTTCCCTACATTGCACCTTTAGTGATACACAAGGAAGGGTTAGGATCAGTTAGTGTTATATTAGTGAAGAGAGCTGCAGGTCTTTGCACTCATAAATGGCTATTTGCACAATACAAAAGAAATGGCCATTTGTAGCCAATTTTTGCACTTTGCACACTATGTGGTGTATTGTAAATGAGCCCTTCCGTCTCTTTGGACCATACTTTCTAAAGAAGTCAGAAAGTGTGTTAGGAGGGCTCAATAGGAAAATGATATAGGGATATCTGGAGAGAGATTTGATTCTGTGATAGCTCATTCTTCGAGTGTCAAGCTGAGGGTAGTTAGCAAAGCAGCCAGAGGCTTCAGAAAGGAGGACAGACGAGTTAGTACCCTGGATGTCACCTACCAGTGTATGGACTCAAGCAGATTGTCTCAGGGATGGCGAGATACCAAGAGGTATCATCTTGAAATTGTAAGTTCCAGCAAATATAGTCTCTGTGTGTCAAGTCAGGTGGCAAATCTCCCCTCCATTCCTAAAGTGAGGTCCCAGCTGAAAGAAATAGTTCTGTGTAATGCATGCTCTTCTGGGAGTTACAGGGAGCTGCAATTGACTGTATGCAAACGGAAAAGGCAGTGTCCTCTGTGCCAATTAGTGTTGTGGCTTCCAAGATAGCATTATATATTTAATATATAATGTCGCCCATACTTTAATAGTTGCTAATTCCAGGTCATTATTTTGGGGTTGCTATTGAACTGCAGCAATCACACAAATATTATCTGCTGTTTGCCTGTTATTCCTTGTTCCACCAGTGCTCTATCTTGCTCAGCTTTGTTATTTTATATGAGAAGATTGATGCATCACGTGATTCCATGTCACGGGACATATATAGTAAAAGAATTTCTAACTTTAAATAAAGAAAATTATTCTAATTTATGATTAATAATTCCCTAAATCCAATACAAATACACTGGAAAAGTACAGTAAACTAATTTCTAAAGAAATCAAAGTTGCTTGCAATATAGATATTTCAAAAATATCTTTGAACCATAAACCAAATTCAAAGGTAAGTGTTTCAGGAATGGCTTTATAGGAAAAAAAACAAATAGGGATCATAATATTACACTGTGTATTTACCTAGACCAATGCTGTCCAACTTCTGTTGGACCGAGGGCCGGAATTTTTCCGACCTACGTGGTGGAGGGCCGATAATGGAAGCCAGTTTTGACCACTCCCCTTTTTGAAACCGCACCCACTTGAAACCACACCCATGTTATCACATGACCATACCCATATTAATGGTTGTAGTACAGCAAAAACCTGCCATACTCTGCCTGCTCTACCCTGCCTGTGTGTGTGCCATACTCTGCCTGCCCTACCCTGCCTTTGTGTGTGCCATACTCTGCCTTCCCTACCCTGCCTGTGTGTGCCATACTCTGCCTGCCCTACCCTGCCTGCGTGCCATACTTTCACTGTGTGTGCCATACTCTGCCTGCCCTACACTGCATGTGTGTGCCATACTCTGCCTTCCCTACCCTGCCTGTGTGTGCCATACTGTGCCTTCCCTACCCTGCCTGTGTGTGCCATACTCTGCTTGCCCTATGCTGCCCTGTGTGTATGGCACACACAGGCAGCCTACAGTGACACAATGCTGGCACTGCTCCTACAGTCTGCACAATAACTATATATTAAAAAACTTTTTAATTGCAGTACCACCTCAGTATATGTTCTTTTTGTAGTATGCAGGGATTATTTGTGGGTTTCTACTGCTCCTGAGGTGTGAACAGGAGAACAATGGGGGTGATTACAGCCTGAGCCTGAGGTGTGAACACTGCAGGGGGTGAACAATGCAGAGATTAAAAGGTGTGAACAACACAGGGGATTACATATTTAAACAATACAGCCTGATTACAGCCTGAATCTGAGGTGAGAACCATGCAGGGGGGGGGCAGTTAATCACAGTACTGATACCATTTAAATCTTATACAAGAGTAAGCCATCAAAGCAGCCAGACAGGTGGGGGGCCACACAGAGGGGGGTCGCGGGCCGCCAGTTGGACAGCACTGACCTAGACAATAGGAATGACTTGCAGCAATTTAGTATCACCAGCTTGGTGTCTAAATGTGTGTTTATCGATTGCATTTATTGGACACAGGGAACTATTGTTCATACGGGTAATTGTATTTGTTTTATTGTACTTTTCCCCTGGGGCCTATATAAATATATATGAACTAATTAGCTCTCTTTAACAAATGTGATTCCAAACAACAAGCCTGACCAATTGCATTGTTAAAATTGTGATAGGACAGTAGACCTGGAGAATTTTAAAGCCATAATGGCTGAAATGTGCTTTTAATTACCCCAGACAGGAGGATGGTTTGAAACCATAAAGGCATTGCAGGACACTTAATTAGAGATAAAGTTTTTATGAGAGGTGTTAATGCGTTTTACCTCATCTAACCTAACAATAAAAGTAGCACAAGCTACAGTGACATCTGGCACCAAACCACATGTACAAATTATGCAGAGGTAATACAAGGCAGATAATTAGCAATGGAAATGATGCTACAAGATTTTGAAATGTTGGCAAATTTGCATACAAATACATAATTACATCATTTGCAGCTGTTGGGTTTCTTTTGCTAAAATCTTGCATATTTATTTTGAAATCTTGTTTTTTGTTGTTAGTACATAAATATGGTATGTAGTAAATCTCTTCTACATTGGCTTCACTTCTTAATCTAGATTGTTTCCCTATGTGTTAGTACAGGATTTAGATAAATGACTTGTAGCATCGCTAATTAAGGAAAAGTCAACATCTGAAGTCATGCAAATGGCAAAAACACGTGTAGGTTCTATGTTTCTATTTATAAACTTAATTAACGTAAGGTTCGAAACCAATTTGTGATTGATTGCCAATGATTTTTTATTCATTCTATTATCCTTTCCAACTAAACTGGGCATAATTAGCAGCAAGGTACTGTTTTTACTCTTCATCGTTTGATTGTGGAGAGTCAAATGGGAGGAAAGTCATGACTCTTTTTTTGCCTTTGAAGGGTCCATGTTCAATTTTCAACCCTGTCAATATTACGTCACTTCTGTCACTTATAAGAAATAGAAAAGTAAAACTGTTAAGCAAACGTGGCAGATACTGATTGTAATGGATTTAGTACTCTTATAGTAACCAATAGCTTGCATCTCATAGTAACATAGTAACATAGTAAGTTAGGCTGAAAACAGACACGTCCACCAAGTTCAACCTTGTTGCCTATATATAACCTGTCTAACTACTAGTTCCTACACTCCGGTTTATCGTGGTATATGTATTTTTAGACCTGTAATTCATGTCATTCATTCTTAGCCCTGGAAAATGCACAAAGAAATCACTGCATGAATCAATAAAAGAAAGCAGTCTTTGTAAAAAGAGTAGATGTCCTTTTAGGCATCAAACACATCTTACCATTCCTTGCCATGTCTAAATAAAAAAAACTGAAGCAAAGGCTTTGCATAGTTCTCAAAGTATCGGTTGCCAAAGTGTAAAAATTTAGTAAGCACAACAAATTCACAGAAGGTATCTTCTAGATTTATGCATTTGTCGTAATGCCACCAAATTTTAAAAAGTTTTGTAACAAGGTAAAAAATTATTGCGCTGTGAAAATGGCGTTTGTGCACCAAAACATTTTCTTTATAAAGACCTAAGCCAAATTAACCTATTGGTATATTTTTACTGACATTTGTGTTATGGTGGAGACATTTTGGTGTAAAAATGTCTGTACACATGCAGTGGTTAATAGAGATGTAGCGAACTGTTCGCGCAAATTCACGGACTTTTGCCAATGTTCGCCACTTTGGGTTCGCCGCGTTTTTTTTTGGCGCCGCGTTTTTTCGCCTTGGTTTTTCGCGTTTTTCGCTTCGTTTTATCGCCTATGCATATACATAGGAATAGCTTGCGTTTTTTTTTTTGCGTTATTTTTTTGCGTTTTTGTTTGGGGCATTTTTTTTACAAAGTATTTTTCAGAGAAGTTTTTACCCTTGATCCCCCTCCTGCATGCCACTGTCCAGGTCGTGGCACCCTTTAAACAACTTTAAAATCAGTTTTCTGGCCAGAAATGGCTTTTCTAGGTTTTAAAGTTCACCTTCCCATTGAAGTCTATGGGGTTCGCAAAGTTCGCGAATATTCACGAGTTTTGGCGAAAGTCCGCGAACGGGTTCGCGAACATTTTCGGCGATGTTCGCTACATCACTAGTGGTTAAGAGAAATTATCTAGCAACATATTTTAAAAAATTGTCAGTGGAAAAATTATGGAAAATTGCTCTGTAAATAAGTCAACATACAGAAAAATCTTCAGCACACCCCTTACATACATACTTGCAGAGGGTGCTTAACTTCCTCAGCTGCTCCCAAGCCCTTTTCCATGTATCTTTGCAAAGGGGAAGAAACACACCAATGTGCTTCTTCCCCTCTGTAAATAAGTTGGCACCCAAACTACATTTTTATGACATTTTTCTTTACTGACATTTTTATGAATTCCCCCAATGTCTGTTTTTATTTGCTGCCCACTATCAGACATAAGTCTTATATTTCTGCTGGGCACTCTGGATGCTCAGGCAAGTTCTAAAGGAATAAAAAGGTATATCAGGCTAGTACTGAGCTTACAATACTAGTGGTGATACCTCTGTGTAATGCCTTCTTATGTGATTATCATGATCTTAGTGAGTTGGTCTGACCCTTTCTCTGCTATGGCAGAAATATATAATATGAATACTAATACAATCCGCAATCTTCACTCATAGATAAGAATCTATCAATGTGTCTTTATTTTCACAAGACAATGAATGACGGTGTTGCTGTCATGGTTTTATGAAAAACCCTAAGAAACTGTTTCTTTAAGACACTGAACTTTAATGTGAGAAAAGAAACTCCCCTTTCCTTTACTTTTTTATTTGCTTATTTCATTTACACCTTATGCTTGCCCTTAGTTAAAAATAAGTCTTTATTCCCATTTACTATGTTTGGACCGTCACATAAAGTGAACTGTCTGCCATTCTTTTAAAGCAAACATCTGTTCTTCATATGTTTCTCACAAATACATTTGAGCGTTTGTATTATTCCATATAAATGCATTAAGCAGTGTTTGCTGTATGGGATTTTGTTGCCTTAATATAAACCAAGATCTGATTTAAATTTGTACAAGCAAAAACAGCATATAATTACCCCATTTATAAATGCCTTACGATTTCATTATCTCTAAGCTGGAATAACAGTACTTTCTCTTCTACGATTGTGCAAGCTACGTTTTTATGAGATTGGCAAAAGGGAAAAATCCTTTATCTCTACTTTTTAATTGAGTTAGAAAGGTAACTTTGAAAATATCATAAATTTGATAATATTGCAACATTACAATGCCCTTAAAAGGATTTATTCAAAAGAAACATAATTTCCCCTCTACCTCTTCATTTTAAACCATTTAGAAAGATATGAAATCGGTATGAAAGATATAAGACAAACCAGAGACCAAAGAAGGTGGATAAAACCATAGATTACATTTCATTATCTTAATATACAAAAATTCAGGCAATAATATGTTACAATAATTAATTTAGTTATTGGAAATCATATCTACATTCATTTTCCAATTATTGTTTGAAACTGAATTAGAGGCTATTATTATTATCACCACATTATAATAAAGCACCAACAGCCTGCTGCAGTGAATAATAAATGGTTGTGTACATTCAACATACAGATTTACACAAACAAGTAGTAAAGTGGGCCACAAAAAAGCTCACAATCACAAAGAAGAAAGGATTGAAATACAAAGTATGGGGATGAGCATGATTGGGAGTCGGCAAGGTGATAGATGTAACTTTGGGTATTTCATTTAGCACCACATTAAAACTAGATAGATGAGGGAAAGATTCTCTAAAGAAATGTGCTTTATGACACCTTTTGAAGGCAGAAAGATTGGGAGAAAGTCATATAAAACATAGGAGTGAATTTCAGAGGAGAGGTGCAACCCTAGAAATCTGACTGCGAGTGTGTGAGGAGGGAATGAGAGAGGAGCTGAGGAGCAGGTCAGAAGAAAAGTGTCACAAGCAATGTGGTGAGTATCTGGAGATGAGTTCAGAGATATTCGGTAGGGCAGAGGTATGAACTGCTTTATATGCCAGGGTCATTAGTTTGAATTTTATTCTGAATGGTAGCAGAAGCCAGTGCAGGGATTGGCAGAGTGGCACGGCAGAGGATGAGCAGTTGCTGAGGTGTATGAGCCGGGCAGCAGTATTCATTATGGGCAGAGTTATGAACTGCTTTAAATGCCAGGGTCATTAGTTTGAATTTTATCCTGGATGGTAGGGGAAGCCAGTGCAGGGATTGGCAGAGTGGCACGGCAGGATGAGGTGTATGAGTCTGGCAGCAGTATTCATTATGGGTTGGGGATGTGACAGCAGTCCATGTGTGATCAATGAGGAAAATTAAACAAAATAAAGGAAAAATAAAACTCTAAAAACATTGTATTGTATATATTGTATAGCATATCCTGTGAATTAGCAGTCAAGAAGATGGAGCTACTGGGGGTGTCTTTGGAGGCACAGATCTCCCCTGCTAAATAGCCGTGGTTGCAACACTCCTAGCCTACTTCTTTGTTAAGCTTTAGTTTTCCTTTAAATGACATAATCAACTGGTTTGCCTAAAACTGGTGCTGGGTCACCTGTCGCTTAGACATGTCTTGTTGGGATCCTTTTATTGATTTATGGTCCAAAGCAGCCCTAATGGGGATGCAATGCTTACCAATTCTTTCCTTTCACTGCCTATAATCATATTTATATTTTTGAATGTTTTGCTAAAAAAACAAATCATGGTCTGGAGTTGAATGAATTAAACAGTGACACTGTGTAACTTCTGAACCACATGGTTGGTAGCATTGTGTATTATTCTGAATCAAATATCCATCTCTCTTTCTTCTAATTGGAGAGAAAGTATTTGTTTTTATCTTGTGAAACATAAAACCATATTTTGATCACACCTAACAGACTAATGATTTGTGTTGCAATCTATGGGTTTATGCTGTTGGTAAAACTCTTTGCATGTAGTATTATATTTTATGGTTTAAAACATTCCTTAATTGTTTTTGTTCACATAGGGGAAAAGTGTCCTGCACTTCATAAACAAAACTTCTGTGTCTAGGATTTCTGTACTTGTTTGTACTTTATTCTGCAGTGTTAGGTGATAGAAAAAATGAATCTTGTTTGACTAGAGTTTATTCACTTTTGAAATGATCTCTTGGGGAATGCGAGAAAGTGTCTGGAAACTTGCGTCTGAAAATGTAACCTGTAGAGTGTTATAAAATTACCTCCAGATAAGAAGAATGAGTCAGTAACAAACGCTTTGATTGATATGAAACATTTGGTTTTAATATGGATGCTGTAAGGCTTGTGTCTGACCACAAATTGTATTTTTTAAGAGAGATTTCCTGCTGCTTTTAAATCTCCTCTTTGTGGTAGACTGTAAAATGTATAAAGCAGAAATCCTGGTTATATCTTGAATTTAATGATAGAGGTCTTATAAACAAAAATGAAAACGATTGAAGGAAAGCTCTATAATACCCACAGTAATACTAAAGAGTTACTGTAAATCAGCAAAAAAAATACAAAGATTAACAAAGAAATATAAACCTTTAGGAATATATGAAGCATTGATTAAAATATAGTTACAGTGCCTGCCACTGAGGCTGCTGGACTCTCTAGTTTCCTTTGAAATATGGCGCTTGTTATAAAGCCAAGGTTAGGCCAGAAAATCATTGATGTCAGCTATAGGATTGTCTGAGTATCGATGTGCCCCTGACTGAAAGCATGTACTATAGGTTTAGGACTGATAAAGAAATGCTGAGTGCCAAAACAAAAAGAAAGAATGGTTACTGGAAGAGATAAGAGGTGTAATAGACCAGCTGAGCTTTCTCTGCTAATGATTGTGTCCGGAAAAGGGGAGTTTATGGAAATGTGTAAAAATTAGCGTGGCCAAAACATTTCACCACTGCACGCCCTACAATTTTTTATGGTGTCCCCAGTTCTTACATTGAAGATATTAAAAAGGGGGAACTAATTTTCTGTCATAATGCAAAAAACAGGTTTTAGAGGTCATTTACTCACCTCAAACACAGTGTGCAAAGTACACTTCCAAGTGCAATTGTCATGTTTTTTTTTATACCCATGATTTACTATTGTTACCACAGTTCCAGTGTAATTGTGGTCACCAGTGGGGTATGCAATGGATGCTATTGCACCCAATGTGTCAAGATTCGCTCAACAGTGCTTCCGTTTTGACATGAATTGTACACAGTTGTGCTGAAAAATATCTAAGATCAATTGGCATCATTTTTGGTGTTCAGATAATTTAGGTTCACATACACTGCCTTGATTGCCACTGTGGGAATCCTGAAGCTACTGGCACATTTAGTGGTAGCTCTGGGGTTCCCCTGTGGCAGAAGATGCATTTGTTCTTAATCTGGAACAGGAGGCAGGAGGATGGCACTGAACACAACTATATGGAAGTGTAAGGGGTGGATTTGATGCAAGAACCTTTAATGAATGGTAGTTTTTGCACAACTGACTGCAGCTAATTTAACAGCCATGCAGCACTGCAATGACCCCTTTTTGTGTAGAGGAGCACTTTATTCTAAGGCCCGTTTGTTACAAAATTATTTAGCAATGGGCAACTTGCTGACACTATAATAAATAGATAATGATGACAGAACCAGTCCCAAGTGAAGCTCATTGACCATAACTGTCTGCACCCATGTCAGGGCATAAAGAGGGTATATTGGTGCAATAAGTTTAAATATTTTGTCACTGGTGTTTAACTGGCCAGCGGTTGATAGAGTAAGGGCTGGCAAAACTACCTCTTTCATACACACATAAAATAAAACCCAGTGACTACCTCTCACCAAGCACCCATCTGACTAACTCCTTTGTGGGCTTGGCACATGCCATATTGCAGACGAAGGCAAAGTTGAGAACTAAAATGAAAATATACCATTCTTATAAATATGGTTTACCTTCAATTTTACTATTCCATAAATGTTTATGTGTGTATACTGTATATGATAGAAACCATATGATTATGGAGAGATCTGCCTTGTCTTCCTTCATACACCCACTTATGTGTTACATCTGCCATACAAAATGCCACCTTCTCAAACAAAGAAAACTAAGGAGCATATTTCTTGTAGCTTTAACCTAAAATTGCTAATTCTTATACATAACCTTAAACAAAACTTGTACTGGCACTGACTATGTGAGTAACAATCACTCTGTATTAGAGATGTTGGCTCAGTTTATCTGCACTCACCAGGAGCAATACCACCATATATAATTTAGACATGCCAAGTGTATAATATCCATCAATACTGAGGCACGGACCTATGTCACACAAGGACACTAGTAGCTGCTATTTGTTGCTGGCTAGAATTAGTTTTTATTATTTGTCTGCCCTGAACTAGGTTCCAGTGCATTTTGTAGGGCAAGGGGACTGTCATGCTCTCATTACAAACAAGAAAAGAGTTTCTAGCCAGCTAGCAGATTTTTTATCATCTAACTATAATATTTGTGGTTATGCCTAATTTCATAAAAACCATCGTCAAATGCCTTCTTTATTATTAATTCAGTGAAGCTCAGTTTCTGCTGTATGATCATGTATTATAAGGGGCCACTTATGTCCCATGTTCTACATTACCAACACCCCAGTGATCATTTTTCTCACTACTCTACTTCATTTGCCCAATGGAAATAGATGAGCTTTAAAACATCCTATCAGATTAGTAATGCAAATGCAGAGGGGCACAAATGCTAAAACTGCTCCAAATTTTACAAGAACAAATATATTCCTTTTGTGTATCGTTCCAGGACATCAGCAGTGAGCCATTTTGTGCACTAAAATTGCTGTTTTACCTTCCTTACGACTGCAGTTTTTATGTTTTCTCAACGAACATAACTGTAAATTTTATGAACAAAGTGTGCTATTTATATTTTTTATGAAGAAGCGCAGAATGAAAGTGTTTAAAAGGAAGAGTAAAATATGACTGCATTGTAAAAGACATTTGAACATTTTTTTTAAAAGGTGTTTACAGAAACAAATTATCCAATTACATTTTTAGTCAGACAGCCTGACATTCCCTTTTTTAAACAGGTTTGGTGTAAAAAATACAATAAATGTATACAATAAATAATTAGATTTCTATCTGGGGTGCAGGGGAAGGTGCCTGTGTGGGAAGTATCAGGTATGTATAACAGGGGAGTAGGAAACAGGGTCCTATTGTCCTTTTAGGGAAGCCTGAAATTGTCACTAATTTGTTCTTTTAACTTCAGAGTACCCACAGCAGGTTGCATCATGTGGCACAAGATGACTTATGTCAAGCTAATGCCATTGTTACTGCTCCCATTAATGCATTGTTAGTGCTCCCATTCTGGCCACAACTTGGGTGGGATTCACCCTTGCAATGCAATGTTTAGGTGTGTTGTGTTAAATAATTTTGGGAAAAAATTATGCACTGGGTCACATTTGTAAATGAGCCTTTAAATCTTGCTATGAGAGTGTATCAATATATACAGCAACATGTTAAAACTGTTTTCTGCTGACCACTAATTCTGACAGCTTCTTTGTTGAGCACTCTTTTTTATTATTACAGATAGTGACAGATAACCTTAACTATGCTATACTGTGGATAATCCTCCGCTATGCCAAAGCATTTCACTACAAAAAGCATCCCTCATTTGCAAAAGGTCTCTGGTAAAAAAAAATAAGCTTTGGCCATTTTCCTTTAAAGTCTTGATATGAACTTGTGCCTGATTTTCAAAAGCATCAGTAGGGGACACATTTGACCAAGGACAGAGGTTCTGAAACAAAGTCTGTGCTCATGAAAAGGTACACAGATGCCTTGGTGCTTGTTTGTCATGGCCACATGATCTTTAGAGAGGGAATCATCATTTAGGAGGAAGTTGACACTGAAGAATAAAGTCTAATAACTCAGAATGCAAAGGGTTAAACAATCTCTTGGTCAATATTCAGGTCAGTGTTGTTAGCAGACTGGATGTTCTGGGGATAGGCATAAAGTTAAGATCTGGTGAAAATAGCAATAACAGGCAACTGAGAACTTGGAAACTGAGAGCTACAATTGGGCATGGAACACACATCCTTGGCAAACTTGTATTTTCAATCTGGTGGCACGGCACACATTGTAATAATATCGGGGCAACCCCAACATGATGATGTCAATGTAAGGACCTCACGGTACCTCTTCCATCACAGGATCTGGTTTTTCATGAAACACCCTGTGGAATTCTCACAGAAAACAAGAGAAATGGACATCTGAATTTTTAAACCAGGAGTGCCCTTCTGAGCCAAGCCTGGGTACAAAACTGGGTACAGTATTAAAGAGATCCCCTGGGGGGGCCTATTCATGTTGATCATCCATAATTATTTTGTTCAAAAATGGGAAAATGAATAAGTAAAACCGTTAATTTCTTTGCAAGTCCACATTAATTTGGGAATTAATTAGTTCATCTGCATCGAGTTTGCAAATAGTATCACCCAACAAGATACATACACACATAACTAATGCAAAGCAAGCCTGAAACCCATCAGTCACATTACCATTATAGAAAGTGATATACTGTAATTTGCACCTGTTTACAGAACCGCGTTTCCGTTAGCGATTATGTGACATTTATAGCCCTATATTCCGATAAGTTCATTTTGCACCTGCAGGCAAAACATTTTTTTCTCTTTTTTTCAGCAGATATGTTGATTAATGTATAAAATCAATCCCTATTTATAGTGCCGTGCTCTGACATTAGGTTAAACCTTAGTAAACAGGTGGAATCATTTTGTCAAGTTGGTAGAAAGCTAAAAACATTGTATGCTCGTTTTGAGTTGAATTGTAGTTTTTGGTCAATTTACTTTGAAATAAGTAAATCAGCAAAGCACACATTTGTTTTCCAGGTGATCTGAAGGAGATCTGAAGCAGGTGGAGCTGACATTTTACAAAGTGACAAGAGAAAAGTAAATTGCATTTTAGGACTCCTGTTTTTTGTTTTTTTCATATAAAGCATTTGATTTTTTTTTTGGCTGCCGAGTGAAGAATCACTTTAGGGGATGTAAGAAACTGAAAGACTCAATTGAATCAAGCTGGGCAACTACTCGTGAACTTACAAAATGTTCTTTCCTTCTGACATTGTTTGGATTTTCAGCCGCGCCACCCACAGACTGCACTTTCAACACCGTCAGGAAAAAGGATAAAGCGCTAAGCAGTACTCATATAAAATTAATTGGAAGTAACCCACAAGCTTATCTTGAGAAGCATTGTTAAAGACATGAATGCTGCTGAAGAATAATTAGCGTCTATTTTAATTATCTGGGCCTTTATTCCTCAGAACACAGCATTAAAGGGAAATTGGTTTGAACAAATATGTTTTAAGTGTTAACTTCAAAACACATAGGGGCCGATTCACTAAAGTGCGATAAAACGTGCACTATTTATAGCATGCGGTAAAAATTTTATTGCGTCTTAATTTTCGTGACTTTTCGCACAATTCACTATAAGTATACTTGTGCTATTTTACGCGCGATATTTCATGCAATATTTTTGTCATGATAACTAGCGGGAGCGGTATTTTTCGCATGCACGTTATTTATCGCAAGCGCTAATTGTCGCAACATTACGCGCGCGACAATCGGCAGCATAAAACTGGCGACATTTTGCCCTGGGAGAGCACAGAGTGCTAGAGAGGTGCTGTATAAATGTTTATTTGCAAAAAAAACCCCAAAAAAGCAATAAAAATATAAGTAAGAAAAAAAAAAGAAGTGCTAGAGATAATAAAATGGGGGGGGGGGGCATTTAACAATATTTAGCCAAATACTTAGGGGTCCGTTTGCTAAAGTGGCTTAAATTAAGTGGGAGATTTTAGACACAGAATAAATGGCAAATATTTTATGGGCACTTTATTCAACGGGAACAAATATAATATTGCAATTATTCTGGCAACAAAACATTTGATCAGAAAATACGCTATGTACTAATTAGCGCAAGTTTTACTATTCAGCAAAATGGGCTAAAGACAAAATTGTTGGCAGAATATTTGCAAACATTTAACCCATATAGCATATTGATGCTGTTACTGATAAATGTAAGAGTGTAGGGGAAACTACATGAAAGTATAGAATACCATATCAAGGAAGGATAAATAATTAGACATTACTCAGTTCAAAAGTACAAAAATAAAACAACTTTTATTTTTACAATTAAAGGGGAAAAAATTAGGGAAAATAAAACTTGAGAAAACTTGAGCTTGAGTTCTCGAATGTCCCTCCTGAGTTCGTTGATTTCCCCCTGGAGCTGGGCCAGCTCGGCCTTGATGTTGGCCAGGTCCTCCTGCACTGATGGTCCCTCGCTGCAGTTCTGTGAGATAGTATTGCAGGATGTTATTTTGTGTAATATATTATATATATATACATTCATACACCATCATAAATAACGGGGCCCCTCACAACAACATTTTTTGGGCTCCCACGCCCCCACTGGCCCCTCCCCCTGTGAACCCTCACATCAATACAAAGGACACACAGACATTGTTAGCCAGGGCCCCCTAAAACATTCGTGGCCCTTCCCCAAATAACTCATACTATGGGCCGCTCCCTGCTGCTTCCCCCCTGCTTTAAACTCATTTATGCATATGTATTTGAAAATAGATGTGTATATATATATATATATATATACAATAGGAAGTGCTGGGAAGCTGCACACCATAAGGAACAATAATACCTGGGTGCCTGTGGCAAAACAAAATCTAGACAGGCATGGGGTGACGGCACACACAGGATTTTCATAAGGAGTCACGAAGATGTGAAATAATATTCAGAGGTTTATTGTGACCAACGTTTCAGTTCCTCACTGGCATTATGGTTGAACGTGATGGACGTATGTCTTTTTTCAACCCAACTTACTATGTTACTATGTTACTTTCATCATCCCTGACATTTCTTACATTTGTACTTTTAGTTCAAATTACTTGCTAAATCTTTTACTGAACGTATTCTGTACAAGCATAATAAAGTACAATAATTACCTTCCGCAATTTCAGCTATCAGGTCGGAATTCCTGCGCTTCAGGTCAGACCATATGCGCTGGAGCAGGCGGAGGTCCACTTCAATTCCGAAGCCCCCGCACAACCCGGCTTGGAGGTGGCGCAGGATGGCTCTCTTCCTCTCGTGGACCCCTAAGGGCCCCAGCGTCATAACCTGAACGCAGGAAAAAGCTGATTATATAGCGCCTCTCCCCTGGTAGCAGATCAGAAACCCCAGGCATGATGCTCCTCTCAGTGTGACTGCAGGCTCAATGACACAAAATGGCCCCAAATCGCACATGTCACGAGATTACAAAATCGCTACAAAATGTCAGCGAGATTACAAAGTCGCGACAAAGAAATCGCCAAAATATACCTAGTAATGTATTTTGTGCGACTAAATATTTACTGCTACAGTACTGTATATTATACCGACTAAAGATTTACCGCTATAGTACTGTATATTATCGCGACTGAATATTTACCACTATAGTAATGTATATTATCGCGACTAAATATTTACTGCTATAGTAATGTATTTTGTGCGACTAAATATTTACCGCTACAGTACTGTATATTATCGCGACTAAAGATTTACCGCTATAGTACTGTATATTATCGCGACTAAATATTTACCGCTATAGTACTGTATATTAGTAGCGAAATTCCATACATGCCAAGACTTTAGTAAAATTGAGTAAAAAGACACATACTTGAATAAATAACACTGTAAGTCCATATTTTATTGCCAAAAACTAATTTACTGTACTTTTCTATAATTTATCACCTGCCTGTAGTAGGTGTTAATTTTTCGCATAGACCAATGCGATATTTAGTGCGCCTAAGTGTTTGTGAATCATGCGATCGTATTCTTTTCAGCGCCAAAATTAACGCGTGTTAAAACTAGCGCATGTGGTCGCGCGAAAAATAACGCATGCAATATGGCGACTTAA
Source organism: Xenopus tropicalis (assembly GCF_000004195.4). Taxonomy (NCBI): domain Eukaryota; kingdom Metazoa; phylum Chordata; class Amphibia; order Anura; family Pipidae; genus Xenopus; species Xenopus tropicalis. The sequence goes on from NC_030677.2 coordinate 43,005,635, forward strand.
CGCGCGTGATAAAACTATGGTGAATCGTGCGCTAATCGTGCGCAAAAATGCGTGCAATAAATTTTATTGCACTTTAGTGAATCAGCCCCATAGTGGCCTACTGTCATTTGTACAAAAGCTTTGCTGTTTATCCTTTCTCATCTCTGTCTATAGGACCCATTTAGTCCCTTGACATAGATTACAGACCACCATTTATAGGGTGGCTGGTCCCCTACTTGAGCTTTCTTAAGAACTATTACAAAGTGTGCCTATTCTTGTTTAGATATGCAATAAATAAGGACACCTGACTTGCAACATACAGAATATTCCATATTTTCTCTGTTTCATATAGAGTCTTTTAACATTGATTAACAGGAATCACTAAAATTGCTTGCATTTTTGAAACTACAGTTTGACTGTAACTTAAACATAGACTTTGAATATATGTGGATTTTAAAGGGATAGTTCACCATTAACTTTTAGTATGTCCTATTTCTTGCAACTTTGCAACTGGTTTTCATTATTTATTTTTATAACTTTTGAAATATTTGCCTCCCTCTTCTGCCTCTTTCTAGCTTTCAAATGGGGGGTAACTGACCCAGGCAGCCAAAAACTATTCCCCTGTGAGGCTACAATGTTATTGTTATTGTTGTTACTTTTTGTTACAGGTATGGCACCTGTTATCCAGAATTCTCAGGACCTGAGGTTTTTCCGGATAAGGGATCTTTCTGTAATTTGGATCTTCAAGTCTGCTAAAAATCATTTAAATATTAATTAAATCCAATGAGATTGTTTTGCCTCCAATACTTATATCTTAGTTGGGATCAAGTACAAGGTACTGTTTTATTATAACAGAAAAAAGGGAATCATTTTCAAAAATTAGAATGATTTGCTTATAATGGAGTCTATGGCAGATGGCCTTTCCGTAATTCGGAACTTTCTGGATAATGGGTTTCCGGACAAGGGATCCCATACCTGTACTTATTTTTCTATGCCCTCTCTTATTTATCTTTCAACCTCTCATTGAAACCATGTTTGACATCAGAAATCCCACAATCTACAGTCATGTCATAAGGTAATACAGTACAGGTATCTGACCCCTTATCCAGAAACCCATTATCCAGAAAGCTCCGAATTACGAAAAGCCCATCTCCCATAGACTCCATTTTAATCAAATAATTCAGAATTTTAAAACTGATTTCCTTTTTCACTGTAGTAATAAAAAAGTACCTTGTAACTGATCCCAACTAAGATATAAATAATCCTTATTGGATGCAAAACAATCCTATTGGGTTTAATAAATGTTTTATTGATTTTAGTAGACTTAAGGTATGGAGGGGTATGGAAAGAACCCTTATCCGGAAAACCCTTAGTCCCAAGCATTCTGGATAACAGGTCCTATACCTGTATATGCATGTGTTCTTATATGATAGACAATAATCAGTAATCAGCATCTTAGTTATGTAACCCTTTCTTGGCACATTCACTTATATATGGCTGTATTTTCAGGAGATGTGTGTTCTCAAAGAATATTGATACTGGGAACTGGGAACAGCGCAGTGCCTCCACCTAGTGGACACTGAGGAACACACCTCTAGGGGATTTCCACTAGGAAATAATCACACACAGGTTTTGCAGAAATGTTAAACTTTATATAACTGTTGGAGTTGGAAGTTAACACTTTGGGGCTGATTTACTAACCCACGAATCCGACCCGAATTGGAAAAGTTCCGACTTGAAAACGAACATTTTGCGATTACTTTGCGATTTTTTCGTATGTTTTGCGATTTTTTCGGATTCTGTACGAATTTTTCGTTACCAATACGATTTTTGCGTAAAAACGCGAGTTTTTCGTATCCATTACGAAAGTTGCGTAAAAAGTTGCGCATTTTTCGTAGCGTTAAAACTTACGCGAAAAATGCGCAACTTTTCGCGTAAGTTTTAACGCTACGCAAAATGCGCAACTTTTTACGCAACTTTCGTAATGGATAGGAAAACTCGCGTTTTTACGCAAAAATCGCATTGGATCCGAAAAATTCGTAAAGAATCCGAAAAAATCGCAAAACATACGAAAAAATCGCAAAGTACCGATCATTACGAAAAAAACGCAATCGGACTCCATTCGACCCGTTCGTGGGTAAGTAAATCAGCCCCTTTATGTATAACTTATTTTCCTGCTCTGAGGAACCGATGTAGTTTATCCACAGCTGGCACAGACAGTCTCTATAGATGCCCAATCCCCACTTGGATCCGGATAAACCACAACCCTTAGGTTAGTTCAGTCCCTTCCCCAAGAGCTCTTTAGTCCCCCCAGGTAGCGCTACCTGCCCCAGAGTACCTTCCCTGTATAAAGGTGGCTGCTCCCACGTAGCAGGCAAACGAGCAATACCTGTTCACAGCAGGGGACACACACTAGAGACACCACAGAGGACTGATTCCTTCCTGGCAGCCCAGCAGACTTTTATTCTGTCAAGTCTAACACACAATATGGCTGCTCACACTGTATCTCTTTCAACTCTGGCAAACAACAGCAGGGGCTCCCTTTATAAGCTGCTGGGCCCGCCCCTAGATTTTTGGCTCCAAAGCTTAGGCACACCTCTCCCAGACGTGCACTGGGGCAGCCAGCCAACCGGATCCCTCCCCAGGCTGTAGCTAGGCTGGATGAGATCACAGACTGAGAAACAGGGGACAGGGTTCTCTGATCCCCTACATTCTCCCCTTGGAAAAACCGGCAACGGCCTCGCTTGCCGTACCTCCTTACACTCAGAAACAGTACAACACTCCACAGGGTTCTCCACAGCGGTCTCCCTTTGACTCAACCCCTCATCTCCTTCAGGGGAGTCACTTTCAGATATGGAAGGCTCATAGTAGGATTTCTGTACTGTTGGGCCTTTGTAAGTCTTACAGTTCCGGGCCTGATGACCCATCACATGGCACTTGTAACATTTCCCTGGAAGTCTCTTACGCCGCCGGCGTACTTTACACAGTGCAGACTGGACCTGAACCTCATCAGGAACAGGGCAGTTTGGCTGTATGTGGCCTATCCTGCCACACCGGTAGCACGTTGGAGGTTTCCTCGTCTCAGTTGGGGTTTTGGCTCTCTCAGACAGTTGAGCTTTAAACGCTTCCAACTCTTTGCGAAGTCTCTTATTTTCCTCCAGCAGCTTTGCATCAGCAGGGGACTTCTCTGCATGCCCTAGGGTGGAACTCCTCCTCACCCTCACATAGGCATCAGCCTCCTCCCGCCGAACTCTCTCCATCAGAGCAACATAGCCAGGGGTTAGTGTATCCTGGTAGTAAGCTCTAATTGTCACGGCAACAGGGTCACTATTTAAAGTCCCTCTCCTCATTTGGCGAATCCTCAGGGAATCCATTTCAGAGCTTTGGATTACCCCACGACTCACCAGCAATCTCAGGCCTTGCTCCACCCGCACCAGATAGGCAGACAGGGCTTCCTTCTCTTTCTGGAAGGTAGAGTGGAAGTTGTGGAGCATCTCTGTAGTACTTGCTACAGGGCCAAACGTCACCTCTAGGACTTCTATCAGGTCGCCTGAAGTAGCATCAGGGTGACTAACTAGGTAGGATTTTACCACATCCACAGCAGGGCAGCGAAGGCTCTCAAGGATCTTCCTTCTCATGGTTGCCTCAGGGCCGGTCCAATCTCTCACGGACACCACAGTGGAGTCTCTCCAACTCTCAAATGAGTCCTCACCCGAGGGTACCGGATCTGCACCTGAAAACACTTTAAGTCTTTTAAAATTACCATTCCAGGCCAGCTGAGTCAGTTGGTCAGTCAGTAGTCCCAGCGCACTCACAATATCAGGGGTATCCAGCTGGCCTCCCGAGCTAGGCCGACTCCCCTTGGAGACCACGCTCTCACTGGATGGACATTGCTTTACTTGACTCTGTTCAGCTGGCGAATCAAACAGTCTCTTACTGGGCAGCACACCTCCCGGTGCTGTAACTGCAAACTGGGAAACAAGGGTGTCAACATGGGTAGTTAAATCATCTGCGTCATCAGACAGATCTGGCAGAACAACCTTCCATGGCCCTTCATCTCCCGCATCAATATCAGGGGGAACCCTCTCACGGTCTATCTCTCTGGGGCTGTCTATAAGGACATTCAGCAGAACCCCGGCAGAATCTCGCTGTGACGCAGCCACCCTTGGGCGGAAAAATATGGGCTCCCCATCAAGGATTTCATAAATAGAATCTTCCTTTACTCTTGGCATCATGGGCCCCACAACAGCAACCTTCCGGGGGTTAAGTCCCAAAGCATTGCACCACTGACGAACAGTTTGTGGGGTTTCATGTGCAGCCATGCTTTCATCCAACATTCCCAGCTTCCCAATAGAATCTCAGCAGTGCCTCCAAAATGTAACCCTTTCTTGGCACATTCACTTATATATGGCTGTATTTTCAGGAGATGTGTGTTCTCAAAGAATATTGATACTGGGAACTGGGAACAGCGCAGTGCCTCCACCTAGTGGACACTGAGGAACACACCTCTAGGGGATTTCCACTAGGAAATAATCACACACAGGTTTTGCAGAAATGTTAAACTTTATATAACTGTTGGAGTTGGAAGTTAACACTTTATGTATAACTTATTTTCCTGCTCTGAGGAACCGATGTAGTTTATCCACAGCTGGCACAGACAGTCTCTATAGATGCCCAATCCCCACTTGGATCCGGATAAACCACAACCCTTAGGTTAGTTCAGTCCCTTCCCCAAGAGCTCTTTAGTCCCCCCAGGTAGCGCTACCTGCCCCAGAGTACCTTCCCTGTATAAAGGTGGCTGCTCCCACGTAGCAGGCAAACGAGCAATACCTGTTCACAGCAGGGGACACACACTAGAGACACCACAGAGGACTGATTCCTTCCTGGCAGCCCAGCAGACTTTTATTCTGTCAAGTCTAACACACAATATGGCTGCTCACACTGTATCTCTTTCAACTCTGGCAAACAACAGCAGGGGCTCCCTTTATAAGCTGCTGGGCCCGCCCCTAGATTTTTGGCTCCAAAGCTTAGGCACACCTCTCCCAGACGTGCACTGGGGCAGCCAGCCAACCGGATCCCTCCCCAGGCTGTAGCTAGGCTGGATGAGATCACAGACTGAGAAACAGGGGACAGGGTTCTCTGATCCCCTACAGTTATCTAAAAAATCATGACCTTCTCCCCATTTTTGAGCCCAGTTGAGCTGTTCCCCCTTTTAATATATCTGTTTAATCTTCCTTATCCTCTTCTTGCCATTCATTTCCCTTTTGCAGTATTTCATTAGTTCCAAGAAGTAAAGAAACAGTAACACCAAAAAACAATAGTGTTTTACAGTAATCAAAATATAATTTACTATTTCCCTTTACTAGTAAAATGTGTGAGTTTGCTTCATAAATACCCATGTACCATGGGCCCATGGGGACAGCCCAGCCATTTAAAGCTGAAAAGGTAACATAGCACATAAAACATAAGCTCTGTAGGATGCAATAGTGTTTCATCTATTATCTGCTATGTGACCTGTGCATTTAGCCCTATTTCAACTTGAATGGCTGTCCACATGGCTACACAGAAGCTTTTTATGTAAATTATAGTAGTCTTTTTAAAGCAAACACATAATTCTTACCATTGAAGGACAAAAGTACATTTTATTTTTATTACTTTAAAAGCTTTTATTTTTTTTCTTGTTACTGTGCCTTTACTGTGCCTTTCAGTGATGGAATACCATTCCCTGCATCATCTACTGTACTTCTATTGAGTACAACCTGTTACACTGGATCCTTCATTGATATACCAAAGAAAATTATCTTTAATCACCTTTGCTATTTGATCTTCATCTATAATCAAAATATTTCCATTTTTAACTGCTTACCCACCAGTGTAAAGTTTCAGTGCTACCTGTTAGGGACCTGCCAGTGCTGTATAACTTTTTGCTGGAATTTGGGTGTCATTTTACCCACTGCAAAATTTTATGGACATCACAGTGATTTAAAAATGAGGTTGCTATTGGACAGATAAATGGATACCAGGGACAAAACGTCTCCAATACAAAGATGCCATGGTGTAGTGGTACATAGAACTAACACTTGTGCTCTTACAGAAGTGTAGACTCGCGGCTTGTAAGTACTATTGTGTGGGTAAGCATCACCATCATGTTCAACAAGAGCAAGGATGTACTGTATACATTAAATGCTCAGCTTTCTGTAATATCAGACATTTGTCAAACTAATATGCTTTCAACAGAGGGGTAGGGCCCATAAAATGATTTTCTATTTTTAGGTTCTTTTTAGTGTGTAAACCTGAATACATTTTTATCCAGTAGATCAAAGTTGCCTTGCTTTAAACTTTAATTCTGTGATCCATATTTTCACTTCAGATCAACTAGTAATTGAGAATTCTAATGAACTGAAAACAGCAAAAAAAATGTCCTTCATGCAGTGCAAGTCTAGTTGCATTAAATTTTAGGTCATTAGATTAATAACAACAATAATTTGCATTTAAATTGGTTTTCTAGGAAAATAATCATATTCACGCTTTGTACTGTCTACTTCAGATATGAATATGCAGTGTACATTGACCATATAAACCCAATGAGGAAGGCTATAAATTCATCAGCAATACTGATATTACTATTATCTGCTTCTTGCATGTGTCCAGAGACTAATGCAGCCATTAATAATATGTCAGTACTTTGAATTCATTCATTTGTTCTTCTGTGTTGTTTAAAAAAAAACAAAAAAACATTGCTTTGCAGTATATTGTTTGGGAAATTGGAAGTGTAATTTCAGGCATCCTGGGAAGAGGGCACAGATCTAGAAAAAGTATGGGACCTACTTTGTCTACTAAAAAAGCATTCAAATATTAAATAAACCCAATAGGATTGTTTTGCCTCCAATAAGGATAAATTATATCTTAGTTAAGATTAAGTACATGGTACTGTTTAATTATTACAGGTATGGGACCGGTTATCCAGAATGCTTGGGCCCTGGGGTTTTCCAGAAATTAAATCTTTCCCTAATTTGGATCATTATACCTTAAGTCTACCTACAAATCATTTAAACACTAAAAAAAAATAAGCATTAAGTACAAACTACTATTTTATTATTACAGAGAAAAAGGAAATCATTATTAAAAATTACAATTATTAGTAAAATGAAGGCATTCTGTAATTCAGAATTTTCTGGATAAGGGGTTCACTGTGGCCTTTTAATAACTAGTTGAAACTGAAATAGTCAATCCCAGTGCTATAGCCTTTAGACCTGTATCAAAAAATGAACTGACTTTTTGTTTCAAGACTAAATTATGTCAATATTTAAACATACTGTCCTTCTATATTAAAATATATATTTATTATTACAACCAGGGGCGCTGCTGCAGTGAGAACATGTCTAATTTATATAATGAATTTGTTACATGAAAATGTTACACCATCTTTAAAACCTATTTGTACCAGAATAAACCCATACCCGCTGTCTCATAATTGGTTGAATTGGCACATGTTTACACATGTGAGCAGTAACACCACGTCAAGGCTTCAACCCTGTTACTGGCCATTCACACACCATTCACTCCGGGTGGAACATTCCTCAGGGGGCCTAATAATATAGCAACAGTGAATAAATAACATCATAGGGAAATAGTGAGGCTTAGTCATGTCTAGGACGTTTACCCTTTGCTCTAATGTCTAATGGGGAAAAAATCATTCACATGGATGAACATTGGGCTACAAGCATTAAAAGCAGGGTATGGGTTCAATGAAGGCAAAGCAGATTGAAACTTAGACCCCCTTGCCTTCTTGTTTCACCCTTGGCCTTTCATATCTCACATTCACTCACATTAACTCAAACAATTAACTATACCTACCTGTAGCTATAGGAGGGACATATATATATAAATAGTTCTCATTCTAATGGAAGGTCCTACAACAGGAATGAGAGTGGATTTCCTTCAGTTGGCACATGAAATACTCCACTGGAGGCTGCAGGAAGAAAGAGAAAAACAACCTTTTAGCCAGGATGATTTGAAACATGTTAACATATGGATATGTAATGATAGTAATTCAAGGCTGTATTTCTATTTAATAAGCATTCAGCAATCATGTACTTACTGCTCTTAGCTAGAAAGGGGGTGATATTTTTTGCTTTCCAACTCCACCCAATTTATAATAGAAAAGAATGGGTGGTGTTTGACATTCCCATGAGCACCAAGGCGCAGATCCTTCTCCAGGAGCTAAGTTTTAGGAAAAAACATATTTAACATTTGAATTTCTTGCCAGTAAAATGTTCACATTGCAATGATTGGTTGTTGGAATCTTTGAGCTCCCTGGAATCTAATGCATTGATGTGTGAAAACAGAGCTGATTTCCCCACGCCATAAGCAATGTCACTCTACCCCCTGCTCACATTCACCTTTCTCAGAAGATCCTTCAGGTCGTCATCCAGCCAATAAGGAATCCTGGGCTCATCATTAATTGTAGAGCTGATGACCTTCTCCCTGTTGCTGCCTTCATAAAAGGGGGAGTCCTCAGAGGCCATTAGGCAGATAATGATTCCCAGAGCCCACCAATCCACTGCAGCATTATATCTCTTCCCTTCCAAGACCTCGAAAACAAATGTGAATACCAAACTTTAAATGGGACTGCAGAAACTCTCTCCCTACAATAAATGTACTGGAATTGCACTGCTCACCTCTGGGGCCATGTACCCCAGTGTCCCTGCCCTGCCGGTGATGGTCCTGTCCCCGAACATGTTGGGAACTGCCAGGCCAAAGTCAGATATTTTGACATGGCCGTCCTGGTCCAGTAGAATGTTGTCAGGCTTCAGATCTCTGTAATATAAAAAAGGAAACTATTACTAGAGGTAGAGAAGATAGAAACATTTTAACAGATTCCAATAAAAGGTTGGAAGCATTAGGGAGATGAGATCTGTAGAAGCAGAGCTATACTGACCGATGAACAATGCCGCAGTTGTGCAGGAACTCCAGGCCGCACACAATCTCTGCTGAGTGGAAACTGTTAAACAAAAAAAAATATTAAAAAAAGGATAACACAAATTCCAAACATGATATATATATATATATATATATATATATTTCCTATTTTATGTCACAAAAGAATAAAGATACAAATAGGTACAATAGTTTTATAGCATTATTTTAATTTCTTGTATCCAACTGCCTTTTCCTAAAATCCCCCCATATCACTTACAGCACTCTGTCTGCCTCCAGGCTCCCGTATGAATCCAAGTGATGTTCCAGGCTGCCCCCACTGAGGTACTCCATCACGAGGAAAACATGATGCTGTTCATACAGACAAATAAATAGACGTTAAAACACTGGAAGTCATTGCACAAACCTGAATAAATACCAGTATTGTCCCAATTTGGTACCTGAGATTATAAAACCGCATAACCCTGGCACAGGAATGGGCTTTGATCAGCCGTCATGGGGGATTATTGTTCAGTTCTTATTGTATCTGGGCGACTGCATGACTTCTATGGACTGGGGAGATCCTGAGTTGCAGATGTGTTTACTTCAGCCATCATCTGAGAGTGTTGTTCCAGTCAACCTGCAGAGCTGCTGAGGTGAATTCCAGGATTCCACAGTTACCTCATCCACTTGCAAGGACTGTAAATGGGGCTGACAGCAGTGCTTTTACACATCAAACCGCACCAAAGGTAGCGCCCTTTATACTTTCACCAAACGACACAAATGTGGTTGCCTCCACAACCACAGACAGGATCTAATTTCCAAATTTAGGAGCGTGTTTACTAAGATAATAAGGCAATAAATATCACCAGTAATGTTGCTATAGCAACGGATCAAATCTTTGCGTTTGATTTCTAACTTGTAGGGGACAAATCAAACTGCTGATTGGTTGCTATGGGCAACATCACTTGGTGATATTTATCTCCAGCCTTACTAAACCCCTAAAGTTGAAAACTAGATCCTATCTGTGGGGGCGACACAAAATGCAAATGTGTTCCTTGTTGAAGGTATAAAGCTCCCTCTGGTGTAAAAGAACTGCTGTCAGTGTTTAACACATGATGGAGTCTACCTTTGCTTTTAGGCTGCTGTGTCATTTGCAGCTCATCAGGAAAACTATACCCCCAATGTAGGTCTCTATAAAATTGTATTGCATAAACAAGCTCATAAATGTTAATAATGTAAAACCCTGCTATATCTAAATAAACCATTTTTATAAAAATATACTTTTTTAGTAGTACAGGTATAGGACCTGTTATCCAGAATGCTCGGGACCAAGGGTATTCCGCATAAGGGGTCTTTCCATAATTTGGATCTCCATACCTTAAGTCTACTAAAAAATCAATAAAACATTAATTAAACCCAATAAGATTGTTTTGCATCCAATAAGGATTAATTATATATTAGTTGGGATCAAGTACAAGGTACTGTTTTATTACTACAGAGAAAAAGGAAATCAGTTTTAAAATTCTGAATTATTTGGTTAAAATGGAGTCAATGGGAGACGGGCTTTCCGTAATTCGGAGCTTTCTGGATAACAGGTTTTTCCGGATAAGGGATCCCATACCTGTACCTGTATGTGCTATTGGGTACTCCTAAATAGAAAATTGTAATTTTAAGAGCAGGGCCGACCCTCGGGATCATACAATTTACAGTGCACACAAACAAACCCAGGGCACACATACATGTTATTTCACATCAGCCAATTAATGGACAGAGTTCTGCCTTTTGCTCCCACACTACTTCCTTTTACAGTCAGAGCTGCATTATTTCTGGTCATGTGATCTCTGAGGGAGCACACAGCCCATCACTAAATGGTGGCTCAAAGGAAAGGATATAAAAGGGCAACTTCATTTTAATGAAGGCTTAGGGAGGCTAAGCCTCCCCAAACCTAAGTCCAAACCTAAGACCTAAGTTCAGGTAAATTTACCTGAACTTGTTTGCAATATAATGTATGTATATCTTTATTTATAAAGCGCTACTTATGTACGCAGCGCTCTACAGTAGAATACATTAATACAAACAGGGGGTTATTAAGATAAATACAAAGTATTACAATAAACAAATAAATAAAAGATAGATAGTTGCAATAAGATAAGAGTCAAAGACACAAGAGGATGGAGGTCCCTGCCCCGTAGAGCTTACAATCTATATGGGAGGGTAACTTACAGACACAAATAGGCAAATATAAGTGCTGTAGGTCACAATGGGTGACATTACAATATAAGTGCTAGTTTCCAGATCAGGTGCTGGACGAGTGCTCCAAAAGGTAGTCTTTAAGTTTAGTTTTAAAAAGACTGAGGGATAATATAATGCTGTACATTTCTACCGTAACGTGAGGGAGGTTGCAGGTTAAGATCAGACATCAGCGTATCACTAGCAGGGCTGTGTGGGGAAATGAGGGTTGTGATGTGAAGGGGTGCAAGTATAAGGCAATAATAATACAGCCTTAATGTATTCCACCTTTCAGGCTAAGTACAATCTTCCTTAGTGTCTGCTCATAGTCTGCTACTCTTCCCTGCCTTCCTTCCCAGTGTAACATAATCCTGCCCAGCAGAGGCTACACGGAGCTGAAATTACTGAGGGAAAGAGATGCAGAGAGCTGGAGAAGGTGCTGCTTTACCTTATTAGTAAGAAAAGCACACATATATTCCTTTATATATAATTTATTTTTATAGTCTTGTACTATATTGGAACTGAAGGAGTGCTGGCAAAGTTTTACATAGCTGTAATAGATCTAATGTAAAGTAGAAGTACACCCAAGAGTTAAGTCTGAGGTGGAAACTGATTCTAGATTACTAGATTAATCTTTCTAGGAAATGATAGGGAGTGATAAAGGATTGGGGTGCTAGAAATATGAACTCATATTAAGTGTTCTTAGAGAGACAGCGTTATGGAACTGAATAGAGTTAAAAAAAAATTCAGCTGTAAAGGACCAAGTTGTCGACGTATGTGTGTGACAAAATTAAAAAAAAAATTGTTCATGGCTCTCACAGACAAGTGTTTCCCTGTGCTGGATCTTTCATGTGTTTCATGTGCCAACTCCTCTCCCTATATGTCACTCTCATCCAACCACTATGTATCAGTTACTGCCTTCTTCATTACTTTCATTTATTAACCCCACCCTCTCTCCTATCCCCATATATCCCTCATGTAACGCCGGTCATAACAGGCTTTTCACCCATATGCCATTCCCCATGTGTCACTCACTGCCCAGTGCCATCCTTGTGTTCATGGGGGGACCCATATAAATAACTTGTATGGGGCCCCAAAGTTCCGGATGGCAGCCCTGATAAAAGTCTTATGTTCTGGCACTTCCCACTGATTGGCAGCTCTGTTCCTGTTTGCCCATCCTGCTTCTAAACTATCTACCAATATGTCTGTCAATATACACATTTATAAAGCAGGAAACATACATAATATAATAGTGGCCACCCAGCCTTCTATGGAAAGTCTCTCATATAACCCACATAGGGCTTTATTGGCTCCAGCTAATAGCCATACAAGCACCTGCTTTCAGATCAAACACTTTTCAAATAGATGTTGTGCCTATTTTTATGTTATGAATAGTGCAGCACAGTTTCCAGATTCATTCTCTCTACTTATTTACAGTCCCCCTTACTTATTTAACAGTCCCCCTACTCATACAGGTCTCCATGTTTCCTTCACACAGTTAGGACGCACCAACTGTCATATCTAAGACAACAGACCAAAAAGATCCTACTACAAGTGGGAGGACTCAGATAGCCTAGTGGTTAGGGAATCGGCCTTCAGTGTGGTGACCCACTGGGACTCGGGTTCGATTCCACCCTAGGCGCACCTTGTGACCTTGGACAAGTCACTTAACCTATATACCAATGTCCCGGCCAGGCAAGCTGCGCGGGCAGCTTGAGAGCCGTTACTTTTTCAGTGGCTACATTTACCTTTTCCTTACCAATCCTCTAATGATTTATAATACCAGCTATGAAATTGCCTGCCTTGATTGTCCCTGCCAAAGTTAGTGGAACTGAGCCGTCTATGGCAGCTGAAAGCAACTATCACAGGAAAAATCAGTTTCTTTCTACTGGCAATAAGAAGTCATTTGATACACATTCCTGATGCTTGTGATATTAACTATGAGAGTTCTCTAGATATCAGACCAATGCCAATGGCGGTAAAAGACTGAAATCAGTTCAGCAATAGCTGGATATTCTGAAGACAGGGGCACCTCTACCATAAGCCTGCAAGTTACTATGGGCAGCAAAAAGCTGCTCCTGGTAGCTTTAAGAACTGAAAATCAGATTTTAAATCTCATTTTCAACTCACTACTAGCAATGTGGCCCCCTCTTCACACCTCTGCGAGGGAGGCGGCATCTGAAAGGCTGCCTCAGGGCAGCATAGACCCCAGATATGCCCCTGTCTGAAGAGGAATAGTTTTTTTTTATGATTAATCTTTCTAGGAAATGATAGGGAGGGATAAAGGATTTGGGGTGCTAGAAATATGAACTCATATTAAGTGTTCGTAGAGAGACAGCGTTATGGAACTGAACAGAGTTAAAAAAATTCACCAGTAAAGGACCACTGCCACCAAAAAAATGAATGTTTTTTTTCTGTCACCCTAACTGCTCCAAACTGCATTTTTACTTCAGTATTTTAAAGTTGTCAACGTATGTGTGCGACAACATTTTTTAAAAATTGTTCATGGCTCTTACAGTGTTTTTCCCTGCGTTTCCCTGTGCTGGCTCTTTCAGGCCTGCATTTCTTTTCGTGTTCCCCTGCGCTGAAACACATGCAAGATCCAGCGCAGGAAAACGCATGTAAAAAATGCTTTTCTGTCTGACTGGGGTAGCTGTCATTGCATATAGATACGCAACATTTTAGCCTCCCCAAACAAAAAAATCCCCATCCACCTATGGCAATATTTACTGATATATATATATTCCAGTTTGGAGAGATTCTTTAATAAGTCATAACATAATATAAACTATCAGTTGGTTAAGTATTCATTTTGGGGGTATAGTTTTCCTTTACCAAGGGGGGAGGGTTGGCACCTTTTTTACTATTATACTGGGCTTTGAGTGGGGGATTAGGCAAGAGCCTCGCATGGGGTAATGGGTTGGGAAATGGGCAGAGAAGGTGGGGAAATGGGTGGAGTGTAGGCAGGCCTTATGAGGGGTAATTAATCAACTGAGAAGGCCAGAGAAGAAAGGGGATTTTTACATTGTCGGTAAATGTGTAATTCTTTCCCTAGCTGGTGATTTACCAGCTGGGCCGGTCACATACTGGCTGAGTGATAATCATACAAAGGGGGCCCCCACTGGTACACATTATATCCAGCTGGCAATGTGATGTGCATATCTATGCACAGCTTGAACTGCCATCATTGTCTAAAGTTCTCATTCCAATTATCTTAAACATTGCAGAGAAAAATAACTTAAAATTAGGGACTAAAAGCAGATTTTCTTTTAGCCCAGAAGTTAACAGAAGAAGACAAAGTGAGTAAGGGGTTTACTTTGTTTTACTCCAGCAAACATGTTGAATTTACCATGGTGGAAAGCATTAAACAAAGCTGTCTCTATGAGCAAGCAAGCACAGCAAACTAACAAAGAAAACATTTTCATTGAATTTAAAGTGTCATTACTATAACTGTAAGCTAAGTGTAAAGGATTATTTAGATTTTTTTCAGGCTTCTAGCTTCATTGGCTAAAGAACTACAACAGAGACGGAACAGAAGAGTAACTCTGCAGATCATTTATAGTCGTCATAAGACTCAGTAGGCTGACTAAATGTTTATTTGTATTCAGTAATTCTAACCACAACTGTGTCTCCCATCTGTTAAATATAAAGTTAACTTTTATATCTTGTTGTGTGAGATTGTGAAAAACAAATACAGTTGTTTCTGGAATGCAAGAGTAGGCTACCTGTTTATATTCTATGTTTGAACAAGATATAATGCAGTGCATTTGGCACATACAAGGCAATGAGCCATAAATATAAACTCCCATTTGCTTTTAGAAATAAAACACCTTTGTAGACTGACATGAACTGGAGCAGGGTTCTAGAAATAGGAAAAGAAACAATGGTTTAAAGGAATCTGAAGGCACAGGAAACCAAAAAACAAGGTTCTCCTTTATAGTCAGTGGGCAGTGTGGGCAGTCCACAGTTGGTGAAAAAACTTCCATTCATTAAAGCGTGCTTGCATCAAAGCGCTCAATCTGTTCTGCCCAGCGCCATTTTAGGAGTCCTTGCCGCTCTGAGGTGGCACTTTTTTTAGTGCCATTGCACTCTCTGCACTACAAGGGACAACATTTCAATGTTAAGAAAGTCATTGCAACCGACTTTAAAAAAGCTGTGGTACCTAATCACTACGTGTGTTTTTGCCCTTATGCTAGCAAAACCTAATTTCCAGTTGCAGCGACAACCACTGTAACCAGCAGCAATTAATATCCTCCTATTTGTGTCTGTAAGTTACCCACCCACTTAGATTGGAAGCTCTGTGGGGCAGGGATCTCTTTTCAATCTGCAATTAGATTTGAACAGTTACCTATAAGTTAGGAAACAAAAGCAAAATTCAAAATGTCAATAAATACCCCCATTAAACTTGATCCTTGTTTGTTCCATTAATGTATTGTTCTGTTGTACAGTGCATATGCAGTTCTATCTAAATAAAAAAATATATACCTGTATATACTGTACATATACTTGCCCAGTAGATATGTGGTTGGGTAGTATGCTCGGCAAGCTCCATATAAATATGGGGGTCAGGGAGAGGCCAAATACGCATCTTGAATCAGTTTATGTATGGTCAGCTAGACACATTTCTTCAACAATGTCTCTTAAATTGTGCATAATATACAGGAATACACAATTATTATACAGTTTTTTGTTCTCCTTTACAGGTCACAATGTCACTTAGAGAGATTTGCTTTCTATAATTATCAGTTCATTTCGTACTGGAAAGGTCACAAGAAGTACATCCTCCCTACTCTGTAAGGCTTTGCTCTTAGATATTGTAATTTGTGAGGCAGAAAAGACATGCCTGTAGCTTTTATAGCTATGGTAGGAAGATGAGAATGAGTACATAACAAAATGAAAGCATCTCTAAGGAAAAGTGACATCTGCAAGCAAGCGAAGAAACACCTTGCACTAAAAAGAAGAAACTGTGTAACAGGGATATCTGTGCTGCTTTTGCTATTTCTATTCCTTTTAAAGGGCAAATAATTAAAGGTCTTAGTGTGCCTTTAATGCACAGCATGAACAGACTGTGCTTACTGATGTTGCCTTTTCTCACCAAAGACAGAATCTAATGAAGTAGTCCTCTGTATGATATTCTATTCTTTTCTTTAATTCTGTCAAAATAGCCGAAAAACCACCGTTAAAAAGCTGGAACGGATATGTTTACAGGTTATTAATTGACAGCCAAGGAAAATCTCAGAATTTTGCACTCCTTGTTACATTCTGTTCTTAAAAGAGGAGCTGTTCTATTTATTCCCATGTTGAACAGGATAAAAACACTCCTATAGAGCTTTCGAATGGCTGTAAGTAATGACTTGAAACAATGCCTGCAGTTGAAGCACCTACATAGCTCCTAACCTGCAAGAGCGACAACTTCATTGGCAAAAGAAACACATTTGTGCTCAGTGCAAGTAACCCATTTCTGGAAAAGGAGATGCACAGATTGTTACAGTCATGACTTATAAACTGAGCAAATCCAGAAATAAAACATTCATTTTAAAGGGATTCTATAATGGGGACATGTTTTTTCAAAATGCATCAGTTAATAATGCTGCTTCAGCAGAACTCTGCACTGAAATATGTTTTTTTTTTTGTTTTGTTTTTTTTTAAAAAAAGCAAACATATTTTTTTTATATTTAATTCGAAAGTTTGACATGGGGCTATATATATATATATATATACAACCGAATCACGATCCGCACTTCCGATATCCAGTTCAAACAGCTTGCTAAATTGCCCGGGTGCCACTCAGGGATACATTCACATTTCAAACAGATTACTGCGAGTGCACTCCAGGGTCTTTTCCATAAAAACGATCTTTATTATAATATTGCCATCTTATCAACGTTTCGGCTCTGGCCTAGAGCCTTTTTCAAGATACAATGGCCACATAAAAACTTTACATTAAATACACCCTATGTTGCAGGCGTGTCCCAGCTCCTCCCCAAACACCTCCCCCTTCTTTAAAGGGACGATGTACTTAAAAATCCCCCACAAAAGGTATATAAAGTGAAAGTAGTCTATATCATACAGTTTCTAATACTCCTCCCTTAAACATTATCTTGTGCTCAAAAAACAATTAAATTGACAGTATTCGTTCAACCCCTTTGGGGCCAGTGTCCCCAATCGTTTGATCCAGTATGTTTCCCGCTGTAACAGAATTCGGGCTCTATCCCCTCCTCGTCTAGGGGCTGGGACATGATCTATCCCTATATACTTAAACGTAGGTAATCTATGTCCCACTTCCAAAAAATGTTTAGCCACTGGCTTTACTGTTTTTTGATCACGGAAGGCAGTACTTATTGCAGACCTATGTCCATCCATCCGAATACGAAGAGTCAGGTCAGTTTTTCCAATATATGATAATCCACATGGGCAAGTCACCATGTAGATCACATATGTTGTAGTACATGTAATATGATGTTTAATCTTAATCTTCTGTCCTGTCTGTGGGTGGCAAAAATATTCACCAGGAGTCATAAATCTACATGATGTGCAACTTGGGCATTTAAAACACCCAGGTTTACTCCCTTTTAGCCACATTGTATCCTGTTTTTGGTAGCTCTTAATGGGATCCGTCACCACCAATAAATCACGCAAATTATGGCCCCTTGTATAGGCCATAGTTGGAGGCTCAGGGCATAACTTCGCCAAATCTCGGTCTGCCTTTACAATAGGCCAATTTGTTTTTACTAATTTACTTATCTGTTCGGAGGCAACATTATATCTCGTAGCAAAGATCAACCGATCTTTTGCTGTCCCAGGATTCGGGGAACTGACCCTATCTACAGCCGTATTAAGGGCCCTCCGTAGTATCGCGTCCTCATACCCCCTCTCTCTAAATCTGACCCACATCTGATCTATTTGTTCCTTACATTTCTGATTATTAGAATTGTTACGTAAGACCCTGCAAAACTGTGAAATCGGTAGGGCCTTTTTAAGCATAAACGGATGACAGCTAGATCTGTGTAACAAAGTATTTCTATCTGTGGTTTTGCGATAGAGGGAATTGTGTAACGTTCCCTGCTCACGCCATACTTCGATATCTAAAAATTGAATTTTGTGCTGATCACAATTAGCCGTAAAGCGAATTGGTAAGGGTAGAGCATTTAGTCTATCTATCATCTCAAAAAATGATTTTTGATCTCCCCTCCAGATGATAAAGACATCATCGATGAACCTCTTGTAACATACTAACCTGTCGCCATATATTTGCAATATGTTTTGTGTTTCGTATTGATACATATACAAATTTGCATATGCCGGGGCCATCGGGGCACCCATCGCCGTGCCTGTTTTCTGGCGATAGAATTGGTGTTCGAATCGAAAATAATTTAAATTAAGGCACAACTCCAACATCGACAAAAGCAATTGTACAGGGGGCCATTGTATACATTGCAATCAATAACACTCTCATTGACCGCTCTCAAACCCTCTTGATGGGGGATACATGTGTATAAGCTAGAGACATCCGCAGTTGCCAAACAGATGTCTCCCTCTCTTGATAAATCAATACCCCAAATGCACTCCAGAAAATGCGGGGTGTCTTTAAGATAAGTGGAAGTTTGTTGAACAACTGGTTGCAATAACTGATCTAAATATAGCCCCACAGGGTGCAATAGGCTTTCCCTCGCCGACACTATAGGCCTCCCCGGTGGGGGATTAAGGCCCTTATGCACCTTTGGCAAAGTATACAATATGGGGCATTTCGGAAATTCTTGTGTCAAAAAGGCTCTCTTTAGGTTAGTATGTTACAAGAGGTTCATCGATGATGTCTTTATCATCTGGAGGGGAGATCAAAAATCATTTTTTGAGATGATAGATAGACTAAATGCTCTACCCTTACCAATTCGCTTTACAGCTAATTGTGATCAGCACAAAATTCAATTTTTAGATATCGAAGTATGGCGTGAGCAGGGAACGTTACACAATTCCCTCTATCGCAAAACCACAGATAGAAATACTTTGTTACACAGATCTAGCTGTCATCCGTTTATGCTTAAAAAGGCCCTACCGATTTCACAGTTTTGCAGGGTCTTACGTAACAATTCTAATAATCAGAAATGTAAGGAACAAATAGATCAGATGTGGGTCAGATTTAGAGAGAGGGGGTATGAGGACGCGATACTACGGAGGGCCCTTAATACGGCTGTAGATAGGGTCAGTTCCCCGAATCCTGGGACAGCAAAAGATCGGTTGATCTTTGCTACGAGATATAATGTTGCCTCCGAACAGATAAGTAAATTAGTAAAAACAAATTGGCCTATTGTAAAGGCAGACCGAGATTTGGCGAAGTTATGCCCTGAGCCTCCAACTATGGCCTATACAAGGGGCCATAATTTGCGTGATTTATTGGTGGTGACGGATCCCATTAAGAGCTACCAAAAACAGGATACAATGTGGCTAAAAGGGAGTAAACCTGGGTGTTTTAAATGCCCAAGTTGCACATCAGGTAGATTTATGACTCCTGGTGAATATTTTTGCCACCCACAGACAGGACAGAAGATTAAGATTAAACATCATATTACATGTACTACAACATATGTGATCTACATGGTGACTTGCCCATGTGGATTATCATATATTGGAAAAACTGACCTGACTCTTCGTATTCGGATGGATGGACATAGGTCTGCAATAAGTACTGCCTTCCGTGATCAAAAAACAGTAAAGCCAGTGGCTAAACATTTTTTGGAAGTGGGACATAGATTACCTACGTTTAAGTATATAGGGATAGATCATGTCCCAGCCCCTAGACGAGGAGGGGATAGAGCCCGAATTCTGTTACAGCGGGAAACATACTGGATCAAACGATTGGGGACACTGGCCCCAAAGGGGTTGAACGAATACTGTCAATTTAATTGTTTTTTGAGCACAAGATAATGTTTAAGGGAGGAGTATTAGAAACTGTATGATATAGACTACTTTCACTTTATATACCTTTTGTGGGGGATTTTTAAGTACATCGTCCCTTTAAAGAAGGGGGAGGTGTTTGGGGAGGAGCTGGGACACGCCTGCAACATAGGGTGTATTTAATGTAAAGTTTTTATGTGGCCATTGTATCTTGAAAAAGGCTCTAGGCCAGAGCCGAAACGTTGATAAGATGGCAATATTATAATAAAGATCGTTTTTATGGAAAAGACCCTGGAGTGCACTCGCAGTAATCTGTTTGAAATATATATATATATATATATATATATATTCTTAGTCACACTTTAATGCTGAGCTGCAAGATGGAGTGATATAACCCCCCTTCCAGCAGCCAATCAGCAGAACAATGGGAAGGTAGCAAGATAGCAGCACCCTGACACCTGTATTGCTAAAAAAATACTCCCATGGCCCACCTAATGGTAGCTATGATAACAGCACTCAATGTTAAAAATCCAAGTCAAGCTCAGCTTGAAAAGCTGTCTCCTTCTGAAAGCTCAGAATCACACAATTCACTATACAGATTGCGCCTATACACAAATATTACAACTAAAAGAAAATACATTTGTTGGTTTAAGAATACCATATTAAATGGTAGAGTAAACTATTGCAATGTAAAGAGTGTACTTTAGGGAAAAAAAGTACACCGTAAAAATCACAACAGAATCCCTATCTGTGTATAATTTCAAATAAACAAATACTGAGCAATTTATTCTCTAAGGGGCACGTTCATGATTGTTTGAGCAATCATAAAGGAAAGGAAAGGGTTTTGGGCAAAAATACCTTAGTAGTTGAGGGTTTTTTTTTCCCCGACTGAGCTTTCTCCAGTTCGGAGAAAAAACTTCAACTAACAAGGTATTTTTGCCTGAAACCCTGTGTGAGTTCCTTAACGTTGGGTTTCCATTATGATTGCTAGGGCTGAAAGGCTCAAGCAATGATAAATGTTTCCCCCACGACTCTAACAGTTGACCCTGTTAAACAGTTTTGATCTTTGATGGATTAAAAAAAAGGTCTCTAGAATAATGAAGCCTACAAGCCATGTATTTTAATAAATAATAGCAGGTGAAATGCTATATTACATAATCATTTTATATAATTATTATAATATATATTATATTTATTATTTTATGCCCACCGCAGATAAAATTTTATATCAATAAAATCTTGGAATGTATTTCAAAAGTGTGCCCAAGTATGATTTTGAAGAGGTTGTCCATGTTTGCCAGACTGGTAGGTCTTTGTAAAAGAAGAGGATTTGCCAATATAATGCTTTAAAAAACGCATTCTTTACACTAAAAAATATAAAACTACCCTATGTGCCATTATGCCTTCATTTTAAGGGAGACTTTTTTTTTAAAAGCATTTTATTGGGTAATGTTCTTTATTTCCACCAGTTTGGCAGAACTTTGCAAAATGTGAACATCTTGTGAGGGCTTGTGCTCCTGTTATCAGAAAAACTGCACCTGCCCAAGGTACCTGCATTCAAGCAATCCTTCCCCTTCTGCCTTTGTGCAGCTTGCTTATGCACAGTAGAGCAAGAAGTCGAACAAAAAAGTCAGCTCTTTCACTCTACTGCGCATGTGCTGGCCCCGGGATTCTGAAGATAGGCAAGTAAAGGAAGAGGATGGCTTGGTTGCATGAACCCCAGGCTTGTGCAGTTTTTAGCTAATGGGAGCACCAGCTTGGGGTATCAGGTATGTGGCACCTCCCTAGTGACTGTAACTTTCCTTCTCTTTAAGTGATATACAAACCTTGCCCGACAAAGCTTTTTAAGAGGAGGTAGGTAGAAACTTTGTGTTTGGGGTTGTAGTTCATGTGATAGAAGGCTAGCCAGTCTAGTGATTTTTGAGCACTTTAGTTAAACACTTTAATAGGGAATTCAACAATCCATTGAAAGTATCCATTATGCATTCCCTACAGATTACAGTCATTCGCTCCAGACAGAAACCATGAAAACTGATGAACACTATTAGAATGTGTAGAGGCCCATTGGTTTTCAGGAATCCTGAAAACCAAAGAACTTTCCCTTTCCTTTATATGCCATCTGATTATAGAGGATGAAGTGAGGAAAATATGGTTGTAGTTGCATTAGAATACCAAAGAATATCAAAATAAAACATTAATAGAAATAGAAAGAATATCAAAATAAAACATTTCTTTTGACATTAAGGTTTTATGAATAGGCAAATAAATGGCATAATTTCAGTCATTGGATCATTAACTTTATAACTAGGATCCTCTGTAAACTGATGAAATGGACAGGGGAATGGCATATAAAGGTTCAGTGCTAAGAATTGGACTGTGCTGGGAGACAGCACCAATAAGAAATATGTTGACGCTTTTATAGATATCTGGTTTTCAACAAAATGCAGGGTTAGGTTATGTTTGCAAAAGCGTAAGCACAATTGCTTATTATTACAGTGTTTTATTCTTTTTTTAAAGTGACTAAATTGATGAAAATGTTTTTCCCCTTTATAAAACTCTGTTAAGAATGCATCTTGTGTAATTGTGTAAGCTTGTTCATAAAAGCAACTATTCTGTTCTTGGAAAAGTGCAGGTAAAAGGGTATAAAATTAGAGTTGTCTGGAGAGCTGATATAGTAACAATACAGACAAATCTCAAGTAGATTCTTTACACAAACAATTGTCCAAACAAAAATTGTGGGAGCACAAGGAAAGAAGAAAACTTTGCTGCTTTTATTCTGCTTGTGCAAGTGTAGGTAAGGCTTTCAATCTATCCACTGATCTTTCTGGCATGTGTGCTCATTGCCCATTTTTTAGTGATATTACTTGCTTTTTTGGGATTAATGGAGTGCTCATTGGCCATTTCTACAGCAATTATACTGGCATAGCTGAGGTTAATATGCTGGCTATCCAGCATGTAGTAATTATACTGGGACATCTGGGGTTAATATGCTGATTTTCTATAGTAATTAAACTGGAACTTCTGAGTTATGTTTGGGTTAATCAGGTGTGGTATTTAGGGGTGTGGCCAAAAATGGACATGGCTTGAAAAAAATTTTTGCCACCCTGCACATGGCAGAATACAAGGGGCCTGCCAGTTGGATCTTTGCCAGGGCCCGCAAAGTCATGAAAATGACCCTGACCACATCCTATTCTGTCTTGGTATGTATATCTTGCAATTTTTACTTACTCAATGGTATCACCTAACTTCACATTTTCAGTGTGTGTACAGGTTGTCATCCCAATACTGTGCTGAGGGAACTGCCACACATAGGGTGAAACTTCAGGGTCAAAAACTCCAACAGCAAGGGATTTAACAGATATTCAGACATAATTATGGAAAGATTTTTTTTCTAAATTGATATATTTTATGTGCCTTGAAGATCCTGTTCATGTCATATTAACACAGGATGAACTTTTCTTTTAATGAATACTACATTGTGTTTGAGCACTGTTCTATCCAAGTAACCTACAAGTCATAATGCAGAACATTTGTGCACCAGTTATGAAAAAAAACACAAATACATTTGAAAACCTTTTTCTTTTAAATCGGTGACTTGAGCAGCGGTCACAGATATAACCTATTATTGGCACTGGAAATTCATAAAGACGCTGTCAGACTCAGTGGAGTGGCTTTGCACAGTAGATTTAGAAAAGCACAAAACTGATATGGATTTATTTGTACAAAAGGAAACAGATGATGGCTTTCAACAGCATTTCATTTAATTTCATGGATGAACTCTATAAGATTTAACTGTAATATTTAAGAAGAGAAAGGAAAAAAATCCCTTTTACCAGCTATACCCATGTGCTGCTCTCCGTAGAGTCAGGAACAAAGCAGCACAGATCCTATTAGATAGTAGCAACCGATTTGTACACAATTCATTGCATTCTTTAAAAATAAATGTTATGCTGAGGCTGTATTTAGCTCTACTCTACCAGCAGTACTGAAACTTTTATATTTTATGTTTGTGGGATCCACAGAACTTCCGTGCCATTTTTCATTCAAGCAACCTAAAAGAGAAGGTGCATTACACACTTGGGCAACCTAAAAACCTCACGCAGGATTGCAAAGCTCTTCAGTAAGTCCAACACAGCAGGTTTAGACTGAATTAGCTTCTGTGTCCGTCACCCTGGAGAAAAGGGCATATTTGTTCAGCTGCAAATTGTTTGCATATTATACCTGTAGTACTGCTATGTAAAGGTGGACATATGCTACAAAATGTGCTCAGTTGGTGAGGTTGCTAGGCCCTAGGGCTAAACGATCAAATCCTCCCATATAGATTGTAAGCTAAACAGGGCAGGGACCTCCATCCTCTTGTGTCTTTGACTCTTAACTTATTGCAACTGTATCTTGTATTTATTTGTGCTTATTGTAATACTTTGTATTTATCTATTGTAATACCCCTGTTTATATTAATGTATTCTACTGTACAGCGCTGCGTACATAAGTAGAGCTTTATAAATAAAGCTATACATACAAATTACAAGGATGGGAATAGGAGCCATCAGAGCAAGGGCCACATCAATGAGCCAATGAAGTCCTTGATCCGACAGGCAAATTAAACCTGCACAATCATCATTTGGCCAGATGTCGGTGGGGTAGGCCCATTGGAGGGCCCCATAAACAGGCAGATAAACTGCCGAATTGGTCTGAAGGACCTGAATCGATAGCATAAATATGTCATTGTATGGTTTTAAGGGATTGTACATGCTTTCAAGGGACTGTAATCTCTGGCACTTCTGTAGTTACTGTATATAGCAATGTCTGACAATAGTCACAGACAACAACTTTCTGCAGAATCACTGAAACAAACAACAAGCTTTAAAAAAAAAAAAAAATCAAGTATATCTAACTATATTCAAGAGCCAAAGTACTAAATAAATCACATAAATAAAAAAAAAAATCCAACAGCAGAATATAGAATTTTTGATTTGCAAAAGGGCAGTGCATTTTAGATTCCCTTAGGCTTGTTTTCCCCTACACTTTTTATCTCAGACAATCACTTCACAGATTCAATCTTGCAAAATGGCATAGCAACATATTGATTCTGAAAAATATCTGCTCCTTGTGGCTTGTGGATGATGCTAATTAGTTTCAAGAGATAGTTTCTTAAAATATAGTACATTGTTTTTCTTATTTAATTTATGTGAAAACTGACCCTATTTCATTTCATACACTGTATTTTGGAATTAGCAAAGAGTAAAGATTTGTGTCCATTTCCCAACAGCACCAAGCTTCCCCCACTTTATTAAAATAACATATGTGACTACACGAAAAGCAACAGCGTGTTTATTAATAAATTTAAATGAATAAACAAAAAACATATGCATTTAACATCAACAAAGTGTAAGAGCAATATAAATGCTATATCTAATATTTAAAAAATAACTTTGCTGGTACCTCAGATATCCCCTGAGGGCTACATACATTTATAACCATGAGTGAGGGTTTGGCCTGTTGTCACTCCTAGACGTAGATTTCCTCCATAACTTGCACCTCTTTCATCACTTTGGCCCCAGTCCTGATCCATGCCATGCCCTACGCTACCTATCAGCACCCCCCTCAGGGAAGCCCCTACGGCTGTGACTTTATACCAATACCAACCCCTAATTTAGGGAGGCGGGCAGGAGCTGTTTAAGGTACAGTCCCCTTCACTTTCTTCCTCCTTTCAGCCCTTGTGTCTTCACCCTTCCTAAAAGGCTGCCACAGAACTACAACACCCATAATCATGAATCCTTTTGATTTAGCCTGCATCCTTGTTGTTAAGTAAAATAATGCTTACCCTAGATCTTTGAAACAACTGCAAAAATTTAGTTCAAGAAGATACAGGTATCAACTCATTAGAATGTATTGAGAAGTCAAACCCAATTCTGTTTAGTGAGGTCATCTATCAACTATACAAATACTCTCTCCCCAATGTTAACTGCATAGTTGGAGTAAGGATTCAGGCAAATATTTTTTGTACTGGAACAAGTCATTACAGGATAAAAAATAAATATTTAAACCTGAGTGCCATACACAATTGCCTGTACAAATCTTAAACTTGCCTTGATGGGCAGAGGATGATAATAGATTACATTAAAGTTGTTACTCATGGGAAAATACAAGATTATGGTAACAAATCAAGGTTAAAGGAAGTTTCAGTGCTACTTGTTTATCAGTGTATACAGAATATCATTTATTGAAGGAAATAAACTGACTGAATTAAAGGTACTGGGGGGGGGGGGCGAAAGTTTCCTATCTGTTTTTTTCTATCTGTATCCAGCTAAATCTGGAAAAAGTTCCTTTATTTCATTTTTAAAAATGGTTTCCTTTTCCTCTGTTATAATAAAACAGTACCTTGTACTTGATCCCAACTAAGATATAATTAATCCTTACTGGAGCCAAAACAATCCTATTGGGTTTAATTACTGTTTAATTTATTAGCAGACTTAAGGTAGGGGATCCGAATTACGGAAAGACCCCTTATCTTTAAATCTCCAGGTCCCGAGCATTCTGGATAACAGGTCCCATACTGTATATACTGTATATGCTTAAAATACACAACCTTCCACTTCCTGCATTGTGTAACATGCTGTAGGCCTTTGTACTCCGTTTTCGAGAAACAACATTAGTCAGTGCTGTACTGGTGGTCAAGGGGAGACACGTAAACTTGCTGGTAGCACCAAATTAGGCTCCTGTGTTTCTGGGTGCATCCCATCACTAAATGGTGGCTCAAGGGAAAGGATGTAAAAGGGCAATATTTACTGATATATATATTCCAGTTTGTGGAGATTCTTTAATAGGTCACTTAAAATAATACAAACTATCTGTTGGTTCAGTATTTATTCTGGGGGTATAGTTTTCCTTTAAGTAAATAACCCCTTAGAATTGATAGACCCCCAATATGATAACTTCATGCCTGCTGTAAAAAAATAGCCTTATAAATGGAGTTAAACAACTATTCTACAGGTAAAACTCCTATACTAGTCTTATGAAACAGAAAAAAGTCAAATGGCTCGCTTTGTGCAAAGAATGTAGAATGTGTAAAAACATAATCAAAATATTTTTAGATTTTCAGCTTTCACCATGAATTCAGAATGAAGACTCCCTTGTAAAATAATGTTATATTTTCCTCTTTAGTCATTTTACATTGAATATATTCTATCCTGCATTTTATTATAAGACATACTGTACATTTTAACCTACATTAATGTTTATACCCTGGAAGGTGCTGTAAAATTATATTTCATTATATTTGATGGAGGTGATATCTATATTAAAAAGGAAAGGGAGATTAAAAGGTGCTCCCTTGGGCAAACTATATCTTATTTTATGCTTTCCTGGGTTTAGAGAGTTACTCTGAGCAAGCTTGTTTGGGTTCGTTTCCAACTAAACTGCCAATTTTTTATTAAGGTTTGAGAGAGAGAAAAAGTTGATGTGAATTACACCCTTTGGGTTTTCTTGTGAAAACTTTATCTGTGCTGAATAATGTGATTTTTTTGTGTTTGTCCTATTGGGCTGTTAGTTTTACTGAATCAATAAGAAGCAGGAAGAGTATGGTGTTGTGTAAACAGATCTAGTTGATTGCGCAAGTAGCAACATCTTTATTTTTGATAAGATGCTTCATAAACAGCACCAAAAGGACTTGATGGTATTAACCCCAGAGCACTAAGAGAACTTAGTTCTGTGATTGGCAAACCCCCTAGCAGACCCTTTCCCTGTAGAACCTGTTACTGTGACAAATGTCAGACAAATGTTTAACTGCAATGATGGACAGCAGGGTTGACAGGTGCCAGCATACACCACTTTGGATTCTCTTCTGTGAAATTGCCAACATTGTGTATGCTCAGTTGAAACCAAGTCCACTTCAACTGTATATGCTCCTGCTGGTAAGCCTGTACAGAAGAGGATATAAATGGCCTGCTCCATGTCAGGCTCAGAGGAGGCAAGAATGTGTTTTGATGTTTTAAGGCTGAAAAACACTAGGGGCAGTGATGTAACTATAGAGAAAGCAGACCCTGGGGGGCCCATGTGTCAGGGGGGCGCAGACCGTGGGGTCTGCTTCCTCTAAAGCTGTAGAGACATCCCACCATCCTCAGTTGTTCTCCTACCTGGGAGCTAGCAGGCCGGGGCTACTGAGTCCCCACTGACAATGGGGTCAATTAGAGTCAATTACAATCTCAGGTGCAGAGTGCTAAGTGCAATTTTGAGCACAATCACCATTTTTTTCCATAGTGCAGCATTTTTTAACAAGATTTCAGCGCAGTTGAAGTCAGAAGGGCCTCAACTTTGGTTTATGCCTAAAACCAATCCTTAAGCACTTGCACTTTGTTGCAAATTGTGCTAAACATTTTCCATATTTAATTGCTGTCATTTATGAAATTCATTGTGAGACTGATGGGTGTGGCATATTTTTTTCTGTTACTTAACTGAGCTGCTTCTGGTTCGGCGGTAGCTCCAGGGTTCCCCTTATCAATAGGTGAAACTGCAGGAAATTTGAAACAGGAGGGAGGCAGTGGTGCTGAGTATGTTGTACATTTTGACACAAGTACCTTTAATAAGTTCAAACTGACTGAGGTTCAATGTGGACAAGTGCAAAGTTATGCATTTTGGTAGAAATAATATAAATGGGAACTATCTGCTAAATGGTAGTGTGTTGGGGGTTTCCTTAATGGAGAAGTATCTGGGGTTT
The DNA here is from genome assembly GCF_000004195.4 of Xenopus tropicalis. NCBI lineage: Eukaryota > Metazoa > Chordata > Amphibia > Anura > Pipidae > Xenopus > Xenopus tropicalis. The sequence continues at coordinate 43,034,373 of NC_030677.2, forward strand.
TTTGTAGATAACAAGTTGCCTAATTCCAGGCAGTGTCATTCTGTGGCTACTACAGCAAATAAAGTGCTGTCTTGCATAAAAAAGGGCATTGACTCAAGGGATGAGAACATAATTTTGCCTCTTTATAGGTCCCTGGTAAGGCCTCACCTTGAGTATGCAGTGCAGTTTTGGGCTCCAGTCCTTAAGAAGGATATTAATGAGCTGGAGAGAGTGCAGAGACTGCAACTAAACTGGTAAAGGGGATGGAAGATTTAAGCTATGAGGTTAGACTGTCGAGGTTGGGGTTGTTTTCTCTGGAAAAGAGGCGCTTGCGAGGGGACATGATTACTCTGTACAAGTACATTAGAGGGGATTATAGGCAGTTGGGGGATGTTCTTTTTTCCCATAAAAATGATCAGCGCACCAGAGGTCACCCCTTTAGATTAGAGGAACAGAGCTTCCATTTGAAGCAGCGTAGGTGGTTTTTCACGGTGAGGGCAGTGAGGTTGGGGAATGCCCTTCCTAGTGATGTGGTAATGGCAGATTCTGTTAATGCCTTTAAGAGGGGCCTGGATGAGTTCTTGAACAAGCATAGTATCCAAGGCTACTGTGATACTAATATCTACAGTTAGTATTAGTTGTTGTATACAGTATATAGTTTATGTATGTGAGTGTATAGATAGGTAAGTATAGGTTGTATGTGCTGGGTTTACTTGGAAGGGTTAAATTTGATGGAGTCTGGTCTTTTTTCAACCCTATGTAACTTTGGTGTATATACAGTATGTCAGTGTTACTAATTATGCCTAAGGTCGTTGACCTACCAAATCAATCTGCACAATTTCTTTCCAGAGGAAGGGTATCAAACTCCCTGAAACTAAAATTAATTTAAGAGTAAATTCTTGCCTTTTCTTTTGAAGGGGTTTTGGAAATTTGATGAATAAGGTATTAGACTTAATGGAATACATCCATGGGAAAACATGTTTTTTTTAAAACACGTCAGATAATAGAGCTTCTCTAGCAGAATCCTACATTGAAATCCTTTTTAAAAAAAAGATTTTTTTTATATTTAATTTTGGCTCCTGCCTGGTGCGCCCCAATCATTGCGCCCTAGGCAGCTGCCTCTTCTGCCTACCCCTAGTTCTACCCCTGATGGGAAGGGAGCAGCTCCCAGTAGATACCAGAATAATAAAGTAAGTATACTATACTATACTTGGAGTATTGTGCACCACAGGCATAATGAACAAAAATACTTTTAATATTAAGTTATTTAGCTCCCAGTTTAATCCAGGTGCTTCAGTCACAGCTACTGAACTGCCTGTTTAAAGGATAGTTCACTTTTAGTTCAATATTTTGTATATTATAGCATGTTTTTCTTAACAACTTTTAAATTGGTTCCTTAATTATTTCTCCTCCTCTTCTGCCGCTTTCCAGCTTTTAAATGGAAGGTGGCTGACCCCCATTCAGGCTTTCTGGTGGATAATATTTGCTGCTAGATTGCTAGATATTACCCACAAAAATGAGTATGCAATTAATAAGCACAAGCATACAATCAGATGTCTAATGCAATATTTTCCAGTCCTCTTGTATTTATTCACTTGCTTTAATCTCAGAACCCAACACTGTATGTGTGATTTAGCTATTTCCTTAGTGATTCTTAAACAATGACTTTGTGATCTTTGGGTAAATGAGAAAGTGTTCTTTTCTGTATTTCCATTCTGAAATGTTCTTGAAAATGACACACAATCATTTCATCTAATAGGAAGAATGGAAGTTAAACAGATGCAGAGGGAATGGGGATGTTTGTACTGTCGAGAGTTTAGCGTAGTCGTATTTTTGGCAGGAGTTGCTATGATAAATGAGATAGAAGGTACATATTTCTGAGGTTAAACACAGCACTAGTTAGTTATGGCATTGATCTAAATGGTAACATCACAATACAGACACCTTGATTTGAATACTTCACTTTAGTCCTTTCTCACATGATATATGAGATGCCATCTGAGCAGCAAAACAATAGTTCTTCCCAGCCATAAATCGTACCCAAGAGAAATAACTGAAAAAAAAGTTCTTCACTGTTCTCCAGCATTTATTAAAGAGTAACAGTTCCAGTATTCCTGAACATTACTGAGCTAAGTCATTTATTAATCTTGTGCAAAGCTCAACAACTGGCACAATTCATGACTTTCTTACTCACAGTGCAGCATTTTTAATGGAAAAGAGCAGTATTGCAGGCACCAAATGCCCATGCAAAATGTTGTACCGCATATGGGTATGGGATCTGTTATCTGGAAACCCATTATCCAGAAAGCTCCAAATTACGAGTAGGTAATTTCCCATAGACCTCATTTTTATTAAATTATTCACATTTTTAAATATGATTTCCTTTTTTTCTGTAATTATAAAACAGTACCTGATCTAAACTAAGATATAATTAATCTTTATTGGAGGCATAACAATCTTATTGCGTTTATTTAATGTGAAATGATTTTCAGTAGACTTTAGGAGATCCAAATTATGGAAGGACCCCTTATCTGAAAAACTCTAGGTCCTGAGCATTCTGGATAACAGGTCCTATACCTGTACAAGATTTGCGCTGGTTAACGGATTATGCAAATTTGAACACATTTGGTGCTGCCCTCAGGTGGGACATAGGGAGTGGCCAACATGCCTTCATCAGCCTGCGATTCCATTGGCTCCAAATGAAGTGCATGCAGGTGCAATGTGCAAAGGAAACCCTATATTTAGCACCTGTTTAAGAAGTTAAAGAGCTGTCAAAAATGTCATGCACAATAGGAGGCGCATTTTGCATCGAGTGCTGCACCTAGGAATAGTTCAGCCCTTATATTTTTTCCATTCCTAAAAATCCATTCGAAAAAATTGCATTTTTCTTTTTCTAAATCTTGTAAAGATTAGTCACGTTCTTGGATAACATGGTTCAGTGCCTCTGATTAATCCTTTCAACAGACTTCAAATCTCATTAATACTATGGAAAGCTTTTCTGCCTGCCAAAGAGCCGTGCTTGTAAAATATTGCATTGCGAGCGTGGCATTGCTATCCGACTGAGCATTGGGAAACCTGTAAATGAAACCTGCGCATATGGTAAAATCTGTGTGCCCCGTGGTGTTTGCGCCAGAGGAAAGCGTACACTTTCCATTTATTAATAATCCAAGTATGAGAACCCAGCTGTTCTTGGATGATATCAGGATTACCTAAAATCTTCTCAAATAAGTTTCAAAATCACATGCTAAATGATTGTTTTTCCTACTATGTCAACTTCAATTCTATTTCGATATATGTATGCACACTATAACTGTAACCATATACACAGTTATGCTTTTCCCAAAATAACTCCCACTGAGGGTTATGGTTCCTCTACCAGGCTCGGATTTGTGGCGAGACCACAAAGGCCCGGGCCTAGAGCGGCATAAATTTAGGGGTGGCATGCCACCCTGCTGCAATTGAAATTTGCTCAAATGCGGAGCATTGGAGACAGGACAAGCAGAAAACTTCAGCGCCTCCTGTCCCCAGTGCTCTGTATTTGAGTGAAATAGATGCACATGTGCGCAATCCTAAAGGGGGCGGAGAATGGGGGCAGCCTGTGAGCGCCCTAAACACAAATCCGGTGCTGCCCTCTACCGTACTCGGTGGAGTTTAAACTCCATTCTAAGCATGAAAAACCATTTCTAGCCATAACACTATTATCCCTCCTGGGTTACCCTAACCTAAAACTATATGGGGCCTCCTAAATATAATGTAGCCTGCAAAACATCCAGTTTCCTTTATGAGGGTATCTTAATACTGAATAAACCACCTGGCTAATACAAAGCTGGGATGGTCATTAGAGCTTGCATAGAACATGGAATAACCTACTGTACTGCACTCATAGGAGCACATTTACTAATCAATTTTGAGAGAAAGTTGATTTTTTTTTTACTTCTAGATATTTTTTTTTGTGGAAATTTAGGCATTGGAAATAAGTAGTTCTAAGGTTTGATGCCTTCAGTACTCAATCCCTCTATAAAACCGCTGGCGCTGTTAGCCTAACAGTGATTGATTCTTTAAAAATAGACAATATTTAGCAACACTGTATATTAAATAATAATGCTCCAATGCTAATAATTACATATTTTGATTTATTGCCTCTTATTTTTATACACATTTACTACTTTCTTTCACCCTTGGCATTTACCATATACACAATAAATGAGCTGAAATCTCACGTTGGATTGGAATTAAAAATATTTCTATGTTGTTTATTGTTTCCCTACACCTGTGAAAGTGCTCTAAGCAAAATTGTTTCATCATCAATTACAAAAAATAGTCCATGGGCAGGCATTTTATTTCCCTGAACGAACTTCTCTGCTAATTAGAGAACTCTGCCATGCACTAACATCATTCTAAACAATTGTTTGTCCCCCTTGTGGTTACAGTAATAATCATGTGATGTTTAATCACTACAGTAGTTTACCAACCCTTACACCAATCAACATACAGTTAGACATATGAGTGATATTTTGACCGAAGTGCTATCACTTGCAGAAAGGAGTGCAACCTGGCAAAATTGACCCAAATTGCTCTTATATGAAGGACACTTTATTTATTCAGAACATAACTTGATCAGCCATAAGACCATGCATGCGATGATTTGCAATTGTCTTGGTAAATGTCATTAGCATTCTTTTTCTTAAACTCACTGTGCTTTGTAAGGTAGTAGATAGTACAAAACCACAATGGTGGTACTTGCTTTAGGTAAATGGGACTTTAGCTTTAGGCCAAAAAAATAGTATTTGTTGAGTATCCATATCACATTGAGTGGGTTTTTGTTTATTATGAGTAAGTTGTATAATAACTTGGCCCCTATTATACTGTATGAAAATGTACTGCCCTAAGGTTCATAATGAGAAATAGTTGCCCAAGGAACTACTCAGAGATCATTTCCACCCATTACATTTTGTCACTGTCATTAAATGTAATTTAATTAAATGTACAGCTGGTTAAAATGTACAACGTAGACTGAATAGATTGCCGGTAGCTCAAAAATACTTAAAATGTGACTTCTCATTTCTTTTGCATGCATAAAAGTGTGATACATACAAGCCTGTGCTCATGCTGTGTATTCACTCTCCTCTCCACAAACAGCCAGTAGTCTAAAATGAATTTCTTTTAATTAAGTGAAAATGATTTGAAAGAAAAAAATTGGGGTGAATAAGTGCAAGCAAAAAATTACAAGCTCACAAAACGTTTAAAATGCCATCAGTTGACTAACAGAAACACATTCATTGTGTATACAACAGTATGATAGTGAGTTCATTTTAAACAAGAATAAAATAAATATTACCCTTTTGTTTTTCAAATATAACTAAAATCTTACAGTTTTGTTTCCCAAGTGACAGGGGTCCCTTTCAACAACTCTGTCAACATCTACTGTGTTCCTTTCAACATCTATCAACACCTTTATCTTTTTCAAAATAATCGGAAAAACATGATACTTACAGCACATCTACAGGTAACAGCTAATCTATGAGAAAGTCAGCCTTTTGCAGCTCTTAGAGCAAATTCCATGGAAATTGTGGGCTCATTTATGGTCATAGCTGCAAGTGTGGTCATGAAAGTTAATTTTCATTAAAGGTACTTGCAACCAAACATGCTCCTTGTATTTCAATGTATTTTTGCCAAGTGCCATTGTGTCTGGTGAATCATAACAAATTGCCTATTAATGCAGAGGAACACTGAAGGAAATCCAGGGTTGCCACAAGTGCCTAAAAAACTACATGCAAACATGCCTAAGATGACATAATCCCAACTATGATGATTTTGACCACAAATTTTAACTCCTTGGGACCAGGCCCAGACTAGCAGTCTGTGGACTCTGACAAATGGCAGAGCCATAGACAGTCACCATTTAGTAGGCTGGTGGGGGGTTCTGGGCCTCTGACTACTTAAAATGCCAGGGCCTATTTTTAATCCCATTCTGGACCTGCTGGGGACAACTCTGGCTGGAACAAATCCTCACATGGCTGCAGTTACCCTGAAATTGTGGGGAAAAAACTAGGGATGCTCCTGCCCCCTTTTTTTTTATTTTGGGTTGAACTAGGTTTGCCACCTCTGCTGGCTAAGAAAGCCAGTTAGGGGTTGATGTCATGGTTAGGGGTTGATGTCATGGGGGCGGGGCCGTGACATTGTGGGGTGGGGAGGAGGTGGGTCGTGACATCGCGGGGGCAGTTCTATGACACAGCGATCGGCGATTGACAATGTTGCTGAGTCCTGCCCAGTTTTCCTAATTAGGGAAACCGGGCAGGAAGTTTTGACCTGGACAGCCCGGTTTTCGGACAGGTGGCAACCCTAGGCTGAACCTCCGAATCGTTCCTGAGAGATTTGTGCGAATACCGAACTGAATCCAAATCCTAATTTGCATATTAGGTTGGAAAAATTTCAACTTACGTGTTTACATGACAAAAAGTCATGTGATTTTAAGGATTCAGATTTAGTTTGGCCAGGAGTATGGATACGGCTGAAAAAGGCAGAATCTTGCCCAAATCCCAGACCGAATCCTGATTTCAGTGCATCCCTAGAGAAAACACTGCATTGCAGATATCAAACATCGAGAATTGTGTCTGAAGTTGCACTTGCAGTATAAATGTTTTTTATCTACATTACAAGCTGTTACTTTTAGGGAGCCTACTTTATAATTGGGGTACATTTTCAATGAAAAAGAAGGCTTAAAGAATTTGCCAAGAGTTCAATAAAGTATAGAGCAATCTTGTAATTAAAATATGTTTTTTGAAATTGCTATCTGTACTGCTGGGGTAAAATAGTAGCAATATATAATGCTGTACACAAGCAAACATCCTGTAAATCAGCGTAAAAAACATTTACAGAATTTCTGGTTCAGCGAGTGCATGGAAACTTTGGATTTAGTCAGACAGCTTAATTAAGTCTAAGGGCTCGAGGGAAAGATTGTCACAGTGTAATAGTGGTGAGCCTAGATAAAAGCTACAGAATCTTAAAGTTGCAGTATACCCTGTTTTTGGCGCTTTGGCGCAATGAATAATAATGAATAATAATGGACATTGAAATTCTAGGGAAGATACTGTATTGTGGAAAAAAACCTGTAAATGATGCCATCTTCTTGTACATTTTTACCCAATAGTGTTTTTGATTATTAAGAAGACCCTTAAAAAAGTCAGCTAGCCCAATGTATGAATTTACATTTTACTCTTGATTACACCCTGCATTACCCTACTGCAGTGATCCCCAACTAGTGGCTCAGGAGCAACATGTTCGCTAACCCATTGGATGTTGCTCCCAGTGGCCTCAAAGCAGGTGCTTATTTTTGAATTTTAGGTTTGAAAGCAAATTTTGAAGGCATAAAAATCAGGTGTACTGCCAAACAGAGGCTCCTGTAGGCTGCCAGTCCCCATAGGGGCTACCAAATAGCCAATAACTGCCCTTATTTGGCACCCCCAGGAACAAGCTCAAAGGTGTGGGGACCCCTGCCCTACTGCACACCCAGTACTAGATTTTTCTTCTTTCTAAAATAGTTTTATTATCAGAAATAAGGTTTTGACATCAGCATAGCCTCTTAATTTTGTTCCATTAGTTTAAGATTTAGCTATGCTTTCAGTAGAATCATGTTAACAAGTGTAAGGTGGCCATAAGGGAATAATGAAAAGAAAATAATTAATTAAACTCACAGTTTTTCTGCTTTATTGATATACACGGGAAGTTTCATTCCTTGATTGGCTAAAGCATTATTTTGTGTTCATTTTTGGTTTTAGTCATTAATAATATAGAGTTGGTTATGAAGAATATAGCTTTTACTTTGACGTGTAAAGAATATCCTGCATTAACGGGGTAAGAGAAATGATTTTTGAGAGCCATCCTCACTACAGACTCTTTTGTCAGAGCTGCTCAGCTATATAATAGAGATCCAGGCGACCTAAAAGAGAAATCTATATAAAGTGACCTTTACAAAAGGGAATTCAGAAACCACAGGCACATAGTATATATTCTTTAGCTCTACAGAGAGTGTTTGTTCTTATATGAATGTTACTGGCGTGTTAAAAGTATAGGCTAGATGACATCTACATTTCCATGGATTGTTGTGGTGTGTAGTGATGAGCGAATCTGTCCCATCTTTCAAAAGATTTGCGAAATGGCGGAAAATTCTCGAAACTGTGAAAATATTGCACATCAAAAAAATTGTCGCCCGTGGCTATTCTTTCGTCGCGCGGCTATTATTTTGTTGCGCGGCTATTCTTTCGGCGCGCGGCTATTATTTTGTCGTGCGGCTATTATTTCGTCGCCCGCGGCTATTATTTCATCGCGCGGCTATTATTTTGTTGCCCGCGGCTATTATTTCGTTGCGCGGCTATTATTTCGTCGCCCGCGGCTATTATTTTGTAGTGCGGCTATTATTTTTTCACCAGCGGCTATTATTTTGCTGCCCGCGACAATTTTTGGACGTGAGGCAAATTTTTCCGCAGCAAATTTTTTCATCTGTTTCGCGAAACAATCCGCCAATGGCGAAATGCGGAAATTCGCCGCAAATCCATGCCTGGCGAAACATTTGGCTCATCACTAGTGGTGTGTATCATCTTATTTTCTTTGTCCTGAAATACATTCATACATGATATATACCGTACATATAAACTAAAATCAAGCAGATTTTTGGTAGTTAGTGAACAGTTACCCCACTTCTGCTTATCATGGGCAGATTTTTTACATATTAGACTGGGTAATACAGATGGAATCCCAGCAGTATTAAAGGGGTCATTCACCTTTAAATTAACCTTTAGTGTGATATAGACAATGATATTCTAAGAATCTGCAATTAGTTTTCATTTTCTATTATTTGTGGCTTTTCAGTTATTTAGCTTTTTTTTCAGCACCTCTCCAGTTTGGAATTTCAGCAGCTATCTGGTTGCTAGTGTCTTGTTTACCTTTGCAACCTGAAAAGAAAGCTACCTGAAAGAAAGCTAAGTAATACTGTAAAAAGTAATAGTAAAAATAAAATTGGAAGCTTGTGGAGAAATAGTTTTTTAGCCCCATTTAACAGCAGCAAAGATGTAGAAGAGAAAGACTAATAATTCAAAAACTTTCTAGGAATAGGATATTCTATAACATATTAAAAGGTAACTTAAATGAACCACCCCTTTAAGATTTAGCAAAGTTCTCCTCGGTGTCAGGAAAGTTTAAAGAAATTGACACATTTATCAAAGCTGATACATTTGTCAGTCTGGTACAATGTGTTTGACTAGTCAAATGCGTTGGGATTGGATGGTAGAGTTCAGTGTTCTTTATCTTGGATCCCCTTAATGGGTGGGGATGTGTGGGAGCAGGACACTGATAAGATCTGTGCATAATGCAGATGGCCTCATAAATAGCACAAGAAAAAAAAGGTCCCTGTGAACTAAGATTAATCAAAGAGGGTTAGATCCTGTATGCAGCTTCTCTAGAGGCAAAAGATATGCTTATTTAGTAAGCCATTTAAGGCCAGTATAGTAGTAATTCATTACCCTAGACGCAAATTGCATCAGTGTAGAGAATCAAGCATGTAAATCTATAAAGAATCGGGTAGGAACAAGGGCAGGAATCAGGCAGGCAAAGAACCACAGGTACAAGTGCTGGATCAGACTATAAGGCTGATGCCACACGTGGCGTAGGGCTGATATTTTCGGCAAGCGGAAAAACGCTTGGCGAAAATTCAGCCCTACGCCTGCTACTTGTGCCTGCACCCGAGCGTATCTCATATGCAGTTTCCCAAAATGATGATATGTGCTGGGCTCCTGTTTCCGAAACAAGTTAATTAACAATCTCAAACAATCTCTGCATTAGCAGATATATATCATTTATATAAATATATGTTTTATAGGGTAGGATAAAAAGATTAGTGGTTATTAAAAGGGAAGATTTAGATCTGCAAAGCAAAGGCTGTTACAATGATGGCAAAGGTTCCCTTGGGTCACCTAAGTACAAAATTAAGAGTTATCTGTGATATTGAAAAGTATCCATAATACAGACTGAGATATGAGGAAGAAGTACCACAGTCATTGTATTCTATTCTACAATGATATGTCTTTGTAAACTGCCATCATATTTCTTACATAATATTTCATTATGCCCATCCTCCCAGCAAAATTAATCCAGAGTTATAACTAATTAACTCTCTCTTTGGCTCCTAGCAAACTGAAGACTGACCTCTCTGCGAATTCTGCTTCATACTACGTATCCTACATTACAATTTCCAACACCTTACAAATCAAATTAAAAAGTGAAATACATGTGTTTGTACAATTTTCTGATGCCATAGGGTGATAAATATAATTCTGTTTTATACAAAATACACCTTCACCTAAACTACATTATGTATCCTCCAAGCAATCAATTCAGCATAAAGGCAGCAAAACCTGCAAAACTAGATTTTCCCAATATTCCAGAATTCCAGAATGAGGTACCCCCCTACTATAGATTCTAGGGCTAGGGGAACTAAGCTCAGCTTCACCCAGTGACTGTTATAAAGACACTGAGGAGCTTTTCTTTGTTCACAAAACTCCTGTGTGATCTATAATGCCCTCATATTCAGTGTCGGACTGGCCCACCAGGATACCAGGAAAACTCCCGGTGGGCCCAGGGGTCAGTGGGCCCTCCTGCTCCTAACCATTTGGCCTATTTCATGATCATTCCCTATTTCTGAATGGGAACAAAGAGGATAAATAGATGGAAGGATAGATGCTAGCATGTAACTAAAAGAGACTTGGAGAATAAAGTGGTTGAGTAAGGAAAGGATTAAAAATAGGCTGGAGAGTGGGCCTAAGGTCTAAGGTTTTCTGGTGGGCCCTTGGGGTCTCAGTCCGAAACTGCTCATATTTCACAGTAAGAAAACATTTAGGGAAACCTTTATTTAGAAAATGTCTTTAGAAAAGAATTTGTCTTGGGTGTTAGCAATACCCTGTGCCAGATGCCAAAACAGTTTTATTTCTTTCATAAATTCATATGTTTCTACCCATTTTCCAAGCATAACATTTTGTGCGGTTAATACAAGCGCACAACTTTTAAATGCTCTATTTCATGTTAATGAAAAAATAAATTGACTACTAGCAGGACCTTATTTATTCTGTTTACTGACTGTGTGTCTTTCATTTATATAGGGAAGTAAAGGTCTCTTTGAATCAAAGTCAAATTAATTGAAATAATATTTTGCCTGGATTTATAAACGGTTGATTTATAAATATGTATTTTGATTTCTGCAAACAAAATGGCTTGAGAGAAGATATAGGCATAGCTAATCATTTTTTAATATGTTTTCTTATATGTTGTATACAGGTGTTAAATGTCTTTCATAGTTTCAGTCATATTTATTTTGTGTGTGCCACCTCTCTCCTTGTTATCATAAATCCTAAGCTAAATCTTAAAAAATAAAGGTCTGATTAATAATGTCCAAAAATTGTTTGCCTAGTTATAACGATGGCTAAATTGTTCTTTACTATTTCGCAATTATCTTTTCCAGAGAAAAGAAGGATACGGATCCTATCTCCCTTTATGCAGTTGGCATCAGTGAGTAAGAAGTCAGATAGGTGAGAACAAAGTAGTCAAACACATTCTGACAAACTGACACAGGTATCTTGACAGTCCGGAAAGTTTTGATAAATGGGTAAAATATTGAACAGCTGATAGTCCTTCAGGGGTTTCCCAGTTCAGTATTGATCAATCTTAGCCTACATTTTGTCTGCTGGAAGAAAAAGGAGAAAATGCCAATTCCACACTGAACTATCACATGTTTGTAAGCAGCAACATCCACCTATTATTGCCCAAATGGGAAATCTCCAAGAAGAACGTTCAGGTGAGCATTGCTGCGGCATTTTCTCCATTGGAAGAGGTGATAGATTTGAGGTATCTTTGGCTGTCTGCACAGCATTATTAGAAGAAAAATATACTGTAAGATTAACAAGCATTATACATAATGAACACCTTTTATAATAGCATCTTTTTTTATCAAAAACATTTTTGGTACTGGGTTAATTTTTAATACAAAAGAGGTTAAGATGCAAAATATTACTGAGCAATCAGTTATACAGTGCATTTTCAGAATACAGTCTGTAAACATAATAAAAAAGTTGTGATTGGGCAATAATACTATTGGGGCCATTTTTTTCTAAGTAGCAATTGCACCCAGGGGTTTGCTGTTTTCTGCAGCATTTAAATATCTGACACAGCATCAGGTGGTAAGCCTACATGCCTACTTGCCTCCCCCACCCACCTCTCTTGGATCTAGAGCCCTAAATATTCTTTCAGTTACAGGGATACTGACACATTCCTATTAGCACTGCTGTATAGGCAAATAAATTCCAAGTCTGCTACAAAATCAGTCAGCTTTAGGGAGATGGCATACATGGAGATTTGTTGCCCGTGGTTAAATCTTCATCACCATTGGCAACAAATGTCCCTAAAAAGACTTTTGATAGGATAACATTAAGATTGCACAAGTCAAACTTATTACTTGTGTCAATTTGGCTTACCCTTTGAATTTTCCTGCGGTTAAGCCAGATCTCCATGAGTAATCTTTCAAATCTAAAGAATTCTTTCTGGAGTAAAAAAAAGAAAAAACAATGGGGAAGTAGGAGAAATGCTTTGATGAATGACCCTGATTAGTACTTTGTTTACAATCTAGAGAAAAGATGCAATATGATTGAGGATGCAAGGAAGCATTTTATAAACGTGAAATATATCTTTGCTTGCCAGGAAATATAGAGAATTGCACTAGAAAAACTCAGTTTCAGAAAAGTGCCCCTATATTGTGCAACATTGGCAGATCCTTTTAATGGGATGCCCTATACTTCTGTTTCACAAGGCTTTATGTTGTACAAGTAAAAGGAAAAAGATGGATAAGAGTTTTCAATTTATATTTGTCATCTACCGCCCTGCCCTAGATTCTGTTAGACACTGTAATTCTAGCAGAGAAACAATATCATTAGTAGAAAAGAATAATTATTGAAATTTTAAAATGGAACAATGGGCTTTGCCAATCTTGTCATTTATATCTGAGCAAGTTGACAGCTGGGGAACTATTTGCTATATATATCATGTCATCATTCAGTGGCAGACGCTTTCTTTTGAAAAATGCAACAGTTACATTGTTAGTCAAGGTCACACTCCTGTACTGTTAGAACCGTACGGGAAAATAACAGCAAAGATGATTGCCCTGTCTTTTTTTGGACAGATTCTTTAAAAAGACTGACATTAATTTTGTTCGATGAAGAAGTCGGACCCTTAGTCAAAGCTGAAAATGGCTGCATTGACCTGGAATATAATACTCTGAATCATACAAACTGTTGTTGTTGTTATTACATAGTGCTGCACATAAGGTTTTATATACCAAATCCTAAAAGAAGACTAAGTTTCTTTTATCAGTGTCTCATATTGAATCATCAGACCTTCATATGTGATTGAAGGAATACATTCATTTTAACACTACCTACAGTAGCTCATTCACAGGTACACATGCTGCCACATTTAAAGAAGAAATAAACCCTAAAATGAATAACTGGAAATACCATATTTTATATATTGAACTTACTGCACCAAACCTAAGGTTTAGCATCTCTGTTTTTGTAGTGATCCAGGACTTCAAAGTTGTCACTGGAGCTCCCCATTATTAAAGGGGTTGCAAACCCAACCATAACGCTGTCCCAGTGTCCCCCTAGTTTTTCTATAGACGTTGCTGAAAAATATATTTATAAATGCAAGAAAAATCACCATTGAGAGTTCTACTGACCAAAAGCCTAATTTTAAATGCAAGAGAAGTGACCAATGAGAATGATGATTCCCAGCACTATGTCAGACATCTTCCTGTTATCTTACATATAGAGATAACTATGTGATTTTTCATTATATTTTCATCATATGACACTGGAATCAGACATGGGGATAAAGGCCAAACTTGTTCAGTGCTGAGAAACTGTGTTTAAATCTTCCAACTCAGGAACAAACAACGTGGAGCCAGATTTACACAGGTCAGCTGAGATTCTCGTTGCAAGATTTTTTTGCATTTTAAAGCAGTCGCTCACTGTGGAGATTTGGGAAAAGTTTTAGGAACGTTTTATTGTGCAATATTACTTAAAGAACACAACCCCAATGTTGCTGGGCTCCAATCATGCCTCTCCCTTCATTATATGTTATATTATTCTGGGATTTGTAGTCCAGCAACAACTAAGTAAAGTTTGGTTGAGTAGTGCAGTGCAGCAGGGTTGACGTCCCCTTTAATTTCTGATGCTAATTGCTGGTTTCTGAGCTGCCATTTACTCATAAGGGTTGATTCACTAAAGTGCCATAAGCATTATCGCATGCTTTTTTACGTTAAAGTTGACGCGAAAAAAAAACGTGCGATTCGCTAAAGTATTATTGCATGCGTTAGGTCGCATATCGCGTGCATTAAATAGTGCGCAACTGCATGCGTTAATTTTCGCACAGAAATAATACTAACGCATGATTCACAAACACTTAGACGCGCTAAATATCGCATTAGCCTATGCAAAAATTAACACCTACTTGGGGCAGGCGGTAATTATAGAAAAGTACAGTTCATGAGCTTTTGGCAACACAATATGGACTTTGCAGTGGGATTTATTCAAGTCTGTGTTGGCCCTAGAGTGATGCAGCCTCCAGTTTGCAGGGAAATAGTCATTTTCAAAAAAAGTAGTTTTACGAACGTAATGGTGTGTATGGCTAATATGGCGTGCGCGCGATAAGTAGCGCACGTGCGTTAATTCGCGACTTAAATAATGCAAACAGCATCGCGTCTAAATTAACGCAAATATCCTTTCAGTGAATCATGCGTTAAGACGCGAAAAATAAGAAGCGATAACATTTTTACCGCATGCTATAAATAGCGCTCGTTTTATCACACTTTAGTGAATCAACCCTATAGTCTATATTAATTACTAATTGGCCTTATATTGTGACATGTATATTCTATATATACAGTATATTGTGAGTGGGCCCTAAGCTCAGGGAAGTAACAGCAGCACAGAGTATGTGCAGGGTATCAGCAGAAAAGAAGACGGGGGGCTACTGGGGCATCTTTGGGGACACAGATATTCCCTGCTAAAGGGCTGTGGGTGCCTTGGGCTGGTACAGAAGCCCAAACTATAATGTACATTTCTGCCCTACTTCTTTAGTTAAGCTCTAGCTCTCCTTTAAAACAACATTATAAGAGTGTTACAATTCCCTTTTTAAAGTTTATCCTTTCTGTACTTACTGTAAATTCTGCTCAGCTCCTGCTGATACAACTATAAAACAAGATGTTGTGGGTAATGGAAATGGTTCCAGCAGCTTGGATATTGCTGTTTGGGGATTTACAGTACATGGTTTATTTTAAAACTTTGCAGAAATACCCAAAATTTCCTTTATTCTTAGTGATCAGTGAAGGTACAATACATGCATATTATTGACAGAAACATGTCATATGTGTATTTTGTGCTTGAACTAGCTTTGATGTGTTTTTGCAGCCTATCTTCTACCATCATTGAGATTTCTCTATGTGTGATCTGTGACTGAGAGCTCTACTTGAATAAGACACAGACCATCCTCCATTCTCAGGTGACTTTCCTTTTACTGCATCTTCATAGAGCTGCAGTAAGGGCAATGATAGATCTCCTCTACCGCGGATGACTTATCTCCTGATTATATTTCCCCACTGGCAATAATGGGAATTGTTGGTGGAGAAACATACACATCGCTGCAGCTTAGCAAAGTAGCCTGAAATTGCCTCTCAAAGGAACCTTGGGCTACTTTGGAAAATAGCCACACTTGCCAGTGAGTAAACATATGCAGGAGATTAGTAGCCCACAGTTGAGATCTATCGCCGGGCCAACTAATGTGTCATTGCAATATTATCTGTACATTCTCGTACATATAACTACAGATACATTCAGGTCAAGATCACTACACAATGGAGATTTTTTGAGTAGTGAGTGCAAGGTTTGGGTGGGAGAGTAAGCAATTGCAAGGGGCTGCCTTAAATTTCAGTGGTTTCAGTAGATCAATACATTCCCTTAATCCTTTTTCTTTAAAGTAATATAGATTTGGAGCAATTTAAAATGCAATCATTTGTTCTCATCTGTAATTCCTGATTGTTGGCATATGGTCAGTGGCATCAGGCTGCGGGAAGGCACAATAATGCACTAGGGTACATTTTGTATATCTGGCTTGTGGAACACAAGGCCTGATATGGATCCCATCATGGATGTACAGCAAAGTCCTGGAATCAGGGCTGGAAGTAGTTTTATGATCTTGTGTGGGCTAATGTCTGAAGAAGTTTTAGTTACCATTCCTGAGGAGTCAAAGGAGGATCAGAAGTGCTGAAAATGTGTCACCTTCGTTCTGTCTCTTTAAAGTGCAATTGCAGCCAATGCCACTCAGCAATGCCGCAATTATGTTGAAGTTACAGGGAAACGCTGCATTGGGGGGAAAAAAACTCTGTGGTTTGTGTCCAATAGTGATGAGCGAATCTGCTCCGTTTCGCTTCCCCGTAAAATTTGCAAACCTTGCAAAAGATCCGCAAAATGGCGAAAATGTCGTGCGGAAAAAAAATTGTCGTCCGCGGCTATTCTTTTGTCGCACGCTATTGTTTTGTCGCCCGCAGCTATTATTTCACCCCACCTCTGGGGTTGCTGTCACACAGCTGCATTCAACATACTATTCTACTTCTTTTGGTTATATAACTGCAGGTATTTGGCTAGCTTGGTATTATATCCATGAAAAGAAAAATGGGCTATTGACTATATCCAAAGCTCTCTAGCTATTTTTATTTTGCTAGATTTGCGGTTTAGTATTTTCAAAATGAACTTCAGCTAACAAAATATAAGATCTGTTTTATCGGAATTTGAAATGGATAGTAAAATAATAAGTATGCAAAAGCCAGATAAAACCTGCATATATCTTTAAAATGATACTTTGGAGCATAAGGGCACACTTCATATTCTGTTCTTCCATAAACAGGGCGTTTTTTTGTAGAATTCAATATGTATGCAAATAAGTATCAATGTGCCTCAGATTTGAGTCATTATATTCAAATTAGTTATATGACATGTGTTAGAAATTTAGTTTGAAACCTGACTCATATGCAGCCTGAGCGGCTTCCAAAAAGGAAGAAAGAAAACAAATGAAGAAGAGCTTTAAACAGATTGTATCGCTTTTATAGGTGACCTGTGTTTCTGAGCACGGTTCTCCCAGTATGAAATCAGTGAATTTTGTGATTGCTCAGGGTGTCAGTTTTATACATATTTTATTAAACCAAGAATCAGTAGAACAATATATGTATTACATTGTAATGTGGATTTATCACAGTTCCATAATCTTGCTGTCTGTCCGTGCCCCTCGATGCAATAAATTGTCCTTAGTGTCAGCTCCCCCATAATTTTTTGCATTTATATCCCTCTTTCTGCTGCATTTTAGTGACAACTGAATCTCACTTTATGGTAGTTATGAAGCTACTATATGTCAACTTGATTGGATTTGGGGGTTACCTTGGCCTTAGCCAAACAATTAACTTGATCTCTTGAAATTTTGGGAGTGTAAGCCTTAATTTAATAGTTATTAGGGCGCTATTTATAGCACGTGTTAAAAATTTTATTGCGTCAAATTTTTCGCGTCTTAACGCACGATTCACTAAAAGCATACTTGCGTTAATTTAGACGTGATGCTGCTTGCGTTATTTAAGTCGCAAAGACTATTTTCATGTGGTATTTGACGGAACGCGCACTATTCAACACATCACGCACAAATAGTTGCCGCGTGCGAAAAAACGCACGCCTTATTAGCCCTACACGGCATTACTTTCGTAAAACTACTTTTATGAAAATGACCATTTCCCTGCAAACTGGCGGCTGCATCACTCTAGGGCCAACACATACTTGAATAAATCCCACTGCAAACTCCATATTGTGTTGCCAAAAGCTCATGTACTGAACTTTTCTATAATTACCGCCTGCCCCAAGTAGGTGTTATTTTTCGCACAGACTAATGCGATATTTAGCACGTCCAAGTGTTTGTGAATCATGCGTTTGTATTATTTCTGCTGCGCAAATTAACGCAACGTGTTAAAATTAACACATTCGGTAGCACGAAATTTAACGCATGCGACTTAACGCACGAAATAATACTTTAGCGAATCAATTTTAACGCAAAATGCATGTGATATGCGTTATCGCACTTTAGTGAATCAACCCTTTTGTTTTTTATTATACTTGGTATTAAAGTATATATATATATATATATATAGGATAGACCTTAAGGTCTTGACAAAGGCCCAAGATGGGGGCCGAAACGTTGACCTATTTCTCCATGTATTAAGTTTTATATATTTCAATAAAAGCTAATTTTTAAAGGATTCCCAGTGTGCACCGCTATACCTGTGGACTTATATATATATATATATATATATATATATACACAGTTCAAAATGTACAGCACTCACGAAAATAGATGATCGCCGATTGCCTGGGTGCAGTCCTCATTAGCGTAGACAGTAGGTGAAAATGGATCGCATCACACAGGACTTATAGAATAATATAGAATTTATTTGGGTGCAAAGCAAAGAACTGACGTTTCGGCCACAGCAATAGCCTTTCTCAAAGTTACATGTAAGCAAACCAAACAGAACTTAAATACACTGTGTGGCGGGAAACTACATAGTGACGTAGACACATGACGTATACAATATAGTGCAAACAACCCGACACCTTTTCCTTTTGTGCAAAAGTATAAATGGACATTATTTACATAAATAAAATAAACTTATTTACATAAAGAAAATAGAAATAAAAAGGTATTATGTGCTCATAGTGTGTTGTGTCATGATTATTTCAAGGCAAAAGTTTATCAGATCAACTCGTACATATAGGGCCCAGGGAGCTGAGATGTCAGTTCCAACGTTAGGTAAATAATAAGCATTTATTCACGGGGATCGTTATATACCATATTTTTAGTTAATTCATTATATGAGGCCCATCAATCATAAGAAATGGCAGTCAAAGTATAGAGTAGAAGTGTTAGCAAAGCAGTGATATAGCTAGTATACGTATTTATGCCCAATTGATCTTATGGCTGGAAAGAGTAGAGGAGATAGAAAAACCGTCCAAATACCACCCAGTGACAACACCCTCCAGCGCTTCACTTAAATCCTAAAGAATCCGTACTGCCGTGTCTTTCAGGACTACGGAGGAATGAGTTAAGTTCCCTCAGACATATAATTTACGAGGTAGGCTTACCATACTCCCGAATGCCCGGTGTCCGGCATATTTAGTGTTAAGGAGCGTGCGATAGTTGCTGTCAGTCACGCTTAAACAACTTGAAACAACTAAGCGTGACTGACAGCAACTATCGCACGCTCCTTAACACTAAATATGCCGGACACCGGGCATTCGGGAGTATGGTAAGCCTACCTCGTAAATTATATGTCTGAGGGAACTTAACTCATTCCTCCGTAGTCCTGAAAGACACGGCAGTACGGATTCTTTAGGATTTAAGTGAAGCGCTGGAGGGTGTTGTCACTGGGTGGTATTTGGACGGTTTTTCTATCTCCTCTACTCTTTCCAGCCATAAGATAAATTGGGCATAAATACGTATACTAGCTATATCACTGCTTTGCTAACACTTCTACTCTATACTTTGACTGCCATTTCTTATGATTGATGGGCCTCATATAATGAATTAACTAAAAATATGGTATATAACGATCCCCGTGAATAAATGCTTATTATTTACCTAACGAAGGCTTCCCTTGTAATATGCCCAGTTCTAGTAATTTAGCTACTGGCGCATGGGTCACTCGGGAGGAAATTCAAAAGAGACTTGAACATGTAAAGGTAAACAAAGGTCCAGGGCCGGATGGGATTCATCCCAGGGTATTAAATGAGCTGAGCGCTGTGATTGCCAAACCTCTTCACTTAATTTTTCAGGATTCATTGAGGTCTGGCATGGTGCCAAGAGACTGGCGGATTGCTAATGTGGTGCCGTTATTTAAAAAGGGATCCCGTTCTCAGCCTGAAAACTATAGGCCTGTTAGTCTGACATCAGTAGTAGGAAAACTTTTGGAAGGGGTAATAAGGGATAGGGTACTTGAATACATTGCAGTTCACAATACTATTAGTTTGTGCCAGCATGGTTTTATGCGTAACAGATCTTGCCAGACTAATTTAGTCGCCTTTTATGAGGAGGTGAGCAGGAACCTTGATGCTGGAATGGCAGTTGATGTCATCTACTTGGACTTTGCTAAAGCGTTTGATACAGTACCTCACAGAAGGTTAATGATCAAATTGAGGAATATTGGCCTAGAACATAATATTTGTAATTGGATAGAGAAATGGCTGAAGGATAGAGTACAAAGAGTGGTTGTAAATGGAACATTTTCTAATTGGACCAGTGTGGTTAGTGGAGTACTGCAGGGGTCAGTCCTTGGGCCTTTGCTTTTTAACTTGTTTATTAATGACCTGGAGGTGGGCATAGACAGTACTGTTTCTATTTTTGCTGATGACACAAAATTGTGCAAAACTATAAGTTCCATGCAGGATGCTGCCGCTTTGCAGAGCGATTTGACAAAATTAGATAACTGGGCAGCAAACTGGAAAATGAGGTTCAATGTTGATAAGTGCAAAGTTATGCACTTTG
Organism: Xenopus tropicalis; assembly: GCF_000004195.4. Lineage (NCBI taxonomy): Eukaryota > Metazoa > Chordata > Amphibia > Anura > Pipidae > Xenopus > Xenopus tropicalis. The sequence goes on from NC_030677.2 coordinate 43,055,019, forward strand.
GTAGAAATAATATAAACGCAAACTATCTACTGAATGGGAGTGTGTTGGGGGTTTCCTTAATGGAGAAGGATCTAGGGGGTTTTGTTGATAACAAGTTGTCTAATGCCAGGCAGTGTCATTCTGTGGCTACTAAAGCAAATAAAGTGCTGTCTTGTATAAAAAAGGGCATTGACTCAAGGGATGAGAACATAATTTTGCCCCTTTATAGGTCCCTGGTAAGGTCTCACCTTGAGTATGCCGTGCAGTTTTGGGCTCCAGTCCTTAAGAAGGATATTAATGAGCTGGAGAGAGTGCAGAGACGTGCAACTAAACTGGTTAAGGGGATGGAAGATTTAAACTATGAGGTGAGACTGTCGAGGTTGGGGTTGTTTTCTCTGGAAAAGAGGCGCTTGCGAGGGGACATGATTACTCTGTACAAGTACATTAGAGGGGATTATAGGCAGTTGGGGGATGTTCTTTTTTCCCATAAAAACAATCAGCGCACCAGAGGTCACCCCTTTAGATTAGAGGAAAGGAGCTTCCATTTGAAGCAGCGTAGGTGGTTTTTCACGGTGAGGGCAGTGAGGCTGTGGAATGCCCTTCCTAGTGATGTGGTAATGGCAGATTCTGTTAATGCCTTTAAGAGGGGCCTGGATGAGTTCTTGATCAATCAGAATATCCAAGGCTATTGTGATACTAATATCTACAGTTAGTACTAGTGGTTGTATATATAGTGTATGTATGTGAGTGTATAGATTGGTAGGTGTGGGTTAAGTGTGCTGGGTTTACTTGGATGGGTTGAACTTGATGGACACTGGTCTTTTTTCAACCCTATGTAACTATGTAACTATGTAACTATGTTGGAACTGACATCTCAGCTCCCTGGGCCCTATATGTACGAGTTGATCTGATAAACTTTTGCCTTGAAATAATCATGACACAACACACTATGAGCACATAATACCTTTTTATTTCTATTTTCTTTATGTAAATAAGTTTATTTTATTTATGTAAATAATGTCCATTTATACTTTTGCACAAAAGGAAAAGGTGTCGGGTTGTTTGCACTGTATTGTATACGTCATGTGTCTACGTCACTATGTAGTTTCCCGCCACACAGTGTATTTAAGTTCTGTTTGGTTTGCTTACGTGTAACTTTGAGAAAGGCTACTGCTGTAGCCGAAACGTCAGTTCTTTGCTTTGCACCCAAATAAATTCTATATTATTCTATAAGTCCTGTGTGATGCGATCCATTTTCACCTACTATATATATATATATATATATATATATATATATATATATATATACTGTATATATATTTAATTTTGTTGATAATATGTGGAATTTTGATGGAATTGTTTTGTTTATCTGGTGTAGGGTGTGTTACAGTGTATGTCCACACCCATGGGGACAGACTTAATTGAGAAAAGGGAGATAGAGATAACACAGCTTTTTTACTAATATGCAAGGATCATAAAGCCGCAGCTGGCAATATTAGTCCTAAGGGGTCATATATGAACATACCCATAGGTGTGGGCACCATAAAATGGGTTTAATGGAATGCATATTGATGCAATTCATTAAGGTACTTGCTTCCAAACATGGTTGCCATTGTGACTATCCTGTCCCTACTGATGCTGGTGGCAGCTCCAGGTTTAGCACAGTGGGCTGCGTCAAGACATGCACCCAATAAATCAGATGAAAACACTGTTCTGAATGTGTGCTATGGAAAGTGAAAGAGAAAAAATGCTTGATGCAACTTCCACTCTGCTGCATTGGCAGACACATTGGTAGCAATTGTAGTAGACACAGCTTGGAGCACAGCCACAATTGCAATGGAAATATGGAAAAAATGCTACATCATGAGATGATTTCTGTCTGAAAATTCAGCTTTTCACACTGACCCCTACAATGCTATAAAGAAGCCCAGTGACCATTTATTTTAAAAAAAAACTGCCATAAAAGCCAATGTACTCTCTGTGAAAAATTAGCTGCAGATTAAAACAATCATAAGTATTTGCTTGGAAAAAGTTGCATTGGAAAAAAGTTGCCACAAAAAAGAATGCCCATTTTGAAAATTTTTAGGAGAAGCATAACAGATTTCCATATAACTATTCCTTATAACTTCTTTGCTTGCAACTCTTTAACCTTTGTTAGCCTGCACAGATGGTGCCAGGGAAGCATAATCTCTGTAAGATGATTGGGTTATTGGGTTTAGAATGGATTACTTTAAAAGAGTGAGGCTCCTAAGCTGAAGGACCATGGCGGGTTTCCCCTTGCAATACCAAGCGCACCATTTGTTTATTTTGCATTAGGTTTTATGATTGTGCATTTGCTTCTCCACAGTCTTTTTTGGCACTATTTAAAAAGCCTAAATATGAATCATTACAGCTATGCTTTGTTCTTTGGGGATTTAGGAAAGAGGACAGTCAGTGTAATCACTTATTACATTTATAGCAAATGAGAAAGCATCTTTATTTACTTGTGCTTAAAAGGCTAAATGTACCCTGGGGACTGACAACAACCATTCCACAAAGTGAGCTCTTTGCCAACTGCTATATTTATAGCCATATATTACATCACTAACATATACTGTATCCCTGAATTTTGACTTGTCCCCCGGTGTCTGAAAATTGAAATAACGATACTTCTGAGTTTTCAGGGACTACTTGACCATTGACTGTATACCTGAAATCAGCATTAGAAGAATTAAAACCTTAAACAGGTTATGGCTAGAAATGCTGAAGTTTATATAGTGAATTTAATGTACCAGCCCAGAGGTTCAGTAACCTTATGATGGTATTAATCCATGCTTTTGAATTTGCCCACAGTTTCTCCTTCTCTTCAGTCTAGTTATATTATCGTTTTGGATATGTTTGGATAGCTTCGAGACTTTACAAGTGGGACCTAGGCAGGACAGCATCTACCTATTGGTCTGTATATTTGGTCCCTACTCTTGGGTAGTATACCCAGGACTCTAATCTTTAAAAACCTCCTTGGTGGAGCTCAGGCTGCTCACTAGCTATCCTACTCCCATCTATCACTACTGAAGTGATCTATGACAGAAAATATCCCTACAACTAGCCAGGCCTACTATTGCCTAGGCCCCAGTCTTGTTCCACCTGCCTGCCCAGGTGGAATCATCAAAGAGAAGAGAGAAAAGTGTGATTTCAGAGATCAGTGACATCTTCTGGCCAGTTATGGAACTGCCAGAAGTATATTCTAAAACACTCTTTGCTGCCTGAATTTTTCCCAAGGTCTAGGGTGTTGTAAATGAATGGCATAATTTTCTGCAGTAGTTTGCCATGAAAAAATGACACATTTATAAAAGTTGAACCATGTATTTAAAAGCGACGGATAGTGCTCTTAGTTGGCTGAGAATTTTATGTCTGATAGAACTGAACATTCCTCCCTGCAGTCCTAGGGAACTTGGGATTGTATGGGTATGTTATTACCCTGTAATCACATTATTTGTTTGTTGCCATGAAATTAACATTAATGTAATCTAGAGGCTGTCAATTCTAAATTGATTTTTCTCATTTCCAATTTCCAATTTATCTCTCTGCTTTAATTAGAGAAACTCTATACTTGTGCCTTTGCTTTCTGCAACATGCTATTGAACTGCTTCTAATGAGGGAGGTAAATGTTTTATACATATGCTTTCCCATGTCATCAATAGATGTATGTCTTTTATGTATATATATACTCTATATATACACCGTATATAATTATAGATTCATAGGAACATAGATGATGAAGTGCCAAACTGATTGTAGCAACTTCCAATTTGACTCTTAAGTCTTGTGTGTGGGCCCTCACAAATGCTGCAGACAGTGTGTTGCAGAACAATACTTTTAAAGTATAAATATACTCACAAGTACTGTTCAGGGGTAAATGTCCATTAGGGGCCAATAAAAAAAATATGAACGGTCAACTCTCAAGTGTCACCCCAAGCTTTCAGGCCTCACATATGGGACCTAGGCAGGATAGCATCTTCCCCTTGGTCTGTATACTTGGTCCCTACCCTTGGGTAGTACACCCAGCACCCTAATCCTTAATAACCTCCTCAGTGAAGCTCAAACTGCTCACTAGCTACCCTACTTATATCTATCACTCCTGGAGTGATCTATGTTAGAAAATATCCTTACAACTAGCTAGGCCTACTTTTGCCTAGGCTCCACTCTTGTCCCACCTGCCTGCCCAAGTGCAATCCTCCAAGAGGAGAAAAATGTGATACAACATACAACAGGGTCTAAACTTAGGGAACTGCCTGAACAAAAGGGTAACTACTTTATTATTCCCCTACACATGCTATTGCAAACCTTCCTTTATTGAACTGAGGTCTCTTTTGCTATGCCAGACTTTGACTCTGTATTGGTAATAGATGTATACTGTATTGTGGGGTGGGTACACTTTCAGCATTACAATTGATCTGAAAATGTACACTAGCACTTGGTGACAAAAAATCCTTTTTTAAATGTATTACACATGGAATGTCACCTGGGATACCTTAGGTACATTGACTTATGCTAAAGATATTACTTACTTCTCTGATCAGTTGCATAAAAAGCCTCTGCCTCTTTTATTCTGAATGAAAGAAATAACACCTGCTGTGTGCATTGGTTAATATTCAAATACATGTGTATACGGATGAAACAGCTGCCATAGGAGGATCAAGTTGCAGCATAACCAATTCACATTGTGTCAGTGAAGGTTTTTATCCAGGTTACAATATACAGTATCCAAAGGCAGATTAAGAGTAAATGGGGCCCTAGGCAAGGTAGTGCTTTTGGGGCCCCCACGTTAAAAGAAACTGAAAGAAGGGAACAATGATCTAATGCACATAGCATAAATGCCCATAAAAACTTAATTAGCCCCAGACTTGTCAAAAAAATTATATTAGAAATGACCAACAAGCACTCCAATAACCTCAGACTTGCCAGTAAGATCACTGTAGATGGATAGGATGAAAGAAGAATACCACAACATTTTGTTCTTTTCCAACAATTTTGCTCAAAGGTAGCTGTTACATGAAAAAGCATTTACTGAGACTGTAACCTGGTGTACTGTGCCCTCCCTGGGGGGATACTTAGTCAAGTAACACACACCACAGTCACAGCTTAGGGAACTTACTATATGCACTATATGCAGTCTGCTTGTCTCTCTGCCTCCTCTAGGTAGCTGTAATATGGCTAAAAAAAAAAAATCAATGATGGCCGTGCATTCCACAGTGGAATGCACAGCCATCTTTGGTTCATTCCAGCTGACTGGGAGAGCTGTGAGCACTGTCAGCTTTCAGGTAGGGCACCCGTTTAAGACCCAGCAGTGGCGGGGCCCATGACCAGCCCCTTGCACTGCGGTTGCCTTATTAATGTTGCTTAGACCCTAACACTAACCGGCCCTAGGTAATCTGGGTAATCTGGCCCTGACAATGTCTAGCTGTGATAAGCCAGTTGAAGAAGCCACTCAGATGAGGCCTGTCAACTATTCAACTCACATTGTATTTTCTTTTTCAAAATTATTATCTAAATCTTAAAAAAATAGTACTTTCTACATTGTCTGATACAAACAATGCTTGTACTTTTATCTTTTATCAGTACATTATATGTTATACATATTTTTTGTTTGCTTTTTAAAATCTTTAGTTTGGTTCCAAAGCTGGGATATTTACCCACTGAACCTTTTAATTGCTCACGCTGCTGACAAGCAGTGCACTTTTAAATGCTGGAAAAATTGCTTTCAAGATGCCGTGTAAATTAAAACAGTGAGTGGCGAGCAGTTTACTGTCAGATATGCAGCTAGAATATTTATTTTATCACTGAATTTTAAGTATCAAAGGTCCATGTTTACTGTTACTGAAAATGCCCAATTTACATTTACTAATGAATAATTCATCAAAAGGACATGCAGGCTGGAACTGCATCTGCAAATATGAAAGTGTATGAAAGGAAACAAAGAACGGAAATATATGGAAGTGCGTTGTGTTTACTAACGCAAGAAACTGGAGTCTGATAGGCAATGTAATGGTATTGATATTGCTGAGACAGGGTCGGATAATTCCCATCATTTGTCAGCCATTCATGATGGTCATGTTATGATTTAAGAGCACAAAACATAGAGGAAAAAAATTCCTGCTGATTGCAGGAATGTGAGTTATGAAATTGATTGACAGATTGTGAGTGCAACCTATACACTGCAGGTTATGTAAGGAAATACATTTCATTATATATCATAATCAGTTCCTATAGCTGTCTGTATAGGCTGGATTAGTCCTTTTCCAAACCCCTAATAATGTTTAAGGCTGGGGAGCTAAGAAAAGGAACAGGAATAATTGAATATTATGATTTTTTGCCTCCTTATTTCCATTATTTTTGTATGAATAAGCTGTTATGCTGCAGTTGTGCAATAGAAGAGGACAAAGGGATGTCAGACTACTGACTTTTTTAAGATAGACTGACTAGAATCCCAGCGCTAGAAAAAAAGGGACGCTCATATGTACAAGGGAATAGTGATGAGTGAATCTGTCCTGTTTCGCTTTGCAAAAAACGCGTTTGTCGCACAAATTTTTTGCATTGCAATTTTTTTGTCATGCACCCATTGTAATGCGACCGGGCCTGTTTTGAAGCGACTGCACCCAATATTCTTTCATTTAATGAACCATAACATAAGCCCTCATATGTGATAAAAGTTTGCCCAGGAACAGTAACTAATAAGATGTTGTCTTTTAAACAGGTGACCAGAAATTTCTACCTGCTGATTGGTTGCTCTTTTATTAAAGGTGTAATTTTTCATTCCCTAGGCACAAGTGCAAGAGAGCTGGGTGGAACAAGAGTAAGCACCTTAGTGCTCTCTTAATAAGCACATAGTTACATAGTAAGTTAGTAAATAGACACATGGCCATCAAGTTCAAACTTTTATGCCTATATCAAACCTGTCTATCTGCTGGTAGATCCAGAGGAACCCAGGGAATGCTGCTTTCTGTACTGAATGCTGGATCTGTACTGGTGTAGCAGCATCAGGCGCTGCAGCAGCGCGGTAACGCAGTCAGGGCTCTGATCAAGGGGGCAGCTGCAGGTGTCCTTTAATTATAGTACTATAAGGGTATGTGTAGTGTACCACAAAAGATGTGCTAATAAAAGTATTACTTAAAAGCTGACATGAAGGGCAATGTCTCTTGAATTGTGATTTTATGAGTGTAACATTTAGGGGGATGATTCATTATCTTTCTTTAACTTTTTATGAGTGGTAGCCATGCAAGCCACCCATAAAAGAGTTAATGACAGTTTCATATTTAACAAATTATAGTTTGCACTGGAACAATTTGTTCCAGCACAGAAAATAATTGTCCAAAACATAAATCCCTGATGTAAATTTCACACGGGGAAGGATAATTTGGGTACAGAGCTGTGTACAGATAGCCATAGGAAATTCAGCTGCTAAAAGTAGTTTGAGTGAATTGGCCCATCTTTATCAATTTGTGTGTATGTAAGTATTTATATCTTTATTAATATAGCACCGCACTGTACAGTAGAACAATATATTAATACAGCAAACAGGGTTTTTTTTAAAAAAAAAATAATAGATAAATTCAAATATGATAATAAATAAAAATAAATACAGGGTATGGTTGCAATAAATCAAGAATCAAAGGAGCAAGACAAGCAGATGGAGGTCCCGGTCCCGTTGACCTAACAATCTAAATGGAAGGGTAATTTACAGACACAAAAAGGAGAATAACTGACACAAATAGGAATTTGCTTCCACTTTCCTTTGTTAACATTATCCTGACAGTCAGGAAAGTTTTAGCAAATCCTAAAACAGATTGAACTGCTGGGAATCTTTTTCTCCCTTTCCTCAGAAAACCATTAAATAAAAATTATACCTAGCCAAGCTCTTGTATAGAATTATAGAAAGATCTAAAGAGAAGGATCATGGAAGAATGGCTATGGTTTAAACAGGGGTCCTCAAACTTTTTTAACATGGGGCCAGTTCATGGTCCCTCAGACTGTAGTCCTCAAACTACGCCCCCCACCCACGTGTCCTCAATTAAAACGGCCCCCTCCCTACGGCATCCTCCAGCTCCCTGCCTAAGCTTGCATTCCACCTGCATTTGGCAAGAGCCTGAATGACTACAGCCGCACAGGAAAGAATGGGCTATGTTTTGTCCTGTGCTCTCATGAATACAGTGCTGCTGAACGCAGGCGGTGCTGTATTCACAGGGGAAGTGCAGGTCCTTGTGCTGCAACCACAGCCTCTGATGTCAGGGCTGGGAACAAAGTATGAAAACAGCGGCGTAAGAAGTTGGCGCCAGGCAGGGCCTTAAAGAGGGGACTGCGCACAGCATTAAAGCATTAGTATTACCTCCTGCTGTCTTGAATGTGTAATGCAAGAAATAGGGTGTAATATGGGTTTGAAGGCAGGTCAGCCAGTTTGGGATTATCTGCATCCTAAGGGCACAACATCATGTAATTATAAAAAAAAAAATGACTCTAAGGACTGTTTAATTGTGAACAAGGAGGTTTGCACTTGAAGGAAAACTATACCGCTGAACAATGTAGGTCTGTATTGCATACAACAGCTCATATGTAAAACCCTGCTTCACTTTTTTACTAGTATGTGCTATTGGGTACTCCTAAATAGAAAATTGCCATTTTAAGAATTAAGGACCGCCTCCTGGGATCATAGGATTAACAGTGCACACAAACAAGCCAAGGCACACGTACATGCTAGGCCTCATCAGCCAATTAATAGGAAAAGTTCTGTCTTTTGCTCCCACACTACTTCCTGTTACAGTCAGAGCTGCATTATTTCCTGTCATGTGATCTCTGAGGGAGCACACAGCCCATCACTAAATGGTGGCTCAAGGGAAAGGATATAAAAGGGCAATATTTACTGATATATATATTCCAGTTTGGCGAGATTCTTTAATAAGTCACAAAATATGATAAAAACTATCTGTTGGTTACGTATTCATTCTGGGGATATAGTTTCCCTTTAAGCAGCTGAATTGGCTTTTTACTGTGAAAGTACATGTTTTACTGTTTTACTGGCAGAAGAATTACTGGCTGTTTTAACAAATATCAAACTGGGGATTCCTGAAGGATTCCTAGCAGTGCAAGTCTTTTCTCCTTTTAAACAAACTTTTCTGACTGTCAGCAAATGACAAATGAACAAATTGGTATAGTTATCAAAGCTGATACCTGTGTCGATTCATCAGTGTGTGTTCAAGTGCTTTGAGCAGCCAAGTGCCATTCTGATGTAGGGAGTGATAGTGTTAAGCACTGCTCAGCAGCCGCTGATACACAGATACAAAGACTGATGGTTCCATGTGTGATAAGTTATTCAGCCAGCTTCCTACGCATTCAATTCTTACTTTATTTATTTGATCAGTGTTTGACATTAATCAACTATGCTTTGTTATGCAATATTTATGTTTGTTTTGGTGGATGAATTTATACATGAGCTACTTTGGTATAAAAATGTGTTGAATTTAGTGAGGGGTCAAAGAGCAAAATAAACAATTAACTTACAATGTACAGTATAAAGGAATACGCTGGGATATCACAGCTTGGACTGTGTCATTCTATGTACGTGTGTAATGCCCCTTCTCACTAGTGTTACTACCCAGCTGGTATTTGACCACCCAGTAGGTAACAGGGACAGGCACATGTCAATGCTGGTGTTTTTGTTGGTCATGGGGATGTAATGTAATTTATCTTTCTGCATTTGTTGGCCAATATATGCACGAACCCCTTGCACCCTGAGGAGGATTTGGTGCCAGATTCCCTATAAACCCACTTACTGCCTGTGAATTTGCTAAAGCTGATATCTGTTTTGCTGCATAACCTACCAAAGCCTGTGTGATATAAAAATACTAGGTGACTAAAATTTTAACTTGTTTAACTGTCCAACCCTCAGTTTTTTGCTTGTATGGTTCCATAAAATGATTTGGGTCTCTGAAGGTGTTGCCACAGAAAGCTTGCAGCCCTACTCGAGAATTGGTGCATTCTGGGTTTTGCCTAGCTTTGCATCTTTTCCAAAGACACCAGTCATTGGTTGTAACCTATATCCTGGGTCTAATCATACGCATGCACTACAAAAGTAAAACAAGCTCCCCACACAATGATAATATAATAATATGATCATGGTCTTCCTTCATGGTCTTTTTTAAAAACCACACAGGATGCTATAATTAACAGGAGGAACAGGTATATATTTCTACCTAAAAAAATACATGTGCACAGATGCATGTGTACATGTATAATTATAAATAAGACATTAGGGAATGTAGGAAAGGCTAGTGTAATAGTGAATGTTTTTGATGGTACAAACTAGTAATGCACCGAATCCACTATTTTGGGATTAGGCTGAACCCTGAATCCTTTGTGAAAGATTTGGCAAAATATCAAACTGAATCCAAATCTTAATTTGCTCATGCAATGATGTTTGATGAAAAGTCAGATGATTTTAAGGATTCAGAATAAGTTGGGGCAGGCACGTGTATTTGGGCTAATCCAAATCCTGCTAAAAAAGGACGAATCTTGTCCGAATCCTGGTGCATCCCTAGTATAAACCCCAAAAATATTTAAAGGAAGGCAAGAAAGTGATCCAGTGAGGGAACTAAGCAGATGCCATGTCAGCAGATAGAGGGGTGGGGAATAGTAAGGACCTGCCCCCATCAAACCGTGTTTTGTACCCCAGTACTTTTACATCTAGCATTGGTTTAGGGGGCCAGTCTGCGTGTGGGTGGCAGTGCACAATATTTTATTTTTAAAAAATGCCTTTGACTTATGACGTTTATTTCATGTGTTCTTAACATAGTGAAGCAATTTAGCTCCTTGATGAATTTGCCAAGATGGGGATACAACAAACCAAACTAGATAGCAATTCTGCTTTAGGATTTCTATTTCAGCCAATACTTTGTGTGCGTTTCAGACCCAACTGAATTATACACTAACACTAAGTTATGAGACATAAACTTTCTTCTTCTACTAAAACATAGGCAAAAGTAATGGTAGAGAATAAAATGTTAATAGAAGAGAGGATGAGTGATAGAAGGGCAAGGCAGACTAGACATGCATGAAAGGGAAGCAGAAAGAGAGGGATAGGTTGAAAGCACATATTACACTTGTCATTAATATGTCTGAGCTTAATGCTGTGTGGAATGCAAGCACATCTGAAGGGAAGTGACTGCTATTCTTTTAGATAAGAATGCAATTACTTCTAAGTCACTGTAATTGTATGAGCAAACCATTTGCATGTTTAATTTGTATAGTATTATCAAAGCATATAGAATGCATTTACATTTCAATTTACGCAGTGCCACATTCATATTACTTACCTTTACTAGCATTTGTGCAATAAATGTAAAGTGCAGTAAATGTCTTAAAGGAGAAGGAAAGGCTAAGTCACTTGGGGGTGCCAAAATGTTAGGCACCCCCAAGTGACTCAGATCGCTTACCTTTTACACCGGCCTACGGATTTCGCCGGGAGAAGAAAGAGGAAGGAGGAAGCGCTCGCTACAGCTACCCCGGGCTGGTGCTGTTCTCTCCTAACAGGGGCACCAGCCCGGGGTACAAGGTAAGCGATCTAAGTCACTTGGGGGTGCCTAACATTTTGGCACCCCCAAGTGACTTAGCCTTTCCTTCTCCTTTAAAGATACACCCAGTGAAGAAACAAGGGCTGCTTCATGACCACACTGTATTCTTACTAAGCTTTGTAATGATTTAGGGTGCTGGCCGATTTAAAAAGGCAATTTTTATAGTGATCCAGTGTCATAACTAGGTTGAGCAGAGCCCCCAACCACTGTAGGCCTGTAGGCAAAGAAAGTCCAGTAAGCACCTGGGACCCTCTATAATTACTGTTTTGGACCCCAGCAAACCTTTATATATATATATATATATATATATATATACAGTATATATTGTTATTGTGTGCATTTTTTGACATTTTTTTGTATGATTTTCATATACAGGTATCGGATCCCTTATCCGGAAACCCATTATCCCGAAGCTCCGAATTACGGAATTTTAAAACTGATTTCCTTTTTAATAATAAATAAAATAAAACAGTACCTTGTAATTGATCCCAATTAAGATATAAATAATCCTTATTGGATGCAAAACAATCGTTTTGGGTTTAATTAATGGTTTATTGATTTTTTTTTTAGTAGACTTAAGGTATGGAGATCCAAATTCCGGAAAGACCCCTTATCCGGAATACCTTTGGTCCTGAGCATTCCGGATAACAGGTCCTATACCTGTATATCTTTTTATTTTAACGTGTGTGTATTGTGCTGAGTTGATCTGTAGAGGGAGCTGTGGTTCCTGCCTATATATTCATGACATTACCACATCACTTTGTGCTTATAATTAAAGGCGGATGCATCCAAAACGCATCAGGAGTTTTATGCTGCGGATGATTTTACATGTTTGGAAATAAAGGATTCCGCTTTCTAACCCGATTGGAGCTGCAGTCACGTCTTATTCTAATAATCATTAATCCCGCCATCAATTTAAGGTGTATTGAAGTTCAGCTCTGCCACTGAGCTCTAACACCTTGAATGGCATGTAATGGTCCAAAGCAGTTGATCACTTTCTGACAAGTGGTACATTTATCTACTTCGATAAATCATAAAAATATTACAGGTATGGTATCCCTTATCCGGAAACCCATTATCCAGAAAGTTCCGAATTACAGAAAGGCCATCTCTCATAGACTCCATTATAAGCAAATAATTCTAATTTTTAAAAATGATTTCCCTTTTCTCTGTAATAATAAAACAGTACCTTCTACTTGATCCCAACTAAGGTATAATTAATCCTTATTAGAGGCAAAACAATACTATTGGGCTTATTCAATATTTCAATGATTTTTAGCAGACTTAAGTTACGGAGATCCAAATTACCGAAAGATCCCTTATCCGGAAAACCCCAGGTCCCGAGCTCTCTGGATAACAGGTCCCATTCCTGTCATAAATATGAAAAAATTCAATACATTTGGAATCCTTTAGAACTTCCCAGCTTGAATTTTGAGAAATCAGTTTTTTTTGCAGGAGAATTTTGGCAAGACTATGTATTCTACCTGTATTGACAAAATTATATTATGTATCAAATATAGAAAATATGAATTACATAAAATCTACATGTATTTTTACAAGAACAATTTCACCCCCATTTGTTTTTTTTTTATCTTTAATATAGGATATGGACTGGTATCTCTCTCTAAGCTGATATTCTCATACTTCAGCCTTATAGGCTTTAAAGAAGCCCCCACTGGGTTCAATAAAAGACAATTATTATTATTATTAACATTTATTTATAAAGCACCAACATATTCCGCAGCGCTGAACAATAAGTGGGTTTCATACACTGGACATACAGAGTAACATATAAAGCAATCAATAACTGATACAAGAGGTGAAGAGAGACCTGCCCAAAAGAACTTACAATCTACAAGGAGAAAGGGTTGAGACACTAAGGGGCACATTTACTAATCCACGAATCCGATTCACGAATGGGAAAAAATCGTATTGGAACCGAAAATTTCGGAAGATCGCAAATATCACGAAAATGCTTACGAAAAAATCGTATTAGTCACGATAATATCATATTGGCGATCCGAAAGTCACAAAATTTTTGTACCGAACAACTTTAAACAGTGGTAAAACCTTTCCGATTTTTTCGTGCAAACGCCCGAAAAAGTCGTGCGCCGTACAAAAAAGTTGTGCGGACGCCCGAAAAAATCGGCGAAAATACGCTCGGAGCGTTCGTGCTTTTGTAAATGTGCCCCAAGGTGTGGGAATGGGCATGACCAGAGTTGTGAGAGGTAGAAAGTAAAGAATAGAAATAAAACACTGTCCTTGCAAGAACAGTTGTTTCCTAAATCAAACAATACTGCAAGCTCTCATTGTTTAAGAATGGCAGCTGAGCTAATACAGTTATAAGAAATACTGAATCAGTTTTTAGAAATATAACTACTTCTCCCCTGCACAGTCAGTCTATTGGCTTTAATTATAAACTACACTGCAAACCAGTTATTTAATAGGGATAAAGAATTGACATGGAAAAATGCCGAGGTGCCAATAACACAAAGGCTGAAACAGAATGAATCGTTAAAAATCCATAATAGTAAATAATGTCCGGAGGCATAATTAAATCTGCAGTATATAATGATAATCTGATGCCTGAAATTAATGTACATATTTGAAACAAAAAAGTGACAGAGAATATTTCACACAACACATTTATATAGGGAAAGAACTCGGATAGCCCGTTCAGTTATTAACTGTGCGTCCTTCCTAGAACTGAAAAGCATTTATAATAAGATGTAAACCAAATATTATTTTGTGTTATTTTATCTTGGAAATGTAACAGGGTAATTTTCGGTAATGGAAACTGTGTGGGCTGGAGAGACTTTAGTCATTTGTTTCCAAGATATTTCATAAGAAATCCTCATGCTGTGAGGTTCAAATTCACACATCCGTGGTTTTCACAAAGTAAAATGCTCAAAGCCCTGTGATTGGTAGTGTGCAAATTAGCATGATTACAACAGGAAATAACATACAAATATTAGAAAATAGACACAAAAACACATTATATGGTGATTTGCATTTGACCAAAGGTATCAGCTGTTTCAAAAAGGAAGCTTGTGAGAAATAATAGAGTTTGTTCAGTTTTAGTGTACTGTGCATTCCCCAACTAAGTTAAAGGAGAACTAAACAAGAAAAGCAAATATGGGTAAAAATACTGTATTTTAAATACTGAACATACTGCGCCAGTCTAAACATTCAGCGTCTCTACAACAGTACTAATTCAGGCCTTCAAAACTGTGCCTACCATCTTGGACTCTGTTAGAAGTGTCAGTGACACTGCACATGCTCAGTGTGCTCTGAGTAGGGCAGCATTAAGAAAATGCGGTTCTGATGCCACAGGGCTTGTAATTAATTTCTGATCACACTGGTTTCACAGCTGCCATGTAATGTGAATCTAAACTAATTACTAATCAGCCATGTGACTTGTATATTCTGTATATACAGTATATTGTGAGTAGTGAGCACAGTTTTTCACTAGGCATGGACTCACAGTGAATTTTTGCATTTTGCCAGTGGCGAATTGTTTTGTGAAACTTTAGTGAAATTGTGCCACAAAAATTGTGACATCACTGAAATCTCTCTCCCCTTCCTGTAGGCTGCACATGCCCACCAGCCAATCAGAAGCGGATCTGGCAGAGGGGGGGGAGGGAATAAAACACATGTGCAGTATGAAGCAAGGAGGGAAAGGAAGGGAGAATACCTTTTTAGAGATGGCTGCCTGTTCTAGAAAATGTGAAGTAAATATTTGATTAGGTGAGCCAAAAGTGTGGTGTTTTTACTAAACAATAGGAGGACTATTGGGCAGTATGCTTTTTACATTTTGACTTGCATTCTCCTTTAAGTCTACTAAATTCTTACTGTTTTGCCTCTACTAAGGATTAATTATATCTCAGTTGGGATCAAATACAAAACACTGTTTATAATTACAGAGAACAAAGAAAAATCAGTTTTAAAATGTTGAATTATTTGAGTCTATGGGAGATGGTCTTCCTGTAATTTGGAGCTTCTGGATAATGGGTTCTGGATAACAGATCCCATACCTGTATATTAACTGACCCTAGCCTAAGGATGAGCAAAATACTGCTCAGACTGCTGGTATCATTATTTTAGGAAATTTGCTAGTGAATAATGTCCTGGCCAAAGAAGGAACTGCTGACTTGTCTGAGCTCGAAGTCTTACAAAGCAATGAGATTCAGTTCATACTCTGTTACTAACAGTAAGGAAGGGAATTACTGTAACAAAGTAACATTAGTTTTAGTTTATGAATGGGGCATAAAAGACAGTACTGCAAATGTTTTTATAGCAGTTTTAAGAAGTTTTTTTGTTCTTGTTTATAAATCCGAAATATGTTACCATTTTACAAAGAGCCAATACAATTCTTTGAATATGTTTAATAACGGCTGGAAAGTAAAATTTAACTGAAAACCGACTGAATCTGAAAAAAAAGTTACGATGCTGCCAAAATCCAGAAACCTAATGTATGATGAATCATAATTAGTTAAAAAAGTTGCAATGATCGCAGCAGCACAATATCTTGTTTTATTTTAGCCTGCTGAGGCTAGCAATAGTTCCGCAGATGGAACAGTTTCTATCTCTTTTTACACATAAAGCCTAATGGTATGTGAAATGTGCAGATCTGCTGAAAGAGCACTTTGGGTTATTTAATGCCTGTAAATCAACATGATGCATACGTTTATCCATGTGGTGGCCCGACACAAATCAAAGAAAGTTTGCCGAAAAAAGTGCTACAAAATGTGACAGATAAGTCAATGCTGTATATGAAATGCTCTACTAAGGACACTTGCACAGCTTGTTTCTTAGATGTATAATAATGTTTATTCAAACCTCTAGCAGTAATGTTTTCTCTCTGAAGTGTTTCAGTACATACATATTATAGAAATAATAGGCTAATTTTTTTCGTTCCAACATTCAACTCCCTGTTACCACCTTTTAAAAATAAACAGTAGTTGCCATTGGGACTACAACTGGTACCACTTAGGCCTTACCTTCCCCTTGTTAGGGTTTACTTTTACTTGCTAATAGGCCTCATCATGCTTTACTTACCAAGTTGGTTTAGATGACCTTTAGCATAAAAATGCTTGACGTCAGGTATTGTTTATGCTTGGAAACCCCTACAATTTGATAATAAATTGTATATCATGTTCTAAGATCATGCTATACTTCAAGGACATTTAGCTGTAAAGAGGGAAGTGGGAGATAAAGTCCCTTGTCTTAAGGCTTCTTGCCATAGTTACACTTGACCACATAATCCAATAAATAAATGGTTCTATGATCTAAACTGATGGATTAATCAGTAAGATAAGAACAACAGTATGTAACCAAAAGGAGTTAATGTTATTTACTTGAGGGTATAAAAGGGCATGTAATTGGGTGGAGAGCAGACAATCTTGTCCGAGGCTGTTGAATGCTGTATTTCTTTTCTATGCTAGGTGCACCAGATCAATAAACTTTCTTTTCTAAGTGAGCATTACTGAGGTCTCCAGGTGTGCTGTGTTGTGGGTAATCACCAGACTTATTACCCTTTATTTTAAGAAGGCTATGAAGAGATCAGTGAAAGCAGTACAGGACCTTAAACCGTAATTTTAGGTTATATGTCTACTACAAAATCATTTAAACATTAAATAAACCCAATGGGATTGTTTTAACTCCAATAAAGATTTATTGTAACTTAGTTACGATCAAGTACAAGGTACTGTTTTATTATTATAGGAAAAATGAAATCATTTGTAAAAATTCAAATTATTTGCGTAAAATGGCATCTATGGAAGATGGCCTTCCCATCATTCTGGATAACAGTTTTTTTTTGCATAATGGATTCTATACCTGAATTAGGTAAATAAAAGTGCATGGACATAGTGTGGTAGTGTTTTGCAACAGAACCTGAGAGCATGCAGATGATTAAAGGAACAGTTACACTAAAAAAATTACAGAGTATCAAATAATGAAAATATAATATATTGTTGCCCTGAACTGGTAAAAGATAAAACTGTGCTTCAGAAACACTACTACAGTTTATATACAGTGTGCTGTGTAGCCATGGGGCAGCCATTCAAACTAAAATAAGCTTAAATGGCACAAGTTACACTACATAACAGATAAACTTAGTAAAACACCATTGTATTCTACAGAGCTTATCTATTATCTGCTAATTTCACAAATGGTTCTGTGAAATGGGCTAGTTTTGCTCATCAATAATAAGTCGCATTTGCCATTAACATTAACATGGATTTAAGCTGGAATATTTAACAGTTTACAGTTTATAAATGTACTTATCTTTTCCTGAGAAGTTACAATAGTTATAAAAAAGAAAAGAACAAATAGTTCATATTTACTAATAATGCCCCTTGTTAATATTCATTTGTGCTTGAGCGGCTAAAACGCTCTTCTCAGTTGAGTCTAACACACAAGTGAAAGAATCCAAGTGCTCAAAGCAGTCCATTCGGTTCTACTGAATGGATACATTCATTTGCATCAACTTGTTAACCACTTTCCTGAAAATTTTTCTGACTGCCAAAAAGGGTTAAATTGGTACCTATAAAAAACTGTTTGTTTGTTTTTTAAATTTCAAACCTTTCTAATTGGTTCTGGATAAAAGATCTATTACCTCTAACTTTTCTATTGAAGTATAAAGTTAAAAAAGCAACAACTTAGCACTATGAGAATGTGTTATATGTTACTGTTTATGGAAGAAACATCTTTATAATAAACGAAATTTGCAAAAATAGTTTCCTTAGCTTACTTTGCTTTTGATAGAAACACTTTTACTGGTGTGAGCACAGTTCATAGATTGTGATTTAGGAATTATTGGAATACTGTAGTTTAGTTTTTGAGCACTTTCAAAATTGCACTATTTACAAAAAAGCACATTTTCCGCCACTGCACATTGCCTTAAGGAGAAGTACCATCAGCCTTGATACATGTTGACTATTTTCACTCCAATCAGCCGAAGCTATTTCACGTTGGCTTTAGGGTAATGAATTTATTGTTTCTATTGATTTGTTCTATTATGAAATAATGAATCTTAATATATAAGTTGATTCTTTGGGGCACTGTGAAATTAGGTTTTTCAGGTTTTGTCTTAAATTGTTTTGCACCAATCTTTAGGAAACTCTGCTAAATAATCCACTTATCCTTTGTGCATCCTGGGCCTCTATATACTTAAAAAGCTTTGCTGAGGAATTAATCTCAGACCCTCACAGTCTTTGTGAGTTTGCCGCATTACATCTAAATTGATTTTTTTTTTCTACAGCTCTAAAGTACGTATATATAATATGTATATATTGTTAGTCTGAAAAGAAAAGCCTTTATGGGGAAAAGTATAGAACAAAAATTTATTATCTTCTGCTAAAATACATTTATTTTAAAGGAGAACGAAAGCCTAAGAAGAACCCCTCCCTGCCCTTTCCATAGACCTCCCTCCTGGGGGTTTGCCAAACAGCAGCTATAATTTTTTCTGGCTTTATTCCTGGCTTAAATAAAGGGAATTAAAACTAAATGTGAATTGGCTTCAACTGTGCATTCTCCTGTCAGGGGAGAACACAAAGAGGTGTAAGATGGCATCTGTCAAGTAAAGTTATAGCTGCTGTCCCTGGTGGTGGCGCTACAGAGGTGGGAGAGAAGCCTATGGAGGAGGCATCAGAGGAACAATAGAGGAAGCAGACCCCGGCACCTGGGGACAGCAGGGCCTTGTCCGCAGAGTACACTTTCTCTATATATAAGAAAATTCCCCCTCCGCAGCCAATATCCTACCTCGGCTTGAGTGGGTAGGGACGTGCTGTGTGCACCAGAGCCCTCTGAAGATTTTTTTGCTGGGTAGCCTGTCATTATCATTAAGCCACTGGGGTTGAGCTTCTTCTTAGGCTTTCATTCTCCTCTATGGCATTATTTCTCAACCTGTGAGGCCAGATCTACTTTTGGGACTTACTTGCAAATATAATGAGTAACAAATATAGCCAACTGTCCATCTCTATTTAATAGCAATGTTTTTAACTTCTAGTTGTGATTTTGCTGATTTAAGTGGGCAAGGCCTGTGTTTTGTGTAAGATACACATGTGAGACTTAAGGCAATAAGATGATAACTGATCATTAGTTACATTGTTAATTTGGGTTAAAAAAATCAAGTTTAAGCCCTCCAAATGATCTCTCAACCTACTAATTAGTTTACTGATATTATGTCCAAGGAGTTGGTACATTAGTTGCAAAATAAATAGGGTTAGTAACTGTTTGGAGGCTATGATCATTTATTGGACCACTATCACCCTATCCCCCCTTGCTGTGGGGGACTATGATGGTAATAAGGGTCTCAGCTAAAGACCAAAATCTGAACAATGTAGTAGGTACAATTTTGACCCAGACAGCCCTTCCAAAAACCGGACTGTCTGGGTCAAAAAAGGACAGGTGGCAACCCTGGGTTAACCATATAATGGGGAAACCATAAGAACCCATTAAATCTGCTCCATGTTGTATGTTCACAGGAATGGTGTTGGCCCATGTGTGGGCACACACAAAGCAGATTTTATTGCAGAATTAAATATTTCTACACCAAATCCATGTTTTGTGTGTGTGTGTCTGCACACAGGCCAAATCCATGCCACATTTGCTTATTTTCTACTTGAAAGATTCTGGTGAGGCATTAGCCTTCCACATTAATAATGGAGGAGAAAAGAACATAAACCAGAGGAGAATATCAAGTCTACAGCATTTCCTATTACATATGTCAGTGAATATGAGGTTACTTATGTGACAGATATCTACACATTCCTATTTAATTGTGCACACAGCATTAAATTATGGTAATTAAAAAAATAGATATTACATCATATGATATTTGTATACTTTTAATGTTTCATTACTATTTAATCTCCAAAGGTGTAAAACAGTAATTAGTAATATTAGGGACTGTGAGCATGCCTCATTTTGCCTCTTGTAATTATATTTTTTAATAATATGATGAAGTCCTGTTAAATGAAAACTAAACTCTAAAATTGATTATGGCTAGAAATGCTTTATTTTATATACTGAGCTTACTGCACAAACATAAAAGTTTAGCATCTCTAATAGAAACGAAACAGGGTTTCAAAGTTGTGCACAGGGAGTCACTATCTTGGAACGTGTTAGAAGTGCCAGTGACACGCACATGCTCAGTGTGCTCTGAGCAGCTGTTGAGAAGCTGAGCTTAGGGGTTATCACAAATCATCAAGCAGAAAATAAGGTTGGCCTGTCATATAAGCTGGTGCTACAGGGCTGATTAATAAATTCTGATGCTAATTGCACTGGCTTCTGAGCTGCCGTGAAATGATTTATTTGAATTAACTACTAACCATCCTTGTATCATGATTTCATATTCTATATATACAGTATATTGTGAGTGGGTCCCTAAGCTCAGGTAAGTGACAGCAGCATGTGCAGTGAATCCAGAAGATGGGGGGCTACTGGGGCATTTTTGGGGCACAGATCTTCCCTGCTAAAGGGTTGTGGTTGCCTTGGGCTGGTACTGAAGCCTAAAACATAATAGGGTTGATTCACTAAAGGTCGATAAGCGTTATCGCATGCTTTTTTGCGTTAAAATTGGCAAAAAAAACCCGCGCGATTAGCTAAAGCATTATCGCATGCGTTAAGTTGCATATCCCGTACGTTAAATAGCGCGCAACCAAATGCGTTAATTTTTTTTATGTTAATTCTCACGCAGAAATAATACTAACGCATGATTCACAAACAGACGCGCTAAATATCGCATTAGTCTGTGCGAAAATTAACACCTACTTGGAGTAGGCGGTAATTATAGAAAAGTACAGTTCATGAGCTTTTGGAAACACAATATGGACTTTGCAGTGGGATTTATTCAAGTCTGTGTTGGCCCTAGAGTGATGCAGCCTCCAGTTTGCAGGGAAATGAGCATTTTCAGAACAGTAGTTTTCCAAAAGTAATGGTGTGTAAGGCTAATATGGCGTACGTTTTTTCGCACGCGGTGACAATTTGTGCATGATGCGTTAATTAGCAAGCGTTGCGTCAAATACTGCACAAAAATAGTCTTCACAAGTTAAATAACGCAAACAGCATTGCGTCTAAATTAACGCAAGTATCCTTTTAGTGAATGGTGCGTTGTCAGGAAAAATAAGACACAATCAAAATTTTAACAATAAACTGCGCTTGTTTAATCGCACTTTAGTGAATCAACCCTAATGTATAATATTTCTACCCTACTTCTTTGTTAAGGTTTAGTTCTCCTTTAAATAAATCTGTATGCAATCAAGATGTGTTTTCTGCATATTGCTAAATACAATGACATGGATACTCATTAGATCATATGTAACAAGAATAAAAGTTAAAGCTTTTATCCCTGTGATTTAAACAAGGAAAGCCTAATGATGGAGTTTTGGTAGCCCATTAAGTGCTGCATATTCAATTCTTATTGTTTTATTACCAGGTTGAATAGTGGGAGACGCCTCTACCCTTTGAAATGTTTTTCTTCTGTTTATGAGCTGTAGATTTTATTTTCTCAGGTTCCATAAAAATAAAACTTGGAGCTGGGTTCATAAAAGTCAAAGCTGACAAACTATAAGGAGCCTTAAGTCAGCGAGTACTAGGCATAAAGTTGAGCGTTGTTTTAGTATAACTTACTAATCATTGCGAGAAATAGAATCCTTATGGAGTAGGGCACTCACTTGTAATTATAAAAGTAATTTGTTTTATTCTATGGCTACAATCTAATTTTCAAGTTCAGTGATTTGAACAAAACTGTTGCCAACTGACTACATGAATTTGTACCTGATATCTAATGTTGAAAGTGTTAGGGGTATACTGAAAGTGTAATTAAAAGTTAATTCAATAAAGCACACTGAGGCTTATTTACTAATATTGCAAAAGGAATAAGTTTAATTGGCCGAATAATTTTTGTACCATGTGCTGTTGCCTTGATTAATTAACACAATAACCAGTGCAAATATTTGCAATTAGGTTATGATAGCAACTTGTGCCAACAGAATGCAGTGTTTACTAGTCAGTTTTGAAAGCAAGTATCTCATTGACTGCTATAATATACTAGACCAGGCATGGCCTGGCAATCTGGAAGCTCTGGCAAATGCTATGAACTAATGCTTTTTATTGGGTCTGTGTGGGGCTTTTGGTCCTTTATACATTATAAAAATACCAGGGCCTTGTATGGCCCTTAGTCATTATGCGGAAGTACATAAAGCAAAATGGCACTCAGGGCTAGAGGAAAATAATTCCTTTTAAAAAATCTTTATTTGCGAAAAATGCAACGTTTCTTGCATTTGATTCTTGATTAAGGGGCTGTTTTGCCTCGAAACGTTGCATTTTTCGCAAATAAAGATTTTTTAAAAGGAATTATTTTCCTCTAGCCCTGAGTGCCATTTTGCTTTTTGTACTTCCACTGGTTTTTGGGAGGGTGCCGATCCCTCCAGCAGTGAGCACCGGGCGTTCAAATTTGGAGAGCTAGGGTGTGCGGTAAAGGCCTCTGTTGTACTTACCTTAGTCATTATGCGTCAGGATAAGCCTGGAGCCACAAGACACCCAGATAATAAGCCAGTGTAGCGTTGCATTCCAGAGGAGAAAGAACAGCAATAAACAAATGCTGTTGTGACAGCTCCTTGGTCTTTATTTACAGCCACTTGTAACAAAGTGATACCAGTAGTTATAGTATGGTTATTTTAACCATTTTTCCAACACCATTGTTACCAGGAGACTCTTTGGCTGAACATCACTAAAAGTGAAGAAACTGTGGAGCCACATGGGTCTTGCTGTTGTGTTGAACTGAGGAACAGACTTTTTTCACAGTCCCATTATTACTATTAAGACTTCACAGTATGTTTGGCTTATGCTTCTACCCATTTTCCTGAGTCTCTCGTTTGCTTGAGACCTTCGTGGCACAGACAGGTGTTTTGCACAAGATGAAACACAAAGACCTGCCTAGCTCACAAGTGCTATCGGTGTACAAACCCTTTCCTTCCTCCTTGGACGGGACTCAGTCTCAACTAGCTGGTCCTACCTAAATTATATTTGATAAGAAAAATGTTCGTACATAAGCAGCGCTTTATAAATAAAGATATACATACATACAGGTATTGCTCCTTAGACCCTTGAAATCATCAGTTGTCTCTTTCTCCTCTCTCATCAAGTGACTTAGGCCAACTACTTATTTCCTTACATACACTCCTTAGGACAACCCCCTTCCTTCCTAACTGATACTAAGGGGTGTCTACTTCCATAACCTTCTACCAAAAGGTACACCCTGTTATAAGGTGAAATCATGTGGCTGAAATATGTAACAATGGTAGAGTAATACAATATACATTATCCAAATTTTATAAACCCCTAACACTTCCCACCTTTTCAACATAACAACACCTTTGCTGCTAACTGCATATACACTACTTAATGTAACCACACGCAGTCAACAGTTGTTTTAGAAAAAGGTAAAATACATGTAGGTAAGCAGATTTTCATTATGCGCAGTTTGGGTTGTGACCATACGCGGCGCTGTGATTTCCCAAAATCACAGAAGTTTCCTCTCAAGGCAACTTCCTTGATTCTGGGAAATTGCAGCACCATGTATGCCATCCCACCAGCGATTTACATTTTCACAGGTGGGATGGCATTTCAGGGAGATTAGTCGCCAGTGACAAGGGAGATTTGTCACGGGCAACTTATCTCCCCCGTGTGACACAGCCCTTAGAGGTTCCATATCTACTACCACCAATAGTCCACATTGGCCTGGCATAACTGTTATCAGTAACTTCCTGGGCACATTGCTAGCTGTGACATAGATGGGGAAGAGAAGACCTGCTAAAGACTTTGGTAGATTTAACTTGTTTAAAAAGCCCATTTATGACACTTTAAGCCCACTTTATGACGCCTGTGTTGGTACAGACCCATTAGGAAGAATAGAATACGTCTCATCCTACGCTCCCTTGAAGTGGAATGTGCACATTTGTTTGGAATGTTGTGTATCATTTAGTTCTTTTGTTGGCTTTGTCTGACTTGGCTGTTGCTGTTTTCCTGTTGTAGAGAAAGGCGGCTGTGTGTGTGAATCTCTTACTTAAATAAAGTCCTGCTGCTGGGCCAGGTGCACAAGATGAAATATTTGTAAAAGATTAAAGGAGTGAGGTTGAAATTGCACCAGAGGTGATATCTGATGTTTTCCATTGTACATATCACCAGTCTGACCATGAGAACATTAAACTTCAAATTTAAAAGCTGTGCAATGGACAAGTCCAGAAACTGATAAAACTAGAATCATTAGCCAAAACTGGGCCGCCTCCATTTGGCTTAAAATGGAATTTATATGGGACAAAGATTTGTGGCAATACACTTTGAGATTTTATTAGATCTCCACATATTATTTAGTCTGTTCAAGATATACAGATGGAGAAAACTCTTCTCCAGGAGTCAGAAAAAAATATATAAATATATGCCATATAAATAAGTCCGTTCTTTATCCACTGATGCTAGGGGTGAATGTTGGTTGTCATGCTTTGAGCTGAATTCTGGGCTGATTGCACAGTGTGTATCTTTATGGAATGCATGGCATTTGCATGGATAGTGGACATATTTTGTTTTTAAACAATATGTGGACAAGTAATTTGTCAGCTTTATGGTATTTCTGTAGTTTATTTGTGTGCAAGTGTATTAGTTCAACAAGACTCCACAACTTTAGGGTCTCTCTTTTTCTTTCTTTGTATTTACTCCCTCTGTTGGCCGTCACTTATTTATATACTCAGGGCCGGATTTAACTTCTGGGCGCCCCGAGGCCGCCCCCGCCCCCCATGAGTGCGCATGCGCAATCGCGCAGCGCCCTCTCCCCCCGAGTACGCATGCGCGATCATGCTTCACCAATGCACATGCGCAATCGCACATTTAAACTCCCATACGGAGCAGTGGGGAGAGGTCCCGACTGCTCCGTATGGGAGCCAAATTTAAAAATTCTGTTGCGGCGGGGCGGTGTGCCGCCCCTAAACTTGTGCCGCCCTAGGCCCGGGCCTTTGTGGCCTTTCCACAAATCCGGGCCTGTATATACTTGCAACTGCCCTGCCCCAATCTCTTTGGTGATATCATATAAGCATGAGTCTGGTATATAAGTAATGACAGCACACCATGTTGGGTTGGTTTTGTGTTTGGAGAGAGCAGATTTCCAAGGAATGACAGTGGATGCTATTAGTGTATTCAGTATTTCAGAGGGAAAAGACAACTAGGTGCAATCGCTATATAGCTTAGAAACCTTGTTTCTGGTAAAATAAATATAGGGAGACATTGTCTATTACAGTACATTTGCTTCATTTATACTCAGTACATAAACTGTAATGCTATTGACATAAAACAGTGGTCCAGCAGCATCCTGAGCTAGTATGAAATAAATTGCTTGTATCATAAGGGTTAAATTGCCCTTAATCATTTAAATGCCAGGGTATTCCATACTTGAGTATTTAGCAAGTCCAGTTATTATTCAGCAAGTCCAGTTGTGTTATACTTATCACTACAAGATCACATGTCTGTGTGGTTTTCCTCCAGGTATTTTTCTAGTTTCTTACCACACTCCAAAAAAGGCAGGTTAACAGGTTTCCAATCAAATCGATTTTTTGTGAATATTATAGGGATATTAGATTGCAAGTTCCCTGTGGCAGAGACCCGTGTGAACGATGAACAATCTGTAAATGTATGGTGCCATATAAAAAATATTAAATTAAAAAAAATCTATGATTAACTTATATTTGTTTCTATCATAAAGTCCTTTGGGTTTATGTACTAACAGCATGCAGATTTTCCCTACTGGAATAAACTATAGAACCCAGTAGATTTACTGTTCTCCTTTCTGTAGAATTGCTGTCAAATTGCTGAGTGGTTGCTAGGTTGCTATGCTGGGCTACCTGCTGATAGTATACGAGCCTCAGTGATATTCCACCTTCTTCTATGAGAGATTTACTTTGTTTTGTGATATCTCAGTTACGGATGCACTGATTCCAGGATTTGGATCAAGATTTGGCCAAGATTCGGCCAAGATTCGGCCAAGATTCGGTCTTTTTCAGCAGGATTGATTGATCCTAAAGGTGGCCATACACGCACCGATATTATCGTACGAAACCTCGTTTCGTACGATAATCGGTGCGTGTATGGCATGTCAGCGAGCCGACCGATATCGCAGGAAGCTGCTGAAATCGGTCGGCTCGCCGATCGGCCAAGTTAGAAAATTTTGATCGGGCGCCATAGAAGGCGCCTGACCAAAATTCTCCCTTCAGAGCTGAATCGGCAGAAGGAGGTAGAAATCCTATTGTTTCTACCTCCTTACCTGCCGATTCAGCCCTGAATGGTGTGTGGCGGATCTGACGATGTTTCGTGCGACCGACGGTCGTACGAAACATCGTGAGATCGCCACGTGTATGGCCAGCTTAAAACTGCAGTTTCGATGCATCCCTAATCTCAGTCCATTGCATGAAATAGTGGTGCCTTATCTGCTACTGAACTGGTGAATGATAAGGACATATTCACAACCCTATCTTGTGAGATTTAAGATAGAGCATCAGTTAGGGCTCTGGCACACGGGGAGACTAATCTCCCCGGATTGCCATCCCACCGGCAAAAATGTAAATTGCCCGTGGGATGGCATACGCGGCGGCACGATTTCTCTGAAATCGCGCAAGTTGCCTCGAGAGGAAACTTGCACGATTTCACTGAAATTGCGCCGCCGCATATGCCATCCCACTGGCGACTTACATTTTCGCCAGTGGGATGGCATTTCAGGGAGATTAGTCCCCCGAGACACAGGAAATTTGTTGCGGGCGACTAATCTCCCCGTGTGCCAGAGCCCTTACTAGTGATGGGTGATTATGTCCTGTTTCGCCGAAAAATTCACAAAACTGATGCCAACTTCCCAGCAGAAAATTAAAAAATACTGCATGACTTTTTGATGTGGCCACAATGTATGATAATTAGCAACAATAGATACATAGGCATCTGCCTAGTAACATAGGAATAAGGAAGTGTAGGGATTTATATATAGATGATAGCAAAAACTGAAAAAGAAAGTTAAAAATCTGCCTGTGTATATGTATATACTGTATATATTGCTTTTTTTTTACTTTTTGTCACATTTTAGTGTTGTCTGAGAATCATGCAAAGTCAACTTTTTTTGTAATCTATTGAGATATGTAAGCAAAAGGGTACTTTACCAGTCCCGAAAGGTTCTCACAAATGCATAAAAATAAATAGCCTGATGCGGCGACTGATAGAACCATGAATGTCAATTTAACCTAATTTTAATGGTTCATAACTTTGGACTGCAAAGCAGGTGATGTGCGGCGATTTGTATAGAAATGTTACAGGTAAGTTTACAAAATGTTTCTTTTGTCAAAACGGTATTTGGAAATTGCCATTAAAAGCATAAAACCTTCAAAATCACTAAAGTGCTTGTGAGGAAGGCAATAAATTGCTGTCAGACAAAGCAACAGCAAAACATTTACAATACACCTAAATGCAGCTCTGCTGATGGCATTTATCTGTGTTAGATAAGTACATGCTGTTCCCTGCACTGTCAGTTTCAACTGCTTTGAACTTGACGTCAACAGCATCTAATGCAGATTTTAGAAATATGTATTTATATGTTTATTACCATAAATAAATCTGAGCATTTTCAGCCCAATTAGATTGTATTTTTTTTATGCATGTTTCAAACAAAAATGTTTATGAAAGCGTGTTTCTTCTCTGTCTATAGCTGTCAGTCTGATTTTCAAATTTCTGATAAAAGGTTTTTTAAGGATTGCAATAATTAAAATATCACAGGATTGGCTAGGTTATATGATTATAATATTTTTATTGACACAGAGTATATATAATAAAATTGCTGGATTAAGTAATCATCCATCGTTGCTTTTGCACTTTCATTTTCTCTAATTTGCTGATTTATTCTGCTAAATACAAATGTATAACTATGCTGACGTGCATCTCTCATCATTCCCTGTTGGTTGCTAGGCCATGATAGTTTTTTTTTTTTACTTTGGGTTAGGGCTTATTACAGAAATGCTATGAGAGGAGAAAAGAAAGGCAAAGCTAAAGCCTCATTTTGAGCCAATAAAACCTTTTTTAGAAGCCACAAAAAAGGCAAGAGGCAAATCATTAGGTTGTAAAAATAAATAAAAGACATTAACTTCTGTGACTTAGGGGCAGATTTACTAATCCACGAATCCAAATCCTGAAAGGGAAAAAATCGTATTGTAAACGAAAATTTTGTGCCTTTTTCGTCGCCGTCGTGATTTTTCATATTTGTCGCAACTTTTTCGTCGCCGTCGCGACTTTATCGTATTTTGCGCAACTATTTCATCGCCGTCGTGAAAACCAATCCGATTTTTTCACGACGGCGACGAAAAAGTTGCGAAAAATATACGAAAAAGTCGCGACGGCGACGAAAAAGTCGCAGAACATACGAAAAAGTCGGGACAGCGACGAAAAAGTCGCACAAATACCGATCATTGCAAAAAAACGCATTCGGACGCCTTTGGACCGTTCGTGGATTAGTAAATCTCCCCCTTAATGTACTTATGGAGTTGCTGTTATGTTGTCAGTTGCTCTTGCCAGCTGGTAACAAATCATAATACATGTTTTACTCTAAAAAAATTAACTAAAGGGATCCTTCACCTTTAAATTAACAGTTGGTATTTGTAGAGTGTTATATAAGACAAACTGTAATTGATCTTTATATTATTTACCTTTTTGTTCAACAACTCTTCAGTTTGGAATTTTAGCAGCTATCTGGTTGCTAGGGTTCACATTACCCAAGCAACCAGGCAGTGGTTTGAATGAGAAACTAGAATATGAAGACAGGAGGCCCTGAATAGAAAACCAAGTAATAAAAGATAAAAATAATAATTACGTTTTAGCCTCAAAAAACAATTTTTTAGGCTTCCAGGGTCAGTGACCCCCACTTGAAAGCTGGAAAGAGAAAAGCAAATAATTGAAAAAAATCTAAAAAAAATAAAAAATGAAGAGCAATGGAAAAGTTGCTAAGAATTGTTCTTTCTATAATATACTAAAAGTTAACATTAAGGTGAGCCACCTTTTTGACTTAACCAACTACTACATGAGAAAGAAACAAAAGGCTTAATTTATTATTATAGGATCAACTACAATGGTGCAAAAACACCCACTTGTTTGTAAGTTTTTTTTATATCCAGCACCAATGTGCTTGTTGACTTTTTACTGTTAAAGAGGTGCTAGGAACAGAGTAATGGGTAACGTTGGGCACTGTAGTTTCCAAAAGCAGTTGAGCAAGTGTAATGTGTAGGTTTTGTGCCCCAGGCTCCATTTACTTTGCCTTCGGGAATCATGAGCTTCTGAGTGGCACCTAAATAACTGCCCATGTTCCAGCCATGACATGCTGGGATTCTGGGAAAATACTTTGCAAAAAAAAACCCACACCCACAAAACAGATTTGGACTTAAATAAATGATGTCCAGTATCTCCCATGTTTAGTAGTTAAACTGTCTGGATAGAGTCAGTACAATATTGTGTCTTCTTTAAAGGGATTCTGTAATTGTTTTTATGGTATACTTTTTATTTCTAAATTAGACTGTTTACATAACAAATAATTCACTCTAGCATCTAAAATGTTATTCTTGAACCAACAAATATATATTTTTTTGTAGTTGTAATATTGGTGTGTAGGCGCCATCTCAGTGCATTGTGCCTGAGTCTGAGCTTTCAGAAGGAGCCAGCACTACACATTAGAACTTCTTTCAGGTAACCTATTGTTTCTCCTACTCCCGTTACTGGAGGAGTCCCAAGCCGGACTTGGATTTCTTACTATTGAGTGCTATTCTGATATCTACTGGGAGCTGCTATCTTGCTCCCTTCCCATTGTTCTGCTAATTGGCTGCTGGGGGAAAGGGTGATATCACTCCAACTTGCAGCTCAGCAGTAAAGTGTGACTGAAGTTTATCAGAGCACAGGTCACTTGGCTGTGGCACCCTGGGAAATGTAGAATATAGCTAGTGCCATGGGAAATTCCAAAATTAAATATAAAAAAATCTGTTTGCACTTTCAAAAAATGGATTTGAATGCAGGATTCTGATAGAGAAGCTCTGTTAACTGATGCATTTTGAAAAACGCGTCCTTTTTCATGACAGAATTCCTTTCAGGTACCTTATAACATTTTTTCCCTGACAAAGGCAACAGCATAGGTTGGTGTGATGCCAGTGAAATACTCAATCACGGGCTCAGACAAGAATGATTTCACAAAGTCTCTGAGCAGATTCTGTGTTAAATGAATACCATCCATCCTTATATAAAAATACATTGCAATGTTAAAGCTACCGAGGGTGGTTATTTCAGTACCACTTTATTTTATAGTGAACAAATAGCTGCATAATAAAATGTAAATTAAGTAGGACATAGCCGGTCATCTATGGAATATATTTCACGCTTGCTAGCTTGCCAAGTTATTTGCTTAAAAAGGAACTGTAGCTATACTTTGATCATAAAGGGAAAATAAAGCAATACGGCTATTGTATGTTTGTACCTCCATTATCTAGTGCTTAAAATACCTTTATAATTTTACCCTTTCCAATTAGCAACAGTTATCACTAGGAAAATATATGCATTGAAAAACCGCATGCATGTTGCTGTATTTGAAAATTCATTCACTGGATTTCTAAGGGATTAATTATTGATGAAACCGGTACTAAAAACAATAGCTGCAAAGGCAAAATTCATACACTGAGCGATTGAGGGCATTATAGAAGTAAATAACATTTGATACTTTGATGCACTTTTGCCTATTTGCATCGGAGTTAAAATTGTCTTATAAAGCAACACACATATTATATAAAATATCTAAAATATGCCAAAGGCATTGTCAATGTAGTAATGGAAATGTCATCTCAGTAATAAAAATGTAATGTAAGCCCTATTATTTCAATGGAGTTTCAGTAACTTCAAATTATTGTAGGTAATAAGATATCAATAAGTTTTCCCTCTCATTTTGCTAATTACTATGTCTTTGTTCTCTCATTGTAATTAATGGTGTTTACCTAATTATGAGCTGTTGAATTGATTTTAATGTTATTTTGGTCAAAGAGGAATAAATAGGGTAAATTAAGAAATTCAGTTAAAGTCATAGTTCTGTTACATTGCTGTGTGGTAATCATCAATATAAAATGGAGGCCAGAGTGGTTATCGGGGCATCTAATGTGATTCATTGGCAACAAAGGAAAGGTTCTGCACTTGGGGTTCAATAACTTGGACATTTAATAGGGCTAAACTAGACAAATCCTTAATGAGAAGAACCTAGAAGTTGCTGATAGATAACTGGACTATAGCAAAACAATTCCAATCAGCAGCAGAAAGGACCACCAAGTGATAAACAAGTGTGTGTTTTGTAGTTAACTTTAGTGCATAGTAAATTTAGAAACAAGTCTAAAAAAGCAGTTATTTTGCTCCAAATTGTAATTTGTAAATTTGTAAATTTGTAAATTTAATTGGCATAATTCCTATTTAAAAATAACATTTGTGCCAATTAAATTTACATATAAAAACATTATTGCATTTCAAAATGCAAATGTTTCTTTATTTTCTTTCTGTCTTTTCTGCCCCATCTATCATATGTAGTGTGCTTTTGTCTACAGTTACATTATAAGAACATTATTGAAATGAAGAAAATAGACTGATCAATAGTATGAAAGATATTAATTCCTGAGATGGTGTCCAAGTTGCATTTGTTTGCACTTAAGGGTGAATATGACTATTTACA
This sequence comes from Xenopus tropicalis, assembly GCF_000004195.4. Lineage (NCBI taxonomy): Eukaryota > Metazoa > Chordata > Amphibia > Anura > Pipidae > Xenopus > Xenopus tropicalis. The sequence goes on from NC_030677.2 coordinate 43,087,365, forward strand.
TACGGGAACTATTTTATGATCTTTCTGATACATTATTCAGCATTACATTTACCCCCTCGGGCAGATATCCCCCCCCCCTTTCTCTGGATGAAGTTAGAAAAAACACCAATCCACTGACTCCAATGCATCTGGCGTAAAAAAAAATGCAAGAAAAATGACTATGGACTCCAATGCATTCTGCAAAATGTTGCCAAAATGTCACCATATTGCAAATTTTTCATCAGCTTTCAGAATTTCTCATCAATACGGGAGAGTTTTACTAATCACTAGTGATGGGCGAAATGTTTCGCCAGGCATGGATTCGCGGCGAATTTCTGTGTTTCGCGAAATGGATGAAAAAATTTGCTGCGGAAAAATTCGCCGCACGTCCAAAAATTGTCGCCGGCGTCAAAAAAGAATAGCCGCGGGCGTCAAAATAATAGCCGCGCGACGAAATAATAGCAGCGGGCGATGAAATAATAGCCGCGCAACAAAATAATAGCCACGCGCGACAAAATAATAGCTGCGCGACAAAATAATAGCCGCGGGCGACAAAACAATAGCCGCGCAACAAAATAATAGCCACGGGCGACGAAACAATAGCCGTGCGACAAAATAATAGCCGTGGGCGACGAAACAATAGCCGCGACACAAAATAATAGCCGCGGGTGTCAATTTTTTTTGTTGCACGACATTTTCGCAGTTTCGCGAATTTTTCGCCGTTTCGCGGATCTTTTGAAAGATTCGCAAATTTTTCGGCGAAGCGAAACGGAACAGATTCGCTCATCACTACTGATCACTTATATCTAGATTAAACAGTGCTAACTAACTATAAAATCTGTTACACACTTACCTATTTACTTGTATTATGAATGATCATTTATTATAATATATATTAGTAGCAGTATCATCATTATTGTTAACCCATATTTATTATAAATTAAGCACTTCTAATTTATACCCCTAGCTTAAGTATATTATTTGGTTTTAAATTCAAGAGAAAACAAAGTAAGCTCATTTGTCTCCTTGACCTCCTTTCCCCTATAAATGGGACCAATAAATTCAGTGCACATAAACTTTCCCTGGGGCACCTTAAAACGAATGAAGGTTGTAAACTTTTAAATGAGTTCTAAGAGAATTACCCAAATACAGTGTAATTTTGGTTAACATTTGCGCAGCCTCAGTATGAAAAAAACATAAATATGGTTGAAGGAAAAACCTTGTTGGCCTATGTGATCATGTTTAACTTAGCTAAATGTCATTGTATGTGTGTCTCCCTGTACAGATCAGGTCGATCTTTTTTTATTGCGCACAGTTTTTTACGAGACCGTGTCTATTTTGATGCGTCCGAGCCTAATTTGACTTGACCAGGCCTATTTTTTGAGACGAAACAAATTTTTTTGCAGCAAATTTTCGCAGAAGTTTCGTGAAACAATTCACTAGTGTCGAATTGGGAAAATTTGCTGCAAATCCATGGCTGTTGAAAAAATTCGCTAATCACTAATAGGAACCTTAGACTGTAAGTCCCCTACAGGGACCTTCATCAGGAATTAAACAGCGCAACCATATATATATGTATATGTATAAAATCAACTCAAAGGCATAAAAAGTTACTTTATGAGACTAAAATATGATTTTAATGAAATAAATGCACCTGTATTGTAGATTTTTTCTTATTGTTTAAAAAGGATGACATTTGCCAACGTTTATTTAGACAAAATTATCAGTTTCTTTATAAAAAAGCAAGAATAACAGATCATTTAGATTTTATGATTTTGAATAAAAAAAACAATTTCCACTGGCAGAATTACGGATAGGATTTGCAAGGTAATTACCTTATGTTTTCAAAGCCAATTCATTTAGAACATGAAACATCAGGAAGTCCCTTTGCAAACAGTCCCCTTTCCACCAAGAGACAGAGTGAAGTGCCGAATGTGTTCTCTTGGCACCGTGCAGAACATTACAGATTGTTTTCTGCTCAGCAGTAACCTGTTTACACTTAAATACCAGGTGATATTAGAAGCTGCCTTCTCTCAACTTTCCGAAATACAGCTGTTGTTCAGTTTATAGACACAGCATGTATCATTTGTACAACTGACTATTCAGGAGTGGCAAAGGTTATAAAATATATCTGAGCCCATGATATACTGTAGGTTACTGCTTAATAATCCAGAGTGAAAGAGAAAAATACTGTACATAAAATACAAAACACTTAATAGTGTTAACAAATACAATTCCAAACACTTGCCTCTTTTAGGGTTGCCAACCAGCCTTTATTTCACTGGCCTAGATGGTAAGAAGTTCTGGTATTACAAAGTTACCGGTAATATACTTGCTGGTAAATTTGTAATCCATAGTTCTTCACTCCTGACAAACCTCAAGTCTGCCCAAAACCCTTTCTGTGTTCCCCCCCAAACCCTGTCTGGACATAATTATGGACATTATGCATTAAGCTACTAAAAATGCCCTCCCCTTTTCCATTTATTGTAATATATTGAAGCTGTCTAAATATAAAATATGCTATTAGTTTTTGGGGCCCATTCATTAAAGCACAAATTTTCGCTACTAAAAAGCAAGATTGGAAAACATTCGGAGTAACCACGATCATTTCTGATGTGCGAAAATTGTGCGAAAATTCTTTTCTTGGTCAAACGAAAATATTGTCCGAAATATTATCCGTAAGTCACAAAATTTTCATATCCGAACGATTGTAAACGGTGCGAAAACGGGTGCGAGGACTCAATGGCACTCTACAGACCCAACCTGGCCAAAAAATAGTCACGGTACCAAAGCTTGAATGAATAACAAAATTTTCTTAATCGTTGTGAAAAGTCGGACTTTTTCATGGAACAACAAAGGTACCACTAAAAAGTTGTGAAATTTTAACGAAATTATCATGGATATTACAAATGTCCTATAAGTTAGAAAAAATACCAATTTTTCTCAATCGCGGTCAATCTTGCTTTAATGAATGGGCCCCTTAGTCTGAATAAAATCAATATTTTTTTTATTTTATTTTATAATCACTTAAAATCGGATACTTTTATTTACATATGCACATAGTTTACTATCACCCTGGCAAAAATAAACATCATTTTTGAAAATTCAGTCCTGGGCCGTAGTAAATAAGTCCTTTTGTCTCAAATGGGACCTTTACTAGACTTTGTATATATTTTAATATATAGCACGAGGTGTATGAGTGGTGTGGTACTTACTTGTGTGGAGAGTGGTGAGAGCGAGTGTCTGTTGTAATTCTAAATTATATATAATATGTAGTGAGGAGGGTGTTACTTTAGTTAATATTGCAATTATATTTTGTTTTTTTATTGTGTTTACCAAGAACTGCAATGATCTATTCTTTTGCAGAGTTTACTTATCCTATACACCTATGTACAGAATGTATATATGCTATCCCCTGATCCCCTGATTACGTTGGAAACTGCAGTCAATTCTGTATAATAAACACAGCAAAAAGATGATCTGATGACCTGTGTATGTGTAGTATATGGGTGCACTTAATGCACAAAGACAGGAGTTTATTACAAAACAAGACCCCATTTAGTTACTGCCAAGGCTTTGCGCTTGTACTGTGTTAGCAGGTCAAAAAGTCACAGGCTATCCTTCTTAATATGAAGCAGAAATGTGACATAAAGGTGATAGCTTTCTTGACTAGCTAAGATGGCAGCAAGCATTGAGAATAATACAGCTCCTTCTTCATCTCATTACAAATGTCCTGATACATGTATACGGTGATCAAATGACTAGCAAAAAGATATATGCACTAGTGTTCAAAAGTTTGGAATTACTAAGGAATTTGTTTTTCACAAGGTCATGCCACCCGCTGTGGTCAGTACTCTATTGGTGCAAATAAATCATCATTAGTAGAAGAAGCGACTATGTTTGATAAACTGGCTGGCACAATCACCAGATCTCAACTCTATCAAGCTCTTCTGGTAAGAGCCTCAGAGAAAATGCCCTACAAACCAGTGGCACCTATGGGAATAGCTGCCAAATGTGTGGGCTAAAATTACCCCTAATTATTTTTAAAAACTGACAGCTAGAATGGCAAAGGTCAGCAAAGATTATCATTCTAGGACGAATGTGAGACTGTGAGTTGCCTGGCTACTAGCGGCCCTGTTTGGCTAATGATCTGTTAAAATGATTGCCTTTAGCATTGTTAGTACAGACTGAGGGTCTAATTAACTGAGGTATTTTGACAACTAACTTGATGCTTTTCTGTATCATTTGTAATGTCACATGGGACCAGTGTTAAATTGTTTGCTGGCAGTAAAATGCTGACAAATATTTTTTTGATGCAAACCATGAATGAAGAAGGCATTTGTGCAGGTAATTGTAGTGTCTTAAGTGTCTTATCTTCCTTGATTCCTGTGGTTTTCAATAAAAAGATATATCTAGATATTTTCATGCCTACACAGGATGTCATTTCACGTGGGTAATATGATATTACCCTTAAGGGTGAACAACTAGTTGAATGGATTCAGTCACAACAATTGTGAACATGTCATGAAGACAAGACACTATTCATTTGGGTGTCAGGAGATGAGACAGGGCTCTACATACAGTGTTATTTACTGGTATTTATATAGTGCTGACACATTTCCGCAGCGCTTTAAAGATACTATTCATCATTCACATCAATTCCTGCCCCAGCAGATCTTAAAATCTAAGATACCTATCACATTTACACACAATAGAGCCAATTTTTATCAGGAGCCAGTTACCCTGTGTGTTTTGTACTGTAGGAGGAAACCCATGCAGACATATGGAACATATCTTGAGCCACTGTAATCAACCTCAGGACCCCAGCACTGCAAGGCAGCAATGCTACCCACTGAGCCAGCCACTGTGCTGCCAGTGTCTACAAACTGGTTTATTTCCAACGTCCCATATGTATTCATTTGTAATTAAAGTTTTACATTAACAAAAGACATGGTGAGGTAGAGGGAGTACTTTTGGTAAAGTGTTGGTAGTTTTACCTACCAGAACCTTATCTTATATAGCAAGACTCAGAGATAAGGTAGATAGCAGAAATGGCTGCTTTATTGCAAGTCAAAAAACAGAGACTTGGGAAGTGTTCAGCAACACAGAAAGAAATGTATCACAGAAGGCTTTAAATGTGGCTTTGCAAGTCTCTGCTTTTTATATGCTACTACTTCACATAACATTTCCAAATGACATGAGATGCACAAAATTACTAGTAAGTAGTGATGAGCGAATCTGTACCATTTTGCTTCTTACGAAAAATTTGTGAACTGGTAAAAATGTTGCGCGGCAAAAAAAATTGATTGTTGCGCTGCAAATTTATCCGCAGTGAATTTTGTCACCAGTTTCATAAAAAAATCTGCCAATGGCGAAACGCAGATATTCACTGTGAATCCATGCCTGCCGAATTAATTCGCCAATTACTAATAGTAAGAATCTTATAGGTTAAAGTAGCCCACCCAAAGGGGCACATTTACTAACCCACGAATCCGAATTGGAAAAATTCCGATTGGAAAATGAACATTTTGCGACTTTTTCGTATTTTTGCGATTTTTTCGTCGCCGTTACGACTTTTCGTAAATTGTCGCGACTTTTTCGTAACCATTACGATTTGCGTGAAAAGTCGCAACTTTTTCGTAGCCTTTACGATTCGCTCGTATCTTGTCGCGACTTTTTCGTATTGAGCGCTTGTAATCGGCGGGCAAACTTTCAGACTTAGCATGATTTTGGAAGCCTCCCATAGGACTCAATGGCACCCTGCAGCTCCAACCTGGCCCAAGGAAAGTCTCCCATAGGGCTCAATGGCACTCTGCAGCTCCAACCCGGCCCAAGGAAAGTCTCCCATAGGACTCAATGGCACTCTGCAGCTCCAACCTGGCCCAAGGAAAGTCTCCCATAGGACTCAATGGCACTCTGCAGCTCCAACCCGGCCCAAGGAAAGTCTCCCATAGGACTCAATGGCACTCTGCAGCTCCAACCCGGCCCAAGGAAAGTCTCCCATAGGACTCAATGGCACTTTGCAGCTCCAACCTGGCCCAAGGAAAGTCTCCCATAGGGCTCAATGGCACTCTGCAGCTCCAACCCGGCCCAAGGAAAGTCTCCCATAGGGCTCAATGGCACTCTGCAGCTCCAACCCGGCCCAAGGAAAGTCTCCCATAGGGCTCAATGGCACTCTGCAGCTCCAACCCGGCCCAAGGAAAGTCTCCCATAGGGCTCAATGGCACTCTGCAGCTCCAACCCGGCCCAAGGAAAGTCTCCCATAGGACTCAATGGCACTCTGCAGCTCCAACCCGGCCCAAGGAAAGTCTCCCATAGGGCTCAATGGCACTCTGCAGCTCCAACCCGGCCCAAGGAAAGTCTCCCATAGGGCTCAATGGCACTCTGCAGCTCCAACCCGGCCCAAGGAAAGTCTCCCATAGGACTCAATGGCACTCTGCAGCTCCAACCTGGCCCAAGGTAAGTCTCCCATAGGGCTCAATGGCAATCTGCAGCTCCAACCTGGCCCAAGGAAAGTCTCCCATAGGGCTCAATGGCACTCTGCAGCTCCAACCTGGCCCAAGGAAAGTATCCCATAGGGCTCAATGGCACTCTGCAGCTCCAACCCTGGCCCAAGGAAAGTCTCCCATAGGGCTCAATGGCACTCTGCAGCTCCAACCCGGCCCAAGGAAAGTCTCCCATAGGGCTCAATGGCACTCTGCAGCTCCAACCTGGCCCAAGGAAAGTCTCCCATAGGGCTCAATGGCACTCTGCAGCTCCAACCTGGCCCAAGGAAAGTCTCCCATAGGACTCAATGGCACTCTGCAGCTCCAACCTGGCCCAAGGAAAGTCTCCCATAGGGCTCAATGGCACTCTGCAGCTCCAACCTGGCCCAAGGAAAGTCTCCCATAGGGCTCAATGGCACTCTGCAGCTCCAACCCGGCCCAAGGAAAGTCTCCCATAGGACTCAATGGCACTCTGCAGCTCCAACCTGGCCCAAGGAAAGTCTCCCATAGGGCTCAATGGCACTCTGCAGCTCCAACCTGGCCCAAGAAAAGTCTCCATACTGAAGCTTGAATGAATCCGAAACTTTCGTACTCAGCGCGAAAGCTGCGAAAAAGTCGTGACTTTTCGCGCAAGTCGTAGCGCTACGAAAAAGTCACAACATTTTGCGAGCAATTCGTAATGGCTACGAAAAAGTCACAACAATTTCCGAAAAAATCGCAAAAAAAACGATCATTACGAAAAAAACGCATTCGGACGCTTTTTGGACATTCGTGGATTAGTAAATGTGCCCCAAAGAATCCATTTGGTTTAAGTAGTCCACACAAAGATGTTCCGTGTAAACAGCATTTACATCAAGGCCTACTGGCTGCTAAACTGCAGGTCTTAGTCATCTTTTGTACTGTACGCCTTTTGCTATAACACAGAATAGTTTGTGTATTTGTATTGTAATATTACATTTTTGTATTATTTAATATACCGGTTCACCTGCTTTGAGTTGTCTCTCAGGTGTCTCCTGTGGGGGTCTTAGGCCAGTCCAGACTGGCAATCTGTGGATTCTGGCAAATGCCAGAGGAGCTGCTGTAAGATGCCATAGACAGTCACTATTTATTGGGCTGGTGTAGACTGTTTAAGCCATTGTATATTTATAATACTAAGGCCTATTTTTAACCTCAGTCTGGACCTGGCCCCAGATCTTACCAGTAATCAGTGAATGTCCCCCCAATAATTGACAGGACAGACAATGGAATAAAATACAATTGGCTTGATGTTGTTTTCAATAACCGCTGAATAGCTTACAGCAACACGTTTCTACAGCATGTTGCTTTGGAATATCTGAATAACAACAATGACACAAGAGAAATGTTTAGCATTAACATGAATTTCAATAGCAGCACATTTAGTGCATTGGACTTTGCTCGTGATATCAATTCAAAGTCAGGTTGTGCTGGAAGCAGGTTTAACAAAAAAAGTCTGGGGTTTCTCTTCTGACACATTATTATTAAATATTCAAAAATGCACATTGCCAAAATATAAAGATAGCCTATTGGCCTCCTTCCGACATTTCAAAGTGGTTGCAGAATTACCAGGACTATTTTTAATAACAAAGCCTAGAGATAAGGGTTTCTCCCCTTAAACTAAGTTTTACATTATCTCTTCCCAAAGTGTTTTTTCTCAGTATTCCTAACATCCTTTAAATACCAAAATCACTGTAACATTCTCTTTGTTTCCATAAACAATGTAAAGCCAGTTTGAATATAAAAGCTTTAAGAAGATATATTAAACAATAAAAAATACCTAATCTCTATCCTTTATAGCAATTTTGACATCCCTTTTATGTACTAAAACTTTCTTTATGAAAAAATGACAATGAAGGAAAGAGACATATATTTTAAAATGTATTAATAGTTAGGCTGTCACCATTTATTGCATACAGAATACAATACAAACGAGTTTAGGAAACTTGGACTTTAAAGAAATCAAATATTTGTTTGATTTTAGCTTCTGTAGCTATGCTTAGTAGTGAAGGTTTGTGGATGACTTTCAACAAGTGAGGTAAGGATTCTGCTGAAAATCCAATGGGTTCCATCTTACTGATCTCCATGGGGTGGGATGTATCTATAAGAAGGTTTATTTTATTTATTATTTTATTTATTATTATTCTTAGCGCCCCCCCCCCATTTTCTAAATGCTACTCCTCCTGCAGTTTTAGGGGAACAAGTTTAGAAAAGCGGGCAGGGCCAACAACAGCCAATCAGATTTCACCTATAGACTTCATACGTTTAAATTTAAACTGCTGCCATTCTTTAAATATCAATACTAAGGTCCCCAAACTAGCAGAGCTAGTCACCTGGTAACTGCGGTTCAGTGGTAGAAAAATTGGGTGGAACCACCAACATCCAATCAGATTTGAACTATTGATTTTCAATGAGAAAATTCAACCTGATGCCATTCTCACAGTATTAACACCAGGGTCACTAGGGGACTGCATTTTTAGGTTTTAAAAAGTGGGTGGAGCCACCAACAGCCAATCAGACTTCACCTATTGAATTTTTTTGGTTTAAATTTAAATGCTGCCTTTCTCACACTATTTATGTCAGGGTTCCCAAACTTTGCAGGGTTCCCAAACTGACTACATATTCAGGGTTACACAAGTGGGAGGAGCCACCAACAGCCAACCCATTTCCACCCATTAAATTTCATTGGTTAATATTTAAAGTGATGCCGTTATTTCAGTATTAATTCTAGGGTTGTTAAACTTTCCAGAGTTAGTCACTGGGTATTTGCCATTCAAAGTTAGAAAAATGTGGGTGGAGCCACCAACAGCCAATCACATTTCACCTATTTACTTTCAATGGTGAAGTGTAAAGTCCCCAAACTTTGCAAAGTTGGTCACTGGGGGACTGCAGTTCAAAAATAGGAAAAGTAGGTTGGGCCACTAACAGCCAATCAAATTTCATCCATTGAATTTTATTGGTTTAAATTTAAAATGCTGTCATTCTCACACTATTTATGCCAGGCTGCCCACTGTTTGTCACTGAGTGACTTCGACTCAAGGTTAGAAAAAGTGGGCACACCCACCAACCACCAATCACAATTTACCTATTGACTTTAATGGTTTAAATTTAAACTGCTGCTGTTCTTTAACTATTAATGCTAGGGTCCCTACACTTTGCAGAGTTAGTCACTGGGTAACTGCAGTTCCAGGTTAGAAAAAGTGGGCGGAGCCACCAACCGCCAATCAGATGTCACTCGTTGACTTTGAGTGGGGAAATTTAAGTTGCTGCCATTCAGACACTATTAAAACCAGGGTCCCCAAACTTTGCACAGTGGTTTTTACTATATAACTGTGGTCCAAGGTTAGAAAAAGTGGGTGGAGCCAACAACAGATTAGATTTCATGTTTTTCAACACAGCATGAAGTTTGTTCTCAAACTGCCCTTTCTAGTTAAATGTATGCTAATGATGTCACCCCGAGATCTGACACTGAGTGCATTACCAAATCTCTATCCACCATCCTCAGGTAAACATTGTCTCACTGGCTTATACTGTACAGTATATGAACTGATTGGCAGAGACCTCATTTCTGTTCTTCAAGGCTGGGTAGAAATGTAACAAATGGTGGTACCAAAAGCAAAATGACAATTACCTTGACTTTGACCTCTATAAAGTCCCATGCTGTCCTTTCCAAGGTTGAACCAAGTCTGTGTGGGACGTTGGGGTGTCACCTCAGATCTCATGTACAATCGACCATTCCAACCAGTATCTGACAAACATGATATAGCTACTCCATATAAAGGAGTTGATTCACTAAAGTGCGATAAAACGAGTGCTATTTATACTGTAGCATGCATTAAAATGTTATCGCTTCTTATTTTTTGCGACTTAACACTCGATTCATTAAAAGGACACACGCCATAATTAAGACCAAGTAGGTGTTAATATTTTCACAGAATAATGCAATATTTAGCGCGTTAAATGCTTCATATGTGTTTATATAAACTCTAATTCTGGAAGGTAGGTTTCTATTCTCTTTATTCACTACAAGAAAACAAATACAGGGACATCATTTGGCAGTGATATCCCATTTTATAAAACAATAATGGTATTTCATTGGTTTTCATTTAAGAAAAGTCTTAGAGGCTCATTAATCAACCCTCTAAGATATATACAGTGTTAGATTGCAATAGCAATTGCCCTTTGCACGCAACCTTAAACGTTGTACGTGAGTTATTTTGTCTACATATATGAGAGCCAAAACATAATGTAAGGAGGTTAAAGGGATGGTTTACCTTTTAGTTAACTTTTAGTATGTTATGGAATGGCTCAGTCTTCATCATGACTCTTTCAAACTTTAAAATGGGGGTCACTGACCCCAACAGCCAAAAAAACTATTGCTCTTTGAGGTTACAATTTTATTGTTACTTTTTATTACTTATTTTTCTGTCTAGGTTATCCCCTATTTATATATCAGTCTATTATTTAAACCACTCCCTGGTTGCTTAAGGCAATTTGAACCCTAGCAACCAGATAACTGCTGAACTGGAGAGTTGCTGAACAAAAAAATCAATTAATTAAAAAACACAAATAATAACTAATAAAGTCCAGTTGCAATTGTTGTTCCTGTCTTATAAGAATTCTTTGGTTGGATGATCTTTGGTGTCATGCTCTTATTCCTAATCAAACCTAGATTTTATAATAGAAAAATGAATGTGCAGAACCATGTCCACAATTACTGAATGGCGCCTGTATGAAACTGGCTATTGGGGAAGTGAGGGATGAACCCTTCTTTCATCAACATTTCAGAGGTAAGTGTTACAGGTTCCCTTGTTTTTTATACTTGGACCCCAGATGTTAAAGGCCTACAACCTACCTTGATTATATAGTGAGGGATGCTGGGCCCTGTTTTTTTAAGCAACGTCCGTCGACCCAAGGTGAAAAAAAAACAGTGTTGTATATATGTATATATATATATATATATATGTGTGTATATGAATCTGGGATATATTCAATCACACTTAGTTATTTGATAAATGTAACATTATTTTTCTAACGTTCCTTTCACCTTTCAACTAAAGTTTCTTTCTGCTCTGAAAAGAAAAAAAAAGAAAACTCCCAGTTATGTAAATTAATTATATGCTTGGCTATTGCTAAGGACATAGCATTACATTGTGCACAGTTTAAATGCTCTCTAATGCATTATTTTAAAGGGCAAGTATTCTTTCCCACAAGCTAAATGTCACATTTACACAGAGCTACATAAATTACCTTATCTCCACAGAAGATAGAAACATCTCTCATGCTGTGCCCAGCAGCCCAATAAAGGTACATTTGCACTTTGGAATAAAGGCATTTTTGTAAAATGATCATTTGGAAACTTATTTTAAAATGATCTTTACATTTAATATTTCTCTGTAGTCCAATGTTATCGTTTTTGAGCTGGAATATTTTGTCTTTAAAAAAAGCTATTATCACATGTAGATCATGTGTGCACATGGTACAATGCTATGCATAAAGGGGCATATTTATTATAGTGTGTAAGTCAACATCAACAGTGATGTTGCCCATAGCAACCAATTAGATTTTTGCTTTTGTTTTCTAACTTGTAGGTGACAGTTTTATTCTAATTGCTGATTGGTTGCTATTGGCAACATCACCATTGATGTTGGCTTAAGGTGGCCATGCATGTGAAGATCTGCTCGTTTGGCAAAAATGTAGACTAATTCCATCCCCAGGGCCAAACGATTGAATTATAATGGCGGCAATGGGGAAGTCAGTTCGGGGGCCGCATCAATGAGCCAATGTGGTCCCAGATCCAACTAAATCTTTTAATCTGCCAATCGATATCTGGCCAATTTCAGGCCAAATATTGGTTGGGCATGCCCCTAGTTCCTGCCCCTACATGGGCCGATAAGCTGCCGAATTGGTCCAAGGGACCGATATCAGCAGCTACAACAGGCCTGTGTATGGGGACCTTTACACACTATAATAAATATTCCCCAAAGTATTTGTACCTATGTTTCCTTGCATTCAGTTCAAAATGTGCTTATCACAGCTATTAATGTAAGGCATAAGACACAAGGGGTCATTTACAATGCAGACCACAGTGTGGAAAGTGCAAAACAAAAAAGGCAGCAATAGGCCATTTTTTTGCACTTTGCACACTGCATTTCTCAATTGTGTAAATAGCCTTAGGCCTGTGATTCGGAGAGCAGAGACCTGCCGCTCGCCCCTAAAATAATTGAAAGTTATTAGAATCTGTTTCTACATATGCTCAACATTGTGTAAACAGTCAATACTCTTCTTATCAAACATATCTTCCAGGCTTGTAGTTCAGTTGAGCTGAAAGAATAGAGAACACACATCAAACAATGAAAATAATACCAGTGATCACCGGAAATGACACCAGGCAGATTTTCAACACCAGGCAGTTGTGGTAGGCATCAAGAGAATTGCCCGTTTGCATTCACAATCCATTCCCACTGCATTGTGGGGAAAAAACATGGCTATTGCCCCAAAATATGATTGTTAGGGTTGCAGAATTTTGTGGAAAAAATACCAGCCTTGCTGTCTGTGTATACTACTAGCATCAGGTCTCATTTTTCCTGACTAATCTAGTCTTATACTAGCCAGGAACAACCTTAGTCCGTGCTTTCTGGAACCATAGTTACCACAGCTTTACAAAGCACTGGTTTAACTTTTTAACAAGTACTGGATCTATTATACAGAATGCTTAAGAACCTTTTTTCCTTTTTCTTTTTTTTTGTAGAGATCTGTCTGTAATTTGGATCATTATTCTGTAAGTCTGCACAATGAGATTTATTCACCTTTTATTATCACAACATGTTTGGGAACTTGTCCCTTTTTTAAGTTGCGTAACATGTTGTGATATGCACCAATTAAAGCTGAACTGCAGACTGAAGTTCTGTGTTGTGTCTAAATCTCATTGTGCAATTGCTATCACACTGTGGATGGTGTGTGTTGAAAGAGCGGAAAAAAAGGAAATATCTTGGAATTCATTTATAGAAATGTGGAAAGTATAACATTTTATAGTGGCCTCTAAACTTCCCATACCAAAAACAGCAGATCTGGCCCCACAACTGCTAAACTGCACCCAGAGAATAATTACTTCTTCATAAGCAAAAGATTTCCTGATGGTTAATATGGCAGCGGGGGGAGACTGGGGATAAGTGAATGTAGCACTGTGCCTTCTGTATCATGAATCAGATTTAGTGCAAATGATTCTGAAAATAAATCACATACTCACATAGAATATCACTTGTATTGTTAGAATGTACAACAAGATGTAACTAAATCAACAAAGGGAAACAATAACATTTCTGTAAGCAGAACAGGGGGAAAATCTGTAGTACTAGTTAAAGAAATGTATACAATAAGATGAAAATATTACTACTGACATTCAATATATCTGCTTTCTCTTTAATTGCTGGTATATTTAATAAAATATGGAACAACGGGCTGTTTCATTTCCTAATCAAAATAAATGCCATAAATCTCTGCAGGAAATAACCCAATGGAGTCAGTTGAACCACAAAGAAAGATACTTGACTTTTAATGAACAGTAATGATATTGAAAGAGTAAATTAAATGTAGTAATTATGCTTAGAAACTTTAATTCAGCTAGGGATTGCAGTGACACTAAAATGACATTCCTTTAATAAAAGCTGAACCACACTGGCATGAAAATGAGGTGGCCTCAATCTGATGATTTCTCAAGCTTCTGTGAACATAATTTCACTTCAGATAAAGGGAACAATAAAGAGACATTTGCTCTTGCTTTAATCAGCGGTAGCAAACACTTTAGCTCTCTTCTTACCTATTAAGTTAGTGAGATACTGACTGTTGGGTTATATGGCTGATTGGCTCCCATGCTGAGTGCTTGAATACTTATACAGTTTGATCGCATACAAGGATGGCCTAATTACACAGATTTGGCCTTGCAGCAGTGTGGCCCCATGCCGTTTCGGGTCAGCTTATGACCTCAGACATATTATATTGAAATATCTCTTGTCCCATTTTTCTTTATGCTAATCAATACTGGTACCAGCTAAATTGGTTGGTTGAGGGGACAATGCTTGTGCCGCACTGGCTGCACTGTATACAAAATTGTTACATATGTCATATGTTGGCAGCTTTTGTCATATTTTGTTCATAATTGTCCGCTGCCATTACGCACATTTGACCCTTCCTCACTCAAGAGACTACCCAAATTCTCATCCATGCCCTTATCTCTCTTGTTTAGACTACTGTAACACACTGCTGTATGGACTCCCCATGTCTAAACTGACCCCATTGCAATCCATCACTGCCATTAGAACCATACACATCTCCTCCTGTTCCACAAATGCTGCCCCTCTCTGCCAGATCTTGCACTGGCTACCTGTCATATATTGGGTTCAATTCAAGATTCTTGAACTCATCTACAAAGTGCTCATAAGTGCTCATAAGTGCTGTACCACTATAATATGTAAGTACACCCCCAGACGTAACATTTGGTCTGCACAAAATCTCCTTCGCTCCTCCTCACCTCATCCAGGCCTTTTATGTGCTCTACATACTCTCTGGAACACTCTGTCCCATTTCATTAAACGCTCTCAGAGTCTCTAGGCTTTCAAACATTTACTTGAAACCCACCTCTTCATTCAAGTTTATAACTTAAACTCTCTTGACTACCTACCAAGCCCCCCAGTCTGTTCTCCCTCATTCACTAACTACTGGTATTCGTCTTTTACTCTGCACTTACCATCACTTTACTAACCAAGAGGAACTCACCCTGGTTATTCTCCCTGTATGTATGACTTTCTTTCCATCTTAGAATGTAAGCTCTTGCAAGCAGGGCCCACCCCTACTATCCCCTAACTATATCCAGTTGTAACTGTGAGTTTACCATGACATGGTATGGTGGTGGCTAATGATGAGCCAATTTTTCCACCAGACATAAATTTACTGTAAAATTCAGCATTGCACCATTGGTGAATGTTTTTGCTAAACCAAGGCAACATTTTGCCTCTTAAAGGCGTGTGCAAAAAAAAGAGGCCATTGACTTTGAAAACTGACATGAAAAATGCCCATTGATAAATGTATTTTGTGTGAAAATGAAAAAGCAGCAAGAAAACACGCATTGACTTCAATGTAATTTTTGTGTGGAAGAAAACACAATGAAAAAATGCCCAGTGACTTCGATATATTTTGCTTGAAAAAAGATGCCTATTGAATTCAATGCATTTCATGATTTTTTTCATTCACTATTCTATACTATACTTTCATCTTCTAATGGTCGCTTGATCATTTTATGATCATAAACGTGTAACAAAAATCCTTGTTTTTGAAATTATGTGTGTACGCACAAAATAGATTACCTGAACCATATGTTATTACAGAAGTAATGTGCATTGATCCTTTAGGGCAGGGACCAATGTGAATGATGTATGATATCTGTAAAGTGCTGCGGAACATGTCAGCTCACTAGAAATAATCAGTAGTGTGATGAGCGAATCTATCCTGTTTCACTTTGCTGAAAAAAAATTGAAATCATGAGTAAACAAGTTGAAGTTAATGGACTTCGTGGTGACTCTCTTGCCAATGGCAAAATTCTGAGTTTACAAAAGATGCACACTGGAAACCCAAATTGATGCCTGGGTGCTGTGGATATATATATATATATATATATATATATATATATATATATATATATATATATAATACACCAATAGGTCCGCACTCCCTTTAATTAATCCTTTAGGCAAAATGAGCAGGTGCTACATAGGGTTGTACCTTGTATATTTCTCCAAAAATTATGTGCACTCCAGCGTAGATCAATTAGCTTTATTAATAACTTACATCATAGCTCAAACATCAACGTTTCGGGCCGGGTTGTCCATGGGCATACATCTAAATGAAGCTGTGTCATGTTTAGCCTCCAACCAATGTTTTCCTACTCGCTGTTGGGCAATATCCTGTTTCTTAGCCTTATTTTTCTCATCTCTGTTGGGATCCAATGCCACCCTAATGCTTGCCGTGCGCATCCCCATTTTCTCCTTTAGCTGCCTGACTGTCTTACCCCAGTATATAAGTCCACACGGGCACTTTATAATGTACACTAACAAAGTTTACTGCAATCCATCCTATGTTAAATATCGTATTCTGACCAGGGATCGCTTTGATGTAGTTGGCCAGCTTGAAGTATATTGCAGTATATGGACCAACAAACCCTGTTTTGTTTGGAGGGCAAGAAGCTTAATGCACAGAATGTCTTAATGTCCATATATATATATATATATTGGTAGAGGGTGCAGAGTGCAGAGGACTGAAACAGGTCCTAATGTAGACACAAGTGATATATGAAATTAAGACACTTTGTTGTTTTTATACGAGAGTGCTTGTCCCTAACAAACATACAATGAGAATAAAAAGAAAAAATGAAATGCACACAAAACAATTTGCTGGTGTAAAAAATACCTCCAACCTGTTTATTGCAGAGTGCACATACAGACCAAGGGGCACATTTACTTATCCACGAATCCGAATCCCGAATGGGAAAAAATCGGATTGGAAACGAAAATTTTGCGCCTTTTCCATCGCTGTCACGACTTTATCGTATTTTGCGTGACTTTTTCGTTGCCGTCGCGATTTTTCCGTATTGAGCAATTGTAAACTGTGGAAAAACCAATCCGATTTTTTCGCAATTTGCAAAAAAGTCATGACAGCGCCGAAAAAGTCGCAACAATTTGCGAAAAAGTCACAACGGCGATGAAAAAATCGCAAAAATACCAATCATTACGGAAAAACGCATTTGGATGCTTTTCGGACGTTCGTGGATTAGTAAATGTGCCCCCAAACGTTTCAAGGGCTTCACGCCCTCTTCATTAGTGTAAAAAGTACACACAATTCAATAACGATGCCTAAGAAACATACATACACACACCGCTATATATAGAGATATCCTACTACTCTTATAACCTTAAGGGCAATAGAGTTACCCACTAATATGCCGCATTGGGTTTAGAGAACATTTAGTATTTTATTATTGATAGTCAAAACCCCTCTTGAGTGTTCTTTGTGCAACTCGTTACGCTGCCATTGGTTTTCAGTGGCCTTTATTTACTAGCATACATTTAATTGGGATGTTTATATTGTAGACAGCCGTTCTCACTTAAATTGAAATCTTATTTATTACAATGCAGTCTCATTTCTTGTATGCTGCACATTTGTAAGTTACACACTCTTATAATAAGCTTCTGCCTGCTGTATATTCTCATAAATCCTTTCCTTGGCAGTTTTGTTATATTGGAGATGAGTTTTATTCTTCTAAGAATTGGCATTAAGTTTCATTTTGCTAAATGGTCAGCCCTTTTAACTGAAGAAGAAACACATAATGCACTTTTTTCATTGGTTTTTCTTTTGTTTCTGTACACAAATTAGTATTTAAATCATTATTTGCTTTTTGACAACCTAATGCAAACCAGTCTTACGTGATTGGAGGTAAGACTTACAAGGGACTATGTAATAAAAGGCACTAAATTTGCCCAGCAGCAGTAACCCATAACAACCAATCAGCAGGTAGCACTTACTGGTGACCTATTTAAAAGCAAGTGCATTATTGGTTGCTATGGGTTACTACTAATAGGCAAACAGTGCCATTTAATACATATGGGGAATGGTATGGTGATCCAAATTATGTAAAGATCCATTCTCCTGAACACCCCAGGTCCCAAACATTCTGGATAACAGGTCCTATACCTGTAAGAAGTTCTACATTATCATTTTACTTGAATAAAAATTCATGGTTCTGATGAATGTTCCTTCTTATTTCTTTTGGGTTGTGTGTATGTGAAATGCATAGTTAACCTTAAAATGGTAAGCAGTCTTAAAGGGAACATTTTGTCAGCAATAATTTCTCATGATCCCGCTTCCTTTTAGAAATGTGGGATGGATATGAAATGTAACTACATGGAATCATTTTCTCATGTGCTATTTTGAATTTGGCTTGGTCTCGCTCTGCATGGCAAGTAATTATAAATATTTCATGCTTCAAGAATAATAGCATTTATATTTCAAATGAAAAGGGGAATTTAGTCAGTTTTTAATTAGACAAATAATGAAGGAAAAAACTAGCAGATCTAAAGTACCTGACACTTCGCTGTAAAACAGATTTCGTGTAGATAAAGTTCCATTGTAGATGAAACCTGAGAAATATAACAAATTTTACCTTCTGGGTAATTCTATGCTGGAAATTCACCGTTTTTGTTTTTTTTTAATTTACTAGAATAACAGAAAATAATACCATCATTTTAGACCTATTTTAGTCTAATGAATTGAATGGAACAAATTAAACATTATATAAACATTTCTTTTACAAGTTTTACAATATAAGTATTTTATGTACATTTTACAATTACAGTTTTTTATGCCAATTTTATGCTAGGCCACACACTTATATTTACAGAACTTCATAAATATGCAATTTTATACTTCATTACCTGGTGTAAATGTGGCAATTTAAATTGTCTGTTGGCATTGGCTGTTTTTTCTAGTTCTTTTAGAAATAGGTTTCATAGTATTTTTTGTTGAACTTCCCCTTTTGCTTAATAAGGCAAAAAAATGGACTTTATAATTAAAAAAAGTATGGCCATTAATGTATAGGTAAAGGCAAAGGTTTAACAATTTTAGGTGCAGTGATGCTTACTTACTGGAGTTCAACAAGTATGATACTGCACCATTTACAAGAAAAATCTTGAAGACTAACACCCATTTTTAAAGGCATATGACCACAATTAAAGTGACTAAAGTGAGCTACAACCACTTTGAAGTCTGAACTACTTTCCAAATACAAGTAAGGAACCTGTTATGCAGAATGCTCTGGACCGGGGGGGGCGGAGTTGCAGATAAGGGTCTTTCAGTCATTTGGATCGCCACCAAAAAAATAATTTAAACAAAGAAACCCAATAAGATTGTTCTGCAACCAATAAGGATTCATTATATCTTAGTTGGGATCAAATTCAAGGTACTGTTTTATTATTACAGAGAAAAGGGGAATTATTTTTAAAATGTGAATTATTTGATTAAAATAGAGTCTATAGAAACTGGCCTTCCTGTAATTCAAAGTCTTCTGGATAACAGGTTTCCAGATAATGGATTCCATACCTGTACCAGCAAGATGAGCAGAGTAGCATATAATAAAAGATATGTAATCACTCTATAATTAATGGGGGTCACCAATACTTGGGGAAAACACTAAGGGGGGTTTAGTAACTTTTAAATTCAATTTCTTTTTTACAATTTATGTTTTTTGTGCTAAAACTTTTGAGCTAAAAATTTTGAATCATGGTTCAAAAACTTGAATGTCTTATATTTATTTAATGAAAACTTGAACGTAAAACCTTCTCCTCTAAAATCTTGTGAGTTTATGCAGAAGTCAATGGGAGTTGCCCTAGGCAAAGCCAAGCCATATTTTCAATTTGAATTTTTAAAGTTGACAAGTTCATAAACTCATAAAATTTGAGATATTCTAGTTATTGAATAAAAAAATATTGAATAAAAAAATTCAAAGAGCTTTCCATATGAATAAATAAGAAAGCATTTAAGTTTTCTTTTTAACACATGAGTTTATTTAAATTAGAAAAAAACTCTTGAATTCCCAAACTAGAAAATTGATAAATAAGCCCATATATGTTTGGGCCAAGTATGTCCAGCTTAAGTCCAAAATGATTTGATCACAATTGCCTACTTCGTGCTAAAAGTCTCTTTTACCTTTAAATATTAGGCAGCAATGTATAATTTATACTGCTCTGTGCATATACACAAGGTACAAACATTTCAGAATTAGCTGTGCTTACTTATTACTTTTATTATGAAAACAGACATTAGAGTTCCAGAACTATAATTATAACAATTAGCTAGTTAATTAGTTTTGCTTACTCCTTAGGACTTTAAATTAATACATAAAATATTGTAAGTCTAGTAAAGTATTAACATTTAACACAGTATTTATCCCCAGTGCAATCATTAAGTAAAAAAACATGAATCACTGTTTGAGAAACACTCTTGGAATATATGGAGTGTTTTTCTAAACTTGTAGCTCCTCATTTCATATGTTTAGCTCGAGAATTCTGTGCGTGCCTCGTAATGTATATTCACTGACAAATACATCAAGGTGTAGTTATATTGTCTTTATGGAATTCACACCTGTCCCAAAAGAAAACCACAATACTTAAAACATTAAAGAAGAAAACAGAAGAGATCAGCACTATACAGACACAAATGCATCTACCGTATATACTCGAGTATAAGCCGATCCGGATATAAGCCGAGGTACCTAATTTTACCTAAGAAAACTGGAAAAACTTATTAACTCGAGTATAAGCCTAGGGTGGGAAATGCAGCAGCTACTGCTAAGTTTCAATAATCAAAATAAAAACCAGTAAATTACATTAATTGAGGCATCAGTGGGTATATGTTTTTAAAATATTTATTTAAAAGAAAAACCGTAAACTAGCTCTGTAAGTGGAGAAGAGGGTCAACAAAAACAATATGAGTACTACCCCAGGCTCATTGCGCATTGGCAAACTGGCAGCAGACCCAGTCCTGGAGGACACGTAAGGGGGAATAGTTATTGCGACTGGGAGTGGGCCAGGGCACTGGAGGTTCTGGTTGCGGGTGGCCTAATTTGCACACAAAGGAGAGAGGGTGCTAGTCTGGAGGGAACCCATGGTACCCGACTCGAGTATAAGCCGAGGGTGACTTTTTCAGCCCATTTTGGGGGCTGAAAAACTAGGCTTATACTCGAGTGTATACAGTAATCATATGCTGAATACTGCTGTCCCAAAGATAATATTTGTACCGGCTGCTGTGTTTTAGGGCAGTGGCACATGGTGAGGTTAGTCGTCCCTGATAAATCTTCACTATTGCGGCCGGCTAATCTCCCCGACATGCCATCCCACCGGCAAGAATGTAAATCGCTGG
Source organism: Xenopus tropicalis (assembly GCF_000004195.4). NCBI lineage: Eukaryota > Metazoa > Chordata > Amphibia > Anura > Pipidae > Xenopus > Xenopus tropicalis. The sequence continues at coordinate 43,108,808 of NC_030677.2, forward strand.
TGGGAAGGCATATATGTTGCTTCGGTTTCCCAAAGTCACCCCAAGTTGCCTCACAAGGATTTTAATGCTATAGTGGTTTTTATTTTTTAGAACTGTTGGGCATTAATAATCAGGTTTGGCAGCATATATTTATGTATTCACCCATAGTAAATACAAAGTTGTGATCATGGAAAACATTAAACTGAGGGTACTGGTGGCTCAGTCTTTTAATATAACCTTCCTATTATTATAAGGTGTATTTTATCAGTAGAGGTTATGGTGCCGTTAGCAATATACACTGAATAAATACAATGGACATTTCTGTAGGGATACTGCCTTCAAATATAAGTATAAAAAAGTGTCCTGTGTTTCACTATAACAACAGAATGGATTATTACAGCCTGCTGCATCTGTAGCTAAAATCAAGGGTTCAATTAAAAGGCATTTATCATCTAAAATAACTAACAGGGCCACACTCCAAATGATTGAAATAACAGCATTTTTCAAGAATATCACCTCCTTCAGTGTTCTGACTCCTGCACTGAGAGGGAGCTACGGGTAGGGGCCGCCATGTTGGGATGCATGCACATAATGAGCAAGTGGCATAGAATGGTCAGTGCATCCCCCAATTCTACGTCTTGCCTATGAGCATAATGAGTGAGCTGGGGCTTTTCCCATTTCTGCAGTGGGGGCCCTGTTTGGGTTTAGTTCAGATGACTTTTTTCTCATTATCTGATTGGATTAGGAACAGAGCATGGCACTGAAGGCAGCAGTGGTTAACAGAGGGAAAAACAGATTTACCAAGATTGTTATCAATCTGGCATTTCTGAAAGCCATGGAATTAATTTTAGAAAAAGTCTCTAGCAATATCTTTTGCAAAATATATTCACAACGTTTATTACACTCTGTAGATAATGTGAACACCAGGGTCCACGAGAGGGTTCAATTTAGCACCATTCCCACATGAAAAACAAATGTACAGAAATGAAGACTTCAGTCATATATAACACCGTTCATAGAGTGAGTTTATAATGAAGTACTACAGGTGCCATGGGTATATTGCATATTCTACATAAATAAATAAAATAATAAATTTTCTATTTGCTGTCTTGGCTTGTTCTTGCTGTCATTTTTAATGCCAATCTCTGAATTTACCCTGAGGTCCTATCTACCTTTATAGTCCAAATGCACACAGAGTTTGACCTTTCAGGATCTCTAGTTCTATTGTATTTAACCTTTAGAAAATTGACAATTTCTCCCTTCTCTATAATTTTATGGCTTTCATTCCTTTAAAAGCGGGGGCACACAATGACATGTTCCTTCAATAAATTAAAAAAGACAAAAGATATATTTGGTTGTCTACAAATTTTTGACAAGTTAAATTTAATTTTTAAGTCCATAAAATCCACGTCATGCAATCAAGATCTATCTAATCATTTACTTATAATACTTGGTAAAATCAAAGCAAATGTGGAGATTTACTAAATATAAGATGTAATTAAGTGTGTACATATATTTTATATCAACTCTTCGCGTATGAGATCTGAATGTTTGGAACCTGGATTTTTCTAGATAAGGGAAAGGAAACGCAATAGGTTTGTTTAATGACGTATATTAATAGGGATCAGGTACAAGATTCTTGTTTATTATTACAGAAAAAAACAATATATTTTTTTTTAAAAATTGCATTATTTTATTAAAATGGACTCTATGGGAGATGACCTTCCAGAGCTTGCTGGATAGCAGGTTTCCAGATAAGGGATCCTGCACCTATATTGCCTTGATCATCTATTGCAGGGGTAGGGAACCTATGGCTCGGGAGCCAGATGTGGCTCTTTTGATGGCTGCATCTGGCTCACTGCCAAATCTTTAATAAAAAAAATTACGGGGGGCGTGGCCTGCGCTCAGCGGATAGAAGACGTGTTCTAAGGCATAGAACACGTCTTCTATTGACCGAGCGCAGGCCACACCCTCCTCCGCATCGCATCCAGCATCCTTGGTACCCATCCTACCTTGCCCCGCAGCATCCCCGGCCGAACAGGCCTGAAGCCGCATCATCCTCCACAGGCAGCCGCAAATCGAGGCCCGGCTTAAACATATTGTATGGCTCTCATGGAATTACATTTCAAAATATGTGGTTTTTATGGCTCTCTCAGCCAAAAAGGTTCCCGACCCCTGATCTATTGCCTTGTGTACAATCAGGGGCAGATTTATCAAAATGTGAGAGCTCACAACAGAAAAACTCACCCACTTTCTATCCATTCCTATGTGATTTTTAAAAGTGTATTTACAGCACCGGTATTCTAAAATCTTAAAATACGTTATAACTTTATTCCCTTTATCATTACTTTTTTACTTTTTACTTTTTTGAATTGCAAATCATTTGTATTTGTTTTCACCACTCAAGGTTTTTATTGCTAAAAATAATTGTGGATTATACTAACTACACAAAAATGCAATAACATTTGTGATTTTTTTTTTAGGTGAACGGAAAAAACACACACACAAAAAAAGACAAAACTAAAGCCATCTAAAAGCTGTTGGGGTCATGAAGACGCACTGAGAGCTGTCCTTGGCCAACTGGAACGATCTTTATTGTATTTGCTGTTTTAGAGGTTTTCAGGTTTTTTTTCGTTTGTAAGAGCACACAAATTCTTATGAAAACTAAAAAATGAAAGGTTTCCATGTTCTTTTTGTTTTCATTATGCATTTCAATTTGCTTTTTCAATTTGGATCTTTTAATAAATGACTGGACATTTGTGGGTTTTAGTGGAAATTAGTTTTTTCATGATTTCAAAAACCTCTATAACTACTAAAATCGGAATGTTAATAAATAGACCCCTTGGAGGTGATTTATTAAAACAGCCTTTTAAATAAAGCACAAACCTAAAAAAATGCAGAAAAATGCAAAAAAAACAAAACCCCAGAAAACCTCGAAGCACATTAAAATTAGTCAGTTGAAAAAGGACAGGTTCCATTGACTTCTACATAACCTTGATAGCGGTAACATGGTATATTTTTATTTTTGCATTGTCAAAGTTCTGATGTATAATAAATGGTGAAAAAAAATTTTCTGCGAAAAATTTGAATTGTGGAAAAAGTCCCTGTACTATTTGTTTGTTCGGGGGCTCACAGTCCTTCCCACTACAGATAAAAAAAACCTGATTTATACCCAGTTAAATAGTAGGTTTGGGTGCTTATGCCCCGAACCTTTCGCTTATCACTTTTTTCTCTCTTCGTTCTGGGGAATTTATGTTCATATGTAAGTTCAAAATGCAGGATGTACACTCACCGCTTCCTTTTGGCGGCCCGGGTGCCATGCCCCAGACCCGCAGCATGGGGAGATTCAACTTCAATAGCCAGCACAAAACGGCATGTACTCGTCGGATAGGTACGTGTGCAGTCACATGAAACATGTTAGGTTTTTATCCTTAATAAAGCTTTTTTGAATTTTTATCTGCTGTCCTGGAGTCTGACGAGTGCATGCTGTTTTGTGCTGGCTATAGAACTTGAATTGTGGAAAAAAGCTAGTAAATACCCCCCTTAGTGTTTGGATGGAATTCTTTCACTTATTTTTTACTATAGAGCTGGCACAGTACTAATACCGTAAAGCTTTCCAGGCATAATCCTATATATATATATTATATATATATATATATATATATATATATATATATATATATATATATATATATATATATATATATATATATATATATATGAAATGGAGTCATTATGCTGCATGGTGATTGCTCTGTTTTTATTAACAAGAAACAAAACCTTTACAGAAATAAAACAAATGTATAAATACAGATGACACTGAGCTAAAATGTATTCACCTCTGCTGCTCCATACCTGCCTCCTGTCCACAATCACATCTGTGTCAGAACAGAACATCCACTAACAAAGTTATTCTTCCAAGAGAATGTACCTTTAGGGAATGTGAACTGAAGACCGAATGTTAACAATATTCAAGGAGATCAATAGAACACTTCAATGTGATTGTATTGACTTCTAGGAGCAGCTTGGGCAAAATGTAACAGTGCCTGTATGTGCTAGAGTTGGGTCTAAAGCTTGCTGATTCCAAACAATATTTTCCCCTACAGATTATTTCTGTCACAGCTCATTACAGTTCACTATGTTACAATTCAATATATTCTTGAAGGCTAAGCCATTAAATAAGGTAAAGGTAAAGCATTTTCAGGATTTCATTGTAGAAAAAAAATTAAAAAATCAACAACAAATAACAACAACATTTGTATAAATATTATCTAAGTCCTGGATGCAAATATACCTGTCACAGCTGTCACATCTGTAATAGGGACACCAGGGGGGGAAGAGCAGATTCCATTTAGTGGCAGGCTTGTGACATCAAGGGACTATGACATGGCAGTCTGTGATTGGCCATGTCAGTAAGGGCAGAGTCCTGTCAGGACAGCCCATTCAACAACTACACTATCTGGTTCAAAACTGGACTAGCAATCCTAGCTGTGTCACATAGCAATAAATAAATCCTTTTATGAATGTGCCTACTGGGCTGTAGAATGGGGAAAATGTATGTTGTATTCCACAAACAAAAAAGAGTGTTGGGATTTATTGCTGTTTGCAACCTTTATTAAATATTGGCTGGCCAGCCTACCAACATCTATAATATCATACATAATACATGCTAAGATTGTGATTACAATTCATATATTTTTCAAACACACAATAGAAATTTAATACAGTGCTATTCATTTTAGACCATATAAGCACTAAAAGACAAACAAAGTTTTAAAAAAATTTATATTAAAGGAGAAGGAAAGGCAAAGTCACTTGCCAAAATGTTAGGCACCCCCAAGTGACCTAAATCGCCTACCTTTTACCCCGGGCTGGTGCCCCTGTACAGAGAGAACAGCACCAGCCCGGGGTACCTGCAGCGCTTCCTGCTTCCGTGCACGCGCATGCGCAGTAGAGTGAATAGTGGAACTTTAACTTTTAACTTTAAGTCGGCTTTTCACTCTACTGCGCATGCGCCTGTCCTAAGTCCTTCCAAAAGCGAAGGCGGAAGGAGGAAGCGCATCGCTCCAGGTGCCCCGGACTGGTGCTGTTCTCTACTAACAGGGGCGCCAGCCCGGGGTACGAGGTAAGCGATTAAAGTCACATGGGGGTGCCTAACATTTTGGCACCCCCAAGTGACTTAGCCTTTCCTTCTCCTTTAAAGCTACTGAGCGTACGCATCAATGCACTCACAAGAACATTCTGATGTATGCACATCTAGGGGCCCATTCATTAAACCAAGTATTTTTTAACATTTTTAGAACTTTTCGTAATAATAATATTGTTAAAATAGTACGACTTTTTAGTGGTTTTTGTTAAATTCCACAAAAAATACGTATTTTTCGCAAAGACTATGACCATTTCGGAATTCATTCAAGCTTTGGTGTTGTGACTTTTTTTTGGCCAGGCTGGAGATGTAGAGTGCCATCATGCATTGAAGTTTGGATCGTTTGGATATGAAAATTTTGTGACTTTCGGATCGCAAACCACAATATTTTCGTATGACCAAGAAAAGAATTTTCACAAATTTTCGCACATCAGAAATGATGGTGGTTACTTCAAATTTTTTCCAATAGTGCTTTTAAGTGGCAAAAAATCGTGGTTTCATGAATGGGCCCCCTAGTGTAAATAGACACTGAGTTCTACACTCCAGTGCAAGATGATCACCTCTGGCTGACAATGAGCATTTGTCATGTCTTCCCTGAGGAGATGCTGTGGAGTACAAGGAAGTTGGGAGCCTAAATGATGGAAATGATGTCAGAGACCATGATAAACAATGAAAGAAGACTTTAATAAACAAAGTGAAGTGATAACAAGTAGCGGTCCACACTGTCTGTGTTACTGTGGTAATACAGACTTGAATATTTGAAATAAGTAGGCAGAGACACAATCCAGAATCAGGCCACTTTTTTCATGATTCAAAATAAAACACAGCAAAAAATGTGAATGTAAATAGTGATGAGCCAAAGAAAATCTGAAAACTGTGAACAAATTCACTAATGCAGATATCTGCAACTTTTTTTTTTGTTATGCAGCAAACTTTTTCTATGGCCAATTTTTATGCCCGTTTGTTGGAAAAATCAGGCACAACTTTTTCATACTTTGTGACAATTTGTCGCAAAAAAAATTTGTGCGAAAGTTTTGTAATTCATTCAAGCTTCAGTATTGTGACTTTCCTTGGGCCAGGTTGGAGCTGCAAAGTGCCATTGAGCCCTATGGGAGACTTTCCTTGGGCCAGGTTGGAGCTGCAGAGTGCCATTGAGCCCTATGGGAGACTTTCCTTGGGCCGGGTTGGAGCTGCAGAGTGCCATTGAGCCCTATGGGAGACTTTCCTTGGGCCGGGTTGGAGCTGCAGAGTGCCATTGAGTCCTATGGGAGACTTTCCTTGGGCCAGGTTGGAGCTGCAGAGTGCCATTGAGCCCTATAGGAGACTTTCCTTGGGCCAGGTTGGAGCTGCAGAGTGCCATTGAGCCCTATGGGAGACTTTCCTTGGGCCGGGTTGGAGCTGCAGAGTGCCATTGACACCTATGGGAGACTTTCCTTGGGCCGGGTTGGAGCTGCAGAGTGCCATTGACACCTATGGGAGGCTTCCAAAATCATGCACAGAAGGATCAAAGTCAGAATGTTTTCCACGACGTTTATGATCGTTCGGATACAAAAGTTTTGTAACTTTCGGATCGTACCACAGTATTTTTGTATTGTGCCGTTCGTAACATTTCCGCACATCAAAAATTATTGTTAATTAAACAATTTTTCCCAAACTTTAACACAATAGAAATTCGTACATTGATAAATGAGCCCCTAAATGTGAATATACTTGAGAATATTCTTAAGAACCAACAATAGTCAAGACTTATTAAAGGAAAAAATTAACAAAAAGTGGCCAGAAATTAGCCGGCGATGTTCAATAGATGGGAATTGCCTCTAACAAATTTATTTTCCTAGATTATTAAAACATTCAAAATTTTTAGTCTCATTGGAAAAGAGTGGAGTAATATGATTCTCGCCAGCGTGCGGAAATATTACATTGTTTTTTTTCTTTAATAAGCTATCGTTCAAGAAGAAAAGATGCACGAGTTTTGCTCCAGTTATTTTTTTCGCGTCTTTTTTTTTATTGCGTTTTTATCCCCATAAACTTGAATTTTGATAAATCCACCCCCAAAACTTTAGCATTCAAAAGCTTGTGAGATCATTTAGAAGTTAATGGAAGTTGCCCTAGGGAAAATGTATGCTTTTTATTTCATTTGATTTCTTCAAATGTTTTTGAGAGTTTGTAGACTCATAGAAAATAATGGGTAGAATAAAAATTTAATAGATTCAAGTTTTTTTTTGTCATGGTTTTTTTATAGTCACATTTTTGTAGAAATAAGCAAGCATTTCGAATTTATTCGAATTGAAAAAAGTAATAGTGATAATAAATAGGGATGTAGCGAACCTAAAAAAAAAAGTTCGCGAACGCGTTCACGAACTTACGCCAAAAAGCGCGAATATTCGCGAACTTTGCGAACCCCATAGACTTCAATGGGAAGGCGAACTTTAAAACCTAGAAAAGTCATTTCTGGCCAGAAAACTGATTTTAAATTTGTTTAAAGGGTGCCACGACCTGGACAGGGGCATGCAGGAGGGGGATCAAGGGCAAAAATTTCTCTAAAAAATACTTTGTTGAAAAAGCGTTGCGTAAAAACGGGCAGACCTAGCAGAAATACGCGGCGTTGTTTGCTATTTCGCGCTATTGGCACCATGGAAACGGGATTTGCTTACACCAGTACTAGGCTGAAAAACGCCATGTGTGGTTGTGCTGCGTTTTTTTAGGCTGAGAAAAAACGCAGAGAAAAAAAACGCGGCGAACCCAAATTGCGAACATACACGGAAAGTTCGCGAACTTGCGCGTTCGCGAACACCCGATGTTCGCGCGAATTAGTTCGTCGGCGAACAGTTCGCTACATCTCTAATAATAAATAAGCATTCCCATCTGCTTAAAATGATTTAAAAACTCATCCACATTCTATTCATTTCTATGGGATTTTTATCAATGGGTGAAAGTTAGAACTCATCATTTGATAAATACACTTAAAAATCTCATGTAATGAATAGAAGATGGGAGAGTTTTTATGTATTAAGCTCTCATTTTGATAAACTTGCCCCTAAATAAAGCTGATAGGATTGTTTGCCATCAATATGGATTGATACAGCTTAGTTACCATCAAGAACAAAGCATTCGTTTTGAAAAAATGAAAGTTATTTGTTTATAATGAGCTTTATAGCAGATGGCCTTCCCATAATTCCCAGCTTTCTGGATAAGGGATTCCATACTGGTACATTGCTAAAAATAATGAAACCAAAATTCTGTTTTTAATAGATTATTGGGGAAGGGTAAATATTCCACCTGGATCTAAATGAAACGGACCTGCTCAGCAAAGCTTTTGGCGTGTATGCCCCGTATGAACGCCATATGGCCGGGGCCCACTCAGTGGCCATTATCCTTCTGTCTAAGAACTTGGAACATGCACATTTCATTATTTAATGATTAAATATTAATATCGAGGTATGATATAAAAGCCAACTTTGGTCTGTGTTTCAAGCAAGGAAGTTTCTCTAATATTGTGCTAAATACGTTTTCTTAATTATATTCATTGTTAATAACATTTGATGACATTTAAACCTCGGATGAAATTGGCAAAAATAATTCCTGCATATTTTTCCCCTAATCTTATTATGGACCGCGTTTCATTAATCTATTGCTGGACACATTTCAAACTTGGTTACCATTCCATGGAATTTAAATACCACGCACACATAATGCACTAGAAAAATGTCATTGGAAAGATACACGCAGTATCTCTGCCACGCACAACACAATTCAGCTTTTAATGCTCAGTGTGTAACATTTACATTTTAACGTTAGAGTTTTGATAAGTATATTCAAGTATGAATTATTAAAAAAAATGTAAAATGCAGAACAAATGTGTTTTTCTCTATATATAGTTTAAAAAAACCCCAGAATGTGTGGATTTGTTTCTGAATCTTTTACAATAAATGTATTTCTGATGAACACTGACAATAGCTTTTGACAATAATTGTACCTTCCTTTTAGTTAAAAGCCCATATGAAACAATTACAATTTCTAATCAGTCCTCAGTTGCCCTTCAACACTGTTGACACATCATTCTGTATTTTATATGTAAAACATTATTACTGTTATTATGCTTTTATTTGTATAGCTCCAACATATTGTACAGCTTTTTAAAGAGAACATACCTCTTTCCCATTAGTGAAAGTTACAGTCTCATGCTCCTATCACTGGGGCCCACTATGGTGTGGGTACCAGATGTTGCTGAAATTGCATCCTAGGAATAGACCATATATGTCAAATACAAGGCCCGCTGGCCCAATCTGGCCCGCCTGGCTGTTTTATGTGGCCCCGCATAATCAATTTCCATTCTCCTCACATAGTAACTAAAAAAATTTGGCCCGCGACTAAGCCTGTGTTTTAGATTTCGGCCCCCTTATGTGATTGATTTTGACACCCCTGTAATAGACTATTGACCTAACATTAGAAATGTGCACATGTAAAAATGGACACAGTCATTGCGTGTAGTAATGTGCTAATCTGTCCCATTTCACTTTGCAAAAAAAATTCCCGTATCTGCTTAAAAATTTGTGAAACACAACTACTGCATGACACAACCACAACTTATTTGATTGATCCATGCCTGGCAAAAAGAATCACTCATCACTAGTTGCGAGTATTGACACCATTTATTAAGGCATTTCCCTATAGTTGCACTTAATGCCATTGAATCTGTCCAGCCTCCTGTTCCAAACAATGTGCAAATGTGCCTATTAATGCAGGGGAGTGGTGGAACCACTACCACCTTTCAGGGTTCCCATGGTGGGAATTAGTCAATACCTGCAGTAGAATCACAAACGTACATATATTGACACAAAGTACCAGAGATAACGCCTTCCCGACTGAGCAAAGTTGCATCAGACACACCACTCCCTTTGGTGCTTACAATGATGGAATGCTGGAAAAAATGCTTCGTTTTGGGTAAAAACATGGCAAAATGGCACTTTGCACACTGCACTTGTATTTTTAAATGACCCTTTTCAGCTCAGTAATGCACATGGGCAACGAATAATGAAAGCTTTCCCCTGAATGATTTTAAGGGTGATGACCCACGAGGAGATTAGTCACCTGTGGTTAAATCTAGACTACTGTGGTCGACTAATCTCTCCAAAATGCCTTTCCATCGGCTGGTGGAAAGGCATATGTGTTGCTTTGTTTTCTGAAGTTGTGCAAAGTTTCTGCAGGAAACTTTGCACAACTTCAGATAACAAAGCAATGTATATGCCTTCCCACTGCCGATTCACTTTATTGTAGGTGAAAAGGCATTTTGGGGAGATTAGTAGTGATGGGTGAAATGTTTCGCCAGCAATGGATTTGCGGTGAATTTCCGCATTTCACCATTGGCAGATTGTTTGGTGACATGGATGAAAAATTTTGCCACGGAAAAATGTTCGCTGTTTCGCAGATCTTTTGAAAGATTTGCGAATTTTTCAGCGAAACGGAACAGATTCGCTCATCACTAGTGATTAGTCACCAGCGCCAGCCAAGATTAACCACGGGCGATTCAGAAGCCTTGCAAATACAACCCGGATTCCAAAAAAGTTGGGACACTAAACAAATTGTGAATAAAAACACTCCATTTTTAATGATCCCTGGCCCAGTGAAAACGCCTGAGCTTGTGGATCTTGCTTAGAAATGGCTTCTTCTTTGCACTGTAGAGTTTCAGCTGGCAACGGCGGATGGCACGGTGGATTGTGTTCACTGACAATGGTTTCTGGAAGTATTCCTGAGCCCATTCTGTGATTTCCTTTACAGTAGCATTCCTGTTTGTGGTGCAGTGTCGTTTAAGGGCCCGGAGATCACGGGCATCCAGTATGGTTTTACGGCCTTGACCCTTACGCACAGAGATTGTTCCAGATTCTCTGAATCTTCGGATGATGTTATGCACAGTTGATGATGATAGATGCAAAATCTTTGCAATTTTTCGCTGGGTAACACCTTTCTGATATTGCTCCACTATCTTTCTGCGCAACATTGTGGGAATTGGTGATCCTCTACCCATCTTGGCTTCTGAGAGACACTGCCACTCTGAGAAGCTCTTTTTATACCCAATCATGTTGCCAATTGACCTAATTAGTGTTATTTGGTCTTCCAGCTCTTCGTTATGCTCAAATTTACTTTTTCCAGCCTCTTATTGCTACTTGTCCCAACTTTTTTGGGATTTGTTGACACCATGAAATTCTGAATCAACATATTTTTCCCTTAAAATGGTACATTTTCTCAGTTTAAACTTTTGTTCTGTGATTTATGTTCTATTCTGAATAAAATATTAGAAGTTGGCACCTCCACATCATTGCGTTCAGTTTTTATTCACAATTTGTTTTGTGTCCCAACTTTTTTGGAATCCGGTTTGTACATTTCTTCTCGATCCCCCAAAAGTGTTCACATTGGCTATCCTAAAAATCAGAACTTGGTATACTATTGTGGGAAACATCTGCAGCAGATGATTATTTTCTAGCAATATATTTTTATATGTAATGTGTTCAGAAAGAACATAATTGCAAGAAAGTAATTTCAGTTGGTGAATCATCCATAACTACAAAGGTCAAATAACTCAGATATTGCTTAGTGCTACGGTGCACTCATTATATAATTAGGCTTGAACTTTTATTTTGAGACATATGAATAGAAAGCTAATGACAATGTTTTTTTTCTAAATTGTAATTAAGTCTTTTAATTGATTTTAAGAGATCAGGTACATTATTTCAACTGCTTTGATTGCAATAATCATAAAGGGTAAATTACTGCTTGTTTTAATTCTCTACATTTGTCTCTGTCTCAGTCTCTCTCTGTCTCTCTATTTGCAAACGTTGTACCTGTAGAATAGGTTTATATAAGGATTTCAAAGAAAAACTATGTTTTTGCTCACTGCAGAAATATTTGACACAGCTGGTATATCTCTCTTGGAATGCTCTATGGGAGTAAATGTGGAGAATTACAGGGGTTGTGTTCACTGAAAGTGGAAAAGCCAGTACAGGTATTTGCATTGATGAATCACCTGTAAAGGCTGGGGGTGAACTCCCTGTCAAGGAAGTTTAAATAAGTGGATATAGTTAAGGCAGCTGAGGAGAAAACAATGTGAAATATTTGTCATTTTCCTGGATTAAGCTGCCCTAATGGCGGCTGAGGTACTGTTCAAAGCGGGTTTCTCAGGTATTCAGGCTGTGAGCAGACCAGTCTGTTTTGGTGTCAGAAGACTGAACTTTACTTTATTCATTTTCCCAAGTTGTATGCATTAAAGAATGCCTTGTATTGGAAAAGATATTTCCTCCTCTGCTATTTGAGTGAATTCCCACAACAGATACTATAAATGTAATATTATCTACCATGGCACACTATCAAGCAAGTTGATTATGGTGTAGACTATAGGGCGATTATGAAATTAAAATTCAAATACATAATTCCCACCACAAGCCTTGATATCCTGCCAAATATAATGCAATAAAAGGTTGTATTGTTGGTATAGATCAAAGTTATATTATTAGACTTTTGGAAGCGCAGCTCCTTCCCTGCTTCACAAGCCAATTCTACATCAGAGTTCAGTTATTTTGAGTGCCGAGTCCTGCTTAATCCTGATTGGCTCTAAATTTGCATGAGAAATAGTTACTTCACTTATAGCACCATTAGCACTAACTACACCTACTGCCAGTGCCCCAACACAAGCTTCCAAGAGTCTGCCCAACTGCCATATGCTGAATCTGACCAGCCTGTGCTTGCTGTTGTATTATAATTGTACTCTCCCTGGCTGACCAGACCCTATATGCTGATGTGCTGGGGTATATGAGCAAGGAATATCTCCTTGGAAAGAATTAGTAGGCATGAGAAGGATGGTTACACAGTCCTTAGATTTTACATGAAGGAAACTTGGCAGCAAGAGTTAATTAAAAGTGTAAAGTTTTTCTTATACTTAAAAAAACTAGCAATGTTCCCGAAATGGATCCTGAAGTTCCAAAGTTCCATGACCTAAATTAAAAGCACTGGGCCTTATTCTTATATTTTACAATAGGGGGTTCATTATTAATTCTATTATGTATACTTTTTTAGATTTCCATGTCCATTTAACTTTCCAGCCTTTCAGATGGCATTAGCATTTTTCAACCTTAACACTTAACAGAAATCTGTAACATAAAATCAGTCACATTCTATCATTCCTATGGCATTTATAGAAGCATATTTATCAATGGGTAAAAATTTGAGTTCCCTTTTTGATAATTATGCTTTTAAAAATGCCATAAAAATTGATAGAAAGTGGGTTAGCTTTTCTAATGGTCAGATTTTTTTGTGATTCAGATTTTTAGCGTTAAAAGTCATGACTTTTCTGAGATGTACTATGCATCCAAACTTCAGAATCCAACAATTCGCCAGATAAAACATGCCGAGGTTGCGTAGAAGTCCATGGCTGGTGTTTCTTCCCTTTCCTGAAAGATCCTTCTTTTGCTTTTAAAACTTGAGGTTTTTGGATTTTTGACGCTGGTTTTTGTGCAAAATTTGTTGCGCTTTCCATGCAATGAGATGAAAAATTCAGGATCTTCATGACTTTTCTCGTGCAGGCTTTTTCAGTTCAGACCTTTTGGTAAATGTAAGACATTTGTGGAAACAAAGTTTCTACAAATTTATTCAAGTTTATTAAAATTTTTAAAAATAAAAAAAATGAGAAATGTTAGTTTTAGTAAATGTGACCCTTAGCATTAGAAAAAATTAGAAGTTTCCATTTAATGACCATAGTTACAACACCAGGAAAATGACATGGGTTAGAAATGAAATGGCTTCTTAATTTAAAAACCATATTCAAAATGTTAAAAAATGTTAAACAGAGAGTGCAGACCTTAGTTACATACTGGCACACCATTTCCATGTTAGGTAAAAGATCATGGCTGAAGTGTTTGGAGTATTCCTGCCAATGTAGGTGAACCTTAGTCTTCTCCATTTAGGGATGAGTAAATTTCCCATGATGGGTTCAAGTAACATTTTTTTCAGTTTGTTCATTTGGAGAGCGCTGGAAAGCATAGCGAAAGTGCGGAGGCACTGGGGAGCTAGCAATATGCTAATGAGCTCCGGCGCTTAAGGGGTTAACTCACTTGGGCCCTTCTTTCCCGCGCAGAGCAGCGTATAAAGAAAGGTCCCCTCCTTGGCTGCCTGCCCCCGCCTCTTCCGCTCACGTCCTCCCACGCTGCTCTCCTGCTCCCACAGACCCGAGCTGCATCTCCCTCCCTCCCACACTGTTCTAAAATCAACTGGGAAATAACTGTTAAAAAAGAATATATATGTTTTTAAAAACCATTGTTTATGATACTTGTTGCAAAAAAAAAAAAAAAATTGTCAAAGCAAATGGCGGGTGATAGTCCTTGGCCATTTAATTTCTGATGTTAATTGAGGTCTGTTACATGCCTGCTGCGTTCGCAGTGACCGGCATTCAGTTATAAAACAGCTATAAGCTCATTAAGATGTTTAGGTACATGTGGAAAAACAGAAAAACAGATGGCAAGGACTAAGAAGAAAGTGTTTTTTCTAATAAAGCTGTGGCCGACCTACACCCCACTTATGTGTCCTGGCATTTTTTGCTAGGCTCATTTAAGTTTGGTATGGAGGGAATAAGTCTCCACAGTCTCAACTCGGAAGGAAGAATGAAATTCAAATATAGAGATTGCATATTTTAAAGCCAGTGTCAACTCTGTCAAATCAAACTGAAGATTGTATTTCTACTATTCAGAATGAAGAGAAACATGAGAGAATGAGAGACATAGATCTTACAATAAAGGTGACACTTGCTATGTAGGGACCTCATTCATTTTTATCTTACAGTTTAAGTATATCTCTTACCTCTTCCAGTCTCACCACCCTAGCCCCCCCCCCCAACACCCTTTACCCCCTAGCCTGCACTTATGGTTTCTATTTGAAAAAAAATTACTATATGTCGACAATTAGCGACGGGTGAAATAATTCTCCAGGCATGGATTCGTAAAGAATTTCTGCGTTTCGCCATTGGCAGATTTTTTTTATCTTACAGTTTAAGTGTATCTCTTATCTCTTCCAGTCTCACCACCCTAACCCCCCCCCCAACACCCTTTACCCCCCAGCCTGCACTTATGGTTTCTATTTGCAAAAAATTACTATATGTTGACAATTAGTGACAGGTGAAATAATTTTCCACGGAACGGGCGACAAAATTTGCCTTGGAAAAATTTGACGTGCGTTAAAAAAATTTCGCCCAGCAAAATAAAAAAAAACAAACTGCAACAATTTTGCAGTTTCACAAATCTTTCAAAAAATGTGCATATTTTTCAGCAAACCGAAAAGGGACAGATTCGCTCATCCCTATTGACAATGAAATCTAAAAGTTTCGGTTATCCAATCAAATCAATGAGAAACATTTAGGAACATCTTCTGACAAAGTACTGAGTTCAGAGTTTACAATCTGCTGGATATAAAGGGGATTGCGAATTCAAGACTAGTTACAATATTTCATTTATTTTAAGATGAAGCACAGAAACATTACATTGGCAAATGGCAAATATCATTGCTTTAACCTTCGACTTTTACATTTCTTAAGTGCAAAGCATTTTCCTTCCTAAAGCCAAAATCAGTTTATCAGCTAAGAAATTTTCTTCACATAAAATCATGAAAGTTAGTGACACTTGACATTCCAATTTCCGTTTGTCATGTTTCCTTAATGTCACATTGATTGAGGGGAAAGTTTTTTTTCTTCTCTCTCCATTATTCTCATTCTTTGTTTTATCTGAGAAATATTTAGTATCTTGAAGAAATATATAAGTACATCATCTGAGAGCAGAAATTCTCTTTTTTTGTTTTGTTTTTTTAGATTTCTTTTTCTCTTGCTCACCCTCTTCATTTTTTAATACAGGGAAATGTTGTTGTCTCATTGGAACCGCACATAATTGAAGGGTGTGTAATTGTTTGTCATGCCCCCATGCAACCCCTTGTACTCAATTTCAAACAATTTCCTGGCACATGTATTTGCTGTACCCCCAACAAGTGGTATCCAAAATACACCTGCAACTGGTCCCTCTAGTTAAACCAAATAAGTCTTTATTACAAGAAATAATCATATTAAAGGAAAAGTATACCCCAAAATTAATTCTTAACCAACAGATATATAATATGTTAAGTGACCTATTAAAGAATCTCACCAAACTGGAATATATATCAGTAAATATTGCTCTTTTACATGCTTTCCCTTGAGCCGCCATTTAGTGATGGGCTGTGTGCTCCCTCAGAGATCACATGACCAGAAATAATGCAGCTCTGACTGTAACAGGAAGTAGTGTGGGAGTAAATTACACATCTCTGTCCTTTTGTTGGCTGATGTGACCTAACATGTATGTGTGCCCTTAGTTAGTTTGTGTGCACCGTGAATCTTACGATCCCAGGGGGCGACCCTTAGTACTTAAAATAGCAATTTTTAAGAAAATAGTTTATTTAGATGAAGCAGTGTTTTACATGTGAGCAGTTTTATGCCATATATTTTTTATAGGTACCTACATTGTCTAGGGGAATAGTTTCCTGTAAGTGACACTTTAGGCCTTTAATACTCATTTTGTCCTTAAGGCATCATAGTGCAAACAGGCAATTACCAATCACATGGATTCTTTGGACAATCGCTTGTGGTGACATAATCTAACAGACTCCATCACAGCAGCCTGGGTCACATTCTTGCTCCCTGGGCCCAACAACTCAGTCTATAATTTTGCTCTTAGCTTAGCATTTTGCCCCCGGACTCTCTGGGGCTATTGAACTGGGAGCCTGTCATATCTATCAGGCTGGTTCCCATGTTTAATAGCGGGCAGGGTATAGTTACCAAACAGAGTGGGGACAGCTTCTAGTAAAAGAAGGTGCGTGTTCGTGGCAAACATTGACTTACTGTATTGTGGAATCTATGGGAGTGGTGCTTGCCCCCTGCTCTCAGAAACAACAAGTAATCAATATGTACTCTACAATTTTAAACATACTCAAGTACTTAATCCTAAAAAAGATTTTATTGACAAATTTACTTTTATTTTGTAAACCCTTCTTGCCCAAGTTGTGTATATTACTTCACCTTTTCACTGCCACAGTTAAAATTGTCAAGCCGTTCACTGTAAATTCTAAGTGGGATTGGGAATGGGGGTTGTCCCTTTTTGAAACAGATACAAGAAGCTCACTATAAGTAAAAGGCCAAACAAATAAAATGATGTACTGGATAAAAAAAAAATTTTTTCATGGTTTTTTAACAAGCAAGTTCTACCTTTTTTCTTGCTCCAAATTGCACACCTATATAAAGTTCAGTCTTCATGATTAAAGAACCAGTAGGAAGAATTTTAACAAGATAAGGGTTTTTGTAGCTATCAGAAGCCCTAATGATATCCGTTTAATTGCAGCTTCTTGTTCAACTGAAAAGTACTGTTTATATTGCATCCGCAGTCATTAGTTGCTACTTTCTTAAAAAAGACAATGAAACAATGTCAAAAGAAGCAGAATTTTGTAGTAAATAATTAGAGTGGCCTTGCTGTCCTAAATAGGCACATTCTTCTATAGAAGAACAGCAAGATTGTGTGACACTTTGGATCAATGGCTTTGTTGCTTTGGCAATTTAAAGTGCACCTCTCCTTTGGAAACAGCTGAAGGCTGAAATATTTCATTCACTTCTTAAATCCACTTTATCTACTCCCCTGTCCAGGCTCAGCAAAAAATGTACATTAGGAGTGTGCACTTGGGAAAAGGAATGTACTGCCTGGCCACACTTTTACTTATTTATTTACTTACTTATTTTATTTACATATGTTATTTTAATTAATATATATATGCACGAAACGCGTCAGGCGTATTGATTTTAAATGGAGCAATAAAAATCGAGTCTTAAGCAAGCCGTTGTGTTTGGTGCATTTGGAGCCCTTTTGTACATGCATAACAAAAGAGCCATCACTGCCTGGAAAAATAACAGAGGAATGGCCAACTCCATAGTTAGAGAAGCCAATGTAGGCAATCAAATGTTTCTTTAGAGTGAGAAGTTAACAAAGTAAAGTTGGTGACAATAAATAAAGCATTTGTGAACGCAGTCAAGGTCTATTAGTATCTGCCTTATGCTGAAAATCCAAGTCAGATAAATGAGTGGATATATTAAAGCCAGTGTATCTTATTGTTCTTTGATCTTAACGGAAAACTATACCCCCACAATTGTAGGTCTCTATAAAAACATAATCCATAAAACAGCTCATATGTTAAACACTGCTTTATCTAAATAAACTATTTTTATAAAAACATATTTTTTTAGCAGGATGTGCCATTGCAATTGCCATTTTAAGAATTAAGGGCCACCTCCTGGAATCATACGTTTTACGCATCACGGTGCAAACAATACAAGGCACGCATACTTGTTAGGTCACATCAGCCAATGGACAAAGTTCTTTCTTTTACTCCCACACTGTTTCCTGTTACAGTCAGAGCTGCATTATTTCCTGTCAGCTGATCTCTGAGGGAGCACACAGCCCATCACTAAATGGTGGCTCAAAGGAAAGGATGTAAAAGGGCAATATTTACTGATATTATTCCAGTTAGTGAAAATTATTTAATAGTTTATATCATGTTAAGTGGCCTATCTTGTGGTGAAGTATTTATTCTGGAGGTCTAGTTTTCTTTTAGAGGATCAGTAACACCAAAAAATGAATGTGTTTTAATGTCATTAAAATATAATGTACTGTTGCCCTGCACTGGTAAAACTATTATATCTGCTACAGTAACACTACTATAGTTTATATAAATAAGCTGCTGTGTAGCCATAGGGGCAGCCATTGAAGCTGGTAAAACAGGAGAAAAGGCACAGGTTACATAGCAGATAACAGATAAGGTCTGCAGAATATAATGGGGTTTTATCTGTTATCTGCTATGTGCCTGTGCCTTTTTTCCAGCTTGAATGACTGCCCCCATGGCTACATAGCAGTAGGGATGTAGCGAACTGTTCGCCGGCGAACTAATTCGCGCGAACATCGGGTGTTCGCAAGTCCGCAAATTCGCGAACTTTTGGCGATGTTCGCCATTTGGGTTCGCCTTAGCTGGCGCCAAATTTTGACCTCTCACCCCAGACCAGCAGATACATGTCAGGCAATCAGGCAGCTCTCCCTCCTGGGCCACCCCCCCCCCCCTTGGACCACTCCCTTCCATATATAAACCGAAGCCCAGCAGCCATTTTACATTCTGCCTGTGTGTGCTTGAAGAGATAGTGTAGGGAGAGAAGCTGTGATTGATTTCAGGGAGAGTTTAAGTAGGATTTCTGGCTAGTAATCTACTACTGCTCTGTATTTGTGTGGGGATAGGAGCTGTGCATTCATTTCAGGGAGAGTTTAAGTAGGATTTCTGGCAAGTAATCTACTTTCTACTGCTCTGTATTTGTGTGGGGATAGGAGCTGTGCATTCATTTCAGGGAGAGTTTAAGTAGGATTTCTGGCTAGTAATCTACTTTCTACTGCTCTGTATTTGTGTGGGGATAGGAGCTGTGCATTCATTTCAGGGAGAGTTTAAGTAGGATTTCTGGCTAGTAATCTACTTTCTACTGCTCTGTATTTGTGTGGGGATAGGAGCTGTGCATTCATTTCAGGGAGAGTTTAAGTAGGATTTCTGGCTAGTAATCTACTTTCTACTGCTCTGTATTTGTGTGGGGATAGGAGCTGTGCATTCATTTCAGGGAGAGTTTAAGTAGGATTTCTGGCAAGTAATCTACTTTCTACTGCTCTGTATTTTTTGTCTAAATAACAATTTGTCTAAATAACAATAATAATTCCGTGTCCAGAAACATCACTTGAGTGACGGTTTTCCACCAGCAATAATATATTCCGTATCCACTACTGTATACGTTGCCCTTGCAGGCCTTGTTGCCCGGTGTCTGCAACCAAGTGCCACCTAGCTGTGTGAGCTTTTTCACAATCTGTCTAAATTACAATAATAATTCCGTGTCCAGAAACATCACTTGAGTGACGGTTTTCCACCAGCAATAAAATATTCCGTATCCACTACTGTATACGTTGCCCTTGCAGGCCTTGTTGCCCGGTGTCTGCAACCAAGTGCCACCTAGCTGTGTGATCTTTTTCACAATTTGTCTAAATAACAATAATAATTCCGTGTCCAGAAACATCACTTGAGTGACGGTTTTCCACCAGCAATAAAATATTCCGTATCCACTACTGTATACGTTGCCCTTGCAGGCCTTGTTGCCCGGTGTCTGAAACCAAGTGCCACCTAGCTGTGTGATCTTTTTCACAATTTGTCTAAATAACAATAATAATTCCGTGTCCAGAAACATCATTTGAGTGACGGTTTTCCACCAGCAATAAAATATTCCGTATCCACTACTGTATACGTTGCCCTTGCAGGCCTTGTTGCCCGGTGTCTGCAACCAAGTGCCACCTAGCTGTGTGATCTTTTTCACAATTTGTCTAAATAACAATAATAATTCCGTGTCCAGAAACATCACCCAAGTTGTTGTTGTTTTGTAAAAATAAAAAAAATGCCAGGCAAAGGCAGGCCGCCACGCAGAGGCACTAGGGGCCGTGCTGCTATGATATCCTGTGGCCCTAGGAAATTGCCCAGTTTTCCGAAGGCACTTACCCTGAACTCCCAAAATGCTGAAGAGGTAGTTGACTGGCATCCTCTACTGTTTCTAACTTTGCCACAACATCCTCATCCTCCTTTGCTATGGGCACCCCACGTACCACTTCCTCCACCACCGCCGCCCCTTCACTGGAGTCAGAGGAGTTATTTACTCATGAGTTTGTTGAACTGAGTGATGCGCAACCATTATTGCCAGAAGAAGATGAAGGAGATGCGGACGTTACACCAGATATCATAATTCAGGCAGGCAACACAACAGAGATGGACATAAGGTGTGATGAGGTCCCCGCTGCTGCTGTCTTCTGTGAGCTGTCAGAAGAAATTGATGCATCTGAGGAGAATGATGATGAGGAGAGTGATATTTTGTGGGTGCCCACAAGAAGAGAGCAAGAGGAGGATAGTTCAGATGGAGAGACGGAGAGTCAGAGAGGCAGGAGGAGATTAAGACTTAGAAGAAGCAGGGACAGCTCCCAGGGAACAGTAGGGCAACAACATGAATCGGCACCTGTGGTCAGCCAGCCAACGCACCCGCCAACTTCTACTGTTACTGCTAGAAAGCCCACATCAAAAGGCTCAGCAGTGTGGCATTTTTTTAATGTGTGTGCCTCTGACAAAAGCGCTGTAATTTGCAATGAGTGCAGTCAGAAACTGAGTCTTGGGAAGCCCAACACCCACTTAGGTACAACTGCTATGCGAAGGCACATGAACGCCAAACACAAAGCACTATGGGAGCAACACCTCAAAGGCAGCAGCCAAAGGCTAAGCCACCCTCCTTCTGCTCCAGCATCTTACTGCTCTACCTCTGCTGTCCTTGACCCGTCTCAACCACCCTCCACTCCGCCTTCCAGTTCCTGCTCATCTGCCCCCAGCCAAGTTTCTGTGAGGGCCATGTTTGAGCGTAAGAAACCAATGCCTCCGAGTCATCCCCTTGCCCGGCGTCTGACAGCTGGATTGTCTGCACTCTTAGCCCGCCAGCTTTTACCATACCAGCTGGTGGACTCTGAAGCTTTCCACCAATTTGTAGCAATTGGGACACCGCAGTGGAAGGTACCCAGCCGCAATTTTTTTTCACAGAAGGGAATACCACACCTGTACCAGCATGTGCAGAGCCAAATCACCGCATCTCTGTCATTTAGTGTTGGGGCAAAGGTCCATATGACTACTGACACATGGTCCTCCAAGCATGGTCAGGGCAGGTATGTCACCTACACTGCCCACTGGGTGAACCTGGTGATGGCTGGGAAGCAGGGAATGCGTGGTTCAACAACAGTGGAGTTGGTGTCACCGCCACGGGTTGCATGCGGGTCTGCCACCACCTCTACTCCTCCTTTGCTCTCTAACTCGTCTTCTAACTCGTCTTCTAAGTCGTCTTCTAAGTCGTCTTCTAAGTCGTCTTCTAACTTGACTTCTTCCTCGGCTTCTTCCTCCTCTGCTGCTGTGTCCTCCTCCACACCTGTGCACCCCCAGCTCCACATAGGCTATTCGACGTGCCAGGTACGCCGTTGTCATGCTGTCTTGGGCATGACGTGCCTGGAAAGTAGAAACCATACCGGATCTGTACTCCTGTCATCTCTGCACTCACAGGCCGATCGGTGGCTGACCCCACACCAACTGAAAATTGGAAAAGTGGTGTGTGACAACGGAAGCAATCTGTTGGCAGCACTGAGACTGGGCAATTTAACACATGTGCCCTGCATGGCACATGTTTTAAATTTGATAGTCCAACGGTTTGTCTCGAAGTACCCAGGATTGCAGGACATTCTCAGGCAGTCCAGGAAGGTGTCTGGCCATTTCAGACGTTCCTACACAGCCATGGCACGCCTTGCTGACATTCAGCGGCGGCACAACTTGCCAGTCAGGCGTTTAATTTGCGACAGCCAGACTCGCTGGAATTCAACGCTCCTCATGTTTGAACGTCTGCTGCAACAACAAAGAGCCATCAATGAATACCTATTTGAACTGGGTGGTAGGACTGGATCTGCAGAGCTGGGGATTTTTTTCCCCCGTTACTGGGTGCTTATGCGCGACACCTGCAGGCTGATGCGCCCTTTTGACAAGGTCACAAATATGGTTAGTCGCACTGAAGGCACCATCAGCGACCTAATACCCTTTGCTTTTTTCTTGAGCGTGCCGTGCGACGAGTGACAGATGACGCTGTAGACCAGCGTGACCAAGAGCCTGATTTCTGGGCGGAATCACCAGAACGTTCCCAGGCACCTGCTGCAACGCAGGGAGAGGTGTCAGAAGCGGAGTCAGAGGAGGAAGGTGGCTTTGTGGAGGCAGAAGACCAACAGGAGCAGGCTTCCCAGGGGGCTTGTGGTCACCTTTTGTGGAGCCCTGGTCTTGTACGTGGCTGGGGGGAGGAGACGGTGGTGGATGAGGACGTAGTCCTTGATAACGAGGAAGGGGAGATGGATACCTCTGCATCCAACCTTGTGAGAATGGGGTCTTTCATGCTGTCATGCCTGTTGAAGGACCCCCGTATCAAGAGGCTTAAGGAGAAGGACCTGTACTGGGTGGCAACGCTACTAGACCCTCGTTACAAGCATAAAGTGGCAGAAATGTTACCAACGTACCACAAGTCCGAAAGGATGCTGCATTTCCAAACCAGCCTGCAAAACATGTTGTACAATTCTTTTAAGGGTGATGTCACTCCACATTCCAGGGGCAGAGGTGCCGGTAATCCTCCCACGAGCACACCTGCAAGGACAATGCACTTTGGCCACTCTGTAACGTCAGACATGCAAAGTTTTTTCAGTCCAAGGCAGCGCCAGGACCCTTCTGGATCCACCCTCAGAGAACGCCTCGACCGGCAGGTAGCGGACTACCTGGCATTAACTGCAGATATTGACACTCTGAGGAGCGATGAACCCTTGGACTACTGGGTGTGCAGGCTTGATCTGTGGCCAGAGCTGTCACAATTTGCCATAAATCTGTTGTCTTGCCCTGCCTCAAGTGTCCTCTCAGAAAGGACCTTTAGTGCAGCAGGAGGGATTGTAACTGAGAAGAGAACTCGCCTAGGTCACAAAAGTGTTGATTACCTGACCTTTATTAAAATGAATGAGGCATGGATCTCGGAGGGTTACTGCACGCCGGAAGACTTGTTCTGACTGCCCATGCAGCTGTCCTTCTCTGCACGCCGCTTGACACCACACACAGCTGTCCTTTAGCGTCCTCCTCCACCACCGTACAAACTAGGGTGCAAATCCTACTGGCTTAATTGTAAGCCAAACTTTTTGGACAGGTAAATCCTGAATTTTTCTCTCTTCTACTCTTCTGTGCTTGTCACCCTATCTGAGTTCTTTGAAAGGGTTTGGCTGGGGCATGGTTATGATACCATCTAGCTTTGATGTTTTTAATGTCTTCTGTGCTTGTCACCCTATCTGAGTTCTTTGAAAGGGTTTGGCTGGGGCATGGTTATGATACCATCTAGCTTTGATGTTTTTAATGTCTTCTGTGCTTGTCACCCTATCTGAGTTCTTTGAAAGGGTTTGGCTGGGGCATGGTTATGATACCATCTAGCTTTGATGTTTTTAATGTCTTCTGTGCTTGTCACCCTATATGAGTTCTTTGAAAGGGTTTGGCTGGGGCATGGTTATGATACCATCTAGCTTTGATGTTTTTAATGTCTTCTGTGCTTGTCACCCTATATGAGTTCTTTGAAAGGGTTTGGCTGGGGCATGGTTATGATACCATCTAGCTTTGATGTTTTTAATGTCTTCTGTGCTTGTCACCCTATCTGAGTTCTTTGAAAGGGTTTGGCTGGGGCATGGTTATGATACCATCTAGCTTTGATGTTTTTAATGTCTTCTGTGCTTGTCACCCTATATGAGTTCTTTGAAAGGGTTTGGCTGGGGCATGGTTATGATACCATCTAGCTTTGATGTTTTTAATGTCTTCTGTGCTTGTCACCCTATATGAGTTCTTTGAAAGGGTTTGGCTGGGGCATGGTTATGATACCATCTAGCTTTGATGTTTTTAATGTCTTCTGTGCTTGTCACCCTATATGAGTTCTTTGAAAGGGTTTGGCTGGGGCATGGTTATGATACCATCTAGCTTTGATGTTTTTAATGTCTTCTGTGCTTGTCACCCTATATGAGTTCTTTGAAAGGGTTTGGCTGGGGCATGGTTATGATACCATCTAGCTTTGATGTTTTTAATGTCTTCTGTGCTTGTCACCCTATATGAGTTCTTTGAAAGGGTTTGGCTGGGGCATGGTTATGATACCATCTAGCTTTGATGTTTTTAATGTCTTCTGTGCTTGTCACCCTATCTGAGTTCTTTGAAAGGGTTTGGCTGGGGCATGGTTATGATACCATCTAGCTTTGATGTTTTTAATGTCTTCTGTGCTTGTTGTCACCCTATCTGAGTTCTTTGAAAGGGTTTGGCTGGGGCATGGTTATTATACCATCTAGCTTTGATGTTTTTAATGTCTTCTGTGCTTGTTGTCACCCTATCTTAGTTCTTTGAAAGGGTTTGCCTGGGGCATGGTTATGATACCATCTATCTGAGATATTTTTTCTGTCCTCTGTGCTTCAGTGGCTGCAACAAAAAAACCATAATTTTTTAGGAATGTACACATTCCTGATTTTTCAGGGTTCTGCAACTGCGGCAAAATCGTATCTTTTATGGTCACCACAGGTGATCGAAAAGGTAGGACAAACCTGGGCCCACACTGCAGAATCAGTGTTTTTTGGTTCACGTTACTCTACATTGAATTACCTCTGCCTGACCATGCACGTGCGCACAAGCACGGTGACTGCTAAACACACCACTACAGAAATATTCCCACCGACGGGACGAACGTCCTGGAGGTGACAAGCAACTAGTAAAAACTAATATTCGCACACTTGACAGTATCATTAAAGCTTTTTGCGTTTTTTTTCGTTGCAGTAAACGCGGCGTTTTGTCTTTGCGTGTGAACCGGCCGTAACCTTTACACGACTTGATTGGAATGTAGATGCCGGACTTTTTAAAGCAGTTTATTACATAAGTTTAGGAATGTAGTGTGATTTCTGCCCTTTACAGCACAAAACGCAACGCTGTGTCAACAACGTATTTTTCAGAGAAATTTTTGCCATTGATGCCCCTCCGGCATGCCACTGTCCAGGTCATGGCACCCTTTAAACAACTTTAAAATCAGTTTTCTGGCCAGAGATGGCTTTTCTAGGTTTTAAAGTTCGCCTTCCCATTGAAGTCTATGGGGTTCGCAAAGTTCGCGAACGTTCGCACTTTCTGACGAAAGTTCGCGAACGGGTTCGCGAACATTTTTTTTTAGGTTCGCTACATCCCTACATAGCAGGGCATTTATATAAACTATAGTAGAGTTTCTGTAGCAAACACACCACTTTTACCAGTGCAGGGCAGCAGTACATTATAGTTTAATTACTTTGATAAACTTTCATTTTTTTTTATGTTACTGTTCCTTTAAGGTCTTATCTGCTGAGCGCACCCTATATGATAATGTGTGGTAAGCAAAATTCTTTAGAAAATATACAAAGATTTAAATCTCCAAGCCCTTTAGAAAACCTACGTTTTTAAATGCATTTAATCTTGGTAAATGAATTTGTTTTGATGATATTAAGATATCCAAGTGTAACATCATAGGATAAATATGTAGATTCAAAGTAACCTTGCAAAGATATTTAATAAAGGAAAACATCTGTTTCTATACGTATTTCTGCAAGTTATTAACTGTATGTCAGAAAGATTTCAAGTTGTTTCAGTTATATTAACGGCTGCATGGAAATAAAATACACTGTAATTGAAGATTGAAAAGCTGCTGGAAATGTAGAGAAATAGACTGCAGTCTTTTATCTTTTAACTAGAATTCCTCAGCACATAGAGAGGACGATGTTTTATGGCAGAATACTAGTAGGAAATATGCCAGTGTAAAAGTGCTGATCGCAGACATTGCTGATTTTGAACTTTCCCAGTGGAAAACAGAAAAGTTTAGACAGTATGCATTGTGTGTTCAGAGTTTCACTTTCTGCAATTTGCTTATTATTTTATCACTTAAAAGGGGGCATCTGCAGACAGTGACAAAGGCTTATGTACCGTGTGTGCTCCAAACAAGCCCCTGAGGGGCAATATATTAAAATGTGCACTGCCATCTTTCTCTAAGCTGTCCCCAAAGTCCTTAGGGCTATCCGTGGCAGCATTTGTTATTGCAGTAAACTGAAAAATAGAAATGGAACGATTGTACTAATAACCCGAAGGTGTATTTTGACATAAGGTGGCCATGTTGCATGCAAATGAGCAAGCTGAGTATTAATATGGGAGTCTTTTGAGCTAAAGTTAGCAGTCTCTGCGCTGAGGCCTGGAGCTCTCACAAAAACATCTAGTTAGAAGGACTATATAATCCAAACAAAATGTGTTTTCATCTGCAGATTTCCTGCTTTATGTGGGCTGGCTATCTCATTCTTAGCTGACAAAGTGTAAGTAGTCAGAAATCTCTTGGTTGTTTTTATCACAACAGAGCAGTCAATGGTTTGTCAATGCAAGAAAGTCAATTGGAAATTTAGCAAAAAGGATGTTTTCTCATTTGTTTCTATTGAGACATGACTATCTATATGACACTAGATGAAGTCAATATGCCTTAAAAAAAAAACAATTAATTTTTTTCAGTATCCTTTTAATTAAGTATACATTGCACATATTTTTTAGATGATGTCCTCTAACCTTTTGTAACCTTTTTTGGCACGCTCTCGTAGAACAGGATCACATGCACTCATACCAGGCATGGTTCCAGTGATTATCCAGCAGACCTGGCCTCTTTGCTTGTACAATATATTAAGAACTGTAATTAATAATGGAGTGCCTCCACCTAGTGGGTACTGAGCAGTATACCTTAGGGAAGCTCACGTACGCTTTCTCTTTCAGGATGGATGCTGCAGCAGGGACCCCTTTATAACCTCTGCCGGCCTACCCCATGGATTTGGCTCCAAACCCAGGCTCTATCTGGTCCCTCCTTTTTTCCCCAGATGTCCTCTTGGGCTTCCAGCAAGCCACAGCCTTTTCTCCCACCTCCCAGCCAATCAAACCATTTCCCTGCCTGTTTGACTGGTCTGGATGATGTCATGGGCAGAACAAGGGGAAGAGGAAGAATTCTCTGACTCCAGCAAGCTGCAGATATTTGCGCAATTGCACATAGTGTGCACTGTGCAACAAAAGATTGTAGCCTACACATTGTATGGTGCATTCTAAATAAGCCCACTAGCCTTTGGCTTATTGAATCATCACTACTTCATGTTCATTTACAGAGTCTTGTGCGCCTCTGCGTAAGGTTGTATGCATGCAGTTTGTCTGAACTGAAACATGAACGGCTGTAACCTTGGGGAGAGACAAATCTGTCCAATATGTCGGAAGGATAAAATTAGGCCTAATTTACTCAGGCCTTTACTTGCAATCATGTTTTACACATGAGCAAAATGGCGTTATTATTATTTCAGTCTTTTTAATGTATCCTTTACTTTAAATTGCTATAATGTAGGCATACTGTATATCAAATTATTAGTTTTATCAAAGGCATTGCAAATATAAGTTGAAGTGTGATTAATTACAGAAAAAAACTAGACAGCTCTATTTGACTTGATTAAGTCATAAATTTTTATATGACACATTATTAATTAGCAGTATTTTTAGCTTATATTGTGATACATTGCACCCTACAATGTTGGTAAGTGTTCTTTTCATATTTCCTATTAACTTGAAGTTAATTAACTTGATTTATTTAAACTAAAGTAAACAGCACAGGTTTGTTAAGGTGAATTTCTCGGATCCACTGACTGCCTGTCTGAAATGTCAAGTATCTAAACGTAATAGGGAGTATTTTCCCGTAATAGGGACAGTATACACATACACCTTTATAAAAATTAGCACATTAAATAGGACTTAATGCCTATTGCTTTAATTTTTAAAAAATCCATATTTTCATATTTTTTGCCATAATAAAGCACTCATTTGAAAGTTGTGCTCATCTCCCCCTTTCCTTTATAAACAGGGCAATTTTTTTTCAGAGATTCCTATCTACCTTTAAACAAACAAACCTCTCCCTTATCTAAGTAGCAGCCTTTAAAATCACTGGGGTGCCAAAATGTTAGGCACCCCCGAATAATTGTAATCCCTTACCTTATACCCCGGGTCAGGGTACCATACCAGCCCAGGGTAGCTGTGAGGGGGCAATCTTCTTCCTTCTGTGAAGAGGACCTTTCCTTCTCCTTTAAAGTTCTTCAGGACCAGTTTATTCAGATGCACAAGGTAGGTTGTTTTTTGCATTACTGTTTTTCTATAATAGATTAAATAAATGTGGACCATACAGAATCCTGCAGCATTTCTGCACATGATCTTTTAGCCTCTATCCACATAAATAGCACCACTAAAACCAACAGACAACCCCAGATTAACCACACTGTAGACCTTCCAGCTTCTCCATACTATATAATAAAACCATGCTGATTCCTACATATAACACTGCCCTGTATCCACCCACTAAGCAGTCTATCTTCCCTGAGGTTTACAGTTCCCCTCAGTATGGCAATCAGTTACTTTATATTACATGACTTGTATCTCTAAATGAGACTCTCCTGCATTTCTCACATGTGAATGTTCCCTGGGGCGGCTCCTACAACCTTGCATTCATGTGACAAGGAGTGACACCAGCAAACCCACTAATATTCACCCTGAAGCCCAGTTTCTACTGTTGTATATTTAGGTTAGTTCCTGTCTTTTGTAACACTTTTTTAGTTTAGATGCCTTTTGGTTTTTAATGCCTGTTTGTATTCATATGCTCTGGTGCCATTATAAATCTCAAAACAAAGCCTAGGGAGGATTTATTTAATTAACCACACCCCCTTAATTTGGCAGTCATAGGGAAAGAGGGGAAAATATGCCAGTTTTAAAGAGCAATGGAATACAGCCCACCGACACCACCTGTTCAGTTTAACAAAGTGCCTTCAGTACATGTTACAGCATAAGATAAATGCATTACAAAGGCAGTTATTCCCTATCAGCCAGGTTACTTTCACAAAAAGAAACAAATTTGTTCATTTTACTTGTTTCCCTGACTCACGGTATGGGTTTATCAGATATAGGTTTATCTGCACAAAAATTGTTTTTTTTTGCACTCTTCATCCTGCCCTGCAAATAGCTGATGATCCCTATTTTTTTGCAATTAAAAAAAAATGGTCCAGTGACGGTAAGATGCAATAAATGTCTGAAGAATCTGTTATTAGCTTGAGGGGGTCATATTAAGTGAGAAGAGCACAGTCACCTAAAAATGATTAAAAGTCTCTAAAAGATATAGTACAGGTATAGGACCCATTATCCAGAATGCTCGGGACTATGGGTATTCCAGATAAGGGGTATTTCCGTAATGAGGAAATACATTTTAAAAATCTGATCTATTTGATTAAAATGGAGTCTATGGGAGACAGGCTTTCCGTAATTCGGAGCTTTCTGGATAACGGGTTTCCGGATAACGGATCCAATACCTGTATAAAAATAACTCATTTGTGATGTCTCCTGTCTTCAGAAATAGAGTGTTTTTTCTAGCACATTTCTAGCAATGCACAAATGAAGGCAAAGTTAAATTGGGCAGGAGGTCAAGTTCAAGTTCAACCCCACTAAATGAACCCCAGTGCGCATATATACACAATTTTACATCAACTTATTTTTGTAGATTTACTTATCTTTTAAATGTGCTTGAAATAATGCCATACTTTTGTTATTTTTTCTTTTTAAAAATTAGAATAAACTCATTTCCACAAATATCCGCAACATGTCTGACATGATCTCAGCAAGCTTTAGCTGGCGAATTGTCTGATTCACATTTGAGGCTGTTTGTCCCACAGTAAATCTCAAACAACTTTTTTTGCAACATTTAGCGCTATAAAATATGAATCTGGAAAAAAAAATTCAGATCATTTGTAAATGGCCTCCTTAGAGTTGGCTGCTTCGTGATGCAGAACTGTATAAACAATAAAGTCGCCAGTTCACTAATTAAAAACAGGACAAATGTGAAACCATCATACTGTGTGGTTAATTAGCAATAGATGTAGATGTTTCCTACAGACTGTACTGAAAAATCTCCAGCCTTTTTCCCTACAAAGAGCCACTTATATTCAGTGAGTATTATAATTATTATACACATATATACATTATACTGCAGGAAGGTAGTTTTACATGATTGTTTCGTTATGATGAACTTTTCTGGCTGGTCACATGAAGCAGCCCTGAGTAAAAAGTGACACAAATCAGCCACAAAAACATTATAGGTACCAGAAATGTGCTCAGAAAAGACATAGGGACCAATTCAGTAAAGGTCGATAAAACGAGCGCTATTTATAGCATGCGTTAGAAATATTATCACTTCTTATTTTTTGCGACTTAACACTCGATTCACTAAAAGGAACTTGTCATAATTAAGAAGATGTTCTTTGCGTTATTTAACTCGCGTTTTTCTTGCGTTATTTTCCGCGTGCGTCATTTCCCGCCATGCTGTGGGCCAACATATACACAATCCCACTGCAAAGTTCGTGTTATGCATTTTTTTGCGCATGCGATATGCGGATTAACGCATGTGAAATGACTGATGAATTGGTACTTGTTTATCGCATGCTTTTTATGCAAAAAAGCATGCGATAATCACTATCGACCTTTAGTGAATCGGCCCCATATCGGTCTATCCTCCAAAACAGTGGCCCCCAACCAGTGACTTGCGAGAAACATGTTGCTCATGGGATTTTGCTCCCAGTGGCTTCAAAGCAGGTGACCATTTTTACACTTCTGACTTGGAGACAAGTTCTGGAGTTATAAATGCCTTGCATACTGCCAAACAGAGCCTCCTGTAGGCTGCCAGCCCATATTGGGGCTACCAAATAGCCAATCGCAACCCTTATTTTATGCTTGTGTTGCTCCTCAACTCTTTTTACATTTGAATGTGGCTCATGGGTAAAATAGGTTGGGGACCCCTGCTTCAAACTATAGAGAATCAAGTAATTGTGGGTGGTGAGTGAATCCCTGTGCAACTAGTTAGTAAAACAAGTAAAAAAATGGCAGACTCTTGGAAGAAAAAAAAAACTCTTATTACAGTGTGCTTCCCTTGCAACAGTTTATGCCTTCATATTGCTTAGTATATCCTATTACGTTTATATGTTTCTTTCACACATTGAGGCCACCATGTTCTCTATGTCTTAGGGCCATAAGAGAGAACTAGATTAGAATGTACTGATAATAAAAAATGTTGTTCACTTAATATAGAGGAAAACCTGTGCAACCATCAGTTATTGCAGCCTGAACTGCTAAATTCTGAAGGTTGCTTTGGCACTAAAGCAGCTCCCTTGCATGAGAATGACAATGTTTAACGTATAGCAGGATCTATCGCAGGGAATTCTTTGATGATACATTTCTCAATCTCTTGCAAAATGAGTTTTTGCCTGCAATAAAATAGCAATATCAGTGATATGTGCTCACATATTTATAACGTTTGTCCTCGATGAGGTTAGTGTATCTGATGGAATCTTGAGTTATAGACTATAGACAGTTTTGTTGGCTGAAATTAATTATAGCTGAATTAATTGCAGTTCTCATATTCATGCTCTCCACCCCCTCATCAGTTTGGCAGACTAAAGGCCTTATGTACACAGTGAGCAAGGTACAAAAGGCAG
Organism: Xenopus tropicalis; assembly: GCF_000004195.4. Taxonomy (NCBI): domain Eukaryota; kingdom Metazoa; phylum Chordata; class Amphibia; order Anura; family Pipidae; genus Xenopus; species Xenopus tropicalis. The sequence goes on from NC_030677.2 coordinate 43,141,220, forward strand.
CAATTGATATTGACTGATAACTGATACAAGAGTTATACAGGACCCTGCCCAAAAGAGTTTAAATATACTGTAACAACAAACACTATGCAAAAAGTTTGTCTGATGGTTAGGGATGTAGCGAACCTCAAAAAAAAAGTTTGCGAACCTGTTCGCGAACTTCCGCCGAAAATTGCGAATATTCGCGAACTTTGCGAACCCCATAGACTTCAATGGGAAGGCGAACTTTAAAAAAAAAAAAAAAAAATTCTGCCCAGAAAACTGATTTTAAAGTTGTTTAAAGGGTGCCACGACCTGGACAGTGGCATGCAGGAGGGGGATCAAGGGCAAAAACCTCTGAAAAATTGACACACGCCGTTTTTCGAAATGATCGGTAATTTTGCGACTTTTTCGTATTTTCCGGCGCTTTCGTAAAGTTATCGTAAGTTTTGCGACTTTTTCGGAGCTTTCGTAACGTTATCGTATGTTTTGCGACTTTTTCGGAGCTTTCGTAACGTTATCGTATGTTTTGCGACTTTTTCGGAGCTTTCGTAACGTTATCGTAAGTTTTGCGACTTTTTCGGATCATTCGTACCGTTATCGTAAGTTTTGCGACTTTTTCGGATCATTCGTAACGTTATCGTAAGTTTTGCGACTTTTTCGTACCGTTATCGTAAGTTTTGCGATTTTTTCGGAGCATTCGTACCGTTATCGTAAGTTTTGCGATTTTTTCGGAGCATTCGTACCGTTATCGTAAGTTTTGCGATTTTTTCGGTGCCGGCGAACCCAAATTGCGAACATCACGAAAAGTTCGAGAATTTGCGGACTTGCGAACACCCGATGTTCGCGCGAATTAGTTCGCCGGCGAACAGTTCGCTACATCTCTACTGATGGTCTGTAAAATTTACACTCTGAAATACAGGCTGAGGGATTGATTGTTATTGGCATTTAATATCATCCTCTTTCTTCTATACTCAGTTTTAACCACATCGGTTATTTTATAGGTAACCATTCCACTACAATTTGGATGTGCATCAATAACTGTGCTAAATTCTTTAAGACGGGTGCAAATGCAGTAAAAAAAAAAACCCTTGCCAGGGGTAAATAGATATAGTGGGAACACAATACTGCAGCAATTCCTTGTTGCAAAGGCAAAAAGTAAATTATTTTTTTTCATTTGTTTAAAGCCCAAAACGTTGCCTGTAATCTTGACCAGCTTGAAGTACAGTATATAGCAAAACATTCCCCATTTTGTTTAAAGAGGAAAGGGGGGATTGCTTGGTAGAGTAACGCAAAGAATGTCTTAATGTCCTATATATATTGAAAATGAGTGCAGAGGACCTCTTGTTGCTATCTGTATGAGCTTTGTGATCACAGCCTCATTGCACCCCCATCTAATGGTTTGAAATTTAGTGGTGAGCATACTGTAATTTCCCCTTGTTTGCTATAGATCACTGAATTTTGTAGGGTTTATAAAAAATTCTGAACCATTTCTGACATTTCTTCTTTTGGTTTCCAGAATGACGTTCTTTAAGACTTATGGCACTCATGGTGCTTTCTACATAAAGACGCAGTCGGCAAATGATCCAGCTAACTGCATTTTATCTGTGGCATAAATACGGCGAACAGATAGCAACTTTCCTGGATAACAGGAACCAAGTAAAGTTCCATACTGTAACTTTCAAAAGAATGGAGAAAAGAATTAATACAGAAAATAATACTGTAGAATTCTGTCTTATTCATTGTGGTGATTGCAAGCATACATATCCTAAATGATGGCATCTGGGCTAATGGACTGGCCACAGGATAACATAATGAAATGCTATTATCATTATGCTATTACTCAACTGCTGTTATATTAAATAAGCATGTGTCTGTGAATACAAAAGCAGTGCCAAAGTATAAAATGTATAATTAAATGAAAGATGATGAACTGCAGTAGCAACAGAGTCACATACTGTCACATACTGTATGCAAAGTGGAACCGAGAGTAGGAATTTAATCACAAGTGCTAACTGTAACTCCTATTTGCATAGCCACTTAGAAATGTCAGGTCTTTTGTACAGACGCTGGATTCAGATATCAAAGATAAACATTATTATCGCGTGTTGGCGCTCAAACTCAGCCATTCCAGTGTTTGCAAGAGAGTGAGGAACGCTTAGCGCTCCAGCCACAGAATCTATGTTCCGACAGAAAATCTTTGTAGATCCTACAGTTGTCATTTGATCAATGTCACATTGCTTGACTACACGGCAGCAGTGAAAGGGTTAATGGTCCGGTAACATGAAAAATGGAAATAATTTATTTGACTTGCCATATATTTGTTTGAATCCTGTGTATGGAATACTCTTTCCCTTGGAGTAGAATTCATGGCTTTTCTAGCAGTTTGCTTTTAGCTCTGATATATTCTGCCTTTTTTAATGTCTTGTCTTAACAGCCATATCCTGTGCTCAGAGGCTTAGATTATCCATATTCAATAAGAGGCCCCCAAAATCAGGTATTTTCCAATTCAAATACTATTCTTAGACTAGATGTATAAAAAAAGTGCAGACAAAGTCAACACTATACAGCCCACTTACAAAGCAAAGTGCAGAATTGCACTATTTTAAAGGAACAGTTAATGGATAATCGATAAACTGTTAAACTGCCCAATAACTTCATCTTTGCATCCTTCACTAACTTCTTCTTTCCTGTCTGTCTCTGCACACACTTAGTTGCCTCCCATTAATCTGATATCAGTAGAAATTAATGGAAAAAATCATGGCTCTATTGGGTTTTGAAACCACAAATCAACAAATTTCCACTAAAACCACAAATACTGTATATGTCTAGTCATGTATTAGAGATCCGAAAATAAAAAGCACAGAGAAAAAAATGAGAAAAGAAAATGATAGAATATTTTGTTTTTGTAAGAATTTTTATGCCCTTACAAATGAAAAAACCTTGAAAACCTCTGAGACCACAAATAACAGTCTTTGACAGTTACAAGTTTTGATGCATAATAAATAGCGAAAAATTCACGTTTTAGCATTAAAAAATTGGGTTTAGTGCAAAAATCACTAATCGTGGAAAAACAAATGCGACCATTAGTAAATCTGCCCCATAGTGATAACTTATTCAGGGATCCCCTGAATCCTTCATCTTCTAGAGCCATGTGCATTGGCATATTTAAATATTTTCACATTTTGCTATTTTTCACATTTCACTTGGTGCAAACTGGGCGCAGTTACACCAAATTTTTTAGAAGCCTGCCTGGCATGCACTGGGCCTATTGATGCAGGGTGCAAAGAACCTTAAAGCTACCATCTGTTTAGGAGGTGATGTAGCTCCCAGTTTCCCCTGCATCAACGAGTGCAGCAGCGGCTCAGAGTGCAAAGTATGTTGAAGTGTGAAGAGCACATTTTGACGCAAGTATTTTTAATTACATAAATGAGCATCATCTGGCAAACCTGATCTCTAATGACTGCCAAAACTTAATTGTGCCCCTGTACCATTTTATAATAATAAAAAAAACAACAAAACACAAATACAAGAGTATTGTAGAAATGATACCTATATTGGCTAACAATAAAAATACATTGCAAGCTTTCGGAGCTCTAAGGCCCCTTCATCAGGCCAAATACCCATTTTAAAAACTGCAGAACTGCAGTGGTTTTAGTGGCCACAATGTGGTGCTATTTCACTTCTGTTTCCTTGTTGTATCACTGTGCCGGTCACCCAGGGCATACACACTGATCCAGGACCTCTTTGGACAGAGGTCTTTTAACTCAATAAACAATAACATTAGGTTCGGACTGGCCTGCCGGGGTCATGGGAAAAAACCTGATGGGCCCTGGCCTTGGTGCACCCCTAGGCCCTTGCTCTAGGTTATTTTGCATTGCATCCTTATAATAAATAATTTTGTACCAGCCAGTTCAGGTGTCACATACCAAATGAGAAGAGCACCGGTGAGTAATCGGGAAGTAGGCCCAATGGTGCCCGCATCACGCATGTAGTTCTAGGCAGCATGTGCACTTCTATAGGTGCAACTCTCCGAGTGCAAAGCTGCAGGCAGGGTCTAACTGGGAGTCAGTCAGTGAACAAGCAAACTGTGGGGCTACTGGTAGTGAACTCTCCTCACATCACAGACAGAGAGCAGAAGTGCAGAGATTGGCAGTGGCACAATTTCCAGGTGGCACATCAAACCCAAAACTTAAGGACTCGACTGGCTAAACTGAAGCCTCCATTTGTGAATCCCCTGGTGCAGCATTACAGAAGGTGGCACGGGCACTTACTCTGTCTACCTTTTGATTTTAAAAATAAACTGGGCTTTCTCCTGTCCTAATATTGTTACAGCCATCCCAGTTTTTCTTTTCATTTCAAATTAAAATTTTATTCTTGATAGGTATTTGGGGGGCAATTTTTTACTGGGGGCTGGGCGGGCCCTTGAGGTGATGTTTCCTGGTGGGGTCCCAGTCCAACACTGAATAACATACCAGAAGATCACGTAGCCTCAAGGGCTAGACAATCAACACTTAGGGGCACATTTACTAATCCACGAATCCGAATCACGAATGGGAAAAAATCGGATTGGAAACGAAAATTTCTGAAGATCGCAACTATCACGAAAATGCTTACGAAAAAATCATATTAGTCACGATAATATCGTATTGGCGATCCGAAAGTCACTAAATTTTCGTACCGAACAATTTTAAACAACGGTAAAACCTTTCCGATTTTTTCGTACAAACGTCCGAAAAAGTCGTGCGGCATCTGGAAAAGTTGTGCGGCGTACGAAAAAGTCGTGCGGACGCCCAAAAAAAATGGCGAAAATACGCTCGGAGTGTTCGCATGAACGCTCGAGCGTTCATGCTTCTGTAAATGTGCCCCTTAGGCACATGGCCTTCCTTTAGAAGAAGAACTCTGGTTTTCACAACACCCTTCTTGTTGTGTTAAATACGAATAAGCTCTTGTGGTACTGTGGACTAGTAATGAGTGAATTTTTTCACCAGGCATGGATTCGCAGCGAATTTCCACATTTCGCGATTGGCAAATTGTTTCGCAAAACTTCCATGAAAATTTGCTGCTGAAAAATTGGGCACGTGTCAAATTAGGCGCAGTCGCATCAAAAAAGTGCTGTTGCGTAAAAAAAGCGTGGGCGACAAAAAAGTAGCACAACAAATGCATTTCGCAAATTTTATGGCGAAGTGAAACGGGACAGATTCGCTCATCACTACTGTGAACTTCTACATTGACAAGAGATGCGCCTACAGCTACACAAATGTCTGCTGTCTGCCATATGCACCATGTTTTCCATTTAAGAAAACAGGAAACAGTCTTATAGCAGGGGGGTTGCTGTATATACTGGGATTTTTGATGCTGGTGTTTTTTGCAACAATTTAAAAAAGTTGTGGTTGTCATGCAGCAAGTTGAAAAAATTGGGATTTTCGTGTCTTTTCGTACGGCTTTTCCCATGTTGACTTTTTCAGTTCAGACTTTTGAGTAAATTTAAGACATTCATGGAAATTAGTTTATTAAAATTTTAAAACTATATAAAAAAGTTAGCATTTTAGTAAATCTGTCCCCACCTATTCAGCAATTTATTTTCCTTGGTGAAGCGATTTCTTTTAGTGCAGGAAATCATTGTTGGAATCCTACCTCCCCTTATGTAATTTACATTTGGAAGTAAATAATCAAAGGGGTGTTAGAGATCAGTGCTGCTGGCCACTATCACTGTATGTAGCAAAATGTGTTTAACTGCTCAAAGCAATCAAACATGTTCCTGCAAAATGATACACAAGTATCAAATAATGATTTTATAAATGTTACAATTCATTTAAAGCTTTTATGACTATCAAGAAAATGTTCCTGGCAGTCAGGAAAGTTTTGTTCAATTGTAAAAAAATACAGTAGGTCAAACTATTGGGAATCCTAAAAGATTATTTCTCTGTCTTTTTTAAGCAGCGTTATAAATGTTATACAGAACGTGGCTCAAATACAAAGAAAAGGGTAAGTGTAGAATGGAAAAAGCAAGAATGCAGTTGCGTGGCATTTAGCCGTTTCTTCAGTCTGATAAGATGAGAGCTGGCCACCGATAAAAATGGAATGTATTCAGCTGAATAAGGCTATAAGTACCTTGGGACAAGGGCTTGGCGTCGTCAGGTTTCACAGTTACAAGCCTTATATACAGCTACATATGCGTTAAATGAATGCAAATTTTGTGCATGTATTGATGCCATTTATAAAGGTACTTGCATCCAAACTAGCTTGTTGCACTTCTGTATATGTGCTCTGAGCGCCAGTGTGTGCGCCCTGCCCTGGCACCCAAGCGTAGCACAGCGTGTTGCTTCAGTACTAAGTACAGACTTGCACCAAGTGAATCGTACACTAATGCCATTAATAATGCTGAGCACACTGGTACCAAAGAGATACCACTTCCCTCCCCAATAATGGTAGCTGCAACTTGTCCTCAGCTCACAATAATAAATATGTGCCTTTATGTACTTTATTTAGCACATTGCATGGAATTGCAATGGTCACAACTTGGCCTGCAGCCACAATGATGCTGGAATTCTGGGGAAAGAAAAAGGAATCCTAGGAAACAACAGTGATTTGCATCCAAAAGCTGCGCTTGGCACACTGCGCTGCAGTTCTAAATGAGGCTTAAGATCCTCTGCAGTTAAAATGGTAATAACAAAATCTTAGCAAAATAAATCCAAGAAGTTGAAAAAAAACAAGAAACACTGAAATGTTCCATTGGGTATGACTCACTACCGTATAATTATTTGCAGCGCTGGAACTTTCTTCTCTTTCGGAAGTTTTAAAGGTGACGCCATTTATGGAGATACTGGTCATTTGTAGAAGTACACGCTGCTTGGGAAATTTATAGTCCTTGGCACATAGACCCTTGGGACATGATCATTTATTAAGCTGCTCTTGATTAATGATCCTTTTAATCTCTATCTCTTTAATTGGGACTTTAAATGATTGTGTGCTTGGGCCAGACACTTCCGAGAGTTCTTTGCTTTATTTTGTTCCTGTGTCGCACTGTGTTGTCTTTTCTTTATTTCTTGCATTGGGATTGAAGTATGAATAATACAAGTTTCCTGACAATTGTTTAGACAAGGTACATGACTTTATTTCCCTGTCTGTGAGGATGCAATAACCTGTGTATTAAGTTCCAAGCCTTTTGGCTTTTATTGGCTAAGGCACACAAGAGGGCTTAGTTACCAATGAAAATGCACAGGGCACAGAATTCAACACAAATTCAGATACAACACTTCTACCCAAATAGTGAATAGTGTCACATCTGGCAACACCAGGGAATATTTCTTGTTGTTCATTGCCATATCATAGCAGTTAGTTCCTCCAGTTACAATAAGACAGCTTTGTATGTTTAGGATATGGTTACTAGTGATGAGCAAATTTTTTTGGCAGGCATGGATTTGCAGCGAATTTCCACATTTCGTCACTGGCGAATTGTTTTGCGAAACTTGCACGACAAATGCGTTTCGTGATTTTTTTGGGACAGATTCACTCATCACTAATGGTTACCAGCTTTTCCAAAGCCTGCAAAATGTGTATATGCCACACCCACTTTTAGACAAATTGTGGGGCGCAATAAAAGGCTTATTATATGCTCTTGTGGCAAAGTGACTGGTATTTTCACCACCTCTGTCCCTATGTCTACCTTTGCCCATTTCCCCACACTAGGCCCAACCCTTGTCCCTTTTCTCTCCAACAAAACTTTTCTGTAAGTTATATAATAGTTTAATAATATTTATTACTCATTAAAATTGCATTGTGTTTCATATAAAACAGAATATTTTTATTATAGATACAGCACCAAACCAAAATACTGCTGTATTTACTACTGCTGCTCACTTCTGAAATTCTTAAATACAACTTAATATAGATGTAATTATTTTTATCTCCATAAATCAGTTAATCTTATGGCAGCTAAATGGATTTTCATGAAATTAAATTCCTGACCAGTGTGACTCTCATGAAAGATTATTTTTTTCACCAATGAGAACATTTGGAAGCCACAGTAAAACTATAATATTATGAGCTGTAAATTATTTTTTTCTGGTGTACATACAGCATTATTTAAAATATGAAACGATTAGCGGATATGAAATTTACAAAGAGTGTAACTATTTAATTACAGAAAAAAGCTGCCAAACAATATCTAAAGGCTCTGTTATTATTAGTAAAGTTACTTAAAGTAGAAAGGGGGTGACAAACACTTTATACAATCAGTTTGATAAACACACGCAACATTTAAATAAATATTAAAGGAGAAGGAAAAGTGTTTATAGCCACTAGAATGGTATATTTATTCTGTAGAAAGCTTTACCTTAGTTAAAAGGAGAAGGAAAGGCCAAATCACTAGGGGATGCCAAATGTCAGGCACCCTCCACTGACTGTAATTACTTACCTGATACCTCTGGCCGGTGCTCCTGTTAGGAGAAATCTGCTTTGCCCTGGGGTATATGCAAGCAAGCATTCCTCTTCCTTCAGAATTCCGGGGTGATGCACACACAGTTGAGAGAAAAAGCTGGCTTTTTGTTAAAGTTGACTTTTCACTCTACTGCGCATGCGTAAAGATCAGTTTTGGCACTTCCCAGTATGTAGACCTTCCTTCTCCTTTAACAGCTCTAGAAGCTCCCTGTGTACGCTTAGAAGCTGCCATTTTAGTTTGGTCTCAGTAACTTCCATGCTGCTGTTAGTGCAGATTATAGCAGAGGGGAGGGGGAGAGAGCAGAGAGGGGAAGGGGAATGAGCACAGAGGGGGGTGGAGGACAGAGAAGGGAGGGGGAGAGAGCAGCAATTTGCGCAGACTTGTGCCATGCCCTGAAGGATTTTTCTGAGAGAAGTAAGTCTGATACTGAAGAACATGTGTACACAAAAGAAGAAAAGAAATCCTGTGTTTCTTTTGATAGAGGACCCAGCATAGCTTATGGCTGTATTTACATAGACCTTTCAGATAGAGCTTACTTAGCTTTACCTTTTCCTTAAACAACCCAATACCCCTTCCCTCAAGGGCAGAAAGGAGATTGTCTTCTCTCTCTCTGTCTATATAGCCTGCCCTTTTTTCCCCCACCTCCTGATCCACACTGGACTACATATCCTAGTCATGGCCCTGTCGCTCTACCTCTCCCAGAATCACTCTTAGGTCTCACTGGAGCACAAACCTAGGGCATCAGGTAAGTGATTGTAATCATTCCTTCTTCTTTAAGAGAAAAAATTGATGTTTTGAAGAGTGTTTGGGTAAACCTGATTGTCTACAACAGTGCTGGTATACCTTGTGTGGCTGCAGATTGGCCTTAAAGGTGGGTGGGGTAACATGGGCATGGCTTTAAGTGGGTGTGGTTTAAAAACTGGGCATGAACAAAACTTGCTTCCATTATTGTCCCTCCACCACATAGATCAGAAATATTCCAGCCCTTAGTACCGTAAAAGTTGGACTGTACTGGACTACAAGCTTTCCCATTTAATGTACTAATACAGGTTTGTAAGGCTGCTTTATATGGTATCACGCATTAACAGAGTCGCTGCAACTTTGCCTAGCATAGATATACAGTTCAGCAAGTTGGCATCCTGGTTAAATGAAATGCTATCTGTAGCTTGAGGTATATTACTTGTAGATTGTAAGCTCTTTTGGGCAGGGCTCTCTTCACCTCTTGTATCGGTTATTGATTGCTTTATATGTTACTCTGTATGTCCAGTGTATGAAACCCACTTATTGTACAGCGCTGCGGAATATGTTGGCGCTTTATAAATAAATGTTAATAATAATAATAAAATCATGATTCATATCACAGTTAACAATAAGACCACTGTGCAGAGGAAACCAAGTGAAAGAATATATACTTGTGTTATTTTTTTCTTTTATGTTAAGGACAGGTTTATAGTTTAATAGCTTGATGAACAAATAGTTCTGACTGCTTTTATAATAAAGATTTCAATAAAGGGCAAAAAGTATTTAATATGTGGATGCTATGGTGTATTCTTAAACTAAAAACATGTCGTGTTTCTTGTTTATTAAGGACCTTGTTTATTGTCTGTACAAAACTGATATCATTGCTGGTCTTTTAAAGCAAAGGCTTTAACCCTGACACTAATGTTCTATGGCCGTGTTCATGAAAACAATAAGGGAGCAATTCAGGACAAAGCATTTATTTAAGAGCAATGCTTTTTGTGGGTAAGTACAGACATACAATGTCAATTTTTTCACACATAACAAAATGTATGAACAGTACTCAACCATAGCTGAAACGTAAATTGCAGAAAACATTATAAGACCAATAAGCCCCAAACATGCTGAACATGAAAAACTGGATTGTCAATATGTAATCAACCATCTTCTGGAAATGTTCTTTTGGAACAATAAAGGTTGTTACCATAAATAGTCTCCGAGCTTTCTAATACAATAGTCTCCTCCAGGTATCCAACCTAGGAAACCTATTACCCAAAGATTTTGAAATTCTGCAATGCAATTTTCCATAGGCTTCTATCTGAACAGGCAATTAAGTTTTTATTTTTCAGCTTTTTCTGTGTATTAAGGAGAAAACATTTTGTTAATGAAACTAGCATTAACCCATGATAACTTCAATCATATATGTTTGTATACATACTGTATATTATATATGGAGGTAGGGGACCTGTTATGCAGAATACTTGAGACCTGGGGTTTTTCATATAAGGGGTCTTAATATCATTGGGATCTCCATACCTCAAAGTCTGCTAAAATATTATTTAAATATTAACTTAACTAGGGGTTGATAGAGAAAAAGAAAATAATTAAAAAAATATATAAACATTTGAATCGTTTGCTTAAAATGGTGCCTAAGAGTCAGATTCAATTTGATGAGAAAAGATTATCTCCTAATTCAATTTCAGATTTTCGCACAAAGCCAGATGCAATTCAGTGAGAAAAACTTATCTCATTGTTTATCACATTAAACTCTACTGAAGTCTAAGGGAAAAACTGGAGCTGAATTACGCAAAATGTTTTTGCTCCTTAAATTAAAAACTCATAAGTTTTTTTGCGTGATAGACCATAAAATTACTTTTTATCATTGATTTGAATCAGGCCCACTGGGAGATGGCCTTTCTGTAGTTTAGAGCTTTCTAGATATACAGTATATCTCTTTAGAGCAGGGATGTCAAACTCAATCACATAAGGGGGCCAAAATCTACAATACAGGCTAAGTCGCTTAATTCTTTAATAAGATACTTAGTAGGATACTAAGGGGCACATTTACTAACCCACGAACGGGCCGAATGCGTCCGATTGCGTTTTTTTCGTAATGATCGGTATTTTGTGATTTTTCCGGAAATTATCGCGACTTTTTTGTTACCAATACGATTTGCGCGAAAAAACACGAGTTTTTCGTAGCCATTCCGAAAGTTGCGCAAAATCTGCCGATTTTTTCGTAGCGTTAAAACTTGCGCGAAAAGTCGCGATTTTTCCGTAGCAGTAAAACTTGTGCGAAATGTCGCACCTTTTAAGTTTTAACGCTACGAAAAAGGCGCGACTTTTCGCGCAAGTTTTAACGCTGCAAAAAAAATCGCCAGATTTTGCGCAACTTTCAGAATGGCTACGAAAAACTCGCGTTTTTTCGCGCAAGTCGTAATGGCTACGAAAAACTTGCGTTTTTTCACGCAAATCGTATTGGTAACGAAAAAGTCGCGATAATTTCCGAAAAGTCGTAAAGGCGCTGAAAAAATCGCAAAAAATACGAAAAAGTCGCAAAATGTTCGTTTTCCAATTGGAATTTTTCCAATTCGTGTCTTAGTAAATCAGCCCCTAAGTCTTAATTACTTTGTGAGGAAAATGGAAATTGATCTCACTGTACGGTTATACACACTCACCAAGGGCCACATAAAACAGCCAGGCAGGCCTTGTGTTTGACATATGTGCTTTAGAGGGAAGCACTGTACGTGTATATGCTGAGAGAGAATCTGAACACTAAAAAAACTTCAGGCAAATACACTGTTCAGGCAAGGGCATAGGTGCCATCGGACTGAGGGCCACATCAACGAGCCAATGCAGTCCCCGATTCGATGGAAACTCAAACCTGCCGAAATCTGGCCAATTTTAGAACAGGTGTTGGTAGGGTAGGCCCCTCAGGGGTGCCCATACACTGGCAGATAAGCTGCTGAATTGTTCTGAAGTGTCCAAATTGGCAGTTGAGATCTGCCCCTGTATGGCCACTTTTAGAAGGCAAATTGGGGAATGATTTGGGGAATGATTTCCACATATTTTTGTGAATATAACAAAATGGTTTATATGGTAATATATGGGCAATTCAATGAGAAAAACATATCCTGTGGCTTATTACATTGAAAACTCAATAGAGGTCTATATGGAAATTCTTAATGGAATTTGGAGATATGTTTTTTTCATCAAATTGAATCTGGCCTTTCATCTGTAGCTGAGTGAGCTAAAGGTGGGCCTGACCAAATGTTTCTGTATTTTGAGAAAAAGGGTATCACGCCCAAGTAGTTTGGTCCTGTAATTACTGTGGAAATAAAATGATAAATAGTGTCAATATCTAAGTGCAATTCCCCCATTTTTTTTTCTTGATGCAGAGACTGTTTTGGCACTGCCATGTGTTGGGATGGTATTCTTTACACTGTATGTTTCAAACCTCTTGGGTCCTTCCTTTGGTATTGCACCAGAGGAGGACCCAAGAGGTCCAAAACATGTAGTGCTATGCATCTCTAAATAAACACACAGAACTTGCTTGGCTTTCCAGTGGAATTTTTTTTATTTTCATTTTATACATTGAAGTGAACCCAAAACCACTGTTGGATTGAGCCCTTCACTGAACGTTACGTATTGGGGGCTTAAAGTTGCATTTTTTTCCTTTTGACACAGTATTCTTTACACTGTGATACCTTCTCAAGGTCAAAGGAAGTACATTTAATGTTTTAAAGATATTTTTCTGTTTGAAACATACTTTTTAAGGGAAACCTGTCACGACTCCTCATAACTCAATGATTTATTTATGTAAAGAAAAACTATAAACTTCCACCTCCATGGGAACTTCAGTATCTAATCCCACATGTAAAATCGGTATCCCTCTCTATTGATTGTATGCTATTGCAGGTTGCATGTATGTTAGCAATCCCCCTGCAGAGAAACACATTCCATGCGCTGTTTTTGTTAACAGGTTCCTGTGTTCTGAATTTGTTTACATGCTGTACAGTAACAAAAGGATACTAACATATAAATTAAATAAGCACACTGACCTTCATTTAACATTAAAATTTGTTGAATTGGAAAACCGTCTAATTATAACAGCTCCTTGTTTTTGCCTCATTCAGCAAATTCTCTAATACCCTATTACATAGTTCCTGAATTTTAAACAGATAATATGTAAGTCCATCAAGCTCACACTGAGTCATGTCTCCTCAACAGTTATCAAGATAAAAGCTAGAAACGGCTGCATTAAATCCAGGTCTAAATTGGCTTTGAAAGTAAAATCCATCCCAGCAGCAAAAAATCTGGAGTTTATATATATATATATATATATATATGCATACACTTAAACTATATTGCTATATTTCCCTATAATACTAATCAGTAAGCTTAATTTGGTTTTAGAATGTACAGTGTCAAACTGGGTTAGTGGGGCACTTGGAAAAAACCAGGTGGGCCCTGACCCTTGTGGGCTCCACCTACCCAGTCCTAGAATTAATACAGGTATGGGATCTGTTATCCGGAAACCTGTTATCAAGAAACTTCCGAATTACAGAAAGGCTGTCTCCCATAGACTCCAGTGTAAGCAAATCATTAAAAAATGTTTAAATGATTTCCCTTTTCTCTGTAATAATAAAACAGTACCTTGTACTTTACACCAATTAAGATATAATTAATCCTTATTGGAGGCAAAACAATCCTATTGGGTTTATTCAATATTTAAATGATTTTTTAGCAGACTTAAGGTATGGAGATCCAAATTACAGAAAGATCCCTTATCCAGAAAACTCCAGGTCCCGAGCATTCTGGATAATAGGTCCCATACCTGTACTGTGATATTGTTATTAATTAAAGCAACAGCTTGCTCTACATCCAGAAATGAAATAACCCAGGAAGGTACTGTATCACAGTTAGTCATACTATTCTTGAGTACTTTGGACCAGATTCAATTCAGTGAGAAAAAGGTTTATCATGTGAAAATGAATGGTTGAGATTCAATTTGAGATGCAATTCAATTCAGAAAACCTATTTCATTGTTTATCATGTGAAAATTCTATTGAAATCTATGGACAAAAACTAGATTTGAATTAGGAGAAAAGTCTTTTCTCCTTGAATTGAATCTTATCCACGAGTTTTCACATGATAAAACATGAGAACTTTTTCACACCGAATTGAATCTGGCCCTTTGAATGATAAATTCTTCTCTTATATCATCTGAACAGAGGCTAGCAGCTGGTCATAAAAACAGATAAATCTCACTAGTACACTGCTATCAGTTCTAAAAGTTGTACTTGGTCTATTTGCTTCTTACTTACATGGAATTCCAAGCACCAGTGGGCACTAAGGGCTGCTCTCTGCACTCTGCATTGTAAATGACTGCTCTTGTTATTTGGCTTTTTGTACACAGTTATACAATCATACATTGAATGGTTTAGTTGTTTCGCAAACACAGAAAGGGTAGAATTTATTCAAGATACAGGTACGGGACCCATTATCCAGAAAGCTTTGAATTCTAGGAAGGCCATGCAGCGCCGGATTTCAAATCGGAGCGCCCGGAGGCCACCCCTCTCAGCCGCCCCCTGCGCATGCGCGTTTGCAACTCACTTTTCTGTAATAATAAAACAGCACCTTGTACTTGAACTAACATATAATGAATCCTTATTGGGGCAAAACAGTCCTACTGGGTTTAATGCTTAAATTATTTTTTAGTAGATTTTAAGTACTGTATGGAGATAGAAATTATAAAAAGATTCCTTATTCCGAAAACCCCAGGTCCCAATCATTCGGGATAACAGGTCCTGTACCTGTACTATTTGTTTACATGCTTGTTACCAGTGACACACAGTAAGCTCAGATGGCTTTACTTACATTCCTCTTCATGTGTAAAAGTAAAACAGGTATGCAGGGCAGCCTCTGATCCCTCAAGCACAATATTTACCTTAATTGTGGCACAAACACTGGCCTTGTCACCTGCAAAATTATCACTGCTGTCAGCACCAAAAGGCATATCATGTGCAATAAAGTGATAGCAGTGCTTGTGGAGCACCTGTCATTCACTGCAAGCGGAAATCTCTCTGTAGCTCTAATATAATTATATATATGACAGAGCAAGCACTGAGTGTCTTCAAGTATTATCATCAACACATGTTGTGTGAGCCGCTGTCAAACTGCTGAAACAGCCAACAATAAAACCTCTATGTAGTTACGGGCAGCATATCTATCATACAATTAATATCAAATTACTTTCCTCTAAGGATATACAGATGCAATTGCAGAACATAATTAGTTTAAATTGAAAAATTAATTAGAATATGTATTTAGTACCTAAATAAATGAAGTCTGTGTTAGTGCCACTAGGTAACGCTAGTTCACTTTCATCCATGCAATTGTAAAATGTACTAAAAGTTTTTAACCCTAGTAGAAAAAGAAATTCTAACTGGCGGCAATTAAAAATATGCAGTACATAGCTTATTAACTCAATTGTAAAAAGATGGGAAAAATATTTGTGTGAGGGACATTCAGTGAGGAGGAAGGTTCTTTGGGGATTTATCCTTCACAAAGGAGCAACTTGCATTTATCATTGCCGTAGCTACTAGTTACTATATTACTATATACATTTTTAAAGGTAATTGGAAAGGAAATGAGAATATTTGAGTAGACTTTATAGCAACAGAAGTTGGGATGATAGGCACAATACTGTAAATAAATTGGTAGACTACTGGGGTTATGTCTATTCCCATGGAGTTGCCATTGGGATTCTGTTTAGAACCCAGTAGAGGCCCATTTATCAACATTTTCATTTACGTGGTTTTTGAAATTGTGACTTAACTCGTTTCCACTAAAACCACAAATGCTTAGACATTTATTAAAAGATCCAAATAGAAAAAGCACTAATGAAAAAGACGTGGAAAAAATGTGAAAAATGCCACAAATGCCAGTTTCCAAACACCCTGAAAACCTCTACAACCACGAAACAAAGAAAGATCTTCCAGCTGCAAAAAGGACACATGCCATTGACTTCTACATGATCTAGAAAGCTTTAAGACAGCATATTTTTGCTTTCAGATTTGTCAGGTTTTGTCGCACAATAAATTGTGAAAAAATGTGCTTCCTTGTACAAAGGAACCCTTAAACCTAACACTTACCTTTTCTAGGCAGTAAGTACTTGGCTACCTGTGCTATAGGCTCTGAATGTTGTGGCACTTGAATCTCATGTAGTTGAAGGATGTGTAATTGTACACGTTTGTCCTACCCAGGTGCCGCACCTTCCTTCACAGATGCAAGCTGTGCCGACTTAGATACAATACAATGCAAATTAGTGCATCTAATCTGGCATCTGAAGCAGAATTTTGCAATAATGCTTGAAGTCTAGAATGGAATGTTGCATTATGGGTAAAAAAGAAGACAAAAGGCACCACTTCTGATTTTGTACTCCTTTCATACATGTACAGCATTAGGGGAAGCTCTTTATCCCTGGTTCAATTTAGTCCCCATTTCATTTAAAATAAAGTATAATATCAATAGATGCTTTATGGCCTGAAGGATTAGAGATTGCAGTTTAGCAGCAGTATACTGACATGAGCAGAACCAATTGGCACCTGTGTCACTTGCATCTGACTCTTGGTTATTGTAAATGCTTGTTTTCATATGCTGTGCATATTCCTAGAGGCGGCACTCTGACATTGCTGTGTGAGATAAGGTTCCATTCACTAGGTGCATGCTGTATGTTGTTAACACCTTGGAGCATTGGTTCCTTTCAAGCTGTGCTTTTTTCCCAAGTTAAATTATTCTACGACAGCTTTGAACTGACTGCAGGAACATTCCAACATTCCGAGCTGTCTGAATGAAATTCAACTGACCTAAAAAAATCTTCTAGGACTAATAAACTGAATAGTCCCACCATATATCAGTGAAAGTACATTGTTGCAATTAAAAGACAACACCCAAGCGCACTAATTTTGATTGCCTACTTATAAATGAATTTTCAGTCCTGTAATTTCTAACATGTAAAGTTAATATGTAACTAAATAAAGATATACTTTTAATTAAACCTATTAATGTTGGAGTTACTAGGCACCTGCTTTTTTTCATATTTGCGGTGAAATCTGTTCCCACTGGCTGTAGGTTTGGGGCTTGTCACTCAAACCCAACATTTCTACTGGTGAGTTCTAGACTTCTTACATCCCTGGGGCAGGCTTATCTCTCTTTCACTTTTTCTCAAGTAACCACATTCTGAATGAACATCCAAACCCAAAAAATTGGTTTATTTGCCATGTAGGAAAAACTATTTGGTGGGATAATAGTCGACCAACCAGCACAGGGACCCATTTTGGGGCCCCAATCTATAGGTTAAAGATTCCCTACTCAGGGAGGCAGATTTGCTCATTTTCTAATTCAAGCATTTTTTGTAATTTGATTGCAGCCAAAAAGTTGGAATTAGACTGTTCTATTTTTCCATTTATTTTTACAAATTCAACTAAAGAAGTAAAATAGCTTGAATGTTGAATACAAACCTCTTACAGAATTGTATGGAAGCACACCAGGTTTCAGCTATCCAATTCTTTCATTCAAATTTCCGAGATTTTAATTGATAAATCTTGATTATTTGAGTTTAGAAAAACTAAATCTGAAAGAAACTTGAGACTTTTTTCTGTGTTCAAATACAGTGGTGTTTAAATGGGTTAAGGTCAGAGTTGTCCAGTTATTCTTCTTTTATCTTATCTTGGCAGTTCCATACAGACTGTGCTTTGTACATGGGGACATGAAAGGAGAAGGAAAGTTCAAATCACCCTGTGCCACATGTGGATGAAGCTTGCTTACCTGATACTGTGGGTCGGTGCTGCTGTTGGCAGAAAACTGCACTCACCTTGGGTACTTCTGTATGAGCACCAGGAGGTGATCATCTTCTCCTGCTTCTTCATTCTTCTATGGCCCTCGCAGTAGAGTCCTTCCTGCATTCTATTCTGAATGTAAGCAAATTTTACAGCATTTTATTAAAATCTTGATTCCATTTTTTTGGAAAATAATATGTAATAAAGGCTGTTAAAAATGGTTGCAAGAGAGAGATTTTAATTGGTTCCCTGTGGGAAAAAAATGTAAAAAAAATTAAATTTCCTAGGCAAGTTTTCCCAATGTTTGTAAATCTGTCCATTTTTATTTGGAATGCAGTTTTAGTTATATATGTTGGAATGCAGAAGCCACTGCAACATAAAGATTCTTGGAGGCATTTGACATAAGCTGGCAGCAGATGGAGCTAAACTAATGTTTCTATATTTTTTTATTGCAAAACGGCAGTAAAAATTAACGGCAAAAAAAGTCACGTTTGCTTAAAAAATGTCATGGTCACGCCCATGTATGGCAAAAAAGTCATGACATAGCAATGTTTTGCAAATTTTTTTCCGTTTCACAAATTTTTTTAGTAGTTTGGTGAATTTTTCAGCAAAGCGAAACGGGACAGATTCTCTCATTACTACTGAGAAGTTTATCTGTACAGGTATAGGACCCATTATCCAGAATTCTCGGGACCAAGGGTATTCCGGATAAGGGGTCTTTCCATAATTTGGATCTCAATACCTTAAGTCTACTAAAAAATCAATAAAACATTAATTAAACTCAATAGGATTGTTTTGCATCCGATAAGGATTAATTATATCTTAGTTGGGATCCATTACAAGGTTCTCTTTTATTTCTACATAGAAAAGGGAAATCAGTTTTAAAATTCTGAATTATTTGATTAAAATGGAGTCTATGGGAGACGGGCATTCCGTAATTTGGAGTTTTCTGGATAACGGGTTTCCGGATAAGGGGTCCAATACCTGTACTATTAGTGATTATTAATATGGGAACATATTAAATATTAAAGTTATATCAAATTTGGTCATTGGTTGCACAGGGTCCAGTTTCTGTGCACAAAGCTTAGAATGCAACATGTCTGGTGGTGAACTGGCAGCAAGAGGACATTCATAGCAGGTGGTTCCATGAGAGATCTCTCCTGGGGTATTGAGGGGTTAGTTTACTTACCCACTATCCAATCTCTATTCCTAGACTATAGATACAGCTGAATATATTGCTTATTGCCTTAATATAGATCAGTTCTTTAAATAGTCTACATGGATCTAATATACACCATCATCAGGATGACTGAAATGTTACTTGTTGAACCTTGGCAAGGCTTTGAGCACTGGTTATTATCCTGAGATGTTTCAATAAGGCACATCCGCTGGAAGGTTAAGGAAGGAATAAGTATGCTAGCATCAGGATTTTGATGTATTAAAATGGTTTTCCACAACCATTACAGGAGTGACTAGGGATTCACTGACCTAGAAGATTCATCCTTTTTGCCATCAATAGTATAAAGTAGAGAAATGATTAACCAGAATCTTGCTTCAGTGAAGTTGCCTTTTGTCACTGTGTTAAACTGTCCCATAAATGTATCCTACCCACAAATATATATTATCCTCAATCTGTGCTCTACATGTAGAGGCAGATCAGTTAAAATTTTAATTTGAATATTTTCTTTTTTTTTTTAAATGGAAAGAAAACAAATGCAAATAAACCCAAACGTCTCCATTGCTTACTTATTTATGAATAAAACTTGAATTGCAAAAACCCTGATCGCATTGAAAATCTGATCTACATTTTGAAAATGTACCTCCAACTGAATTCTGCAAAGGTCTGCCAACTTTTAGATGCTGAATTTTTTATTTGTTTTTTTATTTTCTCTTTTTTTATGTGATAAATCTCTAAAATCTCAAATAGCAGAAAAAAACCTCAACCTCCAGTTTCCATAATTCTGCCCCATAGTGTGACTTTATGGAGTAAATTCAAATTGTGAGCTTCTGCTATGTAAATAGAACCTTAATAGTAATAATTTCCCCCAAAATATTTATCTAGCAATCCAATTAGGGTGAATCTTCACACTCTTCCTCTCTGTTATGAGTATTTTTTATTGTGGATTTATTCTTATATTGCAATCTTAGAACACTTTGTATACAAGTAACAAAACACATTTTTGAAGCTATACTTTGTACCTAAAATCTGTCGAAAGGTTTTATAAGCTTTCCCTGCCCAATGACAGTACCAATATAAAGCAAGCAAATAGCATGGCACTGAAATAGCTACTGCATAATTTACCTGCCACTGTTCACACACAGGGTTAGATCTGAATTCTATTAACATTTTTTTTTTACATGATGGACAAAGACCTTTTTTTGTAATTTTCTTTTTCTTTCAGAGGGGCAGGTGATATTTCCTGCAACACTGACTTTAATTCATAATTCCTTCTGGCAAGCACGAGGGAATAACAATCTAAACTATTTTCACAGTTTGGAGTTTCCACTGTGATAGATGCTGTGTAGAGGTTTTCTTCAGCCAGATTTCACTGCCAATTTTTCTTTTGTTTTTTCAGCTTACACCATTTAAAATATATTTGATGCCCAGAAAGCAGGAAACAATGTCTATGTTGTCATGGTATCCGAATTTATTGTTTTTGTTTAAAGATAACTTGTGCTTGCAGAGCCATTTGCCGTTTTTTTTAGAAAGATAAAACATTCACAGGAACTATTTATGTCATCCTTTTCATGTGTGTTTAATTAAAAGTTAGATAGATGGATGAAGCCATCTATAGATATATAGACTGATCCATGGACAATTTTCTGATAGGCACATTTAGTCATCTACTGTAAATATAAATTTACTGTCATATTTGAAAGGGCTTCAGATTAACTGTCCAACCTAAAAAAAACAATATTCTTTTAATAATTTAGACCAGAGCGGCTCAATAGAAGGATTTCACACTGGCCATTAACAATAAAGGGCAAATAATAATGTGCCATTGTTTTGGATTGACACCCCAAACAACTGGCTTTGGCATTGAGTAAAGAGGAGATTAAGTAGGGGAGATGCTAAAATGTTGCACCAGCAGATTACAGATAAATCGTGATCCTATCCTAAATACCTCTTCTGGGGTAACCATCTAGATCTGAGGATTCAGCAGTGAAGTAAAGGAAGCTGAAATATCTAATGGATAACATTCACAGGATACATCAGTGAAAAGCATCAAGATGCTCTTTAGATAATTTAAGGTCAGGTGAAAAAACAGAAAAGTATTCTTTGCAGTCTCCTGAAAGCATGCAATTAATGTAAAGTACTGTATAAAATACAGTATCTCAGGTCACTCAGGTCAGGTCGGGGCTGTAAAATGGCAGTGAAATAGATGCACATGGTACCAGTTTAGCTTTGGAAAGTTTTTTGTGACTTGCACTGAATAGTAGTTACTTCCAAACAATACCAAGGCCCCTACATACACAACCCCAACTGCACTTGTATTTACCCCCCTGAAGTTTTATCTTCAAACAAAGCAAAAGCAAATGCCCCAGGTCCCCATAATGATCCCTGTAACTGCTGATTCTGCTGATTGCAGGTCTCTCTGGTAGCTGCTGCAGCCTGAAGCTCAGTAAAAATCTTTTAATACCCATCATATATACAGTGGCATGCAAAAGTATTCGGCCCCCTTGAACTTTTCCACATTTTGTCACATTACAGCCACAAACATGAATCAATTTTATTGGAATTCCACGTGAAAGACCAATACAAAGTGGTGTGGCGGAAAACTAACACTGCACATCACTCTGAACACACCATCCCCACTGTCAAATATGGGGGGGGGGCAGCATCATGCTCTGGGGGTGCTTCTCTTCAGCAGGGACAGGGAAGCTGCTCAGAGTTGATGGGAAGATGGATGGAGCCAAATACAGGGCAATCTTGGAAGAAAACCTCTTGGAGTCTGCAAAAGACTTGAGACTGGGGCGGAGGTTCACCTTCCAGCAGGACAACGACCCTAAACATAAAGCCAGGGCAACAATGGAATGGTTTAAAACAAAACATATCCATGTGTTAGAATGGCCCAGTCAAAGTCCAGATCTAAATCCAATCGAGAATCTGTGGCAAGATCTGAAAACTGCTGTTCCCAAACGCTGTCCATCTAATCTGACTGAGCTGGAGCTGTTTTGCAAAGAAGAATGGGCAAGGATTTCAGTCTGTAGATGTGCAAAGCTGGTAGAGACATACCCTAAAAGCCTGGCAGCTGGAATTGCAGCAAAGGGGGTTCTACAAAGTATTGACTCAGGGGGCTGAATAATTACGCACACCCCACTTTGCAGTTATTTATTTGTAAAAAATGTTTGGAATCCTGTATGATTTTCCTTCCACTTCTCACGTGTACACCACTTTGTATTGGTCTTTCACGTGGAATTCCTATAAAATTGATTCATGTTTGTGGCTGTAATGTGACAAAATGTGGAAAAGTTCAAGGGGGCCGAATACTTTTGCAAGCCACTGTATATATATATATATATATATATATATATATATATATATATATATATATATATTGATTCATATAAACTAGTGGTTGCAGAAGAAGGGAGGGTAAGGGGATATACTTTGATGCAGCATACTGTACTGAGTGTCACATCCACCTGCTTAAAAATTCAGAATCAAAGCATTTTTTAACATATTTTCAGTGGGGAAAAAAAGCAATGCTTTCCTTTGGTATATCAAGTGTTAAATTACCTTTTTTATTATGTGTTTTTAAAAAAAATTTCCCTCCTTGTATATCATGCTTTTTCAAGAAATCATCCAAGCTACTTTTAAAGTCGTTAACAGAATCTGCCATCACAACATCACTAGGAAGGGCCTTCCCCAACCTCACTGTGAAAACCCCCCTGCGCTGCTTCAAATGGAAGCTCTAGTTCCTTAGACCTTTTCTTAGGGAGAAAAGACCCCCCCCCCCCCACTATTTTCCACTAATGCCCTCTAATGTACTTGTAAAGAGTAATCATGTCCTCTTGCAATAGAAACAACCCCAACATTTACAGTCTACCTTCATAGTGTGAATCTTCCCCCCCTTTCACCAGTCTAGATGCAGTCTAGTGGTGGCAATACACACTGAGCTACAATTTCACCTTCATACAATATATGATATGAGTATGACTGAGAAATAACCTGGTGCAAATGTTTCCAAAATGATGCAAAATCTCTCTTTTTATATATTTTTTTCTTTATGATGTAGTGCGCAGTTTCTCCCAGTATTTCTGTTGTTATTACCCAAATCCTTTCCAGACATGAATCCCTCATGCTTGGCTCATGCTCAGACGATTCAGCATTTTCAAAGAATAATTTACGAATGCTCCAAAAAACAATGTTGTATTATAATAAATCCAGAATATGGCTCAGAAGATGAAAGGGGAGCTGCTCATTCCTAGGATCTACATCACCCTTTTGTTTCACTAGGTTTCAGTCGTGAAGCACAAGAAATCAATAACATGCAATTTAAAAGCAGCGCAAATTCCCCAGAATACCCCAAACAAGAACCTTATGTCTGCAAATTTAAATTTGAATCAAGGCAAGCATAACTGAGAGAGTGGATTTGCTATTTTAGCCCCATAAACTAACATTATGTTGACCACAGAATTTGCGAATACTAATTTATAAATTCAAATACTAAAACCAACATGCCAAAAAATTCAGACACTGCTTGCAGCTACTATTAAAAGACCTATAATAAGCAACTACTATACTCAGCATGGAATCACATTATAGGCTTGTGTAGCCACAGCTATTTAGAGTACATCCTTCTCGGTACCACAAAAATGACTAATGCAGAGTTCTGCTCGTTGCATTATTTAAGTCAGGTTCTGAAAACTAAAATAGACATAGGTTAGCAGTGAAAATACAACCATTAGTGATGGACATAAACTCATAAACACTTCACTTTTGTCTGACTCAGATGCTAACCCAATATATATCAACATCCAGATTTAGAAGATGATTACATTCCATTGTAAAATTGCATTGTCCTGGAACTTCTTGCATAGTTGTATCTATGTAACTGAAGTTATTCTGTGGAACAATATAAAAGCCTTGTGGTTCATCATAGATCATATGTTTAAGGGTATAGACACAGTTTTTGCGGTGGTGACATTGCAGTTACTCTTTGTAGGGCTGCTTTAAAGGACAAGTCAACCCAAAATGTAATTTTTTGGCTAATAAAAAAATATACAATTCTAAGCAACTTTGCAATTCAATACAAATTTGCAATGGGTCTGACCTATTTGTATATATAATTGCTATTGAAAGCAGTGTTTGTCTGTCCTGGTGGCTCAGACTGGTGTAAATCGCCAGTGGGATGGCATACGTGGCGCTGCAATTTGCCGAAGTCACTTAAGTTGCCTTTCTAGTTACATTCTAGCCGGTGGGATGGCATTGCGGGGAGATTAGTCGACTAATCTCCCTGTGTACCCCTGCCCTTACTTTAAAAAATCCTAAAAAAATTTGTTTTAACAGAAAGGTAATGTAAATGGTTATGTTGAGCTCTGCCAGCTAATAAATATGAGGCGTCTGCCATTTCTAGGGGATACATCAGTCAAATGGCATAGCAAGTTTGATGATGGGCCCTCAGACCTGATGGTCCCTTTTTGCCCATTTATTAAAACAGCCTGAGCCTACATGATAGGTACTTTGGAGTGTAATAATATCTTCTCTCTACTATTGTAGGTATTAATAAAGTTCCACTGCATTACTATTGAAGTATAGTTGTGGCTTGTTATTACAATACACTACTAATAACACCAATACATTTTTCATTGCAGGTATCAAGACAGCTAGTAACTGCTATGCCAAGTTCAATTCCGTGATACAGTATCTATTTAATACAATAATAGGTAGGTATACAAGGCCACTACTGGGAGTATAGTCATGGTGTCACTGTAGTTTGGAAGAGTTTGTCACTATTTGAAATGATTTATATTTTATATAGTAAAAGTTAAGCATTTTGTTTTTTCTTGTCCTGTCATCTCAGGTTTAATGTTCATAGAATGTTGCATTTGTTTGGACCAACTCCTGAGCAAATATGGAAATAGATGTGAAGACTATTTAGTAGCTGTGTGATTCTGCTTTATTGCTGCAAATTCAGTGTCTGTGCTGTTACTGAAGTGCTTAGTTGCACTTTTTTAAAAGGGGTTTTTCTTCATCTCACAGTTGCCGCCATGTGCAGGTATGTTAAGGCATGTGTTTGTTGTATTCTATTAGTTCCACAATATTATTCAGTCTTCCAATTATTCTTAGACTTGCTGCAATTAACATTTACACAATTTAATGTTTAGCATGATTCTTTTTAGCACAGTTGCAAGGTCATGGTGCTGTTTTATAGCTCTCCGGATAATGGGCTTTCAGATAAAAGATCCTATATCTGTAGTGTTTTTTTGGTTTTTTTTTTTTAAACATGCCCTTCTATAAGATAGCTAAGGTAATTAACCATAAGTGAATGGTTGACAGGAATGGCAAGGGAAAATGGAAAATTCAACACAAACTTAATTTTCTTTTCCTGGTTATCCATGGCAGTATTCATGCTTTTCTACCAAATCTGAACTTAACTACTAATATACAAACACACTTTTGAAGGAAAGGGGTGGATATATATATATATATATGTGTGGTATCTGGAGTGATTCTTAATTATTCTTTATTTCTGTACTATTTTCGGGTGGAATAACCCATCCCCAACCAGTGGCTCAGGGGCAACATGTTGCTCACCAACCCCGTGGATGTTGCTCCCAGTGCCCCCAAACCAGGTCGTTATTTTTAAATTCCTGACTTGGTGGCAAGTTTTGGTTAAATAAAAACAAGATTTACTACCAAATAAAGCCTCCTGTAAGCTGATAGTGTGCATAGAGGCTGCCTAATAGCCAATCTTAGCTCTTATTTGGCACCTCCATGAACTTTTATGGTGCTTGTGTTGCTCCCCAAATCTTTTTACATTTGACTTTGGCTCACGAGTAAGAAAGGTTGGGGACCCCTGCCCTACACCATCCTCAGCGTGATCACTACAAAGCTGCCTCTCAGGATCAATCATAATGCAGGTTGTAAACATCTTTACGAATATCTAAAACTCAAGTTGGTGAATTTAAACATAATTGTTTAAGTTGGTTTAATTGTTTATACGTTTAAAACTTAGGACTTCCAAGGGCAACATGGCACACCTTAATGTGTGCTTGCCAGTGGCCCCGTCTTCTCCTATCCCTTTACTTGTATCTATGGGGTTTCCTTTCTTTTTCTTCACACCTGACCGTATCTTGGAAAACATCACAGAAAATTAGGGATGCACCGAATCCCAGATTCGGCCGAACCCAAAAAAGTGGTTTCGGTGCATCCCTACAGAAAATGGACTCAAACTCTTATACAAGTTGAAATGCTTTTATTATAGAGATACAATTCACACGTGAAATCCTATTATTCTAAAAAAACTTTAATAAAAGCATTTTTTTAAAAAAAAAATTGTAATGACGTGATTAAAATTGACTCTGTGGGAGATGGCCTTTCTCTAATTCAGTGGTTTCTGGAAAACAGATCCCATACCTGTTCCTAGTCCTACTTTTCCTTTCCTATATGCCGTATTTTATGATGTAACAGTTCAGACCACAGTATTTTTCAAATTATCATTCTACAATATACTTAATATTTGTATTGCTTGTTTAATACAGCCAAAATAAGTTGTTTAGCCTACAGTCAGATATCTCTTTGCATTCCTAGTACTTTTCTTTTATTGTATTCTTTATTGTATTCTTGTTTAAAATAGCACATTGATATATCTAACATACAATGTATTACTGTGATGTGAGGACTCTTTTACCTCCAAAAGTGCAGTTGTGATCTTTGCAATTTCCCCGCAGTCAGTTGCTCATAGAACCACTCTCATTATAGGTACTTGTCACAAAGTGTGCTCCTTGCGTTTTCCATATTTATAGGATTTACAGTGAGGCAAATCGGTGGCTGCTTGTAAGGAAATTCATTTATAGGATTTATTTTGGTTGGAGGAAATTGATTCAGATTTTGTGGTTAAGCTAAAATAAATGTAAAATAATGTAAAAAGCTTTTTGATGCTATTTGTACATAGTTATTACAGGACCTGTAGTTTAGTTTTGTTGCTACTTTGAATGGATGTCCTTTGAATACATTTCAAATAATCAATAAAACAATTTTACTGAAGTCTTTGTGATCACCTGTGAATTTGTTAGGCTGCAACTTTTTTGTTATAAACTGTAAAGTCATCTGCAAAAACTTGCAATATCAATTCACTTGAATTTTGCTTGTGCTATAAGTGATGATAGGATCCTTTTCGGATTTTAGTATTTCCCCAGCACCACATATTTGCTATATAATATACTGTAGACCTAACATGAAATGGCCTAAAATGTGAAATGAAATTATACATCAGAGATCACAATTTGATTTAAAATAAAAAGATAAGCATTGATTTGTCTCATTGAGGGAGGTCTAGAATGTGAAGGTATTTTTACTTTATCAAGAACACATGGAATATTACTGCTGCAGCTTATGTTACTCTTAACAGCCTTTCAATACTGAACCCTAACAAAAAAATGAAATGGCAATGACAGCTGCTGCTGTCCTTCAGACAACAAGAGCTGCTCTCTGCCTGTCACTGCTATTAATGTTTTATGCAGAACTAAAATTTGAGAAAAACAAACCGCTCTCATATGCACTGTGTCAAGAAGAATAATGAATTTAATGAATGAATAAATCTGCCATTAAGTTGAAGGCACAGGGGCAGGGATCCCCAATCTTTTATACCCGTGAGCCAAACTTAAATGGAAAAAGTGTTGGGGAGCAACACAAGCATGAAAAAGGTTCCTGGGTGTGTAAATAAGAGCTATAATTGGCTACTTAATAGCCCCTATATAGACTGGCAGCCTACAGGAGGCTCTGTTTGGCAATTACACTGGGTTTTTATGCAACCAAAACTTGCCTCCTTACCAGAAATTAAAAAATTAGCACCTGCTTTGAGGCCACAGGGAGCAACATTCAAGGGACTGGGGGGCAACATGTTGCTCACGAGCCACTGGTTGGGGAACACTGGTCTAACGGTTAGCCCTCTGGAACTGTGTGCCTGCAAGTCCCATACCTAGAGAGGCAGTGCCACAGAGCGGCATACAGCTGCAGTGTACTGGAGGTTCTTGAAATTCTAAGATGACCTACAGATATGTAATTTGCCACCTTGGATATATTGAAGTACATAGACAATTACTCACTGTTATGTTTGTTATTGAAAACAGTAAAACATTAACACGGTGTGTGTTGGTTTTAATATAGATTATAAACTTAGATCCAAAAAGTTAGCTATAACTAAATATTGTATTAATTTTAACCAAATACAGGTGTAGTATCTACAGAATGCTGGGCAAATTTTCTGGCGCTTCGCAAATTTTGCTGACGTAACGCAGATTTTTCGGTGACATTTTCCAGATTCACTCAACACTACATATAACTGTTTAAACCATTCTTTATACTTTTATAGTCAAAAAAATCATGCATGTGTAAAAAAAAACTTTGCGTGGCAATTTTTTTTTATGCACATAATTTTTTTTTATGCGTTTGACAATTTATTTTGACATGGGAGACAATTTTTTGACATGTGACTAATTAAATTTTGTCGCAGTTTTGCTAAATAATCCTCTATCGGTTAAACACCCTTATTTTTGTTGCATGAAAATATAATTTTGAAATGTAAACTGGTGTCAGAATTCCTATGGCAGGCATTAAGTACAATTCTGCCTTGCACCCTGCAGAACTGGGCTGTGCACCTTGTGCAGACATCAGTGCTGTGTAAATGCCCATCTTAGTGCTCTTTCCATTGGGAGCTTTTACTTCCAACCACTATCTCTTGTCATGGCATTACCATTTGTCTAAACTGACTTGCTAATGCTGATATATTAAAAACAATTTGGGAACCTGGAGTGAGATTTAAGAGGCACCATGTATAATCCATTTGTGTCCTGGTTCAGGTAAAATTTGCTCTTTTTTTAAGTATGGTGGTGGGGGGAGACCTGCTACATTTTTTATGTGGTTTAGCTGGTATCAAACAAGGGGTTCAACGTAGTGGCTACTAAAGCAAATAAAGTGCTGTCTTGACTCAAGGGATGAGAACATAATTTTGTCCCTTTATAGGTCCCTGGTAAGGCCTCACCTTGAGTATGCAGTGCAGTTTTGGGCTCCAGTCCTTAAGAAGGATATTAATGAGCTGGAGAGTGTGCAGAGACTGCAACTAAACTGGTTAAGGTGAGACTGTCGAGGTTGAGGTTGTTTTCTCTGGAAAAGAGGCGCTTGCGAGGGGACATGATTACTCTGTACAAGTACATTAGAGGGGATTATAGGCAGATGGGGGATGTTCTTTTTTCCCATAAAAACAATCAATGCACCAAAGGTCACCCCTTTAGATTAGAGGAAAGGAGCTTCCATTTGAAGCAGCGTAGGTGGTTTTTCACGGTGAGGGCAGTGAGGTTGTGGAATGCCCTTCCTAGTGATGTGGTAATGGCAGATTCTGTTAACGCCTATAAGAGGGGCCTGGATGAGTTCTTGAACAATCACAATATCCAAGGCTATTGTGATACTAATATCTACAGTTAGTATTAGTGGTTGTATATATAGTTTATGTATGTGAGTGTATAGATTGGTAGGTGTGGGTTGTGTGTGCTGGGTTTACTTGGATGGGTTGAACTTGATGGACGGTCTTTCTTCAACCCTATGTAACTATGTAACTACTGTATGTAGTTAGGGTATTACCTGGTGAAAAGGCGCTATTTGTAGTGATGAGCAAATTTTTCCACCAGGCATGGATCTGCAGCAAATTTCCGCATTTTGCCATCAGCGAATTGTTTCATGAAACTCCAGTGAAAATTAGCCCTGGAAAAATTTGGCGTGCGGCAAAAATAGGCGCGGTCACGTAAAAAAAGGCGCGCGCGGCAAAAAAAATTGTGCAACAAACAGGACAGATTCGCTCTTCACTAGTTATTTAAGATTTATACTTTGATTTCTATGCTAAGATTGCATATAATGTTTTTAAGCTTTAAATTGAAGAAATACATATATATATATTCTAAAAATACAGTTTATTATTCACTTTGTGCTGCTTGGCATCCGTAACTTTTTATAATACAGGAGAAGGTCTAAGTAAACCATCCAATATACCACAGCTGGAAGCAAGGTGAACTTGAACAAATAAATCTCAAGCAATGTACAATTCTTCATTGCACTTCATTATCTATTGCACAAGCAGTAAGGGAACTCATTGCGAGGTGCCAAACTCTTCAGATACTTCTCTCTTTTTTTCAGATATTTGCATTTAACTTTAAAAGGCTCTGTAGACTTTTGAATAGTTACGAAGGCATTTTATTCTTACTCCCAGAGGCAGTTTACATACGCTTAATGAATAATAACATCATCTTTGGGCTATTATGAAAGCATTTCCATCGCTTCAGGTAAGGGTGCATCTGTTTTGCACAAGAAACTTCTTACAATAATGTTCCTTAAATCCGCGGCACTCAGGCTAATGTAAAGACGGCATATTATCTGAAATTGACAATACAAATATGCACTTATATTGTTTATAAATTATTCAGTATATCTTCTATATAAGATTTCCCCCTCCCCTAGTTTTCCTTCTTTGCAAGTATAAATACTGCGGAGGAACACGTTGCTATGAACCAGGCTTTGCTTATCTAGAAACCCCAGCTGTCACATTCGTATAATTATGATATAGATTTCTTTTTGAAAACATGTTACTATGAGAGTTCTTAAACAGATCTATAAATAATTACATTTTTACACAAATACATCTGCAAAATTTAAAAAACCCAAGTATTAGGCATGTAGCTAGATAACTGTGGATAGATAAACGCCAGAGCTTTAAACCTGGAGGTGGCATTGACTTGTAGCTCTGAGACCTTTACCAAAACTCCCCCTGTCATATACGTAGCTCATTAACAGAGATAAGCAAATAAACTGCAGTTTGTTTTGCCAAAACATTTGCAACATCATTAGAAAATGTCATTGAAATTTCAACAAAAACATTTATAATTAACTGCTTTATGGTTGATTGGCAATTGAATCCTCCTAAATCAAAACAAAAACACGGTTTTCAACTAGTCTCCCAAGAAAGTAGGAATTTGGCTTTAAGCAAATAACTCTAATTGTGCCTTTCTTGTAAACAAAAGAGAAAAAGAAAATACAATATTTGACTGCATTCCTGGAGGTTCCCATTGTTCTAATGGTTTCTAAAAAAAAGTTTAGAAAGAAAAAAACATCTACTTCACTTTGTCCTTTTCTTTACTGTTGTGTTTTACATTGTAATTAACTACACAAATAAAATGATCAAGGTTGAACCCCATCT
The DNA here is from genome assembly GCF_000004195.4 of Xenopus tropicalis. Classification (NCBI taxonomy): domain Eukaryota; kingdom Metazoa; phylum Chordata; class Amphibia; order Anura; family Pipidae; genus Xenopus; species Xenopus tropicalis. Next base: position 43,172,632 of record NC_030677.2, read on the forward strand.
TAGTATTAGTGTATATTGGTAAATGGAGTTATGAGGAGTAAATATGTACCACATTATAATGTATATATATATATATATATATATATATATTATATAATATATGCATTATATATATAATGATGCATGGGGGAATACAATACAAGTTGTAAAAATTGCACAAATAAGAATAAAAATTCAATTTTTTCAATGTAATATTCTACATTAGATATTTATTGCATTGGGAATTTTAATTGTGCATTGTGCATACGGCATTTAGGAAGGTGGTGTAACATTTGGAGCAAAATTTACTTTTTAAGAAGTTTTATTACATACACAGCGCCTTGACACAAACTATAAAATTTGCAATGTCTCTTCTATTGGCAGAAGCGGCCACTGGGTTCACCAAAGCTATATTAAATTCAAGTACAGAAATATTTGTTTGTACAAAAGCATAAAGTGTTGTTTTGTGAATATGTTTCCGTTACATTTCCCCCATAAGTCCTGTTTGTCTTCAAGACTTGGAGGAAACACACTTAGAAGCATATTTATCAAATGGTAAACTCTAAATTTCACTCAATATACACGTCTACAAATCCAATAGGATTGGTGAGTTTTTATGTATTAAGCTCTAAACTCAGATTTTAATAAATCTGCCCCTAAGGGGCAGATTTTGCAAAGTGTGCAAATAGAGCTCACCACAGTAAAATTCCCCCACTCTCTACTCTATTAATTTCTCCAATGATCTGCCTACTGGGTCACACTAATCAGCATATCCCCAAAAGAAACATACCATAGGGATATATAATCAGGCTCCTGGAATAAGAACATTTTAAACACCATCATAATCTTTTTTTTTTTTTTTTTTTTTTTAATTTTTAGATTTTTATTGGGTTTTATAACAATCCAACATTTGTAACAATATGATATCATGGCAAAGTTTACAGAAATAGAAAAACATGTCATATCATATTACAGATTGTAGTCACAATGTTCCCATATCAACATGGCATTATACAATTCTTAATAAAAAAGATAAAGTAAAAGGTCTGTCCGTTGTCAGGGTATTTGGTTGCTGGATTGAGTTTGTTTTTTAACTAGGGAAAAGAAGAAGGGAGGGAGGGGGGGACCATCATAATCTTAAATGTTTATTAGCTATGAATATACAGTCATTTAGTTATTGTTTAGAAGAAGGTTTACCACAAGCAATTATTAAGCTGATGATTTACTTATCTTTATTCCTATATAGTGGTACCAATTAATCATAAGGCATTCATTTAGCATAATTCCCATTTGGCTACAGGCCACAATATGATATATGCTCTATGCAAATCTCAGACACATGTACTAGATAAAAGTTACCAGTTAAAGTGGCACACAGCATCTGCTTGTTTACACACAGAAACACACGTACATGTTGCTTAATGCTAGATGCAGCAATTCACACAAGTTATTTCAATATGTGCTAAATAGAGACTTAAATAGAGTGCGCTTTTTCTAATTGATCATTAACCAAACACTATAAACACGATAATGCAATTATATATATTAGTTACATAGGGTTGAAAAAAGGCCAGGTCCATCAAGTTCAACCCTTCCAAGTAAACCCAGCACACACAACCTATACTGACCTATCTATACACTCTTAGGGCCTGTTTCTAAGGCTAATGTCAGACGAGGCGTAGGGCAGATATTTTCAGCTACTTTCAAACTCTCCTGTTTTTATGAGTATTTCTGCTACATGTGCCTGCACCCAAGCGTATTCCATTCATTCGGGTGCAGGCACAAGTAGGAGGCGTAGGGTGGAATTTCAGCAAGCGTTTTTCCGCTTGCCGAAAATATCTGCCCTACACCTTGTCTGGCATCAGCCTTAGAGAAAGATACCACAGTGTTGTTTTTTGCAAAAATTTTTTAAAAAATTTGGGATAATGTTAAGTGAATAAACAGAGGGTGGTGTGAAAGAGCCACCTTATATACAGTATCCAGGAAGATAGTAGAAGTATATATTTATATCAGAGCCTTATACTAGTGTCATTCGCAAAGATGCCACATTATGTGTACGTGGCAGCACATGCTAGTAATGAGTGTTTTTTTTTGACAGGCATGAATTCACAGCGAATTTCAGCATTGGTGAATTGTTTTGTGAAATTCCCGTGAAAATTCAGTGCGGAAAAATTCGGCGCATGTAAAAAAAGTTGTGTCGCACGTCAAATTGGGCGCGGTCATGTCAAAAAAGGGCACAATCATGTCAAAAAAGGGCGCAGTCACATAAAAAAAAGCACGGGTGACAAAACAAGGGTGCGGTAGCGTCAAAAAAGCGCGGGGACAAAAAAAAAGCCACAGTTGACCAAAAAAAATCGCACAACAAATGCATTTCGCAAATTTTTCGCCAGATTCGCTCATTACTAGCACATGCCCATGATTGTAGTTTCTACGCTCAAAAGATGGCGGCTATATATGTGCTCTGAGCTACTTGTATGTGGCTACAATGTGCCTGGGTGGCAACATTTTATCAAGTGCAGCAAAATTCCCCAAAATCTGGCATTACTGTCGATGATCAAATAAAAAACAAGTACAATTCTACGGAATATTCTATGTACAATTCCATAGAAGAGCTGGACTCACTTTAAAACGTACAGCAGAATATTTAAATACACTTTTATAAATAATTCAATATAAAAAAATGCTAGATTTGACATAAATACTAATACACAGTTAGAGGCAATAATATATAATTATCCTCAAGCTGAAGCTGGACCTTGCGCCCTTTGATGGCCCAGTATCCTCGCAGCTGTAATTTCATCAGTTATTAAGTTTCATTCCACAGACCTATTCCTCTACAAGACTGTATTTTATCTCATTTATTAAAGATATTTGCCCACATGTTGATACACTTATCGTGTGAATTATTTCTATATGTCCTTGCAAAAGAAGAAAGGCGCGTCGGCTTTGTATAGTAAAGTATAAAATGCAAGGGCAATGCAATGCAAAGCTTGGCATATTTCTAAAGCTTTGTTGTTGTCCTTAAAAGTGAAAATATTTGCAAAACGGTTTAAAATTCGCAAAATGCTGCAAATGATGCGCATCAAAAGAATTGTTGCGTGCAAATATTTGTGTAGCAAATAAATTACATGTGCAATAACTGTTTTTAACTTGCATCATTTTTTTGACACTCACAACAATTTTGGTGGCGTGGGCAAAAATTATTTGACGCTCACCAAATCTGTTTCGCAACAAAAAACAAAAACGCAGAAATTCGCCACAAATCTATGCCTGCCGAAAAATCACTCTAGGGCAGGGGTCAGGAACCTTTTTGGCTGAGAGAGCCATAAACACCACATATTTCAAAATGTAATTCCGTGAGAGCCATACAATATGTTTGGCTGCGGATGCTGCGGGGCAAGGTAGGGTGGGTCAGAAGGATGCCGGATGCAATGCAGAGGAGGGCGTGGCCTGTGCTCGGCGGAAAGAAGACCTGTTCTAAGTTTTAGAACACGTTTCCTATCCGCTGAGCACAGGGGCAAGGTAGGGTGGGTCCCAAGGATGCCGGCTGCGATGTGGAGGAGGGCGTGGCCTGTGCTCGGCGGATAGAAGACGTGTTCTAAAGCTTAGAACATGTCTTCTATCTGTTGAGCACAGGCCACACCCCCTGTTTTTTTTTTTTATTAAAGATTTGGCAACGAGCCAGATGCAGCCATCAAAAGAGCCACATCTGGCTCCCGAGCCATAGGTTCCCTACCCCTGCTCTAGGGCCAACACAGACTTGAATAAATCCCACAGCAAAGTCCATATTGTGTTGCCAAAAGCTCATGAACTGTACTTTTCTATAATTACCGCCTGCCCCAAGTAGGTGTTAATTTTCGCACAGACTAATGCGATATTTAGCGCGTCTAAGTGTTTGTGAATCATGCGTTAGTATTATTTCTGCGCGAGAATTAACGCAATGTGGTAAAATTAACGCATGAGGTTATGCGCTATTTAACGCATGTGATATGCGACTTAACGCATGCTATAATACTTTAGCGAATCGCACGTTTTTTTCACGTCAATTTCAACGCAAAAAAGCATGCGATAACGCTTATCGCACTTTAGTGAATCAATCCTATCGTCTAACTATGTAACTATAGGGTTTCTACAAGATTAGCTTGAGAGGTCTGGCAGCATGTGTAGAGCATTAATCCATATTCTAAGTGTGTCTTATACAAAGCAGGAATCATATCTATACATTTTTTTTTCTATACATTTTTTCTACAACAATCTATTTTTTCTGCAATTATATATCCAACATGTGTGCTGAGGTGGGTCAATGCCACTGTGAAAAGGCTGTTTCTCCATCACCTAAGAAGCTGACAGCAAAAGAGAAAAGGGCACGTTGTGGGTAAATATCATGAAGGTAAAGGTTCAAAGCTCAGAGACACTGTTTGGTCTCCAGTTACAATGACAGACTCCCTATGGCTGAAATAACTAAAACAACAATAGCAATATACCAACATATAGGGGTACGAGTGAGTCCGATTGGAAAAAAAAAACGTATTTTTTCTAACTTTTAGAACTGTGTGTATTTTCTGCGATTTTTTTCATTAATTTCCACAACTTTTTCATGCTTTGCAACAAATCAATAAGGATTAATTATATCTTAGTTCAAGTACAAGGTGCTGTTTTATAATTACAGAGAAAAAACAAATCGTTTTTAAAAAATTGAATTATTTGATTAAAATGGAGTCTATGGCACATGGCCTTCCTAGAATTCAAAGCTTTCTGGATAATGGGTTTCATGATAATGGGTCCCGTACCTGTATCTTGAATAAATTGTACCCTTTCTGTGTTTGCGAAACAACTAAGCCATTCAATTTATGATTGTATAACTGTGTACAAAAAGCCAAAAAAAACAAGAGTAGCCATCCTTAGTGCCCACTGGTGTTTGGAATTCCATGACTATGGGGCCCATTTATCAAAGTATGATCGCTTCCAAATACAAAAAAACAAAAACAAATTTTTTTCGAAGTTTTCGTACTGTGCGTATTTTTTGCGACTTTTTCTCTAACTTGTGCAACTTTTTTGCACTTTGCGACAAAAAGGACAAAAAGCGCAACAATTTGTGCGACAAAATCGCATTTGTTGCACAGTGTATGAAAGTATTGTTATTCATTCAAGCTTCGGTGTTGTGACGTTCCTTGGGCCAGGTTGGAGTTGCAGAGTGCCATTGAGTCCTATGGGAGACTTTCCTTAGGCCGGGTTGGAGCTGCAGAGTACCATTGAGTCCTATGGGAGACTTTCCTTGGGCCGGGTTGGAGTTGCAGAGCGCCATTGAGCCCTATGGGAGACTTTCCTTGGGCCGGGTTGGAGTTGCAGAGCGCCATTGAGCCCTATGGGAGACTTTCCTTGGGCCGGGTTGGAGTTGCAGAGCGCCATTGAGCCCTATGGGAGACTTTCCTTGGGCCGGGTTGGAGCTGCAGAGCGCCATTGAGCCCTATGGGAGACTTTCCTTGGGCCGGGTTGGAGCTGCAGAGCGCCATTGAGCCCTATGGGAGACTTTCCTTGGGCCAGGTTGGAGCTGCAGAGTGCCATTGAGCCCTATGGGAGACTTTCCTTGGGCCAGGTTGGAGCTGCAGAGTGCCATTGAGCCCTATGGGAGACTTTCCTTGGGCCGGGTTGGAGCTGCAGAGTGCCATTGAGCCCTATGGGAGACTTTCCTTGGGCCGGGTTGGAGCTGCAGAGTGCCATTGAGCCCTATGGGAGACTTTCCTTGGGCCAGGTTGGAGCTGCAGAGTGCCATTGAGCCCTATGGGAGACTTTCCTTGTGCCAGGTTGGAGCTGCAGAGTGCCATTGAGCCCTATGGGAGACTTTCCTTGGGCCGGGTTGGAGCTGCAGAGTGCCATTGAGCCCTATGGGAGACTTTCCTTGGGCCGGGTTGGAGCTGCAGAGTGCCATTGAGCCCTATGGGAGACTTTCCTTGGGCCAGGTTGGAGCTGCAGAGTGCCATTGAGCCCTATGGGAGACTTTCCTTGGGCCAGGTTGGAGCTGCAGAGTGCCATTGAGCCCTATGGGAGACTTTCCTTGGGCCAGGTTGGAGCTGCAGAGTGCCATTGAGCCCTATGGGAGACTTTCCTTGGGCCGGGTTGGAGCTGCAGAGTGCCATTGAGCCCTATGGGAGACTTTCCTTGGGCCGGGTTGGAGCTGCAGAGTGCCATTGAGCCCTATGGGAGGCTTTCCTTGGGCCGGGTTGGAGCTGCAGAGTGCCATTGAGCCCTCTGGGAGACTTTCCTTGGGCCAGGTTGGAGCTGCAGAGTGCCATTGAGCCCTATGGGAGACTTTCCTTGGGCCGGGTTGGAGCTGCAGAGTGCCATTGAGCCCTATGGGAGACTTTCCTTGGGCCAGGTTGGAGCTGCAGAGTGCCATTGAGCCCTATGGGAGGCTTCCAAAATCATGCACAGAAGGATCAAAGTCAGAAAGCTTTTTGCCATTTACAATCATTCGGATATAAAAATTTTGGAACTTTCGGATTGTACCATTAGCCCTATACTGTACAATACAGAAGAAAGCCCTGAAATCTCAATACTACCCTAAGGCTGACACAAATGGGGTTATGTAATAAAAGGCACTAAGTTTGCCCAGGAGCAGTAATCCAAAGCAGCCATTCAATAGAATTTATTGGTCCCCTGTTTGAAAGCAAACATTTTATTGGTTGCTATGGGTTACTGCTACTGGGCAAACATAGTGACTTATATTACATATGAGTGTTGGGAACTTTATTCAGTTTGTTCTGGGTGATGAGTGAACCACACTGTAATTCAACATACAAATTTAATTTATACAATAAAAAATTCATACACCTGTCTTCTTCTATTTCTTTTGAGAAGAATATAGGCAAAGAGTGTAAATTACATTAAAGTTATCAATTTTCTATTGAATTAGCATTGTACTAATGGCAGGACGCTCGCTACATAGCAATACATATATGTGTATTCATTTAATTGTACCATGTATTTATCAATGCAAGTACACAAGCAATTTGTTCCTTTAGGTTTACAACAATATCTCTTTTGCTTTGCTTGGATGAATGCTTAGAATACAGTGCTATTTTTTTAGTTTACTTGCTGTTCCTAAATTGCATATGTTTGCTAAATGGCTGCTGCATTCAATTTGTTTTGGTTTGATAACTTTACAAATAGTTCCACACATCATATTTCTACCCTTATTTTATTGTACGATTCATCAGATAGTGGCACAACAAGCATTCCAAAGAGCTTGATTGGAATCAATCTTGAATTTTTTGCATGTTTGCTCTGAAAAGTCATTTATTCCGCAACTATACACCAAAATGTTTTCTTGATACAGTTTTGAATTTAATTTTAACTAGACAAAGTAAATACAAACCAATAAATACCATCTCTAAAACTCAAGGCTAAACATGGGTGATTTTTATACATGATTGTTACAAGACAATGTAAACTTTATGAACTGTGTGAATTTTACTCCATTATCCCTTAAAATGATGTGACATTCCTAGGTATTTATATGGGCTTTCATTTGTTGCACTTATTAAATGGTGATAAAAGTTGTGTTCTATTGAAACTGTCTACAGACTGCAGGGCATTCAGGCGTTCTATTAATGTGCATTTCATGGTATTCATTTCTTTCAAAGATTTTCGTGGGTAAAGGGTTAAATCATTAATAGTGATGAGCGAATCTGTTACGTTTCGCTTCGCCGAAAAATTTGCGAATCTTTCAAACGATCCGCGAAACGGCGAAAATGTTGTGCGGCTTGTGTCACCCGCGGCTATTATTTTGTCGCCCACGGCTATTATTTTGTTGCACGGCTATTGTTTTTTCGCACGCAGCTATTATTTTGTTGCACGGCTATTATTTTGTCGCCCGCGGCTATTCTTTTGACGCCCGCAACTATTCTTTTTTGACGGCAGCGACAATTTTTGGATGTGCGGCAAATTTTTCAGCGCAAATTTTTTCATCCGTTTCGCAAAACAATCCGCCAATGGCGAAACGTGGAAATTCGCCGCGAATTCATGCCTGGCAAAAAATTTCACCCATCACTAATCATTAACTTCCACATAAATATTTTCATTTCAGGCAAAGCACGGATTCCGAACACATTAGAGGAGTACAGTATCCATGGCCAGTACAACTGTTCTTCTTCCAATTTGGGGCACTTAATACAAAGCACTAGATGCTCAACAGGAGGACAGGTTTCTTTATCCAAGGTAGAAGAACTTCAGTGGCAAATTAAGACAAGAAGCCATCAGTGTTGTAATCCTGTCAGTAACCTGGACAAAGTTGTTGAAGTGCCATTAAATCACAGCTGCATTGTTCTACTTTGCTGACTTTTACTTTATTTTTTTTAAAATCCCTTGATCTTCAACACAAATGTAGTGATGATTCACTGCTAAATTCAGAATTTTTCTATTGGCAATTTTTTTTGTGAATTTGCTGAGAAAAGTGCCCATTGATTTTCATGTATTTGAAGTGAGAAAAAAAGTCACACTCACAACAAAAAGTTGCAGTCGCGGCAAAAAACATTGAGTCAGAAAAGTTGTGGTAACCTAATTTCCAAAATTTGTCATGATTTTGCAGATCAGAATTTTCATCAGTTTTGAGAATTTTTCATGAAGTGAAACAGAGCACATTTGCCCATCGCTACACAAATGTTTTGAAGCTGAAGAAATGGGTGACATGCAGTAGTAACTTGAGCCCCAGTTTGAATTGTAACGGATAAAATGTCACTAGTGCCATTGCCCTAACTTTTTTGATCTTTCAGAAAAACATTTCCCCTATGTGTTCATTAGTCATGAGTGAATCACAAAATGTGACTACTGCGCAACTTTTTGACATGTACGCAACATTTTCTGACACAACTACAATGTTTTTGATGCAACCATGACTTTTTTGATGCAACTGCAATTTTCTGACACAACAGCAATGTTCTTGTTGTGGCCGCAACTTTTTTCATACTCCAAATACATTTAAGTCAATGGGCATTTTTGCGCAAATGTTTTGTCATGGCGAATTTAAGCCACAGGTGAAATGCAGAATTTTTCAGTGAATCCATGAAAAAATTTGCTCTTCACTAGTGTGCGTTCATATTCTACTGGCCAGAAAAGAAATAACTAATCTAAATATATTTTTTTATGGAACGGAGCACACTTAGCTGATGCTTCTAATGCACATAATGACACACCATAAATTGGCGATGGTGTGTGAGCCAGATTCTTCAATTTAGTTAAGCATGCTCAATATGTATGTGGGAGTCATTGGCTGCTACAAAGCGTAATGTATTTTAAAATACCATATTGCATTATTTTTATACATTACACTGAAAAAAGAAAAATGAGAAATCCAAGTTCTTTTGCAGAAAATGTTCATCCCCATGTTGTGAAGGACTGATAATCTTTTTCACACTATAAATGGTACAGTTGGCACTTAGAGATGAGCAAATGGCTTGTGATTTGTTTAAAAATGTCCGGTTCAATGTGAGTCTCTTAGAAAGTTCTTCTGAAATGTTTTAAAACAGCGGATTGATCAGTGTTTTAAAACTTTTTGATATGTCCATTTTGCTCTTTCAGAATTGAAACCTTTGAAATGTCTCATTTACTGGCAAGGCAGAGGTTTATAGGCCCCTGTTCAGTGACAATTCAAGCATCTCCTTTTATTTCCGTCATTGAATACAGTGCCCCTCAGCCAGGTTTTTATTAACCCCATAAAGTCACATTATCACTCCTACCATATCTAATTCAGGATGAGTAGGTGATAATACATAGACATGCTGCATAAATGATCTAACCTCTCCTGACACTATTTGTAAGGAAGTGGTATAGATAAAGGCATACAGTGCTTCAGTCTTTGTAGGTACACACCAGTTCATTTAATTTCTTAAGCAATACGCCATAGACTAGAGCACAACTTTCCCTGAAGCCCTCTCCCAATGGAATTACTGTGGGATTTATACATTTTCTCACTACACCATTGTCCTTGTGGGACTTCTATTTAGTACTACATCTAGGGACCTTTCCAGTTTATATCTGGCTTTGCTCAATTATTTCATTCTTTTTTTTTATCCAAACCCATAATGTTGGTTGCAATTGAGTTGCTCAGCAGCCAGATGTCATTAAATATTGTGGCAATATGAAATCACTGAAAGGTTCAGACTTGGTGGGCAAGTGCTAGATGTTGAACTTTCCCATTAGCTCTCTAAAGAACAACGCTACAGTTATTTAGCTATACTGTGGGATTTCCACTTGGGATTATGTGTTCCTTACTTTCCTTGAAAGTTTTGGTAAACACAAATATAAATTTGGTTTTATTGCCAAAAATATATTATTTAATGTCTGTTATAGATAATACTATTGAATAGGACAGCCCTTTCATGAAATATCTGACTTACATTGTCAAATATACATAGTACATAGTAACATACAGAGTAACTTAGGTTTAAAAAAGACACATGTCCATTAAGTTTAACCTTAGAAAAAAAAAAATCTGAAGCCTTTACAATTTGAGGGAGGGAAAAAATTCCTTCCTTACTCCAAGATGGAAATCAGACCAGTTCCTGGATCATCTGTACTGAGGGCTATTTTTAATTACCCTGTATTTCCTTACTTGCTAAAAAGCCATCCAACGCCATCTTGAATAGATAAGCGAATCTGTCCCATTTAGCTTTACCGAAAAATTTGAGAAACTGCAAAAAAATGAGGGTACTGCCTGACTTTTTTGGTGACTTTTTTTACACGACCACGCCTTTTTTATGCGACCACACCTTGTTTGCTGAGGTTTTGCAAAACAATTCACCAATGCCAAAATGAAGAATTTCGCTGTGAATCCATGCCTGGTGAAAAAATTTGCTCATCTCTAATCTTGAAGCTATCTAATGTATCCCCCAGTAGAACTGAATCAGGGAGGGAGTTCCCATTCGCCACTTAGCTGCTTAAATTGGCAGTTTGCCAAGATCCACATGCAAGTGTGCCACATCCGGGAATTAAGTGGGCATTCGTAGGTTTGTGTTATCTGCAAACACGGATACATTACTCATAATATTGTCCCCTGAGTCATTAATAAACAAGTTAAGTAGACCCAGTACATAACCCTGCAGGACCCGTTTTCTATCCATTTACAAACATATTTCTAAGACCATCTTCAGAAATCCAGCTGTTCAACTTCTTGCTAACTTCATCCAGGGTCGGACTGGGGGGTGAAGGGCCCACCGAGGCTCCCGCCCCAGGGGCCCTACAGGTGTCCCCTAACCCCCCCGCAGGGCCCCCCACCCAACATTCTTCCCTGCGCTAGTAAATTTAACGCGTCAGGGCAGGAGCGGTTGGGCAGGGGGAGCGGGTCTGGGCTGCCGGGGCCCATTAGAGCCGGGGCCCACCGGGATTTTTCCCGGTGTCCCGGCGCCCCAGTCTGACCCCGACCTCATCGTAGAAGACAATTAAATTTGTTTTACATAAAGCAGTCCTGATTACTATACCTCCAGAATGAATACTTAACCAACAGATAGTTTATATTATGTGAAGTGACCTATTAAAGAATCTCCAAACTGAAATATATATATATATTAGTAAATATTGTGCTTTTACATCCTTTCCTTTGAGCCACTATTTAGTGATGGGCTGTGTGCTCCCTCAGAGATCAGCTGACAGGAAATAATGCAGCTCTGACTGTAACAGGAAGTAGTGTGGGAGCAAAAGGCAGAACTTTGTCTATTAATTGGCTGATGGGGCCTAGCATGTATGTGTGCCTTGGTTTGTTTGTGTGCACTGTGAATCCTATGATCCCAGGAGGCAGCCCTTAATTCTAAATACGGCAATTTTCTATTTCGGATAACCCAATGGCACACACTACTAAAAAAGTATGTTTTTATGACCTTATCTATGCAATATATTTTTATAGAGACCTACATTGTTCAGGGGTATAGATTCCATTTAAGAAGCCTTAATAACTTGCCCACCATAGATGCCAAACTTACTGCCCTAGAATTGCCAGGGTGAGATCGTAATTCATTTTTAAATTCTGAAATGACGTTAGCTTTTCTCCAATCCATAGGTAGCATACCAGATGAAAGTGAGCCTGAAAAAATCAGAAAGAGAGAACTGGCTAAAACTAAATTAAGCACACACGGGCATTTTTCATCTAATGCCACAGGGAGACTGATCTCAGGCTGTGGAAAAGCACAAGCCGAGAATTAGCCCCAATACTGACATTAGCTTTTGTCTTTGCCTGCACCCTAAACCATTGTGCCCATATCGAGTAGGTCTTGAAACTCTGACTCCCCTAATATAAACACATTATTTCAATTATTTCATTAAGCTACACTTTTAATCTGCATCTTTTTACTATTAATATACTTAAGTTACTGTTAAAGTAACGTCATAAAGAACATGTAAACTCTACATTTTCCTACCGTGTATTTCCTACCGTGGGGGGCACATCTCCCCCACCCAGACCACACCATTTGTATTGCATATATCTCCTCAGCACCATCACATGTTCCTAAAACAAATAGCAGCTTTCACCAGGGTGTCATTTTCTCTCTCACACATCTTCAACGAAATCTACATCTGCAAACAGCACACGTTGCACTGTAAAGGTCATGCAATGAAGAATGCAGGCTTACACAGGCACAATTACTTTGTAAAAAAAAAGTCCTACTTGGACTGAGCAGACTCAGGGGATGCTGTAGCATTACTATTAAAATATATAAATTCAATATAAAAATACAAACTTTTGGCAGCAAAATATCACTAGCTCTTTAAATAAATAAGATCCTCTTATGAGAATTGTATTGATTTCCCAGTAATGTGCTGCAAGATGTGTAGAGAAAAAAATATTAAAATGACTTTTCTATTGTAGCAGGTGTTATCTGAATATTTATGTCACTAACAGGATGAAATTGGCAAGGATTAAATGTTTTGTTGTTTAAATATCACACAGAAAACAGAGATTTATTTTGGTAAGAAATCATTGCATATAATATAAAGAACGCTGAACAGAAGGCTGGTTTAATAGTATCTAATTATGGCGCAAACCACATTTTAGATTATGGTCTCTCTATTTACTGTTGATGGATAGTAAAGTAAGAGAAAACTTTTTCTAATTCAAAATCGTCAGGTCAATTCCATTGTAAATGTTTTGTTACATTCACAAATGTATGCAGCTACTCAAACCCCTGTTAGAAGCCATGGTGAAGCATTTTTATTTTTAATTTTATTCCTATTCCATGGACACTTATGCTGGAGATCAGAGTCTGACATTAGTTTTAAAGTTTGTAATTAAGACTAATACATTACTTATTACTTTCTAAGTGTTATGCATTTTTCATTGGAACTGCAGTTAAATTGTTGTTGTTGAACTACAAATCGCCAATACTGAGTGGCAACAAGATTAAAGGTCTGACTCACGGATGCAGATTTGGAACAACAGTTCCAAAGTTCTTACCCCTGTGGTGGATGTGAGGAAATTGGCACTAGAGATGTAGCGAACTGTTCGCCGGCGAACAAATTCGCGCGAACATCGGGTGTTCGCGAACGCGTATGTCCACGAACTTTCAGCATATGTTCGCAGTTTGGGTTCGCGCTGCGTTTTCCGTGGTTTTTTATCGGCGCAAAAAATATCGCACAAATCACACATGGCGTTTTTCCGCAAATCCCGTTTTCATGGTGTTTAGCGCGAAAGAAAAAAAGCCGCGTATTTTCGCTAGAATATCTTGCGTTTTTTTTTTGCGCAACGCTGTGCCAACAAAGTATTTTTTAGAGAAGTTTTTGCCCTTGATCCCCCTCCTGCATGCCCCTGTCCAGGTCGTGGCACCCTTTAAACAAATTTAAAATCAGTTTTCTGGCCAGAAATGGCTTTTCTAGTTTTTAAAGTTCGCCTTCCCATTGAAGTCTATGGGGTTTGCAAAGTCCGCGAATATTCGCGAGTTTTGGCGTAAGTTCGCGAACGGGTCCGCAAATTTTTTTTTTCAGGTTCGCTACATCCCTAATTGGCACTTTAGAGGCCCATGCAACACTGCGTTCGATTGACAAATTGAGAGGAGTCTCTCAGTGAGCAGGAGCTAGCAAGTTGGATAGTTTGGGGGGGGGGGGAGAACAGCAGCAGCAGTATGTTGAAGCAGTAAGCTTGGTGACAGAAAATCTAGTGTGGGGAAAAGGAAAAGGGAGACTGCTTCCCAACAGATTTGCCAGTTATGTGAAGAAGAGGGGAGCATGAACTGGCGGTTCTAGATGAGGCTGATCTCTATAACAGCCAAAACACCACTGTCTGTAGTAGTGGTGGGCAGGAGATCAGAGTTAGGCCTGAACAAATTGTGGTTATAGGGGATTCAATTATTGGGAAAGTGAACAGGGTAATTTGTCATTAAGATTGCTACAAACAAACAGTTTGCTGTCTTACTGATACCAGGGTTCCACGTTTCGTTGATCGAGTTGACGAGTTGACAGTTCAGGGATCTGGGCTCTAACATTAAGGTAAGGTCCTCCAATGCTGTTTTTTCTGAAGTTTTGCCTGTGCCAAAATGCGCAAGTTTAAGGAGACAGTGGGGCTCATTTACCAACGTATCGCATCGCTATAATAGTCGCAGAGGCAAAACTTTTGCCCTGCGCATAAGCATATTTAACAGTATAGCGCAAACACGGTCGCTTAAAGTTTCATCGCTAGTTTTGATGCAAACTGCTGCGCCATACAAACATGCACATATGATGTCGCAAAACTGCACATATGACGACGCAAAACTTGTCATAAATTGTGTGCACAGATGGCGCAAGCTAATGCTCTAATAAACCTGTACCAACTACTTCCTAACTTAACAACTTAACAAAGTCAGTTGGTGTTTAAATGGAAAAAAGATATGAAAGACTCCATCAAACTGCCTTTATAGATAAGAACGAAGTTAAAAAAAAAAGGGTACATTTTATTAAAACATTGTAAACAAATTAACAATTATATTTTCCTAATAATGCTAATTAACATATCATAAATTAGCATTAACATGGTTTTATTAAGGACATACCAAAATTAGTCTATTGTAGCGCAGATCTGGCAATATGCTAGAGCAAAAGTTGAAGAACGCGCAGTCAGAAATACACCACAAATGAACAGGCGTAAAGATTCAATGCAACCGTGCCTGCGCAAATCTGCCCCTATATACGCCCAAATAGCACATATATAGGCGCAAAGGGTGCACTCTCGCAAAAACGTGTCGTTGTTTGTGACATTATTGCCCAGTATTTGCAACATGCGCATAAAAAGAACTGGCGGAAAAATAAATGAACCGATGCAATGTAACGCATATGCAATTGCGTGTGCCCACAAAATGGCGCATACTCATAATTGCGTCGGTTTGGGTGCTGCGATGCATTGATAAATGAGCCCCAGTGGGAGCTTAGGGAGCTAAATGCATGGCTAAAGTCTTGGTGTAGGAAGGAATGGTTTCTAGAGCACTATGCTGATTTTCTTTGGGGTACAATATATATAGCTGTGATGTATTGCACCTTAATGGAAAGTGGTCCGCTGTGCTGGGTTTAATAGAAAAGGTGTAGTGTAGACCTGGCTGTTAGAAGGGGCCATGGAGGAGCAGTGAGAGGAACATACATTTTATCAGCTAAGGAGATTCCTCTGCTGCAAAAAAGTACAGCCCAATAGTAACCTTAGATCTAGCTCTCCGTTACCTTATGTAAATATCAGAGGGTATAGTAGTAATCTACACTGCATGCTGGCCAATACATGGAGCTTGTCAGGGAAATTAGGAGAGCTGGAGTTGAAATGTTGAAATGCATGTACTGAAAATTATGATATAATTGGTATCACTGAGACCTGGTGGGATGAAACATGCGACTGAGCTGTGAATTTAAATGGTTACATCCTTTTTAGCAGACAGAGGGATTCAAAATGGTGGAGGGGTTTGTCTTTATGTAAAGCCAGCTTTCAAGTGATGTGCTAACAGATCAACAGAGAGGGTGTGGAATCCTTTGGATAGAGATTTCAGCAGGGCTAAAGGTTACAAAGAAAATTATCATTGGTGTATTTTTATTTCAGTCACTTCAGGAACCTACTAGGCATGATTCTCCTTTGGACCTGGTGATATCTAATAATACTGAACTCATTTGTAAAATTTGTGTGGGTGATCATTTAGGAAATAGTGATCATGACAATGTTGCAGAGACAGCACTATAATGGGTTAACTAAAATTACATTTTAGACATGCAGACATTGCCAGTGTAAGGGCATCTCTGCAATGTATCAAATACACCCAATAAGATTGTTTTGCCTCCAGTAAGGATTAATTATATCTTATTTGGTATCAAGTACAAGTTAGTGTTTTATTTTTACAGAGAAAAGGGGAATAAAGTTACAACAAATATGGAGTCTGTGGGAAATGGTAATTTCCGTAATTCAGAGCTTTCTGGCTAATGGGTTTCTGGATAATAGATCCCATACCTGTGTTCCACAAGAAGTTTCAATTCTCTACATAAGTGTCAAGTGTGCAGAGCTTGCACAAGTGTGTTCATGAAAATGTAACTCTTTAATAAATGGGCAATTACTTTTTAATTTGTGATTAATTGCTGGCTGACCAATAAATAAAGGGTATTTGTGGTACAACTGTTCACAAAGTAGGATTAAATGAAATCATTTAATTTTATCAAGCAGCAAATTATTTTTTATTTATCAGTATGGATTTGCAATAAAATATTTTTTTGTGATCATAAATGAACACATTCTTTTCAACAACTCAATGTTCTGTTCAAGCTCCCTTCTGACTTTTGAACTATTCCCGTGTTTCACAATGGTTCTCTCCTTCAGTAGTTTGAACCACACATACCTTAAATGTATAATATATAATTAATAGATGGGAATAAGTGTATTTCCTTAATAAATTATACATGTAACATCTTGGTTTTGTTGAAAGGGGGGCAACACTAATTTGTCCTAGAGTCTGAATTTCCTTGGGTATTTCAGAAAATTACAAAGTAATGCTAGCATGATAAAGAATTCATCAGTAACAGAACAAACCCTTGTCTAGAGCTGTGTATCCTCATAGTACAAAAACAAAAGGTCATTATTTTGACAAGTATTGTGCTAAATGCAGTGGAACATTGGTCAGAGAATGCAGATAACAGCGATTCAAGCATTAAAACACACAACTGATAATCAAGTTTAGAGGTTAGAATTTGTAGCAATGATGGTGGAAATGTTAATGAAACACTATTGTTAGATATGAGAAAGAAAAGGCATTGAAACAATAGGGTTTAAAAATGACACTTGCTGGGGAATTAGGGATATTACATTTTGGTTAAATTAATTTTGACTATTTTCAGTTTGTATGGAATATGCATGTCCTGTCATAATATATGGATTCCTTTCGGTATATGTGTAGCATACGTGTTCTCTGTTATACACAAAAAATGATTTGTAGGAGCAGTCCAAGGCTACCTGTATATTTACTTATCATTAGAGTGCTTCCACAACCCACTTTTCTGTACTTAAGCTAAGTTATTATGCAGGAAGAATGGCCAAACATCCAGGTGGTTGAAGCACCCCACAACTGTCCCTTTGCTTGCACCCAGAACCATTGTGTTGGCCCGGGTGCAGGTACATGTGGTAGATATCCGCTCTGAAATGCAAACTCTTTTGCTTGGGTGCCAATATCCGCCTCAAGTGCCTGCATTACATTTTTATACAGGCTGAGAATCACCACCTAATGGTGTGCAACTACCTAATAGGTAGGGTGATCACTCTTCTATAAAGAAGGTAGGAGTTAAGCTGGCCATACACGGGCAGATCCGCTCATTTGGCGATGTCACCAAGCGAGCGGATCTTCACCCGATATCCCCACCTACGGGTGGAGATATCTGGGAGGCATGTAGGTGAATTCAATCGTTTGGCCCTGGGGCCAAACGATCGAATTCTGCACGCGCCAATGGGGCAGTCGGTTCGGGGACCGCATCAACGAGCCGATGCGGTCCCCGATCTGACTGGATTTTCTAACCTGGCTGATCGATATCTGCCCAATTTCAGGCCAGATATCGGTCGGCCAGGCCCCTCGGTTCTGCCCCTACACGGGCCGATAAGCTGCCGAATCGGTCCAAGGGACCGATATCGGCAGCTATAATCGGCCCGTGTATGGGGACCTTAAGTCTTTAAGACAAATGCATTGTTCTGACTAAGACTAATGCCCAGGTCAGGAGACAGTTTTGCTAAGTAAAGCAAAGTAGGGTGGTACCAGCTTGTGAAAAATATAATGGGGGCCATTTATAAAATTGGTACAGTGCAGAATTATTCACACAGTGAACATATTTGCACTGCCCACATTTATATTTATAAAGCTAGACAAGACTGGTGCATTTAATGTGCAAACATAAATGCGAATTTTGTATTCACACACCGAATGCACAAAGTTTTTTTAAATATGGCAAATTGATTTTGCAAAGTGCAAATTTATATTCGGAAAGAGAAAATCAGTGCTATATTTGCACATAATAAATGCGCACAGAGGGAATGCTCATGCAAATCTCTTTTGCAAACTTTTTTGAGCAATTAGCATTTCACAGCGATAGAAAAAAGGTAAGATGGGCATAGCAGGGCAAAATGTAAGTGTTAAGGAGAAAACATGCGCAAATAACCATTTGCCAAAAAAATATCCGCTGCACAAAGTTTAGAAATAACCCCCAATGAGAGGTAAATAATTAGGGCCACCATATACAGGTTACCAGGATGTGGTATGATGGCCTGACAATTTTTTGGCCATAACTTTGTACCTACACCCCAGTTTTTAATGAGACATGCACTTGCACAGAAATGAAATCGCTAGTGAAACAGGGGACCAGAGTATATGCCTCAGAACGTGCCCCTCTTTTGTGTACCTGTTCTCTGTTATGGCTTAGATGTAAGGGCTGATTTAATAAAGAAGGCACTAAATTCCACAAGTGCAGTTACCTATAGCAACAAATATGATGTTGATGATTTTTTTATGCAGGCAACATATTTTACGCACAACTTTTTTCTTCCTCCAAATACATTAAAGTCAATGGGCAATTTTTCTCACTCTAAATGCATTAAAGTCAATGGGAAGTTTTTTTGTGGCAACTTTTTTGTCTCAGCAACAATTTTGTCTTGGCGACTTTCTTGTCTCACCGACATTTTTTTGCGCCAAATTTTTGCCACAGCTTCACAAAAAAATTTGCTTATGCCAAATGTGGAATTTCGCTGCAAATCCATGCCTGGCGAAAAAATTCGCTCATCACTACACAGCACCAGCACAAGTAAGCACAGGTCTACCTAAAAGCAATTGTTTGTGCAGGTATTAATATCCTAAACAAGATAATATGACCAATATAATACTGTAACTGTGAGGTGCAATGATTGGATCATGTATTCCTTCATTATAAATCAGGCAAGTTCTTTTTAATGCAGACCTTGTGTTACATGGGATCTTTACATCAGCAAGATGACATGTTGGTTAATTTCACACTCATTCAATTGGTCCCTTTTTTTTCAATCAAATAGTTCATCAGTAGCAGCAACAGATACACACGGAAGGTGATCATCATACTCTACAACATCTCAGCAAACCATTGTTAGCTATCCATTAATAAGGGTGTAATGTCTTGTACTTACCCCATCCCCATACAAAAGATGTAGGTGCCCAGGTCACTTATAATGATGAATGCTACTGTATTGTTGCCTGGTAGATGCTCAGCAACAAATAAATAACCAATCACAGAGAGAATCTGGAAAATGAAAATACCCCCCAGAGCCACCAGGAGGCAGTCCCAGAATTCAGCTAGTGTTTGCATAGTAGATATGAAGAGCCCAATAAGGAGTATCAGATTAAAGAAATGAACCATTGATTTATCCTAATAACTTAACTCTTGCATTGTCTTATCTACAGTGGTACAGGGACCTGTTACCCAGAATGCTTGGTAAATAAACCAAATAGCATTGTTTTACCTCCAATAAGGAATCGTGTTATTTTAATTACCATCAAGTACAAGGTACTGTTTTATTATTGCAGAGAAAAAGAAAATTATTTTTAGGAATCATTTTTGAATCATTAATTAAAATGGAGTTATGGGAGACTGCTTTCCCGT
This sequence comes from Xenopus tropicalis, assembly GCF_000004195.4. Classification (NCBI taxonomy): domain Eukaryota; kingdom Metazoa; phylum Chordata; class Amphibia; order Anura; family Pipidae; genus Xenopus; species Xenopus tropicalis. The sequence continues at coordinate 43,192,699 of NC_030677.2, forward strand.
AATTCTGAACTTTCTGGATAATGGGTCTCTGGATAATGGCTCTTATACCCGTACTGCTTTTATGGGCAGTGTAAGTAAAATAGAAAGCCTGTGGCCTCCACCAATACCGCTGAGTATCTTGGGAAAATGCATTTGCATTTCTAAATCAATCTTTTTGGGTCTTAAAGCGACAATTTGTTTCCAGTTATCATCAAAACTCTCGCTCTAGGGTGAAGTTCTGACAGAATTTCTGGTTTAAATGAAATGGATTCTTTAAAGTCTAGCATTATCTAATCCTGAGATCTTTACAGTACAAGTGCCTCAAAGTCATACTATGGGAAAAGTCAAAGCTGTAATTATGAGGGAATAAATTCTGCCATTAAAAAGATCCACACGTCACTCAGGGATGATTTAGAGGGATTTCATCTCTATTCTTCAGACTCAGAAAGTAGTTAATTGTACTGCATATTGTTTTCAAAGATCTGTTTGATTTAAACCTGAAAACTCTATTTCATATAATATCCTGGGGAAGGATAAAATGTTCCGAACACAAGTGGCATCAAATACAGAGATGAAAGAATTTTAAAAAAAATGTATAAAGAACCCATATTTCTGAATCAGTTTGGAGGTCACTTTTTACACAGTGTTCACTGTAGAAACATCTCAGGATACTGGGGCATGGGAAGCTGCGGCATGCTGTGGGAGTCACTGGCTTTCTCTATGAATGTTAGTGTAGGTGGTGAGGAAATACATAAAGAAACAAAATGCCTGAATACAGCACCTGGAATCCGTGCCTGTGTATATCAGGGATGGGCAGCCAACGAACCTCAAAGTGTTGTTGAACTACAATACCTCACTCTCCTCAAAGAGTTCTCTATCCCTCAGAAAATGTAACCCATTGAAAATGTGAAACATAAACACCAATCTACAGTCATTAGGTCCAGTATTGGCAATGAGACTTCCATACACAATGTCCCTACTTGGCCTTGTCTATAGTGAGGGGCAAAATAATTTGTCAGACACGGATTCATGGTTTCGCCATTGGCGGAGTATTTTGTGAAGTGGGTGACAAAATTTGGGCGAGTAAAAATTTGCAGTGCCTGCATAAAAAAATGACTTGCGTCCTTTTTTTACGCATATGAAAAAAAGGCGCAACAATTTTTTTTTGACATTCAACATTTTTGCCGCTTCACTTTTTTTCTCGCTGTTTTACAAATCTTTTCAAAGATTTGAAAATTTTCTGCCAAGCGAAATGGGACAGATTCGTTCATCACTACTCGTCTATACACCATGTTCCTGTTTGCCAGTTAAGCCTCCTTTTGCACATCAGGTGTAAGGTATAAGGTGCAACACATACGCTGGTGCAGAGGATCGCTATACCTACCACTTGCCTTGATCCAACAGTCATTACAGGATTCCCATTGTGTGTTTCTACTAAATGTGTTTGTTGTTACAGCACAAGTGAAGACTTTGTTAGTATAAGACCATGTTCATGCATCTTCCCTTCCCATATTAAATCTGACTTGTGATGAATAGCTATGATTATTTGCACTTTACCGTCCTTTAGGGCTGTGGCACACGGGGAGATTAGTCGGCGGCAAGATTTGCCAAAGTCGCCAAAGTTTTCCCTCATGGCAATTTCAGCAAATCGCGCCGCAGCATATGCCATCCCACTGGCGATTTACATTCTCGCTGGTGGGATGGCATTTCGGGGAGATTAGTCACCCGCGACAAGATAGATTAGTCGCGCCACACTGTGTGTCACAGCCCTTAGTAAAAAAGCGCATCTAGTTTAAATTTACTGCTACAGTCCACCCCATAATGACAGAAGAGTGCTAATTCACCTCTGCAAATGCCTCTGCAATCCTTCCTGCATTCCAGGGTAGGGAACCCTGGAGCTTCCGCCACCAAATGACCAGGCAGTCACGATGCTGGAATCCTGGGAAAAACACCGCATTGTGGGAAAAAAACATTGTGACTAAAATCAAAATCGTACTTTGCTCATTGCATTTGTGGATGTAAATGAGCCCTAAAAAGTATTCATTAGAGGGGAGTTCAAAGATTTTCTATAATATCTCAAGGCCTGTAACTATTTATCTTGGCTAAACAATGATTCTCAGACATAATCATTTTCACATAACATAACATTTATCTATATCCCTATCTCAAAACTGGACTGACTCATCAAAATGACACAATGCCTTGAACTGGAAAGTTCTGTAGATATTCAATTAACTGCTTTACTGAGAGGTGCGAGTGGGCATGTCAGAAACTCAATAACAATGCTTTAACACCTTGACTGGATTCAATAAAATGCATGAATGGAACATTAATGATATTCATTAAATAGCAATCCATTTATGTGTGGGATTGTTAACGTATTCACAGGATAATTCTCTTTTCAAAAAAATGTTTTATTGTGAGTAATAGTGAAATTAAATAACTATATCCATGACTGTATAAAATAGAATTATTAATGAAACAACCTCAAATAATAGCCAGTTACATGCAATCTGTGCTTTTCAACTGCAGGAAAAGAATTTTCTAAGCATTTGCTTCCAAACACAGATATTGCCCTGGAACATAAGAGCAGTATGTTTTTAAATACATTGCTTTCAGCGAGCCAGCTGTGCATAATGTGTTATATTGTACAACTCAATCCACTGTGCTCCAGGGCTACATATTAGTATCCCCCGGAAAAAGCACCGTATTAACAAAAGTTCCTTTTGGACGTATGTAACAGTAAAACAATAATAACTAATATCAAACTGTTCCAAATGGCTTGTTTTTCATTTGTCATCATTATTTTAGAAAAAAAGGTGCAATGAGTCTGTGACCACAAAATTCATAGAGACATAGGCCCTCTGTACTCACCCATTATCAATATATATATAGTATTAAGACATGACCAATTCTCACAAAGTCATTATTATTTTATTGTCCTTATCCTATTTATATACAGCTGACATATTCTGTAGAGTTGTGTAGAAATTATACATTATTCACATGAGTTTCTGCCCCAGTGGAGCTTACATTAAGTAACATAGTTTTATAAGGAGCTAATTAACCTGCCTATATGTTTTTGGAGTATGGGAGGAAACAAGAGCGCTCAGAAGAAACCCATAGTGATGTGTGGGCAGGCATAAAACCCTCAGGTTTACCCTCAGGTTAGATGTGTTTGGGCTGCACAGTTCTTGCAAGTTTCCTTCCTTCTGCCCTCATGACTTTACTCTGCTCAATGTCAGGTAGATAGGCATAGGGAAAACATGCAAACTTTTTGCAGATAGCGCCGAGGAACCAATCCTATGACCCTTGCACTGCAAGGCAAAATGCTAACCATGGGTAGTGATGAGCAAAATTTTTTCACCAGGCATGAATTTGCAGCGAAATTCTGCATTTCGCCATTGGTGAATTATTTAGCAAAACTTCTGCTTGACAAATTTGTGGTTGTGTAAAAAAAGTTGCATAAAGAAAGGCTCGATCACTGCAAAAATGGGTGTGGCTGCGTCAAAAAAGCATGATAGCGTGAAAAAAGTAGCACACATCCAAAAAAATGCGTGGTATCCAGCTTTCACAATTTTTTCACTGTTTCATTTTTCAAATTTTTCCTCAGTTTTGTGGATTTTTCAGAGAGAACAAAATGGGACAGATTTGCTCATCACTAATAAAGGGGGTTGTGGGCGCATTTCAAGCTAAGGGCTGTGGCAAAATTGTCGAAGTTGCCTCGAGAGGCAACCTTGGCAATCGCAGCGCCACATATGCCATCCCACCGGCAATTTACATTTTAGCCGGTGGGATGGTATTTCTGGGAGATTAATCACCCGAGACACAGGAGATTTGTTACGCGGCGACTAATCTCCCTGTGTGCCAGAGCCCTAAGTAAAATAAAGGTGCTACTGATCTTTGCTACAAACATACTAAGAGGGGATCAATCAATTCAGATTCCCTGTTCCCCTGTTTAATTAGTAATGTATTTTGTGCAAGTGCATACATTTACAAAAACAGTAGTTTTTAGTTACAAGTTTATGATCATAACATTGCTAAGCCCTCTGTGCCATTTAATTAGGATGTACTCTGTTCTATTCCAATGGAGCGCACAATGCTTTTCTATGGTTATATAGGATAGAGCCTTTAATGCTTGTAATGGATTTCAAAACAATGTGTTTTTCTCAGTGTTACTTTTATTAAATAAAATGTTATTGCAGAAATTACTGATATAGAAGGTAGAAGAAGGAGCACGTATTAGCATTCTGATTGAGTGGGACTGGATTTTTAAATGTATTAGTAATTAACCACCAAAAAAGTTGGACCGGCAATCTTTGTACAAGTATTTGATTAAAGTCTTCATTACAATGTATAATTGGGTATGTCAGAACATTTATATAACAGCTTGATTGAGCTCATGTGAATGTGTGAACTGAAGATAATTTATATTAATACAATAACAAGCACATAATTATTTGGCTTGGCAGCGTAATGTAATGTAATACGCTTTGTTGGAGTGCATCATTGTACATTTTGAGAGTGTTTGGGACCAATAATATGCTGAATAGGTGTAAATGTTTAAATTTACATTTTACAAAAACATGGTTTGGTTCATGTAACACAAAAAGATTTTTACAACCTCACTGAGTTTGCATGTCAATATTTAAGGAATTTTTCAAAGCTGACATTTTTCTGCAGTCTTCATTTAAGTCTCTCAAGTTTTTATATAAATAGAGGACACAGTGGTCCCTAGGCAGGGTAATGATTTGGGGCCCTGTTATACTTCTGACAGTGTAACAAGACGTACATAAAGAGCTAAGAGTTGTTAGAAACTGCTAAGGAGCTGGAATTTGAAGTTCAGCGGTATCTTAAAAAATAGGAAGCAGAGATGCTGGCAAAGAAGAATGGTGGATAGTAAGGGCATGGTCTACCTGTTGTATAGCAGTAATGCAGTGAGGATATGTTAGTCTGTCCTTCAGCTTTATAAGGGCTCCTGTGTCAAACCAGAAGTTATTGGTTCAGAGGTTTGAGGATAGCATTTCACTCTAGTTGATGATATTATCATCACTGAGAAGCTGAGAAGTGTATGAGAAGAGATCTGACATGGCAGGCCTGGAGCTCTACTTGCCCAGTAGGTGACAGACAACACCGCTGAGAGTGTAAGCATCGGGAAGCTGCCTGTGAACTCCAGGTGGCCAGCTTGCCACACAAGATGCCAGTGTGTAAAGTGCCACTGAGAGATTAATAGCAAAGTGACTCCTGTAAATGAACAGGTCTTGAGTATGGAAACAGCTGCCTTGTAATCAGTGAGAGATACACTGGGGTACAGAGCACTAACTCGCACATTGCCAAAATCTGTGCTTTTAAATATTCTAACTGGAGTAATGGTCACTTATTAGTTATATTAGTCAATATTAGTTAATCAGTCAACTTATACTATTTTACTAGTTGGTTAGAAGAGCACTATGTTGTTTCTCTTTCCTATATAGAGTACATTGTTGCCATTGTTACGGTATTTTATTTCCTTGTGGGATTTCTATTCTGTTCTAGCATCCTTATACCTATTAAGTGGAGGCATATTGCAATTCATTCCCAGGCTTCTCTATCTCTCCCACTTATACTGAAAAGAGTAGCCAGGTCTGCCTGTTTGCCAGCAAGTTTGCTACCCTATGTAGGCTTTAAGCATGATCCTGTTGTAGACGCTTGTGATAAAACATGGCAGAGGCAGCTGGATTCTTTTTTGCAGCAAAATTTGTAGCCCATCTCCCCACTGACACAGGGTTGTCTGGGAAAGCACTTAAATATCAAAGACATTTTGATCAGAAAAGGACAAACATTAGATCAAATTTTAATCAGTTGAATAATATTCACTATAAATGTATATTATATAGTGGACATTATTCAACTTATTCAAATACAATCTAATGTTTGTCATTCTTGAGATATGAAGCTTAGGCACAACTGAACTTTAAAACATGAACATATAGCGGTTCCCTTGATGCATATTTTAAAGGCTTGGTTCAAAATCTCTAAAACCAATGTGGTAAGTGATGTCCTAAACTTTTCACTTTTTGATGGATCGCTCTCGTTTCTCTGTTTTGTTTTTGGATGTGAACAAGTTACAGTTCAGTAGTTACTGTATAACACAGCCTGCAAGAATAGCATGAACATTTCAAGCGCAGAAAGTGTTATTTAACGTTTTATAAACCCACATTCCATAAAAAATGAAGTCATATCTTTTCGATTCAGTGATTTTATTTAGCAGGATTTGACACCACGCCCAGTCTCCTGAATATCGTCCAGATGGAAAAACGTTCATTCTAATTTTCTTTCCATCAGTGGAAAAACCACACAGAACAGAAATTTTAAACAGATGTCTAACCAGGTTTAACGACATTCGGAGTCCAAGTCCAGTAAAAGAGTTAAAATAAAGTGCATTTATGAAAAAAATAAGGGATTAGGTTTTCCTTCACAAAAGGCAGACGGATTACACATTATTTACATGCTGTGCAATACACGTATTAGAAAAAGTCACTTTTTCAGTATATTGGATAAGATAATAGAATTTCATTTGAATAAATAAATTATAGGAGAAGTACTGCGACATTCTGAATATTTTATCTGTACCTACTTGTATTGCTGTAAGCTTCTGATGAGTTCTAAATTAGATGTCAATACAAATTACCTAATGTTGGTAGTGTTATTTAAAAAATTCAGTGCATATTCAACTCCAATCCCCTTTTCAGTGTAATGTGGACTATGACTGCCCAGGCCAACAACAGTTTTAGTTATACTTTCATTTCATTGTTGACTGTTTCAGTGGAAGGGACGGAGCGGGGTCAAGTCTGTTTTACCTGTCATTTTTGTGACACAGGGGGCCAATGAAGGGCCGCTCCTGAGTATAGTTGTCTTGTTAGGTCATGAAAAAAGTTTATAAAATTATAATTATAAAATTATTTACATTAAAACAGTAGATTAAAATGTGTAGTAGACGAGTTATTAGTATTCAAAAATACTTTTGCTTAAGAATTAATGTTCAAGATTAATTCCTTTTGTTGAGACACCCCTGGTCCTGGGCTCAAAATCTAAGCTCCTTCCAGGTCCTCCTCTTCTCTCAGGCATCCTCTGCAGCTTCCCCACCCCCAGTTTACCTCCCATTCCTATGTCAAGTGGATCACTCCTCTGCTTTCGACATTTCTAGATTATAGCACTGATGGGTATGGCTGGGGATCCTTGTAATACTGCTGGAAGGCTACCTTGATGGAGGAAAATGTATATGACATAATTTTATAGGAGCATAAAAGCCCCCTTTCCCTATAACTGTTTCCTGTGTCTCTGTTAATAATGTTGCACATATTTACTGTAAATCACCCATTTTACATGCATGTTACCATGGATTCTCATTGATGACGTGACATCCATAGTTCAATATTTAAAGCTAATAGTAGCTTCCGATATTTCATTATGAGTAGCTTGCTTAAACCTTCATTTGGCAACAACCAGGCCCCAAATCCTTTAATAATTATTCAGACCCTGATTCTGGATTACTTGAATGCATATTAATCTGGCAAAATATAACATTCTAATCCTACACTCTCGTTTAAGATCTTGGGCATAAGGAAATATTTCAGAATTCAATTGAAAATCTGCTTTTTGTATAGTGTTCCTGTAGGAATTACAGAATACATGTTTGCTATTCTGCTTTAGAGGATTTATGTAGCTATTTTCTTAATAACCTATGTTGCAAAAATTACAACATTCATGAAGAGTTGTACTGGGCCCAGTGGGACACAGTGAGAAAATCCAGTGGGATAAATTAATTCGCCATATGTGTAAAAACATAATTACTTTAATACAAATAAAACTTCCCAATACACTAGTATAGGATCGGCGTATCAAGAGTAACTGGTATGGATCAGGTGGCTGCTACTTTCTCTTTCCTTGTTCGTGACCTGTGTCCAGTTGCCAGTGCTATTGGCTATTGGCCATTGGCCAGTGCATAGAAGGGGAAGGGAAACGGATAAGTCATGAAATTAACCTAAAGTTGCTAAATTTACCTTTATGAAGCGGTTTCTAACACTGCCTGAAACTAAGAGGTGGGAAAGCAGAGAGTCGTGAGCTACAAGCGAACCAATTGGATGCCATATAAACCCAAGGGGGTCTGTAAGTAGATTGGCAATCGGAAAGGGATATCACAACTTGGCACAAAAGGGTGATATAAGTAAAAGTTATAACTGGTATTAAAAAGCACATGAGAGTGCACATTGCAAAGTAATAACAGTATTACACTATATTTTTTCTTTTTCTTTCCTCATAAGACCTCATCGCTAAGTCTTAAGCAGAAGAGGGCACTTTGGAGTTTCCATAGAAGTCAATGGGGGTTGTCATAGGCATAATCAAGTCATATTCTCAAACTCAAATTTTTCAAGTTTTTTTGAGTTTTTAGAGCTCGTAAACTCAAAAAATTCAAGATATTCAAGTTTTTTATTGAAATGAGTTTTCCTTATTTAATAAATAAGCAACCATTCGATATGCAATCTTTTTCGATTTAGAGAAACAAACTCGAACTCAACAAATAGCTCAAGGGAACAAATATTATACAAGTAAAATGTAACCCTTGGAATCAAATGAAACACTAAAATAAATAATTATTTAGCCTTAATATTTATAATTAAAGTTATCTAAGAATGTAAAAAATTTCAAAATCAAATCTGGGGCCAAGATCCTATATCCTCTTGTAAATGTTTAAATTAAAGGTGGCCATACATTTCGTGGATTTTTCGCCGTTTTGCGGACAAGATTCACTCATCACTAAACCTGTTTACAAAAAAGACAAGAAATCCTGTGTTTCTTTTGATAGAGCAGCTTTTCTGCTGAATGCTTATGGCTGTATTTACATAGACCTTTCTGATAAAGCTTACTTAGTTTTTACCTTTCCTTCTCCTATAAATACAATTACCTGATACTAACATTCAGACTGAAATTGTAAGATAAAGCCCTAAAAATAACACATCGAATGATGTTCTGAACATGAAATATTTGGCAGACACCAATCATACAAAAGTGACATCCCAGAAATTGTATTGTATTGTAGGCTCTCCATGGATATGGTCAGATATACAATACATGTGCAGATTGTATCGTTATCAGACCGGAATTTTCTAACCAGTCTGATTGACTAAACAACTGAACGCCATGGTACGAAATTTACTGGGACAATAATTCTGAGCCCACACATGGTCTGAATATTGGTAAGTGTATGGCCAGCTTTATTCATACAAGATTACAAATATTGGGCCAGATATAATTTGATAAAATAAGCTTCTTTCTTAATTCAGTTCCAGATTCCCCCACAGAGTCAGGTGACATTCACTGAAAAAAACTTATCTCACAGTTAATCACATGAAAACTCTATTGAAGTCTATAGGAAAAAACTGAGCTGATTTAGGTAAGTTTTTTTCTCTTTAAATTGCCCATAAGTTTTTACATAATAAACCATAAAAAAAACCTTTTCTTATCAAACTGTATCTGGCCAATTGTTTTAAAAAAAAAAAAAAAAGGTCAAGATTAGATTTCATTAAAATATGTAACTATCACTGTTTTTATAGTTTGTTGATAATGTTAGTAAGTTACAACAAAAATATCTACTATGAAGTATAACAGCAGGTAGTATTTTGAAAGAGGAAGAAATTCACAGCTTGTTTGACAGAAGCCAATATATAAATGTTGGTAAAAAGTTAGAGTTTAGATACTGGTTGATGCTCTAGACAGACATGTTAAATGCAGTTATGTTATAATGTCAGCATCATCATGGAGAAAGGTAATGATTATATTTGTATAATTAGACAGAGACAAATGTAAAACACTAGTTGTGTCATGAAAAAGCTGTCACTGGAGCAGTGAAGTCTACTCATGCATGTAGGCTCGTAATGAAAGTGTTCATTATTACTATAAACAGTTTTAAATCAAAAATGTAACATAAGATAATTATATTTGGGATATTGTAGCAATTACGTATATCTTAATTTTCCACTGCAAATTTGCTTTTGAGAAAAACAGTACAGGTATGGGGATCTATTATCCTAAATCCCACTGTCGAGAGTTTTCAGAAAACTATGTGGTGCGTTAGATCCTTTATTTAGTAGGGCAGTCTGAGGCTCGACCAAAAACATTAAAGGGTTAGTAGTCATTAAATGATTCAGCAGCATAGAGCCAGAGTGTGTAGAATCAGAGTATTGGAGAATCTTTAGGAGTGTTCCAAATACATTGTTAATATCTTGTTTATGAACCAAGGGAAACTATGCACGTGTTTGTGTAGCTGTGAAAGTTAAAACATTTAAAAAAAACGTATTCAATTTACATTACTAAGGCAAAACCAATGCATGGACTACAGGTCATTTCTAGCACCAAAAAAGTAAATAAATTCCATTATATTAGAAGGTGACATAACCTAGGACAAAACAATAATAAGAAAGCTGCAGAAAATAATTTATAATGTTTATATGAGTTGCAATCATAAATAAAAAATATAATATTCAAAACATGGCTATTAAGAAATTCAGCTTTACTACTTTATGGTGTTTTACTTGTTGCTTTCTCTCGCATATTTAAAATGTTTTGTTTTTACTTGAAATGATTTCTCAATTTTTAGACTAGAAAACATGCTGGTCATTCTCTCCTCTATGCTATTACTGTGTACAATAAAGAGTATCCTCTCTTTTCTACTGAATAGGAAGTAACTGGAAGAGAATATTGATCTTGAGGCTGTCCTATAAAGAACAGTGGACATTAAAAGGCCATTGGCCTTATATTACTTGCCAATCATGGTGGCAGAATGAATAGTATTTTGTTTTATATATGCTGTATAGCACAGATATTTTGACAGATGTGGAAGAGGATGTGAAAACTTGCATGACTTTCAAACTTAGCAGGTACAGTTTTCTTTTCTTGTAAAAAAGACCATGGCTTATTCAGTAACTAGTGATGAACAAATCTGTCCTGTTTTGCTTCGCCATACAATTTGCAAAATGGCAAGAAAATTTGCGAAATGGCGAAAAATTAGCGAAACTCATTTGTCGCCCGTGCTTTTTTTGATGCGCCCATTTTGACACCGTTGCATGCTTTTTTGTCGCGTCCACGCCTAATTTGACGCGCAACAAAAAAAAATCTGTGAGGCGAATTTTCACGGAAGTTTCACAAAACAATTCGCCAATGGTGAAATGCGGAGATTAGCTGCAAATCCATGCCTGGCAAAAAAAATTCACTCATCACTATCTGTAACAAGGAGGGCACCAACCAATCAGAAATGTAAACTAGTCAATTCTAAGTGCTGCTTGGATAGTATTGGTTGGTGCCCTCCTTGTTTCACATTCAGTCTAGTTACACTGTCCACTAGTGATGAGCAAATCTGTCCCATTTCACTTCGCCCAAAAATTTGTGAATAGAGACGAACAATTAGCGAAACGGCACACATGCTGCGCGTCAAAAAATTTTTTCACATGCATCACTTTCTTAATGCACGCAACAACTTTTCTATTCAATTTTTCTAGGGTCCCAACTTTTTTGATGTACTTCTTTTTTACACGTGCGACAGTCTCTTTTTTTTTTTTTGTAACTTATATTTTTATTGTTTTTTTTTTTTTTTGGGAAAGTAAGCATGTATACAAACATAAAAAAGAAGAAAATATAGAAGCATCATAACATATCAAAAATTATAGACCTGGTTCTACTGGTTATAATTGTCCTAAGACAGTAACAGTTATTGTCTTTGTTATTGTAGCTATGTGTCCTCATTCTCCCTGTGTAAGTGATCGGAGTTCCCATGTTGGCCAGACTTTTAGGTATATCGGAACCGTGTTGCGAAGATAAGCGATCCTGTATTCAAAGTTTCTGTTGCTTTCAATTCTTTGGTAGAGTTCTTCCCAAGTTGGAAGTGTTGGTGTTTTCCATTTAGACGCTATGGATATGTGGATAGCAGTCAATATGTGGTTGGCAAGTCTCTGTTGTGGTCTAGAGAGACCGATTATAGGCCTGCCTAATAAAAAAGTAGTTATGCTTTTTTGTATTGTTTGGTGCATAAGGGATGACAGGAGGTCTCGAGCTTTTTCCCAAAGAGGTTGTAGGAGGGGGCAAAACCAAAATATATGTGGCACATCTCCTACGGCCCCACCGCACCTCCAGCATTTCTGAGGGTATTCAGGATATATTCTGTTCAATCTCACTGGGGTTAGGTACTAGAACATTAATATCTTATAAAGGTTCTCTTTTTGCTTAGTACATGTTACACTTGTCTTTGCATTTTCCCAAATGAGGTCCCAGTCCTCCCTTGTGATTTCTGATCCTGTCACTGTTTCCCACTTGTTCAAGAAATGGGTCATTAATCAGAGTGTGTATTCTGGATATCAAACCCTTTTGGGAAAATCCTCTACAAGCCAAGGACTCAAATTGAGTGTGTGGATTATCTTGGAAATACTTTATAAAGGGTTCTAAGAAATGCCTTAGTTGAAAGTACCTGTACCAACGTAATTGGAAGTTTGGGATCTTTTGTTGGAGAGTTTCGAGGGGTAGGATAGATGTTAAGGTAGAATTGAGCAGGTCTTTGACCAAGAATAGAAAGGTTTTCTCTCTGGGTTGGGTAGGTAAAGCTATGGCTAAGGGCGGAAACATCGGGTTACCTAAGACCGCTGTCACAGGAGAGTATGGAGAGCTAAGCTTGTATTTTAGTTTAACCTTTTTCCATATTTTAAGTGTGAATGCTGTTGCTTTCAGCATATTAATCTTAGGTAGTATATAATTTGGGTTAGGCCAAAACCATACATTAGGGTGATATGGGTTGAATTGTACACTTTCCATTTTTACCCAAGTCATATCAGAAAACCAGCGTGACCAGACTAGGATTTGCCGGGTATGTGCCGCCTCATAGTATTTTTGGAGAGCTGGAAGTCCCAGACCCCCCTGAGTATTAGATGTGTTAAGTACCTTTTTGTTAATCCTGTGATATTTGTGACCCCATACAAAATCATTGAAAGCAGTTTGCATTTCCTTAAAAAACCTTGGTGGGATTTCGATGGGCAGAGTTTCAGAAAGATATAAAAATTTAGGAAGTATATTTATCTTGATTGATGCTATTTTGCCAAACCAGTATATGTTTTGTGTGCTCCATTTGTGAAGGCTCGCCTTGGTAGTTTTGGCTAATGGAGTAAAATTTTTGATAAATAAATCTTCGTATTTGGGGGTGATTTTAGTTGACAGTCTCTTTTTGACACGAGCAACAATTTTTTGATGAGTGGCAAATTTTTCCATTGCTCATTTCCCGGAAAATCCGCCAATTGCGAAATGTGGAAATTCGCCGCAAGGCCATGTCTTCCGAATTATTTCACCCATCACTACTGTTGGGTATTGTTTTTCAAAAAAGGACACACATACTTACACACAACACATAACTATGTACAGTAGTTGCAGAGAAAATGACTGATAGAAATGATGGTTACTTTATATGGTAAATACTTTGGTTTTATTATATGGAGAGGAGAATGCTGGCATGCTCATTTCAATGAAACACCAATAAATGCTCAGCCTCATTTCAATTTAAGTTAAGGCAGAACATGAATAAATTCCTGCTATGAGAAATTCAGTTTCTATAATAACCAAAATTATAACAGTGATAAAATTGTAATTTTGAAAAGATCCCAGGGAATATTATATTCTTAATTGTACATTATAATTTCTTTCAAGTGAATGGATTATATTGCACACTTAATTTTCTTTTGAGAAGGGGAATTTATGTCTTTGGCGTAAATTTTTTTTTTTCTTTTTTACTGCAAGTTGCTTGTGTCTTCTAGGGGAGGTAAAATAAATATAATGTTCTTTCAGTAATTTCATGCAACTGTTTAGAGTATCTGCAAATGTTATAGGCGCAGTCTGACCTTAAAAGGCAGCAAAAGTAACAGAAGTTATTTTAGACTCCTTAAAATAATTCCCAATCCTGAAGCTTTCCTATATATATATTAGTTCCATTTCTTTCAAATTCAAAGGTGAAATGCAAAAATAAGACTTAGGGGGTTATGTAATGAAAGGCACAAGTCAGCCAAGGAGCAGTAACCTATAGCAACTAATTGTCTGGAAGCATTACTTGTCACCAGTTTCAAAGCAAAAATCTCATTGGCTGCTCCTGGGCAAACTTAATGCCTTTTATTACACATGAGGGTTAGTTGCAAAAGTCACTGAAGACAGTAATATAGCACTCACATTAAGGCAATACTTAGTTAATGAATTCTGTACTCTAGTTGAGAAAGTATCAATCCCATTACATTTTACAGTTATTAATTCTAAAAGTCCTGGGTTCCACAAATGCCGACTAAGGAGTTTTCTTTTTTATTTGCTTGGGAAGTAGGTGTTTGCCTGTCCTCCATCAACATGCAAGTGGTGAAAGAAGACTAAATAGTTTAGACTGGTGACACCAAACATATTATTAGATATTTTATAAACTATGTCATATTTCTGAATTATAAAATACTTTTTTTCATTTTGCAGTATCATAGTTACCTTGGCAGAGGAAAAAAGAGCACTGCCCCTTACTGAGTTATTGTATATATGGTTGTACTAATGAAAATATTAATCTTTGATGGGATATAACCACAATATAATAGTGGCTACTACCTTCTATTGTTTATACAACCAAGTGGCTTTAAAATGCATGATGTATGGTTGTCTATGACAGGATCAGCAGATTTGGGGTGCTCCCTGGTTTAGTAGTAGATGCGCCTTGCTGTTCCAAGTATTGACTACAGATTTAGGGACATTATGCTTTTGCACACAGTCGACTTTTGCTAGAGTCCAATATGTAAAAACTGAGTGCATCAATTGGTAGTGTAGATAAATAAGCATGGCATATTGGAATAAGTTTGTGACTTTGTTAAATGTACCCTCAAAAGCTGAAAGCAAATTATAAATCAAATAATAAATCAAAGTATTACTCAAAATCTATCCAAAAGCCAAAGTGTACAAAGAAATCAATATAAACGATAAAATTCGTACCAAATTAAACAATAAGGTCCGGGTGTGAACACCCCGAACCTAGCACAAATATTTAGAGCCGAAGCTCGTGAAGTCCAATGATAATCAGTTCCACTCACCCAGGTCCCAAGGTGGTCCGGGTGCTCAGGGCCCCAAACCCGTAGCCAAGGTAGTGATTCCAAAGTTCAAACGAAAGAAGCTCCAAGCACACCGGATTAAAAAGGGTAAAACTCCATCTTTATTAGTCCATTAGGATACAGGTACCTAACGCGTTTCGTGCGCGTGCGCACTTAGTCATAGGCCTATGACTAAGTGCGCACGCGCACGAAACACGTTAGGTACCTGTATCCTAATGGACTAATAAAGATGGAGTTTTACCCTTTTTAATCCGGTGTGCTTGGAGCTTCTTTCGTTTGAACTTTGTTAAATGTATACTCCAAATTCTCCTTTATTTACACTTGTAAGATTCAAATAGAAGATCTGGAAGATCCGACTGCTTAACCAGGTTTTGGCTTTTTATTTTTCACTTCAGAATCCTGCAGCAGAAACAATCCGGCCTATAGTGAAGGGCAGTAATTTACAACCAGTGGGTAGTAAACAAGGTGTTGCTTACCAACTCTTAGCTTAGTGACCCCCAACCAGTGGCTCAGGGGCAACATGTTGCTCCCCAACCCTTTGGATGTTGCTCCCAGTGGCCTCAAAGCAGGTGCTTATTTTCTAATTTCTGGTTAGGAGGCAAGTTTCGGTTGCATAAAACCCAGTGTAATTGGCAAACAGAGCCTTCTGTAGGCTTCCAGTCAACATAGGGGCTACTAAATAGCCAATTACAGCTCTCATTGGCACTCCCATGACCTTTTTTCATGCTTGTTTTGCACTCCAAAACTTTTTCCATTTGAATGTGGCTCATGGGTATAAAAGGTTGGGGATCCCTGTCTTAGCTGTTCCTCAACCCTTTAATAAACAAACTGGTAAGCTAACTTCTGGGACCACCCACTCAATCCCAGTGAAAGCGGGTCAGTCAAATCAACAAATATTGGAAAAGGGATCCTGCCCTCCTTAAAGTGTCATGGTTTGCTTCCACTTCCTGCTTTCATGGACATTTGGTTCCCAAGAAACCACATACCATATTTCATAGTTACTGTATTAACCTTGTGTAAATCATGGAAGTGAGCTGATATACTTTATCTATGTGTGGCAACATTGCCCATGCCCCAAAGGAGGTACTGTACCAGATTTCTGCTTTTCTGAATGATTATGTTTGCATGGTCAGCCCCCTTTTCTGTTATCCTTTTCAAAAGGAGACTGAGAACATTCGTTTCTAAAATCAAAAACGTAATCTATTATGTGCCTTTGGTAATTAGCCAACAGAGATCCTCTGGAGCTCTATTAGAAATAATTTGAGTTATGCCCATAGAAGGGTCACATACAGTGCAATAATCCATACACAGCTGAACATTGCCGTAATGATCTAGTTTTATTTTTAAAAAGGAAGGAGATACAGTGATCAAAAAGACTGGAAGATAGCACTGTTAATTATGCATGTAAATGGAACATCATCAACAGATACTATAAAAATAATAGAGGGAAATGTCTTCATTTCTGTAGTAAGTAAAATGAAAACATAAAATTCATAGATAAATGCTTAAAGTGCCTGAAGCCCTTAAAATACTATTATCTTTCATGTCTGAGTATATCTGCTAAAAAAACTAATTTCAAGCATATTTTTAACTATTATCTTTATAGAGAAAAGTAGAACAAACCATCTGTAATCTGACTTAGGTGTAAGTGTTTGTATAAGTCTATAAGTTCAGAGACAGCATCCGTCTATCCCACTCCCACCAAACTCATGTGATAAGCATGTGTATTAGGGCACACACATAGGCATAGGACTGCAAGCAGTTGAGCCTAATAGGGAGCCAGTAGGGGAGACCCATAGCTGTCTATAGGACAACTGTATGTGATAACCAGCAGGAAGCCCTACAGGCCAAAACAAATGCACAAATAATAATATGAATATTATTATAGATAGAATTATAGATAAATATAAGGATGTTAGAAGTCACCTCGGAGTTCCATAACCTATATAATTGTGCTCAGCCTTCGGCCTCGTACCTTTCTATGGTCATGGAACTCTGAGGTTACTTAATATTTGTAAATTTGTATGATTGTGCTCATCCTTCGGCCTTGTACCTTTCTATGGTCATGGAACTCAGAGGTTACTTATAATATTTTTATATTTTACAACAGGGGGTATATTCACTATATTTTATTAAAAAACACTTCTTCTGTGTAATTAATTTTAATGGTCAATGGTGAGATTACCAGAGCCGTTGATTTGATTATCTATTTTTATTGATTTGCCATTTTTGTGACCACACCCCCTAAATACCACTCCCATTTTACAAATTTTGGCAGGTTATGTAAAGTTTGAACACATTTCTGGGGGTTGTTGTTTTATGTGTTATTATAGTTTTGCTAATGAAGGTGAAATTACCCTTTAAGATACAAGTCTTAGTTCCCGCAAGAGACCTGTTTAACGTATTAGTTACAATTGTATCTAAGTGCAAGTGTTGAGTATTCTGGGCCCTCTGCCAAAAGCTTATCTAATTAAGTTTGAGAAACTTTTTATCTTTTTTGAAATTCAGTGCAGGAGATCTGAAGGGAAATGAGTTTCACTAAGAATCCGGGACAGAGGGCTGAGATGTTAAAATCAGGACTGTCCAATTGGGACAGTTGGAAGGTATGATACATGCATGTATAAACTGTATATACAGTGGCTTGCAAAAGTATTCGGCAAAACTTACGATAACGTTACGAATGCTCCGAAAAAGTCGCAAAACTTACGATAACGTTACGAATGCTCTGAAAAAGTCGCAAAACTTACGATAACGTTACGAATGCTCCGAAAAAGTCGCAAAACTTACGATAACGTTACGAATGCTCCGAAAAAGTCGCACAACTTACGATAACGTTACGAATGCTCCGAAAAAGTCGCAAAACTTACGATAACGGTACGACTGCTCCAAAAAAGTCGCAAAACTTACGATAACGTTACGAATGCTCCGAAAAAGTCGCAAAACTTACAATAACGTTACGAATGCTCCGAAAAAGTCGCAAAACTTACGATAACATTACGAATGCTCCGAAAAAGTCGCAAAACTTACGATAACTTTACGAAAGCGCCGGAAATTACGAAAAAGTCGCAAAATTACCGATCATTTCGAAAAACGGCGTGTGTCAATTTTTCAGAGAAGTTTTTGCCCTTGATCCCCCTCCTGCATGCCACTGTCCAGGTCGTGGCACCCTTTAAACAACTTTAAAATCAGTTTTCTGGCCAGAAATGGCTTTTCTAGGTTTTAAAGTTCGCCTTTCCATTGAAGTCTATGGGGTTCGCAAAGTTCGCGAATATTCGCAATTTTCGGCGGAACAGGTTAGCGAACTTTTTTTTTGAGGTTCGCTACATCCCTATCTGGGGGTGCTTCTCTTCAGCAGGGACAGGGAAGCTGGTCAGAGTTGATGGGAAGATGGATGGAGCCAAATACAGGGCAATCTTGGAAGAAAACCTCTTGGAGTCTGCAAAAGACTTGAGACTGGGGCGGAGGTTCACCTTCCAGCAGGACAACGACCCTAAACATAAAGCCAGGGCAACAATGGAATGGTTTAAACCAAAACATATCCATGTGTTAGAATGGCCCAGTCACAGTCCAGATCTAAATCCAATCGAGAATCTGTGGCAAGATCTGAAAACTGCTGTTCCCAAACGCTGTCCATCTAATCTGACTGAGCTGGAGCTGTTTTGCAAAGAAGAATGGGCAAGGATTTCAGTCTGTAGATGTGCAAAGCTGGTAGAGACATACCCTAAAAGCCTGGCAGCTGGAATTGCAGCAAAAGGTGGTTCTACAAAGTATTGACTCAGGGGGCTGAATAATTACGCACACCCCACTTTGCAGTTATTTATTTGTAAAAAATGTTTGGAATCATGTATGATTTTTGTTCCACTCCTCACGTGTACACCACTTTGTATTGGTCTTTCACGTGGAATTCCAATAAAATTGATTCATGTTTGTGGCTGTAATGTGACAAAATGTGGAAAAATTCAAGGGGGCCGAATACTTTTGCAAGCCACTGTATATTTATTGTGGCATGCCATCTGTCTGTACTTGTAATTTTTGGGGGCAATTAGTCATGGTAGGCAGCAGCCCCAGGCCCCCATTTAGTTTACTCCAGGGACCCATTAATCCAGCGTTTCCTAAACCGGCAACAAGAAATCACCATTATTTGCCCCAAAACCAGACATTTTTCCACCTGCAATACTAGTTTTTCACATTTAGTTTTTCATTTGCACCCAGGCAAGTTGAAATATATATATTATTTCATTTTATTATATTTATTTTACAATTTTAAAACATTTCCTTTATCTCTGTAACAATAAAACAGTACCTTGTACCTTGATCCCAACTAAGATATAATAGGGTTGATTCACTAAAGCGCTAAAATTGGCGCGAAAAAACCGCACGATCTGCGGTATTGTTGCTTGTGTTAAGTCAGATATCGCGTGCGTTGAATAGCGTGCAACCGCAATGCGTTAATTTTAATGCATTGCGTTAATTAGCGAATAGAAATAGTATTAACGCATGATTCACAAATATATATGAAGCGATAAACACACTAAATATCGCATTAGTCTATGCAAAAATTAACACCTACTTGGGGCAGGCGGTAATTATAGAAAAGTACAGTTCATGAGCTTTTGGCAACACAATATGGACTTTGCAGTGGGATTTATTCAAGTATGTGTTGGCCCTAGAGTGATGCAGCCGCCAGTTTGCAGGAAATGGTCATTTTCAGAACAGTAGTTTTCCGAAAGTAATGGCATGTATGGCTAATATGGCGTGCGTTTTTTCGCATGTGGCGACAATTTGTGCGCTCTGCGTTAATTAGCGTGTGTTGCGTCAAATACTGCACCAAAATTTAATGTTTAAATAATTTTGAAGTAGATGTATATGTAAATATATATAGTATATGCATATTACATTATGGGTTCATGTTGGTATTTGGGCATCGGTATTTGCTATTTAGAAGCATAGACACATCTGTACTATGTAGCAGGTCTGACTCTGAAGCCAAGTATTACTCAAGCAGAAATAGTAACAGATCATGCCAAAGAAAAATACAGTCCACATTCCTCACATCCCACACATTCCTTTGGAATTTCTACCCAACAGTCTAAACAAAGTCTAAGGTAAGGTATTATTTTATTTAGAAATGAATAGATGTTTAACCCTTTCAGTGGTAGCTGAGTTTCAGGCTTCACATTCCACCATTTCTTACATGATCTTATTCAACGTTTGTAGGAAAGGTTCATAAACACAGTGCTCTATCCAAGAGGGGTGTAGGGATGTAGCGAACCTCAAAAAAAAAGTTCGCGAACCTGTTCGCGAACTTCCGCCGAAAATTGCGAATATTCGCGAACTTTGCGAACCCCATAGACTTCAATGGGAAGGCGAACTTTAAAAAAAAAAAAAAAAAATTCTGCCCAGAAAACTGATTTTAAAGTTGTTTAAAGGGTGCCACGACCTGGACAGTGGCATGCAGGAGGGGGATCAAGGGCAAAAACCTCTGAAAAATTGACACACGCCGTTTTTCGAAATGATCGGTAATTTTGCGACTTTTTCGTATTTTCCGGCGCTTTCGTAAAGTTATCGTAAGTTTTGCGACTTTTTCGGAGCTTTCGTAACGTTATCGTATGTTTTGCGACTTTTTCGGAGCTTTCGTAACGTTATCGTATGTTTTGCGACTTTTTCGGAGCTTTCGTAACGTTATCGTAAGTTTTGCGACTTTTTCGGATCATTCGTACCGTTATCGTAAGTTTTGCGACTTTTTCGTACCGTTATCGTAAGTTTTGCGATTTTTTCGGAGCATTCGTACCGTTATCGTAAGTTTTGCGATTTTTTCGGTGCCGGCGAACCCAAATTGCGAACATCACGAAAAGTTCGCGAATTTGCGGACTTGCGAACACCCGATGTTCGCGCGAATTAGTTCGCCGGCGAACAGTTCGCTACATCTCTAGAGGGGTGTACAAGGGGAAGGCATGTAGACATCCCCCCTACATATCCCTACCTGCCCCATAGCTATGGAACATCAGGAGGAGCAACAGGGCTCTGTACTTACTGACTACACTCCTGCACTAATAAGTACTGTGTCTTGGGGAATAAAAATGACCCCTACTGTCTTTTACTATTTTTAAAGTTCTTTGGGCTGCAGGACCATTGCCTTAAATTGTTTATGTAAATGTTTATTATGTTTAAATTGTTTATGTAAATGCTAAAGATGGCATTTTTCATAACTATTACTCGATTATGTGCTGCCTATTACATTCATATTCCCCTGTGCTGGGAATGCTACTGTTCACTGACTAATGTGCTTGTATACTAGAAAAGATTGTTCTGCAAACACTATTCTACAAACCACTTCTTCACATCCTTCACATAAATAGAAAATATCTCCACAGATCAGAATCCTAATCCAAGATTCGAGTTTTAAGACAAGTCTTTAAGCTTTTACATCACATAGTAAATAGTTTAGGTGATGCAGAGACAGTTTTGGCACTTAGGTGGGTCCAAACACTATTATGGTTCATGAGAAGACAAGGAGCTCCCTATCACATTTTCCTGCACTTATTAGTCCCTAATTCAAGTAGACAAAACATACTGTATTGAAAGAATTGACTGATTTTACAAATAGATCCCTGTTTGGAAAAAAGCTGCAAAATAGTTTTAGATTTGTCCTGAGCAGAGCACATCCGTTATATCCAATATATTTTAGCCCTAAGTTTAGTTGCGAGAAACCACATGGTCATTTCTTATTCAAATGTACTTTTGCTTTCCGTGACAATTCCTTTTTCCCTCGTTGATCACCAAGATCAGATATATTTTCTCAAGCAGTATGTTAATTGTAATTCTAGGGGGCTGATTTAGTAATCCGAAGGCGTCCAAATGCGTTTTTTCGTAATGATCGGTATTTTGCGTTTTTTTCGTAAATTGTCCTGACTTTTTCGTGGCCGTTACGACTGTTTCGCAAATTGTCACAACGTTTTGTAGCGTTACGACTTTTTCGGGACGTTTTGTAGCGTTACGACTTTTCCGTAGCCATCACGCCGAGTATTAAAGTTTCGGATTCATTCAAGCTTCAGTATCGTGACTTTTCTTGGGCCAGGTTGGAGCTGCAGAGTGCCATTGAGTCCTATGGGAGGCTTCCAAAATCACGCAAAGTCTGAAAGTTTTGGCCACCGTTTACGAGCGCTCAATCTGAAAAAGTCGCGACAATGTACGAGCAAATCGTGACAGCTGCGAAAAAGCAGCGATAGCGACGAAAAAATCGCAAAAATATGAAAAAGTCACAAGATGTTCGTTTACAATCCGAATTTTTCCCATTCGGATTCGAATTCGTGGATTAGTAAACCAGCCCCTAGAGATCCCATTATCATTAAGCACAGAAACTATGGTATGTTATATATGGGATAAATCACAAGTGCATTAGAGAAGGATATCAGTGAGGCTACCATTTTTGTGAAAGTTCAGATGAATTATATATTTTTTTCTTTGAGTCTGGCATAGAAAGAACAGCAGTAGGACGGAGGGGTTGGGGATAGTGATGGGCGAAATGTTTCGCCAGGCATGGATTCGCAGCGAATTTCCGTGTTTCGCCATTGGCGGATTGTTTCGTGAAACGGATGAAAAAATGCGCCGCGGAAAAATTCGCCGCACGTCCAAAAATTGTCGCCGGCGTCAAAAAAGAATTGTCGTGGGCGTCAAAAGAATAGCCCGCAACAAAATAATAGCCGCGGGCGACGAAACAATAGCCGCGCGACAAAATAATAGCCGCGGGCGACGAAACAATAGCCGCAGGCGACGAAACAATAGCCGTGCGACTAAATAATAGCCGCGGGCGACGAAACAATAGCCGCGGGCGACGAAATAATAGCCGCGGGCGACGAAACAATAGCCGCGGGTGACGAAACAATTGCCGCTGGCGACGAAACAATCGCCACGCGACAAAATAATAGCCGCGGCGACAAATTTTTTTTGTCGCACAACATTTTCGCCGACAGATTCGCTCATCACTAGTTGGGGATGTTGGTGTCTTTGGATAACATGGAGGTTTATATACACATTTTTGGATAGGCTCAGTTATAGTGATGAGCAAAATTTTCCCGGAGACAAGAATTCATGGTGAAATTCTGCATTTCGCCACTGGCATTTTTTTTGTGTGAAACATTGCGCCCATTAACTTCAATGTATTTCTCGGAAACAACGCAGATTTACTTAATTGCATCTTGTGCTGGTAAAAATATATTTTTGTTTTGCAAATTTCCCAGAGGTTTTGTACATTTTTTGGCAAAGCAAAACGGGACAGATTTGGTCATCACTTTTCATTCATACTTTGTTTTGATTGCTTTTTGTATATTTTAAGCATGCAGGGAAAACAATTAACTAGTCTATGATTAAAAGGGTTGTTTACCTTTGACTTTTGGTATGATGTAAAGAGTAGTATTCTAAGACAATTTGTAATTGGTCTTAATTTTTTATTATTTGCAGTTTTTTAAATTATTTTAATTTTTGTTTGGTTGCTAGGGTCTAAATTACCTTAACAACCCGAGACTGGTTTAATTGAGAGACTGGTTTATGAATAGGAGGAACTGAATATAAAAATAAAAATAAGAGTCGTCTGGCATGGAATTATGGCAGCCTTTGCATGTACCCACAAAAAAACCCTTAATTTAATACATTTTACAATTTTGTTTTTGTGAATGGCTACAAATCTGCATTTTTTGGGTATTTCTGTTTATTCAATCTACAGGCTTTGGACACAAGCACCTGGACCCTACGATATCCCTGTGTGAGAGGAGTTCATATGATGGTTAAATAGAAGGAATATTCCATTTAGTTAGCTATACCCTCACTATTTACTATATACTGGGAAATATTTCCTTATTACATATGAATATAGCTGCTATGCAAATAAAACCAATTAAACTAGTTCTCATGGCTTGCACTAATTTCTTGCAAATGAGCAGTTAGCATCTTATTATGCAGACAGGAGAATTCAGTTTGTTATGAATACATAATTCTTGATGAATTTATTCATTTCGGTGGTAATTGGATTTAATTTCATTATGGTATTTATTGTTTCATATTTTCCGAACCTTGGTGCATCCCCTGCAGAGAGAGTTTTGCCTTATGATTTGCAAGTTGAACTTTCCACTGTTTCTTGTGGAATACTGTAGCTATCAGTATATTAATAAGGAATAAAATGCAATTCATTTATATATAAATATATATATAATATATATATTATATTATAAAAAATGAGATGTAAATCATTTTAATATAAATATAATGATTCGTCGCTCCTGTGCATTTACTAACATTAAAACTGCCATAGAACTATTATTATTATTTATAGTATTTATACATACAAATGATAATATTCTGCAGTGCGGTACAATAGACATGTTGCATATATTAAACCTACATATACAGATACATACTGACTCACAGGAGTAAAAGGGCCCTGCTCATTAGACCTTGAAAATGAATATACTATAAATAAAAAAATATAGCACTAAAATGTAATGATGTATATATTTACTGATGTGTCTATAATGGTATAAATAGCACCACAACAAACACAACAGAATAGAGAACAAATATCGTCTTGTTCCCAATGTGAGCATATGCAGTACAGGTATAGGACCTGTTATCCAGAATGCTCGGGACCAAGGTTATTCTGGATAAGGGGTCTTTCCATAATTTGGATCTTCATACCTTAAGGGGCACATTTACTAACCCACGAATCCGAATTGGAAAAATTCCGGTTGGAAAACGAACATTTTGCGACTTTTTTGTATTTTTTGCGTTTTTTTCGTCGCCTTTACGACTTTTCGGAAATTGTCGGGACTTTTTTGTTACCAATACGATTTGCGCGAAAAAACGTGAGTTTTTCGTAGCCATTACGATTCGCTCGTATCTTGTCTCGACTTTTTCGTATTGAGCGCTCGTAAGCGGCGGGCGAAACTTTCAGACTTAGCATGATTTTGGAAGCCTCCCATAGGACTCAATGGCACTCTGCAGCTCCAACTTGGCCCAAGGAAAGTCTCCCATAGGGCTCAATGGCACTCTGCAGCTCCAACCCGGCCCAAGGAAAGTCTCCCATAGGGCTCAATGGCACTCTGCAGCTCCAACCTGGCCCAAGGAAAGTCTCCCATAGGGCTCAATGGCACTCTGCAGCTCCAACCTGGCCCAAGGAAAGTCTCCCATAGGGCTCAATGGCACTCTGCAGCTCCAACCCGGCCCAAGGAAAGTCTCCCATAGGGCTCAATGGCACCCTGCAGCTCCAACCTGGCCCAAGGAAAGTCTCCCATAGGGCTCAATGGCACTCTGCAGCTCCAACCTGGCCCAAGGAAAGTCTCCCATAGGGCTCAATGGCACTCTGCAGCTCCAACCTGGCCCAAGGAAAGTCTCCCATAGGACTCAATGGCACTCTGCAGCTCCAACCTGGCCCAAGGAAAGCCTCCCATAGGGCTCAATGGCACTCTGCAGCTCCAACCCGGCCCAAGGAAAGTCTCCCATAGGGCTCAATGGCACTCTGCAGCTCCAACCCGGCCCAAGGAAAGTCTCCCATAGGGCTCAATGGCACTCTGCAGCTCCAACCTGGCCCAAGGAAAGTCTCCCATAGGGCTCAATGGCACTCTGCAGCTCCAACCTGGCCCAAGAAAAGTCACCATACTGAAGCTTGAATGAATCCGAATCTTTTGTACTCGGCACGAAAGCTGCGAAAAAGTCGCGACTTTTCGCGCAAGTAGTAACACTACGAAAAAATCCCAACATTTTGCGCAACATTCAGAATGGCTACGAAAAAGTCGCGACAATTTTCCGAAAAATCGCCAAATACCAATCATTACGAAAAAAACGCAATCGGACGCATTTGGCCCGTTTGTGAGTAAGTAAATGTGCCCCTTAGTCTACCAAGAAATCAATAAAACATTAATTAAACCCAATAGAATTATTTTACATCCAGGAAGGATTAATTATATCTTAGTTGGGATCAAATACAAAGAACTGTTTTATTTTTACAGAGAAAAATGGAAATCAATTTTAAAAATCTGAATTATTTGATTAAAATGAGGTCTATGGGAGAAGGGCTTTCCGTAATTTGGAGCTTTCTGGATATCAGGTTTCCGGATAAGGGATCCCATATCTGTATGGAAATGGCAGAAGATTCCTGTACTGCCCATGTACTGTACTTGAAACACAGTAGGTTGTTTGAATCTATCAGACTGCACAGGATGCATGGTTTTGCTATACAGGTGTGGGACCTGTTATCCAGAATGCTCAACACCCAGGGCTTTCCAGATAAGGGGTCTTTCCTTAATTTAGATCATAAAAAATTATTTAAACCCAATAGGATTGTTTTGCTCCAATAAGGATTCATTATATCTTAGTTGGAATGAAGTATGAAATGTTTAGAAATAAAGGAAACCATTTTTAAAATTTAAAAAAATTGGAATTATTTCCTTATAATGGGAGATGGCCTTCCCGTAATTCAGAACTTTCTGGATAATGGGTTTCTGCATAACAGATCCCATCCCTGTAATATATCTACAATTTCTCCACTCTTTCACCTCCTAGTAAACCTCAAGACGTGGTTACTGTGCATATATTGTAACATAAAGATGTGTTGCGCAAATTGCCCCCTTCTTGCCTTAAATTGTTGCAAAGCCACCTTGCAGATAGAATAGTCGTTTTGGAATTATATTGTTCTAGTGTCTGCATAATGTACTTGTTTCAACAGGGCCGGTATAGGCCAATTGGATTGCACCGAAGGGGGCCCCACACCCGGAGGAATAAACACACAAAGCTGTCTAGTCCACCCCCAACAACAGTACTTACCGTCTTTCACTGTGTATAGTGTGCTGTATAGTGAGCTCACAGAGCGAGAAGCAGGCGCTATGTGCCCATCCAGCCCTGGAACCCTGGCAATACCAGCTGGCAATACCTTGTGCAGAGGTCCCACCAAAATGGTCCCAATCAGGCCCTGCAGTTTATAAAACTGGCCCGGTGTTTCAAACTATTTTTCTAAAACACCATATATTCCTACCATAAAATCTTTTGTTGCAGAAGCTTTATGAATACATTTTTTAAGTCGACTGGCTCGCTTTAAAGATTAACCTGCAACACATTATAAGCCAAGTGAAGAAATGGGCACAGAGGGATAAAGAATTATGTGATACGCTGATAACACAGCAAGATAGTCTGGGAAGTTAGTGATTTTGTGCAACTGATAAGGAACTCATAGCAGCAGCTTATGTGCAGCACAGTCATGTCGCTTGCTTATCAGTGCTATATCTTTCCACAATATAAATGCATGAAAGAGATTATTTCTTGTTCTAAATCCTCAGATTCTAAAAAGATTTACCTTTTAGTCTTCAAACTCTCAGCTGGACAAAGAGCATAAAGTAAACTTTAGTTAAACAATATTCATTCAAATAAAGATGCCATATTCATACCATCAGTGGCTTATTTTATTTAAGTGAATTCTTAGAAACCTTTGAGCAGTGCTGTAGCTGTTCTGGTATAGCCTAATAGATTTATCAAAGTTCAAGTTTGATTTTTTTTAGAATTATGGTTAAAAAACTTAAATGTCTGATATTTATTAAGAAAAAAAAACAAAAACCGCAATGTAAAACTTCGCCATTTAACAGCTGGCTAGTTTCTATAGAAGTCAATGGGAGTTGTCCCAGGCAAAGTTAAGCCATTTTTTTTTTTCAAAAACGTTTACAACATTAATACATAAGTGAGCATTCAATATGGGAGTTTTACAAACTTGAAAACTGACAAATAGGTCCATTAGTGTTGTGCTAACCATGCCTTAATAATGTTTTACTGTGCTACTTCAATCACCTGACTATGCCCCTTGCTGGGGAATTAATAGGAAGGAGGGCTGTGAACATACTCTGGACCAGACCAATGCTTGAGGGGATTCTTACCTTTGGGTCAGTGAGCACCCAAGGTAAACAGGGATCCATGATAAAGGTCTTTTCTGAGCCTTAGATTTGCTTTCCTGAAAACAAACCTGCAGTGCAAGAGATACTAACCAATAGAGATACCTTACATTCTGTGCATGTTATCCTATAAATGAATGAATTAGTGATGAGTGAATATTTTTGCAGGCATGGAATCGCAGTGAAAATCAGTATTTTGCCATTGGCGAATTGTTTCGAGAAACTACCGGGAAATTTCACAGGCGTGTCAAAAAAACCATGGTTACGTAAAAAAGATACGCTAGTCTTAAAATCAAGGAATATACAGAAAAAGTAACAGGCGCTATATATATACTGTATATATATATATTCTACATATACTGTATATTGCATGTTAATTGTTATTCATTAAACTGAAAACAGTATTTCAGAAATAAAAATGTGCATGTGAATTCACAAGGGTGTTTTCATGTATTAGGCACCAAGTTTTAATCTATAAAAAAGAAATGCCCAGTGTTTCATAAGGCATTGACCTTTAAATCCTGAAAATCCACAGAGAGACTATCCTGGGAAACTGATTAAAACAAAATAAATTAGCATTTTATTTCCCATGTATGAATATTATACATAGGGACACATCTAATAAAAGGTTAGGTAGGGTGCAGCAACCAGTAGATATTGCATAACAATAGGATCATTTCAGTAAGAGTATTATGTTCCATAAAATATATATAATACACAAGAGCCATGAAGATTACATTTATATTCTTATATATGGTGCTAAGTAATGTAATCCCTTATGATGCTTAGCGTTACTTTCTGTCACACATGACTTACTAAAACTTGCGTAATATAATAAATAATGTACCCCCAAACCCCCAAGTTGAAAAATATGAGAATATTAGAAGTCCCCTCGTAGTTCTGGACAAGTCGTTTGATCTTCTGTTATCCCGGTATACTTAGGGGCTGATTTACTAATCCACGAATCCGAATCCCAAATGGGAAAAAATCGGATTGGAAACTAATATTTTGCGACTTTTTCGTATTTTTTGCGTTTTTTTGTCGCCGTTTGGACTTTTTCGTAGCCATTACGACTTGCGTATTGAGCGCTCGTAAATGGCGGGCAAACCTTTCTGATTTTTTCGCGACAGCGGCGAAAAAGTCGCGACAATTCACGCAAGTTGTAACGGCTATAAAAAAGTCGCAACGGAAATGAAAAAATCGCAAAATACCGTTCATTACGAAAAACACGCATTCAGACGCTTTCGATCCGTTCGTGGATTAGTAAATTGGCCCCTAGTGTTCCAGTAATGGCTACCTGGTTTTCTGTAATAGCGCTTTTAGTCCCACATGAGAAAAGAGCTATAAATACAATTCCATTTAAGGCTAATGTCCCACAGAAAGATTAGTCACTAGCGATAAATCTCTGGTACTACGGGTGACTAGTCTCTCCAAAATGCCTTTTCCCCAGAAACAAAGGGCATTGCCGGTGGAAAGGCTTACACATCACTTCAGCTTTCCAAAGTTGCACGAAATTTCCTCCTGCTGGCAACTCTCTGTGACTCCCATAGCAGAGATCTATCGAGGGCGACTAATCTCTCCTTGGTACGTTAGCCTCACTCACATGGGCACATAACTGCATAACTGTAACAAAAAGTGCCATACCGGCACGGCGGGGATGCCCGCCGCAGCGCCGTCAGCGGGGACGCACGCCGCGCCGTCCTCTTCATGCGCCGGCTTCCTCATAGTGGGCGCGCGCGCGCTCCCGCATTTAAAGGCGCATGCGCGCTGGCGTGATGACGTCAGCGTGCAATGGCGCGAATTTCAAAGATATTTCAAGGGACGTTTGTTTACATTTTGTTGCCCGTGATAGGATTCGATTCCTGGTGCCTTCCTGAGCCTTGTGCATTCTTGTTCCTGTATTTCTGATAGTATTTCTCCTGTTTTCCGCCTGCCTCGACCCAGCCTGCCTGACGACGAACTTGTTTAATCCTATTTGTACCGTGATCTTCGGCCTAACTGACTTTATCTACAGTCGTGCCCCTTTGCTTGCCAGAACTCCTGCCTTGTTCCTCTCGTTAAGTCCAGGTGGAATCTGAGTAGCTGAGGGCTCCTCCCGAAGCCAAAGGCGGTCACATTACTGGTGAAGCCGAGCCGAGACCAAGGAACTTGGCATTTGTTCTGGTTTAGGGTGCCGACCGTGACAATAACCTGCTTGTTCCCTTTCAGTGCCACAGAGCACAGAATTCCTGCTTGGTAAATAAAAAGCGCCAAAAGACAGATATTCTCTTTTCTGTTCAAGCTTCTGTAGGGGGAGGAGCAGCTTTTGAAGTGATGCAAAAATATATATTTTTCATATAAATGAAATCATGCGATTTTTTGCTAATGCAAAATATGTGATTCTTCTTCAGGTGAAACAAAGCACATGGTGAGATTATAGGGCATAGAATTTGCATCAGGCAAGAAAACAAAATTAAAAATGCTCATCCCTAGAAATAATACAACCTACCGCATATTTTTGTTTACACCTGGTGTTGGTATCAGCCATATAAGAAGAAGAGATATGATACATTGCACCAAAAAATATTTTAAGGGAATAAGAAACCTAGATTCACCTGCGGTTACCAATTTGTTAGGTACCGCCCACTGATTTTAGAACCTTACCTTGGCCAGGGTCACATTTTGCAGAGTTCACACCCGCCATTTTATTTCCCTCTTCTGCCTGTAAACTTCTTCTACAAATGTTATCAAATGCATGGGCACAGGTTAGTAAAAGGCATCATTGGCAGGCAAAATGTTTCATTGTCCTATAAGCTCCCATCTGTAAGAAATTAATGTTCACCCCCTGTCTGTGTGTGTCCATCTTGTACTCTCGTTTCTCTCACTACAAAAATAGTTGGTTGGTTATCCGACTCCTGAAGAAACTGATCATAATGTTTTTAACATCTGCCAATCTGAAAGCTTGGGAAAAGAGTGTATGAATATCCAAAGTATTGAAGATGGGCTTTAAGTCTTCAATGAGGTTGGAGCTGAAAGATTGAACTAAATTTTGTTATGAATATGCATTAGTGGTAATTGAAATGCAAAATACAGCTACCGCATTACTTTTTTGATGCGGCTGCAACGTTTCTAATGCGACTGCAACGTTTCTAATGCAACCGTGACCACAAGGTTTTTTAACATGACCGCAACTTAATTATGTGACCATGGCTTTTTTGGCACGTCCACAATGAATCAATTTCTGGCGAAAAAAAAATCACTTGTCACTAACTTGTCACTTTTCAAGCCTTCTGTATAATGACCTGCTTTGATTTAAAAGATGAATACTTCAACTTGGGAAATAGAGGGGTTTGTTTATTTAGAGGGCTTTTTGGTGAACTGGTAATTTGATTTTGTTCATAAGTGACAGGCAATAGAATATTTCTTTTGTTTTTATTGAGGGTTTACTATGTTTATTGAAAAAATATCAACAACCATAGATATTCCTTAATTAAAGGAGAAGGAATGGTAAAAAATTAAGTAAGCTTTATCAGAAAGGTCTATGTAAATACAGCCATAAGCAGAAAAGCTGCTCTGGGTCCTCTATCAAAAGAAACACAGGATTTCTTTCTCCTTTTTTTGTAAACATGTTTTTTGGTACCAGACTTCTCTCTGTCCCTGACCTCTCTCAAAAAATCCTTCATTCCCAGGGCAAGAGTCTGCACAGCTCTCCTCTCTCCCTTCTCCTGCTCCCCCCTCCCATAAGAATTTATTAAAACCCACACCCACCTCCCTTAGGAATGTGTAATCTGAGCTACCAGCAGCTAGAGCTACAGTAGGAAGCTACAAAGACCAGCTAAAGTGGCAGCTGCAATCTTAAACAAATGGAGGGAGCTTCTAGGGCTCTTTACTGAGGTATGGTAAAGCTTTCTGCACCTAGCATTGTAGGTGGCACTAATGTGGCGAATCTATTTGCAGTAAAATGCCAAAATGACTTTCCTTCTCCTTTAAAGGCAAAGTATAATAAAGTTTGCTCATTTAAATAGGAAATTGAGGAACATGTGAGGAGACGTGTGAGGTAACCAGCAAAGATTTTATTACATAATATAAGAACACAATTTTATTATAATTTCCAACCAAGCATCACATTGAGCTATATAAAATTTATTTTATCAGCTTCCCTAGGGAGCGGAATTGATGGGATAAAACATGGTTTTAATTACACTATTAAGCACCTCAAGTACATGGTTCACAAACTGTGCCAGAAGAAACTGGGATTAACATCTGCCAGGATCAGACCTCAGAAGGAAAAGAACTCAGCAACTATATTATGCAGGAGGAGCTTGACTACATTAATAAGGTTTGAGCTTAACTGACATGTTCTATTAGACAATGTTCATTGAATAATATTGGTCAAAAGCTTTGGAAAATCAACTTCCAACTGTCACTGTCACAAACAATAAACAAAGAAAGGTTTGGGAAGACAGTTGGTGTCACTAAACAAACAAAGAAGAGAGTCACCTTCCCCAGCCTGACAGGTTACAGACAGTTGTTAACCTGGTATTTAGGGGGGCTTTATATAGAGAGGTTTGTTGACAAGTAAGGCCTGACAGTTTAGTCGCAAACCCAGTAATTAGGGAGGCTTTTTAAAACTTAATAAAAACGTTTTCCCTCAATATAATGTTAAGCAAGTCTTTTTATTTTAAAATCACAGCCCCAAACATGACATACCTCTCTCCCTATATTAGGGGCTGTATTTTCTTAACATTGAAGACAAACGTCCCTGGTGATGTTGCCCATAGCAATCAATTAACAATTGGATTTGAACGGTCACCTACAAGTTAGAAAAGAAACGCAAAGATCTGATAGTGTTTGTTAATAGATACACCCCTTAAGTATTTTCTAAGTCAGAAGTTAAAACTTGGAGCTGAAATCAGTAAGTCCCTTATCTAGCATGAAGCTACATACTGCAGGTGAGAAGTTGGTTGAGACTTTGAAACCACCAACGTGCCTAAAAGTAATCTCCTATATAAAGAGATCCCAGGAGTTATCTGCAAGAAGATCACAAATAAACAAACATAGAACCAGGGTGGCTATCAGGGGAGGGACAGGGGCACAACTGTAGGGGTCTAACACTTATACTTGTACTGGGCCCCAATTTAAAAAGCAGATTTCCTATGGCATCCCTCTGCAGAACCCTTTTAGATACATTTGTCATTTTCTCAAAATGCCAAATGTCAAATGTTCTCTTCATGAAGAACAACAATCTACAAGGACACAGAGAAATAAATTAAATATGGAATTCAGAAGAGTACATGAAGCAATATATGAATGCATCTGATTCTAAATCAGCATATTTTGACTGAGAAAGGGAGACTATTAAAAGACTGACAAGAATATGACATTTCTGTCATTTATTTTTTATATCTATTTGACAAAAATGATGTTTTTGTCACTTTATTTCATTAGTTGCATTTTTTTTCAGTTCTTTATTCAAAATCTCTCCACATGGCTCTTCTTCTGCATCTGCTGATGCGCCATCCACACATTTAGAAAAATGAAAAGGAAATATGATTTCAGCTTGGACAGTCCAGTTAAGATCAAATCTAATTTCAGACAGTAAGGTTAAAATCAGTGAAATTTAAAACTAAATCTGACATGTAGAGCCACAAAAAGAGATAATTACCAGGGAGTTGGTGGGGGAAACATTTCAGAACATCCTTCAAGGTTAGGGAAGGAGCCTGGGAAAAAGTTGTACTGGGTTAGTAATGTTAACCCTTCTCTTATTGGTAAAACAGAACTTGTAATAGGTCCTCCAGGGTCTCATTTGTTCAGGCATAAATTTAAATAAAGCTGGTATACATGGGTTCCAGTGTCCATAGGGGAATAATATATGCCCAGTGTATGCTTTTAAATGAGAAAAGGAGATTTGAGTAGGACAAGCCTTTATTTCACACTGACATTCATATTAGCATATGCACAATTCAGTAAATTCAATACTAAACTATACTGGTTTTTATATCTGTATAATCAGTATTAATCTCTCTGTAGTAACCCACTGTCATTACAACTGTGGTACAATGAACAATGAATTAGACATTGCTGTCTTCATATTGGCTATATTTGTCACAAGCTAACTTGTTAGAACAGAATAATGAACTACCCCATAGAGTTTTTGTAATTAGTTGATTCTTACTGTGAAGGCCATTGAAATCACCCATCAGTGATGCAAGATTGGCCAGCTACTTTTCTATTAAGTCTGGCAACAAATAATGTGCAGACAAAAGTTTTACCTGTAATGTGGGGTATTACGGCATTTATTTCAAAGGTTAGAAGGCTTATAACTTCAGGTCTGAATGAATAAATATCTGTTAATACATTCTAGGGGCATGTCATTATCAAAATACACCGCTGAGAACTATGAAGAATAGATTTATTACACCACTGTGCTATATGAGCCATGACCCAGTGCATGACTGTCAAACCTATGACTTTGTACCTGCTGACACCTACATTCTTTACAGTGGTTAGACTGCTGAGAGTGGTACAGTAGGTCACAACAGCTAAAGGTCTATGAGTCTGACAGCCCTGTTGCTTCCCTGTAAGACACATAAGAACTATAAACTTATGTTAAATATAATATATAGAAAACTGTACCCACATATTCACATTAGGTAAGAAAAATATTCCCGATAAAATCTCAGTTTTTCTAGTTATGTTATTTAAAGATCCACAAAGATCCGTAGCGTTTTCCATCAAGAAAATGCTTCTAAGGTTTTCTCAACCTCTAATGAAAGCAAAACAACATTTTTTTTATTTCAATGTCAACAGTAGTATCTTTTTATTTTGCTTCTAAATCATAAACACAAACAATTCTTCTATAATGACCTATCCTGTTTAGAATAATTATTGTGTTTTAAGTAACCTAGTGAAGTTTGAGAACTACAGGGGCATTATAAATATATTAAATGAGAGATTTGAAAAAAGATCAAACTTGGATTTTCTGGTATTTTCCCAGTAGTTCTAATTTTGATCCCCTTTATTAACCTGCTGGAAATGTGTTAACAATTTTGCTGGTTTAACAAAGCATTTCCCAACTGATTTCCCAAATAAAAATTAGAAGGGAATTTTTAATGGAATAAAGGGAAAATTTAAAAAATAGATCAAACTGGGATTTTTCTGGAATTTTCCCAGTAGTTCTAGTTTCATCACATTTATTAACCTGCTGGAAAATGTGTTAATAATTGTGCTTATTTATCAAAGCATTTCTTTCTTTTTCCTACTTTTTTCAGAAAGTGTCTGACCATTTAAATTCTATTGTTTGAGCTACAATGATGCTGAACAAAGCTAAAACAAGTCTGTTCGAAATCCTATAACTGAGCCAATTGAAAAGTCATGGAAATATTTGCAATTGGAACAGTAGCAAATCTGCCCCAAGTGAACTAAAACTATAATAAATGGCAATTCTGCTGTTCAAAGAAATGATTATGAATTTTTAGGACATAAGTTTTCCAAAGGTACAGAGTGAACTGGTGAGACTGAAATAATATTTTCAAACAGAAACAAAGACAGAATGACAGAGAAATATTGAGTTGAGCCTTTAAAACAAAAGAACACAGAACAAGTTAACATATTCTGACTCTGAGCCACCAATCATATCACAAAGGGAAAATCAGAACAAAATTTACCCATGATGTGCTGAGTCCAGTGTAACTGACATGGGATTACAGTTCCTAAATATATAAATCAAGAGTTATAAACAACACTATACTTTTTTTACCAGTCCAAACCACTGGTTTTATTTATATAAATGTAGATTGATATGATAATATAATAGACACCTGTCTAATCTAATATATTAAAACACATTTAGTCATACCAATAGCTGAGGTGATTTTTATATTCTATTCTCAGCTGAAATCCTTAATGACATTTTATATATCTGCTGGTGCTCGCCGTCTCATATAATTATTAAGGCCCCCGACCTTTCTGTCTCTGGATCCTCAACCTGCTCTCTACAGTTCTGAGAACTTATGTTCAATGTTTGTGACATATTTGGCTTGCTGAGGCTTTAAGTACTCTGACTCTGAGCAGACAAACTTGCTGGCTGGAATTTCTCTGTAGCTCCATGATACTGAAGAAGACATGTTGAACTGTATATATTAAGGGTTCTGGCACACGGGGAGGTTAGTCGCCTGCGACAAATCTCCCTGTTCACGGGCGACTAATCTCCCCGAGTTGCCATCCCACCGGCGAAAATGTAAGTCACCGGTGGGATGGCACAGGCAGCGGCGTGATTTCGGCAAATCGCCAGTGGGATGGCAATTCGGGGAGATTAGTCGCCCGTGAACAGGGAGATTTGTCGCGGGCGACTAATCCCCCCGTGTGCCAGAGCCCTAAATGCATGGTTGTTTTGATTCAGTGCTAGAATGGGAAACATTCATGGACTGTGGGTCTGTGGAAAAAGGAAATGAGATTATGTTATCTGTTTAAATTGTTCATTAATTACATCAATTTAGGTTAAAACAATAAATTGCATTCAGTCATATTTCCTTATCTAACTTGAATTAGATCCACATTTTTAATGAATTGTATGTGTTTTAATTTAGCCGTATTACCTCTGGAGAATGAATTAATCAGCAGCGTATTTATGTATAGCCAATAGCTCATATATACAATTAACTGAGTGTCTACTTTTAGAGTCCTGGCTTTTTGTTGCCATTGTCATCCCCTTTTCTCCAAATGGCATTTTACATATTTTGTTCTGAACTAGTCCATTCTGACTTTATTTACTTTTCTAAAATGTTCCAGTGTCTATGGCCTTTGGAAATTGTTTGTCATTAATCTTTTTACTATAATGCCAACAGAGAGTTGGGTCATCTAAATGGCCTGTCCACACATGTTTTGAAGATCATTAATCATTATTTGGTAAAGGAAATTGACTAACTGTGAGCCTAAAGACATTCCTCTTCTTGGCCAGATTGTTTCAACTTCTGGATTTAATTCCAAATTCAGTGGAGTTAAAAACAGGACACATTCTCTAAATGTTAGAAAATATGAATACTTATTTTTTAATGAAGGGGCAAAGTGTACAAATTAGGGGGAAAAGTGCCCTGTTTTGGGGAACATTACATAGTAACATAGTAAGTTAGACTGAAAAAAGATACAGGTCTATCAAATTCAACCATTTATCTCTATATAATAACTGCTTAACTGCTAATTGATCCAGAAACCCCATCTGAAGCCCCTCCAATTTGCCTCAATAGGGAAAATAATCCTTCCTGACTCCAATATGGCAATCGGACCAGTCCCTGGATCAACTTGTATTTCACTTTCCAAAAAGCCATCCAACCCTTTCTTGAACTATCTAATGTATCAGCCATTATGACTGATTTCACAGCTCTAACTGTAAAAAATCCCTTTCCAAATATTAAGATGGCATCTCTTTTCTTTTAATCGGAATGGATGCAGTGTCTGCTGGAAGGACCTACTGGTAAATAAAGATATAGAGAGATTATTATATGATCCCCTTATATACTTATACATAGTTATCATATCTCCCTTTAAGCGCCTCTTCTCCAGCAAAAACAACCTGAACTAGCCCAGTCTTTTTTCATAACTGAGACTTTCCATACCCTTTAACAGTTTAGTTGAACTTCTTTTGTAAACAGTTTGTTTGAGCACCGGAGACCAAAACTGCACAGTATATTCTAGGTGGGGCCTAACCAGCGCTTTGTTAAGTAGGAAAATTACCCTTTCAAAACCTTGTTGCCCTTGCAGCTGCTGCCTGGCATTGCTAGATATAGTCAAGATTATTATCTACATGTCCTTCTCCATGATAGATGTGACTAATGCAGTCCCATTCAGGGTATAAGAGGCTTGTATATTTTTACATCCCAGGGTGCATGACCTTACATTTAGCAACACTGAATCTCATGTGCCACTTAGCCACCCAGATTTCCAGTTTGTCGATGTCCTGCTGCAACGATGCCACACCCTGGAAGAAATTAACTGGCCTATATATTTTATTTTTTTTATCTGCAAAAACTGTTACATTACTTACAATACCCCCCACTTGATGGAGAAGGGAAAATATGAAAGTTGTCCAAATTTCAAAATATTTTTCCTTTTTTGTTGATGTTTCCAGACAATCCATATAGAAAACATGGTGTAATTTATCACTGGAAAGCAAGTGGTGGAGAATAGGTCTTCTGGCTGCTGCTGCCAGCCAAGATGATGTCTTGTTTTCATAATTATGTGAAATAATTGTACTAATATTACACTTTTTATTATAACTGGCAAAAAAACTTTTGTTGGCATTAAAGTATTAGGATAATGTGTGCTCGAGGAGAGTAAGTTCCAGCAAAATGATCCAGTCTTATTTAAAAACTTCAAGGGTACATACTGATAGGTGGTTTGCCTTTTATTTCAGGTGCCATAGATTTTCACTATACTATCATCTATATGCAGGGTCAATAGTTTGAACTGCAAATGCAAAAAAGGTAGCTTCACTAAATAAAACCCACTTCCACTGGACAGAAATAGGTATGTCATGTTTTATACATGTAATGTCACTGCCAATTCTACCTGCTGCAAATGGTTATGAATAGTGATGAGCGAATCTGTCCCGTTTCACAGAAAAATTTGCTAATTTTTCAAAAGATTCGTGAAACAGCGAAAATGTTGCGCGTCAAAAAAAATTGTCGCCCGTGGCTATTCTTTTGTCGTGCAACTATTCTTTTGACGCCTGTGACTATTCTTTTTTGAGCGCGACTATTCTTTTGACGTGGGTGACAAGTTTTTGGACGCGCTGTGAATTTTTCCGGGGCAAATTTTTTCATCCGTTTTGCGAAACAATCTAACCAATGGCGAAATGCAGAAATTCACCGCAAATCCATGCCTGGCGAAACATTTCGCCCATCACCATTTATGAACCATCAAATGTCCTTTAGTACTCTAAGGAATACAGGTATATAATGATGAAAAAGCTTAAGATTATATTTTTAAACAGTCTTCCAGGGGTTGTCTAATGTCTTGTTGCATAGAATGAATATTGCATTATTCACATAGTGTCAAGTTCTAATATAAAAAATCCAAGGAAGATACACTTGGAACAAGATCTGTTGGGAAACAACATGTACAATACCATGATTTATCCTGATAATTCTGAACAATAACAACTATTTGAGGGGAAACTCTGGTAGAAATGTTTTTGCTGATAGATACGTACAGGTTACAAATCATTAAAATACTGACTTAGTGGAGGGCAATGTAAGTAATGTAGCAGTGTTTGTGTGTTTGTGTTTGACACAAAACTATGCAGCCCTATTAATTCCATCCAGGATGTGGCATCCTTGCAGCAGGATCTTGACAAACTGCCAATCTGGGTGGGTAAGTGGCAGATGAGATTCAGTATTGATAAATGTAAGGTCATGCACCTGGAATGTATGGAAGCCACTTATACCCTGAATGGGACTGCATTAGGCAAATCCTTAATAGAAAAGGACCTTGGAGTCCTTTTAGATTATAAACTTGGCTGTAGCAAGCAATCCCAGGCAGCAGCTGCAAGGGCAAACAAGGTTTTGAGCTGTATTAAAAGGGGTATAGATTTGTGGGACAAGAAGGTCATTCTTTTAGTTTACAGAGCGCTGGTAAGGCCCCATCTAGAATATGCCATGCAGTTTTGGTCTCCAGTGCTCAAACAGGACATTATTGAATTAGAGAGGGTCCAGAGAAGGGCAACTAAGCTGGTAAAGGGTATGGAAAGTCTCAGTTATGAAGAACCCCTGGCCAAATTGGGGTTGTTTTTGCTGGTGAAGAGGCACTTAAGGGAGTGTTTGACAACTATGTATAAATATATAAGGGGATCATATAATAACCTCTTTAATGTTTATATACCAGTAGGGCCTTCCAGCAGAGATAATGGCATACATTCCAGTTAGAAGAAAGAAGCTTCCATCTTAATATTCAAAAAGGTTTTTTTCCCTAAATCAATCATACTGACAGACAGATTAGATAGCTTCAAGAAGGGGTTGGGTGGCTTTTCAGCAAGTGAGGGAATACAGGGTTACTGAAAATAGCTGTTAGTACCAAGTTGATCCAGGAACTGGTTTAATTACCCTATATTTTTTTCCCCCTCTGAGGGGGCAAATTGGCAATTTGGAGAGGCTTTAGATGTTTTTTTTTTGCCTTCATCTAGTAGTTACACAGGTTTGATATAGATATTAAAGCTTGAACTTGATGGACGTGTGACTTTTTTCGACCTAACTTACTATGTTACTATGAGTTGTGCTGTTTTTGATATACAGCATTTATAAATTCAGTCATAACTGTTTTATGCCCTAAAGCGACAGATTGATTACCATTTCTTATTATGAGAAAAAATGCTTTGCCTAGGATGATAATAGAATGTTTTGCCATGCTAGCAATAGTTTAGAAAGAGAAAAGAAGAATTTCCTTGTGGTAACATGATGCTGTTTAATCGCTAACTGATATATGTGAGAATGAAAACTGTCAAGACAAATGTACAAGTAAGAACGTATATCTCTTTATGAGACATTTTCATGATGTTACATTTCCTGAAGTAGAAAATAAAGATATAATATACAGAGACAAAGAAGGAAGCGGTTTACATCAAAGTAGAATCCTGACATGTGAATTGAAACGTAGATAACAAAAAACAAATTGAATAAGTTTAAGATAAGAACTCTTTCCAGTCCTGATCCAATCACCTGTGTACCAGATGTGTAGTAGGAATGTTCAGTAGGGACACGGGAAGTGGCCATTTAATGTCCTGCAAAGTGACCATGTCCTACTGCAGTAGGTTCTCTTGGGGAGGGTTCAGGGATATACCAGCTGGAGGTTACAGATCACAACTACACATTAAGATTTTATCCCAGTGTAAGCCACTGCACAAGGTGCCAAACTTTTTCATGAATTTATATTTCCCCACCTTTATGTCCCTCTCTGATTTAAAGTTCCCAATAGTGCAGTGACCCTGAGATCATTAGCTTTTAGTTTTTGTT
Organism: Xenopus tropicalis; assembly: GCF_000004195.4. Taxonomy (NCBI): domain Eukaryota; kingdom Metazoa; phylum Chordata; class Amphibia; order Anura; family Pipidae; genus Xenopus; species Xenopus tropicalis. The sequence goes on from NC_030677.2 coordinate 43,233,724, forward strand.
TTATTGCTCTAGGACAGGGGTCCTCAAACTAGGGGGCCAGTTCATGATCCCTCAGACTGTTGGGGGGCCGGACTACTATAGTCCTCAAACTACGGCCCCCCAGGTAGCCAGGGGTGAGGACACAGCGGGGGGGTCTGCAGTCTTTAGTTTGAAGATCCCTGCTATAGCATGATATTTGCCTGCCCATCTTTGTATTAGTATAATTTTTGTATTTTTTTCTACTTCCAGTTTTAAAAAAATGCAAATGTTACCTGTTATATGTTATATAGTAAAATAAAACAATGAATAAAACTTGAATAACTTGAATTTGTAATTTACTCATCAATTTTAATGGATCTACAAGCTCAAAAAAAATTAAAATGAATAAATAATTTCAACTTTGTCTTGTACAGCAACCATTGACTTCTACATGACCTCGCAAGCTTTCAGTTTTACATCTGAGCTTTTTTGCTTTTTTTGTGTATTTCTGATTTTTTTTCCTTTTCATTCCCATATTAGAGCTATGCAGACTCCTATTGGTAAATGTCTAAGTTCAACAGGGGAATATTTTATATTTGAAGTTACAGACTCAAAAGTAACAGTGAGTAATATGATATAATTAACCATTCATTAAAAGATGCTGTGCTTACAGTAATACTCTCCATATGTATGACATTTCTTTTTATCTCCTTATATGACCTATTTTTACGGCTTGGGAATTGTTGAAGGCTAACTGTATGTAAGTGCACTTTTGCTGTTTTAAACGAATCCTAAGGTTAGGTTACTAGGGCTACTTAAATCAACTAGGGCAAATCCAAAGTTTACTGAACAATTCTCAGGGCACTTCACACTCATTTAGACTGCTGAACACATACATTTATATTCAGACTGACACTGTTTGAAATGCAATCTGTAAGTGAGAGTGGGAATGTACATCAGTGGGAGCAGTTTTAGAGAATGTCAGTCTTTATAAATGCTCTTTCCTGCTGAAAGGAGTATATAGAGCAGCTGCAGATGGCCTGTATATTTCTCCATTATGCAGAAACATCTCCTCCATTACTACATATTTTCCTGCAGATTTATAGCAGATCATTAAGCTCTTTCTCTGTCCGTCTGTCTGAAAGAAGATGTGCTTTTAAAGGCTAAGTAGTAACCTTGAATCCCAATCCATTTTGTCTGTAATAAACTCCTTTGTTATTTCCTGGATTCAGTGTGCTTATACCATGGACTGTCAAACAATAACAGCTTCAAGCTTGGGCTTTTATTCAGACATAAAGTCATTGTGTGTTTCTGTAGCCTTGGGTGCTATCCCCCCAAATGTGCATGGAATGTCTGAAGAAAAGCCCAAGTTTAATGTGATGATTGTGAGAGTGCCCATAGCATGAGAATATTGTGCATTGTACTGCAGCATGAAGTAGCCACATGGCTTCAGGGACTGCACCACATTGTTAGAAAACTCTCACTCCAACTTGGTTCAGTCCATGTTTTAGGAATCCCCTTTATTTAAATTGTACACTGTCACTGCACTTTCCATTAAATGTCACTCTATATTTAATCTGTATTTATATAAAGGACAGACACAATAATCATTTAATCATCACAAGTTTTCTTCCGACAAATATCTTATAGAGAGGTAGCATTTACAGGATTCTTTGCTGACACTACTCAGGGGTTTAACTCGGCAAACAGACCTGTCATAGAAATCCAGTGCAAATACAGAATCTTAACATGTACGCAAGATGAAATTTCCCCTTAGTAAAGAAACATTTTAAACCTCTTAAATGTTTGCACCCCTGAAATGCAAATATATACAACAGAAGCAGATGTCTTATGAATTATGGATAGAGCATTGCAGAAGTCAATAGCCACATGTGTATTTTTGATCTGAATAATTCATGACGGATTCAATATGACTGTTCTCCTCCCCACATTGTACGGAACATTTAGATTTGCTTTGTCCTTTCCGTAGTTTAAGTGGTCTGCCAAAAAAAGTTACATTTCAAGGTTGATGAAAGGCTTGTCATATACAATGCACTCACGTACAATAATAAATCAAGTACGGAAAGCAATTGCTGTAATGAAGACAGCATCAAACGATATTATTTGAATAAAAAGGGAGATGTTTTAATAAATGGCAGGCCATTTTAAATAATGCTGCATTTTTAACCCCATACTTATCCAAAGGATTTGATACACAATTCCCAACATCCCCTAGCAGATTCCATTAATGTTACTACAGAGTTAATTGTCAGATTATGTCATATTTATATTTGATTTAAAATGAGACATTGCTCAATGCAAACATAAGGGGATCCCGTTCACCAGTCACACTGTAAGTCTAGCTACTCACCAGACCGAATGAACATGGATACAAATTATAATAAATTGAGGCCAAGGCCATCATTCGTCCCTTAATACAAGGATCCCCAATCATTTTTACTTGAGAGCCACACTCAGATGTAAAAAGGTTTGGGGAGCCACACGAGCATGAAAACATTCTTTGGGGGTACTAAATAAGGGCTGTGATTGGCTATTTAGTAGCCCTATGTGGACTGCTGGCCTGCAGGAAGCTCTTTTCAGAGTAATTCTGTGTCTCTGTGCTTCCAAAACTTGCCTCCAAGCCAGAAATGTAAAAATGGCATCTACTTTGAGGCCACTGGGAGCAACATCAAAGGAAGCTACTGGTTGGGGATTACTGATCACATACATTAATGTAAACCAAACTTGGGTGGGAGACAGCATAAGGGATCCTCACAGTAAATGACAACATGGAAGTAACCATAGAAAAGCATGTATAGTAGTGCAATATGTTTATTTAAAGGACATGTCAACCCCCCAACCAAAAATTTTAGCAGAGAAAAGCCTCACAGCACTGTTTAAATACCTTCCACGTCTGTCCCTCAGAAGCAAACAGTAAAGCTGCAGCAATCCCTTGGATTTTCTCTCACTGTAGAGCTCAGTAACTCCCTCTCCCCCCTCCCTTAAGAATCTGCCTGGCGTGGTGCACATGCGCACTGCCAATCCGTTTTAATAAGCGCGCATGTTCTTCAGGGCAACCGATATCTGTCACTGGCGTTTTTTAATAAAGCTTGTTCAAAAAAAAATCCAGGCAGGTCAGGCAGGAGAGGCTATGTGTGCATGCGCATTTATAACATACACGCACGCGCTCGATAACGTCACCCGTCAAAATAGGCGCCGGGTGAAACACGAAGCAGAGAAAGCAATAATACGACAGTGCCGGTTGTAGGAGGAAGTGGGGGGAGCGGTATGTATGCGGTTAGGGTGGGGGGAAGGTGCCCTTCGCATTAGACATAATTTAAAACTTAGAGTTGGCATCTCCTTTAAAAAGCTTATGTGCATTTAAATTCAAAGCATGCAAAAAGAAGTAGGAGGGGTATTTAAATATATATGTTGCCCTATGTCATTATACAGCTTGCTTCTGAGGAAGTGTGGCCCTCACCACACAAAACGTGTAGGTCTGCTTCCTCTATAAAATCCCCCACCCCCGACTGCTGGTTTCCTACCTATCATTAAGCGAACGATAGGGGAGTGGGGGGACCTGAGCCGGCAGGTTGCTGGGGCCGGGTAGGTGTTTCCATGTGTGCCGACTAGTGATGAGCAATTTTTTTCACCAGGCATGGATTTGCAGCGAATTTCCGTATTTCGCCATTGGCAAATTGTTTCGCAAAAAAATTTGCTGTGGAAAAATTAGTTGCGCTGAAATTTTTTTGTTAGACGTGGGCAACAAAACAATTAGACGCGGGCGACAAAAAAAAATTGTGCGACAAATGCGTTTCACAAATTTTTCGCCGTTTTGTGAATTTTATGGTGAAGCGAAATGGGATAGATTCGCTCATCACTAGTGCCAACCTCTCTGAAGATTTCTTTGCGGGGAAGGGCCACTGCTATTACTCCATAAGTAGCATTTAGCATGAACTGGACTTCCAAATCAAAAAGAAGGTTGGAAGAAGGTTTCTGTTACTCGGACTGGATCAAACCTGGCATCTGTTTCACATTCACCGCAGATGCTTTAAAAACAATATACAAAATAAGACGATTTGTCATGTGACCGCTCCACTTTTATTTGCAATTAAAATCCTTTTTTTTTCTCTCCAACACTTGATTTGTTTCATTTGGAAAATTAAATGTCAAACTGACATTTATGAGAATCAGATATTATGCCTGGATCATTTTCCATGATGTGTAATTAAATTACATTTCATTTCAACGTATTTTCCCAGATGTTGCCCAACTTTCTTTTAAGGGCACATGCAAATTGAATTTGTGTTTAATACAGTTTTAAATTATTTTTTTGTAGACTTCAATTATGGAGATCCATATTACAGAAAGACCCCTTATCCAAAAAAAACCTCAGGTCCCAAGCACTCTGGATAACAGGTCCCATACCTGTATAATAAACAAACATACATCATTTTAAACACATGACAAATACATGGGAAATAATATTATATACCTCCAATACATTTCCATCTATAAACCTAGGGCCAACAAAGATAGATATACTATCAGTGGATTGCCTCCATATTATGATTGATGGCAGTTTCTGTTCACAAACTGGTTTTCATTTTTAATTTGTCATTTACCACAAGGGTGCGCTGTTGCTTCTGCCACTGGTTGTACTTTGCTAAATCATCTCTCAGCCCTCTTGGCCATCCCCTTTGGATGCTATTTATAACTCTACATCAATATTTTATTCACCTCATTATTAAATAGTGATATTGGCACTGTGGCCAGTCATGAATTCATTTATCATGTTTTGGATTTAAAATGAAAAAACACATTTGAATAAGTGAGACTTCCACTATAGTGAAGGAGTGCAAACAGCACCCATAATTCTCTCTCTCTTCCTGTTGGACTAATAGACTTTTTTTTATATGCCTGTACTGCTATTTATTAAGGGAATCTTTTTCTTTGATTGCACACCAATTACATAAGGAAGATGCAAGTTCCGCTATTAGGTGCTTTATTTCAGGATAGCGTTAGTGCTATTACCAGACAGTCGATCACAATGATACACATATTTACACTCTGTGGTGAAATTTCTACAAAATTATCCCTGGGGGAAAAAGAAAATCTACATTTTCAAATTTGTTTGATATGCATTCAGCTTTTTTTAATGTCAGAATGAGATGAGAAGAATAAGGGTGAGGTTTGGAGATACATTATATTATCTTTAAAAGCCATTTTTGGCATGTGTTTATTGCTTGCATTAATAGTCCTTGACTAAATGATTGAGATGTTGTCATTTGGCCTCCAAGCATAGACTCATTTAAGGGAAAATGGTCGCTATTATTAAAAAAAACACCTAATCTATAGTGAATGCTTGATAAATCTATTTCTCAAATATGGGCTTGTTTACTTTGCAAAGTGCAGTGTGCAGAGTGCAATTTCATACACAATTTGCTTTGACCCAGGCAACGTCAGGGCCATTACCTTTTCTTGACCCTCCATTTTTTGGTTATAAATAACAACACTAGGACACCTAGATGGATTAAAGAGGCCACAGCTTTTATTAACACTGTTAACCAACAATGTATCTGTAAAATGACAGGAACAATTACTCAAACAGAATGATGGGCAAGTAGAGGCGAGTAAGTCTCACTCAAAGCCTTCCCAGAACCATTACCCAGGGAGGTAACAACCAACTCTACAGAATGGGGGAATAGCACCCCTATTCCCTACTCCCTGCTAACTGAACTGCGACAATGTACACTCCCTATAGCAAGAACTAAATCTATTTATAAGGACCTAACAACCTCCAGTCTCTCATGGGCAAGTGAACATGATGCTGCTCACACTACTGCTGGAAAACTACCGAGAATTCCTACTAAGGTCTTCCTTCTTGCCCTCTCAATAGCTCCCCCCCCCCCCCCCATAGTGATGCACTCAGCTGGGTTAACCCTCTCTACCCTAACCCTGCCTAACCCTGTCAAAGCTCCCCTGCCTTTAAATTCTTACATCCAGGCAGCCCTATTTTAACCACAATGCAGTGTTTTTTCCCTAAATTCCAGCAATCTTAGATCTGTGAGTCTGTGAGGGGGAGTTAATATTGGCTCAATTGTATTTGATGCATCAAATCATGTGCAATGACACGCGTTTTGATGTAAGTCCAGCCGACATCTTTTCTGGTATTTGCTGTCAAAATGACATCTGCACCTAATTGTTTAGCTGCAGTGCCTTTGGTACAGAATGCAGTATGTATAGTGCAGGTTAATGTGCTATCCTTTCTGTATATTTAATAAATCCTTGCAATAAATGTTTCCAAAACAAGTCATGGAAGGGAAAGATTGCAGTATTACTTTATAAATATAGGTCTTCAGTATCAGATTGAGGTGTCGGGCCTGGACCCTCCGGGGCTGCCACCTGATGGGGCCCCCCAGCCTAGTTGCAAATTTCTCCAACCAGCCGCATTGTAACAGAAGTCAGTACTGCTCCAGGTCTGTTAATCATCAGGCTTGCAACATTAGGAGTCAGGAGTGCAGAAAACAGCCATACAGATAGTAGTTTCAGCTGCAATTCTACTTACACATACCTTTAACTTATCAAATCATTGATCATAACAGCGGAATGCTGACTTAGATACAAGCATTTTTCAGTGGAGGAACCCTTAAAGATTTATAAATAACTTAAAGCAAGTAATGTTAATGAATCCCGAACATTCTAATTGCTGCAATTAATATTTAGTTAAAATGAATGGCATGTGGTTTGATCCCATCAGCTAGATAATTGGTACGGTAATTAGCAAGCAATGATTTCAGTCCATACACCTTTCTACAAATAATAGTCGAACTATAACAGTGTGGCTGAACGTTTCACATTGTGACTAGTGCAGCTGTAGATGGAAGGCTTTTCATGACAAAAATAAACAAATTAACTCTGCAACGAATGAACTCAGTGGTGTCAATGAGCATAAAAGGAATAAAATATTTGCCAATTATAGCATTTATTTTGTCACTGCCTTTAATCTCATACAGACAACAACATAAAAGCCTCTTATTCCATTTTCAAGCATTTTCAAACACATTCATTACATTCAAACACTGTTCTTATGTACCAGTCCCAAATTATTTTAATACATTTTTATTAACATATGTTTACTCTATGGCCTTTTAATGGGTCATTTAAAAACAACAGGAAAAAAAAGGAAAACATTTGAAGCAAAGACACATATTTGATTATGTTTGTCGTTTGGAGTTTGTGCATGTCTGGAGATCTAAATGTGGATAAGTTACATTAAGCAGAAGAATATTGCCTTTGAGAGATTATTAGTGTGGCTGAGCTTTTCGGCTGTAAATGGTTATTGCATATTTTGTTTTTCGAATCCCATGCCATTTCTTTGTACTTGTGATGCTGCGTGTGATTGCCCCTTTTAACTCTACAGAGATGATTTCTTGTTTTATCTTCCAGCTAGGCTGTAAAGTTTCCTTCTCTATCACTACAGCACGTCCACATACTCAAGCCCAAGTGCTGATTATACTGGCAGAAGGGGCGGCCACGGTTCTTATGGGATTTTTTGATTTTGTATAATAATAGGATCATAAAAACACTCTGATTATATCTTTTTACAGTTGTCTGAAACCTGTTTCTTTACACAGCAAATACCATTTTCCATATTAGTATATGTGACCAGCTTATTTATAAACAGCCTATACACAACTGCAAAAGGCTATGCATAACAAAAACAAAATGGGGGAAAAAACAATATCGTAAAAAATGTAATGACTTTGCTCTAATGGTTATTATATAATCATCACCATTCCTCATTTTTACCAAAATAGATTTCTGCTTACTATAAAAACCCTGATTTTTTTCTGAATCTCAAAATTTATAAAAGCAACAAAGAAGGCAAACAACCCTCTTTGTGCATTATACCCCCTATATACTATACTATACATACCTTTATAGTATATACGATATTACAGATCTATCTATCTATCTATCTATCTATCTATCTATCTTCTATCTGTCTCTCTGTCTATCTATCTATCTATCTTGTACACAACACTATACTATACTCTATATGCTATATTGCAGGTATAGGTTTTTCTGGATAAGAAAAAGTGCAGAGACCAGCTACCCTTGGGTTGAAAGTGCTTTGTAGTGATGGGCGAAATGTTTCGGCAGGCATGGATTTGTGGCGAATTTCCGCGTTTCGCCATTGGCGGATTGTTTCGCGAAACGGAAGAAAAAATTTGGCGTGCAAAATATCGTCATGCGTCCAAAAAATTGTTGCGGGTGTCAACATAAATAGTCGCATGTCAAAAGAATAGTCGCGGCGTCAAAATAAATAGTCGCAGGCGTCAAAAGAATAGTCACAGCGTCAAAATAAATAGTCGCGGCGTCAAAATAAATAGTCGCACGCCAGAAGAATAGTTGCGGCGTCAAAATAATTAGTTGCGGCTGTCAAAATAAATAGTCGCACGCCAAAAGAATAGTCAGGTGTCAAATAATTTTTTTTTTACGTGCAACATTTTCGCCGTTTCGCAAATCTTTTGAAAGATTCAAGAATTTTTCGGCGAAGCGAAACGGGACAGATTCGCTCATCACTAGTGCTCTGTAAAGGAAGCACTAAAGGGCACACTCACTGCGGATTGGTTGCAGTGAAGAGTATTATGAGTAGCCCTAAAAATGTGTACTGTAGGTCTACGTGCTGTTTTCCCTTAATAGGCTGCCAATAAGAAGCAATATGGTGAACCACTGGATTCTAACCACATTGTATTACAGAGGAGACTGAGAATATTACATTAGCTGCAACAAATTTGTTAAAGAGGAGAGAAAGGAAAATACAACATTCCCTTTCAATCACTGGGTCTGTTAAAAAAAGACAATATTTACATTGCATACTTTTATATATATATATATATATATTTTAAAAACAGGTGTGATTTATTTAGAAATGTTTGTAGTCACTATTTAATTTAATATAATTAGTATTCACCAGCAAATCTCTGTTGTGTACTTTGTGGGCTACTATAATTATTAAAATGTTAACATAAAAATTTACATTTTTTAAAAAATTTTCAGCTTTAATACTAATGGATAGCCAAAGTGTTCTTATTCCATTTGATTTATTAGCTTATAGCAATCACTGCACCCATTACGTTTGTTGCAACACCAAAGGATGGTTCCAGGTTCAAACGGGGGGGGGGGGGTAGGGTCCACTGCGGCTGTTGCCCCTCCGTCACCCACCCAACTCCCTCCCCAGAGTGCACATACTTTATTCTTGCCTTAGTCGCATTGGAGAGGGGGATCTGAGTGCCAGGGGAGCGCCAAGGACCGGCCCAGTCTGACTTGTCATATGCTTTGTCATATGTCACAAGGAGGAGACAACTTATGAAAAAATAACCTGTCTGTTAGCAGAAAAATCTTAGTTATCGCCCCACAGGTTCACTGCCATTGGTTAATTGGGCTGCTAGTTAGACTTAACAAATGCTGTATGGCAGAAATCAAAGCAAGCTGATAAAGAGTTAAAGATCTATTGTAACACTGTCAATGTTGTTTTTCACAGCTAAGTGGAGATTATTACTGACATGTAACAAAGACCTACCCTTCAGTGTTAATTTAAGGGTCCAGAGTGAATAGTCCCCTGCTGAATCTTTAGCCTTAGGCCTCGCACACACTTGATTGGTGGTTCCAGTTGGTCAGACAGCTCCTGTATAAAATCAGGTGTAAGTACTCGCTGGAACACTGAGCCCCTGTATTCTCAGACCTGCATGAAACTGTGCCCAGTATTTACATTCTGGAAATGGATTTATTGTCGCTTGCCCCAACGTTGTAAGGTATAAACCAGCAGTGACATCAAATGCAGACGGCTGAAAAAATCTAGTGCATACTGTTTTTGAATTATTTGCTTTCCTTATTTGACTATTTCCAGTTTTAAAATTCAGTGGCCCCATTAGCCAAAAAACTATTGCTCCATGAGACTACAATTTGATTGTTATTGTTACTTATCTTTTTATTTAGGCCCACCTCTATTCATATTGCAGCCTCTCATTAACACCACTGCCTGGTTGCTCAGTTAAATTGGACCCTAGCAACCAGATAGCTGCAGAGATTCCAAACTGGAGTGCAGCCGAACAAAAAGCTAAATAATTCAAAAACTGCAAATAAAAAACATTAAGACCAATTGCAAACTGTCATAGAATAGCACTCTCTACATCATAGTAAACATTCATTGATAGGTAGACAACCACTTTAATCACTTTAACATACTTTAGCAATCATTTTGCTTTTATTTATTACAAATAAAACCATGGGTCTGAGATTTGGCCATTCTGGTGATGGGCCATTTTACCCTAATAGTCATGCAATCATTCAAAGCATTAATATCATGTGGTTCATCCCATGTTATACCAGCATGTCAGTGCATTAAAACAAATGGAGAGCGGAGTCTCTTGCGCTGTCCAACGTGCCCTGCATATACACAAATTAATGTGCAGACAAATGTACAAATGACAGACATATATACCTAGCCGAGACATGGTTAAATTAAAGGTCCCCGAATAAATCTGTATAAAGCAACTTTTTCATTCTTATAGAGCTTTTTTGACCTTCTTTAAAGGAGAAGGAAAGGTAAAAACTAAGTAAGGTTTATCAGAAAGGTCTATGTAAATACAGCCATAAGCACTCACAGAAACGCTGCACTGAGTCCTCTATCAAAAGAAACAGGATGTCTCATCTTTTTTTGTGTAAACATGTAATTCGGTATCTCAGACAAGTCCTTCATTCCCTGGTGCAGCTCTCTCCTCTCTGCCTTCTCCTACTTCCCTCTCCCACAGAAATGTATAAGAACTCCCTCCCGTTCCCATCAGAAAGTGTGATCTGAGCTACTAATGGCAAGAGCTGCAGCAGGAAGATACTGACACCACACTAAAATGGCAGCTGCTATCTTAAATAAAAAGGAGGGAGCTTCTAGGGATGACTACAGTAAAGTCTTCTGCAGAATAAATATAGCGTTCTAGGTGGCACTAATGTGGCAAATCTATTGGCAGTAAAATGCCAAAATGACTTTCCTTCTCCTTTAACTCTGTCTTAACACACTGTAGCTAAGTTGCCCCTCACTGCATGGCCTTAGTCCTGGTTATTTCAGCCTTTGGACCCTCATCACCAAAAGCCTGGCACATGGGATGCCAAACAGAAAAAATGGTAGCCATTTCATATCCCTACATACTATTTTCAGTCTGATACACTAGTTCTAAAAAGCTTATTCTTTCGTCTTATAACAGTTTGATCATGATGCTCTAACTACTTGGGTTTCTGAAACTCCGCATCTCTTCACCTTTGATTTAATTTCCTTACATAATGACATGTGAGGAAATATATTGCAAGTACAAATAACTGCATTGTGTCTCAGTACTACATTTTTGCTTTTTGCGATTACATCCTCTGTAAGTTAGGGCTTCCCTCAGCTTTACTTTTGGTTCTTGCATTACAAGGACAACTGCTGGCATCAAGTGATATCCATGTACCTGAACCGTTTGACAATTTCCCAACTGACAGATCAGTTCATCTGAATCACTGTCCATACTATGTCCCTCTTTGGAACCACTGAACACTCCTGTAAAATGCTTGCTATGCTTTGTTCTATGTCTTTGTTCCCTCATTACAGCTGGTATGACTGAGGCAGAAATGTTTGGTCTACTGCAAATATGAAATATAAACTGTAAGTAAAATATAAGCAAAAAAAAAGCAAAGTACAGGTATAGGACCCATTATCCAGAATGCTCGGGACCAAGGGTATTCCGGATAAGGGGTCTTTCCGTAATTTGGATCTCAATAACTTAAGTCTACTAAAAAATCAATAAAACATTAATTAAACCCAATAGGATTGTTTTGCATCCAATAAGGATTAATTATATCTTAGTTGGGATCAAATACAAGGTTCTGTTTTATTTCTACATAGAAAAAGGAAATCAGTTTTAGAATTCTGAATTATTTGATTAAAATGGAGTCTATGGGAGACGGGCATTCCGTAATTCGGAGCTTTCTGGATAACGGGTTTCCGGATAAGGGGTCCGATACCTGTATTGGTTATATTTCAGAAACCTGAGAATGAAGTTCCAAAGGGTGAAAAAGAAAGAAAAAAGACAGATGGAAAAACGGATTTCAGGTAGTGTATTTCTCTAATGCAAACTTGTGTACACAAGCTTCTTAATGTAATAGGATTACTCATTATGGGAAGTCTGTATAATCACTAAATCAGCATTCCTCTGTAATCTATTATATCCTTCTTATAACAGGCAATATCATGCAGAGACAAAGCACAGGAACGCTTCCTATTGGCTATTTCAGTATCACTAAACTCCACATTATGTCCTAAATAAAGCCATAATAAATCCTTGTTTTTAATTCTTCTTCCCTATTAGTATTCCAAAAAGGGTTCTAGGTATCCAGAATACTCAGTGATGGATGTAAAAGTGAAACCTAGACATACTCCAAAGATAGAAATGTATCTACAAATGATAGAAGCTACTGAAAATAATAATATGCATTTCATGATGCTAATGCATCTCAAGTGTTTTAGAAGTGATCCTTGGAGACCATGTTTGCAAGTGGCATTATCAGTAACTACTGCTTTTATTCTTTTTATGATATTATTATATTACATTTTTATTATATTTTTTTAGCATAAAGATCTGTTATCATAAAGTAAAATGATGATCTATCTACAAATTTACAATATCTATCTATTATCTATCTATCATCCATCATGTAAGGTTAAATAGTGGCAAATAATGACTTCTCCTACATTGAATTGCATCATTTCTACCTTGGATTAAAACATCTTTTGCAAATATTGGCTGTTAATACATTCCATTTACAGGTATGGGAACTGTTACCCATAATGCTTGGCACCAGGGGTTTTCTAGATAAGGGATCTTTCTGTATTTTGGATATCCATACCTTAAGTCAACCAAAAAATTATTTAAAAATTAATTAAACCCAATAGGACTGTTCTGCCTCCAATAAGGATTAATTATATCTTAGTTGGGATCAAGTACAATGTACTGTTTTATTATTACAGAGAAAAAGGGAATTATCTTTGAAAATTTGAATTATTTGAATAAAAAAAAAAAGTCTATGGGAGATACCCTTCCCATAATTCGGAGCTTTCTGGATAATGGGTTTCCGGATAATGGATCCCATACCTGTACTACATATTTTTCTGTGCCCTGTTTTTCTGAGACCATTGCCAAAAGGGACCCATTTCGGTTTTCCACATTCAGAAGCCTATTCCTATTGCGATAATAGCCCTACTTACATTCTGAAGACCCCCTTCTAGTTCTAGGTACCGTGACTCTCACTCTCTGCATTTGTAACCATTGATATAGATGACATATTTGCAAGATCCACAATAATAACACCATTAGTAAGTTGCTCCATCCAAAATCACTTTATGGCAGTGTCTTAGGAGATCAGAGTGGATCCAAGTTTGACCTATGGTATGAGTCTCAGAGAAGTCCAGCAATAAAAAAACTTTGATATTTTACTATTGTAATCTGTTTTCATATATTCAGCAGGTATATTACTCACAATACTCCTTCCAGATACATTTCATTCAGTAGATGTGTACACGATATACACATGTAGAAACCTATAAAAATGGTTGAATAATGTTAAAGGGGAACTATCGCAAAAATGAAAATGTAATATAAGCTTTATGCAATGGAAATATGAAACTTTCTGAATATGATAAATAATCATAATTTTCTGTACCATTTCTGACATAGTCACCTTACTCTTCACTATCCCCCTCTCAGCATCTGTCTTCAGAAGTCAAGGTCAGATTTTTATTGACAGGTACGTCTAATACATCTTTTAGGAGGGCTCCCTTTCCCAGCAGATGTATTAGAGTTAATTCAAATAACTGACGGCAGCACAAACAAAAGCTAACAAATTAACTGACTCTGGCACACATTCTGCATGTAAAGAAACAGGATTTCCATCAGAGTTGGTTATTTTGAAAGACTGAGGTGTAATACAAGGTGCAAAGTTAAGGTACATTTCTAGTCACCTATACTAACCAATCAGCTGGTAGCATTTGTTGGTCCCCTGTAGTAAAGCAAACATTTTATCAATTACTGTGGGTTACTGCACCTGGCACCTCCGCAAAAAAGATTTTTGAAAGGGCTAGTCCCGTTTGCAGCTCTGAGTGCCAGTGCTTTTGTTGCCATTTGGAATTTTTGGGAGGGTGCCGATCCCCCCAGCAGTGTGCACCAAGTGCTGAATTATTTTGAAGTCATGGGTAAATATTTTGAGTCAAGGGTGTGCGAGGAAAGTCTTTTTGTTCGGTTACTGCACCTGGGCCAGTTTTGTGCCTTTTAATACATTTACCCCCACATTAATAAAAGGCCCTAAGTTTGCCCAGTAGCAGTAACCCATAGCGACCAATAAGATGTTTGCTTTTAAACAGATGACCAGTAAATTCTACCTTCTAATTTGTTGCTATGGGTTACTGCTCTTCGGCAAACTTAGTGCCTTTTATTACATAATCCCGATAGTGGTTAAACTATAAATAGGACAGTTTTATGCTACTATTTAAAGGTATATATGATTTGAATATAGTCAAGCCCTTATTTCAAAAAGACCTTTTGAGGCATTTTACCACTATTTTGAAGAGGGCTGTACTGACATTTTACATTTTTATTTTGTTTAAATTATAAGGAAAGTAGAGTAAAGGTGCCCATGCACCGCGTGTGTATGGGCACCACTGATGGGCCTCCCAGACCAACATCTGTCCTGAAATCAGCCAGATCTTGATCGGGCAGGTTTGATTTTTCCGTCGGACCGCACCAACAAACCGATGCTGCCTATGTCTGCCGTTTTAATTAGATTTTTGGCCCGAAATAACCCTGAATTGTCCCTCTGTAGGTGGGAATATCGGAAGAAGATCTTGTGTATGCCCACCTTTAGGGGACTTCACTTGCCAACAGGAATGATTGGAGGATGGGGGAAGGAGAGGGGTTGTAGTCCTCTTTTTCCTCAGGGCTGTCATGGATGGAGTTGTCTCTTAGCAGGCTGCCACAGACCTAAATGGATATCCTTTCCTTCCTTAGACTGAGGGGATTCCTGAAGAACCAAAAAACATCCTTAACACAGTTCATAAGGTGCCAGGCTTTTAGGATTGTCTATTCAATATAGATGCAATGAAACAGTCCATAAACCACAGCAAGAAAGTTCCTTGGCACACAGTGTCTGAGTTCTTCCTCCAGGTCATCAGGTAGGTTGTGCGCAAATGGGCAATCCCCAAAGTAAGATGAGGGATACTATACAAGATATTCTGTTACTGCATTGTGATCCCAAGATCCCTTTATCTAATGCTTGCTACACTGTTTACTGTGTCCCTTGGTCTCACTCTATGAAAGCTTAAGGCAACATAGTGTGAGAGACTTTAGCATAAGGGAGGAGTTTATGAAATGCTCAACATACAATAGAGAACAAGCCATGTGGCTGCAGAGCCCATTATCTCATTGAGCCTAAATGGTCTCAGCAGGAATACTTTTTTCTTTTGATTGTAATTTTGCATTACTTCTGTTAAATGCCCACTTGACCCTCTTAGCAGTGTCTTTGGGAAGAATGCTGTAATAATTTCAACTTTGCCTAAACCAATTAAAGTAGTGAAGGGAGCTACTTGAATATACAACAGTGTACTCATGACTATAGTTAAAGAAGCTCACTCATCACAGTCAGCAATTACGTTTGATGGAGTTTATAGAATGCCAAGTAATCCTGCGGTGACTCTTACATTTCCTTCTGCACACAAATTAAATGAATGAGATCAGCACAATGAGAAGTTTTACAAATAAACTGAAAAACACATAATGTTAGTACTAGCTCCACTGTTTTGTAATGTTTCCAACGTTACCACTGTGCCTAAACAGCTCTTCCCACTCCTATACAAACATCTTCTCCACACACATGCAGCTCACCTTCCTTGGAGTAAAGAATAATAGGTAACTAGAATGGAGTTGTTCATACCATCTGAAAGTACAGGCAAACCCCTTCATTAGTATTAAAAGGATGGTTCAGCTTTAGGTGATCTTTTAGTCTTTTAGTATGATATAGAATGGTCTTTATTATTTATTTTTCAAAGTTTTTGAATTATTTCCCTTTATCCTCTGACTCTTTCCACCTTTTAAATGGGGGTCACTGACCCTGGCAGCCAAAACACTATTGCTCTGTGAGGCTACAGTTTTATTGTTGTTGTTACTTTTTATTACTTAGTATTCTATTTAGGCCCTCCTCTATTCATATTCCTCTCTTTCAAACCATCTTTCAAACCATTCCTCTCTTTTAAAATCTCTTTCAAACCATGGCCTGGTTGCTAGGTTAAATCGGACCCTAGCAGCCAGATAGCTTATAAAATTCCAAACTGGAAAGCTGCTGAACAAAAAACTAAATAATTCAAAAATTATACATCACACTAAAAGTTACTTTAAAGGTGAACAACCCCTTTAAAAGATAAATCCAAACATGCAGCTGATTATGGATTTAACCTGCTAATACAACCCTCCCTTCAATCAAATATGCTTCAGAAGAAAGTTGCCTGCAGTGTGTGTGCTGAACTGCTTTAAAATGAAAAGGCTAAAAGAAGAAAAGAAAACACTGTTAAACACTGATACACTGTCGGTCACAAAGGTGGCAGATTGCATGTGAACATTGTATCTTATACATTGCAAATGCCTTGTAAATGAGTCCTATAGTCAGATATAAATCACAAAGCTGACAGCATTTTATTGAAGCCACATGGTGTTCCTTGCTCTGTTCATTCTATTTTGTGCCCTCTCATTACAGTGAATATTTCACTCTGTCAGAGCAGAGATGTTTATTACAGTAGTTTAGAATCAATGTATTTAATGAATCATATTAAAAGGTATGTTTTAATGTGCACATACTCAGGAGAACCCAAGATTTCCAGTGCTTTATAAGTGTCTTTTTCCATTTGCGCCTCTTCTTTTAGATCAGTGATCCCCAACCATTGGTTTGGGGGCAACATGTTGCTCACCAACCCTTTGGATGTTGCTCTCAGTGCCCCCAAACCAGGCAGTTATTTTTGAATTCCTGACTTGGGGGCAAGTTTTGGTTGAATAAAAACAAGATTTACTACCAAATAAAGCCTCCTGTAAGCTGATAGTGTGCATAGAGGATCCCTGATAGCCAATCTTAGCCCTTAATTGTCACCTCCATGAGCTTTTATGGTGCTTGTGTTGCTTTTTTAACATTTGACTGTGGCTCACGAGTAAGAAAGGTTGGGGACCCCTGTTTTAGATAATAGGGCCAACCTAATGAGTACAAGAGAAGGTGCATACATACAGTAGATACTGTACCAATTTGTACCAATATGTAATGAGGACTTTTGAAAATAAAGATGCTTTCTCCACTTCACCTGGAGCAGGGGGGCTTCTTCAAGACAAGTTAGACTACAATGAACATAAGCATGGAAGGTGAGCAGTGTCTAACCCTGACTTCCTACTGTGTGTATATGATATTTTTTTAATTGTATTACTTTCTTCAGACAGTCAAACAGTTTTCTGAAAAAAGGTGTGCAATAAAATAATTTGCAGAGTTGAAAATGAGCAGAAACTTGAGTCCAAAAGCAACTCTATGGAAGCAGGAATGGCTCCTGGGAGCCTAAGGCAAAAGGTAGAAGATAAACAAACCACCTTAATAGAAGTCAGAGAGAGAGGGACTCTTTTAATGTGAGATTAGCCCCTGTTATAGTGAGCAGGGTGCAGAACAGCTTAATATAAGTAATTGTGTGCACTACCATGGAGATACATCGTGAGAGAATATGCCCAGCTGACACCCACCATGGAAGGGCATTACCACCACTGTGGGGCCAGTACACTGAGGCCACACATTGGAAGAGACTAAGCTATGAAGGCAATTGTCCCTATGTGTTGTGAGCCAATGACAGTATTGTGAATAACCTCTTCTTCTACAGATTCTGTTCAGCAATAAAGTTCATGAGTGCTTCTAGTGGCAAACCAGTTACTGTGAAGAAGTGTGAAATGCATGTGTATCTGATTAGAGATTCTTCCCTCCAATACTACAGCAAACCCAATCAGTGCAATGTAAACATGGGACCAACAGTCCAATTTCATCTTAAATGTCTGCCCCCATGGCCATATAATATGTATATAAACTGTAGTAGTCTGAAGCAATATGCATGCATTGCAGTACAAGATAACTGTACAATGTATTTAAATGCACACAAATCTATGTAGTCAATATAATTTAGGCTTGCACTAATATATCTGACAGTAGTTGTACCCCTAGTGTTACCACATTTGTGAGCAAATCTGCCATTTTCTTTAAGGGCCAAGCTTTACAATATGTAGCTTTGATGAGCTGAAATTCTTATGTATGTATCTGTGTTTCTCAATCTACTTCCATGAGAGAACAGCTTGATTTTTACATCTTCTGCTGATTAAGTTGAGATAATGATTGCTTTGCGTTGATCATCAGTTCTGATTGTACAAGTATATACCATGTAAAGAGATAATAGAGACAGATTTGCTTATTTGCATACAAATTACTTTGACTCAGAATATATATATATGTCACTGATGATTCTATAATTATAGATTATCATTTGCACAAGAATGATCCAATCTGTTAATATGCTTGCCACCGTAATATGCCGGAACTGACTGAATATTCAGTCAGATCACATGGGGAAAAAAACCCAGCAGGACTCACTGACGATCCAAGCATTTTACATGCAATCAATATACAATTAGTAAAGCCTTGCTAATTGCATTTTGTTTATAAATGCCTTCGAGCACTTAGACAAATATGAGCAAACGAGTATAAGACATAAAATTAGCTCCAGCTGGAGGTTCCAATGCATGCAACTTTGAACATGGAATAAACATAGCCCTTAACCTAGAATAGTAAACAGAGTTTCACTAGGATGTAACCCTTAGCACAAACTTGATACTGTGTCTAAAACATTAAGTCCCATCTTGGCCTACCAATAGTTGTAGGCAAAATGCCTGTGGGGTTTAAAGAAGGATGAAACTGTTGTATGAGTCCTGAACTATTCCACCCACACTCCTAAATTCATCCCCGCTCCACCATACCTGATTTAAAAAGGCAGAAGGGTGCATCGAGGTTGGTGGCCACCATGTTTTGTCTGTTTCCTGTCCCTGGCTCTCTCGATCAACCACGTACATGCACAACTAAAGCCAATCTGGCCCCTGGTTAGTGTTTCTCTCATACTCTACTTTGTAGCTGAGAGCTCAATGCTAGCAGGTTCATTTAAGCAATGACATTCCCAGATTCTCTCAGAATACATGTTCTCTGGAACATCTGTCTTCTTGGATTGGCAAATATGGATATTTCTACCGCTGTTCTTCTTTATTCTTGAACTGCTGGGACCTACCTGGATATGTTCTTTTTCTGTAAGCTAGAACTTGGAGAGAACCCCAAAGATTATTTATGTTTAAGGATGAGAAATCTTTGCCTAAAAAATCTGTATGTTCCAGAGCAGAATCCCATTTTTGTTGGTAATATATAATTCTTCCTCCAAATACACTGCAAGACTCTACCCTTTATTTACCTGTAGAAATGAAGATGTTGAATGGGTAACCGACTATAAAAATTCCACTTGTATATAGCTGTTACATGTTAATGCTGTGTGAAGCCTTCAAAAAGCTGTATATTAGATTATTTTTAGCTTGACGATGCCAAAACAAGGATTACATTAAGGAGAGTAACTGTAACCTTCTATTTTCTTTCATTGCTAAGGTTGCCTTGCACATAGCCAGACAACTTGTGTTATTTTACACAGAAGTTTAAACAGAAGAAGTTAAAGTGAACGCGTAGGATTTCTCAGTAAAGCAAACAATAGACAGTCTTGCTGACAAGAAGGGTAATGTAATGCCACATTACTAAAATGAAAATTGCACAAGATTCTATGTGTTCTTTTAGCAGCAGCTTGCACCTTACTCCCCAAGTCTTTAGGGCAGCAAATAGCAGTCAGCACTTGCTATCAGGGAATCTTTTCTCTATGAGCAAAGCCCTCAATAAAAAGGCAACTGTCTGTCCAACAAAACAGTCATTTTTTTCCAAAACAGACCTGACACCAACGGACTGTTGTTCTTTCTGTTCCCAAGAGCAGAGCAGCCCAAACTCTCAGACCAACCCTTTTCATTACAGGTAAAGGTGGCCATACACGTTACAATAAAGCTCTTTCCTGCGACCATTGGTTGTAGGAAAGGTCCTAAGTCCACTGCAGTAATGTTTAGAGCTGAATTGCCTGATATGTAGGTAAAACAATAAGAATTTTGCCCCTACCTCATGATTCAGCATTAATGTAGAACCAATATTCTTTAAGCAAAAGCTCTATTTATCTTCTTTTTCTCTTTAAATTTTAATGAAAATCGGATGTAATAGTATTTAATTAATTATTTAAATGCCACTTTTAACTTCAGCCCTACATTTTTTAAACAATAAAATCCAATTAATTGGACTTTGCCCTTATACTATGAATAGCTAGCATTTTCCCTTGACTGTTTCAGGCCAAAAATGTAAAATATTTAGGCTATATTAAGCAAGGTACATCCTTTCAAAGAATGCCTTGCCATTACAAAGATATATTCGAATAGATAAATCCTCTGCGCTCAGCCTTCCAGACTTCATGCATCAAACCCCCAGCAATAGAGCCGCACTCTCAGCCAATGTCCAATCGAAAAATATATATAGGGGGGAGCACGAGGCAAAATTTCTGCAAAAAAAGGTGCTTTTATTTTTATGCCATGCACAACATGTTTTGGTACCCTTTTGTGCCCTTTATCAAGTGGCACGAAAAGGGCCCGAAACATGTTGTGTATGGCATAAAAATAAAAGCACCTTTTTTTGCACAGAGATATATTCAACTGACAAAATAGAGTACAAAACAAAGACAACCAATATCCACTATCCAGTTTATTGCTTTTGTTTTAGTTAAATTGTTTCTGACCTCATAGACTTTGGCAGGGCAGGTCTGTCTGTCAGCAAGTGTTTCTCTAAGAACTTGCCAGTTGTTGATCATTAGTTCAGTAATAAGATATATCTATCTTAGCCTCTATCTTCCTCAGACTTTCCAAAGCCGATCCACTGAGACCTCTGTTTGCATGTTGGTGCAAAAGTAGCCGAGATTTAGTTCCAATATCAGCCGTTCCAGTAACAAATCTGGATTGTGTTGAGTTTTTCTTGCAATACATGAAAGTCCCAACCATTTTTAGCAACATATGCATTTCCTTTTCGGTCTGGACTGATAGTCTAACTGTTGTCATAGGTTACTATTAAGATGACCAGTGGATAAAGAAGCAAAATAAGTGAAATCAGATTATTATATCAATAATATGGTCCCTCTTATAATTCCATAAAGTTTAAATATAATAAGAATTAACTCAATCTCATTAGCCGAGCTGTAATTGTATTTAATGATTTTACTGAAATACAAACTATACCTGGACTCCTCTTCCCTTTTTCCTTCCTCCCTCCCATTTTCTCTTCTGTACCCTGTTATTTAAAATACCTGTAATTAATAAAGAAATATAACAGAGATCACTAATTATTTTAATGTTCACTGCCTTGATATTGCAGCCATTAATACACAAGAAGTCATGTGGTATCATGGGTCATTAGACTTGGTGATTATTAGTCACTTTCTTCTGTACTTCATTTACATAACAACAATATGATATTTTCCCAGAAGCATTCATCGTGCATTTTTCTAAGATTGTGCAATTACTCGCAATTTGACTTTGTTAGATCTTAGTTTGTTTCCCTACTCACGTCTCGTTTTTTTTTGTGTCTGTCAAGATATCTGGTGACAAGGGAGGCTGCCATCTGAGTGTTCTGGTTTTCTCTCAGCAGAATGTTTCACCTGTTGTGTTCCTCTTGAGGGATAACGAAGAAAAAAAACAACAGGGGTTTTAAGCCGGATAAATAGGACTTTAGTGAAAATGTGTTTCGATTTTTTTAAAAACAAAATCAAGGAAGAAAACAAATTTCTTTCATTATGAAGTACTAATTCATGAACGAATGCATTGTTTTGTTTGTTAATACGGTCACCATTTCCTCCCAACGTCCTGGAATATCAAGAGAGATAATAGGCTCACTGTATAAATTAACAACTCCTTGACCTGTGTCTCAGGTTTACAGGTAGGGAGGATTTTATTATAAGGCCTTAACTGGGAAGGAACATTTTATTAAAAGGCCAGTGACACCAAAAGGTTTCCTTAATTAAGATAGGAAGAGTACAAATGTAAGTTTATGTGTCTCTATACATTTATAAAGTGAAATAGAAAAAAAAATAGGACTGTGCTGTCAAGAAAAATAATCATTTCATATGATGAACCATTAATATATATATGAATATAACCATTAAAGGAAACAAAGATTTGAAATCCATTCCACTGATCTGTATTGTTAAGTACAAGGAATAACAAAATGTTTTCTTTAAAATTAAAAGAGAATGCTTTTTCTATACAGTATATACCTTATTTATGGGTATCCTAAACGTAGGTCTGTTTTGATTATGGGAGGTTCAAATAAAGTTTTTAGAACTAATTTCAGTCCAAAATATTCATTATATGCAAAAGGTTGTACTTTTTTATTTTTTACATGAAAAAACTAAAGGGTTATTCCACTGCCCCCAATGAACTGACTGACTTATTAGTTTATTAATTATTCATTTTAACTATTTATATGAACTGCTTATTATGGAGCAATGTCAGCTGTTTATCTTGGAAGCTAGTTTACTGAATTATATGAGAGCTCTCCTACATGAACTTTCTAGCAGTGGGAATGACTAGTTATTGGGCCCCATAGACTTAGCAATTTTGTCTCATGACCTTTGTCTCATGATACTCTATGTACCTGGCCACACTATGGAGCTGATGAAACTTGTTGGTGGGGTGTAGGGTTTATAGTCGGTTTTGCTTGTGTCAGCATTGAGATATGGTGTGCTCTCCAGGTCATTGGTCTACGCAGGCTCCACTGACACCCAATGAACTGGCTGTTAATTAGCTAACTGTTAATTAGCACATTAATTAATAGAACTGATTATTATAGAGTAACATTAACTGTTTATATTGCACACACAAGGGTTGTGGTCAAAATTTTAGTACTGCATGTTTGTGTTTATGGGGACAGGGTCATAAAAATAACTTGTACAGGGCCCCAAATATTCTGATAGCAGCCCTGTTTACACTTATCTGCAGATAGATACTCTTATGAGTAATAAATAGAGTAAAATAAACCTTCCCTGAAAAGGAGTCAGGTGAAATCACACCTGGACCTTCTGTAAATGGGATGCTAAAAAGGTTTTTGGTCAAAAAGAGATCTTTTTGGTGATAGTTCAAGGCAAGAGTGTATGTATAGTGCAAATCTAATGCTGCCCAGGCCTAAAAAAGCACCATAGCTATAGTAACATGCATGGTGGTAATAGTGTCATGTTGTGGTGCTGCATTTGATTGGTGATTCTTTTTGCACTCAACAAAAACATACTACCAATGCTTGGCTGTTTCCCTATATAGCTGGATGTAAGTCAATGGTCAATTAATATAGATAAATGTGCTGTTAAGTGATTAATCCTGGATGCCAGGTGACTCATAACACTTCTCATCCATGTGTGAATGGAAAATGATCCATGGAAGGTAGTATCAGTTTGGTTTTTGGCACAAGGGGTGATCAAAATGTAGGCTAAAAACAGGGAATGACTAAAATAATCTGTATTTGTGCTTAGGGTCGGACTGGGGTTGCAGGGCCCACCAAGGATGCCCCAAGGAGCCCTGCACCCCCACCCTGCTGCTGGGTGTGTAAGGGGGAGGGAGATCTATGGCCTGGAGAAGCACCAGCCAGGATCAGGTCTGGGGTGGGGGCCTACCAGGATTTTTCCCAGTGTCCCGTTGGCCCAGTCAAACCTTCAGTCACACTTTTCTGCTGAGCTGCAAGTTGGAGTGATATCACCCCCCTCCCAGCAGCTGATCAGCAGAACAATGGGAAGGGAGCAAGTTAGCAGCTCCCAGTAGGTATCAGAGTAGCATTTAATAGTCAGAAATCCAAGTCCGGCTTGGGACTCCTCCAGTAACATGGGAGTAGGAGAAACAATAGGTTACCTGAAAGCAGTTCTAATGTGTAGCGCTGGCTCCTTCTGAAAGCTCAGACTCAGGCACAATGCACTGAGATGGCGCCTACACACCAATATAACAACTAAAAAAATACATTTGTTGGTTCAAGAATAAAATTTTAAATGGTAGAGTGAATTGTTTGCTCTGTTTACAGTGTAATTTAGAAATAAAAAGTCCACCATAAAAATCATAGACAGAATCCCTTTAATTACTTTTTAAAGAAAAGACTATTAGTATTTAATTTGTCAGTTCAGTTACATTCTGTATTTTTTTTATACTACTGGTCTTTGAAACTGGGCTATCTATAAATAACCACCATTGTTTTCAAATGATTTAATTGTAGATAATAATACAAGAAAAGAGCCATTAAAAAAAAAGTCTTTTATTTCGTTTGTCATCTGGGTTCTTCTGCCAGTTCTCAGTTTTATTGCATTCTTTTCCTTTTGTTTAATTTGGTAATGTGATATTATTTTAACATTCCTTCTGTTACATATAAATGATCCAAGTAACACCACTGCTGTGTATCTGTTATAAGCAAAAAGAACAGCCAAAATATGCTCTATATGATAAAGTATTTGAGATTTTTCATAAAACTCAAAAGAATTATATCCATACAAAGCTAACAGGACTCAATAGCGTGTTTGCTGTTTTTAACTACAGCTCTGTATGTCTGTATGTTTGTATAGGGGGTTCTCAGGGAAAACTGTCAGTCACTGGAAGGAGGGCATGACAGGGCATGACAGGGCATGAGAAACACAGAGGCTGTGTTATACGTGTCCTGCACCCCAACATAGATATACTGTAGTTCTTTATCATGTAAAATGTAATTCCTTTGTTTACTTTGGCTTCAACATCTGAAAATGAATTCCCCTTTAAATGAACAGTAACACCAAGAATTAAATTGTACAAATGTAATTAATGTATTATGTACTATTGCCCTGCACTGGTAAAAGTTGTGATTGCTTCAGAAACACTACTATAGTTTATATAAACAAAGCTGCTGTGTAGCCATTGGGGGCAGCCATTCAAACTGAAAAAGGCACAGGTTACATAGTAGATAACAGCTAATAACAGATAAGTTGCATAGAATTCCATTGTATTCTACAGAGCTTATCTGTTATTTGCTCATGTATCCTGTGCCCTTTCTCCTTTTTATCAATAATAAACAGTAATCAATGCAACCAAGCACAAGTGTGATTGGCTGGCATGAATTACTACCCATGTGCACATTTGCCCAGTGTTGACAAGTGAGCCATAATAAGGGGTATATTTATCACGCTGTGTAAAAAAATGGAGTAAAACATTACCGGTGATGTTGCTCATAGCAGCCAATCAGATGCTTTGCTTTGGTTTTCTAACTGTTGAAATCTGATTACTGATTGGTTGCCCTGGACAACATCACTGGTAATGCTTCACTCCACTTTTTACACAGCATGATAAATATACCCCTAAGCATTTAGGCAAGACTAGAACTGCATTTTATATGGTCTATAACAAACCTTTAATATGTTATAGAATGGCCAATTCTTAGCAACTTCAATCAATTGATCATCATTTTTTATTTTGTATAGTTTTTTAATTATTTGCATTCTTCTTAGGAGTCTTTCCATAATTCAAATCTCCTACCTAAAGTCTGCTAAAAACATTATTTAAACAGTAATTAAACCCAATAGGATTGTTTTGCCTCCAATAAGGATTAATTATATCTTAGCTGGGATCAAGTAAAAGATACTGTTTTATTATTACAGAGAAAAAGGAAATCGTTTTTAAAAATGTGAATTATTTGATTAAAATGCAGTCTATGGGAGATGGCCTTTCCGTAATTCTGAACTTTGTGGATAATGGGTTTCCGGATAAGGGGTCCGATACCTGTACTGATTTTCCTATTGAGGCCCTCCTCTATTCACAATGCAATCTTTCTTTTAAACCACTGCCTGGTTACTACGGTAATTTAGACCATAGCAACCAGATAGGTGCTGAATTTCCAAACTAAAGAGTTGCTGCACAAAAAACGAAATAGTTAAAAAAAACACAAATAATAAAAAATGAAGATCAGTCACAAACTGTCTCAGAATATTACTCCCTCATATTAAAAGTTAATGTTTTCCATTCAATTTTATTACTTTCGAACTTAAAATAAAAGTTAATGTTAAGGTGAGCAACACCTTTTAAAGACTGAATGTACAGATCCCTTTCACTTTGGTACAAGATGTAACTTTTTGCCCCTTCTTTACACAGAACATATTTAAATGCTTCAGGGAAAAAAGTATTTATGCATTTGCTTTTGATGCTTATGAATCACTTTTTTTTTTTCAATCAATTTTCTAGGTCCTTTTCCCCAAGACTAACATTGAGATTATTATTAAAGGCATCCTTTGAAGTTTGCAAAGCTGTCTGATCAAATTAGATTTGGAGCAGGGCACTGTATTTTTCTGCTACATTGAAAAAAAAAATACCTGGACTTGGGACTTTATTTATAAGGTCGTACGTTGCCTTACATTAGTTGATTTAAAAGAATTCAGTTCTAGTTCTGTAGGGACACACAATGCCCTAATCTAAAAGCCGTGCAAACGTTCTTGTGAACCCTACGAACATTCAAACGTGTCTGGATTTATCTTTCACCCACGTAGTAAAACTTACACATCAATGTTTACCGAATTCTTTGCACTTTCCTGTTTCATGTGTTTGAAACCAAATAAAAAGAAGGGAACACATCACAGCTATTTCAGTGTTTATACAGATTAACATTCTTTTCCAAAGAACTGTTATATTTCATTTTGCAATTGGCATGGTCTATCTGTGATGAAACAACCAAGAGTAATCCCAGCTGCAAAGATATATTTTTTTCTTTTACAGTCACGCTGTTTCTACAGTTTCTTTTAGAGTCAATGGTTTCATGATTAATTGGGATAAAATGAGTCTACTGTTGCTACGTGATTTGTCATAACGTCGGTGAAATAGTGAAGTTAAATATCCCAGTAACTATGTACTGCAGAGTCCCTGGTAAAAATAAACATGTCTCCACCCTTCAGATATACAGAATCTCAGGGGGTGGGAGCAAAACAGCTTGCAGGCACGCAATATACCTAAATAATGTGCAGTCATTTAAACTGCTAACTGCTAAGAGGCATTGAAATAAAATAACTATATGTGTGTAATCTGTTAAAGTCGGCGTGAATATATATATATATATATATATATATATATATATATATACATAATGATGGGGAACATCTTTTATTCATATAATTTAATTTTACACATGGTAAAGACAGTTAGCAAAATAAAAAATGTTGCTCATCCCAACTTGGCAGCAAACTCTAACATCTTCTTGGAAAAAGCTAAACATGACTGTTCATAAGTTCATTTGAATTGGCACATTTAACTAAGACAAAAGGCTTAATTGTGACATTTTTCAGAAAGAGAAAAATGAATTATTAAATAAAATTATTAAAATGTACATCTGCATAGTAATATAAGGTACCTCCTACATCAACACCTGTATATTAGGCCTGTCATATAGGGATGCTTCTTCTTGACAAGGGGAATCCTCAATAGCCCTTCACTTTCAACCATCCCTCTGAACCCCATTGTTACATACCTTAATAAAACACCAGGAGCCAGAAACGGGTAAAAAGAGCCCACAGCATTTATTTACATTTTATCAAATAAATAGGACCTTGCCAGCCTCACCCCAAGGCAATATTCAAAGTCAGAATTCCATAAGAGATCGCTTCTATGCTTAGCCGTTCCTTACTGAAGACTTGAGATCAGCACTATGTCATTATATCCACCACTGAGTATTAGGCTGCCTCTATCTACAGAGAGGATGGCCCCAAACTCTGCTACCAGCAGGATCAGCATTTCCCACCATGAGAGAAGTTCAGCAGCCCTGCTGGCGGTCCTGAATCTGCAGTGCCTTGATGATAGGAAATCCAAGCAGGCTGTCACCTAGCACAAGCAGTAGTAGCGTCTGTATCAATCAACCCACCGTGCAGTCAAAGAAGAGAAGCTCCTTTCTTCCTCTTCTAAAATTTCCTGTGCAGTACTCTGGCAAGGTCCTACCACTGGTGTGACATATACAACTTTAAAATACATTACCATATAGCCACTGTTTTGATCCAGAGGAAGCCAAAAAACCCAGCCTGAAGCCTGTGCCAATTATGCCTCAAGAGGGAAAAAATTCCTTCCTGACCCCCCCAGCGATGAGAAAATTCCCTGGATCAAGGATTTGACTTTCATTTAACATAAATAATACCATGCAAACTCTCACATTCATACTGTATAATGTTACTGAAACCACAATGTAACGGTGCATATAGGAAAACATTCACATTCTTATTAAATTACATAATAACATAATTAATAGATAATATGAGAGCATAAAGAAGAGAATATCCTGACATTTTACAAAATATGCAAAAACGAGGGGAGGGTGGGATGTTTCTACCTGTTCAGAAGATAGGAAGTGAACTGCTTCTCTTGTGGCATCACATCCCTATCCTTCTCCACCCCAAGCCCAGCTTTCCCCCTCCTTAACTTATTGCTTCTCACCCAATCACAGCTGCATCTGATTTTGCCAATATTTAAACATGAACCAGTGTAATCTGGCTGCTGGTCATTCGGATCCCTTGTCATGCAGCCCCTGCGTTTATAGCTTCAGGGCTTTCTTTCTGTAAGACCCTCTACCTTCTGGGTTTCTCTCACATAGACAAAGCCTATATACAGTTGCTATGGGAATGCCAGGGTTGTAGCAAATTCATTTATTTGCAATCCCCAGAATATTGCTCATACTGAATGTATTTTTGTGACTTTAAGTAAAGAGTAAAAATCATGTGAATGTAATGCACTATACATACAAAAAATAATAGGTAATATATGGATAGAAAGGTTTCATTCTTATGCCCCAGTCCTGTTATCCTTGGGGGCCCAGGTTTAACAGCCATCTTAGGTAATTGGGAATGCTTCTAATTTCCCCTGTGTTCCCTGTGTCCCTGCCTACACATACTATTACAGATGGGAGAAAAGCTGCAGAATTTGCCATTGGTTTTTCAGACAGCAAGGAAACACACAATACAGATTTTAGGTGAAGAAAAAACCAAATAGTTCCATTTACACTGGATCTGGGATTTTGAAAGCAGTTTCACCCTCCCTTGGAACAACTGTTCCTGAATACTCAGCTATATCCTCAGTAATTCTTTGCTAGGATACCAGTATCACATACATGAATTTATCTAATACAAAAGTTGCAAAGTATAGCACTCAACAGGACTTGAAAAATAAATCAATAGGATTTTATTAGAAGCCCAAGGTTTCATCACGAACAATGAGCTTTCTCAACAATAACAAACAAAGAAGAGTGAGCTACACCAAACTTTACCTGGAACAAAACTATAGATCACACAAAGAAGGGCACCAGTGGTTTAAACTTAACCAGCAACTGTTTATTGAACTTGATCCACATAGGAGTAGTAACAACTAAGCAACGCAGGAAGTAATTGCATAGGTCAGGCATATACTCACAATTCTTGGCCATATGACTCAAGTGGAAACTGGGCAATTCTATATCTAGTCCTGAGTCTGTACACGGGGTCCCTACCTCTGGGCAAGAGTACACCCAGGATTTTAATCCCACTACAATCCTCGTAGGAGTCAGAGCTGCAATTCTAACTAGCCCTAACTATCTTTCACACCTAGTGCGTCCTATCCACTCAAGTATGGAGAGCTCAACCTTTATAGAGTCCCTTTTTGCAGGTGGGGTGTTGACCACTTAATAGACCCAACCTGCCACAGGTCACGTAGTATATCCAAAGAGCAAAGTTCACTGTAGTACACTGCAACACTGAGTAAAGGTGCTTCAAAAGTTCTTTATTGGCTCTGTGATAAAGGGCCCAGTGAGGTCTTTGTTTTGCTTGTATCTAGTGCGACCTAAGGCAGAACTTTACCTGACCTATCTGGCCTACACTTGAACCACAATCAAAGAGACAAAACTGACCCTGAACACATGACTGCTAAGCCTTATATACTATAGCACAAGGTCATACTGTGACCCAGGAAAGGGACTTACGTCCTCTCTACTTGAGGAGCCGAAAATACTAGAGGACTGCCAGAAGGAAAGGGGCAAAATTTACCAGTCCTACACATTACCAAAGCACATGTGGTTGCATGATCACTTCCAAATCAGCTAATACATTGTGCCTTTAAATAAAAAGGTCCTATCTGTCCTATCTCAGGCTGATGTTTAACTTCAACACTCATCAACTCTCCTTGGTAGGAAAAGGTTTTTAAAATAACACAAAATGGGTGGGTTTGTTTCCTTTTTTAAAAGAAGCAAACAAACACTTATGCAGCTCTCTGAGCCTGAACTAATATAAAGGCCAAAAAGTTCACTATATGGGCTATATGAGAGAGTTTACATAGCATGGCAACCATAGTTTTATATACTATATCTCTAATGGTTTTAAATGTTTTTATTTGGATAATTGAACAACAGGACAGGTAAATAGAAGAGCTGTCAATCAAAGGGGAGACTGAGCCAAAACATAAGAGACTTCATGGGAAGATATATACAGACAATAAATCTAACCTAACAAATTCTCCTAACAGAATAAATACAGAGGAGTCAGATTGAAATTGGATGGGTTTCCTACTGAAGGAGAGCCATTGCTTGATAGTGTTGCTTTGTATGTGCCACCAGGGGTCACTGGTCCTTAAAAGTCTGTAGCAGGAACAAAATGCAGTGGGTTTAACAGAAGAGTTAAACAGATAAAAGTCCAGTGTCCATGCAATGGTCAGTGCCAGGGTATTGGAATACTCAAAAATCAGTAGATGGGAATTGCTATTGTTTTCCATTTTTGACTTTTTTTACAGTACACAACAAAGAGTAAAATCAGAAATTTCAGGGGTTTTTACACTTTGTTTGACTTATCGACTTAAAACAAACCCCTATATTTGTTTATTTGCTTGTGTCTTTGCTGCTGTGCATTTCCACCAATAATGGAAACGTTTTCTATTTCTGAATGGAAAAACTAAACTGAAAAAGTCAGCGTGACCTTAGACTTGCTTTTGAATTATTTTTCATTTTAGGACATTTGGCGATGCTGAATGCTGTAGAAGTCACTGACATCTAATTAAATGCTCTACACCATTCTAAATTTTATAGGCTGTGGCGCGCAAGAAGAAAGACCAAGGCTGGCCATTTTAATTAAATTAGAAAGATGCTGCATTTCCTTACAGTTACACTGACATTTCGTTGATCTGTTGGACTTGGTAAGTAAACACATCAAACACTTATTTGCAGCTAATAACAGAGGGTGAGTAAAGATGAAAAGAAATGGGGACAGGGACAGGCAAACATTATATAAGAATGGCATCGGACAGGCTTTAATGCTGCTAGTTTACAAGGTTTGTTTTCTGTAGAGTTGCTTAAGCATAAAATGAAATGTATACATTTAGATATCATACTACAGCCAATCCAGGCCACTGTATACAAGTAAATAAGTCAAACTTCTGCTTGGCTTGGGCGTATATTTCTGTTTAAATATTTAACATGTAGCCTTGTTAGTGTATTAAGATTAATACCACGAGTTTAAAACAGTGACATAAAATATTTGAAATGACTATTAATTAACTATTTGAAAGACATGTATTATTTTCTTTTATGTTCTGATCTTTAAAAAGGTATCTGGCTGCTGGCAGAGCAACACCTAGCAACAAGGGGGCAACTAGAGGTAGGCAAAAGGGGCATGTGCATCAGGAGCAATTTTGGTGGGGGGTGGGATGCTTTAACCCTGAGCACATACATGACGATGGCAGCCTTAATGCCTCTCTATACCAACCCCCCAACCACCTTTCAGATTACAAACTCCACACCTTTTTGTTGGGTTGAAAAAGCCGCAGCCAGTTTATTAACAAACCATGAAAAACCTTGTCATCATTAACAATGACATCATTTACCATAACATGCTAACATCATCGAATAACTTTACAACTTATTAACATAATAACACTAAGCCACTGAAGGCTGCAATTTAATGGGAGCTATTCCTGCCCCCAGCCACATTGGGGTCCCTGAGGTTAGCCATCCCCTTTAATCTGGCCACCACACCCCCACTGGCCACCGGCCAAAACTCCCTAGCCTCAGGCCTAACCTTCTGCCTACATCCTAGCCACGACTACTCACCCACTAACCTTCCTTAAAAGTAAATTTAACCTTATTCCCTCTTTTTTATTCAGGGAGGGAGGGTGGGGGCTTCCAAGGTAAAATGGTGCCTTCCTTTTTAGCCCATCCCCCATTACAGGACAGCCCCCACTCCCCTAGCCAATCAGGTTATTCCTACTTTTTCCTGCCGTACACCACCAACTCTTTTTCCCGGGCTTTCCTTACTTTGTCATGGCCCTCTCCCCTCGACCCGTTCCTTGCTCAGTACTGGGGCCCCTGAACTTCTCCTCCGGCTCTTGTCTAACAGCAGACAGTTATGGAAAGAGAGAAGTAGCAGGGAGTAGTAGCAGTGAGTGTACTTGGTTAGTCAGGTGGGGGAGCAGCAGCAGCAGTGGCGGGGGCTGGGGTTGTAGGTTGGTAGAGGTGTGTGTTGGTCTGGAAACTCACCTCAAACGGCAGCTCCCCGTAAGTTACAGGGGGCTGCAAAAATCCGCTCCTGGTAACTTTAAGAGACCATATTCTAAATGCCTCAGGCGGCATTGGGTATGGAAGCGCCAGTGTTCCCACCCGCTTGCATCCCCCACTCTAAGGTGGGAGAGCACCTGGAGAGGAGGGGTTTCTATACAACTACAGGAAGCGACCCCTGCAGTCCGGGTCCCCCTGTCCTCAGGGCCCCCTATGACCACAGGGTCTGCTTACTCTACAATTTCACCAGTGCCTGGCAAGAATCATTCTATCCAGTGGGACTCACCAGCATTTCTTTTGTGAGACTATGAGAACTCCCTGTGTATCATTTCTATAATATCACAATTTTCCCAGAAACAAAAATAACTTTAAAACAATTTCTTTGAAGATAAAAACAAATGCATTTTAATCATTTTTACATATTTCACGCTATTCAACATTTAATTAAAGTAATGGATAAAACTGGAAATCCCTTCTATATAAGTAATGCCCTTGATGCTAATTTTAGAATAACATTTTATGCCAGATGAATGTAAAATGTGTTGCCTTTGCTTGCTCCTTGCAGAGACAGTATATGAAAGGCATTATATATAGCAGGTATTCAAATGTTCATTAAGAGTAAATGAAAACTGTATATATGCAATAATTTATGCTTTAATTTTCTATTAACTTTATTAATAATGGCAAGAGATTAGAATGAAGAATGTAGTCGTTAATCAAGGTCGAGTCAAAAAGTAACATTTCCTTGTAAGACTGTCAGCAAGCACAGTAATATAAATGAACATCTATAATTCTAATTACTATGAAATAAATTAATAAGAAACCTGTGACAATGCAGCCTGCCTTCATTTCGCATGTTTTGACTTATTTCACATTAGAAAATGAGAAGTTAAAACATATATGTGAAGTACACACAGCAGTGATTAAAAGAGGGGTGATGAGTGGGTGGGACCTCAAAAACTAGCTGAATGTTTAATACTGACACACTAACAGACTCACAAAAAGACCAAATTATTACTGCCCATAGCAACCTGTACAATGTGCCTGGCAGACGCGTTCTTTCCAATATACTGGAAAACAGGGACATGGCAATTTATTAGAAACATTTCTTAACAATCAGGAAAATGTTAAAAAAATGTGATAGAAGTCAAACTGCTTTCAGTTCAACCCTATTTTTTCTATATTATGAAAAACATATTTTTGCAATTCTGTAATCATGCGAAATTCCAGTCATACCAACTTAAACCTGTTAAAGTGCCATGAAAGTCAATGGGAAGTGTATCTAAAAAAATCTGGCAAATGGAAAGAATATCATTTTTTGCTATTAA
The DNA here is from genome assembly GCF_000004195.4 of Xenopus tropicalis. Classification (NCBI taxonomy): domain Eukaryota; kingdom Metazoa; phylum Chordata; class Amphibia; order Anura; family Pipidae; genus Xenopus; species Xenopus tropicalis. Next base: position 43,267,803 of record NC_030677.2, read on the forward strand.
AAATGCCAGAATTATAGTTCCTAAAAGAGCTGAAAACTGTGATTGTGCACAACTGTTATTAAACCCTTTGGGGTTTTTTAAATATGTCAACAGAATGCCAAAAAGAGCAGCAAACACTGACAGGATTATGTTTAGTCCCTACATCAGGGGTTCCCCAACATTTTTTACCCATGAGCCACATTCAAATGTAAAGAGAGTTGGGGAGCAACACAAACATGAAAAATGTTCCTGGGGTGCCAAATAAGGGCTGTGATTGGCTATTTGGTAACCCCTATGTGGGCTGGCAGCCACCAGAAGGTTCTGTTTGTCAGTACACCTGTTTTTAATGCAACCGAAATGTGCCTTTAAGCCAACAATCTAAAAATGAGTACCTGCTTTGAGGCCACTGAGAGCAACATCCAAGGGATTTTATTTATATATATATATATATATATATATATATATATATATATATATATATATATATGTATACACTTTCCTTTTTAAAGGCAACTGTTCAGGGTGCTGAAAACAATATGTGTACAAATAGACACACAAGCAAATCTTTGATACAATAATTTGACCCCTGTGCCAATGATCAGATTATAACAGAAGTCCAAATAGACCCATTGTCCAAATATTAGCCAGAAAGGCCATGGTTTGGGCCAATAAAGTGCTAACTCTGCCTGAAATGATCTAGTTGACAGCTAACAATGGCCTGTGTATGGCTAGCTTTATTGTTATATTCAGTGGTTTTTATTTGTATTTAACAACACAGAAAATAAAAATGGTTCCAACAACTATTGTTCCATAGTCAACATCTTCAATAAGGAACAGTCAGTGTAATATGGAGAATCGAGGTCTTGCATTTAAAGGTGCAACAAGTGGTTGTGTTAGTTGTGAGTAGAATATTTGTTGATACATACTCACTCACATGTACAGGTTATAAAAAACTAGAGTATAAGTAGATTATAGTTGAGATCCATATTATGGAGCCAAGAGTTCCAGTTCTTTTCAAACCCTGATAAATGTTGCATTGTATTGAATAACATCTGTTCATGGCTAACTTTATTCTATTGGAGAATTTTTGGCCATGTTGCTAGATAATAACCCTCAGGCTTCTTGGTTACTTTATAGTTTATTATTGCACCTCCTCTAAGTATAGCTGTTTTTTGACTAAAGGGATTGACATACACACAGATTATTTCATTCATTTTTATAACTCACATTTAAATGTTTATTTAGAGTTACATCAGCTGGCCATTATTAAGGACTCCAAGCTAGCACTGCTGTGCCGTGAAGTATTGTCATTTCAAACCATTAAACACTAAATACATTTGGAAAAGTAAACATTGGACATCAGGGATCAATATGCTCTTTGTTTCATTGAATAATTATAGACACCAGGAGCAGACTTGTCTGTGCTTCAGAAAGGATATCTGACTCACACACTTAACTGGTGGGGGACTGAAGAACTTCCACTTGTTATTCTTCCAGCAGTTGGCTTTTTATTTCAGAAATGTGTTATAGATGGCAGCCTACTAATCATTAAATAAATATCTGATTCCAAGCAAGTCTCTTTTATTACATAATGCCAAATCCAGACATGAAAAAAACAAGCCATTTCTTTATAAAAAAATGATTTATTTATAAAGTATGCATCAAAGAACGAGGCCTCAGAGGTCACATCATGGGGAAATGGCCATTCTGTAGTCTGTAATGTTATATTATAACATCAGGGAGCTGGTTGCTGGTAATAAGCAGTCATAATTGAACTCAGCTTTAAAATAATTTGGTTCTTCCAAACAACTTGATTTTTAAAATTAACTTTTGTCTGGTACATTTTACTAGTTCAATGTGTCTGACAAGGCTGCGGCACATTAGCACATGGATAATGGGCTTCTTGGCTGCTTTCTCATTTGGAAGTGATTTCATTACTTTGTCATCTCCGGACTCTCTTGCGATTAAACAGAATTCGAAGGATAAGCTGATGCAAAGAGAAGAGAAAAGGACAGCAGGGAGAGAAAAAGGTATCATAACAACTGATATAAAATTCGATCCAGTCTTTCTTCACCTGTTCATTTCTCATGACCATCAAAATAATACGGATGTCCCTGTACCCATTTACTAATTTGCATTAGGTTGTTGAAACCATTTCTAGTAAAGGAATCAGTTTAGCACATCTGCTTTGCCTCATCCCTAAGGGCTAATAGACAAAGGTTCCCAGTTTTATGCATTTCCCCATACAGGAATGCATGTGGTAACGGAGTGTATTCTTTTCTATGTAGCTCGGAATGCAGGAGAGAAGTTGCACATATGAAATAGCTGTGAGTAATACTCCTAACCTGGAGGAGCAATGATTTACTGGATATTTACAGTCATTTCTCATGCCATTTCATACAAATGGCCATTTTTTATGCTTCAGCATTAGATTGTCATTCTGGGTGCCACTCTAATGAATTTTGAGTACCAGCTTATTCCAGACAAACCTGTTGCAACAGCTTCTGACAGCCTACATTTGGTATAAGCTTTTTGATGTTATTAATGACATTTCGCTTGCAGTAATAATAACATCACATTCAGAAAGATTATATTGTTCTACTTTTACTTAAAGTGTCAATTATTTTGTTATTTAACAATTTTCTGCCATAAATGAACATTTTCACTCCAGTTTAATGACAAATCTGCCATAATTACTTTTTCCTCCAATGATGTTGTGTGTTGGTGCCAATGTCATCCCATCAGTGCTGGCGCCATGTTCTCACATCACCAAATTCAAAATAATTCCTTCCAGGACTGGGTTTAAAAGTCAACTGTAGCTATTACTCTATTACAGTGCTGTCCAACTGGCGGCCCGCGACCCCACTCTGTGTGGCCCCCCACCTGTCTGGCTACTTTGATGGCTTACTCTTGTGTAAGCTTTAAATGGTATCAGTACTGTGATTAACTGCCCCCCCTGCATGGTTCTCACCTCAGATTCAGCCTGTAATCCCTCTGTATTGTTTAAATATGTAATCCCCTGTACTGTTCACACCTTTTAATCTCTGCATTGTTCACCCCCTGCAGTGTTCACACCTCAGGCTCAGGCTGTAATCACCCACATTGTTCCCCTGTTCACACCTCAGGAGCAGTAGAAACCCACAAATAATCCCTGCATACTACAAAAAGAACATATACTGAGGTGGTACTGCAATTAAAAAGTTTTTTTAATATATAGTTATTGTGCAGACTGTAGGAGCAGTGCCAGCATTGTGTCACTGTATGCTGCCTGTGTGTGCCATACACACAGGCAGCATAGGGCAAGCAGAGTATGGCACACACAGGCAGGGTAGGGAAGGCAGAGTATGGCACACACAGGCAGAGTAGGACAGGCAGAGTATGGCACACAAAGGCCAAGTTTGGCACAAACCAGCCAAGAATGGCACACACAGTGAAAGTATGGCACACGCAGGCAGGGTAGGGAAGGCAGAGTATGGCACACACAGGCAGGGTAGGGAAGGCAGAGTATGGCACACACAGGCAGGGTAGGGAAGGCAGAGTATGGCACACACAGGCCAAGTATGGCACAAACCAGCCAAGAATGGCACACACAGTGAAAGTATGGCACACAGGCAGGGTAGGGCAGGCAGAGTATGGCACACACAGGCAGGGTAGGGAAGGCAGAGTATGGCACACACAAAGGCAGGGTAGGGCAGGCAGAGTATGGCACACACACAGGCAGGGTAGGGAAGGCAGAGTATGGCACACACACAGGCAGGGTAGGGCAGGCAGAGTATGGCAGGTTTTTGCTGTACTACAACCATTAATATGGGTATGGTCATGTGATAACATGGGTGTGGTTTCAAGTGGGTGCGGTCAAAACTGGCTTCCATTATCGGCCCTCCACCACGTAGGTCGGAAAAATTCCGGCCCTCGGTACAACAGAAGTTGGACAGCACTGCTCTATTATATTCATGAGTGCGCCATTTTGTTATTTCAGTTATTATCTGATCTGCCTTTTCTCTAGTACAGGGTTCTTGGCCTTGCAGCTCTAACAGTTGGGGGTGCATTTCAGGACCGACTGAGTGGTTGGGTGCCCTCTACCCTCAAAACAGGATTTACTTTGCCTTTAAATATAACATTTCAGATGTAACACAAGTGCATCTTTTTCACCTCTTCCTATTGAACTAATCTTCTAAGGACTGAAAGCTTCCAGGATTTTATCATCTAAAACTATGTACCCACAGGCATTTTAACCTGCAGTTGCCATGTGGTGTAGTTTTATGAATTCAGCCATATGGCAAAACAAGTCTTGATTAATTTCTGTGTTGTGGATCTGTAGCCGCAGGAGCAGAGATAACACTGAAAATAGGATTTTGCTCTTGATTAAGTGCAAGTTGATATGCCTGGGCATGCAGGCTTAGTGTATTGATTTGCCCCTGTCTACTGAGCTTGTCAGCCAAGAAGTCTTACAAACTTGCAACATTTAAGTGTATTTTTTTTCACCTGCTTAATGTGCTTCTTTAATGAGTTCAGTATTTTTTAGAATTATAACATTTAAGCATATCTTTTTATGCCTGCCTACAAACCTTCTGAAGCAGGCACTGAATGTTCCAGGCTTGAAATATTTTAGTGTGTCTTTTGCAACTATTGAGCCCAACTGCCATGGACTAACTGTCCCAGGATTGCAATATATTCAGTGTATCTCCCAATTTAGTAGTGAGTTCCTCAGCCAGGTCTGCACTGCCTCATACAGTTTTACTCTTTACCAATGACTCTGTTTTTCATAGTTCCCACCTAGGCCACATCCACATGAAATAATACTGCAGACTAGACCGCTCAAACATTTTTACATTCTTTTTCAGAAAAAGACTGAAGTGGAATTAAAAATTGAAATAAACAAAATCTCAAAAAACTTTGTAGCAGTCAGTTACAAGGGGCAGCAAAAAGCCACCTCTGGTAACTTTTAGAGTAGAATTTCTGTTTTTTAAAAAGGAAAAAATCAGCTGTTCTAGAGCAGAGAGTGCAATAGCAATGCAGCCCCCCGAGGACCCACTCTGACAATGAAGACGTAAGCGCAGAGTGGGTGTGGGGGCGGCAGCAGCCCCAGAAGCACCACTGTTAGGGGTTCACAAACATTTTCGCCAAGGCCTCCTGATCTTTGTCACAACCCACATCTCATTCATTTGAAATAAAACAAACATAAGTGCAGTTTAAGTTCCACAACAGCTCACTCTATTTCCTATTGAGCTCCCTCATTCTGTCTGTGCTGCATTTCTCTGTTCACTCTCCAAGGACTGATTACCTGGTCACTGACCCCGGCCCCTGTTCTAGCGCACTTTGTGCTTAACCCATTGTACAAAGTTGACGGGCAAATTATCTGGCATTGAAACTGTCCTGTAACCTGACCTACTGTTGCTACAAACCTAGACCTAGTTAAAACACTCTTATCCAATTCTTCTGTGACCTGGCTAAAATGCTCTTTCTTTCCAGGGCTTGCTTGTGTAATTGTTATTTACCTTGGAAGATGGTCCTCTTTGTCTTGCATCCCAGGCAAGAATTGCTTGCTTAGCAACTAATGCAGCATATTATAACTCACCTTTATAGATTGTGTTCTCCTTAATCATTCCTAGGGACTGAAAAAGAAATAGAATGATCAAAGCCTTTTGACTTTTTCAGCATTTCAGGGAACTTGAAGAAATGCACAAAGTAACACATTCTTTGGAAAAAGTTTTTCTTCTCTAGGAGTTCCATTCCTGTCAGCTCCTAGTCATTACGGGCCAATGGAATCCAGGTTAGTAGAGTATCCTAACCCCTGATATTCCATGTTGTTGATGCATCAATAAAGTGGTGCTGACAGTCTTCTTTACTACACACGGCGGGAGCCCCGGTGGGCCCTGCACCCCCCAGTCCGACCCTGATTGGTTGATAAGAGTTATGTTAATAAAGTTGTAATCACATAACATTTATAAATATATTATAAAGTTGCGTAGAATGAAATGTGATTTTGCATCCCTAGAAATCTGGGTTGTCTGGAATATCTAACACCCCCTTAAACGAGCTGTGTTTCATTTATTACTTCAGCAGCCGACACACTGTTTTTGAGTGCAAAGTATTCATGGTTCTACTTGTGAGTGAATATCAATACTCCAAACACAAACCACAACAAGTCAGTAAATTACACACATGTCACAATGTTAAAGCCTAAATAAATGAATAAACCCTGCTCTGAGCAAAGCTACTGCAGTCCTGATAATGCAACAGTACCATACCCACTGTCTCATAATTGGTTGAATTGGCACATGTTTACACATGTGAGCAGTAACACCACGTCAAGGCTTCAACCCTGTTACTGGCCATTCACACGCCATTCACTCCGGGTGGAACATTCCTCAGGGAGTCTAATAATACAGCAACAGTGAATAAATAACATAGGGAAATAGTGAGGCTTACTCATGTCTAGGACGTTTACCCTTTGCTCCAATCATTCCTAATAAACGTCTAGTTCATCCATAGGAAGACAATCCCCTATCCCCACTAGCATTTACTAGTGCTCCATATTGTGCATTAACACCAACATCATTGCCTACACATGCATGAATGGTCTGAATCCTTCATGGACACATTAAAACCAATATTAATAAAAATAAGGATGTATTTGTTTGTTAAATAAATCCATGTACTTATTGTGAACATATTTTACATTTAAAGGGGAATTTCACCTTCAATTAAGTTTTTTTTATATTTATTTAATTATTTGAATTCCTATTCTCTCTAAATTATATTTATTTAATTATTAGAATTCCTATTCTCTCTCCACCCTCTAAAAATGCTATTTTGTTTTTGGGTTAATTTTCAAATGTTCATTTTCATTGCTTATTTTTCCAACCCTTTACAAAGTGGTGCCAGGTCTCTGGGTTAATAAAGCACTTGAAACCAGACAGCAATTTAAATGAGAATTACGGCACAAAAATAATGAAAGTGAAAAAAAAAACACACACAAAAAATGAAGTGCAGATTGTTCTAGTACATTTCTGTTTGCAGCATAGTAAAAGTTAATTTTAAGGTGAACTAATCATTTATTAATAGTGCCTTATCATTTGAATTATACTGCATTGCGACATGTATGTTCCATATGTGCACATATAATACTCTCTCATGTTTACATTTGCAACGTAATCTTTCTAAATGATTAGTTCTCAGCATTCGATGCATTCTGATGACTGCACTGATTTCTAATCACTCCTGCAGCATGTACATTTCATAGGTCTCCAGTTTTATAGAATGAAGTTGCAATCCCACCCACTGCAGACCAAGACCAAGGCTCCATAGATGTAGCGAGGAATACATTAATCTTCCAGGGTAGAAAGCAAAAGGTCATAAATCTTCCATATATTGAGTGTCACCAACATATTTAAAGGTCAGCCTATAAAATCATTGTGCAACATGGGTAATTTACAAAAGCCGGACACAAGTGCCGCACTACTAAGGTGGTCAAAATCAAGCCCCGCATTCACTAAGTAGCAGCTTCTGGGTCCTTGCTGAGCTCTACACCTTGTGCAGGATTAAAAAGGTAAAGTGCACCTTTGCACCCACTAGATCTACCTAACGTGAGTGTCTGAATGACGCACAAGTTGGGGGGTGGATGAGGGACGCCTGCATGCCTCCCACAGACTGCAATTCATTAATTTTGTTTTCAAAAACATTGGTTCCCAGCCTACAATGGTTTGATCAGGTGTCAGTATTCCATAGGCTCAGACCAAATGCAGCAACATGTCAGGGACCATCCATTTTTGCAGGTATATATCAAAACATATATAGCTAGGTTTAATAAATAACAAAATGGGTTATCACAAAGATTACACAGATTTAATACATTTTTCATATCTTTGTTGCAAAGATATGATAAGAAAGATAAGAATTTGTTGCTCTGAGTCTACAGTTTTATTCCTATTGTTGTTTTTTATTGCTTATCATTCTATTCAGGCCTTCTCCCATTCATCTTCCAGTCTCTCATTCCAACCTCTACATGCTTGGTAGAATAAATGCATTTTTATTTATTATATTTATATTGCATTGTCAAAACATCTAACAGGTGTTCTAAACGGTACAAATACAAATCAGCAACAACCTAATTTTTGTTAATGTTGTTGCCAAAGCTATAAATATAGATATTTCTAAATGTGAAACAAGAGGGTTCATTTTGGAACAGGAAGGCAGGGTGCAACATGCCAAAAGCAGGTGCAATCCACCATTTTGTTTTGCACTTTGCATACTGTTTCTGTGCAAAAATATATTGCCACAGGTCTCCCTTTGAGAGTTTAAAGAATTGTGGGCAGTCCAATGAGAGCTGGAGGTACTGGCGTTGGAGCGGAAATATGATGTGATTGGTGTTGCTGAAACTTGGTTGAATGAGTCTCATGACTGGGCTGTTAATATTGGGGGGTATACATTGTTTCGGAGGGACAGGGGCAATAGGAAAGGAGGAGGAGTGTGTCTGTTCATTAAGCACGACTTAAAAGCAAATATTAAGGAGGAAGTTATGGGGGTAACAGAGGGAGCTGAATCCTTATGGGTTGAGCTTCTCACAGATAGTAAAGAATCTACCAAGCTAATTGTGGGGGTATGCTATAGACCCCCTAATGTAAGCGAAGAGGAGGAGGCCCAGCTCCTGTTGCAAATAGAAAAGGCTGCTAGTTTGGGACAAGTGATAATAATGGGGGATTTTAATTACCCTGATATTGACTGGGGCAATAGTACTGCCAGGACAGTAAATGGGAACAAGTTTATAAACTTGCTGCACGACAACTTTATGTCACAGGTTGTTGAGGAGCCAACCAGGAACAATGCTATACTAGATCTAGTGATCTCTAATGACCCAGAACGTATAGCAAATGTGCAAGTGGTTGAACCCCTGGGTAATAGTGACCATAATGTTATTTCATTTGATGTTTGGTGCAGGAAACAAATTTACACGGGGGCAACAAAGACACTGAATTTTAGGAAGGCAAATTTTAGCTCCTTAAGGGCAGCGCTTCAGGGCATAGATTGGGGCATTATGTTTTCTGATAAAAATACAGAGCAGAAATGGTTGTCATTTAAAATGATATTAAATCATTACTGTTCTCAATTCATTCCATTAATAAGAAAAAGTAGAAGTGTTAAGAATCACCCCATGTGGCTTAACTCTGAGGTAAAGAAGTTAATAGGGAAAAAAAGGAAAGCTTTTAAGAAATATAAGTCAGAGGGGACAGTAGCTGCGTTTAATGAATATAAACACTATAACAAGTGTTGTAAAACAGCAATCCGGAAGGCAAAGATAGAAAATGAGGAGCGCATCGCGGCCGAGGCCAAGACTAACCCCAAAAAGTTTTTTAAGTATATTAATAGTAAAAAGATGCAGGTTGAGGGTGTGGCCCCATTGAGTTATAATAACAATATGGTTACAGCGGATACAGAAAAGGCAGATGTGCTTAACCAGTTCTTTTCTTCTGTGTATACAGTAGAGGAGCCAGTGGGCCAAGTCTCACCCAATAGCTTCACTGTTGCCTCAGCTCCAACTACACAGTGGTTGGCACAGGATATGGTGCTTAAAGGGTTACACACGATAAATGTAAACAAGGCACCTGGGCCAGATGGAATACACCCTCGGGTACTGAGAGAGCTAGGGGCAGAATTGCAGTGGCCCTTGTTTCTGATATTCTCAGACTCTCTTTCATCAGGTATGGTACCTAGGGATTGGAAGAAGGCGAATGTCATTCCCATATTTAAAAAGGGAATAAGATCTCAGCCTGGCAATTATAGGCCTGTAAGTTTGACATCCGTGGTGGGCAAGTTATTTGAAGGCTTGTTAAGGGATCACATTCAAAATTATGTAGTGGAGAATGGCATTATGAGCAGTAATCAGCATGGCTTTATGAAGGACAGGTCATGTCAGACCAATTTAATTGCTTTTTATGATGAGGTAAGTAAGAAGCTGGACAGTGGGGATGCAGTAGATATAATCTATTTGGATTTTGCCAAAGCATTTGATACCGTTCCTCACAAACGACTGCTTTCTAAGCTAAGGTCTATTGGTCTTAGTGAAGTCGTTTGCACATGGATAGAAAACTGGCTACAGGATCGGGTACAGAGGGTGGTTGTTAATGGCACATTCTCTACTTGGAGTAAGGTTCTCAGTGGGGTCCCTCAGGGTTCTGTACTGGGTCCACTTTTGTTTAATTTGTTCATAAATGACTTAGGGGAGGGTATTATGAGTAATGTATCAGTGTTTGCAGATGACACAAAACTCTGCAGACCAGTCAATTCTATCCAGGATGTGACATCCCTGCAGCAGGATCTTGACCAACTGGCAATCTGGGCAGCTAAGTGGCAGATGAGATTTAATGTGGATAAATGTAAGGTCATGCACCTGGGATGTAAAAATATGCAAGCCCCGTATACCCTTAATGGGACTGCACTAGGCAAATCCATAATGGAGAAGGATCTTGGAGTCCTTGTAGATAATAAACTTGGCTGTAGCAAGCAATGCCAGGCAGCAGCTGCAAGGGCAAACAAGGTTCTGAGCTGTATTAAAAGGGGTATAGATTCACGGGAGGAGGGGGTTATTCTTCCCCTTTACAGAGCACTGGTAAGGCCCCATCTAGAATATGCTGTTCAGTTTTGGTCTCCAGTGCTCAAACGGGACATTATTGAGCTAGAGAGGGTCCAGAGAAGGGCAACTAAGCTGGTAAAGGGTATGGAAAGTCTCAGTTATGAAGAAAGACTGGCCAAGTTGGGTCTGTTTACACTGGAGAAGAGGCGCTTAAGAGGTGACATGATAACTATGTATAAATATATAAGGGGATCATATAATAACCTCTCTAATGTTTTATTTACCAGTAGGTCCTTCCAACGGACACGAGGGCACCCACTCCGTTTAGAAGAAGGGAGGTTCCATTTAAACATTCGGAAAGGATTTTTTACAGTGAGAGCTGTGAAGTTGTGGAATTCCCTCCCCGAATCAGTCGTACTGGCTGATACATTATATAGCTTTAAGAAGGGGCTGGATGGATTCTTAGCAAGTGAGGGAATACACGGTTATGGGAGATAGCTCTTAGTACAAGTTGATACAGGGACTGGTCCGATTGCCATCTTGGAGTCAGGAAGGAATTTTTTCCCCTCTGAGGCAAATTAGAGAGGCTTCAGATGGGGTTTTTTGCCTTCCTCTGGATCAACTTGTAGTTAGGCAGGTTATATATAGGCATTATGGTTGAACTTGATGGACGTATGTCTTTTTTCAACCCAACTTACTATGTTACTATGTTACTATGAATAGAGGGCTACCTGCCAGGTCTGTGGCAGAAGTGTTCTGTGCATAATAGCTATAGGCCACTTGCACCCCTTAGTATTCTTGCACTTTTGCCCCAGTTGATGTAAATACCCCTACTTTTTTGGAGAAAAGTACCAATTTCTTGTCCTTATTTAAGATATCCTCAGGCCCTCAGGCTTCCTAGGTCAGGCATTTGGAGGGACATTGCGGAAAGTGGAATTTGTCATGTTTTTGTCATGTTTTCTCCAAAGATAACCAGTGGTAACTAATTTTATCAAGAGGGACAGACCAGCAGCACTGCAAAACTTGTACAACCTGTACATGGCGTGTAAGAGCCACATTGTGTAATTTTCTGGAATTTGACTTCATGTCATGGCTATTCTTACTGGTACTAATGTGCTAAAGATAGAAGCAGGCGACGCATAGGGTTTAGAGTCAGGTGCCAAGGAATACATTGTGTGTCTGGTAACTGCATTCCAAAAATAAATGGCAGACGATGGATACAGGAAAACTAAACTGGAAGCTGAGTGTGACAAATATGAGACAGGAATATGGGAAGAGAATTAAAAAATGAAAGTATCACAGTCTCTTGTCATTTCAGTGAAATAAAAATAATTGTGTAACACTTGTTTGGCTATGATATGGCAAAAACCCAGGCTAGTGATAGGTATAGAGCATGTGTTACATGCGACCTTAATGCACAGGAGTGGGCCTCCGCTATATGGGAGGTATTGATGGAGCTGAGGGTGTAGTTGAACTACAACTAGGTGAGAGCTTGTGTGGTGCAGATGGAATAATGGACGCCAGAAAGGTTCTTGCTCATGAACTATAGTACAATTTATTGAGAGGCACAGCTTAATAGTGCAGCAGGGTATACTCACAGACACAGCAGTATATGATGTCACAGATAGTACAGCAGATGTGACACTTTAGGCACAGAATAACCCACTTGGAGGATGCACAGAGGATTAGTTTACACCTGAGATATAGACCTTTCAGAAGGGAGTGTTCCGGCCGACTGTGGTCCAGGGGAGAGCTCCTAACACTGGTACCTGGCGTCTAATAAAACCGGTCCCTAAAGAACGACTACAGAGCCGGGGTGGACTAAACCCTTTGTTACAACTCCTGGTTGGGGCTATTGACTGCCCTTGCTAAATAATCTGACTACTCTCACCACTTCTAGAGGGTGCTATAAGTAAAACTGTCTGTGCTGGCTAATTCTCATTCACGGGGCCCTCTCCCCGACTTATAAACTGGCAGTTCTCTTTACTGAGACCGTGTGTCTCAGGCCCGATGACATGCAGCCTGAGAGAACAGCAGCCAAAGAGGAAGACACTTCCTTGTTCCAGACACTATATAGTCTGCACAAGGGGAGTGGTCAACCTGGGCTAAACCTATAGGGGGTAGCCTAATACTGTAATCTGAGTGTAGAGGGCTCTGCCCTATTACAACACAGATAACATAAAGGTAAGCGATAACACCATAGGGAGCTTAACCCTATGGGTCCCTACATTCACCCGGGGGAAGAATCCATTCCGACCCGGCAATGGCAAATAACATTAAGTACACATTTCAAGCAAAAACAGTAGTGCATTGATTTAGTGCAAAAATACAGTACCCATACATCCGTTTCTGATACCCTCTCCTGAGGAGTATCTGGTACATTGGATATCTGTAAAGAAAAGATTAGGCACATACAGCAACTTATTGAATCATATACACTTTGAGTGTCCTGTAGGATCACTCCAGTGCACACATGGGAATTTCCCAGGCACTTTCTTAGCTGTAACAGAATTTTTGATTTAAACAAAATATTAACTGTTTCGTTGCTAGTTACGTTACTGTAAACCATATACAATCATGAGTGTCATAATAGATCACTCAGGCACTTTACTTATAGATCCATGACATACCATCTGACTCTGCAACAGAGGTATGACAGGCGCAATACTTAGAATTCTTGAGTCACCTTCCTGCCCCTAAACAGTGGTGCTCAGGTACACACTTAGGTATCCTTGATATACCACCTGTAACCTGCAACAGGGATATAATAGATACACTTACACATGAGGACGATCCTGCCTTCACTCAGGGGTCCCCAGGCACATGCTGAGCTGTAAAGAAATAGTTATTGGGCACAATTTAAACTGTTGCACACTCTCACCCATCAACTGTACTCTTTTCCTCCTGGCTCTCAGACTTAGCCCTTCCTCTCCCTCTCATTATCTCCAGTAGCCTTTGTATGGCTGGATCAATAGGGGTATTGGGGTCTGAAGGAGCAACAGTAGGTGGTGTAGCTTTCTCAGTTGGTGCTAAGGATATAGCAGCCATACCTGCGCCCAGCTCCCCACTTTCGGAGGAATGTGATGAGGATAATAATATGTCCCCTGAGGTTCCCTCAGAGGTCGGTGTAGGGACCTCTGGTTTCTGGACCGGGGCGGGTACAGGGGTTGCAGGCCTTGTTGAGCCTGGTGAAATACTGGTACCCTTATCATAGGAAGATACTTGTGGCTTTACTAGTGGCTCAGTCCAGCAGCGGGTCTTACAGAAAGGGCATCTGGCTTCCAGATCCCTCCATGCTTGGGATATTTCAGAATAGCATCCCCCACAATAGGCCTCTACCCATTTGGACCCGTCTTCCTCATAACGCTCCCCAAAGGCACCTAGCCAGGTATACCGCTGTGGGGGTAAGGATTCAACTAGAGTCTCGGGGGTAGGCTGGCGGGAACTAGGCTGTTCAGCTATGTTTAGGCAGAATGATGAAGGATCCACCCAATAATTAAAACTGCAGCCGCAGCAATGAAGTTCAGAGTCCCGCAGTAGCTGGGCCCACAGTTCTATAGCAGCCCGCAGACGCCTCCGGGGGTCTATTGTTCAATATAATGCTCCTTACTGCAGCCGCAGCAATGGGAGCAACACTTCCCACTATGTTATCAAACCCAGACCGCAGCCGCGTGTACTAGGTCTCACTGGGGTAAGTGAAAAACGGCAGGTGCCGGTTTATCCGGTTGATATAACAAGCCGGCCGGCTGGATAATAGTAGTGGTCCCACAGCCGTGGGATACTCACAGTCCTCCGGTGTGCTCTAGGCCGCAGCCGCAGGTCCCAGTCGCACCCGGTAGATCTCAGAACCGTAGCAGTCTTCCCGCAGCCGCAGGTCAGATTAGGTATGCTGAGATCAACAGGTATTATTAGTCGTGGGGTTCCGGTCAGATTTTCCAGGCCGCAGCCGCAGGCTCTGGTGAGATCCGGTACCACGCTGCCAGTCGCCAATGGATCCCTCTGCAGCCACAGTGTCGGGTAGGCAATGCTGGTTTGATCTCTTAGAAAACTGTAGTTGTAGCAGCCGCTTACAAACTCAGTCACTCACTAGGGCACAAGAGCTGTTTAGCGCACCTCTCACTCTCTCAAGTGCGAGTTGTAAGATGGCCCCCGTGACGTCAGCTCCTGCCCCCCTCCCCGGTGAAGTCTCGTAAACAAGTCACTTCACACGAGATTTCAACAAAAAGAGCGCCAAAACTAGTAATGATGATTGACAGTGGCGCCAGCCAATGGGAATACTCGGGGGAACCTTTCAAGCCCGAACCCACGGCCAATTACAGATTAGAATTTACGAGCAGGACTGCAGGCGCCTTTTGCCTATCGCGTCCGGCAGTGTCTGTCAGGGAAATTTAAAGACACACACACAGCAGCTCAGTCCCTCAAGGCTATGGCTCCGGATTACATAAATTGCATATTTCAATACAAAAAGCACGTTGGGCGCCAAATGTAACACTTGTTTGGCTATGATATGGCAAAAACCCAGGCTAGTGATAGGTATAGAGCATGTGTTACATGCGACCTTAATGCACAGGAGTGGGCCTCCGCTATATGGGAGGTATTGATGGAGCTGAGGGTGTAGTTGAACTACAACTAGGTGAGAGCTTGTGTGGTGCAGATGGAATAATGGACGCCAGAAAGGTTCTTGCTCATGAACTATAGTACAGTTTATTGAGAGGCACAGCTTAATAGTGCAGCAGGGTATACTCACAGACACAGCAGTATATGATGTCACAGATAGTACAGCAGATGTGACACTTTAGGCACAGAATAACCCACTTGGAGGATGCACAGAGGATTAGTTTACACCTGAGATATAGACCTTTCAGAAGGGAGTGTTCCGGCCGACTGTGGTCCAGGGGAGAGCTCCTAACACTGGTACCTGGCGTCTAATAAAACCGGTCCCTAAAGAACGACTACAGAGCCGGGGTGGACTAAACCCTTTGTTACAACTCCTGGTTGGGGCTATTGACTGCCCTTGCTAAATAATCTGACTACTCTCACCACTTCTAGAGGGTGCTATAAGTAAAACTGTCTGTGCTGGCTAATTCTCATTCACGGGGCCCTGTCCCCGACTTATAAACTGGCAGTTCTCTTTACTGAGACCGTGTGTCTCAGGCCCGATGACATGCAGCCTGAGAGAACAGCAGCCAAAGAGGAAGACACTTCCTTGTTCCAGACACTATATAGTCTGCACAAGGGGAGTGGTCAACCTGGGCTAAACCTATAGGGGGTAGCCTAATACTGTAATCTGAGTGTAGAGGGCTCTGCCCTATTACAACACAGATAACATAAAGGTAAGGGATAACACCATAGGGAGCTTAACCCTATGGGTCCCTACAATTGCATAAAAAGTAAGTCTAAGTAAGTCATAAGTCACACTTCCAGCCAGTCAGCTAGGTACTTAATATTCCTTCCACTCGTTAATAATGAAGGGTTTTATTTTATCACAAAAGAACAATTAATCTGTTGTTTTTCTATAAATGATTTTGCAAAGCCTTTGCAGCAAAAGTGGAATAAAATCATATAAACATACTGCAAGTTAGCCTGGAAATTGGTAAAAACCCCACCCAGACCTATTTCTTTCTTCTAAAGGGTTGAGGAGACCGCCTCATACGTTGCAAAAAAGTCAAAGGGATTCTGGGACAAATTCCTTAAGGCTCCTAGAAAAATCCCATTTACATGGGTTTATCCTATAGGCTAAAGCTCACCCACTGGGTTTTTAAAGCAAAAGCCAGGATAATAGCTGATCAGATTCCCAACTACAGACCGGTTTCGCCCTTCTTGGGGCTCATCAGTGTAGTGCAGGGTTTTCTGATCAGCTTAGGTAAGCTTTAGTTTTTAGGATAAACCAATGTAAATGGGATTTTTCTAGGAGCCTTAAGGAATTTGTTCCCAGAATCCCTTTGACTTATTTGCATACGGATGAGGCGGTCTCCTCAACCAGTTTGACTTGTTTGTGAATCCCCACTCCTGGCTCTGCCTAAGCTGATCAGAAAACCTTGCACTACACTGATGAGCCCCAAGAAGGGTGAGACTGGTCTGTAGTTGGGAATCTGATCAGCTATTATCCTGCTTTTGTTTTAAAAACCCAGTGGTAAGCTTTAGTCTATAGAATAAACCCATGTAAATGGGATTTGTTCCCAGAATCCCTTTGACTTATTTCCATACATATGAGGCGGTCTCCTCAACCGATTTGGCTTGTTTGTGGAGATAGAGAATGACTGGGAAAAAAACAATATTACCATCCAATAAACACTGGAGAAGACTTACAAACATATTAACAATGGTATAATGCATTTGAAAAGCTTAAACATATGACAGATATCAATTTAAAAGACTAGTAATTATTAAAATATAAGGTACTATTGCCCTGCACTGATAAAAGAGTTGTGTTTGTTGAGCTGCTATGTAGCCATTCAAGCTGGAAAAGGCACAGGTTACATAGCAGATAACAGATAAGCTCTGTAGAATACTATGGGAATCTATGCAACTTATCTGTTATTTGCTATATAACCTTTGCCTTTCTCCTTTTTTCTCATGGCTACACAGCAGCTTATTATATAAACTATAGTAAGGTTACACACAACTTTTACCAGTTCAGGGCCATAGTACATAATGATATGAATTACTTTGACACAGTGTTTTTTGGTGTTATTGTTTCTTTATACTGGTGATGTTGTGACGCTACTAGTAAAGTAAAACATAATGATTAAATAGTATTGAAATAAGCACTTTCTGGAAAGAATATTTTAGCCATGGTGGGATTGGGGCACTCAATGTGGGACCGTTCCTGAATAGGATATCCCCTTACAGAACCAGAACAGAAGATGACTTCAGATCCAACTGCAAATTTTCTGCCGCAGGCAGAAAAATCTTTAATTTCGACCAAATGAAAAATGACTTCTGTCCAAGACTTAATGAGCTGAAGATTTATGGCAAATGGAGGAAATAACTGCAGTGGAAAAAATCAGTAGCAAAATACTGGCAAATATAGAAGGCATGGCTGGTTTTTATAACAGGTACAGATGTTTAAAAAAAATGTGTTTATGTTTAATTTGAAAAGGTCTTTTATTATACAGCTTTTTATGACTGGGTGACAGGTCCAAAAAAAATAATTTTTGGCCTAATGAAAGAAAAAATAATTCCAATATGAATTTATTAAAAATGCTGAGCACTTTAAGTTATTTGTAAATGTAATTGCTATTGAAAGCAGTATTTGTTTAACTCCTGGTTATGATTTTTTGTCGCAGAGTTCAGTCTCCTCCAGCGAGGCAGGTCTGTCAGTCTGCTTGTGTTACAGTGTTCTAAAGTCAGAGCCCCCAGGCCAGAGAATAGAAAAAGAGAGACAAACACGGCTTTTAATGGTAGTTATATGAATTGAATTTTTGAATTAAATAAGAATAATTAATATAATGTGAAAATAATTGATTCCTAAAATTACTTTATTGACCATAAGTATATATAATAATACATTTATAAATTGCTAAAAGATACTATTTTATATAAACTGTTCATTATTGTGGCCATTGGCAGCGAGGAAAAAAATCTGCAAGATTTATAGCAGATAATGCAGTTAACGTAAATGAGCACCAAAAACTCCCAAATCACTAGAAATAAGGCAGAAACTAACTGCTACACATCCTTAGAATTTTGTTTTATTTTTTGGGTAGACTTGAATCAGAGGATACTCTTTCGTTTGTTAATGATTTATACTTATTACATATTACAAGGTTTGTATACTGTACTCTATGTTTCTTGGGCATCCATTTACTAAAGTTCGTAAAAAATTCTCTATAAACCATCACCTATTATTGCTGCGATATTCTTGCAGCAAAATTAACACCGCTCCTGCTACTAAAGTGCATTGAGACAGATTTGTCTTGTGATAGGTAGCAATATTTACGTATACGTAGCTGTTCGTTTCTGCGTTATTTCTAGCGAGTTGGGAGGTTTTTGGTGCTCATTTACATTAACTGCATTATCTGCCAATGGCCACAATAATGAATAGTTTATATAAAATAGTATCTATTAGCAATTTATAAATGTATTATTGAATATATTTAAGGTCAATAAAGTAATTTTAGGAATCAATTATTTTCACATGATATTGATTATTCTTAATTAATTCAATAATAAATCAACATTTATTAGTATCATTTATTAGCATTATTTCCTAGTAGTGCAATCATTAATGTTTGTTGCTCATGACTTTATACTGCTTCCACTGTACAGTTTCTGGCTTTGTTTCACATAATGCCACTCTTCAATTTTGTCTATATTTGGCGACAATTCTGGCGATAATCTTTAGCAACACATTTTATGCACATATGTATAATTGTTATTTCCATGAAACAAACATGTAAAGAAAGAGTCTTTATACGACATGGTACAAATGAGAGTCAGTGCAACCGTACCGTTACTTATCACTTGTCAGATGCCACAGTGCTGTTGTGGAATTTAGCAGTGTAATTTAAAGTAAATAGAATTGGATTTCTCAAGAACTGGCAACATTCTCCACCAAACACGAATAAAGAAGTAAGTGAATTTTGATGGACAAACTCCTGCTATGGGCTGACAAACTGACTGTCATTAGAGGTAGAGAAATATGATGAGCTTGCAATACTTATGAACACAATAAGCCACTCCTTATTAAGGCAGGCATAGAATGCACGCAGAGCCGAGGCTGACTGTATGTGTGGGTGGTATTAATAATTAACCAGCATAGAATGCTTACTTTATCACATAGCACCCTAGGTCTTTTCATGGGTGGTCTAACAACACTGGACAATGTGACACATCAATGACCTGATTTACACGTGTCTCTATATTCTGTTACTTAGTCTAAAAATCATCACTGGGGGGTTTTCAAGTGCAGTCACTGTGCAATTCTATTCATTTCCAAGTGGAAAATGTAATTTATTTCCAGGGATTCCACTACTATATGGCATGTTTGCCTTACGTTTCCACCCATCATTAAAACCTCTGAATTAGGCAGACACTATAAAGTAAAAGATTGCCGGTGAAGCATGTCTTTCTTTTCAGATCTGAAACAGAACTTGAAGCTGCCGTCCCTTCTTACAAAATATTCCTTTTAAATGGTATCTGCCTGGCAAAATAACAGAATTGCAGCTATTTTCACAATACGATTTGATGGATGAGAAACACCAGCTCTGTGTTATACCTTCAAGCACTGTAGGGTTCATTGGGCTTTGGAAGCAACATTTCTATAATTGTGATGCCAAGCTGATTGCTAAGGGTTTATTCTCTCACCAGCTAGAAACAGGGCATACAGTAACTGATTTGTTTCTTTATCCTTTCAAACACTTGTCAGTTGCAGAGTAAATTAAAGCATATGCATATGATATACAGTATATCAGTCATTGTTCCCACTGTATCCCTAGCTTTTTTTTAGAGCTAAGAATCTGGTTGACGTATGCCATCTCTAATGAATAAAAATGTAATCTCATTATTTGCAGGCAAAGTTCCATTATATACAGGTTATAATGTGCATAAAGGGGAGCTTAAGAAGAAAAATAATAGAGTAGTCTTGCCTACAGTGCACTTTTGATATCTGGCTTCTCAACCAAAATTTGTCCCACACAACACAGAAACCCCTAACTTACCTATCACTGTAAGCTGCTCCATCAAAAAGTATTAATAAATACCATTTTTACATGAAAAAATTATTCTCTTTCTGCATCATTTGAAATGCAGACAGGGGAGGAGGGACTAAAACACTGATGTTACAAATTGTAACAACTTCTCCACAGCTTACAGACAGCATGCAGGAACTATATATCCCACAATGCATTGCACTGTGATGTTCCTTTCCATCACGTGTGCAGGGCATTGTGGCATTTGGACGATGCAGCCTGAGGACAGTCGATTACTGATGCTTTTTTTTTTTAATCTCAAAGTAGTCAGCCAGATCAGCAGGAGAATAGGGGGCCGGGCTTTGGTAACTGTTCCAAACTATATTATTACATTAAAAATCATGAAAATCCGGTATATTTTTTAATTGATGTGTACTGCAAAGTTGCTTGAAATTCTTTCTGACCTAGTGCTGCTGCGCAAGTTGATCTAGGGTCAATGGAGTATGCAGGTAAAGAACCTAATGAAATGCATGAAATTCTGCATATTGGTCTTTGTCACCCCTTCACCTTTTAGTGTTGCTTCCAGCCAGCCGACCAGCAATAACCCCACTTGCACATTATCAGGTCAGAGATACTTTCACTTTGCTTGGGAATTTCTCCAATGACGCTCTACATAATCAGTTATCCATTGATCTGCAGGTATAGCAACTCTAGACAACTCTAGTTCTTAAGCCAAAAGCTTCTAAAGAGAAATCTCTAAAGAGAACCCTTTGCAAGATTCCTTGAACCTGGATCCCTTTTAAAAGGTGGAAGACCGCAATGTGAGAGTTATTTTGTTGCCAAGCCCATTACTAGCATGACACTTCAGTTTTTATTTGATTACCAGCTATGTCACTGTTTGGTTAACTCCCTATACTTTTCCCTCCTGGTTTCTCCTGGCAGTGCAGGGGTTTCAACCCAAACCCCTATACAAGCTTTTGTAAGAGTTGCCTATGTATGTACAGACGGGGCCTTTATTAGTATAAACTGGGTTTACTGGGCACAAGTAGTGATGAGTGACTCTTTACTGCTGCGCTGCAAGTTGGAGTGATATTACACCCTCCCTTTCCCCCCAGCAGACAGCTGATTTTATAAAAATGCTCCCCTGCCCCACCTAGTGGAATATATGAGAATAGCACTCAATAGTAAAATTCCAAGTCTGGCTCACCCAAGTCATGAAAAATATTTGCTAATAAAAGAACAGAATAATGAGGCCTTCAGGCAGCACAGGTTGATTCTAACACCAGTATGTGTGACAACCAGTATTGTAGTTATCATTGCTGCCATGCCAGCTGGCATTGAGTTTGATGGTTCTGAAATGGACAAGAAATTTGTTCTGAAATGGACAAGAAATTTATTCTCCCTGAGTTTGTGTGGCTACTCCTATCTCCTCCTGCACTCCAGAAAATTTCAATCAGGTTAATTGGCTTGTAACATTTTGGGTGTTTTTGGGTTTGGGTTTTTACAACCTTAGATTGTAAGCTCCAGAGGATTAATGTGAATGATGAACAATATCTATAAATTACTGTATAAAAATAAAAGGATAATAAGGTCAAAGAGTACAAATTGGGTTGCTACACCGCTATGAGCTCAGTACACAAGGGCATACGCTCAAGGGAAACATATAATGTTAGGTAAACATTAATCTTATTAATTTTCAATATTAATAATACTACTTGTCCTAATCCTTACTCTGCAATGCTAATCACATGCAGGGAGAAGGGATTTGGGTAATTAATACTATTAATTGGCTTAAGACCTAAGACGGAACTAGGAGTTGCCAGGAGAGATACATGCCTCCGGCACATGTATTAGGGGGGCACAAATGACAGGGGGAAGGAGCCACCAATAAGATGTTTGTTAGAACCTGAACAAAGAACTGATATGTTTTGAGCAGACTGAGCAGAGGGGTTTCGCAGTGAGCAAAAAGCAGTTAAGGGGTGGTCAGTGTTAGGGGGCCTGGTAAATGTCAGCTTGAGTCAGTGGGGCGCTGGGCCAAGTTCTTTCCTTCTTGGCTCTGTTTCTAACTCCTACAGCCCAAGTCAGATGTGAAAAGTATTAATAGGCTCATTTTTCCAAGTAGGTCAGTTAGTACAACCAAGGAGGAAAAAAAAGTACAAATGTGAATGTGTTTTCTCTTGCTACAAGCTATATGTATCTTTATTTTTTTATTTATTTATAAGATATCCTCTATGTCTGCAAAAAAAGATAAAGTTGTATCCTATCAAAAAATGTGTTTATATTCAATTGGGAAAGATTATTGACTAGGACTGTATTGTGCAGCCCCTGAGTAACCTTAAACAAAGACTCAATAGGAGTTATTTTCATGGATTCAAGTAGCAAGAATTATTTTCTAATGCCGATAATGACTAAATGGGAGACCACGAGGTTGCATAATGTTATATTTGGCTTAGTAACTAAGTTGCACAGCTGTAAAAGAAACAAATCTGAGCATTAAAATAAAGTTTAAAAGTGCAAAATACTAGTGTTTTCCCCACAGTGTACCTTCCCATATTATTCCCAGGCATTATTCCCTATTAGAAGGACAACCCCTTGGATTCACTTATTTACCCACAAAGCCATGTAACACCATTAACTACAGGGTTTCCTTGCGCACATAGCACTTAGGTCCGAAAGTGAATTTTTGAACTTTTTTGAAAACAATAATTTGAATCTTAAGTTCACTAATGAATTTGGTGGAACAAGTATGTCCTTTTTAGATTTGAGGTTGGATGCATTTGGTCATAACTTTGACACCACAGTGTTTAGGAAGCCTTGTGCCGGATTCATACCATCCTGGTCATTTTTTCAAGGGCATACCCTTGGGACAATTTTATAGGCTACGTAGAAATTGCAGTATGGAGGAAGCATTTATAGAGCAGGCTTGTCTTCTGAGGGATAGATTTTTTGATCGTGGCTGTGGTACAATGAAGTCGCTTTTAATAGCCTTTACAAAAGCTTTGAGGGCTAATAGAGCAGAATTACTTGTGGATAAGACACATGTCAAAGAAATTGGCACTGAGTGGAATAGTGCATCTGTTTCGTTACTATGTATAGCAAACAGTTTTATAAAATTAGGAGTATCATTAATAATCTTATGCCTGTCCTCTATAATGATCCTCATTTTGCTGCAATACTACAAGGTGGGTGCAAGTTTGTTGCACGGAAAGCCCTTACATTGGGCAATGTTCTCTCTCCTACCCTTCTGAAATTAAAATCTAAAAACATTAATAAGGTTATGACCACATGGTTGGAAACACCAGGTACTTATCCTTGTGGGGCACGGAAGTGTATTACTTGCACTTACATTAAGCATTCCATGAGTATGTAAGCAAATTGTAACACACAATATGTAGTGTATCTCTTTACTTGTTCCCTTTGCAACATTCAATATGTAGGTTGCACTATACGCACTTTGAAGAGCAGGATGCGTGAACATATTAGACACATAAGGGCTGATTCACTAAAGTGCGTTAAAACGTGCGCTATTTATAGCGTGCGATAAAAATTACTGTATATACTCGAGTATAAGCCTAGTTTTTCAGTACCCAAAATGTGCTGAAAAAGTCACCCTCGGCTTATACTCGAGTCGGGTGCCATGGGTCCCTCCAGACTAGCACCCTCTGTCCTTTGAGCAAATTAGGCCCCCCGCAACCAGACCCTCCAGTGCCCTGGCCCGCTACCAGTTAAAATACTTTTTTCCCCTTATTTCGGGACTGCCACCAGTTTGCCAATGTGCAATGAGCGTGGGGTAGTACTCATATTGTTTTTGGTAACCCTCTTCTCCGCTTACAGAGCTAGTTTACTGTTTTTCTTCTAAATAAATATTTAAAAACATATACCCCACTGATGCCTCAATTAATGTAATTTTATTGGTATTTATTTTGATTATTGAAACTTGGCAGTAGCTGCTGCATTTCCAACCCTAGGCTTATACTCGAGTCAATAAGTTTTTCCAGTTTTCTTAGGTAAAATTAGGTACCTCGGCTTATATTCGGATCGGCTTATACTCGAGTATATACGGTAACGCACTTTAGTGAATCAACCCTATAGTTGCTAAAAATCACAGCAGTCCTGTTTCCAGACAATTCTTTTTTCATGTTGCAATTCTGATGTTTCTTACTTACAGATTCAGGTTATTGATAGAATTTTCCCGGATGAGAGAGGCTCTGATATGTATAGTAGACTGCTACGTTTGGAAGTCAAATGGATTTTTATTTTGGGCACACGCCATCCCAATGGTCTCAATTCTG
This sequence comes from Xenopus tropicalis, assembly GCF_000004195.4. Taxonomy (NCBI): domain Eukaryota; kingdom Metazoa; phylum Chordata; class Amphibia; order Anura; family Pipidae; genus Xenopus; species Xenopus tropicalis. The sequence goes on from NC_030677.2 coordinate 43,292,279, forward strand.
TTTTTGACATTAGCTGTAATGTATAAAAGTTTATGTTTTGGTTCCCTATTGGTGACCATTCAGGATATTCCTTATTCGGTATATTTTATTCCTTTGATTTTAACTTGGGAGGGGTTTTGTATCATTAGCATATTGTAATTAACATGTGATGTGTATCATTAATTCAATGCTATTTAAACGCTTGGTAACTTACCCGTTTCCTCCTATGAGTAAGTGCGCCTGCAAACGAAACGCGTTAGGCGTGATGCTTTTAATGGATTAATAAAGCTGTTCTTCTAAAGGGATGTCCTGCTGTCCAGAGTGTTTGAAATCGTTTCCTTTGATTTTGCCTGGTTCTTCCCCCAGCTATGGGTTTGGGGCTCCATGCACCCGCACCACTTTTTGGACACAGTGAGTTGCTTCATTGACCCAAGCCATCTTTAATAGTCGTGGGATTCTAGATTTTGCTCTACAGTGTAGTGTAGTGTTTGCTCTACAGACCTCGGGTGTATACACCTGGGTCTTTTTACTTACTTGGTACGGACCTTGTATATACCCACTTAGTTTTTTGTGGATTTCTACTTGACAGCTAGATAAATTTACTTGCTGTAGATATATTTAATTTTCCTTTGATATTATTTAGTATTTTTCACACATAGCACTTTATCTCTTTATTTCATCCAGATATGCTATTAAAGGTAAAGCCTGCACATATTGCACATATATAGCATTACTATGTCTCATTGCCATTTCCTTTTTCCATCGGCCTGAGCTGAATAACTCCTCCAGCAGGGATACTTCTACCATTCTCTGCCTGTCAATACCTGATAGATAAGTGCCCATACACTGACCAATCCTGTATTGTACTAAATGTTAATTCAGCACCAAATGCAAATATGATTGGCCATACACAGTATGGATGAATTTCTGTTGTTTCCTTAATATTCCAATAGTCCAAATGGCTGGAAACGCAAGTAAAGAGGAGTTGTGTCTCTGACTCTTTTCCTCTTTTTATTCATACACATACTGCTTAGAATTGATGTACATTATTTATGATTATAGAGGCTGTGCAATATCAGTTCGGGCTCACACAACAGGGGGACACTCATCATACTGTAAATATGTTATCGAGCATCATAAAGCACAGGAAAGCTCAATTGACCCTTTCTGTGTCTATGTGTAAATTGTACATTCCCTCCACACAAGAAATATAGGCAAATCCCATGCTGATATATGTATATAATACTAGCTATTTTTGAGAGATCAATGTGAAGACTTTACCTAGGTGCCAAACTCCACTTTTGTGTATTATTATTAGGAAACAGAGGCACATCTACTGCAAAATGAAATATGTCTCTAGGCAAGGAAATTAAATTCTGCATTTATATTCTTTACCTTTAGAATTGTCACATCAACTGTAAAGTGGTGTGTGGCTCACAGCTGACAAGAGCTATTGTACCTGCATTCTAATAAGCTGCTGAAATATGCACACCTTCATATACAAAATATGTTTAATGCAAATCACAGGAGGCTGGAGAAGGGTTTAAATATTCAGTGATATTGACAGTCAGTATTAATCTTAGGTTGCTTTTTTGATTAAAATCACAAAATATCTTTAGAACTTCCAGTCATGTTGAATCAGAAGGCTGTAAAGACCAACTGAAGAGTGTAACAAGCCAAATATAGCATATTCTAAATATTAAATGAGCGGATTTCATGGCTACAAAATATTTAAAAACTGTTCACTGCCTCGGTTATTCCCTTCATATTAATATTAATTTCAATGAAAATACTCTGCTGAATAAACAGGTACAAAACACTGTAAAGAAAAGAGCAGAAGAACATTCTGTGTCCCAAGGTTGGTTGATGGTGCTATGTAGAATGTTTAATTGTGGCTGAAAATGAACAACCAAGTCACAATAAAATATTCTTTGACTTGGGGAGCAACACAAGCACCATAAAAGTTAATGGAGGTGCCAAATAAGGGCTAAGATTGGCTATTAGGGGCCTCTATGCACCCTATCAGCTTACAGGGGGCTTTATTTGGTAGTAAATTGTGGTTTAATTCAACTAAAACTTGCCCCCAAGTCAGGAATTCAAAAATAACTCCCTGGTTTGGGGGCACTGAGAGCAACATCCAAGGGGTTGGGGAGCAACATGTTGCCACTGAGCCACTGGTTGGGGATCACTGCTGTAAACAATCAAAAGAAGGGTAGTAAAAAATATTGCACTGAAAAATGTTATCAGTATAATCAGCATCTCAAATAATACAGTCCAGATTAATAGCCCAACATGTTTCGCCTTCCTTCGACTTCATCAGGGGCACAAATATTCAGATTGCGTAATTAATTTATATTTTTAAGTGCAATATTTTTTACTTTATAAATATTTACCATTGATTTTACACTATTGGAGCGCACCCCCCCCCCCTCTTCTTTTGATTATTAAAAATATGCCAACAGAGAAGTACCTGAATATAGCTGTGCAGCATATCATTTACTTGAATGGTCATATTTCAGTCAAAAGGGCTCATAAGATTTAATTCCTTTACTGAATCGGGAAATCCCTTTATTGCCCAAGAGGTGTAATGAAACGTGCTGGCGTTAGTTTATATAATGGGAGGGAGCACAAAGCTTATCCTCTACCTGTTTTTAGGGTGGATGCTGCTGGAAAGCCTGTAGCAAAAGCATTAACTCTTTTTACCTTTTCCAGGTTCACTTGTGCTTCAAATATTCCCGGCAGTGAGAGAGATAGGAAAAAGTTTGTTTAGGAGTCTCTGATGGGTTCAGAGAAGTGACTGAGGCCAAATTTATAGCCAAAGATAAGCAAGAGATTCCAATGTGGGTATTAGTTACATATAGCTGACAGGGAGAATTTGGAAAGTGTAAATAAGAAAGCAAGAGCTAACAGATTCCTCAAACAACCATACAGTCTGAGCTGTAAACAGCACAGGGATAAAGATCTTCTGCCTGCACACTGTCTGCCTGAGCTATCCTCATAGTCTGTCTGTATCCATTGCATTTCTTTTTGCTTTTACACGGCTTGTAAAACAGTAATGAAAAGACAGAACACATATAGCTACTCACAAAGAATTAGTCCTCATTGTAAATTTTTGAAGGTGTCAATCTGGTTGCTTTGATATCTCTATGTATTAAATGTTTCAACAGCAATGAATTGGAATCTAGGGTACAAAAACAGTGGAGCCTCGGCTATATAAATCACTTAGAACAGTGCTGTCCAACTTCTGTGGTGCCGAGGGCCGGAAATTCTCTCGCATACATGGTGGAGGGCCGCTAATGGAAGCCAGTTTTCGCCACTCCCCCATTTTAAACCACACCCACTTCAAACCACACCCATTTTATCACAATGGTCGCTGCAGGGATATCAACCATCATTCATATGTTAAAGAATTATATTATGTCATATTAAGACACACCCTTAAATCCATGTGCCTCCTCCTCCCCTGTGGATAGCACAGCAACCCCCAGCATATAATTACACATTTTAGGGACCATTTAATGGCTATTTCCAACTGCTAACAAACTCCCAGAACAATCCCCTGCCAGGTTCACCTCCCACAGGCAGCATAGGGTAGGCGGAGTATGGCACATACAGGCAGCATAGGGCAGGCAGAGTATGGCACACACAGGCAGCACTCTGCCTGCCCTATGCTGTCTGTGTGTGCCATACCCTCCCTGCCCTATGCTGCCTATACACAGACAGCATAGGCCAGGCAGTACATACAATGTCTGACGTGTGAACAGGAGAACAAAGTGGGTGATTACAGCCTGAAGTGTGAACACTGCAGGGGGTGAACAATGCAGAGATTAAAAGGTGTGAACAACACAGGGGATTACATATTTAAACAATACAGCCTGATTACAGCCTGAATCTGAGGTGAGAACCATGCAGGGGGCCAGTTAATCTTAGAACTGATACCATTTAAAGCTAACACAAAGTTAAGCCATCAAAGCAGCCAGACAGGTGGGGGGCCACACAGAGGGGGGTTGAGGGCCGCCAGTTGGACAGCACTGACTTAGAACAATAATCCTCTAAAACATACGGCTACCAGAGATTTTTAGCGCTCTGACTGGCAGGCCCTTGATATCAGATTCTCTGTTGGGCCCTGGTGTCCCAGTCCAACACTGAGAAGGCCCCAGTAAAGGAACTGTGCTGAAAGGGTTAGTGCTATAGAAAACTGAGAAAAGCAATGGATTTGGAAAGGCAAGCTCGGTACAGCAGTTGCTGGCTGTGGTCTCATGATTGGGTGGGACAAAACTGCCAGGCAGGGTTTATAGCTGAGCTTAGTTGGGTAGCAATGAGGAGCATAGGTAATTTGAACTAGAAGCAGTTCGGGAGGCCATCCATTTAGGAGAGAGAAAAAGGAGTCCCACCCGCCCTCCCACTGGTTACCCTAGTGTGTTGTCACAATTGTAGCCAGGGTTACAAGTGATAGGAGGCAAGTTAAGTTGACCACAGTTAGGTTAGGGTTTAAAGAAGTATAGCCCATTGTCACAGCCGGGCAGCGGGACCCTGGCAATGGAGATAGTTTGTTGGCTGTGCCACGTTTAGCAAGTCCAAGTTTCTTCAGTGGCACATGGTTTTTGATATTTCCTCTCTAAAGAGTGATAGGTCTCTGGGAGGGGTCACAGGGGCTTTAGAGCTTCCAAATATTACTGTTTAATATTACTGTTAACAGTTATTATGTACCTGTTGTTTATATTTATGGTTATGTATTGTTATTGTTTATATCAAGTAATAAAGCTGTAGCCAATATATTCCAATTCCAACAAAGAACAAGTTGTAAGTAGTAATTACTTATAGGCCAGTAGTTGGCCCTGCCCATGTCATGTAATACTCCATATTAAATTATTATTAACTGCTCATTTTTGATGAGCATTTAAAAGCCCTAAGAATAACTGCAATGTGAGCATTGATTCTAAACATTAATTTATTATAATAAATGCTAATGTTTTCTGTAAAACATGTCTAAATCGTGCTCTTAACACTACGTATTGATCGAAGAATAAGGAAATACAAATGTCAGTGTAAAATGTCACTTTGCAGTTGACAACATCGCCACTAGAGCTGATGTTCTAAATCTTCTAATTAGTACAAAAACTATACTAGTTTCCAATGCATTCCTATGGTATCCTGCAGTATCTTAACGTATTGCAGTTTATCAGTTTATCAAAGGGAAGAGGGGTTGTATAGATATTTGGGTTTAAAGGCAAGTGGCACTGCAAACACCCACAGTGCTGGGCAAAGAGGTATTTGTGCCCAAGGCAAGTACCTCTAGTCTTGACTCCAACCTGCCTGCTTACGGCAGACTGTGGCAACTGTAACCTGCCCCCACTCCGCTCCCCACTCCAGTTCTGCTCGGCCATTTATAAACTTAGAGCAAGCCAGGGTGGGAGACGAAATACTACACAGTATTTTTTTTCCTGTCTCCCTCCCCCCCCCTTCCCCGAGCTGTTCCCTAGGCATCTGCCTGCTCTCCTCCCCCAAGGTTTATCCCTGTACACCCTACACCCTACTTCATCCTGTTTGTCCTTCATCAGCAAAAAGTACATGGGAACATGGATGTGTCATGGGAAATGTGGGTAATTTAACACAATAAACTTTGAGTCCTGCGAGTGTGGTACCTTCCTCTCCGGTATATATATATATATATATAAACTTTCAATAATTTTTCAATAAACTTTTTTCTTTTGCACCAAGTCCCTGAGTGTGCGGTACTCTTTCTCTATATGTCTATTTTTTGACCTGCACCCAGGGCTGTTATTTTGGTGACAAGTGTGCTCCATTCTGTTCTCTCTCTCTCTCTCAACACTGTAGAAAATACAGGTTCATAGTAAGACAGAATAGGCCCCTGTGCCCTACAGTTTGCATGAACTTGCTTCTCTGTTAAAAGGCATAGGATAAAACAATCCATATCCTACATTATATTTCCCTGACGTGTTTTTGCCCTTGCAACCTTGTTTTGACCCAAACTTATGTTTTAGCAATGGACAATGAGTTTTTCTCCTGCTTTCTTTAGCAGACAATTGATTTAGATTTACTCTGCATTCCGTTATCTGGATGTTAAACATGCCACCTACTATGCTGTTATATTTGTAATGCTTTTAGAAGATAATTGTTGTGACATAGTCATTGGCACAAATTGTAGATGTCAGATGTCAGGTTTTATATGTCACAAATATGCTTGTGGTACAATACTGTACTTTGCAGTTGAACTGATGAAGTAGCAGTTGTTATTCATACACAACAGTCAGATGGTTCATAATTATGAATTATTTCCATATTGCTATTAAATATGAATTTATCTAATAGGCACAGAGGAATGTGGTTTTGATTAAACAATGGGAAATATGTGAGACATACAACTGCTTAGTACTGCTGGTGTGGGTATCTGCAAGGATTATATGGGCTGCAGCTTGTGTGCTTGACATAAGCAGTATTACCACTGTGCTTGTGATTATACTGACTAATGGCACTATAATATTTTATCTTCTAATATCTGTCTGGGCTCCCAAATCTGTGCTCTTAATGAATTGTTTGTGCAATTTCAGAAAGCCGTGGGAAGGCCTGATTAAAGAGCCTCGTGGGAGCATGATGGCATAGGACAATAGCCTCTAAATGAATGGGACAATAATGGCTGAGTGAGAAATTTGTGCCATTAAATATGTCAGATTGGAGGAGAACCCTATAAACACATCATTGCAGTGGACAGGGTGAGAAAAGTCTTTTACCTTTACGTTACACAATTATCGGTTAAAACGCCCTTGGGTTTAATTCAGGTCTTTTTATCAAGTGTTTTAAGACTAATGCACATTATTTACTTAATTAATTTGAAGCCTAAATCATTTGATCCTTTTAGTCAGATGAAAGCATTGTCAGTGCATTCACTAGTGCTATCACTATTCAACTGCCTGAGATCATAGGAAACCCAAATCTGATCCTATTCTAGTTCTATAAAAAAAAAACATCCATTGGTCAGTGTATGTTCCTTTACAAGCCAGATCTGACCAGGCTGTAAGAAAATTCTGTGCCATTATAACCGGTTACAGAGATATAAATGATAAAGGATAGTGCAGGAGGTTAAGTAGTGCAGTGACCACGACTCAACCCTCCCTCCCAAACAATCATCAATCACGGCAATGATTTGACTCATTACTACAGATAGAACTGAATCCAACTTGCTGTATGAGATATAATTCACCCACTACTTGTGATTATTTGGACAGCACTGGTCACTTGTAACATTGCAACTTTGTTTAAGTTATTTTAAAAACCTAATACATAAAGTTAAAACTCTACATTAAATAATAATAGTGCAAACAAGCTATCTAACTAAGAATAAGAGTAATGTAAAAGATTCATAATTTAAAGTTCATATTATCACTGGTTACTTGCAGGCATTCCGTGTTTGCTTGGCATTTCTTATTGAGTTTATAATCCTCATGTTCCAAGCAATTACTTCAGCAGAATACAATACTAGGCCTATTACAATACTAGGCCTATTACAATACTAGATCTATTACAATACTAGGTCTATTACAATACTAGATCTATTACAATACTGGGCCTATTACAATACTAGGTCTATTACAATACTAGATCTATTACAATACTAGGCCTATTACAATACTAGGCCTATTACAATACTAGATCTATTACAATACTAGGTCTATTACAATACTAGGTCTATTACAATACTAGATCTATTACAATACTAGATCTATTACAATACTAGGTTATTACAATACTAAGTCTATTACAATACTAGGGGGCTGATTTACTAATCCACGAACGGTCTGAAGGCGTCCGAATGTGTTTTTTTTGTAATGATCGGTATTTTGCGATTTTTTTCATAAATTGTCACGACTTTTTCGTAGCCGTTACGACTGTTTCACAAATTGACGCAACTTTTTTGTAGCGTTACGACTTGCGCGAATTGTCGCGACTTTTTCGTAGCCTTCGCGTCGAGTACAAAAGTTTCGGATTCATTCAAGCTTCAGTATCGTGACTTTTCTTGGGCCAGGTTGGAGCTGCAGAGTGCCATTGAGCCCTATGGGAGACTTTCCTTGGGCCAGGTTGGAGCTGCAGAGTGCCATTGAGCCCTATGGGAGACTTTCCTTGGGCCAGGTTGGAGCTGAAGAGTGCCATTGAGCCCTATGGGAGACTTTCCTTGGGCCGGGTTGGAGCTGCAGAGTGCCATTGAGCCCTATGGGAGACTTTCCTTGGGCCAGGTTGGAGCTGCAGGGTGCCATTGAGTCCTATGGGAGGCTTTCCTTGGGCCAGGTTGGAGCTGCAGAGTGCCATTGAGCCCTATGGGAGACATTCCTTGGGCCAGGTTGGAGCTGAAGAGTGCCATTGAGCCCTATGGGAGACTTTCCTTGGGCCAGGTTGGAGCTGCAGGGTGCCATTGAGTCCTATGGGAGGCTTACAAAATCATGCAAAGTCTGAAAGTTTTGCCCGCCGTTTACGAGCGCTCAATACGAAAAAGTCACGACAATGTACGAGCAAATCGTAACGGCTACGAAAAAGGCGAGACTTTTCGGGCAAGTCGTAACGGCTACGAAAAAGTCGCGACAATTTACGATAAAGTCGTAACGGCGACGAAAAATTTGCAAAAAATACGAAAAAGTCGCAAAATGTTCGTTTCCAATCCGAATTTTTCCCATTCGGATTCGAATTTGTGCATTAGTAAATCAGCCCCTAGGTGTATAACAATACTAGATCTATTACAATACTAGGTTGTTACAATACTAGATCTATTACAATACTAGATCTATTACAATACTAGGTCTATTACAATACTAGATCTATTACAATACTAGGTCTATTACAATACTAGATCTATTACAATACTAGGTCTATTACAATACTAGATCTATTACAATACTAGGTCTATTACAATACTAGGTCAATTACAATACTAGATCTTTTACAATACTAGGTCTATTACAATACTAGATCTATTACAATACTAGGTCTATTACAATACTAGGTCTATTACAATACAAGATCTATTACAATACTAGGTCTATTACAATACTAGGTCTATTACAATACTAGGTCTATTACAATACAAGATCTATTACAATACTAGGTCTATTACAATACTAGGTCTATTACAATACAAGATCTATTACAATACTAGATCTATTACAATACTAGGTCTATTACAATACAAGATCTATTACAATACTAGGTCTATTACAATACAAGATCTATTACAATACTAGGTCTATTACAATACTAGGTCTATTACAATACAAGATCTATTACAATACTAGATCTATTACAATACTAGGTCTATTACAATACAAGATCTATTACAATACTAGGTCTATTACAATACAAGATCGATTACAATACTAGGTCTATTACAATACAAGATCTATTACAATACTAGGTCTATTACAATACAAGATCTATTACAATACTAGGTCTATACCAAAACAAGATCTATTACAATACTAGGTCTATTACAATACAAGATCTATTACAATACTAGGTCTATTACAATACAAGATCTATTACAATACTAGATCTATTACAATACTAGATCTATTACAATACTAGATCTATTACAATACTAGGTCTATTACAATACTAGGTCTATTACAATACTAGATCTATTACAATACTAGATCTATTACAATACTAGATCTATTACAATACTAAGGGGCACATTTACTTACCCACGAACGGGCCGAATGCGTCCGATTGCGTTTTTTTCGTAATGATCGGTATTTGGCGATTTTTCGGAAAATTATCGCGGCTTTTTCGTTGCCATTCCGAATGTTGCGCAAAATCTGGCGATTTTTTCGTAGCGTTAAAACTTGCGCGAAAAGTCGCGCCTTTTTCGTAGCCATTCTGAAAATTGCGCAAAATCTGGCGATTTTTTCGTAGCGTTCGGATTCATTCAAGCTTCAGTATGGTGACTTTTCTTGGGTCAGGTTGGAGCTGCAGGGTGCCATTGAGCCCTATGGGAGACTTTCCTTGGGCCAGGTTGGAGCTGCAGGGTGCTATTGAGTCCTATGGGAGGCTTCCAAAATCATGCTAAGTCTGAAAGTTTCACCCGCCGCTTACGAGCGCTCAATATGAAAAAGTCGCGACAAGATACGAGCGAATCGTAATGTCTACGAAAAACTCGCGTTTTTTCGCGAAAATCGTTTTGGTAACGAAAAAGTCGCGACAATTTCCGAAAAGTCGTAAAGGTGACGAAAAAATCGCAAAAAATACGAAAAAGTCGCAAAATGTTCGTTTTCCAATCGGAATTTTTCCAATTCGGATTCGAATTCGTGTCTTAGTAAATCAGCCCCTAAGTCTATTACAATACTAGGTCTGTTACAATACTAGGTCTATTACAATACTAGGTCTGTTACAATACTAGGTCTGTTACAATACAAGATCTATTACAATACTAGGTCTATTACAATACAAGATCTATTACAATACTAGGTCTATTACAATACAAGATCTATTACAATACTAGGTCTATTACAATACAAGATCTATTACAATACTAGGTCTATTACAATACTAGGTCTATTACAATACTAGATCTATTACAATACTAGATCTATTACAATACTAGGTCTATTACAATACTAGGTCTATTACAATACTAGGTCTATTACAATACTAGGTCTATTACAATACTAGGTCTATTACAATTTTGGATCTATTACAATACTAGGTCTATTACAATACTAGGTCTATTACAATACTGGATCTATTAAAATACTAGGTCTATTACAATACTAGGTCTATTACAATACAAGATCTATTACAATACTAGGTCTATTACAATACTAGATCTATTACAATACTAGGTCTATTACAATACTAGGTCTATTACAATACTAGGTCTATTACAATACTAGATCTATTACAATACTAGGTCTATTACAATACTAGATCTATTACAATACTAGGTCTATTACAATACAAGGTCTATTACAATACTAGATCTATTACAATACTAGATCTATTACAATACTAGATCTATTACAATACTGGATCTGTTACAATACTAGGTCTATTACAATACTGGATCTATTACAATACTAGGTCTATTACAATACTAGGTCTATTACAATACTAGGTCTATTACAATACTAGGTCTATTACAATACTGGATCTATTACAATACTAGGTCTATTACAATACTAGGTCTATTACAATACTGGATCTATTACAATACTAGGTCTATTACAATACTAGGTCTATTACAATACTGGATCTATTACAATACTAGGTCTATTACAATACTAGGTCTAATACAATACTAGGGGGCACATTTACAAAAGCACGAACGCTCGAGCGTTCATGCGAACGCTCCGAGCGTATTTTTGTCGATTTTTTCGGGCGTCCGCACGACTTTTTCGGACGGCGCACGACTTTTTCGGACGGCGCACGACTTTTTCGGACGTTTGTACGAAAAAATCGGAAAGGTTTTACCGTTGTTTACAATTGGTCAGTACGAAAATTTTGTGACTTTCTGATCGCCAATACGATATTATCGTGACTAATACGATTTTTTCGTAAGCATTTTTGTGATATTTGCAATCTTCCGAAATTTTCGTTTCCAATACGATTTTTCCCCATTTGTGATTCGGATTCATGGATTAGTAAATGTGCCCCTAGGTCTATTACAATACTAGGTCTATTACAATACTAGGTCTATTACAATACTAGGTCTATTACAATACTAGATCTATTACAATACTAGGTCTATTACAATACTGGGTCTATTACAATACTAGATCTATTACAATACTAGATCTATTACAATACTAGATCTATTACAATACTAGGTCTATTACAATACTGGATCTATTACAATACTAGGTCTATTACAATACTAGGTCTATTACAATACTAGGTCTATTACAATACTAGGTCTATTACAATACTAGATCTATTACAATACTAGGTCTATTACAATACTAGATCTATTACAATACTAGGTCTATTACAATACTGGGTCTATTACAATACTAGGTCTATTACAATACTAGATCTATTACAATACTAGATCTATTACAATACTAGGTCTATTACAATACTGGATCTATTACAATACTAGGTCTATTACAATACTAGGCCTATTACAATACTAGGTCTATTACAATACTAGGTCTATTACAATACTAGATCTATTACAATACAAGATCTATTACAATACTAGGTCTATTACAATACAAGATCTATTACAATACAAGATGTATTACAAAACTAGGGGGCTGATTTACTAACCCACGAACGGGTCGAAATGAGTCCGATTGCGTTTTTTTCGTAATGATCGGTATTTTGCGATTTTTTCGTATTTTTTGCGTTTTTTTCAGCGTCTTTACGAATTTTTCGTTACCAATACAATTTTTGCGTAAAAACGCAAGTTTTTCGTAGCCATTACGAAAGTTGCGTAAAATCTTGCGATTTTTCGTAGCGTTAAAACTTGCGCAAATAGTTGCGCTTTTTTCGTAGCGTTAAAACTTACGCGAAACTTCGCACCTTTTAAGTTTTAACGCTACGAAAAAGGCGCAACTTTTCGCGTAAGTTTTAACGCTACAGAAAAATCGCAAGATTTTACGCAACTTTCGTAAAGGCTACGAAAAACTCGCGTTTTTACGCAAAAATCGTATTGGTAACGAAAAATTCGTAAAGACGCCGAAAAAATCGCAAAACATACGAAAAAGTCGCAAAATGTTCGTTTTCAAGTCGGAACTTTTCCAATTCGGGTCGGATTCGTGGGTTAGTAAATCAGCCCCTAGGTCTATTACAATACTAGATCTATTACAATACTAGATCTATTACAATACTAGATCTATTACAATACTGGATCTATTACAATACTAGGTCTATTACAATACTGGATCTATTACAATACTGGATCTATTACAATACTAGATCTATTACATTACTGGATCTATTACAATACTAGGTCTATTACAATACTAGGTCTATTACAATACTAGATCTATTACAATACTGGATCTATTACAATACTAGATCTATTACAATACTAGGTCTATTACAATACTGGGCCTATTATTTTTGCACATGAGGCATCAACTCTGTTAGGTAAAACTTCAACTTTTTTTTTTCAAAATAAAAACTTCAGCATTCAGCTTCAGTTTGTTTCCTGTTCCAGATTAACTAATTTTTTTTTGTTTGTTTGTTTTTTTTCAGTTCAACAAATCAAACATCAAACATAATAAAATTCTAAAACATATTGACAAATTACATAGATCATTAAGAAGAAATAGTTGCGCTTGAAGCTGTGCGCCAGTAATGGACTCATTTGACTGAAGCAGCAAAGACATAATGATAATGTGATAAAGTACATTTACCAGGAAGCAGCGTTGGGTTTGTATTTTCAAAGTAGCCAGTGCGTATAATATGTATCATGACACGGCTATCATCACATAATTGTGACAAACTTGGGACTTATAAATTCTTTAATTCAGAGCTATTTTTTGTCCTAATGATGTCACTTGAACAGTGATCAACCCAAGATTACCCATGTTTCTCACAATGTGTCCCTTTACCTTATTACTAAAACAGACCCATCATTAAAATGACAACTGAATCACTATAAGCTCCACTTTCTCATATAGTGAGAAATATCTGTTTGCTGCTACTGTATCATAAGAGAACTCAGCTCAGGTTACCAAACATGCCCTCTGGTCTAGCAGCCAATGAAGATAGAGAAACATGTTTTTTCTCCTAACCTCCTGTCCTGAGCTCAGTTTAATCATTACAGTGCTCAATCCAGTTAGGACTTTTTATGAAAGAATGTTCTGCCTGTGTAAGCCTGCATTCTTGATTGTTTGAACTTTACAGCCCACATGTGCTGTTTGCAGATGTAAATGTCACTGAAGATGTATGAGAGGGAAAATGGCTGCTGGGTGAAAGCTGCGATTTGTTTTAGGAAAATTTGATGACGCTGGCTAACAGAGAGGATATATACAATACAGATGGTGTGGTTTCTGTGGGGGGAGATGTGCCCCCATTTTATACATGGTAGGAAAATATAGGGTTTAGATATCTTTTAATACACCAAAACATTTACACAGTACTATATTTTGTTGCCTTTTATTTATTGATTAACCTTTCCATTTCATTTTCATTTTTGCATACAGGAAAAGTATCCTCAACTAAGATATTGTAGGATTTTGCACATAAACAAGTTACTTAGTTAGGTAAGAGGAGCACCGGCAGCAGGAATAGCAGTAATTGTTATATTCATAAAAGCTTTTCTTCTGAAGTTTGAATTTTCAAGTCTGTTTGAGTTATACAGAGAATAATGCTTAAAAAATGAGTTTTAGAGCCTCCATTGTGCATGGAATAGAAACATATCATTTGCTTTAGACAATTTCTTTCTCTTGACTATTTTCTAAACTTTTAGACTTGCACAGTTTTAAAAGGTATAATTAAGCTTTAAGCTTCCGTTTCAGGTGTTTAAAATTCACCCATTCCTTTTCTCTGCATCAGTAGAGAGCAATATTAACTACATTTTAATAGCAACCTTAGATGTATAGCAATTCGGTTTGCTTACCGTGGAACGCTGGCTTTTTCACATTTACTTGGAATTCACTTAACATGATTTAAATAATGGACTCAGAACAAAAGGCTTATAAGAGAGAGACGGTGCCCTGCCCATTGTGTATAAAGGCTAAATGGGGAAATAGATGCAGCGCCCCATGGAAGCAGCAGGTGAACTGAGATAAGTGAATAAGTGAAGAGTACCTTCAGACAATAACATTTTACTATAGTGGCAGTGGCTTTTCTCCACTCATCCAAGCGGCTTCTTCAGAAGTCCAGTTGCTTGAGATTTAATTCTACTAGATACTACAGTATATTCTGCTTCTGTGCTGATCATGGGAATCTTGGGAAAGCCTGCATAGTAACTATAAGAAGATGTGGTACTGGCAGAAATATTGATGTCTGCTTGCAAAGAATATCTATGATCAGCAGAAAGTCCAATAAACAAAATGTGAGAGTATGGGCTCTCTTAGCTATAGCCTCTGGGCGATATAGGCAAATGCTTGAGAGGAATTCCAAGTTAAACTAATAACTGACGAATCAAGGGGAGTCTCATTGATTTGTAGTACCATAGATTTGTTAATCGTCTCCAGATAATGTACTGAAAACTGATCAATATGGTGTGAACGCTGATCAAAGCATACAGTATGTGCAGGAAATTCTCATTAGCAGAGCTGGCAATACTGAGGATGACCAAGTTATCCAGTATGTTCCACTAATTGAAAGAAATTAGTCGCTTTGTCTTTTCTACATTTAATGACCTAAGCTAAGGTTTTTAGAAACAATCTGATAACTCAAGCTAAGTTCTGATTCTAAATCCGCAACTTGAAACTTGGCAGCAATTTTGCAAACACCTAGCTCCAGTTACAATTATAAAAGAACGCCAATACAAAGGAGGATTGACATACTGTTTTAATAAATACTCTTTTTATTATATTTCACATACTAGTGATAATGACATGTGGGGGGAATGGAACAAACCAAGAGAGAACTAGGTGAAAATGAATTACATCAGGTAATAGTAAAAAGATTATGCTCAGTGTCGGACTGGGAACCCACTGGAAAACCTTAGACCCTAGGCCCACTGTCCAAGCTAATTTTTCTCCTTTCCCTACCCAACCTCTTTATTCTCCTAGTCTCTTTTATTTACATGCTAGCATCTATTCTTCCATCTATTTCTCCTCTTTCTTCCCATTCAGAAATAGGAAATGACCATAAAACAGGCCAAATGGTCCGGAGCAGGAGGGCCCACTGACACCTGGGTCCACCGGGAGTTTTCCTGGTATCCTTGTGGGCCAGTCCGACACTGCATGGGCCCACTCTTCAAACCATTTTTCATCCACTTCTTACTCAGTCTCCATATTTTCCTACTTTTTTATCTTTGCATGCTATCTATTCTTCTGTATATTTAGTTGTTTTGTTCCCATATAGAAATAGGTAATAACTATAAATTAGCCCAAATGGCTAGAAGCAGGAGGGCCCACTGACACCTGGGCCCACCGGGAATTTTCCTGGTATCCCTGTGGGCCAGTCCAACACTGATTATGCTATCAAGAGAAAATCTGGAACGAGAGAAGTGAACTTCAGCCATAGAAACATTTTAGTATGATACTGTACATATAATAAACCATGATGTGCAATGCAATCATCACATTTGTGCCAATCAAATCATTGCTCTGTATGAATTAAAGAGGAGAGGACTTTACAGAAGTGGGGTAGGGGACAAAGGGCAAAAACAAATGCAAGTCACCATGCTTTTCGACCCTACCTCACCATTAGTGCCTGTGGGCACTGTCTTTTTAAAAAGCAAGTAGGTGTCCCCTGCTCAGGCCCGGGGACAAGGCAGCCTGGACTGCCAGGTTTTTTATTGAAGATGGGAAGAAGCCTTCTCCCCACCCACTCACAAGCACATCTGGAAGGCATGCACACAAGCGGGTGTGGAGGAGGCTGTGCTACAAGCAGGCTGTGCTCACTGGGCCCCTCCAGAGACTTTCTTTGCAGGGGGGTCCGGCAACAGCTTGTTACGCCACTACCCCAAACTTGGCATCATACAGATGTGCAAGTAAGAGAGCGCCAGCATTAAGTACAGGACAGCCGTGCACCCACTGGCACTGCTTTCTTTAATCCACAAAGCACTTTTTAATACATACGTATGCTCTGGACACAATGAGGACCAAGGCATTAAATTTTGCCCCCTTAGTTCTAGCATTCTAGGGGAATTAATAACTGAGGCATGAGAAGCCTGTGGCATGGCTTTGGGCTTTCCTGTTTATCAACTACACACCCCCTGCAAAATAATAGGCCCCACTATGGTTATGCCCTTCATGTGATGCAGAGAAGTAAGGCACTGCCTAGTCACACAAAGCAATTGCTGTGCTGAGGAACAATGTAATTGTTGGTAGGCTGGAGACTAAACAAAAATACAACCATCAAGAAATAGCAGGCAGGTTACTACTACTACTACTACTACTAATAATAATAGCAGTAAATACAGCTCAATTATTATTTATCCACTGTTATTATGTGTTCCTCACAATCTGGAATTACCTTAAGTGGCACCAATGCAATGGTTTCATTTCTGTGTACTTTGAACTGTAAATGAAAGGAAACAAGAGCACCGCTGTAGGCAGAGGAATATTTTATTCAATTTTTTCCCTTAAACCAAAATAGTTGAAATGATAAGATATGGTGCCTACGAATTACATCGATTTACAGTCTAAAATATGACTTCTCAGAATTTCTTTACTTGAATTTTTATGTTTTAATTACTTATATCTTCACTGAAATCCTGTTCTTTATTTTTGCAAATTAGCACTTCCCCGGATGTAGAAATGGTTTATCTATGTAAGTAATTATCTGCTTTCATGTTAAAACACCCTTTTATTCCTTTTATGTAAAAGTGTTTTTCTCACATATTTTGTTATTTCATTTGAATCTTTTCAGCAGGGAACGTTCCGATGTTCTGATTGGTGACAGGGTGCTTGACCCTGTAAACATTCTTCTAATGATGACAAGTTTATCCTGGCAAGTTCTACCTTAAGGTTGAAAAATGAGGGCCTTGTAGATAATATTCCATGAGAAGATTTGGTTCAAGCTCGTTGGAGCCCAAGAGGGAAATGCCAGTGGCATACATTATCTTAAATGTTTCTAAAGCAATTTGTTAGTTTTCTGCTTTCCATTGATTCTCGTGTCATCCTTCCAGAAAAGTCAATTTCCCCTCCCTCCTTTATGTATTATCATGCTCATAAGCTCACAGCAGGCGCGGTGCTTCCTCAGTAATATATCCTCCATTAGACTGTCACAAACTGCAGGTTATTGAGATAAGGAAGGTATACACCCTGGAAAGCAGTGATGTATTCAGAATGGGGATAGACCCTTTATCCAGAAACCCATTATTCATAAAGCTCTGAATTATGAGAAAACCATCTTCCATAGACTCCATTTTATTCAAATAATTCAACATTTTAAAGTTGATTTCCCTTTTCTCTGTAATAATAAAACAGTACTTGATCCCAACTAAGATATAATTAATGCCAACTGAATGCAACACAATCTTTGTATGTTTATGTTATGTTTACATGATTTTTTTTAGTATACTTAGGGGCACATTTATCAAAGTACGATTGGTTCTGAATACAGGTATAGGACCCGTTATCCAGAATGCTCTGGACCAAGGGTATTCCAGATAAGGGGTCTTTCTGTAATTTAGATCTCCATACCTTAAGTCTACTAAAAACATTAATTAAACCCAATAGGATTGTTTTGCATCCAATAAGGATTAATTATACCTTAGTTGGGATCAAGTACAAGGTACTGTTTTATTATTACAGAGAAAAGGGAATCAGTTTTAAATATCTGAACTATTTGCTTATAATGGAGTCTATGGGACACCGGCTTTTAATAATTTGGAGCTTTCTGGATAGCGGGTTTCTGGATAGCGGGTTTCCGGATAACGGATCCCATACCTGTACAAAAAAAATTGTATTTTTTCTATTTTAGAAAACTGTGCGTATTTTCTGCTAATTTGCTCAACTTTTCTGTACTTTGCGACAAATTTTACATAACAAAATCATATTTTTCGGATTCGTTAAAACTTCATTATCGTGACTTTCCTTGGGCCAGGTTGGTTGGTTGGCTGCAGAGTGCCATTGATTCCTATGGGAGGCTTCCAAAATCATGCACTGAAGGATCAAAGTCGGAAAGGTTTTTCCCGCCACTTACGATTGTTCAGAAACGAATATATTGGATAGCCAATAAGATATTATCGTGACTATTTTGATTTTTTCATAAGCATTTTCGGACATTTCCGTTCATCAGTAATTATCGTATCTAATCTGAATTTTACCCATTTCGGGATTCAAACTCGTACTTTGATGAATCTGCCCCATTATGTATGGAGATCCAAATCACAGAAAGATCTGGGAAACCTCAGGACACCCTCTGGATAACAGGTCCCATACCTGTACAAACATTGTTGGGAACAGCGCTGGAGAATGGATGTGAAAGCAAAAAACTAAAGGTGGTTTCTCATTGGCTGATCTGTCTAATAAAAAAAAGCTTATGTACTATTACACTATTAATTCAAAGCTGTACTGAAAGATCCAGAAGGAATGGCACACCATCATCATGCCACAAAATCAATTTTGTTATACAGTACTGTGTTCTAGGAATATAGACTAGCAAGGTGTTGATATAAGCGTTAGATTGCTGCAATTTAATTTCTTTTAAATTTCCTCATGTTTCATGCACGGTACTCCAATATAATTCTCGCCACCCCATTATGTTTTTGTAGGTCACACCATACATTTGAATTTTATTTTCTTTGGGGGTCCAATAACAAGACCCTAGCATAAATGTTTTGGAAAATACATTCATTAAAGGGGAACTCCACCCAAACACAACTTATGCTTTTTGAAAAGAAAAAATAATTTCAAGCAAGTTTGCAATATACATCAATTAAAAAATATGCAGCCTTTTCATGGTGTTTAATGTAATAATATGGTTTGGAACAGTTCCCTAAGCCCCGCCCCCTGTTCTCCTGCTGATCTGGCTGACTACTTTGAAACTCAAATAAAATGTAACAGTAGTTGACTGTCCTCAGCCTGCCTTCAGCCTGCATCCTCCAAACCCCAAAATCCCCTGCACAGGTGATGTCAATAAGGACAGGGACATCACAGAGCAATGCTTTGTTGGTTATGTAGTTCCTGCATGCTGTTTGTAACTTTTGGAAAAGTTGTTACAATTTGCTACATCAATGTTTCAGTCCCTCCTCCTCTGCCAGGATTTAAAATGACTCAGAAAGAGAACTGTTTTGCAGCTGGATTTCAGCATATTCCTACTTTTTGGAGGAACAGATTACAGTAATAAGTATATTAGGGGGTTTTAGTGTTGTGTGGGGCTCTTTAACATGGTTGCTTTTCTAAGCGATTGTGCCCCCCGTCTTTTTGTAGCGCTGCTCTGAACCCCCCTATTTTTCCATTAACTTTGACAGGGAAGATTTTCAAACTGCTGCCACACTTACAGCTTTGAAGCTACACCCCCCAAACTTGAATAACATAATCATGGGGTCACGCCGAATAAAACAGCAATATTTGTTGGTTGACCCAAAGTGGGAGGGGCCAACAACAGCCAATCAAATTTCACCCATTGACTTTTATAGGGAAATTGAAACTGCTGCCAATCTTACAGCTTTGAGGCGACATTCCCCAAACTTAAATCACACAGTCATGGGGTCAGCCTGAATGAAAATATGATGATATGATGATCGACTTGGCAGAAATCCAACCTGCTGCCATTCTCACAGTACTAACCCCAGGGTCCCCAAACTTTGCAGGGTTAGGTACCAGGTAATTGCGGTTCAAGGTTAAAAAAAGCGGGTGGAGTCACCAGCAACCAATCAGACTTTACCTATTGACTTTCCACCAACAGCCAATCAGAAGTTTATTGGTTTGATGCCAGAGTTCCCAAACTTTGCACAATCAGTCACTGGGTGACTACGTACTCTAGGTTCAAAAAAGTGGGCGGGGCCACCAAAAGCCAATCACATTTCTTTCATTGTTTTCAGTGGGAACATTTTAATTGCTGCCATTCTCACATGTTTAATGTCAGGGTCCCCAAACTTTGCATAGTTTGTCATTTGGTGACTACATTCCAAGTTTAGAAAAGTGGGCGGGGCCAACAACAGCCAATCAGATTTCACCTATAGATTTCATACGTTTAAATTTAAACTGCTGCCATTCTTTAAATATTAATACTAAGGTCCCCAAACTTTGCAGAGCTGGTCACCAGGTAACTGCGGTTCAGAGTAAGAAAAAGTGGGTGGAGCCACCAACAGCCAATCAGATTTTACCTATGGTTTTTGAATGGGGAAATTTAACATGATGCCATTCTCACAGTATTAACACCAGGGTCACTAGGGAACTGCATTTTTAGGTTTTAAAAACTTGACTTTCAGTGGGGAAATTTAAATTGCTGCCGTTCAGACACTATTAAAACCAGGGTCCCCAAATGTTGCACAGTGGTTTTTACTATATAACTGTGCTCCAAGGTTAGAGAAAGTGGGTGGAGCCAACAACAGATCAGATTTAATTCAGTGACTTCATGTTTTTCAAACCAACATAAAGTTTGTTCTCAAACTTCCCTTTCTAGTTTTAAATGATTTCTAAGTGCACTTAAGATGGAGATCAAAAATTATAGAAAGACCCCTTATCCAGACAACCCCAGGTCCCAAACATTCTGGATAACAAATTCCAAACCTGTACTACATCTTTTTCCTGTTATCACACTGTTTATGGCCCCAAACAAGTCATTTGCTTAAGAGCGAGCTTACTAAATAGTCCTCTTTTCAAAATAGTATTTCCGTAAAGCTGTTGCCTCCAATTTTGCTCTTAATGATGTCATGGAATAATCTGTAAAATATGGCACTTGACTCAATTTTCCACTCTCTACAGCTCCATTTGTTATAGTCTTGGCAAATACAAGGAGATGAAGTGCTTCTCCAAGCTCAGCCTGTATTAATGCGTTGAAAGTCTTAGCTTAGTTCCATGACAAGACACTCTGTGATTTCATTATGCAATTGTAAAGCCCACTCACAGCTTTGACAGACATGGCTGGTTCTGCCAACAGAAGTGTTAATTAATTTAGATAATTGCTTTAGAAGAATAAGGCAAGTCAGACACACATGCAGGTCTGTGAGGTGTTTAAACATTATGAGTGAAAGAGTGAACCCCAACCAAAGGAGTGCATTAGTTCCTACGAACCTCCTGCCCCACCCTGTGTCCTGTAGGTTGAATAAAAATACACAGAGCAGGACCCTCCTTGCAGTAGATTTCTATAGCTTTACCCCCAACTACATACCCTATACCATAAAGGTTGTAATGTATGATAAATGAAAGACAACCCCTCTCTTTCCTTCCATCCTATGCTCCTTAAAGTGTAAGCCAGTGGATAAAGTAGAGGGCCATCAATGACACTTAACCCCAATTATGAACCCCTATGAAAAATGGTCATAATACATCATCCAATGATGCCTCTTAGTCAGTAGCTATTGCTGCAGGGTGTCTCCATCCTACTTATTGTTCCATAGCAAAATGCAACCAATATCTTTACTAATATAATTGCTGAACAAAAGAATATGTGCATGGATCGCAAAGGCCCAATTATATCACACACACAAGTTTTACAATCTACTGAATAATGATGAACATTACATTGTGAACTACAAATTTTAAATATCTTTTGTGCTTATCTGATCTATATTTCCCACCAGTATCCATGCCTAGCTCTACTTTTACAATCACAGCTACAAGTTCACTACTGTGTTTTTTCCGGCAACCTTTTCTGTTCTCAATAATTTGATCAAAAACTGTAAAAATGCCGAGCAAGTTGTTTATAAAACTTCATGTAATACTGTTCAGTAACTTCTGCTGCCCAACGAGTATTTCCCAGATGTATCACCGTTATGACCTTCTACAATTCTTCTTCAGTGACAGATCTCCTTATAACATCTGTTCCTTTCTTAGCTACTAGCAAATCAATTTTTTGACATAAGCATTTTATAGACAGCAAACAGACGTTTTGATATAAGGGGATTAGAATGCTAAAAAGTATGGCAATAGGTAATAAAATAACAACAACAATAACAATAATAGCAAGTATTATTATTAATATTAACATGTATTTATAAAGTGATAATATATTCTGCAATACTTTACAATAGTAAGGTGTATAATAAATAATATAATAAATCATACAGATTATATACAATACTGACCCATAGTGAAGGTAAAGAGGGCCCTGCTTGTTGGAGCTTTCAGTCTTGAAAGAGAAGGGTACTGAACTGGTACCATTTAGCACCTCTATTTGTAAATTCAGCCCCACTGAGTATGTTGTAATTCACTTAGCTGGTATAAGTGGCTTATGTTGTTTCATGAAGAAATGCTAGGCTAGGTGAGGGTGAGTTTCTTGTATTTTTGGAGACTGTATAAAGGCTAAAAGATTGGGATAAAGTCTGATGGGAAGTGAAATGGAGTTCCAGAGAAGGTGAGTAACTCTAGCAAAGTCTAAAGTGGGGCACAGTGGTGGATTGCTTTAAACATCAGGGTCAGTGGTTTAAAAGAAATCCTTATTAGTGGCAGAATCTATTATAGAAAGTGGTATAAGGGCTCGGCAGAGAAATAGTGGTTGATAATGTGCATGATCCTGGCAGTTCCATTTATTGTAAACTAGAGTGGGGACAGTCTCTGAAGAGCAGACCAGTTAATAAAGTTGCAGTAGTCAATCTGTCATAATATGAAATTGAATTAGAATGTTGGTGGCAACTTGTGTGATGAATGAATGCAAAAAAAAAAAAGGTTAAGTGACTGATTAGTTAATAATAAGACATTATTAAAGGCAAAGGCAGGATCATACATATCCCCAAGGCACTGGGCCAGGGAAAATGATTTATAGTTATATTAACTGTGATAGAGATTTCTGGGATGTTATGGGTGCTGGTGGTGAGGCCATTACTGCCTTAGACATGTTTGTTAAGGTATTCCTGGAACATTAAAAAAGATATGTGACATGAGACGTAAGAACTGGGATGAAGCAAGTAAATGTGAGATACATTTGAGTATCACCAGTGCAGAGGTGGTATTAGAAACCAAATGAATCAATTAGTTGGCCAGGGTATAGTGATGAGCGAATTATTTCACCAGGCATGGATTTGCTGTAAAATTCTACATTTTGCCATTTTTTTGTGAAACTGAACTCAAAAATTTGAGAGTGAGGAAAAAGTTGTGTTGCGTCAAAAAGGTCATGGTCACATCAAAAAGGTCGCAATCACATCAAATAAGTCACAGTCGCATAAAAAAAGCAGACACTGCAAAATAAGTCGTGTGTATCAAAAAAGTTCTGCGGTAGGCGCATTTCCTGGGTTTTTTGGGGGAAGTGAAATGGGACAGATTTGCTCATCACTAGTCAGAGAAGGAAATATTAAAGGAAAATAAGGGACCTAGGACCGAGTCTTGAGGAACCGCAACAGAAAGAGGGAACAATAAAGATAATACTCCACTGTAAGATGCATGATAAATAGATGGATGATGATTGATAGATAGATAGAGAGATAGATAGATAGATAGATAGATAGATAGATGATAGATAGATAGATAGATAGATAGATAGATAGATGATAGATAGATAGATAGATAGATAGATAGATAGATAGATAGATAGATAGATAGATAGGATTTCACCAGATCTGTATAAAGCTGGTTAACAACATCATTTTGGCTAAAGTTGCCATTCTAGGGCAAAGGAAAATAATAGTAGAAGCTGCATATTTATAAATTACACCACATCTGTCACAGGATGCAAGGAGTGTAAATGCACTTGTAGGCCCACATGATGGATTTGTTTACTGTGCTACAATCCTGTAGCCCTTCAACTGGTTTATTACAGTTCCTGATATACCTGGCAGCCATGGTGACAAGTAAGGAAAGATCTATAGCAGCACTGAGACTAGGGGGTAGCTAGAAAGGAAGAAGAAGCAGTGTGCATTTGTTTCTCGGGAAGCTGTTAAAAACTCACGCTACATTGATTGGGAGTGCAGGCTAGCTCTTTTGATTGAAGCATTCTCAGCAAGAGGCAAAATAATTTGCCAGGCATGGATTTGCAGCAAATTTCCACCTCTCACCTTTGGCAGATTTTTTTTGCGAAACAGACGACAAAATTTGCCACGTTAAATTAGTTGTGCAACAAAAAATTGTCGCCCGCGTAAAAAACGTGCACTTCATGTTTAGGCGAAGCGAAACAGAACAGATTCGCTCATGACTAGTTACAAAGATCGACAAAGCCATGATACATACATACTAAGAGAATGTCCTACATACCTTTAAACAGGTCCATTTATGTAATCATAGAGAATGAAGGGAAGAAAAGCAACAGAGTGGGAGAGTTCTTACTTCAGAGAGGAACTAGTGTATTTCTAAAAAGTGGAAGGAATTAAGGGAATTCAATAAAGTTGAAGAAAAGTAAAAGCAACATTATCTTAAAGATATGGCTATAAGTTAAAACATGAAGAACTTTAGGAAGAAATCATTTGTTTTTTTTCTTTGTATAAAAGTTTGCAATTTGTTTTGTTTGAAGTTTTGTAATGATAATTGTATCAATAAAGATTCCCTTCCCCAACAAGCCCCACTTTTTGTTCCTACAGCTTGTTCTACATCAAATAAAGTTATCCTAAGTGAGGTGGTCACCCCATCTTGGAGTGTTGGAGAAGTTTGCCTGTCATAGAAGCTGATGCTACGGGCTGATTCTAATACTGATTCGAAATGCACTGGTTTCTGAGCAGTATACAGTATATTGTGAGTGGGTCCCTGAGCTCAGGTAATTGACAACAGCACAGAGCATGTGCCCTACTTTTCTTAAGCTTTAGTTCTCCATTAAAGAGATTTTATGCATCATTTACAGCCTTTAAGGTAGTATTCAAAGTGCAAGAAACGGGTGCAAAAATGGGCCTGTTTTGCACTTTGCACACTGGTTTCCCTATTGCAGAATTCAAAGGAAGAAGTGCTGTCAGAATTAGCACAAAGCAGAGCCATATTTACCATAAGCACCACATGGGCCTGTTCCTAGGACAGCGTGGGTGCTTATATGGTAAAAACAAATGAGAGTAGGCACCCTAGGGTAGCACCAGAACAAAATACAGCCCTAAAACTAAGGGACATACTCTTGAATTCTTTCTCCAGTCTGTTGTAAATGAACCCTTTTGTTTTACAGGGACAAACTCTTCTGAAGGCTTTCTCCCTCTCTCTTGATGGGCTCTCAAAATGGGCCCAAAGATATCTTTACATAGTAACATAGTAAGTTAGATTGAAAAAAGACACATGTCCATCAAGTTCAATCTTTCACCTCCATTTTAACCAGAAATGTTTCTGGAGTATGTAACATTTTCACACCTTTTTGTGATCTAAGCATAAAATCTGGGCTTAACAGCAATTTGGACACTCATTATTTTTTTTACAATTCTGTTTATTGAGAAAAATGCATATAATGTACATACATAGATTAGTCAGTCATCATGCTTGTACAGGTTTCTCAAGGTTGGTTTAATACAAAACTAAATAAACAAACAATAAACATGACATTCTGCATTTCAATGTGTTTACCCTGTATTTATTTCGGGTGGTCCTATTTTATGAAGTGAGTTGTGCTTAACCATTCCTCGGTGAGGTGTGGGAAAAGTGCCCTGCGTAGTGCTTGAGAGTTTTGGGGAACCATGAGGGGGGTGGGGGGGTGCCCTATGCACATATAGGGGAAAGGAGGTGACAAGGTAACTGATTTCCCCGTGGCATCTACTCACATTCATCTGTGCTTAACCAGTCACCCCATACTTTCTGGAATTTTTCAGGGCAGTTCCTTCTCATGTATGTTAATTTGTATAGGGGGTATGCCTTAGTGACTACATTCATCCAGAATGCTATTGAGGGGCCTATGTCTGATTTCCAGTGTAGGGCTATAGCTTTCTTAGCGTACATCAACAGGATTGAAAGAAGGGTGCGCTGTTGGACACTCATTATTTCAATGTGGAACAGATCACAAGAGCATTTTGCCAGTTAAATACAATATACTGCCATTCCATTTACACTTTTATGCTGAAGGAGTAGAAATGAGAGATGTGCTCACTGTTTATCTTGCAGATCCACTAAGTCTGTATGTTCCTAGGCAGCAGGTCACATCCCACATTTAAGAGAACAAAAATCAATTTTGCATCACATCTACTTGCCGGGCTCTTGAATATAATCAATAGCTAAATGTATTACAGTATTTGCTGATTGATTAGAATGTATATCAAAGCCATTTACTTTCTTTAAAGAGAAACTAGGGAATTCTACCAACAAGAGAAACATGAAACAAAATATGTAATTAAGTACAATGATTTCAGCTCTAAATGATTTAAGCACATTTCAGTTTTGTCCATAATGTCTGAGGCAGCGACACATGTTTCAGGTACGTATCTCCAATGTTTGATGGAACAGAAGGAAGAAGGATAAGAGAGGTTTATACAGTTTGCTATAATGAAATGATGCGGTCATGCTCTGCAGTTGCAAAGCTTTATTGACATTGTACAAGTCATTAAAAGATTTTTAAAATCTGCTGAGAGCATAAAAACGTCAACTTTAATAATACATCTGATTACATAGTAATACCCTTTTGTCTTCTCAAAATCTGTGCAAATACAGCTCTTTCACTGTATGTCAGCTGGAATCCCTGGAAGTAATAGAAAACATTCTACTTTTAATGGAGCATGAGTTATGAATTTATCTTTTGAGACATCTTAATAATAGAATTAGCAATGTAGCATTGCCTTAGCTGTTGGTACCATAATAGCTTTAGGGACAATGGTGCAGATAGGCTTTTGTTGAGGGTTAAGGGTAATCCAAAAGATTATCAATTTTATTTGCAATCTGGTTGGTCTTGTACATGACTGTCCTCTTTGATCTTACATATCTAATCCTCTTAGCCATAATTCACTGCATCATATTGAAAAATGTAAGTGATGCTGCCACAGTGATCATTATCACTATCATCAAGTATCATTAGTGATGAGCGAATTTTTTTACCAGGCATGGATTCGCAGTTAAACTTCGCATTTCGCCATTTGTGAAATATTTAGGGAAAATTCAGCAAAATTTAGTCATGGAAAAATGGGAGACTTTCCTTGGGCCAGGTTGGAGCTGCAGAGTGCCATTGAGCCCTATGGGAGACTTTCCTTGGGCCAGGTTGGAGCTGCAGAGTGCCATTGAGCCCTATGGGAGACTTTCCTTGGGCCAGGTTGGAGCTGCAGAGTGCCATTGAGTCCTATGGGAGACTTTCCTTGGGCCACGTTGGAGCTGCAGAGTGCCATTGAGCCCTATGGGAGACTTTCCTTGGGCCAGGTTGGAGCTGCAGAGTGCCATTGAGCCCTATGGGAGACTTTCCTTGGGCCAGGTTGGAGGTGCAGAGTGCCATTGAGCCCTATGGGAGACTTTCCTTGGGCCAGGTTGGAGCTGCAGAGTGCCATTGAGCCCTATGGGAGACTTTCCTTGGGCCAGGTTGGAGCTGCAGAGTGCCATTGAGCCCTATGAGAGACTTTCCTTGGGCCAGGTTGGAGCTGCAGAGTGCCATTGAGCCCTATGGGAGACTTTCCTTGGGCCAGGTTGGAGCTGCAGAGTGCCATTGAGCCCTATGAGAGACTTTCCTTGGGCCAGGTTGGAGCTGCAGAGTGCCATTGAGCCCTATGGGAGACTTTCCTTGGGCCAGGTTGGAGCTGCAGAGTGCCATTGAGCCCTATGGGAGACTTTCCTTGGGCCGGGTTGGAGCTGCAGAGTGCCATTGAGCCCTATGGGAGACTTTCCTTGGGCCGGGTTGGAGCTGCAGAGTGCCATTGAGCCCTATGGGAGACTTTCCTTGGGCCGGGTTGGAGCTGCAGGGTGCCATTGAGCCCTATGGGAGACTTTCCTTGGGCCAGGTTGGAGCTGCAGAGTGCCATTGAGCCCTATGGGAGACTTTCCTTGGGCCAGGTTGGAGCTGCAGAGTGCCATTGAGCCCTATGGGAGACTTTCCTTGGGCCAGGTTGGAGCTGCAGAGTGCCATTGAGCCCTATGGGAGACTTTCCTTGGGCCAGATTGGAGCTGCAGAGTGCCATTGAGCCCTATGGGAGGCTTTCCTTGGGCCGGGTTGGAGCTGCAGAGTGCCATTGAGTCCTATGGGAGGCTTCCAAAATCATGCAAAGTCTGAAATGTTTGCCCGCCGTTTACGAGCGCTCAATATGAAAAAGTTGCGACAATATACGAGCAAATCGTAACGGCTACGAAAAAAGTCGCAACAATTCGCGCAAGTCGCGACAATTTATGAAAAAAGTCATAACGGCGACTAAAAAATCGCCAAAAATACGAAAAAGTCGCAAAATGTTCGTTTCCAATTCGAATTTTTCCCATTCGGATTCGTGGATTAGTAAATGTGCCCCTAGGTATCATTTCCCCAATTTATCAAGTCACCCCCAGCTCAACATTACTAAACAATGAGGACCTCTTTTGGAAGTAATACTGGAACAATTTCTACCATCGATAAATACGTGTTATCACCTTAAATATTGCTTTATTTAAAAGAATTTTAAATAGTAGAATTGTAATTCTACAATTAATTCTGTCTCCACAATGCAGATATCAGTATATTTGGCACATTTATCAATGCAATATGATTGTACATCTCTAATTCTGTTACATGTCTCAGACCCATTCTCCATAATGCTCGAGACTTCTGGTTTTCTGGATAAAATTTGGCTCTCCATTCCTTAAAAAAAATATTTAAACATTTAATAAATCCAATAGGACTGTTTTGCCTCCAATAAGGGATTTGTTATATATAAGAAAATAGAAGGTACTGTTTTATTATAAAGAAAAAGGAAATAATTTTTAAAAATCTGAATTCCTTGATTAAAAAGGAGTCTATTGAAGATGGCATTCCCAAAATTTTGGAGCTTTCTAGATAACGGGTTTCTAGACAATGGATACTATGTATGTATTGTGTTTACAGGTTGTTTGTTTCTGCATGTCTGATGAATTAGAGGCAAATCATCACAAACAACATTATTCATGTTTATCCTGTGAAGTTGTGTTTTTCTCCCAAATCTAAAAGTCTAATGGTTTTTGTTTAATTCATGATCACATCGCCTTTAGCATATGCACTGATGGGATTTTCTAAACCTTAATGGAATGCTTTTGTTACTAGTGACTGTCATTTGTTTCACTGAAATATTACATTTCCCATTGGAAAATTTCTGGTGTTGGAGAAATTCCTACTTAAACTTTCATACATATGATTTTGCTGTTGATATATAACTGAGGATATTTAAAATGACTGCTTTGCGAGTGATACTTTAGTAAAGCCATTTTATGGGCAGAATTGGCCTTTTTACTTTTTGCTAGCCTCAGTAGAAAATAGTTCTGCATTACTAAGTGAAAACCCAAACAAAGGGGCTGGTTTATTAAAACTCATGTTCAATTTTTTGCGACAATTTAAGTTAATCACAGAAAAAAAATCAAGCTTTCGTTTTTTTCCCAAAAAGTTGCAGTATTTTTTTTATTCCTTCTGAAGTGTATACTGGACAAATATTTGGAACACTGGAATGAAATAAACAGAATCAATGGTTACATCTACAGTATAAGGATGGTAAGGTTTTACCAAGCAGTAAATATCATTATCATTATATCAGCACTAATATCACCGTCAGTATGTACAACTTCACATCCCATGCTTGCTATCTTGTAACATTTGTAACATTTGTGTAGGGGTAAAGGAAGAAATGTGGTCATATAGGCATATGTAGATATATGCAAAATGGAACAAAACTGAATAAACCTGCTCCTATGTGCTTTTTTTTGCTCTGATGCAATGAAGTTACAATTCTATTGCAACATAAACAACATAATATAACATAAATAAGTTGTAGACTAAGAGGCAATACCTCACTTAATGTAACATTGGGCTTGGTCACCCTATATATGAAAGCATTATGTCCTGGTTTATACAGAGCACCTCAAACATCCATTATATTCTGCTGACACTCTCCAGCTTACACACTTTTCTCACTCATAGGTACAAACCTTTTCCTATGTTATAACCCTAATCCTTTGGCATTCTCTCCCTAATGATGAGTTGAAAAACTTGCCTCAGTCAGCAGTGCCCCTGAAGATACCAAAGGCAGCAAAAAGCTACTCCTGGTAACTTCTAGAGATGAAATTCCAATTATAAGATTTACTAGTGCTGAGAGGGCTATTGCTTTCAATGCACTAGCAATGCACCTCCCCACAGCCGCTTCCAGTGCAAAAAAAAGTGTTGAGGGGTGAGGGTGCAGCATCCCCTAGGGCACCTCAGGGTGGAACTAGGAGCCAGACGCCCTGCACCCACATTCACCATAACTATCACTAAAATGGTACTCTGATTCCTCGAAACACAAAGCCTAGAACATATGCAAATGCTGACTCACTAGGCATTTAAATCTTTCTTTCTTTCCAAACATAAGAAAGAATCATGGTGAAGTGCCAGTAATTTATTTGTAAGTGATTAAAACAATGAGAAATGTGAACTTCCCAGTGCAGTTAATCTTCCTGTTCTATAAAGTTTAAACCCAGTTCACATTGTAACAGAACAAGAGATAAGCAAATCAATTAATATCTGTTTTTCTCTTATTTGCAGCAGATTTGTACTGAGTCAACATGAATTATAGAACTGGGATTGATACAAATCGAGTGCTGAATCTAATCACAGTTGATCCAGCCATCTCTAACTGACACAAAAGCTTAATACGGACACGCATTAACCTTCTTATAAAGAGCTGAAAGCAAACATTTGCAATATTGCAAGCGCACAAACATTCAGCCAACAGACAACATGCCCTTAGAACTGAGAAACAGAGTGGAAACATCATACACTGTACAGACATAACTATGTGCTTAATCTATGTCACCGTAGGGAACTTTCTTTCACGCACGGTAATTGTTTTGCATCATAAGTATGTCAGTAGGGTCGATGTGATAAGTAAAACATATATGTAAAAATAAAAGATAATCTAATAAATAATTAAAACTAAATATGAAATGTGCTAAATGATTACATATTTATCTTCAAAGAATGTCCAATGAATTGTCCAAAATGGGTTTTGAGCAATAAACTGGGTTTACATTTCTACGGTATCACATACCAACTCTTTTGCTTATGGCTACGGCACTTGAAGAAGGAGGAGCAAAAACATCTGCAGTGCAGAGGTTTCAATAAAACTCATTCATTAATGGCACGTTGCTGTTAGTGTAGAGTGAATTATGGGGCTATTTATTGATGTGTCGGGCTCTTTAGGCAGCGGGTCACCATTACTATGCACCCCTAGAATGTTTACCTTCATTTTTCTGATGCAAAGAGTGAACTTTGTAATTGACATTAGTGAAGCACCAATTACTTAGAGATTTGTGTGAAAGCAAGCACATTGTGTTTAGAGATAACCCAATGAATGCGTTTCCTGATATAGCATATCTTTTTACGTAAAGTCACAGAAACTATATTGGACTCAAATCTAACAAAAAATAGCCTGTCTTGATTTTTATGGTATAGTTTTTATTACAATACTGCACTGTGTATGTTGCAAATAATTCATTCTACCATTTCAAAGGTTATTCTTGAGACAATAAATGCAGCTGTAATATTGGTGTGTAGTGCATTGTGCCTGAGTCTGAGCTTTCTGAAAGAGCCAGCACTACACAATGGAACTGCTTTCAGATAAGCTATTGTTTCTTCTACTCAATGTAACTGGAGGACGCAAGACTTGAGTGAGCTGGACTTGGATTTTTAGTGTTGAGTGCTGTTCTCATATCTACCACTAGGTCGGGAGCATGGGAGTATTTTCAGCAGTACAAGTGTCAGGGAGCTGTTATCCTGCTCATCATTCTTCTGCTAGGAGGGGGGGAAGGGGGGTGATATCACTCCAACTTGCAGCGCAGCAGTAAAGTGTGACTGAAGTTTATCAGAGCACAAGTCACATGGCTGAGAGCACCCGCAAAACCATGAATATGTCTATCCCATGTCAAATGTCAAAATTAAATATAAAAATATCTGTTTGTGCTTTTGAAAAATGGATTTCAATGAAGGATTCTGTTGGATTTAAAAAAATTTTTAAAAAAAACAAAAAAAACATGATTTCCCATGACGGAATACCTTTTTTTAAAATTTTTCCAACAGAAAAGACCTTTGTGGCTTCAGAATGCATTTAAAACCATAACATGGTAATACACTACGCTGATTTCTTGCGGTACAACACTTCTGTACTTAGGTAGTCTTAAATATTAAATGAGATCACAAATGTGGTAAGGTAATCAGTTTAGTATTCCTGCTAAACATCTCCATCCTAATCCTTCGTTCCCCTTGAAACAGAAACCGTTTAAAGACGCACTTTCATTCCTCAACTATGTGTAATTACATTATTTAATATTACTGTATTGGCACGGGTGTGTTTAATGCTGTTAACATGCATTTACTTGACATTATGGGTGCTTACTGAACGCAGCTATGTACCAATATTATTCTGTAATGCTGAGCAGTGCGCTTCTTTTTCCTGGATACAGTTCAAGCTCTTTTTACCATTCGATGCTCGAGCCTTTCTCATTGTGTTTATAGGTTAAATGGTGTAGATGCTGCTCAGACAATGAGCATTAATTAGAGATGTATCTGAACTCAATTTTTCCTTAAATATTTAGCCAGAACTGACACATACCAGATGCAAGGCAAACACATATGAAAAACATCTTCTTGTATTTATAAGCAAGCTCCAAACACATGTTTAGAGTTTGTGCGGAGAAATCGCTAATGTGTGTTGCATTGCATACGTTTATCATGTGTTTTGCTTGATGCACAGCCAAATATTATAGACACCCGTGATTACATAGCGTTGGTCTAATGACCCAAGCATTCTCCACCAGGTCAGTATAATACTCAGTTACATAGTTACATTGGGTTGAAAAAAAGACCAAAGTCCATCAACTTCAACCCCTCTAAATGACCCCCAGTGCACATATACACACAAACACATATATTAATTATATTAGGGATGCACTGAATCCAGGATTTGGTTCGGGATTCAACCTTTTTCAGCAGGATTCAGATTCAGGAGAATCCACAGTCCCGGGCAAACCAAATCCTAATCCTAAAAATCACGTGACTTTTTGTCACGTAGACACTCAAGTTGAAATTTTTTTGCAACATTTAACCCTTCCAAAACCAAATTAGCATATGCGGTTTGGTATTTGGGGGTTTGGCCAAATCCAAAAAAGTGGATTTGGTGCATCCCTAAATTATATATATACCAGTATCTATACTAACTGTAAATTATAGCATGACAATAGCCTTGGATATTATGTTTATTGAAGAAATCATTCAAGCCACTCATAAAGGCATTAAAGGAACAGTAACACCAAAAAATGAAAGTGTATAAAAGTAACTAAAATATAATGTGCTGCTGCCCTGCACTGGTAAAAGTTGTGTGTTTACTTCAGAAAGTCTACTAAAATTTATATAAATAAGCTGCTATGTAGCCATGGGGGCAGCCATTCAAAGGAGAAAAGGCACAGGCACATAGCAGATAACAGATAAAACACTATTGTATTCTACAGAACTTGTCTGTTATCTGCAATGTAACCTGTGCCTTTTCTCCTTTTTTCCAGCTTGAATGGCTGCCCCCATGGCTACACGGCAGCTTATTATATAAATTATAGTAGTGTTACTGTAGCAAACACACCAGTTTTACCAGTGCAGGGCATTATATTTTTATTACTTTAAAGCTCTTTTATTTTTTGGTGTTACTGTTCCTTTAACAGAATCTACCATCACAGATGGTCAAGTATTGACCATTATTCCTCCCAGCCACTGTCATTTACATAAATAATTGAGTAACAAGCCTTAAGACAGCTAGAGGTAGGTAAAGCTGGTGTATATAACATTAATCTTATAAATTTATGTTGACTTTGTTTTTGGAAACAAAGTACAAAAAGTTGTACTAAGAAAAGAATCCAATGTATTATTTTGTATTTTGCACCTTAAAATAAACCCCAGACCTTCCCCATGCTGAGTGCACCCTGCATAAATTATTACCAAAACACACATATTACCAAATTACAGTACTTAAGTCTTAAGGCTGAAGATTTAACCTAAGTTGTAGAAAATATACAAAATATACTCAGGAGAATTATTTATGTGTCAAATATCACACTGTGTTGCCAACGGCAACTACATAAAATTGTAATAAAAATATGGTTGTGATTGTGGCCTTCAGTTCCCACAGTTTCTGTACAAGTAAGGTCATTTATATAACTTTTTATAGACAGGCCCCAAACAGAAGGACAAATGAACACCCTGTTTGAGAGGTGCTCAGAAGAAGGACATGTGACCACCCTACTAATGGTCCCTCTCGACCAAGTTGTTCAACTGTGAGCAAAGCTGTGGGGCTGAGTTACACATCTAAAGTAAAACTACATTTAGGGAACACTATACAGTATTTAGTGTGGTGGTGGTTGTTGGTTCATTATGGCTTTAATTGTTCTTAAAAAGATGTCAAAAGTATATTCTATTTTTTTTGTTTCTTTCTATTATAGCTTGGTTCATTTTCTATACAATTTTTGCAGGTTTTGTTTAAAATTCTCATTCTAAAAATATTTATACTTTGAATCTAAGTTATATAATCTCAAGAAACAGTTTAAGTACATACTGGGGCGAATTTGCAACCCTTAGCAACCAATCAGTGATTAGCTTTTCTCAGCCAGCTGCAGGTAAAACAATTAATTTGGTTGCCATGGGTTACTGCCCATGGGCAAATTTGTCAGGTGTTGATAAATGATCCCCAGTAAGTTTCTGCAATGAAATACCCACCATTTTGTCTTAAAACCCAAGGCCTGAATATGTTTGCACAGAGATATACAGTATCCAACTAGGTTATTCTAAATCTGCCACATAATAAGCATAGTAATTAGTGATGAGCGAATCTGCCCCATTTCGCTTTGCAGAAAAATTTGCAAAACCTCAAGAAAATTATCAGCATGTCGAAAATTCTGTGAAATGTGTTTATCACGCTACTATTTTGCCGCCCACGGCTTTTTTTTTTTTGTCGCCTGTATCATTTTTTGCTGGGACCCAATTTGACACAGCTGCACCTATTTTGCAACAGCAAGTTTTTTTGTCGTGCAACAAATTTTTTCTGCAGTGAACTTTTGCGGAAGTTTTGCCATTGGCAAAATGCGGAAATTTGCTGCAAATCCATGCCTTGCGGAAAAATTCGCTGATAACTAAAGGTGGCCACACACCGTTCAGGGCTGAAACAGCAGATAAGGAGGTAGAAACAATAGGATTTCTACCTCGTTCTGCCGATTCAGCGCTGAAGGCAGATTTTGGTCAGGCGCCTTCTATGGCGCCCAATCAAAATTTTTTAACCAGTCCGATCGGCGAGTCGACCGATATCAGCAGCTTCCTGCGATATTGGTCGACTCGCCGACATGCCATACATGCACCGAATATCGTACGAAACGAGGTTTCGTACGATATTATCGGTGCGTGTATGGCCAGCTTTATAGTAATTGTTTTGCTTAGTCCACATAAGTACGAACCTTTGCTGCAAATCACTTTTATGGCATATGATGAACTCAGATGCTAGGTCTTTTTGAAAAGCAAATCCTAATGTATATGCAAAAGGTAAAACTCATTATCCAATTACTTGTGT
This sequence comes from Xenopus tropicalis, assembly GCF_000004195.4. Lineage (NCBI taxonomy): Eukaryota > Metazoa > Chordata > Amphibia > Anura > Pipidae > Xenopus > Xenopus tropicalis. The sequence continues at coordinate 43,328,595 of NC_030677.2, forward strand.
TCACAACAGCCACATCCCTAATCCATTAGCAATCCGATTTTGGCTCATTCTGTTGAGCTGATTAATTAACATACAAATTAACTTAATTTCAGTAAGTGTGTTTTGGTTCTGCTAAAGCAGTTAAACCATAAAAGAAAGAAAAAATTGCGTAGACTACTGAGACCAGAGAAGGGTGCTAAAAATCCTGTATTCCGGTGGGAACAAGTGTTATACATATGTTACATGAAAAGATGTAGTCAAGTAATTCCTATATATCATTTATGCAATATATTGCTACATTACATCTTCACCTTCAGATTTTGCAGGCAAAAGAAAAAAAAGACATTTGTGTGTGTTGTTTAATCTTCATACAGGTATGGGATCCCTTATCCAGAAACCCGTTATCCAGAAAGCTCCAAATTACGGAAAGCCTGTCTCCCATAGACTCTATTTTAATCAAAAAAATTCAGATTTTTAAAATTGATTTCCTTTTTCTCTGTAATAATAAAACAGTACCTTGTACTTGATCCCAACTAAGATATAATTATCCTTTATTGGGGGCAGAACAATCCTATTGGGTTTATTTCAAGTTTTATTTATTTTTTAGTACACTTAGGGGCAGATTTACTAATCCCCGAACGGACCGAAAGTGCCCAAACGCGTTTTTTCGCAATGATCGGTATTTTTGCGACTTTTTCAGCGCCGTCGCAACTTTTTCATATGTCCCGTGATTTTTTTGTCGCCGCTACGACTTTATCGTATATTTTCTGCGACTTTTTCGTCGGCATCGCAAAAAAAATGGGATTGTTTTTTCCGCCGTTTACAATTGCTCAATATGAAAAAAACGCAACGGCGTTGAAAAAGTTGCGCAAAATACGATAAAGTCGTGACGGCGACGAAAAAATCGTGCAAAATATGGAAAAAACGCGGCAGCGACAAAAAAGTCGCAAAATTTTCGTTTACAATCCGATTTTTCCCATTCAGGATTCGGATTCGTGGATTAGTAAATGTGCCCCTTAGGGTATGGAGATCAAAATTACAGAAAGACCCCCTTATCCGGAATACCCTTGGTTCTGAGCATTCTGGATAACGGGTCCAATACCTGTACTCTCTAGCAAGTAGGGGTTTAATTAAATTGGATTCATATTTTGATATATGAATATATATTTAGATGTAAAAAGCCTTACCGTATTGATTCAGTTCATATAATTCAGTTTTATTTTATATACTTTGCAATGGAGGGGTCCAGTTCCAAGAAATATGTGCATTTAGTTATAGAAGGTAGTAGATACTGTAACTGCATTAGAAATTATTATTATGCTTAGATAGACACTGGTTTATATTTGAAATATTTTTAATTTAAAAGAGCACTGTTTCTATGGACACCAGACTGATGCCTGCCTCTTTGTGATTGGTGTCACTTCTGGTCCTATAATGTTTGGCATGCTTGCGATGTTACACAATTCCCCATTGCAGGGTAATGATCTGTTCGTTGGCCTAGTTTAAGAAAGGGTATAGTCACAACCCTAAAGTTAGGCAAATATATATTATACTGCACATCATATGCTAGCCCTAAAGTTGTTATTAAATCATCTTGGGGATGAGGTCTGGAAAGTATGGAGGGAAAGCCATACAAGCTAAACACTATTCTGTTTCCCTAAAAAATACTCATCATTAATAGGAAGGAATGGCATGCCCCTGAATAACAGAACGGTGCTTTTCTTTGCCAGTTACCAAAATAGCCAAAACATCCCCACAACCCACAATATTTCCACCACAATGTTTGACTGTAGTTTAATTTATTGTATTTATAACCTCTCATATGACCATCTGCTCAAATAAGCTCTCCAGTTGTTACTGTAAACTTTGAATTGTGATTCATCTGAAAACAAGGCTGTCTTCCAGTCTTCAGCATTTACAGTTTGGCCCATGTTACATTTTTACACTAGTTTGTTGTTGAATACGTGGTTTGGAAACTGCTAATCCCCACTTGAAGGCTGCAGTTTGCCAATTGCCTTTAGACGGTACTTTTACAAACTGTGACAGGGTGTTTTGTTAAACTGGCTTTGACTCTTGGACACAGATTCTGCTATGTCTCCTAATAAAGTTACTTGGATATTCTGGTATTGAAATGCCGTGGTCACTTTAGGTATAACATTTGGCTGTGGGATACTATTCTTCACTCAGGCCTTAAACTGTTCCAATAAGATACTTTGACAAAGTAAACAACAGTCTAAAAATAGTTTTCATTCAAAGTCATACAGATTATACAAAAGACAAGCTGATTTGCCAATAATAACTGTATGTTTATGTGGAATATAGGAAAGGCAGGAACTATAGGCAAGGCAATTGCTTTAAAACAATATTTCAAACCCAAAAAATGGAACAAGGTTCTGTTAAGGGGGTGTACATGGTAACATTTCATATGGTAAAGGCAGTTCTTGTAGTAGATAGTAATAATAATTAAATAAATAAGGTATTATTTGATTCTAAATCAATTAGTGGGTCATCAGGCTGATTCTCCAACTAAACCTGCATCCCCAGAAAAACGCTGCTTTAAAGCAATATAGCATAGAAATTAAATATAAACCACTATTTAAAAGTAGCAATATACTCAAACAAGTTTATATTGTTATTAAGACATTCCTTCTATGTACAGCATGTCTACAGTAAGTTTATTCTTATATCTGTGCACAAGGCACACACAATACACCATTCATTTCCAGGGTCGGACTGGGCCAGCAGGTCACAGGGAAAAAACCCAGAAGGTAAGTTTAATTTATGTGTGTTTGGGGGAAAGGTGGGTGGCAGGGGCTCCTGCAGGGGGTGTGGAGGCCGCGGGGTATTCATTCAGATTTTGGGATGATGCAAATCTGGCCTTAATAACAGTGTTTACAAAATGGCAGCTGCCTGCTTGGTGTGATTGTGTTCATGCAAGACTGAGGGAAACGAGATTTATAGAATTTATGTAGTGTAAGTAAAGTTTTTTTCTTAACTAATGTGATAAAAAAGGATTTGGAATTTTTTTTTAAGGTAACAGGTCCCCTTTAATGTAAATTACAAACTATAAATGCAAAGGGCAAGAGTAACTATTATGCATCATACAGTACAGCTAATATATGTTATACAGAAACATGTTATCTAGAAAGTTCCAAATTATGGGAAGGCCATAGACTCCATTATAAACAAATATTTCTAATTATTAAAAATGATTTCCCTTTTCTCTGTAATAATAAAACAGTACCTTGTAATGGAGGCAAAATCATCCTATTGGGTTTACTTAAAGGAACAGTAACACCAAAAAATGAAAGTGTATAAAAATAATTAATATATTATGTACTATTGCCCTGCACTGGTAAACGTTGTGTGTTTGCTTCATAAACACTACTACAGTTTATATAAATACCCTGCTGTGTAGCCCCGGGGGCAGCCATTTAAATTGGAAAAAGGAGAAAAGGCACAGGTTACTAAGCAGATAACAGATAAGTAGCATAGATTCCCATTGTATTCTACACAGTTATCTGTTATCTTCTTATGTAACCTGTGCCTTTTCTCCTTTTTTCAATTTAAATGGCTGCCCCCATGGCTACACAGCAGCTATTTCTATTAACTACAGTAGTCTTTCTGAAGCAAACACACAACTTTTACCAGTGCAGGGCAGCAGCACATTATATTTTAATTATTTTAAAACATTTTTATTTTTTAGTGTTACTGTTCCTTTAAAGGAATACTATCACATTGAAAGGGTTTTTTTTTCCGTTAATAGAGCTGCTTCAGCAGAATTCTGCCCTGAAATTCATTTTTTAAAAGAGCAAATAGATTTTTTTGAAGGGAGCGCATGTATAAAGTGAAACAAAACAACTGATAGTGTGATAATGTTTTGAAACTTTGTTCAAATAACTAAACCAATCACCTTATTGTGTGTGAAACAAATTACTATATCCACCACTGTGTATAGTGACTCAAAAGGCTCACCAGAGGTGAGTCACTATACACAGTGGTGGATATAGTAATTTGTTTCACACACAATAAGGTGATTGGTTTAGTTATTTGAACAAAGTTTCAAAACGTTATCACACTATCAGTTGTTTTGTTTCACTTTATACATGCGCTCCCTTCACACTTTTCTGGACACGCTTGAGACCCGGTCAAAGGGGTTATATTCGTAAGAGGAGCAGCAGTATCACAGCCATTACAGTACTTCACTGGAACTTTATCTAAAGCGCTGAGGACCGTGGTATGTTTCATACCTTTGTGCATCTGTATAAATAGATTTTTTTATTCTACATTTTTAAATTTGACATGGGCTGGACATTTTCTTAGTTTCCCAGGTCCCCTTAGCCATGTGACATGTGCTCTGATATCACTCCCCCATTAACAGAACAATGGGAAGGGAACAAGATAATGGCTCCATGACATCTGCATTGCTAAAAATGCTCCCATGCCCCACCTATTGGTAGATATGAGAATAGCACTCAATAAAAACAAAAAAAAGTCCTGCTCGCCCAAGTCATGAGTCCTCCAGTTACATTGAGCAGAAGAAACAATAGCTTACCCGTAAGCAATTCCATTGTATAGCGATGGCTCTTTCTAAATGCCAGAATCAGATATAATGCACCAAGATGGCGCCTACACACCAATAGTACAAATTAAAAAATATATTTGTAGGTTCAAGAATAACTTTTTAAATGATAGAGTGAATTCTTTGCTACAGAAATAAAAACTACACCATAAAAATCATGACAGAATCCCATTAATGTTTAAATGACTTAGGTAAAGATCCTTTATTCAGAAAACCCCATGTCCCAAGCACTCTGAATAACAGGCCCCATACCTGTATCAGTGATTGTGGTAAACAACTCACAAGTGTATTTTCCATACCTTCCACTACAGAGGTGTTACACAAGTGTTAAATCTGCAGCTCAGGGCCAACAGGAGTGAATACCAACAGTAAACAGAGGAAAATTGATCCAGACTTGTTTATTCTGCTTTCAGTGTTGGTGCTTCTCCTGTGGGTACATAGCCGCTGTGTCGAATTACATCAAATAACACATAGCAGCGCATTATAAAGAATAAAGCAGCGCCAATGACAACACACTTATAAACGCTGTATGGGTACAGAGACGCAGAGCGGGGAAAAGTATCATCCAGCTGACAAACAAAATTAGAATAAAAAATAGGAGGTGAGAGGTAGCAGTGTTAATAAATGCTTTATTTGCAAATACATGTTCACCAGACTAATTAATTGCCTCATATCATCCCCCCTTCCCCTCAAGATGTTGTAAGTCCTCTGTAAAACTGCTGGGGCGTTAAATAAACATAGTTCAATTACACAGAATGATTTAAAGGACAGCCTTGAAAAAAATCATATCACTTATTATTTTATATATATAAATAAAAATCCCTTCTAGCAAGCTAGCAAGAGAGGGCCTTGCATGCAAAGCGATGTGGATTTCAGGAGTAAATTGACTTTAACAAATGTATGCGCTATTTTATGTTAATTACCTCTATCTGCTAGAGGCCGTACTAGGAAACATCCGCGCAGCATCCAGTCGCTAATAGGAAACCAACAAGCAATTGAAAAACTACAAATTATTTACTGAAAAGTGAGTGAGCAATCGTCTTCCATCATTTCTTCATTTTCAGGCTAATAATCCAGGGATTATTTATCAAATAGCAGACAAGCATATGTTTCATGAACATTTGCATCTCTTTCTATAGTTTCATATTCCACAATCATTTATACAAATGAGACTTAACTTTAAGCAGTTTCTTGTTGTCGTTGCAATTTGAACATCTGAAAATAAAGATAAGCTCGTCTTCTGAGGGCTCCGTGCTGCCGCTGCTTACAGTTTGCTCACGTTGCGGAAGTTTGATTCAAAGTATACAAAAACAAATTACATCACATTAAAAATTGCTAATTGATTTCTTCCTAGCACATTGCTATTTTAACCATAATATATATGTATTAAGCTACCAAAAAATGCCCTCCCCTTTAAACAAAACAGGGATTGTTGGTCCATATATTGCAATATATTTAAGCTGGCCAACTACATCAAAGTCATCCCTGGTCTGGGGACTGATTCATTAAGAATTCTACTGCTTTGGGATACATTTTTCACAAGTTTTACCTGCAACTTACTTGCTTCCAAGGTTAAAACTCCCAAATGGTTGCTGTTTTTAATGGCCACTAGTGATGAGTGAATTTTTTCGCCAGAAATGGATTCGCAGTCAATTTCTGCATTTCGCCATTGGTGAATTGTTTTGCAAAACTTCAGTGAAAATTCGCCAGGAAAAAATTGTCGCACAGAATTTTTTTTGTCGCGCGTCAAGTTGGGTGCAGTCATGTCAAATTGGCGCGGTCGCGGCAAAAAACCTGTGGGTGACAAAAAATAGATGCGGGCGCCAAAAAAATAGTTGTGAGCGACAAAATACTTGTGCGACAAATGTGTTTCGCAAATTTTTGGACGTTTCATAAATTTTATTGCCGTTTTGCGAATTTTATGCCGAATCGAAACGTGACAGATTCGCTCATCACTAATGGCCACCACAGGGATCACCTGACTGTAGCTGGGAATGATGGGAGCTACAACATGGAGTGGCCAATGCTCCTATATAAACTATAGCAAAAAAGGGAAAGCTGTGCTTACCAGACAAGGGATTATTCTGACATAGTTGGCCAGTAGTGATGAGCAAATTTTTTCACCAGGTATGGATTTACAGCGAATTTCTGCATTTCGCCATTGGCAAATTGTTTTGCAAAACATCAGTGAAAATTCGCAGTGGTTGCATCAAAAAAAGTGCGGGGGACAAACAAAAGACGCGGGTGACAAAAAAAACATGCGACAAATGCGTTTTGCGAATTTTTTGCCGTTTCGCAAATTTTCTTGCCATTTCGCCAATTTTATTGGCGAAGCGAAACAGGACAGATTCGCTCATCACTATTGGCCAGCTTAAATATATTGCAATATTTGGGCAAACAATCCCTGATTTGTTTCAAGGGGAGGGCATTTTTCAGTAGTTTCATGCAGTGCTTAATTAGTGTCCTACATATGTGGCCACACCCAACTTGCACACCCTAAAGATTTCAAATTTAGTGGTGAGCATAACGTTCCCTTTTTTGCTATAGTATATATGAAATACACAAGAGCCATGAACATATTATAAATGATATCCTTATAAACAATGTTTAGTGACGTTATCAGTTATAACTGGTGCAGTGTCATTTCTGTTACATAACTCACTGAAACATTGGTTTTATAATAAATATAGAACCCCCTGTTGTACATTATAACCATAACTTGCTTCGGAGTTCCATGAACTATATCTGGTCATCAAAATCCTTGGTGACTTATAATATCCTTATATATTACAATAGGGGGTACAATATTCACTTTAAGTTACTACTTAAAGGAGACATTTCATATCACCTTCATATTCAGTTATATAATTCATCTTTCTTCAATCTATGTAATCTTGCAGAAAAAAAACGATTTGAATGCATTTTACCTGCTAAAATCGTTTTTATATCAGAGCTGCAGAGAGATCTTCACTCCTCTGAAGCTAAACTGAAATGAGAGATGGGAGTTTCTCTTCATTCTCCCACAGGAAATGGTCACAGCACTGACTGACAGGCTGAACTCTGCTGTAGCCCCTCCCACCCCCCTGCCTGTGTATCTGTTACCAGTCTGCACATAGCTGTCCTGTGCTGCTGCCTGATCTTTGCAAGTTGCAGGGAGTTGTTGCAGGGGAAAATACAAAAAAAAAAACAGTTTAGGTGTCAAAGTACAAGTTGCAGGGAGTTGTTGCAGGGGAAAATACAAAAAAAAAAACCCAGTTTAGGTGTCAAAGTACAAGTTGCAGGGAGTTGTTGCAGGGGAAAATACCGAAAAAAAAAACGGCCAGTTTAGGTATCAAAGTACAAGTTGCAGGGAGTTGTTGCAGGGGAAAATACAAAAAAAAACCAGTTTAGGTGTCAAAGTACAAATTGCAGGGAGTTGTTGCAGGGGAAAATACCAAAAAAAAACCCAGTTTAGGTGTCAAAGTACAAGTTGCAGGGAGTTGTTGCAGGGGAAAATACAAAAAAAAAAAAACGGCCAGTTTAGGTATCAAAGTACAAGTTGCAGGGAGTTGTTGCAGGGGAAAATACCAAAAAACGGCCAGTTTAGGTATCAAAGTACAAGTTGCAGGGAGTTGTTGCAGGGGAAAATACCAACAAAAAAAAAACCCAGTTTAGGTGTCAAAGTACAAGTTGCAGGGAGTTGTTGCAGGGGAAAATACCAAAAAAAACCCCAGTTTAGGTGTCAAAGTACAAGTTGCAGGGAGTTGTTGCAGGGGAAAATACAAAAAAAAAACCCAGTTTAGGTGTCAAAGTACAAGTTGCAAGGAGTTGTTGCAGGGGAAAATACCAAAAAAAAAAACCCAGTTTAGGTGTCAAAGTACAAGTTGCAGGGAGTTGTTGCAGGGGAAAATACAAAAAAAAAACAACCCAGTTTAGGTATCAAAGTACAAGTTGCAGGGAGTTGTTGCAGGGGAAAATACCAAAAAACGGCCAGTTTAGGTATCAAAGTACAAGTTGCAGGGAGTTGTTGCAGGGGAAAATACCAAAAAAAAAAAACCCAGTTTAGGTGTCAAAGTACAAGTTGCAGGGAGTTGTTGCAGGGGAAAATACAAAAAAAAAACCCAGTTTAGGTGTCAAAGTACAAGTTGCAGGGAGTTGTTGCAGGAGAAAATACCAAAAAACGGCCAGTTTAGGTATCAAAGTACAAGTTGCAGGGAGTTGTTGCAGGGGAAAATACCAAAAAACGGCCAGTTTAGGTATCACAGTACAAGTTGCAGGGAGTTTTTGCAGGGGAAAATACCAAAAAAAAACCCAGTTTAGGTGTCAAAGTACAAGTTGCAGGGAGTTGTTGCAGGGGAAAATACCAAAAAACAGCCAGTTTAGGTATCAAAGTACAAGTTGCAGGGAATTGTTGCAGGGGAAAATACCAAAAAACAGCCAGTTTAGGTGTCAAAGTACAAGTTGCAGGGAGTTTTTGCAGGGGAAAATACCAAAAAAAAACCCAGTTTAGGTGTCAAAGTACAAGTTGCAGGGAGTTGTTGCAGGGGAAAATACCAAAAAACAGCCAGTTTAGGTATCAAAGTACAAGTTGCAGGGAGTTGTTGCAGGGGAAAATACCAAAAAACGGCCAGTTTAGGTATCAAAGTACAAGTTGCAGGGAGTTGTTGCAGGGGAAAATACCAAAAAACGGCCAGTTTAGGTGTCAAAGTACAAGTTGCAGGGAGTTGTTGCATGGGAAAATACAAAAAAAAAAACAGTTTAGGTGTCAAAGTACAAGTTGCAGGGAGTTGTTGCAGGGGAAAATACCAAAAAACGTCCAGTTTAGGTGTCAAAGTACAAGTTGCAGGGAGTTGTTGCAGGGGAAAATACAAAAAAAAAACCCAGTTTAGGTGTCAAAGTACAAGTTGCAGGGAGTTGTTGCAGGGGAAAATACCAAAAAAAAAAACCCAGTTTAGGTATCAAAGTACAAGTTGCAGGGAGTTGTTGCAGGAGAAAATACCAAAAAACGGCTAGTTTAGGTATCAAAGTACAAGTTGCGGGGAGTTGTTGCAGGGGAAAATACCAAAAAACAGCCAGTTTAGGTATCAAAGTACAAGTTGCAGGGAGTTGTTGCAGGGGAAAATACCAAAAAACGGCCAGTTTAGGTATCAAAGTACAAGTTGCAGGGAGTTGTTGCAGGGGAAAATACCAAAAAACGGCCAGTTTAGGTGTCAAAGTACAAGTTGCAGGGAGTTGTTGCAGGGGAAAATACAAAAAAAAAACCAGTTTAGGTGTCAAAGTACAAGTTGCAGGGAGTTGTTGCAGGGGAAAATACCAAAAAACGGCCAGTTTAGGTGTCAAAGTACAAGTTGCAGGGAGTTGTTGCAGGGGAAAATACAAAAAAAAAACCCAGTTTAGGTGTCAAAGTACAAGTTGCAGGGAGTTGTTGCAGGGGAAAATACCAAAAAAAAAACCCAGTTTAGGTATCAAAGTACAAGTTGCAGGGAGTTGTTGCAGGAGAAAATACCAAAAAACGGCTAGTTTAGGTATCAAAGTACAAGTTGCGGGGAGTTGTTGCAGGGGAAAATACCAAAAAAAAAAACCCAGTTTAGGTGTCAAAGTACAAGTTGCAGGGAGTTGTTGCAGGAGAAAATACCAAAAAACGGCCAGTTTAGGTATCAAAGTACAAGTTGCAGGGAGTTGTTGCAGGGGAAAATACCAAAAAACGGCCAGTTTAGGTATCAAAGTACAAGTTGCAGGGAGTTGTTGCAGGGGAAAATACCAAAAAAAAAAACCCAGTTTAGGTATCAAAGTACAAGTTGCAGGGAGTTGTTGCAGGGGAAAATACCAAAAAACGGCCAGTTTAGGTATCAAAGTACAAGTTGCAGGGAGTTGTTGCAGGGGAAAATACAAAAAAAAAAACCCAGTTTAGGTATCAAAGTACAAGTTGCAGGGAGTTGTTGCAGGGGAAAATACCAAAAAAAAAACCCAGTTTAGGTATCAAAGTACAAGTTGCAGGGAGTTGTTGCAGGGGAAAATACCAAAAAACAGCCAGTTTAGGTATCAAAGTACAAGTTGCAGGGAGTTGTTGCAGGGGAAAATACCAAAAAACGGCCAGTTTAGGTATCAAAGTACAAGTTGCAGGGAGTTGTTGCAGGGGAAAATACCAAAAAAAAACCCCAGTTTAGGTATCAAAGTACAAGTTGCAGGGAGTTGTTGCAGGGGAAAATACCAAAAAAAAAAAACAGTTTAGGTGTCAAAGTACAAGTTGCAGGGAGTTGTTGCAGGGGAAAATACCAAAAAACGGCCAGTTTAGGTGTCAAAGTACAAGTTGCAGGGAGTTGTTGCAGGGGAAAATACAAAAAAAACCCCCAGTTTAGGTGTCAAACTACAAGTTGCAGGGAGTTGTTGCAGGGGAAAATACCAAAAAAAAAACCCAGTTTAGGTATCAAAGTACAAGTTGCAGGGAGTTGTTGCAGGGGAAAATACAAAAAAACGGCCAGTTTAGGTATCAAAGTACAAGTTGCGGGGAGTTGTTGCAGGGGAAAATACCAAAAAAAAAAACCCAGTTTAGGTGTCAAAGTACAAGTTGCAGGGAGTTGTTGCAGGAGAAAATACCAAAAAACGGCCAGTTTAGGTATCAAAGTACAAGTTGCAGGGAGTTGTTGCAGGGGAAAATACCAAAAAACGGCCAGTTTAGGTGTCAAAGTACAAGTTGCAGGGAGTTGTTGCAGGGGAAAATACCAAAAAACGGCCAGTTTAGGTATCAAAGTACAAGTTGCAGGGAGTTGTTGCAGGGGAAAATACCAAAAAACGGCCAGTTTAGGTATCAAAGTACAAGTTGCAGGGAGTTGTTGCAGGGGAAAATACCAAAAAAAAAAACCCAGTTTAGGTATCAAAGTACAAGTTGCAGGGAGTTGTTGCAGGGGAAAATACCAAAAAACGGCCAGTTTAGGTATCAAAGTACAAGTTGCAGGGAGTTGTTGCAGGGGAAAATACCAAAAAACGGCCAGTTTAGGTATCAAAGTACAAGTTGCAGGGAGTTGTTGCAGGGGAAAATACCAAAAAACGGCCAGTTTAGGTGTCAAAGTACAAGTTGCAGGGAGTTGTTGCAGGGGAAAATACCAAAAAACGGCCAGTTTAGGTATCAAAGTACAAGTTGCAGGGAGTTGTTGCAGGGGAAAATACCAAAAAACGGCCAGTTTAGGTATCAAAGTACAAGTTGCAGGGAGTTGTTGCAGGGGAAAATACCAAAAAACAGCCAGTTTAGGTATCAAAGTACAAGTTGCAGGGAGTTGTTGCAGGGGAAAATACCAAAAAACGGCCAGTTTAGGTATCAAAGTACAAGTTGCAGGGAGTTGTTGCAGGGGAAAATACCAAAAAACGGCCAGTTTAGGTATCAAAGTACAAGTTGCAGGGAGTTGTTGCAGGGGAAAATACCAAAAAACGGCCAGTTTAGGTATCAAAGTACAAGTTGCAGGGAGTTGTTGCAGGGGAAAACACCAAAAAAAAAACCCAGTTTAGGTATCAAAGTACAAGTTGCAGGGAGTTGTTGCAGGGGAAAATAATAAAAAAACGGCCAGTTTAGGTATCAAAGTACAAGTTGCAGGGAGTTGTTGCAGGGGAAAATACCAAAAAAAAAACCAGTTTAGGTGTCAAAGTACAAGTTGCAGGGAGTTGTTGCAGGGGAAAATACCAAAAAACAGCCAGTTTAGGTATCAAAGTACAAGTTGCAGGGAGTTGTTGCAGGGGAAAATACCAAAAAACAGCCAGTTTAGGTATCAAAGTACAAGTTGCAGGGAGTTGTTGAAGGGGAAAATACCAAAAAAAAACCAGTTTAGGTGTCAAAGTACAAGTTGCAGGGAGTTGTTGCAGGAGAAAATACCAAAAAAAAACCCAGTTTAGGTGTCAAAGTACAAGTTGCAGGGAGTTGTTGCAGGAGAAAATACCAAAAAAAAACCCAGTTTAGGTGTCAAAGTACAAGTTGCAGGGAGTTGCATGTAAAACAAACATTTCTTTTCATTAGGTACAGTCTATAGAATAGACTCCTTTAGTATTAAAAACGTTTTTTTTGGCAAAATATTATTTTTCAATAAAGAGAGTGAAGAGGCTTACTTACAAGGATCGAGTCACAGACGCTGCCAGCCAAGTGAACAGCTTTTCAGGAGGGCTGGGCGGGGCTGGGAGCAGCACAGTGAGCAGGACCCCAGCGTGACTGATGTGGGCGGGGAAATGACATCACCAAAGTCCCCGCCCACATCTCACGCCCACTCCTCTCTCACTGGCTGCAGCGTGTCAGTAGGAAAGAAGCTGGGGCCGGCGGCCCTAGCTGAAGACAGAAACTTTGTTCTGGCAGGAAGCCCTGTGGATGGGAGGGGCTGCAGCGTTTCAGCAGGGATTTAACAGCCTTCTTGAAGAGTAAGTAGAAAATAAACTTTATTGTATTCAATTTTTCTGTGTTAGCTGCTTTTTAAGATAAAGTAAAAAATTATTGTATATGTCTCCTTTAAGTTACACTTCAGTAAAAGTTTTTTCAGGTGAAACCTTCACCTACCAATCATAAATAACCCTTTTTGTGTTTGAATTTAAAGATTTGATCTTTTAAGTAGCATAGTTCAACAAGTCTGTTGGTTTACTTACCTTTCCTGGGGGGGGCGATCAGTGATAGTGATGGACAAAATAATTTCCAGGCATGGATTCATGGTGAATTTCCTCATTTCACCATTGGTGGTTTTTTTCCGTGACATCACTACTAAGTTACACAAGAGCACGCCCCTTAGGTCTTTATTACAGAGAACTTGCTCCTCAGGGGTTGCTGGTCTCTGCACATAGATAGGCATTGAGTTGGGGGACACCTACATGCCCCCCCCCCCCCCCGTGCACCCCTCTTAGATCTAGCGCTTACTAGGGGAGGGGAAGTTACACAATGTGCAAAAAAAGTGAAAAAAAATGAATCTGTTGCCATTTCTTTTTTTTTTTTCACTCCTGCATTGTAAATGAGATCTTTATAAAGGTAACAGAATTCCAAGGTAAATTCTAATATCATTTATAATATTTAAAAGAAACTTTAAAAGAAGTGGCAATTTGTCTAAATCCTCTGTATTTTCTGCAGGTCTATAAAATCTAAAGTGGCACTTTATATGAGCAATGTGCCACCTGAACCCTGCTGGAGGACTGCGGGTTTGTCTCAGATCATTAGAAATTGCAGTGGACCAGATTCGATTTGATGAGATGAACTTATCTCAGGCTTTATTTCATGAAAACACCATTGCAGCCTATGGGGAAATCTAAAGAATTAAATCTGGAGATACGATTTCCAAATACAATCTAATTAGATGCAGTATATGAGTGATGTCACAAATGATTTCAGTTGGCAGACTGCTAGGGGTTCTACTTCTGTAATACCTGATGGAGGCCTGATCTGGTTTTACTGTATATTGTTGGGAATATGTTATTGTTTACTGCTAATTTTGACTTGGAACAGGAATGCAAGAGAATCCACCATTAATACATATTTATTGCTAGTTATCATGTAGTTCTCTAGCATAGAAAAAAAACAGATGTATGGAGAAATGTATTTGGGCTTTATCTGTCCTTTAAGAGAATATTGAATTTATTTTTCTCTGCTTGTTCTGAGTCCTTGTACTTTTCCCTTTTCAAACTAAATGCACAAATCCTGTTATGGCATTGTGTCAGTAGCTCATCCATCACTGCGCTGTATGCTAGCCGGCTATCTATCATGCCGGAGTAATTCAACTTTACGTATCTCTGTTCATCTCCCTATCTGCATCCGCACAATGCTTTCTCTCCTATAAAATAACTTGCTTATGGCTCCTAAAATTTCAAATGTGCCACACACTGGATTAGTGGCAGAACTTTAAAACATGGCTGATTTACATTAGGATCGCATTGTCTTTGACATCCGATAAAATGAAATGAAGAGCACAAATAAACTCTGTGCCCGAGTATCTGTAACAGAATTTTACACAGTAACAGCCAGATTTGGCAACTTTACTATATGTTCTTTTCCTTTATGATTCACATAGTTAGAATGAAAATAAATGGCACAGTAAATATGGTTACTGTATCAATTAAAATAAATGCTCAAGTGAAAACACAAAAGGCATACTCAGGCAGTTCTAAATAACAAATGCATTACTGGTAAAGGATCCATCATGTGGAAACCCATTATCCAGATAGCTCCAAATTACAGAAATCTCCCATAGACTCTATTTTAATTAAATAATTCACATTTTTACAAATGATTTTTCTTTTTTTTGTAATAATAAAACCGTACCTTGTACCTTAATCCTAATCATTAGTCCTTATTAGAGGTAAAACAATCCTATTAAGCTCTCTTACTGATTTACTTCTCAAAATATCATTTTCATTACTATTTCTAGCTTTGCTAGAGCTGCACCTCATTTTGTTGAGTTCCCTTCCATGTTCCATCAGATAGACAATCTCTTATAATACATGTATTATGTGAGCAGCTCACCCCCACCTAGCTTTGCTGAACCTGTCCAATTGCCCTGCCCCCACACCTTAAAGGAACAGTAACACCAAAAAAATTAAAGAGTTTTAAAGTAAAAGAAATATAATGTACTGTTGTCCTGCACTGGTAAAAGTTGTGTGTTTGCTACAGTAACTCTACTATAGTTTATATAAATAAGCTGCTGTGTAGCCCTGGGGGCAGCCATTCAAGCTGGAAAAAAGGAGAAAAGACACAGGTTACATAGCAGATAACGGATAAGCTCTGTAGAATACAATAGGGTTTTATCTGTTATCTGCTAAGTGCTGTGCCTTTTCTCCTTTGAATGGCTGCCCCCATGGCTACACAGCAGGGTGTTTATATAAACCATAGTAGTGTTTCTGAGGCAAACAACCCAGTTGTACCAGTGCAGAGCAGCAGTACATTATATTGGAATTTCTTTTATACACTTGAATTTTTTGGTGTTACTGTTCCTTTAAGTCTCCTACCCCCATCTCCTTTCAAACTCTAAGAACCTTCTGAATAGGTCAGTTTTTGTATGTAATCTATATGTTTCATGTATGCACCCTTCTATTAAACAGCACTATAGATTATGTTGGCACTTTAGAAATACAATAATAATAATAATAATAACACCGTAACTATTCATACAATACCTATTTTAGTATCTTTCTAGACTATGCTTTTTCCTTCAGTTGCTTTTAACATTACTACTAATGCATAGAAATGCTTTTTTCATCCTCTCCACACAAAGACCTTGTTCGATGCAATACCTTTTGCATTTCCATTACTATTATATTCCAATTCCCACAATGGATTCCTATAGCAACCAAATTTCAAATGACAATCTATTACCTACTTTGCTCTTCCCATTCTCTGGTTCATCTCAGAAATTACCCTTTTCAAGATACTTGCTTTTGTGCCCTCTTCTTAGCTCTTTACATCTTCTCAGTCATGCAGTGTTAGACTTTGCTCAGCGTTTATGAGTATTGGACAACCATAGGAGCCATTTAGAACCAGAGGAGCAGTGTGAAAAGTGGACTTTCAGACACAAATCATCAAGTTTTATGCAGGTTTTCACACCAGCCAGAATTGTAGGTGATGCTTCAAAACAAACACAATTGGATTTTGTAGCAAACTAGATGCAAGTTGAGTTGGGATATGTGTTACTTCAGTTCCCAACACTGTGTGTTTGATTCTTTGGACCCAAGTCTGTTGCCTGCAAACACATCCCTAGAATTTTCTTGTGTCAATAGTCAGAATTCCGCAGAAGAGTCAGTATAGATACAAGGTTGTTCATTATGCTTATGAAAGAACAATGAGCGTGTTCATGTTTAGATGCAAGTATCTGTAAGGGGTTATTAGTCCCTATAGCTTTAGACTCTTTACATTTTGTATTACAAGAGAGAAGCCACTGTTTACCTAGCTTTATTATTGGCCCTTAATGTAGTGACAACTTCCTGTAACACTTTAATATGGTATTTGAAAAGGGGTGGTGTTTCCTCTTTGGCCTTTGTCTGTTGAACCAAGTGAATGTGTTCAGGGACCCTGGAATCAACAAGGCCCAGTAAAGTGTTCTGCTCTAGAGGAAGAACACGTCTAGTGAAAGTTGGGGAGCAGGAACCCTGGAAACCAGGTTTAGTCAGTAACAGGATAGCATTTGTTATAGTATGTTCTAGGAACATAAGATAGTCAGGAATAGCTAGAAAAACAGAGTGTGTTCCAACATGGATTGATAGTTGGATGTAGCTCTCACCAAGGCTCTGAAGGATCTGCAGAACTTAAGAGGGATTCAGGTTATATTCTTCTTCCTGATCTATTTCTACTGTGAGGAATGCAGGCCACAATCACTTGAATCTTTAATGGTGAACCTTAAACCTACCAGGCTATCTCCACAGGGTTTCACATTGCTGTCTATGTCTATGATTGATCGCTCTTATTTCAATACTACCTCAGTCGGATTTGTGAATATAATCCTGTGGCACTTTGACAATAAAGTTCGGTGTTAACTTTGTTTGCAAGAACCTCTGGCATCCTCGACCTTATTTTATACAACAGCAAAAGAGATGTAGTGCCATAAAACCCTCATCTGCCTCTTCCATTTAGTAAAGGCCTACTCTGAGTGAGAGAGTCCAATGTAACCCTATATAGCCCACGAAGCACAGACATAACTATACAGAAATCATATAATGCATATGTTATAGTATTTAGTAGTATATTATAATATTATAACATTGTTGGAATCATTGCTGCATATTTTCTTGAATCAAATAATCATTCTCTACATACATACAGTATTAAGTAAAAGTACATCAAGAACAATATACAGTTAGAAAAGGAAAGTCATTTTACAAAGTAAGAAGTTAAATGTTATTTTTAGAGTTCTGGATTAGCTAACCGAACAAAAAAGCCTATTAAAATTCTTTGTGGATACTTTGCTTCCCTGGTAATTCATTACCTGCACATTTCTAATTGGTATGGGAACATTCTACAGTTTTTGCAATTGGAAAATTTCAGTCTCGTTTACAATATTTTTTCTCTGCCAAGCTGAAGGCCATTTTTTGAGTTTGATTTATAACACAAGTGTGAACTTTGGCTTATGTTGCATTTGTCAGATGATTCTACTTGGACAGCAAAAATAATAAAACCTGAACCTGTGGTTTGTGTAATTTTAGCAGAAAGGAAGCTGAAAAAAAGTGAAGAAATGTTGCTTTGTAATGAAAAGGTGTGTTATAATAAAGGAAACTACAACTGTAATTGCAAAAATACAAAGATATATATAAAAATGTCTGTGTCCTTTAATCCATTTATCTGTCGGTCTTTCATTTTACATGTCTGCAATGGCAGCCTCTGATTCTATAGTACATGCAGAAGGAGGCACCTCTGCTAACTGGAAGTGGTAGTAGCATCACGGTTGTTGAGCAGCAGCTGAGCTGTATAAGGAAAAGCTATGTTGTGTAAGCAATCAATTGGCAGGATGACATTTGGAAATCCCAGATGATTTATATTTGCTGTGACTGCTCTGTAGCATGATGCTCTAGCTTGACACTTATAAGAAAAATGCTTTATGGGTCAACATGGGTTACTAAGCGGGCAGATTAGTTACGGTGCCATTGCTCTTATCTTGCCTTGGTGACGACGTATTATAACCACAAATGAAAAGACAAAGCTAAATAATAGTTTTTTGCAATCAAAATTAGCATATGTTTTAACATTTTTAATTTCTGAGCATTCAGCATTCATCCAATAACGAAACAAGTAAATGATAAATTAAATCAACGGATTTGTGAAATTCAAAGTTTATATATTCAAATAAAATAGTGAGTAAAGAGGTAAATGAAAGTGAAAAATGTGAAAACAATCTTTTATTATATATTTTATTATTTTACTTATTCAATCAAATGTGTGTAATAGATACAAATCTTAATGTAACCTAGTAAGTTACTGAAACTATTCAGGAACATGTATGCCCCTTAGACACTAATGGTAGTACATACCAGGCCCAGAATAGCAATCTGCGGAATCTGGCAAACGCCAGAGGGGCTTCTGTAAAATACCATAGACAATAACTGTTTAGTCGGCTGGTAGAAGGCTGTTTGGGCCTCTTCATAATTGATATGACAGGCCCTATTTTAAATTCCAGTCCTGGTCTGATACATACATTTTATAGTACTGACTGCATACATACTGGATTATGAAGCAGCTCAAATACCCAGGTTATTCCAAATGATGTCTTCGAATATCCCAAATAGTTACATTTCTTAAGTCAGTTTCCAGGTAGTTAAATATAAAAAATGCATATAAAAATGTTGAACACATTTGGGATAGGTAGCTATAACAATCCAATAATCATAGGATATATTACATCACCTATGAATAAAGTCTAGGGCTTAAAAGGAACCATACACCCAAATGAAACTCAAGGAAGCAACGGATGCAAGAGTTTAGACTGAAGACATATTTTGATGCTGAGAGAAGTATGTGCTTCCTGGGGAAAGAAGGATTGGTTTAATAAAAAATAAATTTTTTGTTCTCACAAAGCCTGGGTTTGGATCCTATGTTAGTGGTTTGTGCCTTATACTTCTATATACTACTATAAAGCTTAGTGATAAGCAAATGTTTTAGGTAAACATGGTCTCAGGGCAAATTTCTGCATTTCGCAAGCAGTATGTATGTATGTATGTATGTATGTATATCTTTATTTATAAAGCGCTACTTTTGTACGCAGCGCTGTACAGTAGAATACATTAATACAAACAGGGGATTATTAAGATAATAATAGATAAATACAAAGTACAACAATAAATACAGATAGGTACAAGATAAATACAGTTGCAATAAGGGTCAAAGACACAAGAGGATGGAGGTCCCTGCCCCGTAGAGCTTACAATCTATATGGGAGGGTAACTTACAGACACAAAAAGGCAAATGCAGTATACTGTAAGTGCTGTAGGTCACAGTGGGTGACATAGCAGTGATTTTTTTTTTTGTGAAACCACAACAAAAATTTGCAGTAAAAATGTTTGCCACAAAAGAAAAGTGAGAAATTCACTTCAATGAATTTGAGAAAATGAGAAAAACACGCCTCTTGACCAATGCATTTAGAGTGAGAAAAAACTCCCAACAGATTGCCAATAATCTGTCCAGAAAAAAAATGCATAAAAAAAACCCATTGCATTTCGCAATTTTTTTTTGACGTTTCACAAATTTTTGCTCTTTACTAATAAAGCTGCTTACGGATATGGCACAAGGTGCATATTCTCTGCCTGTACTCTCCAGAGCCATTGGCTCTCCACCTTATATTCAATAAAATAGGAATTGTGTAATAGCAGCTGTAGCTTTTTAGTCAGTTAAAGCTGAGTGTGACGCTGAATCAGTTTACTGGTCCTTATTTCATATATTCAGGGTTTTATAGTCCTAATTTCATATATACAGAGTTCTATAGTCCTAATTTCATATATACAGGGTTGTGCATGATAATTATTATTATTCTCATCAAAAATGTATATGCAACAGATAAATAGTGATAATACATATCTGAAGACTTAATTCAGTGTCTTCCACAGGCATATTGCACTATACAGCTATACATAAGAGCCATACAGGACTCTGTAATACTCTTCAAGCAATGATTTTTACACAAAAATTGCAAATCAGATCTACAGTAGCTATTATACTATACTTATAAATGAAAAATGTAATCTCCAGTTCTAGAAATTAACTACAAATAACAGTCTCTAAGATTTCTTATTTTTTCTCATCAGACTTTGTGGTTGTTGGCATAAATTGATGCGATATAAGAATAAATGCAAAAGAGCAGCTGAGGCACAAAGCAGCCGCTGCACAAGCTTTATTAGTTGGCAAGGAAAAATTTGTGACTTGTTAAGCATTGTTAAACCTGACATGTTTAATCATTTCTACAGTATTACTAATGCTCAGGCTCCTACTAAAGATTTGCATGGACTCTAACAAGCTCTCTTTACTGATCTAATTTTTGTCACAGTGTTATAACCCTTTCCTACACTTATTTGTCCTAATATGAACAGGATTTTAGATAATTTTAAATTATTTATAACATTGATTACTTTAAAAAGAAAAAAATGTCTGATTCAAGTATCCAGATTGTATGGGACCTGGGGTTTTCTGGATAAGGGATCTTATTAACATTTAAACATTAAATAAATCCAATAGGATTGTTTTGCCTTCAATAAGGATTATTTATATCTTAGTTGGGATCAAGTACAAGGTACAGTTTTATTACTACAGAGAAAAGGGAAATCATTTTTAAAATTATAATTATTTTCTTAAAATGGAAGCTATTAGAGATCGCCTTCCCATAATTCAGAGCTTTTTTCAAAAAAAGGTTTTTGTATAAGGGAAGCCCAGCCTGTACTTTCTTTAAGCATGACTCTTTTACTACTGAAACCAAAATAAAATAATGTTTTTCAAACATACTGCTTTATTATCCTTTCATTTAGACTTTAAAATTGTATTTCTTCTGAAGAAAATTAATATACATTGTCTGGTATTGCAGTTAGAAGTTATATTTATATGTGAGGGTTAGTATGCAAAGATGGGGAAAGGGTTAGTAAGCGAGAAAATTTAGATAAGAGGGGAGGGTGGGTGGCTGGGATAGGGTGAGGGAGGGTGGTGTGGTGGTTTAGTTAATATAGTTATGGTTCCTTCTACTTCTTACTTCTGCTGCTGTCAGCCGCATAGTGGGTCTTTGGTTGTTGACTTTCGTGTTACCAGTAAGTAGAACTTCTTTCTCTATTCTGTCCAGATGGCCATGGACTTTGTGCTAAGTTTGAGTCTATGAGACAGACTCATCCTGCTGGTACAGTATGTTGGGATTCTATTGGTGCAGGAATTTTGGTGTTTCAGTCTGATTTGTGCGCTTAGAGTATTCACCATTGTGATCCAATAAGCTAACGGTGCTCTGATATTTGGTTTGTTTTCCATTTAGTACAAGTGTTGGTTTTATTTATGTGTTTTCTTCTGTCAGTGCTTTGTAGATTTTGGCAATGCCTTTACAACTGCATTGGGTTTGAAAGCACATCTTTTTATATGTATTTGATTGTGTTTTTTAGGTTTTGAGTGTTGGCGTGAGTAGATGCCTGATTTGCACATATTTGTAAAAGTTCTGTTTATGTAGGTCATATTCTTTGGATAGTTTGTCATATGGTATCAGTAGTGATGAGTGAATTTTTTATGCCAGGTATGGATTCGCTATGAAAAAAGCTGTAGTCACATCAAAAAATTGTGGTCACATCAAAAAAGTTGCAGTTGTGTCATAATAGTTGCAGTCACCTTAAAGTCATGCAGTATTTACATTTGTGAAATTTTTGCAGTTTCACAAAATTTTCAGCAAAGTGAAGTGGGACATATTTGCTCATCACTAGTTATTAGTGTTGTGCCATCCAGTAATTGGCTTATCTCGGTGAGATTTCTTCTCCGCAAACAGATTCGTTTAAAGTTTAGAATTCATGATTTGAAGGTCTCTACTGGGGTCTTCAAGGAGGGGAAATTAGATTGCATATACTTCCAGCACTGTTGTGGCTGTTTCTTACATCTATGTGTCAATAATGTGTTGGAGGGTAAGAGGGGAGATTGAGTCTTTCTTGAAGAATAAAAGGCAGTAGACTTGAAGAGGTGGTGGAGGTCTGACAAAGTGCATAACGGAGCAATTATATCCTATGATAAGGGGACGAAAATAAAATTGCCAAAAAAAGAAAAGAACCTCCTAAGTTGGAGCTACAACCCAACATTAACAAGAATACAACAAGAATTATTCCTAATGTCTAATTACCAAAAAAGAGAAGGAAACAATACATTATGATTATTACCCAAAATGGACTATTATTTTTGCAGGCGGTGGGGACCAATATTCGCTTTAGTATTTGCCCGGTGTTCCTGTAATATTTGGTCAGTGTGCCATGGAGAGTCAGAGCAGATGATGGAATGAAAATATACTGTGCCATAGTACAGTGTGGCCTACTCAGAATAACATCGGTTTTGGCAGGCTTGCTGACATAAAAGTGAAGAACTTCTAAATGAACACGAATCTCGCCGCTCATTAGTATATGAGAAGCTATCAATTTCAGAAATAGATGAGGAATTATTACATTTGACAGGGTTTTTATTAGTACTATGCTCTTTTCGAACATCAATAGGGTTATTGCCAGTATGAAGCTATTTTCCTCTCATAAACATTTGTCAAGAACCTGTTAAAAGCAATCTGTTACTTAATGCAGGAACATCTTCTAACTTGGTATTTTGATAAATTATACAGTAAAATCACTTGGAAATCTTTTAAAAACTGCATTAACTTGCAGAAGTCCCAGTGCAGGACAGATACGGATGATCTGTGCGAATGCAAAGCAAGCGGAATGATGGATTTACCTGAATGAAAGTAGAGCACAAATCAGAGAAGGCTGTCTTAGGTTCACAACAACATCTTTGAATTATTATCTTTATACCTTTTTACTGCTGAAAATTATAAACATAATATTCTTCCCCATAGCTTCCGAGTGAATTACTTAAAGCCGCAAAGAGTTCCCACAGGAGTCACCACAGATATCAAACCCAGGACTGTCTCGGATGCTGTGAATGGTAGGAAAGGGGCTAACATTTATTTGGTATTAAAAATCCCAGTTGGTATCAGTTATTCAGCTTGCTTCAAAGCTCATTTTCAAGCTCTCTTTATGATTTTGAGCTTTATCATCTTTCTTATATAGTGCTAATAATATACACAAGAGAATTTGTCTGCCAGGCACTGACAGTCCTTCGCTTTTAGGCCTTAGAAAAGATGGTGACCGAGGCACAGGGATAATGATTGACTACAAAGAGATTGGTGGGATTGTAATTACATTTTTTTAAAAAAAAAAAAAGGAAACAATGCTAAATAAAGAATATACAGTATGTATTTATTGCTTGTTTTTACATTGCACATGTTTAATTGGGGAAAGTGGCAATAATGACTTTTTCAGCTTTTAATACAAACACCATGCACTACACCAAATGAAAAAAAGTCCAATTTCTTCTCTTCCATCCCATCTATGTTCCAATCTGGTCAATCCATTCCCTCATTATTAAATATATTAAAAATGGCATTCCTTTAAAAGTCAAAATTCATGAAAACACCTCAGTTGATTCACTATTGCATTGATTCATACAACTTTCAGGGCTGCCTTTAAATTCTCCCATCAATATTTGTAGTATACAAAAAAGAGAGGGTGATTGATCAATGCACATTCCCTGGTCCCCTGTTTCATAAGTAAATTGTTAAGTATTGACAAAAGGGGTTTTTATTTACAAAATTATGATCATAAGATTGGTAAGCCACCATACCACGTCAAGGTAAACCCCGTATGGTGGCCCTATCTATTTACCTCTGGTCATATTTTTCAAAGGCTGGCACTCCCGTGCACAGTAGCCATTCTTGACCTGGGGGCTGGTTTGAGTCAGAGGGCTTAGTCCACCCCCCATGCCTTTAGCTTTTATAAAGAGATTGCCAAGATCACTGCATTGGTTCTACAGGCTTAATCCTCCCCCGCTTGAGGCTTGTAAAGGAGAAGACTGCCCATTAACCAACACCCATTTTTTTAAAGACATAAGACCACAATTAAAGGGATGGATGTGGGGGTGCTGCAACCACATGGAAGTTTGGCCATTCTTCCTGCAGAGTGACTCTGCTGAAATAGATATTTGTATACTCTATTTAGCCTTGGGGTGCTCCCACAACCCCCTTCTATGTATCTAAATATTTGTAGTAATAAACATTTTTATTACTACATATGTGTTCAGTCCCTATGGATATAGGGCTTGAAAATGTCAAAGTTATTTTCAATATTAGAAGTCTTTTCCCTGGGGACTGAATCAATAACAGGAATATTAACCAAAGACAGAAAGAAAGGTGCAAAGTGCAAAAAGCATATTAAAAGGTAAAATAAATAATTTAATAGTTAAGGTAATATGCAGATTCAGCCAGCAGGGGGCAAGAGACACTTGCAGAGCCTATATATAGGGCAGTGCCTTGCTAAGACACTTCCTTTTCTGGCCTGGTAACCTCTGCAGAGAGACAGACGCTTCTAAGTTAAACCAGGTGAGCACTTGTTCCTTGCTAGGCTAATCAAAGAGGCAGAGGGTGATAAATAGCTCACTCAGCACATTGCTGTCACCCCCTCTGAGAAACCTGAAGTTCTTGCCAAATGGCAGTGGCGCACAGCACAAACCGAGGAGCAGTGGTGAGTGAGGCCTGAAAGGCAACAGCGAGTCACCACTACTGATGAGCAGGATGGGGAGGCAAACCCATCAGTTTTCAGGGCCATATTCAAATTACAGAGGATTGTGACTCTCCAAATGTTCAAGTTGCATGGCTACTATATGCTATATGCCCTGGAGTGGGTGTACGGCCAAACTGGAGAATATTTTGAGGAGTGGGTAAAGACTGACATTATCAACACAGAAAAGATGGACAATCACAGTCTCACCTGCCCTGGCCATGATAAAAGGCAACAGGCCCAGGAAAGAGTTAAGGCTCTTACCAAAAAGAAGTGGTGGAGCCATGTAATCTTGAAAAATGCTGGATGCAGTGGTGCCAAGAGAGCCCATACAGTTTTCAGTGTTGACATTGACTTTCCAGATATGACTCCAGTGGAGAAGCCCCACCCACAGTATTACATATCTTATAAGGGTCACCAAACGTGACTTCCATCGGATGGTGTGAGAGTGCCCCAGGAGACACTTGCTGTAACTGTTTGTTTGGCCCCGTTGGCTCATTCTTATTGCCGTGGCTGGGGCTAGTATATAGTTAATTAAGATTTTAGGCCTTGTGGCTGGAGGACCGCCCCATCCAAGTTTCCTCCTTCCCTTTCACTGTGTGCATATTACTTCAAGAAATGACTGTTTTCTTCAGGACACAAAGCATTTGAAAGTTAAAGTTCATTTTATGTAATGATGAGTAAAGGTTAATGGTGTTTTCTTCTCACAGCAAGTCATTAAACCCTAGTGGACTGACTGGTCACCGACAAGTGATATGCAACTTGTTTACAGTAACAATGTGTGTGTAGGAGGTGACTGAGCTGTGTATCCGGTGAGAATAGGAGTGGATGTTGGAAAAAGGTAAAAGTAAAAGGTTATGTGAAAAAAAGATTTGTTTATTGATCTAGTATTTACAATTATAACATTAGGATGTATTATTTCAATGTTCTTTTGCAGCAGCCATTGTTCCATGGTAGGTCTCCGGAGAGACTGTAATAATATGGTAGAGATAGGATGCAAAGTGCTATATTGATAATACTGTGCAGAAAAGTAAAATACTGTATGTGAATTGAGAAATAGTTACATATAGTTACATAGTTACATAGGGTTGAAAAAAGACCATTGTCCATCAAGTTCAACCCATCCGAGTAAACCCAGCACACAACCTATACTAACCAATCTATACACTCACATACATAAACTATATATATACAACCAGTAATACTAACTGTAGATATTAGTATCACAATAGCCTTGGATATTCAGCTTGTTCAAAAACTCATCCAGGCCCCTCTTAAAGGCATTAACAGAGTCTGCCATTACCACATCACTAGGAAGGGCATTCCACAGCCTCACTGCCCTCACCGTGAAAAACCACCTACGCTGCTTCAAATGGAAGCTCTGTTCCTCTAATCTATAGGGGTGACCTCTGGTGCGCTGATTGTTTTTATGGGAAAAAAGAACATCCCCCAACTGCCTATAATCCCCTCTAATGTACTTGTACAGAGTAATCATGTCCCCTCGCAAGCGCCTCTTTTCCAGAGAAAACAACCCCAACCTCGACAGTCTAACCTCATAGCTTAAATCTTCCATCCCCTTTACCAGTTTAGTTGCACGTCTCTGCACTCTCTCCAGCTCATTAATATCCTTCTTAAGGACTGGAGCCCAAAACTGCACTGCATACTCAAGGTGAGGCCTTACCAGGGACCTATAAAGCGGCAAAAATATGTTCTCATCCCTTGAGTCAATGCCCTTTTTTATACAAGACAGCACTTTATTTGCTGTAGTAGCCACAGAATGACACTGCCTGGAATTAGACAACTTGTGATCTACAAAAACCCCTAGATCCTTCTCCATTAAGGATGCCCCCAACACACTACCATTCAGTAGATAGTTTGCGTTTATATTATTCCTACCAAAGTGCATAACTTTGCACTTGTCAACATTGAACCTCATTTTCCAGTTTGCTGCCCAGTTTTCCAATTTTGTCAAATCGCTCTGCAAAGCGGCAGCATCCTGCATGGAACTTATAGTTTTGCACAATTTAGTGTCATCAGCAAAAATAGAAACAGTACTCTCTATGCCCACCTCCAGGTCATTAATAAACAAGTTAAAAAGCAAAGGACCAAGGACTGACCCCTGCGGTACTCCACTAACCACACTGGCCCAATTAGAAAATGTTCCATTTACCACCACTCTTTGTACTCTATCCTTCAGCCAGTTTTCTATCCAATTACAAATATTATGTTCTAGGCCAATATTCCTCAATTTGATCATTAACCTTCTGTGCGGTACTGTATCAAACGCTTTAGCAAAATCTAAGTAGATGACATCAACTGCCATTCCAGCATCAAGGTTCCTGCTCACCTCCTCATAAAAGGCAACTAAATTAGTCTGGCAAGATCTGTTACGCATAAAACCATGCTGGCACAAACTAATAGTATTGTGAACTGCAATGTATTCAACTATCCTATCCCTTATTACCCCTTCCAGAAGCTTTCCTACTACTGATGTCAGACTAACAGGCCTATAGTTTTCAGGCTGAGAACGAGATCCCTTTTTAAATAACGGCACCACATTAGCAATCCGCCAGTCTCTCGGCACCATGCCAAACCTCAATGAATCCTGAAAAATTATGTGAAGAGGCTTGGCAATCACAGCGCTCAGCTCATTTAATACCCTGGGATGAATCCCATCCGGTCCTGGACCTTTGTTTACCTTTACATGTTCAAGTCTCTTTTGAATTTCCTCCTGAGTGACCCATGCGCCAGTAGCTAAATTACTAGCACTGGGTTTATTAAAAGGGAAGCCTTCATTATCTGGCTCCTCAGATGTATAGACAGATGAAAAATAAGAGTTCAAAATTTCAGCTTTTTCCCCGTTCTCATCAACCAACGTACCTCCCCGTGATAATAAAGTTCCCACCCCTTCTTGCTTCATTTTTTTACTATTCACATAATTAAAAAATAATTTTGGATTCTTTTTACTCCTAGCTGCAATATCCCTTTCCATCTCTATTTTAGCTTGCCTGATAGCTTTTTTGCATGCTTTATTTGCTTCCTTGTACCTGATGAAAGTTTCCGCTGTCCCAGCTAACTTGAATGCTTTAAAAGCACGTTTTTTATTACCAACCTCGACCTTAACTCTTTTATTCAGCCATAAGGGTTTTGCTTTGCGATGCCTCTCCTTGCTTACAAGGGGAATATACTGTTGTGTATACCTGCAAAGCAATGTTTTAAAGATGTTCCATTTTCCTTCTGTGTCTAACCCCATGAAAAGCCTTTCCCAGTTGACACATTGCAGAGATGCCCTTAAACTGGCAAAGTCTGCACGTCTAAAATTGAGCGTTTTAGTTACTCCCTTATAGAGCTGTCTCTGTAGCATTATCTCAAAGGAGACCATGTTGTGATCACTGTTCCCCAAATGCTCACCCACACAAATGTTAGAGATAAGTTCAGTATTATTAGATATTACCAGGTCCAAAATAGACTCATTCCGAGTAGGTTCTTGAACCACCTGAAATAAAAAGTTGTCATTTAGCATATTTACAAACCTACTAGCTTTTTCTGACTTAGCCACCCCATTACTCCAGTCAATGTCCGGATAATTAAAGTCCCCCATAATAACAACTTGACCCAATTTTGAAGCCTCCTCCATTTGCAAAAGTAGCTGGGCCTCATCCCCCTCATCTATACGGGGTGGTTTATAGCATACACCAATGATCATTTTCTTTGTGACCTTCAGCCCTACTGAAATTTCTACCCAAAGAGATTCAACGTTTTCATTGGTAATGTCTTTATTACATGGCTTTAAATCTGACTTTACATAAAGACAAACCCCTCCACCCTTTTTAATCCCTCTGTCCCTCCTAAAAAGCGTATACCCATTTAAATTCACTGCCCAGTCGCATTTTTCATCCCACCAGGTCTCAGTGATACCAATTAAGTCATAATTTTCAATACATGCAATAGCCTGCAGCTCCCCTATTTTTCCCGACAAGCTACGCGCATTAGCCAGCATGCAGCGGAGATTACTACTTCTTCCTCTACAGCTTCCATTAGCTAAAGGACAGTTAGAGCCAAGGTGAAAATTAGTCTGTTTCCCTTGTAACAATGGAAGCTCCTTATCTGATAAACTATATGCCCCCCTCACTCCTCCCCCACAACCCTTTACTGGTCCCACTGCCCCATCTACACTAGCTCTCCCATAAGAATCTAGCTTACCAACCCCCCCCTTGTCTAGTTTAAACACTCCTCCAGCCTCTTAACCATTCTCTCCCCTAGCACAGTAGACCCCCTTCCATTGAGGTGCAATCCGTCAGGGCTGTATAGATTGTACCCCAAAGAAAAGTCAGCCCAGTGCTCTAGGAACCCAAACCCTTCCTTCCTACACCAAGACTTTAGCCACGCATTTAGCTCCCTAAGCTCCCGCTGTCTCCCTAAACTAGCACGCGGCACCGGCAAAATTTCCGAAAAAATTACATTGGAGGACCTTTGCTTAATTTTAGAGCCTAGATCCCTGAACTCACTCTTTAAGGTCCCCCACCTACCGTTCATTTTGTCGTTAGTACCGATATGTACCAAGACAGCCGGGTCATGCCCAGCCCCTCCCAATAATGTGTCGACCCGATCAACCACATGCCGAACCCTGGCACCAGGAAGACAGCAAACTGTCCGGTTGAAGCGATCCGCTCGACAGATTACCCTGTCCACTTTCCTAATGATTGAATCCCCTATAACCACCATCTGTTTAGGCCTAGCTCTGCTCTCCTCCCCACCACTACTAGAGAAACTGGTCTCCCGGCTGTTAGAGAGATCAGCCTCACCTAGAACCGCCAATCCAGAGTTCACACTCCCATCTTCTTCACACAATCTGGCAAATCTGTTGGGATGCGCAAACCCTGGAGCAGCCTCCCTTTTTCTTTTCCCCACACTCGATTTTCTAACTGTCACCCAGCTTACTGCCCTATCATCCTTTCCTTGCTCCCCTCCCCCCATACTATCTGACCCCGCTAGTTCTTGTTCAGTTAGCAAGAGACTTCTTTCAAGATTGTCAATAGAACGCAGTGTTGCAACTTGTTCCTCTAGTGCTCTAACGCGAGCCTCTAAAGTGGCAACTCGCTCACATCCACAACAGAGGTATGCACTTTGGAACTGTTGTTCCACAACTGCATACATGCGGCAGTTGATAGAGATAATAAAGGAGTGAAAATGGTGTTGCACGGTGTGTAAAGAGGTAAAATAAAGAATTTATTTTAGTAATATAAATAGTACATTACACCAGGTGGGCACCTGTTCCTTGCTAGGCCAGGCAGAGTGGAAGAGGACGATAACTAGCTCACTGTAGGAACAAGGACAGCTGGCAAGGACAGCTTGATTCCCCACAAGGAGTCAGTATTTGGGGTAGAGCACCAGGGCAATTGTATGCCAGACAGGAATCGTGAAAGTGTAGGATTAGGGTAGCAGTCTGGTAGTGGAACTGTAGAGAGAGAGAGACAGTTGGGTTAAAGCTTGAAGACTGTAAGGAGACAGGGGTCCTGGAGGCTTTAGGGAAAATACACTGTATGATAGTGTGTGTGCCTCATACCTGTGAAACTGTACGTTTCTGGTTGTTTTACTCCAGTCTGTCCTGTTCTGCATTGTGAGAAGTCTGAAATAAAGTTGGTTGTGGTTCAATACATTACATTGTGGTCATGACTACAGTTCTCAGTAAAGTCCTACACTGGCCCCGGGAAGAAAGGCTGATAGCTCCAGGTACCAACATTACAAGCAGATTAAATGTTTTGCACTTTGCACACTGCTTTCCTCTTTCTTTGAATTGTCACAGGTATCTGTACTTTGTTTCAGAGAGCATAGATCTGTGGCTACTTCTGCCTGGGGGCCTTGTAAATGACCCTAGAATTGTCTTACCTGTGTAAAATGTAATAATGTAGTGGAAGTAAAAGTTTGGTCACTGTTAATTTTTACTAATATGATCTATGATACATTACACAGAAACATTATAAGGTACATGACATAGCCTGATTCACAAGTTGAGTAGTCTTTAATGTCAAATCTACATCCAGAATAAGGGTACCTGAAATTATAAGTTTATGTGAAACTTAAACATTGCACAAAGACTCTTGATGTTGTGAGAAGTGCATAAACAAACTGCCTCCAACCTCAATTTGACATGGAGGTGGTCAAGCTGTGCAGGTCTAGTTGGAGCAAGCATCACACAATTCATAATTTGGACATTACCCTACCAGTCTGAGCAAACTACTAGTATCCATAATGTAAGAACAGGTGTTGTTAGTAGTTTCACTAGAAATGTAGCCACCAACAAAACCAATAAACATAAACCTACCTCACTCATGCATTCAGATGGACCATCTAGATGTCTGTAGACTTTTATGAATAAATAGAAAATTGATGTAAATAATTATGTGTGTTTGTTAGTAATCCATCAAGTGACTAGATAAATCCTATAGGATATGCACATTTCTCTATTAATTCTGTATGAGACACAGCAGATGGAGTGAACTACAGCTGCAGGAATTTACTAGTTATCACCTTGGAATAAAAGGAAGGGGCTCCTGTCCTGGAAGTGGGGAATGTGCTTGTGCAGCATAGACCTGAGGGGAAATGGGTGTGAGTATAATGCTCACCATGTTCTGGATTAAATAGCATTAATAGTGGTTGAGGGAGGTATACAGTCTGTGACCAGATTAGCCAATCACCTATGTTGTGGAAGAACTCTGCCATGAATATAACACAGGTGCTTACCTGCATGAAAACTACATTGGGTTTGCTGTATTGCCTCTTCTTCCATTTGAGTGATCCCCCAAAGCCAGTTTAGCTTTAATGGGAATCAATTTATCCTTTGCAACTTAAGGGCACGTTCACACAAAGTGTTGGCTCCACTGCTCTGCATTTTGAGGAAGGTGGAGAGAAGTGGATCCGTTCCCTTCCACAGCTCTGTTTATCTGTACTGAAAAGTACAGTTTCCATCTGAGTGCAGGTACATGGAGCGGAGCAGAAATCGGGCAGAAAAACACAAAAGCAGGCATTTTTGGGCCGATTTCCACTCCATGTACTTGCAGTTACCTGCAGAGGGAGTGTCAGTTCTTTAATATAGGGGGAAAGTGTTATTGAGAGAAAGAGAGAGAGAGAGAGAGAGAGAGAATCCCCCTCAAGGACTACTGGCAGTCTGCTATTGCTTGCCCACCCGACAGGGGCTTTAGCGGCTTCTGTATAGAGAGAAAAGGAGAAAACGTGTGTGAAAAGAAGAGAGAGGATATTCTGATCATTGTTTATTGTGTAACTGAAATATTCCGGAATACTCGGCAACCGGTACTCCAGTCTGTCATCATTCCACCTGTGAAAAGCTGTCAATAACTTGGTTCATCACATTGACTTGTGACATGCCTACTCTTTGCAACAAAGGCCTCCCAGCTCCCCTTTACCTTATTGGGGATCTAACAGTTCCAGGTTGCACTGTTACAAACTGAATTGTTAGAAACATGAAGTTGTAATTCATAAAAACATCCATCTTGTTCCATTTATCTTTACATTTACTTCTCAAATAAATAACATAGTCACTGTTCAAATAATCCTTCATGGGTTTTGAGCAAACAGGCTCTAGGTTGAAGTTAAACAGGGGATAAAGTTCCAGATGAGAAGATTATAATTTTTTCCAGTTACCCAAAGTTTGCATTTCATAAAAAGTGTAAAAAGTGCAAATAAATGACTAATGGTTTACTCTGGGAAAGATAAACTTAGGAAACCCTGACAAATGCACTTTAACAAAAAGTCATTCTAATGATTACTTCTACGTTACGTGGCTGCAGAAAGTCTCACAATACACTGACACAACCCTCCTGTAATTGAAGGTTCCTTACATGCATTTCTTTAATACTTTGGCAAAGTGAACTTTTGCAGGCTTCCAACTAAGAATCTCATAAATAATATGTAATTATTACAAATAGCTATTATAAGTAGGCAACTCCTGACATTTCACCACAAATATTTAAGCATATTGTAAGTTTGTTTCCAGCCAGCAATCTTTTCCATTGTTTTTTTGCAATTGCTGCAGGGTTTTTATTATACAGAATGCACCAAATGTGTTTCATCCTCTGGATTAGAGGAAAATGCCATGTAATTGCAGCTTTTCCATATTAATAAAAAAAATAGCAGCAGATAGGAAAACCTACTGACAGGGGTTCCAAAGCTGCTGAAAGTTTACTGCCTAATAACGGTTATTAAGGCTTTATTGTTCTGATAACAGTTCCCTTTGAAGAAGAGCTTTCCTGAATGTAAAAGTTTCGGCTAGGTGCTGGGCAAGCATAATGATTTAATCAGGAACCAGTAAGATGATGTAGGGAGTCAGGGATCATTTGTCACTCACAGCTAAGTCTCAGTGGCAGGTGTGTGCAGTGGATTAGCTCAGCAGTCATGTGCAATGAACAAGTCCTGGCACTGGGAGCTGGGGCAATGCTCATGTTTATTAGTCTATGTGCTTCTGTATTCATAATATTTATAGTTATTTTCTTCATTTATATATGGTAAAGGGGTCCTCCCCTTTTAACATTCATTTTCACACATAGGGGCACATTTATGAACACTGGAGCCTTCGGGCTCGAGCATTTGTACCCCAAAGGCAGGTTTTAGGTGCCAAGCTTTTTATTTTTTGGTCGAGGAAAAGAAAAACTCGATTCATATGAATCGGGCTATTCGGATGAAGAAACCATGCAAGAGTTTGGGAACTCCCACGTGGTTTTGGGATACCTATGCCAAGTACGGTGCACACAAACAAGCCAAGGCACACATACATGATAGATCACATCAGCTAATTAATGGACAAAGTTCTGTCTTTTACTCCCACATATATACAGTATATTGTGAGAGATACAAGCAGTAAGAACTGCCATTGTTAAAGGTGGGATACATGTAGCACCAGGGAAAATGCCTGGTTTAGCAGCAGTGAATGCTGTATTCATGCAAGCGGATTAGGAAAAGCCGGATAGGTGAGTCCTGGAGTAAATGGAGGGTGAGTATCTTAGGTCCTCCATTCCATACTCCTGTTTAACATTTTGATTTGGCCAGCTGTAAGTAGCTGCCTTATTAGGATGCAGGTGAGCAGCAAATAAAAGGGCTGTGGGATTACACAGTAGGAGGTGATAGGTGATATAGTGATAGGTGACTGGTGATTAAGACTGGGGACTCAGAGGGGTTCACTCTCAGAGCAGGGCACAGGGTAGGAAGGCTGCCTGCCTGTGTTAGGAACTCCCAGAGGAGCTGGGGGTGAAACCTGCCACTGCAAGGAGCAGAGGGAGCAGTAACCAAGTGAGGAGTCACCCAGAGAAGTGCCAGCAGTCACTGAGAAAGGTCTCTCAGAGTAGGGCACAGGGCAGGAAAGTTGCCTGACTGTGTGAGAAACTCCCAGAGGGGCTGGGAGTGCTGCCTGCCACTGCAAGGAGCAGAGGGAGCCGTGACCATGTGTTTGAGTGGCAAAACATTGACTTTTTGTGAGAAGCCTAAGTGTGCCAGAAGCTGGTGAGTTGGTATCCAAGGAGAGGAGAGACAGCAGGGCTGAGTGAGTAGCCCAGAGAGTGTGAGAGTCACCGTGGATGTGTGAAAGCCATTGGGGATGGTGAGAAGCCCCGGGAAAGTTACCCTGGAAGGTGAGAGCCCTGAAGCAGGGACAAATCATAACGATTTTTGATGAACTGTTTATGAACTGACTGTTTTGTTGGGAGGAGTTTACCCCAAATAAACTTTAGGAAAAAAAGTTATGTCACATGTGGTGTCCCTGTCTCTTCCGCTCCTAATCCTCTGCATACCTGCCTACCATAGCTAATTCCCCCAAAATTACATGTGCAGGCAGTCAGCATGTCACTATATATATATATATATATATATTCCAGTTTGATAAGATTCTTTAATAGGCCATGTAATATCAAATCTGTTGGTTACATATTCCTTCTGAGGGTTTAGTTATTTCTTTTAAAATGTTCAATGTTTTTCAAATTACGTAAATGTAAATGTAATTGCTGTTGAAGCCTCACTGGCTCTGTCACAAGAGTCATTTTTCTTTCTCCTTGCCCTGATTCTTGAAACAATGTAGCAGAAACCAGCTGATTAACAAATCAAAATCAGAAAACAGCCGCATTTAAATTGAGTTACCTCCCTTTATGCCAATTCAGATTTTGGGTTGAGGGTCCCTTTAGCCAAATTATAAATCAGAATTCTGTCATTAGGTGGTGCATGCACTGCAAACTCACAAATGAGGAAACATGCTGCTAAAACCTTGGAAAATAGCATTCATGCAATGGCTGCAGGGAAAACAGAAGCCATCTCCACCACTTCTTTAGGGCTTATTTATGACTCCAGCCGCAGTTGAGGTCCTGCAACAATGGACACAGTTGTTGCTGCATTTGAGAATATTTGGACCATACACAATTGTGTTGGGCACCTTTTGGCACAGTGAAACCATGAAGCTACTGCCACCTCAAAGATGGTGATAATTCCAGGGTCCCTACTGCAGGTAACATCAGCAGGTAATGCGGAGTCGTGCCTTAATAAATCATGAGCAGACATTGTTTTAACAGAACTGACCCAATCCCCACCCCAAAAATGTACAGCCTAAATACATCCATATTATCAAAACACAGAAGGACAATTGCATGCCTTTTAATTAGTGATGGGCAAAATAATTCAGCACACATGGATTCATGGCAAATTTACGTGTTTCTCCATTGGTGGATTATTTTGTGAAAGGGAAGACAACATTTGCCAAGTAAAAGTTCACCGCGCGGCAAAAAATTGTCGAGTGCATAAAAAAAATGTGCATCAAAAATAATTGTTGCACTCCCTATTTTTTTGATGCACGCAACAATTATTTTTGACGCATAACATTTTCACTGTTTCGCTGATTTTTCGCCATTTTGCGAATCTTTTCAAAGCCAGTTACAGTAATTGTCAGATTCATTTGTCAAACAGTAAATTTTGATTGAATCGTGACTTTTTTTTCTGCAACTTTTAGCACTAAAAAAATTGAATTGGGGGAAAAAATGTGAACATTACTATATGGCCCCCTATATCTAATATACAGTAAATAAGCATTGATTTATTGAAGTTAAAGTAAAATGCACAATTAGGGGCAGATTTATGAAAATATGAGTTTAGAGCATACTACATAAAACCTCACCCATGTCCTTTTTCCATTCCCATTCCATTTCTAAGGGATTTTTAGAAGTGCATTTATCAATGGATGAAAGTTAGAACTCACAATACAGAACAATACTTTTAATAATAATTCTTCCCTTAACTGGTCCAAATGTTCCTTTTTGATAACAATAAGACATATCGGGCCAGGTTTATCACGTTAAACTTATGGACATGATTCAGTTTGAGGAGACAAAACTTTTTTCCTAATGCAATTACATTTGTTTTCCTATAGACTTATTTATCATGCTGTGTAAAAAGTGGAGTGAAGCATTACCGGTGATGTTGCCCAGGGCAACCAATCAGCAATTAGATTTTAACAGTTACAAAATTAAAGCAAAGCATCTGATTGGCTGCTATGAGCAACATCACCGGTGATGTTTTTTTCCACTTTTTACACAGCATGATAAATATACCCCTTAGAGTTTTCACATGATAAACATTGAGATAAGTTTTCCGAACTGATTTGTATCTCAAATCGAATGCGTCATTTTTCGACGTGTACAACATTTTTTTTTAAATAAGGCAACATTTTTTCCGCGTTGAATTTTGTTGCCCGTTTCGTGACGAAAACCACCAATGACGAAACGTGAAAATTCGCCACAAATTCATGCATGCCAAATTATTTTGCCCATCACTAGTGATAAACCTTTTTCTTACTGAACGGATTCTGGCCCAAAATATCAAAGGCTATTGTTACACCTAAACCTACAATTAGGGGCACATTTAATAAAACTCTAATATTTATCATTTTTTATTTTTAAAAATTCGAATAAACTTGCGTCCATGAATGTCTTACATTTATTAAAAAGTCCACGCATAAAAAGTCGCAAAGATCCTGAAATTTTCAACGTGTTCAATGAAAAACTTTTTCGAATTGACGCACACAAAAGACAGCGCCAAAAATCAGAAACTTCTAAACTTTCAAAACAAAAGAAGGATCCTCCATGGAAGGGAATAGACATCTGCCATTGACTTTTACACGATCTAGGCAAGTCTATGAGCGCTATTGATTAGGTACTTACACACAAAAATGCTTATTTTACTTCAACGTAGTTGCATACAACTACATGAAGAATTATGCACCCAAGAACCTATTGACGCTGGGTAATCCTGCAGCTACCAGCACCCTGGATGTGGCAGGAATTCCAAAGTTCCCACAGCAAGTTAAGTCAATAGACACTACAGATTTATGCCCAGCAAGTCATAACAATGTTGTTAACAAGCACTCCTGAACTGAACCAATCCCCTCTCTGCAATTGCAAATAGTGTCTTTAAACCAAGTGAAAGAATTCTCCTGAAAATTTGACAATCAAATGGTTAAATATATTTATGGAAGAGCTGGTATAATTTATTAATAATATTTAAGACAGTTATGCCATTCATAAAGTGATCTACTTCTGGTGGAAACTAGTCATGTAATGCATTTCAGCTAATTACAAGAAAATGCTCATGATTAATTGGGTACTTTGGCAAGTTCTTCACCCATTAAAATGTGTCTTCAGAAGAGAAACTGAATCGTTCCCAATGATCCATTCCCTGAAGTTGAAAAGTAGTAGCTTGAAAGTCGCACAGAATGTATGTTCCAGGTGGAAAGGACATACACTGGAGGTTGTAAGTCATCCACACACTGACTAAGTACTGGCACTATGAAATACTCACTGTGACAGCTCATAATATTTTACACTGCAATGACAAGATTTCTTCTTCATTTGTCAGTATAAATAACTCAAAGTTTGACATACAGAGTTAAAGTACAATCTACTGTATATACTGAGCTAATTATCAAAGTTTAAAATCCCCAGGTAAATGCTTGAAACATCCATAAGCTGAAATGTGTCGCAGAGCCACAGTAATTACTCAAAATGTTCTTATGTTGTAAGGTAATTGGTAAACCTGGATGTTTTGATGGTGTTACTGTAAAGAGAAAATGGTGCAAACTGTTTAATTAGTAGGTCCATGGATCAAAGATGGTAGTTTCCCAACAATCTAACAAATTGTTATGTCTTCTGAAAATCTAAAGCTCTGAACTAGTAATGAGCGAATTTTTTCATCAGGCATGGATTCGCAGCGAATTTCCGCATTTTGCCATTGGCTAATTGTTTTGCAAAACTTCCGTGAAAATTCGCTGCAGAAAAATTTGTCGCGTGGAATTGTTGCACGTCAAGTTGGGCGTGGTCGCGTCAAACTGGGCACGGTTGTGTCAAAAAAAGGCCATGGTCATGTCAAAAAAGCGTGGTCGACAAAAAGACGCAGATGACAAAAAAAAATGCATTTAGCGAATTTTTCAGATTCGCTCATCACTACTCTGGACTTTTTAACCTATGATATTTTTTGCATCTAGTACATAAATAATAATAATAATAACACCTCATAGCACCAATCATGCTAATACTATCAACACCTTACCTTCATGAGATCCCTGACCCCTTGATAGTTATGATAAACAGATTATGCTGATTGGAGAAACATTCCAGAAAGATCTTTGTGCAAGTCATTCTGAACTGAGAAAGCCAGTCAGTTGATTGGCAAAAAATTGTCAAGAAAAACACACAGCAAGTTCAGTTGATTTGACTCCCTCCTTTGTCCAG
The DNA here is from genome assembly GCF_000004195.4 of Xenopus tropicalis. Classification (NCBI taxonomy): domain Eukaryota; kingdom Metazoa; phylum Chordata; class Amphibia; order Anura; family Pipidae; genus Xenopus; species Xenopus tropicalis. The sequence goes on from NC_030677.2 coordinate 43,367,163, forward strand.
CCATGACATTGGACAACCCTTAAGGAATGTTTGACATCAGAGAATGTCGATATAGCTGTCTGTTCCTGGGAAAGAGAGACGGCTGCTGATGGCATCATTATGACACCACTTGCAAAATGTAGCTGTTTTACACTGACATAAGTACCACATATTTAAAGTATGAACATTTAACATCTGGTAAAAACAACTGTGGAGCGAGAACCCCAATAAGGCAGCTGCCAAATGTCTCCCTCCTCTGTGCAGCATAAGAAACCCTTCTAGCATTAGTTATCACTTTGACATAGTTGGCCAGCTTGAAGCATATTGCAGTATATGGACAAACAATCCCTGTTTTGTTTAAAGGGGAGGGCATTTCCTAGTAGCTTAGTGCATAGAATTTCTTAATACCCTAAATATACGGATCATGGCTGAGTGCAGAGGACACCTTGCCTTGCAATATATGAATTTTGTGGTCACAGCCTCACTGACCTAACATGTCTCATTAGGGCTGCCTTAAATCCTTTCTCGCAACAGACAGTAGACATACAGTGAGCATTAGTTATAAAGGAGGATTCTAATCTATTTATACTGCAGGTAGCCATGAAGGCTTAAAGGAAGTACCAAAGACACGTATTATATGGGATGGATTCATCCAGTAACTCAAAAAGGTGCTAAAAGTCATATTTGCAGAATCCCATTAAAATGATAAATACAAATGGCTTCTTGCATTAGTTTGTACATTCTGATGCTGTTTTTGCATATATACCTATATAACTGGAGGATGAAACATACAACTGTTAAAAAAACACACTAAAAGTTCAGATTATTGTTCCTGCAAATATTTTCTAAATACCACTAAATGCTTTTCTATGAACATTGACTTCTTTGGGTTTCTATTCATGAAAACCTAATTAACACATCGCTAAATAAGGTCTTTATGGGTTTTAACTATCCCATTACATTTAACCACCTGGCGTAATTAACAATTAGAGACTTACTTAGTGTATTTCATTAAAATTATTATTGAATTAATGATGAATAATTTGTTACAATTAAATACCATACATCATTAAGTATGCTGACATTTTTTCTTTGTATTTTTCTGGAAGAATTTCTAAATGACTGACAAACAGGTATGAATTAAAGAAAAGCATAAAAATGAAATGTTACAGCACTGCTCATACATGACAATATGGCTTATACAGTTAGCAGCTTAAGTTTCAAATGGTTCATTGTTAGCAGATCGCCAGAAAAGCCATGGCAAGGGGACTCCTCAATTGACCCTTTGCTTTCAACCATCCCTCTGAACCCCATTGTTACATGCCATAGTGAAATACCAGGAGCCAGAAATGGGTAAAATGGTCACAGTATTTATTCACATTTTATCAAATAAATAGGACCTTGCCAGCCTCACCCCAAGGCAATATTCAAAGCCAGAATTCTATAAGAGATCGCTACTATGCTTAGCTGTTCCTTACTGAAGACTTGAGATCAGCACTATGTCATTATATCCACCACTGAATATTTGGCTGCCTCTACCTACTGAGAGAATTGCCCGAACCTCTGCTACCAGCAGAAGCTGCATCTCCTACCAGGAGAGAAGTTCAGCAGCCCTGCTGCCGGTCCTGAATCTGCAGTGCCTTGATGATAGGAAATCCAAGCAGGCTGTCACCTAGCACAAGCAGTAGTAGCGTCTGTATCAATCAACCCACCGTGCAATCACAGGAGAGAACCTCCTTTCTCCCTCTTCTAAATCCCTCTTCAAAATCTAAAATTGCCTGTGCAGTACTCTGGCAAGGTCCTACTGCTGCTGTGACAATACATTATCATATATCTACTGTTTTGATCCAGAGGAATGCCTGTGCTAATTATGCCTCAAGAGGGAAAAAATTCCTTCCTGACCCTAATGGCATTCGGAAACATTCCCTGGATCAAGGATTTGACATTCATTTAACATGCATGATACCATACAGACGCTCACATTTATACTGTATAGCAAAACCACAATATAACAGTGAGTGCATACAGGAAAACATCCATATTCTGTTATTAATAGATAATATGAGAACAGAAAGAAGAGAAACTCCTGATATTTTATAAAATATGCAGAAAAAGAGGGGAGGGTGGGATGTTTCTACCTGCTCAGAAGATAGAAAGTGAACTGCTTCTCTCATGACTTCACATCCCTATCCTTCTCCTCCCCCAGCCCAGCTTTCCACCACCTTGAATACTTGCTTCACATCTAAACTACATCTGATTCTGACAATCTGTAAACATAAACCAATAATCTGGCTGCTGGTCAGTCAGATCCCTTGTCATGTAGACCCTTCATTTATAGCTTCAGGGCTTTCCTTTCTCTTTGAGTGCCTCCTACATCAAAAGCTCTGTGTTACACTGGGCCCCCAGAGCCAGTGCTTCCTGTGTGTTTTGTACAAGAGTTTAGTAGTGATGAGCGAACCTACGAATTATTTGATGTGACTCTTTTCTCACTTGCAAAATTTTTGTAGTGCCGAATTTTCGTAGCAGTACCAATGGCAAAATGCGGAATTTTGCTGCGAATTCTTGCCTGGTGAAAAAATGTGCTCATCACTAGTGTTTAGGAATCTAATGCTACTGGCTAATCATTTACTCCAACACCTGGTGGGAATCAACATGGTATTTCTTACTAACTCATGTTACATAGTTACATAGGGTTGAAAAAAGACCAGAGTCCATTAAGTTCAACCCTTCCAAGTAAACCCAGCACCCACAAACCTATACTTACCAATCTATACACTCACATTCATAAACTATATATACAACCACTAATACTAACTGTAGATATTAGTATCACAATAGCCTTGGATACTATGCTTGTTCAAGAACTCATCCAGGCCCCTCTTAAAGGCATTAACAGAATCTGCCATTACCACATCACTAGGAAGGGCATTCCACAACCTCACTGCCTTTACCATGAAAAACCACCTGCGCCAACCCTTTAGATTAGAGGAACGGAGCTTCCTCTGGTGCGTTAATCGTTCTTATGGGAAAAAAAGAACACCCCCTATCTGCCTATAATCCCCTCTAATGTACTTGTACAGAGTAATCATGTCCCCTCGCAAGCGCCTCTTTTCCAGAGAAAACAACCCCAACCTCGACAGTCTCACCTCATAGTTTAAATCTTCCATCCCCTTTACCAGTTTAGTTGCACGTCTCTGCACTCTCTCCAGCTCATTAATATCCTTCTTAAGGACTGGAGCCCAAAACTGCACTGCATACTCAAGGTGAGGCCTTATCAGGGACCTATAAAGAGTGCCCCTGATCTAATCCCTGTCTGAGACTCACATTATGTTTTAGTTTTTCGCTAGCAAAGCAAAAAGTCTTAGGTTGAGGGATATTGTCAGTAGTCAGTAACCAAGCATCTTTAAGGGTTAGTTTACTTTCAATTAACTTTTAGCATAAAGTAGAAGCATCAGTTTTGAAAGGTGCATTCCTATTACATATATATAAAGCACTGGGGGTTAGAGTAGAGAACATAAGTGTAAGTGTAAGTGATGAGAATGAAGCCTAGCTACTATTAAATTCAATTACATTGGAGACTTAGTAGTGTGAAAGTGCACCAACCCATCCACAGGTCCTACAATGTATACATAAATTGAAAAATATATTATGGGATCGGATACACCATGCAGTTCTGCTGTCTCCCCCAGAAAAGAATTCACGTGGCAGGATACCAATTAACCATAAAATAGTCTTTGCACTAAAACTTAGATTTTATTTATGTAAATAAAAGTTATTTGCCATTTAATATCATATACCACTATTTCACACATGATTGGAACGGCGCTGGGCTGTCCCCATAAAATACTTTGGAATCAGAAGTATCGTAGTTAAGTAGATCAGTTCCCCTTTTGTAACCATTATCTTTTTTACCCCAAAAAGAACTCACCCAACCAGTCAATACTGCCTGCCTAGTTGGGACTAATGGGGGCTAGCCACAACCCACAGTCTACTATGTAGTTTTATTTATGATTTTTTTGAAATAACTCAAGCATATTCTGTTGCTATGCTAAATAGCAACTTTTGACCCCTTTTTTTAAGAAACAAAATCAGAGATGTGATCATTTGATTACTGTAATCATTAGTAATGTTTCTACAACAGTTGTTTGGGTTAGTTATTGTGAGCAGGGACCCCATTGGGATTATGTAGCAGACAACTGAGTAAAGAAGTAAAACACACACACACACATGGATTATAATGAAGGCTTGGGGAGGGTAAACCTGGAATGTGCACTGATTGTATTATGTTAAATGCCATGGGGTGCATGGAACTGACCCTGGGTCACTAAGAAGGAATTTGTGAAGAAATAGCCTCTACAAACACTAAAATCAGCCTTTGCACAGACACACATGCACAGACACACATGCTTAGGAGCAGATTTATAAAGCCTCAAGGCTCGGGTTCAACAATTGCAGAAACTGGGTGTTTGCAAAAATAAAGCTTCCCAAGAATCTGCCATAACATCATTATCTAGCAGAGTATCACTTGCCTTATCATTGTCACAGTGGATATGACAAAGCCTTCCCCTTGTCCCCTCCTAATGGCTCCTTGTTCCCCAGCTTGCTAGTCTTTGAAGCTTGATAGTGAATAGCATTTCAAAAAGGTAGACATTTTTAATGGAGGTTCCATAATTTAAATTAGAATGGGGAAGATATCATGTCAGTGACTGACTGCTTACAAACTGGGGGTATAGTTATCCCCATGGAAGTGAGGCAGAAGTTTTAGATTTATAATTAATACATTAATACATAGTTCTTTAAAAGCCCTTAGTGTGGCTTTAAGGTGAGTGCTGTTTTCATATCTACCACTAAGTGGGGCATGGAAGCATTTTCAGCAATACAGGTGCTTGGGAGGTGTTATCTGGTCACATGGGAAACTAAGAATATGTATAGCCCCACATCAAATTTCAAACTGAAATTGAAAAATGGATTTCAATGTTTTTAACCATTGCATTTTGTAAAAAAAAAACATGTTTGACATTGCAATTCCTTCCTTTATGTCAGATCTAATCTCCAAATGCAGTCCTTCACACACCTTAAGCTCCTATTCTGATCTGCACCTCTCTTCTGCTCTCATAAGCTCATTTTACTCTTGGCTGCAAGATTTACTTTCAAGATTCTTTCAGTCAGTGAAAATCCCTGCCATGGGCTGTAAGTGTCAGACGCAGCCACAGGTGGGTGGCTGGCAGGTAGGAGCTTATATGCCGTGTAATATGGGTACAGGGGGTACTGCGCTTGTGGATAGCCAGGAAACAAGTTATGTTGCTGAAACATGATTTATTAATGAAAATTGAGAAATAACAATATGGAAGTCCTTACAACAGGCCAGTGGTCAGAGGCAGGCAGAAGACGAAACAAATCCGTAAAACAGGCAGAGGGTCAGGACTGGCAGCAAACAAGGAGGGTCCGGAATAACGGGCAGTGGTCAAAGGCAGGCTGAAGGCAGGGAGAGTCCAATAATCAGGCCGAGGTCAAAACCGGGAGATCAAACAGAGGTAAGGAACAGGAGTCGTAGAACAGGGTAAGGTAACGGAATCAGGCAGGTATGCGGGCAGGAGTCAGGCAGGAACAGGGACTGGAACAAGCAGGTAAGGTCACTGGAACGTAAAGGGCTTAATGATCAAGCAACCAGGGGTTGCTTGTGACATGCTTATAAAGTCCGTTAATTGACCGATTGGAACCACCTGGGCTAATTAAGGGAGGAGAAGGAGAACATAAACACAGAAGCAAAGAAGAGGGGTTAACAGAATGTTCAGGCTGGATGCCCAAAGTCTCCAGTGGCTCAGTGAGGTAATGCAGAACCTGCCTAACATACAGTCCAGAGTTCTGGTACAGGCAGGTCCTGACAGTAAGACTCTCCAAATACCTCCAAACCTTCAAACTTTCCCTTCAAAGTTCCAATATGATGAACCTGGATTATCTGAAATCAACTCACCATAAAGGATAGTTAAGAATTGTCCATTCTCAAAAAAAATATATTTGTGTCTATCATCCCCAAATGTTATTCTATGAATATGGGCCCACTAATTCTCCTGTTAAATGTTATTACAGGTATAGGATCCGTTATCCGGAAACTCGTTATCCAGAAAGCTCTGAATTACAGAAAGCCATTGACTCCATTTTAATCAAATAATTCAGATTTTTTAAAATGATTTCCTGTTTCTCTGTAATAATAAAATTATATATTATTACCGTAATCCTTATTGGACGCAAAGCAATCCTATTGGTTTTAGTTAATGTTTTATTGATTTTTTAGTAGACTTAAAGTATGAAGATCCAAATAACAGAAAGACCCCTTATCCGGAAAACCCTTGGACCTGAGCATTCTGGATAATGGGTCCTATTCCTGTACCTTTTTTTTTTGCAAGTCCACTATTTATATAATAATACTACAGTAAAGCTCTGCATACCTTGCTGGTGCAATATTAATAAAGCATGAGGATGAACAATGCAATACATCTTTAAATCACTGTCAAAATGTTGCAAGGCTAGTACTTTATTTGGAAAAAAATGTGAATATGCCCAAGTGCCAGAACTGACAGTATTTTAATTTGCTGATGACACTTTAAAACTTACATGATAATACGAGACTGGTACAGTATCAAATGTGTAAGATTTCAGTTTTACACCATTCAGTGGATTTTCACAAAATTGTTAACAGTTTTCTAAGTCAGTAGTTTGGCTTGTTAGCAGAGAGAAATGCACAGATGGTAAAGTGCAAAATAACATTTGACGAAGAGAGGAAATGATCAATTTCTCATGAAATAATTACAGTGGGCAGCAAAGGGTTCCGGTAGGTGAGGTCAGAATCACCTTTTCTACTTGCATGTTCTTCTCTGGTGTATTTTCATAATTACTGGTCTGACAACACATGTTACTGATGGATAAGGATTTAATATACAAATAAGTGGACATTTTACTAAATGATCTCCTTACAAATACTAAACAGATATACAGTCTTTCTATCTTTGCAGATAGATCTGTAGGCCCAGATCCAATCCCCCCGTACCCGGGAGCTCCCGTGATCCGCCATCTCTCTCCCCCGACGTGCCGCAGGTAAGTTTCTTTTAGGAGCACTTGGGGGAGGGAGTCGGTGGGTATTAGGGGCCTCTGCAGTTCCTGCCTTCCTGCTTTTATTCTCTAGAACACACTAAGATAAGTAGTACATCAGATTTATATATAACTTTTATTGTATGACTGGCAAGTTCTTAGCAGTTTTTATGCAAGTTTTACCTCTGTACTAAGCACCATAGCTTTTCTAAAGTCCTTGCAAGCTCCAATCTCTCCAGTAAGCACTGAGAATCTTTCTGGAACTGAGGAACCCAAATATGATCAAAGCATTGATTCATATATCTTGTCTCTTTGCTCTACAAACACATATTGATGTTGCACTCAAAGACAAAAAGGGTCTATAGGGGGGATAATATATACCTGGAGGTAAAAAGGTACATTTTCTTTCAAGCATGAAAGATTCAACATCTGTCAATAAATTATGTGACATATATTTAGTGGTATATCTAGCCTGCTGCGCGTCATTGCAAATTATTTATCTTTAGTAATGCTTATAGTGACTGGGAATGTACATCAAGGTCAACCTTTCATTCAACTAAGCAATTATTACTTTCTAATGAAAAAATAAAGTAAACGTGACATTTCAAATTAAAACAATATACAACAAAACACTTGTTTCTAATGCAATTAGACTGGGTGACAGTTAGAAAATCGAGTGTGGGGAAAAGAAAAAGGGAGGCTGCTCCAGGGTTTGCGCATCCCAACAGATTTGCCAGATTGTGTGAAGAAGATGGGAGTGTGAACTCTGGACTGGCGGTTCTTGATGAGGCTGATCTCTCTAACAGCCGGGAGACCAGTTTCTCTAGTAGTGGTGGGGAGGAGAGCAGAGCTAGGCCTAAACAGATGGTGGTTATAGGGGATTCGATCATTAGGAAAGTGGACAGGGTAATCTGTCGAGCGGATCGCTTCAACCGGACAGTTTGCTGTCTTCCTGGTGCCAGGGTTCGGCATGTGGTTGATCGGGTCGACACATTATTGGGAGGGGCTGGGCATGACCCGGCTGTCTTGGTACATATCGGTACTAACGACAAAATGAACGGTAGGTGGGGGACCTTAAAGAGTGAGTTCAGGGATCTAGGCTCTAAAATTAAGCAAAGGTCCTCCAATGTAATTTTTTCGGAAATTTTGCCGGTGCCGCGTGCTAGTTTAGGGAGACAGCGGGAGCTTAGGGAGCTAAATGCGTGGCTAAAGTCTTGGTGTAGGAAGGAAGGGTTTGGGTTCCTAGAGCACTGGGCTGACTTTTCCTTGGGGTACAATCTATACAGCCCTGACGGATTGCACCTCAATGGAAGGGGGTCTACTGTGCTAGGGGAGAGAATGGTTAAGAGGCTGGAGGAGTGTTTAAACTAGACAAGGGGGGGGTTGGTAAGCTAGATTCTTATGGGAGAGCTAGTGTAGATGGGGCAGTGGGACCAGTAAAGGGTTGTGGGGGAGGAGTGAGGGGGGCATATAGTTTATCAGATAAGGAGCTTCCATTGTTACAAGGGAAACAGACTAATTTTCACCTTAGCTCTAACTGTCCTTTAGCTAATGTAAGCTGTAGAGGAAGAAGTAGTAATCTCCGCTGCATGCTGGCTAATGCGCGTAGCTTGTCGGGAAAAATAGGGGAGCTGCAGGCTATTGCATGTATTGAAAATTATGACTTAATTGGTATCACTGAGACCTGGTGGGATGAAAAATGCGACTGGGCTGTGAATTTAAATGGGTATACGCTTTTTAGGAGGGACAGAGGGATTAAAAAGGGTGGAGGGGTTTGTCTTTATGTAAAGTCAGATTTAAAGCCATGTAATAAAGACATTACCAATGAAAACGTTGAATCTCTTTGGGTAGAAATTTCAGTAGGGCTGAAGGTCACAAAGAAAATGATCATTGGTGTATGCTATAAACCACCCCGTATAGATGAGGGGGATGAGGCCCAGCTACTTTTGCAAATGGAGGAGGCTTCAAAATTGGGTCAAGTTGTTATTATGGGGGACTTTAATTATCCGGACATTGACTGGAGTAATGGGGTGGCTAAGTCAGAAAAAGCTAGTAGGTTTGTAAATATGCTAAATGACAACTTTTTATTTCAGGTGGTTCAAGAACCTACTCGGAATGAGTCTATTTTGGACCTGGTAATATCTAATAATACTGAACTTATCTCTAACATTTGTGTGGGTGAGCATTTGGGGAACAGTGATCACAACATGGTCTCCTTTGAGATAATGCTACAGAGACAGCTCTATAAGGGAGTAACTAAAACGCTCAATTTTAGACGTGCAGACTTTGCCAGTTTAAGGGCATCTCTGCAATGTGTCAACTGGGAAAGGCTTTTCATGGGGTTAGACACAGAAGGAAAATGGAACATCTTTAAAACATTGCTTTGCAGGTATACACAACAGTATATTCCCCTTGTAAGCAAGGAGAGGCATCGCAAAGCAAAACCCTTATGGCTGAATAAAAGAGTTAAGGTCGAGGTTGGTAATAAAAAACGTGCTTTTAAAGCATTCAAGTTAGCTGGGACAGCGGAAACTTTCATCAGGTACAAGGAAGCAAATAAAGCATGCAAAAAAGCTATCAGGCAAGCTAAAATAGAGATGGAAAGGGATATTGCAGCTAGGAGTAAAAAGAATCCAAAATTATTTTTTAATTATGTGAATAGTAAAAAAATGAAGCAAGAAGGGGTGGGAACTTTATTATCACGGGGAGGTATGTTGGTTGATGAGAACGGGGAAAAAGCTGAAATTTTGAACTCTTATTTTTCATCTGTCTATACATCTGAGGAGCCAGATAATGAAGGCTTCCCTTTTAATATACCCAGTGCTAGTAATTTAGCTACTGGCGCATGGGTCACTCAGGAGGAAATTCAAAAGAGACTTGAACATGTAAAGGTAAACAAAGGTCCAGGACCGGATGGGATTCATCCCAGGGTATTAAATGAGCTGAGCGCTGTGATTGCCAAGCCTCTTCACATAATTTTTCAGGATTCGTTGAGGTTTGGCATGGTGCCGAGAGACTGGCGGATTGCTAATGTGGTGCCGTTATTTAAAAAGGGATCTCGTTCTCAGCCTGAAAACTATAGGCCTGTTAGTCTGACATCAGTAGTAGGAAAGCTTCTGGAAGGGGTAATAAGGGATAGGATAGTTGAATACATTGCAGTTCACAATACTATTAGTTTGTGCCAGCATGGTTTTATGCGTAACAGATCTTGCCAGACTAATTTAGTTGCCTTTTATGAGGAGGTGAGCAGGAACCTTGATGCTGGAATGGCAGTTGATGTCATCTACTTAGATTTTGCTAAAGCGTTTGATACAGTACCGCACAGAAGGTTAATGATCAAATTGAGGAATATTGGCCTAGAACATAATATTTGTAATTGGATAGAAAACTGGCTGAAGGATAGAGTACAAAGAGTGGTGGTAAATGGAACATTTTCTAATTGGGCCAGTGTGGTTAGTGGAGTACCGCAGGGGTCAGTCCTTGGGCCTTTGCTTTTTAACTTGTTTATTAATGACCTGGAGGTGGGCATAGAGAGTACTGTTTCTATTTTTGCTGATGACACTAAATTGTGCAAAACTATAAGTTCCATGCAGGATGCTGCCGCTTTGCAGAGCGATTTGACAAAATTGGAAAACTGGGCAGCAAACTGGAAAATGAGGTTCAATGTTGACAAGTGCAAAGTTATGCACTTTGGTAGGAATAATATAAACGCAAACTATCTACTGAATGGTAGTGTGTTGGGGGCATCCTTAATGGAGAAGGATCTAGGGGTTTTTGTAGATCACAAGTTGTCTAATTCCAGGCAGTGTCATTCTGTGGCTACTACAGCAAATAAAGTGCTGTCTTGTATAAAAAAGGGCATTGACTCAAGGGATGAGAACATATTTTTGCCGCTTTATAGGTCCCTGGTAAGGCCTCACCTTGAGTATGCAGTGCAGTTTTGGGCTCCAGTCCTTAAGAAGGATATTAATGAGCTGGAGAGAGTGCAGAGACGTGCAACTAAACTGGTAAAGGGGATGGAAGATTTAAGCTATGAGGTTAGACTGTCGAGGTTGGGGTTGTTTTCTCTGGAAAAGAGGCGCTTGCGAGGGGACATGATTACTCTGTACAAGTACATTAGAGGGGATTATAGGCAGTTGGGGGATGTTCTTTTTTCCCATAAAAACAATCAGCGCACCAGAGGTCACCCCTATAGATTAGAGGAACAGAGCTTCCATTTGAAGCAGCGTAGGTGGTTTTTCACGGTGAGGGCAGTGAGGCTGTGGAATGCCCTTCCTAGTGATGTGGTAATGGCAGACTCTGTTAATGCCTTTAAGAGGGGCCTGGATGAGTTTTTGAACAAGCAGAATATCCAAGGCTATTGTGATACTAATATCTACAGTTAGTATTACTGGTTGTATATATATAGTTTATGTATGTGAGTGTATAGATTGGTTAGTATAGGTTGTGTGCTGGGTTTACTCGGATGGGTTGAACTTGATGGACAATGGTCTTTTTTCAACCCTATGTAACTATGTAACTATGTAACTATGTAATATAAATATTAGCTGGCATCCTCTTCCTTTTCAATGCTGGATAATTGAGCTTTGTTCTGTGATCTTCCAAGGGTTGCCACCCTTGCTGGGTTATAAACCCTGACAAAGTCAGTGTAAATCACGGGTCAAACACAAGGCCCGCGGGCTGAATATGGCCCTTCTGGCTGTTTTATGTGGCCCCTGGTGACTGCACCTGACCATACAGTATCTTAATAAAAAAAAATTGGCTTGCGACTTAGCCTGTGTTTTAGATTTCTGACTTATGTGATTGAGTTTGGCACCGCTGGTGTAAATAATGATGCAAGTGCCGTGTGGTGCTAAAGTCCTCATGCAATGTGAGCTTGTGATGACATTTCTGGTGGTATGATGATGTCAAGGGCAGAGATATTGTTTCCACCGGATGCAATTTTCTGCCCAGGTTTCAGAATGCTGAAAACTGGGCAGAAGGTTTTGACCTGGACAGAGCCTTGAAAAAACGGGCTGTCCAGGTCAAAACCAGACAGGCAGCAACCCTAGTTGTTTGCCACCTGCTTTAACCACTGACCTACTATAAGGATGTGCCTCTCTTACTGCACCTTGCACAAAATCTGCTGTTTGTTTCACTCTGTTTTTTTATAAAATCATCTTGTTTTCACCATAACCATGGCTTCTGGTTTCCATGAAGCCACTAGCAAACTTTACCAAGGTTACAAACCCCATGGGCTCCTACCAACCAATCACAACGATCTCAATCACAAATCACAAGACAAAAAGAAAGAAAGGTAAAACAAAGTAATGAAAATGGCTCCATTCTAATGAAATCTGTAATGCAGAAGTGTGATAATATAGATAGTGACCACTACACAAATTAATAGATTCAGTCCTTGAAGAGTCAGCACTCGCTTGTAGATGATGCCCATAATTTATGCAATTAGGTTACAAGGTGCCCCTATTCTTCCATGTCCTTCCTCCCATTCAACATGATCTAATAGCCTACTAACCCTAAAGGAATAACTACCCTGCAGGCTATGTTCAGGTCACTCTTCAAAAGCCGAGGGATCAGTCAGAAGCCATATGCAGAAGCTATAGGTAGAAATGTGAAGGAGATGGTGAAGGACAGCAGACCAAAAAAACAATATTTAATTAGAGTTTAAATTCAGAGCATTAAGACTGTCCTGGTTTACTGTAGAAGTAAAACATTATCAGGTCACACTCATGTCTGTTAGAAAATAATTATCTTGGGTAATACATTTAGAAGATATAATCCTTACTGGAAGCAAATGTGGTCTTTCTAGCAAGAAGATGCAATGTGCCTGCAATGCCTGAGGATGTGCATGTTCTCTAAATAGACCAAACTTTATTGCATCAAGGCGTCACAAAAAATGCAGAATTCAAATGACAAATGTAAACTGATTACCACTGTAGATGGGCAGAAAGACACACTCACTTGATGTTATTAATGTAATATAAATTCATGTGTTTTGAGAAATGCAAACAAATTCTTTTTATCTTAATATAAAGTGAATCTTAGGAGTTTTCAAAAGAATATGAATTGTTTTTTGAAGTGTAAAGAGTTTGAAAAGGGTTTCATTAAGGCACAAAATGACATGGGACAAGACGAGGAAGAAGTTATTCACTACGAAAGTCTTGAAAGCAGTGCACTTAGATCTTAAATAAATGAACGCTTTACAGATCAATTATAAGCTGTAATGTATTTTCAAAAGGCGTTGTTAAGAAAATGCCTGTAATTATTCATGAAAGCGTGTACGCTAAGCCATTGTCTCGCTAGCTCTCACTTTGCAGTGTTTTGTGAAACAGCTTATTGGAACAGTCGCTCGCTAACAATACCCCTACTGTAAGATCTCAGAGTATTTACATGAGTTCCCATATACTGCTTGTGATATTATTTTCTGTATTGTATTATAACAGGGTCGAGAACTACTTTCCATGTACCTTGCTCTTTAGTGGCCACAGTAAAGGAATAGATTATAGCTTCAGAATGGGATCATTTATCAATGTGTCTGTTAAAGCTATAATGTGCTCCCAATGTCCTTTAAAGCAGTGTAGGCAGGTTTCATATTTTTAGCACTCTAATTAACTTTGCTTTGCATGGCAAGGTCTATACACAATTGGCATTAGTATCAGTAGGGTAATGCTAGTACTAGTAGAATGCCAAGCTTGTCACATTCAGACATCCTAGTGATTAAAACCTGCTATATGGAGCTGTAATTGTTTTGTTAGATCTCTTTGCCACCATTCCAATAAGTTATAGGTTAACTTTTGAAATGAAGCATAACAAAACCAAGATTACATTCACTATGGCAGTTTTTTTTTATTTTGTTTAGCAGTTCCTGATTCCTGATGTAGGTAATTGTCCATAAATCTATGGCCTAAATTCAGTCCTGTCTCCAGACTGTTAAAGGTTTTCAGAAGTTTGTATTCCCATTTATCCTTGATTTCCTATTTTAGAATTGCCTTTGACAAAAAAGATTTTGATGTCATCCAAGCTGTGGTTGGGGCTATTGTAATATGTTTTCCTACTTGCATGTCTAGTTTTTATTGTTTGTGGTAAACTAATGGTGAGTGGTCCTTTTTCTGAGACTTTGTCCAGTTTCTTCAATGTAAATTGCAAAGGCCATAATATACATGCATCTTATTGCAAAGGCCACATTAGTGGATCAGCACGACTAGTGACCATGGATATTGTATATCCTCTAGTGTACGAGGAACTGGCCCTATATCTGAAGAGAGAATGTGTGGGCACAGCTTACATTTCTTGCTTCCAGCCTTGGTTGCAAACCAGGCATCCCGCTTCATCCTTTAAATGAATGCCTATCAATTGTGTACAGGACCCACCCAGAGTGATGTGGACAGGTTATTACTACAAAGGGAAGCATTTTGGACCTTTGAGTTAGACTGTGTAGCCCCATGTGGGCCTTAATAGTGCATTACAGTTGAGTTGTTTCTTACCCAAATGTTGAAGTAACTGGAACTTGAAGAGGTTACCCATTTGCTTAAAAGAGAATGCAAGTCAAAATGTAAAAAGCATACTGCCCAATAGTCCTCCTATTGTTTAGTAAAAACGCCACACTTTTGGCTCACCTAATCAAATATTTACTCAGTCACACTTACTTCACATTTTCTAGAACAGGCAGCCATCTCTAAAAAGGTATTCTCCCTTCCTTTCCCTCCTTGCTTCATACTGCACATGTGTTTCATTCCCTCCCCCTCCCTCCCCTCTGCCAGATCCGCTTCTGATTGGCTGGTGGGCATGTGTAGCTCAGAACAGCAGACAGGATCAAGTTACACACATGCTCAGAGAATAGGAAGGCTGCCGCTGGCACCTACAGGAAGGGGAGAGAGATTTCAGTGATGTCACTGTAGGCTTCACACTGCTGTAGGCTGCCAGCACCATATCTCAGAGAAGCAAGCAGGGATCTGGGAATTTAGATATGCAGTAAGTACTTAAAAAGAATGCCTTTAGACTTACTTTTAATTTATATTAACCTTTCATTGTCCTTTAAAGGACTTTTTAAGTGCAACTCATCTGACGAGATGAAGAATAATCAGTGTATATATGTAACCCATCATGTATATTGTTTGATATACATATGGTTTATCCATATCTGTCATTTGTTATATGCACCTGTATACTATTGTTTTTAGTCTTGGGTATCTCACTTTTGGTGAATATTCGCTTTAATGTGAAATTAATTATTTGATGCAGGTAAGTAAGTAAGTTTTTTTCCCTCTCTGGTTACAAGTATTACTTATTAATTGCTTTTATAATTATTAAGATGATGTTATTAACTATGTATGTCTTTATTTATAAAGCGCTACTTATGTACACATTGCTGTACATAAGTAGCGCTTTATAAATAAAGACATACACTACATACATAGTAAATTCACTATGCTGTTTTGATCTAATATATGTAGGTATGCTGATACATTGCACTTTATGGGATAGATTTTTCACTTATTAACTATTTCTATGATCACTGAAAAGATGTCACTTCCTTAATCAATTTAGGATGGGCTATTTATAATTGATTGTGATTTGGGTGGGGCTGCAGTGATAAAGGTCCCAATTGGGAGCAAAACATAACGTTGTCTGAATGTTCCTGCTGAATACACATTTGGTTAATCCTTGTGTTGCCGTTTTTTTGTGGACTAAATACAATACATAAATATTGTAATACTATATTACAATACTGCAGACTGACCCTACTGTCTAAATACTGACTAAATACTGACTCAACTCAATACTGAGTTACTAGTGCTAACCTAAGGCTACGCCCTATACACAGTTCTCTCTATTTGATATAATAGCCCTAAATAACCAAAATGCAATGTTAAAAGGGATAGCATTCAGGATTAGAGATGTAGCGAACTGTTCGCCGGCGAACAAATTCACGCGAACTTCGGGTGTTTGCGAACGCGTATGTTCGCGAACTTTCAGCGTATGTTCGCAGTTTGGGTTCGTGCCGCGTTTTCCGCCGTGTTTTTTATTGTCGCAAAAGTATTGTACAATACGCCGCACAAGTCACACATGGTGTTTTTCCGCAAATCCTGTTTTCATGGTGTTTAGCGCGACATAGCAAAAAAGCAGCGTATTTTCGCTAGAATAGCTTGCGTTTTTTGCGCAACTCTGTGCCAACAAAGTATTTTTCAGAGAAGTTTTTGCCCTTGATCCCCCTCCTGCATGCCACTGTCCAGGTCGTGGCACCCTTTAAACAACTTTAAAATCAGTTTTCTGGCCAGAAATGGCTTTTCTAGTTTTTAAAGTTCGCCTTCCCATTGAAGTCTATGGGGTTCACAAAGTTCGCGAATATTCGCGGGTTTTAGCGTAAGTTCGCGAACATGTTTGTGAACTTTTTTTTTTAGGTTCACTACATCCCTATTCAGGATTAACTTTCAAAGGACCTGACCTCACCATGCAGGGAACTTTCTGATATACCGTATGACATCTTCATAACTAGCATTCAGCTGTTCCTCCATTCAACCAAATCCCCATTATAACAATGGACAAGATAATACAGCACAGTAGTGCATGTTTATTACTGTTTATGGTGCTTATTAATTAGTTTTGTCTTTTTCAGATAAATCTGGAATTCCCAAGAGATTCCCAAATGTTTCATGGAAAATATAACTGCCTTGAATGCAATTCATAGAAATGAACATGGGAATAGGTATGTGAGCTTGGAGATTGGACTGGGGATAGATACAGATAAATTGTGTAAAAAGCAAATATTGTGTGAGAAAGAATGGAAACGACAGAAAAGATCGTTTGCCAGCACTGAGTAAATTTACTAGGCTAATGTATATCCCCTTTGAATCTTCTGTTTCCACCAGAACTCTGAATCACCTTATACTTTATTGCACTAATTCTCTTCCCTCGGGGAACTGATTTCTGCCATTTCTGTTGGTGGGATATAGCTTTTTTTATCAAATTATCTTTTTCTCATTCTCTTCTGTGAGATATAAATATTAAGGTCCTTGTCCTTCCATGAAATACCTAGCGACCATTTTATTAGACCTTTTGTGCGGCGTCCCCAGTGTATTTATATCTTCACAGATTTATTGTCGCTAGAATTAAATCCATTACTCTAGGAAAGGTTTTACCATTGCTCTATAAAATCACTCGAAAGATCTTTTTTTCAGGCAAATCACTAGTAAAAGTTATGATTTAATTTTAGGAATGGATTAAGACTGATGCCATTTGTTGCTAAATTGAGATATTATTTAAAAGTATTGTCAGAGGTAATACAAGAAGAGATTCTTTAAGCGCTGAAATTAAAGAACATAAATGCTTTTTAATTTGTGAACTGACTTCCATTAGTTAAGTTTATTATCTGTATAAAATTGCTTCATTAAGTTACTTGACTGACTGCTTTGCCTTTATATTGCCTAATCTCGCTGTATTCATTTGCATCTATTTGTTGTGTTTCTTTTTAATGCTGAATATTAATTTTTCATGACTGTTTGTCCTAATATTCTTTCTTAATAAAGTATTTGAGTATGTTTATGTGGGAATTCTCGGCAGGACTTCATAGGTCTCTAATAAAAGGATGAATTTCATGAAAACTAATCAGAAACTTAGTTGCAGTGACAGTGGGGAATTGAATTCTTGTATTCACACAGAGGGTCCGGAATACATATTCTTACATATTTAAGTTTTGTTCTATTTGCTTTCCATATGCTTGTGCTTTAAAGGAGAAGGAAAAGCTAATAAAGAGTTAATCTCAAAATGCAGGATTACCTTCAGTTGTCTCAATAGTGCCCTTAAGTCTCCCCATATATCTCCAGTTCGGATGATCAGAAGCCAAACAGGGAAAAAAAACGCTGAGCTGGGTAGAAAGATTCCCATAATGCATCGCTCTTTTCCAAGACTTGGAGACTTACTACTGAAGGCGGCGCATGCGCACAAGCAGGCGCGCTCCCCCTAGCGTCTGGTTATGAGACGCTATTTGCTATTAGAAGCGGATGCAGCAGCAGCTGGGGCCATTACAACAGGACGCAGCCGGCAGGTGCAGGGGCGGAGAGGAAAGCGAGAAGAGGAGCGGGGACGAGAGGACGCAGGTGCAGGGAGGGGAGCGGTGAGAAACGGTGTCGGCTGACAGGTGCTGGGGCGGAGAGGCAAGCGAGGAGAGGAGCAGGGACGAGAGGACGCATGGAGGGGAGGGGAGAGGAGCGGTGAGGAACGGTGACAGCTGACAGGTGCTGGGGGGGAGAGGCAAGCGGGGAGGCTAGTGGAGCGCCATCTTATCAGTGTTTAAAACATGGCGGCGCAGACAAGGATAAATACTGTTTACTTCGGGAGGACCGTACTGGTCAAAGGAGCATTTTTAGAAGAAATTATTTCAGTGTTCAGGTACATGCAGGGGCCCTCTATTACATACTAAAAGATGAGTAAAACACTTTCCTTCTCCTTTAAGTGAAAGGTCAACAGAGTTACAGTATAGTACATAACACAATTTAATCTAGCAGTGAATACATTGATGGAGCAAGAGTGGGTATATGGCTTGTTTACAGGGCTGGAACTAAGGGTTGGCACGTGCCTACGCCACAATGGAGAAGGGGGGACCAAGTACAAACCTCTTCTGCCTGGCAAACCCTAGTTCCAGCCCCTATATAATACAGGCGTGCAGGAGCAACATTGCCAGCAATCAGGGGAGGGGGGAAGTGTTGTGAATAAGAGATTGTGAGGAGGCACTTTGCACTTTTTGCGCTCTGTCTTGCATTGGCTGTTTGTCCATCTAAAGTGCAGGGGCACCCTTGCTCCATAGGTGAACCTTGTTTCTTATGCATTAAAGCAGCTACAACTATAAAAATCAGCGCAAAGCACAAGTATATGAGTGAATATAGGAGCCAGGATTTAGTGAATAGCAACATGATCTGCCCAATTCTGTACCCGTCTAAGTACCTAGCACTGTACCTAGCATTCTAACCCACAGTCACACAAACATTGTTTGCACTAAACAAAATATAAAAGTGATTGGAATAAAAATGTGATAGAACAAATACTCTCCATTGGATTCATTTATCCAATAAAATTTTCAGAATGCTTCTCAATAACTGAATATTTAGGATATTCTTGAATATTTCAGCTATTTCCTTATGTGAAATGTCACATTGCCCATTGTGCAAACTAGGGGCATCTCATGAACATGGCATAATGAATATTTCAATTTTTCTATTCATTTATTTAATGCCAATCACAAGTTAGAGCTACATTTATAAAAAAAAAAAAAGTGCATTTCATACTAGAGATAAGTATCTCTAGTATGAAATGCACTTTTTTTTATAAATGTAGCTCTAACTTGTGATTGGCAGTGCTTCATTCATGAGAGGCTGAGGCAGCACATGTGAACCCCCATAGATGCCCTCTACCTTGTGCATCAGACATGCTAGCCAAGGAACTTGCATCGAGGCCTTTTATAAATAAGCCTTATTATCTATCACACTGCGCTATATGTGCCAACAATGTAGAAAGTTCAGTCTGTTTTTAACCCTAACCTGAGATTCTGAAGTTTGCAGAAAGATATACTATTGAGACATTTTGGAATAAACTTGCACCATTGCAGATATACATGCTGAAAACTTGACTGTTCAGCCCATAGCAATGAAGCAACAAGGATGGTTCTGAAACCAAAAGAAGGAAATATTCACAGAGCTTTGTGTCCAGTAACTAGGAAGATGTGCACTGAAAAGTTTGTCAGGATTCTTCTTATCATACCCTGCAGCGACACAGAAATGGAAAGTCCCTTCTATGCAACGGCCGAATGAAAATGTACTGCACATTCATAAGGTAATTGGGAAACCTCCGTATGCATGAAAAACAGATGTAGATTCCGTAGCAAAATAACATGGATAATTGCCCTTGGCATTGTCCTACATTTAGATCTCATTGATAGGAGACAGAGCCAATCCTACAACGTGACATTATTCATTATTTGCACTATATTGTTCCAGTGTCTGAAGAGAAATGCAAATTCTACTGTCTGCTTTATTAGATATGGAATACTGTATAGCTCGTTGTGGGTTAGGAGACTTCTCTTTTTAATTCCTTTAACATCTTGAAATAAAGCCTTTATTTTTAATTGAGCATAGAAGGGAAGCTAATTTTATATTCAATTTCCTTTTTCCATACAGCTAATAATAGGAAAATGCATATACAAATGCTCATTAAATAAATGAATAGAAAAATTGAAATATTCATTATGCCATGTTCATGAGATGCCCCTCGTTTGCACAATGGGCAATGTGACATTTCACATAAGGAAATAGCTGAAATATTCAAGAATATCCTAAATATTCAGTTATTGAGAAGCATTCTGAAAAAGTTATTGGATAAATTAATCCAATGGAGAGTATTTGTTCTATCACATTTTTATTCCAATCACTTTTATATTTTGTTTAGTGCAAACAATGTTTGTGTGACTGTGGGTTAGAATGCTAGGTACAGTGCTAGGTACTTAGATGGGTACAGAATTGGGCAGATCATGTTGCTATTCACTAACTTTCTGGCTCCTATATTCACTCATATACTTGTGCTTTGTGCTGATTGTTATAGTTGTAGCTCAAGGTTCACCTATGGAGAAAGGGTGCCCCTGAACTTTAGATGGACAAACAGACAACGCAAGCAAATCCGTATCCATTTACTCTGTGTGTTAAATGCACTGCCTCAGCCTTTGTGCATACTGCGTTTTGTATGATTTTCGGACCATGTGTGGGCATCGAATTATTGCCCCAATAATTTTTGTACCATGGTGAAACATGGATTGTGTATCTGATGATATCCTTGGGGGACCTACAAGTGACTTCATTTCCAGGAAGTCACTTTATACGATTGTTGTCTGCCAACTATTTCATGTTTAGAACATCCTCCAATATGTTATGTTTATGTTATAATTTCGGTCTGAATGTTAGTTTTAGATCGTTGCATCTAAACGTACAATCAATATCCAAACATTTGCCAGAAAAAGACTAAAATCTGAAGATGTATGGCCACCTTGAAGGAAACAAAAAACTTGCTTATGAGGTCTGGCTACTAAAAATATGGTACAAGGTGCAGAGCCTAGTGCTGCAATTCAGCGCTATCCTTACCAACACCTGTCTTACAAGTTAGGGGACAGGTAGGGAGTGTTAACAGGGGACACCTACATGCTGCCACCCACAAGCCCCTCAAAATTACTGCAATACAAAAACAGACATAGCTGTGTACAGCCCTTTGGCAATCCTTACACTTACAGGGAAAAAGTGCAAAAAATTACATGACAGATTCTGCAGTTTTTTTGTACTTCGCATCCTTCCCTGCAGGTAGTAAATGACTAAAATCGTAATGGCAGTGTAGTTTTATTAAATATTCCTGTACTACAGCTCCCGAGATCATTATTTATGAAAGTTTCATACATGCTGGGAGCTATAGTGATAGGACATGGTACATGCAATTATTGCTCCAAAATTGCATGTATTTTTGAGTGATAACTGTCTGCACAAGATTGCACTGGGTGCTTTATGGTAATTTCAATTGAAAGTTAACAGTGGGATGATTCGGAGCATTTTATACCCAGGCAATGGAGCAGCAGAATACCAGGGAAACAATACAGTCCAAATTCCCCATGAGCTATTACCCTAAGCAACTATATAAATCTACAAATCTACATTAATTAAACATTTCAGTTATTTGTAAATGTAATTTCTACTGGAAACTGTATCTGTCAGCATCAGCTATAGCAGAGAAGTATCTTAAGATGGCTCTCCTTCAACCTTACTAAGCTATTCTACTTTTTGGAACAAGCAACAGCACATTTATGGGGGTCCCCAGTGTTGCTGGAAGGGAGAAGGTATTGTTCTCCTTTAATTCAAAAGCAATTCTGCTTGTGAATTAAATGCTTGTAATTAATGTATTGTGGAAAGGTGTATTGCACACTTACATTTTGTTCGATTATTAAAAAAAATGTCAATGTTTGTATTTCTTAATCAATGGCAAAAATAAAAGTTCACTTCCACTCTTTTAAAGTGATACTGACACCAAAAGATTTCTTTTAAAAACCTACCTATAGGTCATGTTGACTGTTTTTTCCTAAAAGTCCTGTTTCTCTACATAAATGTTACTGAAGATCCTGACCCCGACTGTCTGGCAACCCGACTGTAGCTTCTCAGTCTGTCAAAAGGGCTACGTCATAAACTGGGAGGATTCAGCTTGCCGTTTTCTTCAAAGAGTTCCCCCTCCCTCCCTCCCTTGGCGTTGTGAACTAGATAGCAGGCAGGCTTGATCTTTCCATTGCCTGCCTACTTCAAAGGGCTGCCCCCCCTTTCTGCTCTTCGCACAAACAATTTAAATAGCTTTCCCGTTCCTGCCTGCTTCTCCCTTCCCCCCCCATTACACATAGACAACGGAGCTGAGCTTGTCACACACCGGCAGAAAGCAGAAGGGGCGTTGCAGGTTTGTGATTGGGCATATTTATTCACTTGGGAGGCATTTAAATTAAAACCCTGAAGTGGGGAACAAACATGGCTGCTCCGTGGGTCTGTTATTCGTGCTACCATAATTATGAAGCAAAAAAACTTTGCAGATTTAGTTTATAAGGAATTTAAAGCTGATACAAATTAAAATACAACAGCAGGTGTAAAAAAAAAAATTTAATTGGCTGTCAGTATCACTTTAAAGGAAGGATTTTGTAGTTTGGATTACCATATTTTAACTCTACTAAAGAATAATTGAAACATTAAATAAACCAAATAGGATTGTTTTGTCTCCAATAAGGATTAATTATATCTTAGTTGGGATGAAGCACAAGCTACATTTTTATTATTATTACAGAAAAAAGTCATAATTGAAAAAAAAGTCTATGGATAGAGTCTATGGATAATGGATCCCATGCCTGTAATAGGGTAATACATAATTTTAATCTCTTTGAGAGCAAAGTGAAATCAATTAACCTCAAATTGCTATAAGTTTAGCCATAGTTATATACAGTAGTGATCTGCCAGCCTTCTCCCCTGCTTATGCAATGGTACTGTTGCCACTGGGAGAACTAGTATCTTTTAGAATAGGGACTCTGGACGGCCTGCAGTGCAGGAAGGAGGGCAGTGACAGGGCTAGGAAGAGGCAGAAAGTAACATCAGAGGCAGGGAGAGGAGATACAGAGGCAGAGAGAGGAGATACAGAGGCAGAGAGAGGAGATACAGAGGCAGGGAGAGGAGATACAGAGGCAGAGAGAGGAGATACAGAGGCAGAGAGAGGAGATACAGAGGCAGAGAGAGGAGATACAGAGGCAGAGAGAGGAGATACAGAGGCAGAGAGAGGAGATACAGAGGAAGGGAGAGGAGATACAGAGGCAGGGAGAGGAGATACAGAGGAAGGGAGAGGAGATACAGAGGCAGAGAGAGGAGATACAGAGGCAGAGAGAGGAGATACAGAGGCAGAGAGAGGAGATACAGAGGAAGGGAGAGGAGATACAGAGGCAGAGAGAGGAGATACAGAGGCAGAGAGAGGAGATACAGAGGCAGAGAGAGGAGATACAGAGGCAGCGTGGGGGACGAGCGGTGCCATTTTAGGTGATCTGAAGCAGCATCCTTCCCACCCACCCTATAGATGAGATCATGGTAGTTACCTGTGGGGACTCATTTGGGTCCAGAGTGTTTGCTTGTCACAGCAGGCGGTGGAATTCTTGCCCTGGGGGCCTATGGCCATGGATTGTTACAGGCCGATAGGTGGTGATGCAGGCTCTTGTCAGGCACGGGTCCCGCAAGAGGGGTGACAAGTTGGTTACCTGGTTCTTACTTGCCCATCTGCCTCTACAGGGTAGGGTGGGCAGCATTCCAGGTAGCCCAGGAAGGTGTATGTCAGTGGGTTTGGGGCAAGCTTTTCTTGTATATGGTTCTTTTCTTAAAGTTGTAAAACATATTGGTTGATAAGTTAATACATTGATGATGTTACTATACATGTATTTTAATCTGTAATTAAAGCTTTGACCTTCTCTATCCCAAAACCTGGATGTCATTATTTGTGTCTTAGGGAAAAGGGTTCCAGAAAATGGATATACCATAAGGCAAGCGAAGGGGTGAGTTGGTGGTTATCCTACCTGCGGGGGCTTGGCGCTGCTCTTGTCATAATTGGACATTATTGCAGCAGCTGCCTATCTGTAACCCAGGTCTCTTGCTTTCCTGTTACAGATTTTGCATTTATCATCAATAGGAATCTAGTGAAATACAGTGCCGTTTTGTCGTAGAAACACAATGTAATACTGCAGGTTAGCATTTTTTACAGTTCAAAGATGACAAAATCTGTGTGTCAGCATGACTACTTCGAGCCATAGATCAAAAAGATATTTATTACCTTTAAGCAAAATTTTTGAAGTGTCAGCAATAGTCTAATTATAATGAGCAATCAAGTAAAATATATTGAAAAATAGTCAGGCTTTGCATTTCAATGCTGCCATGTGAATTGTTAAATGGAACGCTTTTTTTTTAACAATTATTCCTTTTTCTATATTTGTAACATACTCACAATTTTACAGCCAAATTGGTATTGAATAGTATTCAGTGTTTCAGAATGCTTTCAGAATGGAACAGTTACAGAATCTTTAGTAATGGGCTGGGACTTATGGGCAACAAACATACATATTTTATTGAGCAGATGAAGGTGCACATTTAGGGTTGTCTCTGTCCTCAGGTCAAAACCCCACAAGCAGGCCCGGACCGGCAATCTGTGGGTTCTGGCAAGTTCCAGAGGGGCCGCTATAGGATGCCAGAGACAATCACTATTTATTGGGCTGCTGGGGGCTGTTTGGGCCTCTGTGTACTTGAAATGTCAGGGCCTATTTTGACTCCCAGTCCAGACCTGCCCACAATAATACAGTACAGGTATAAGTGGACCCATTATCCAGAATGCTCGGGACCAAGGGTATTCCGGATAAGGGGTCTTTCCGTAATTTGGATCTCCATAACTTAAGTCTGCTAAAAAATCAATAAAACATTAATTAAACCCAATAGGATTGTTCTGCCCCCAATAAGGATTAATTATACCTTAGCTGGGATCAATTACAAGGTACTGTTTTATTATTACAGAGAAAAAGGAAATCAGTTTTAAAATTCTTATTAATTTGATTAAAATGGAGTCTATGGGAGACGGGCTTTCCGTAATTCAGAGCTTTCTGGATAACGGGTTTCCGGATAAGGGATCCCATACCTGTATTGACTTTCATCTGCTCAATGAAATATGTAGGGCAGTTGCTCACAAGTTACTCTGTTGCTATGTCCATTGTTGAATAATCTGTTTCACAAGAGTAGAGTGGTTGTGGCCAAGGCTGCACAGGTAGGTTATTTGAGTGGCATGCCGAAGGTTATGTATTCCATAAATTCTTGAAAAAGACCTGTGGAAATTGTGAATTTGAATTTTTTTTGAATTTTTTCTTAGCCCACTTTAGTTATAGAGCCATAAGGAGGCAAGTTCCCAGTACCACAGGTAAATGGTGGCAAAATTGGCATGTTTTAGCAGGGGGTATAAAACTGTTTATTAAAAAGCTTTCATAAAAGACCCTTTTTGTCATTAGGGGGGCCATTTACTAACCATCTGATTTTTTTCCCGATTTTTTAAAGCTTAAAGTCTGAAAATAAAAAAGTTTCAACTTTTCTGAGATTTAGGGGCACATTTACTAAAACTCTACTAAATTCATTTCCTCGAATGTCTAACATTTGCTAAAAAAAAATCCTATAGGGAAAGTCTAAGCAAAAAAAAAGTTGCAGAAACTTACATTTTTTAAGTTGTCTCTCCGAAACCGCAATTTTTTAGAACTGTCACAGAAAAACCAGTGCTAAAAATCTGAAAAGTATAGAGACAAAAGATGAATCTTCGAGGAAAGTAATACAACATCTGCCATTGATTTCTACATGACCCCAGCAAGTTTTAGATGGCAAATTGTCAGATTCAGATTTTTAGTTGTTTAGGCACATAGGAAATCTCAAAAAAATTGTGACTTTCTTCGGTGACTTTTAGCGGTAAAAATCCAGAAAAAAAATCAGATGGTTAGTAAATGGGCCCCTTACTGTGCATCCAAATGGCTAAAAATCTAGATCTGACAATTAGCCTGCCAAGATCATGTAGAAGTCAACGGCAGATGTCCCTTCCCTTCCCTGGAGGATCCTTCTTTTGCTTTGAAATTTTAAAGATTTTGGATTTTTGATGCTGTTTTTTTTTTTGTGCAACAGTTCAAAAAAGTTGTAATTTTCATGCAACAAGTAAAATAAAATCAGAATTTTTTGTGACTTTTCGGAAACTTTTCCAGGGACGAGCTTTTTTCATTTCAGATTTTTAGTGAAGACAATTGTGAATTCTTCGAATTCTAAAATTAAAAAAATGAGAAATGTTAAAGCTTTAGTAAATCTGCCTCCATGTCTATGAGATATTTTTGAATAGTTTTGCCATCAGAACAGAAAAGTTTTTTAACTTGCTGATTATACTCATTCCTCCATTTTTTCTTTTTGTGCCACTGGTTTCACAATTGGTTCAGGCAATATTATGAAGGTATCTAGGACATTTCCTCGGAGATGGTTGGTGCCAGTGAGGCCGTTTTCTGACATGCACAACCATTCGTTGGTCTGCTGAGATGAATCAGTGTCTCACAATCATTTTCTTGCATATTTACTTGTCAGTAGCATTTTATGTCATCAAGGGAAAGAAGGATACAGAACACTGTGGAGACCATGTGCCAAACTGCATACACGTAAATGGAATTAATGATATATATTTAGTCTAATAATAATAAAATGCACACATTTATTTTTTTAGTTTATTGTAATGGCAAATCTTTTGCTCTTTGTAATGCGCAATATACAGTAACTAGCTATGAGCACTCTATCAGAGATTTCTCACAGAAGGTTCTGAACAAGAGAATCATTAAGAACCATCATAAAATGTTGGTGTCAAGTCTCAATGTTTGCCCGGTATATCACATTAATAAATGAGCATTCTCCCCAGGCATTTGCACAGTAATATGGTGCAGCTTTAGCTTCTTCAGGTGCTAGATCATCAATTTACCTTGTTTTACTTAGATATGTTACATACTTATAGTATATGTTTCCATTCTGTGTGCATTCATGTATACTAAACACATAAAACACAGGTCAGTATGTCTGTATGCTCTCCCAGTGATTGGCTGGCATTCTGCCAGGTTCTTTACACTCTGTCAAAAGCTCAAACATATAATAGTTGGTTAACCTGCTCCCAATACAAACAATCCAAAGAGGCATAAGAGCCACTGAAGTTAGCGAAGATCCTGTTTTATACAGGATATCATTTCACTAGGTTTACACATATTTTTGACTAAATGGCAATATTGTATTTACTATGTTATATGTTCCATCCTAGAATGAACAACAAAGTCACAAATAGCATAAGGAACAGCTTTGAGGCTGGAGGCATTCTCGATTCCCAGACTGTTTTGCCAGACTGGATGCAATTCTATCCTCCGCAGTTATATTATTTATGGGTAGATTAATACATTGCCTGAAAAGTAACAAACCCTTTTCCTCTAATGGCTTTTATGATAATTTGGATTATATTACATAATATAGAAGAGCACTGGGATCACATTGTTTCTTTATGCTGTACTAAGATTTTAAAGTCACCATTTCTACCAGAGTGGATATCTCCAGGAAGCCTGGGATCCACACGACCCAGAAGCTTAGGCCCTAAGGGACAATACCATTAGAGAAGTCGGGGATCAGGGCCCCCGGTGAATGAGGGAATAGCAAACGCAGAATATCACCTGTTATAGCGGACCATCTGGGCTGTGTGGGTCCCAGGCTTCCTGAGAGTCACACTTACTTAGTAAGAGCAGTTTTTGGCTCCAACTAGGAAGTTAGGGGATTAGTCTCCTGTACAGGCTCTGCAACCTTATTATAGGGACCACGGTTAAGACACAGGTATCAGGCTAATGCTTATCCCTGAACCACCGTCGGCTGTTTGGGATCCAGTCCAATAAGATGGACATCCTAAGGACAAAAGACTATTTCTCAATACTCTCCACAGTGGTGCAGAACTGTTCTATATCTAATTAACCATCTATTAAGTCTGCCTTGCTTTGACACCTTGGGCCTGATTCACTAAAGTGCGATGAAACGTGCGCTAAAAATTTTACCGCGTCTAAATTTTGGCGACTTTTCGCACAATTCACTATAAGCATACTTGCGCTTTTTTACGCGCGATATTGCATGCGTTATTTAACTCGCAAAGACTATTTCAATGCGGTATTTGCCGGTACATGCGCTAAATTACGCACGCGAATAGTCGCCGCATATGAATGGTAGCATAGAAATAGTGTATAAAAATTGTCGCCGCATATAAATGGTGTATATAAATAGTAGCCACATATAAATGGTAGCATATAAATGGTATCATATAAATAGTAGATGCTTATAAATAGTAGCCACTAGTGATGAGCAAATGTGTTCTGGTTATCTTTAGTGAAAAATTAGCAAATCTTTCGAAAGATCCACGAAACGGCAAAAATGTTGTGCGGGCAAAAAAATTGTTGCCCGTGACTATTATTTTTTGACGCTTGTATCAATTTTTGGATGTGCGGTGAATTTTTGCGTGGCAAATTTTTTCATGCGTTTTGCCATTGGCGGATTGTTTTGCGAAACGCATGAAAAAATCCGCCGCGAAAAAATTCAACGCACGTCATAAAATTCGCTGCGAATCCATGCCTGGCGAAACATTTCATCACTTGTAGCCAAATATAAATAGTCGCGCAAATGAACGCACGCCATGTTAGCCATACACGCCAATACTTGCAGAAAATTACTGTATTAAAAATGAACATTTCGCTGCAAACTGGCGGCTGCGTCACTCTAGGGGAAACACATACTTGAATTAATAACACTGTAAGTCCATATTTTATTGCAAAAAATCATTTACTGTACTTTTGTATAATTTTTCGCCTGCCTGTAGTAGGTGTTAATTTTCGCATAGCCGAATACGATATTTAGCGCGCAAAAGTTATAGTGAATCATGCGATCGTATTCTTTTCAGCACGGAAATTAACGCATGCGGTAAAACTAGCGCGAGAAATAACCCATGCGAAAATGGCGATTTATCGCACGCGATAATACTATGGTGAATCGTGCGCAAATTATCGTGTCTTTTTTACCGCAAAAAAGCGTGCAATAATTTTTATCGCACTTTAGTGAATCAGGCCCCTTGTGTGTTGTGAGTATATTTGCTGAACCCTGCTATAACATATTTTATCTGTATAAATAAACAAGTTGTTAATTTGTTCTGCAAGAGCTTCTGGCGTCTATCTACTTAGTTACTTCCCTTTGCACTTACATGTGGCAGTGGGAGGTGTAGATACACAACACCCTCCATATAGTAACTTCCCCTTAGCGAAGGCCCGTCCTGTGGAAGAGGAGTCCAATGTACCCTATGCTCTATCCTTAGCTGGACATTTTGCCAAAAAGGGGTTACACTTCCATGAAATTAAATACAATGCACATGGGGTTACAGATAATCGGCGTCATTTAAGTAGTAATGAGACATGGAACTAACCTGGTAAAAGGAATGGAGCATCTAAACTACAGGGAAAGACTGTTAGGAGAACTAAACCCTAAAAATTAGTATGACTAAAAATTCCATGTTTTGTTTACTGTGCTTACTGCACTAGCCTAAAGGTTCAGCATCTCAATAGTAGCAATGATCCTGTCAGGTGGGTGTCTGGTGGGTGGCTGGCAAGTAGGAGCCTATATGCAGTGTAATATGGATATAAAGGGTACTTCGCTTGTTGATAAGCAGAAAGAATGTTGAGATGCTGAGACATTTATTATGAGGATTGAGCAAAAGAAATACAAGTCCATACAACGGGCCAGTGGTCAGAGGCAGGCGGCAAACAATACAAGTCCGTTAAGCAGGCAGAGGGTCAGGACTAGCAGCAGGCAAGGAGGGTCCGAATAACAGGCAGTGGTCAGGGGCAGGCTGAAGACAGGGAGCAGTCAAATAAACAGGCCGAGGTCAATACCAGGAGATCCAACAGAGGTCAGGAACAGGAGACGAGGAACGGAGTGAAGCGAACGGAACTAGGCAGGAATCAGGCAGAAACACAGGCAGGAGTCGGGCAGGAACCAGGCAGGAGTCAGGCAGGTAAGGTCACAGGATCACAAAAGGGCTTATTGAACAAGCAACCAGGGGTTGCTTGTAACTGGCTTATAAAGCCCATTAATTGTCCAATTGCAATCACCTGGGCTTACTAAGGGAGGAGGAGGTGAGCCTGAACAATGAAGCGAAGACGGGTGAACATAATGTTTAGGGCTGGATGCCCAAGGTCCCCAGTGGCTCAGTGAGGTAATGCAGAACCTGCCTAACATAGAGTCCAGAGTTTGAGTACAGGCAGGTCCTGACAGATCCAGACTTGTCACAGGAGATCCCCATCTTGGAAAGTGTATATATATATATATACAGTATATGAGCTAGGGGTTGTTAGAGTATGGAAGGAAATAAGAGCACACAAGCTCCCTGTCTGGAACATTACCCTCAGCACTGTGGCTGAGGCAGCAATGATAACCCCACTGTGCCACCTTGTTGCCAAACAACATTTGTACTTCGATGGAGTAAAGCTTTTTGGAGAACCTGGTGCACACAATCACTTTTTTAGCGCTGCTAATTTTTTGTGCATGCCAAATGCATTAGTTGCATGTTTACTCTGTCTGTTGCAGTAAGAATAAGCTGACCATATATATATATATATATGGTATGTATATAGGTGATATCTCTACTGCCCTTTAGTCACTTACCAGAGGTTCTTAGGCTTCTCATCTTGTCTCTTCCTTGTGCATTTCAGTGAAAGGTTTCATCATCTCCAGGGAAAAATATAATGAAAACGTTTTCTGTCCTTGGGCCTCCAACAATGAGAATTGCTGGTACCTGTAATTTTGTATCACCAAAACCACATACAATTCATAGAAAAGGGTAGTCAAAGAAAAGTACTCTTCCCACCTCTATTGTAAGTTCTTTTCAAAAATATTACTCACACACACCTTCACCATTTTAGGGATAGGTATATGGAATGGTTTTATGACATCAATTCATTCATTTTTTAACCATATTGATATGCACATTACTTCCTCAGTGATTAGCCCTATCAACACTTTATTTGTTCCTAGCTATCACTTGTATTATCTAGGTACCTGTGAAGCTAGTTAACTTTGCATTCCTGAACACACAAATACATTCTGCAATAGCACACAAGGTGTGAAAGGTAAAATTAGCACTTTTCACTATTTATAGTAATGTTTCAAAAGGCAGCTACTGTTTATACGTGATCAGCCTCTGGCTTGCCATCTGTTTGTGATCTATGTCTTTGGAAATGTTGGATGTGCACAAATAAAATCTGTGATTTTTATATATATATATATATATATATATATATAACACAGTCCACATGACAGCACCACACTCCAAAATCTGCTGCTCTGCAGCTGCCCCTGTGCACGGGATATCATATAAATATCAAAATAAAACAGCCAGCACCAAGGGTCTTTGTGTTTCAAAAAATCTCTTGTGTATTATAATTGCATGTACAACCGACGTTTCGGTCCCTTTTCCCCCAAAAGGGACCGAAACGTCGGTTGTACATGCAATTATAATACACAAGAGATTTTTTGAAACACAAAGACCCTTGGTGCTGGCTGTTTTATTCTGATATATATATATATATATATATATATATATATACTGTATATATAAAGCCAACTAATGGAACTGACTAATTAAAAATTAGGCTTATCCAACTAACTTTTGTATATAACAATGGGTATTGTTTAGGTCATCCCCGTGGATGTTACAGCAGCTCTGACCTGCAGCCTACATACACATGGTGATTGAAAGCATCAGAAGACTAGATTTTTGAACAAATCAACTGCAGTGCATGGGATTACAGCGTGATCTGCCAAAACTGCCTCCAGAGGGGCAGTAAGGATGAAAGTATGGAGCATGTTATCCAGAATACATGGGACTTGGGGTTTTCCGGATAAGGGATCTTACTGTCATTTGGATCTCCATACCTTAAAGGTGGGCATACACGAGCCGATTTCAGCTGCCAATATCAGTCCTTTAGGCTGATTTGGCAGCTTATCTGCCCACGTATGGGCACCACCAACAGACCTCCCTGACCGACATCTGGCCTGGAATTGGGCAGATCTTGTTCAGACAGGATTGATTTTTCCGTTGGATCGGGGACCACATTGGCTCACTGATGCGGTCCCTGAGCCGATTTCCACCATATTAATTCAATCATTTGGCCCTAGGGCCAAATAATAGTGATGAGTGAATCTGTCCCGTTTCGCTTCGCCGAAAAATTTCTCAAAAGATTCACAAGACGGCGAAAAATTCAGAAAACGGTGAAAATGTCGTGTGTCAAAAAAAAAAAACTGTCGCCCAGGGCTATTCTTTTGTCCCGCGGCTATTCTTTTGTCGCGCAGCTATTCTTTTGTCGCCCGCGGCTATTCCTTTGTCGCGCGGCTATTCTTTTGTCATGCAGCTATTCTTTTGACACGGGCAACAATTTTTGGAAGCGCAGCAAATTTTTCCGCAGAGAATTTTTTCATCCGTTTCGCGAAACAATCTGCCAATGGCAAAACGTGGAAATTCACAGTGCATCCATGCCTGGCGAAACATTTCACCCATCACTACCAAACAATCAAATTTGCCCAATATTGCCCACCCATAGTGGGAATCAAGGTACAGTTTTATTATTACAGAGGCAACTATAGTATATAAAGTGCAAATGAACCATTACATGTATATTATTTCCTATCTAGCTTTCCTGTTTCTTTATTCTTCCTAGCTTCCACAAAGGTCTTATTGATTCCACTGACATGTTTTTACAAGTCATTAACAGCATTTTTAATATCCAATCAAAGCCCTAATGACCATACGCTTACTAGAAACCACCAGTGTAGGTAGCCTCCTGAGCTGTTCTTGCATTCAAGCCAACAGTTGTATATTCCTAAAGTATAGCACAACGACCATATTGGCCTTTTTCTGCAGTATGGGTGTAACTTGATGGGTGGGGTAACCAAAATGTACTACTGAAAAGGGAGGTGTATAGAATGTCATTTGTGGCATAACATTGCCCAAAACTACTTAAAAGTGTAGAAATAAAATTCTTATTCAGTGTTTTCATTATTTTTCTAGCATAAAACATTGTTATATTAAAGATAATTTTGAGTTATAAATGCATTACAAAATATCACTGGGGAGTAAAATGTTTGTGTAAATGTATTAAGAAAAATGAGAAAATGAGTCAAGTATTTTTTTAATTTACAGTAAAAGGCTAGTCAGATAAAAGGATTTGTATAAAGTATTGAAAAGAATAAGGCAGCAGATACTTTGTGCAGCATCCATTGTTTGCCTTGTAAAGCAATAGATTTGTTTTGGTTTCAGACAAGAGTTTCGATTTTGCTTAAATATATTTGAGGTACAAACATCCTTGAAATGCCTGGATGGGATTTTGTGAAAATCTTAAGTATTTACATAACTTTCTTTCTTCAGTAAAATTGATGGCTTACTGTTATAAAAGTATAGCAAATTTACTCTCCAAATACAATCCTTAGCACAATGCATGCTGATTTTGCCTTTTCCATGCTAATTTATATTCATTTGTGCTTTTTTTTGTGTAGCAGAATGCATATCAAATTCACTGAAACAGTACTTTTTGCATTTGATTGCCTTCATATTTTGTTACTGTAAAATGTCCCTTATAGGCAAGACTAAGTACTGGGAAGACTGTATGTATATGCACATAAGGGATGGGGTGATGTGGCAATAGGTGAGGGAGACCAGTAGCTTAAAGGAGAAGAAAAGTCAAAGTCACTTGGGGGTGCCAAAATGTTAGGCACCCCCAAGTGACTTAAATCGCTTACCTTGTACCCCGGCCTGGTGCCCCTGTTAGGAGAAAACAGCACCAGCCCGGGGTACCTGCGAGCGCTTCCTCCTTCCTCCCTCTCTGCGCGCGCATGCGCAGTAGAGTGAATAGTGGAACTTTAAAGGAGAATGCAAGTCAAAATTTAAAAAGCATACTGCCCAATAGTCCTCCTATTGTTTAGTAAAAACGCCACACTTTTGGCTCACCTAACCAAATATTTACTCAGTCACACTTACTCACATTTTCTAGAACAGGCAGCCATCTCTAAAAAGGTATTCTCCCTTCCTTTCCCTCCTTGCTTCATACTGCACATGTGTTTCATTCCCTCCCCCCTCCCCTCTGCCAGATCCGCTTCTGATTGGCTGGTGGGCATGTGTAGCTCAGAACAGGAGACAGGATCAAGTTACACACATGCTCAGAGAATAGGAAGGCTGCCACTGGCACCTACAGGAAAGGGAGAGAGATTTCAGTGATGTCACTGTAGGCTTCACACTGCTGTAGGCTGCCAGCACCATATCTCAGAGAAGCAAGCAGGGATCTGGGAATTTAGATATGCAGTAAGTACTTAAAAAGAATGCCTTTAGTCTTACTTTTAATTTATATTAACCTTTCATTGTCCTTTAACAGAGAAGTCGGCTTTTCACTCTATTGCGCATGTGCCTACCGCATAGTCGCAGCTAAACGGAGCAGGAAGGAGGAAGCACATCGCTGCAGGTACCCCGGGCTGGTGCTGTTTTCTCCTAACAGGGGCACCAGCCCGGGGTACAAGGTAAGCGATTAAAGTCACTTGGGAGTGCCTAACATTTTGGCACCCCCAAATGACTTTGCCTTTCCTTATCCTTTAAAAGCAAAGGAGACTTTTGGTAGGTTATGCTGGAGCTGGAGCTTCCTGGATGGGGTAAAAAATAATCGCAAACATTTAACTTGGCTGGCTGAAAGCTACAAACTGTAATATAGAAGAGGTCCCTGGAGGTCCAAATGATGGTTTGTGGTATAATTTCGAAGTAACCACGATAATTTCTGCAGTTCTAAAATGTCTCAACAATGCTTTTATCCTTCGTACAAAAATATCACAATTGCGTTCTGAAAGTCACAAAATTTTTGTGCCGAAAAGTTCGTTAATGCCATGAAAACTTTTCTGGCTTTGATGCCTTCCCTGTCTGGCTTTGGCCAAGCCATCCATAGGACTCAATGGCACTCGACAGATCAAACCTGGCGAAAAGATAGTCCCGATGAAAGTGTAACAAAAGTGTTAACAAATTCTGAAATGTTTGTATTCTTTGTGCAAAGTACAATTTTTTTTGTGGAAATTAACCAAAAACCACAAAAAACTCATAGAATTTTAACAAAATTTTTGACAAAACAAAAACTGTAGTACCGTGTTAGGCAGTGTCAAAAATAATAATAAAAAAATAACAAAACACAAATACAAGAGTATTGTAGAAATGATACCTATATTGGCTAACAATAAAAATACCAATATAGGTATCATTTCTACAATACTCTTGTATTTGTGTTTTGTTATTTTTTTATTATTATTTTTAACAAAATTTTTGCAAACACTCTGAAATGTTCTATTTAGAAAAAATATGAATTTATCTGAAAATTGTTTAGTAAATGGGCCCCTTAGTGTGTGAACTGTATTTATAAAACTGATTGCACCATATGAGCTGTAGTACTCTGTGCCATATTAGAGGCTACTCCTCATTGGCTTGCTTTATGGGTTTTCAAACACACATCACTTGTAGTGTAAATATAACAAGCATTTTTCTTGCACATTGCTAGTAATAAAAAACTGCCCTTTAAAAATATGTGATGTATATTTATTTACAGTGTAGTAAAAATCTAATGAACAATATTAAACTGGGAAATGTGAATGTGGGTTCTTAAAGGACATGTAAAGCCTACATTTGCCTACAGTGTATATCAGTTGGGCATGTCTCCCTCACCCAAATGGCATTATTTGTACTGCATATATTCCCTCCGTTTGCTAGAACCATCACATTTTCCTAAAGCAAATAGCAGCTTTCACCCGGTGGCCATTTTCCCTCTGATACATAATCAGATACATTTAAATCTGCAAACAGCATACACACACATAGACCCTTATTCAGCATACATTTCATCAAGAATACAGGCTCACGCAGGGAGAACTGTCTCTGATAAAAGTTCTGCTTTGTTTGAGCTGAGCTCAGGAGAGGAGGTTGGGAGAAAAAATTGAAGCAGACAGCAACAGCTTTGTTTCTATGGGAACCAGCAATGCCATCTCTTCACTGGCTGCTAGACCGGGGGGCGTGTTTAGTAATCTGAGCTTAGAACAACTGAGCATGCCCACAAGCCAACAGCCAAAGCAAATTCCTTTTGGAGGGGCCGAGTGGGTTACAGGAGGAGAAGGGAATCTAAGTTATTAAGGGGATGTTGCAGCCTTACTATTAACCTCTGGACAACCAGTGTGGCAGATATTGAAATATTTAAAAGAGGCTGTTCACTGATTACATTTTTGTGTGTGGGGTTTACATGTCCTTTAATTTTGTAAAATATTTCCCCAGAAGGTGCTTATCATTGCATCATTGCATTGGTTGGTCTGAAAGAACTGGCAAAAAGTAAACTTAGATACACAGCAAGAAAGTAGAAGTATCCAAGTACAATTTAGTTTAGTGTAAGAACCAGACATGTTTTAATATCATTTAATAAAATAATGGGAGGGGAAGGAAGGAGATCTTGTGCAGTTATATTCTATCATACAATTTCCATAGACCATTAATATAACGACTATAACTGAATTTAATATAAATAAACTTTTTTTTCTTAATGGCAATAAAAATGACCAAATTGTCCAATTCATTTTTTTGCAAATTGGGTTGTTGAAAAAACACCTCCCATCGACTTCTATAGAAGCCGTCCATGTTTTAGTTGCCATATTTTTCCTTCCACTTTCCTACTGATAAATGTAGAAAACTCAAGTTAAAAAGAGATTTCCATGATTTCTTTAAATTGAAAAAAAAAAAAAATACAGTTTTAAATTGTAATAAATCTGCCCCTAAGGCTTGATAAAAGTTATGCGCAGAGTTAGATATTTCCTTTAGTTTATTGTACAAGTCTGTGACTCATATAGAATATCCCTTGGCCTTCACTATTATCAGCATTAGGAGTGACTTTAACTATTAACATTTTCCAGCTCAATACTTTGCAGCCATGCGGTTTCACCATTGATTATTGGCAGATATGGATGAGCTTCGTATATCTAGCCTGTTTTGGTTTTCCCAAGATGGCATTCAGAATTAAATTAGCCAGACTTCATAATGGTCTTTAGTCATGAATGTAAGTGTAGAATTCTGCTGCAATAGTTATTTTATTACTATTTTAATCAACACATTTCGGCAAACGTTTATACTGTTTGACCCTTTAGTGCCTCTTTCATTGTTCTCGATCTGAACTTTGAGGTCCTTTTATTTGATCAACATTACAATCTTTGGTGTAAGGTTTTCAGTTCCCCTTCAGTGATATTACCTTTGCTCGTTGCATTTTATTCAGTCTGTTTGATCTCTTTTCAATTTTAATAATGACTGTTTAGTTCATTTAATTTTATTTGACAACAATATGTCAATATTCCTCAAATTTCACTGTTGCACAAACACAACAGACCTTCTAGATCAGGGGTTGGGAACCTTTTTGGCTGAGAAAGCCATAAACACCACATATTTCAAAATGTAATTCCGTGAGAGCCATACAATATGTTTGGCCGCGGATGCTGCGGGGCAAGGTAGGGTGGGTCCCAAGGATGCCGGATGCGGAGGAGGGTGTGGCCTGCGCTCGGTGGATAGAAGATGTGTTCTAAGGCTTAAAACATGTCTTCTATCCGGCGAGCGCAGGCCACACCCCCGTTTATTATTTATTTTTTTAAAGATTTGGCAGCGAGCCAGATGCAGCCATCAAAAGAGCCACATCTGGCTCTCGAGCCATAGGTTCCCTACCCCTGTTCTAGATAATGGAAAATGAAATATGTTAATATCTTACAACACGGTAAGGGTATTTTTTATTGAGAATTAAATAATATAATTATATAGATAATAAGTAATATACATATAATTATATAATATAATATAAATGTTCTTATAATGGTCCTTCATACGTGTAATGAAAGGGGCATCATTTGATTCTGATTTAGGTTAACTCTCTAAAATAGGGCATTAATTGCTCACAGTAAGTCAGCTCTTGAATATGGATTGAGGTGACAAAGTAAATATAAATTAACTATGCATAATCAGGACATCTTAATTTTAATAATCCTTGACATTCTTGTAAAGGGATTTGGGGCTTTGGGGTCAAATTAATTTCAACAGAAGAATTTGTATGGAAATTTTTTCAATAAATATGCCAAGAATGAATTTTGTTCAATGGGAATTTTTCTTTTAAATTAATTTGGCTGCACAGATTTAGCATTTACATAAGGGTAATGGGAATTCTAAATTCTAATTCTAAAACTAATGTGTTATAAATATTTCAGTAACTATATTCTTATGACATACCTACATGAGCATTTTAATGTCTAAAAAGGTACAAAATAAAGGGGCACTTGGTAGAAATCACCTAGTATCAAAGTAAAAAATAACTTTTTTAGTTCACATTTGTCCCTGTTTCCCACAGATAGGCCCCGTTTCAAAATCTTGGTCTCAAGAGGAAAACTCTCCCCAAGAAATATCCCTGCACAGTTGCCTTTACCAAGAAAAGACCACGTCGTGAAGTGGGTTGCTCTTCCCCCATCCAAGCCAGTGTAATTTGTTGAATAAGAAGTCATTCTTCACTTCCTCGCTGGCTGTGCTCAGGCATGAAAAAAATGCAGGCTTGGAATTAATATATATATCGCTTACTCATCTGGCAGCTGGGAACTGCTCCACCAAGCCCAGCATGGAAAAGACTAATGGTGCCAACTGGGGCACGCTGTGGAAGAAGCAGAAGCAAATTGGGTGGAACTATGGTGATGCCAAGCAGACAGCTAGAAATTGTACCATTTCTGCATCAAGTACACTAAAGAAGAAGTAGTTTTTAACAATTTCTGATCATGTACCAGCCAGGCACTAGGAGGGTTGACTAACAAGCCTTAATCTCTATCCTGATTAATATGTATTTGTAAGAAGAACCACTAGTGGGACACGTGCTGCAGCTATGTTACATGTGTCCTGACCAGCAGAAAATAATTTAAAAACCCTTAATTTAGAAATGATGCCACTCCTGTGGATACTGCAGGTACTGTGCAGTTTCAAAATTAAACTAGGGACGTGGTGTTTGCTGGCCACTGCTTATCTAGGTGGAGCCACAGGTGGCAGTGTGGCATGGGACTGGCAGATTATATCAATGGCTTTTCTCCTTTCAGTGTTCCCTGTTTACAGACTATGATTCAGCTGCAGGCAATATTAAGGGGGGTTTTTAAGCTTGCCTCTTCCATCAACTTGCACTGGATCATTAACCCAAACCTCGAGTTCCTGACCTGTAAGTCGGTTCCTGCTCTGCCCCTGTTCCTCTGGGGCTGACTCCCTGATTTCTGACCCTGGCTTGTTATTGGATGTCCGCTTGTCCGCTGCCTGCCTGACCTTGTGCCTGTTCTCATTCTCTGTTTTACTTGCCACCTGTCCTGACTCTGTGCTAGGTCCTAGTTTTTCAGTTATTCTTCAATAAATCTCTTTTCAAAGACACAAAGTTAGTAGGAGTTACATATACAGCACAAAAGTTGTGCTTACCACTAAATTTTAAAGCAGTAGGTAGGGGTGCAATGCGGCTGTGGCTACAAAATTCATATAGGTAGAAACAGGAGATCCTCTGCACCCAACCTTTTATCTATATATATAGACATTCTGTGCAACAGCTTTCTCTTTCTTACTATAGTTTATGCAGGAGCAGTGGGCAGCTCCATGTTTTAGCTCCGACTCTTCCCAGCTAAAGTCAGTTGATCCAAGTGGTGGCCAATAAAAGGGCAACCATTTGGGAGTTTTAACCTTGAAGTTGCATGTAAAGCTTAAATGAAAGTGAGTGCAGACCAGGGATGACTTTGTGGCAGTTGGCTAGTTGAATTTTCTGGTCACAGCCTCATTGCCCCCCACCTAATGGTTTAAAATTTAGTGGTGAGCACAACTTTGCCTTTCTTGCTATTTTAAATTTACATTGTGAGGTTACGTTTACAGAAATGAAAACACTGTCATATTCTTAAACTGTTTTGT
The DNA here is from genome assembly GCF_000004195.4 of Xenopus tropicalis. Classification (NCBI taxonomy): domain Eukaryota; kingdom Metazoa; phylum Chordata; class Amphibia; order Anura; family Pipidae; genus Xenopus; species Xenopus tropicalis. Next base: position 43,407,387 of record NC_030677.2, read on the forward strand.
ATTAGACAAAGCTTCGCTTGTAATCCAACAACCTTTTACATTTATATAAAATGTAAATATAAAGAGTTCAGCTTGGGAACCTTTTTTTTTTGCATCTCATTATTATTATGTATACGTTTATGAAACTTTTGACCTTATACTATACATCAGCTTTAGCATTGATTAAAATATATTTATTAGATATTGATACAGGGTGTGGATAAATGTACCTGAAAGTCTGAAACTGCTGATAAGTTTAATCTAGGCAATACTGGGAAGAGATAGATAAGTGCAATTCTATGAGTAATGAGAGGGCAGATTCCTGACCCCAGGAGGTGGGTGAACGGAGATTGAAATGAAGCAAAGTAATCTGATGGGTAGGTTTCTGGTATTTATTAAAGAAGATTTTCTTTTTTTTTCTGAAGTTCTACAAATAAAAGTAACCAATCAGCAAGTCTCATTTGTCTGCTGTACATTAACAATTCCATTCATGGTGCAGCCCATAGGTCTTTGTGCTGCAAAATGGAGCCAATTGTGGCCTTTTTTGCACTTTGCCCACTGCGTGGAACACTGTAGATGAGGATTCATGAACTTAATAATATTTTATTTATTATTATTCATTCCTATCCAACTTGCCGTTTTGAGATGTAACCACCTTCTCATAAAATATTTTCCTCCAAAAATCATGCAAATCATGCTGTGATCATATAACTACCCATTTGGAGCACTCACCCAGCACCTGATCTGGAAACTAGCATTTATATTGTAGTGTCACCCACTGTGACCTACAGCACTTATATTTGCCTACTTGTGTCTGTAAGTTACCCTCCCATATAGATTGTAAGCTCTACGGGGCAGGGACCTCCATCCTCTTGTGTCTTTGACTCTTAACATATTGCAACTGTATCTTTTATTTATTTGTGTTTATTGTAATACTTTGTATTTATCTATTATCTTAATAACCCCCTGTTTGTATTAATGTATTCTACTGTAGAGCGCTGCGTACATAAGTAGCGCTTTATAAATAAAGATATACATACATACATGCATACATACATTTATATTGTGCCCCTATTGGGACAACTTCCACTTTAGTACCAACCTCTCTGGCATCTTTAATAAAAGACAGAATATGTCCAATTGCTGCAGTGCTTATAATCTTTTTCTTTTAGGACAGGGCGCTAATAAATGTATCCTAAAAAAACATTCCAAGGAATGAGTACTCCTAAGAAAGTTTCTATAAAGAACATCATTGTGAAAGAAAAAGAATACAATGACAAATCACATTAGATGAAATGAAAATATATTTAGTGAACTCCAGACTGGCCTGCAATTCCTCATGCAGATGACAGCCTGGAAGCAGACTGACACCGTAATAATACCTACTCTACAAGAGCTGATCACCTAATCAGTGGGGGAACTTGAAATAACAGTCATGTGGATAACACTGAAATTGTCCTTATTCATCACATATCTGAGATGAAAGAGAGTCACAATAATCTATTCACTTTTAAAAGAAAGAAAGAAAACCAAGAATATGCATGTAAAACTAGAAACTCTGAAAAGAGACCAAAGATAAAAAATGTAGGAATTATGTACTGTGATCGGTGCCAGGACCACCAGGGCTCTTACCCCAGGGGCCCTCACACCCCGACAGGGGCCCATGCCCCCTGCTAGCTCACCACCAGAGCCCCTCCCTCCCCCGGTACACAGATGCCTTATACTATCTTCACTGCAAACAGGAGATGGAAGACGCGATGGCAACAGGGCAGCAACCATACTTGGAGGTGTGGATCAGGAGTTGGTGAGGGCCCCTAAGGATTTTCCCTGTGTCCCGCCGGGCCAGTCTGAAAAAGAGGAGGAATAAATAAGCGGCAATTAAAAATGTAGAGTGCAAAATACAGAGGGATCATAACTAATCAAATGAAGTATTTATAAACAAAATCCTTTCAACTAAGGACAATGCCTCTGTGATATCCAGCTAGGTAATGGTTTATTCACTGTAAGGCTTCCCACACACAGGTCACAATCTGAGTTTGCCATATGGTTCATGTGCTTATCAAAGAGCTGTGCATGGGTTAACTGATATTACTATTTGCCAAAGGGTTTGTACCGACAGGATCAACACTGAAAGCTATAGAAATTACAGTAGGCTTCATCACAGAGATGAGGTAAAGGTGAGGCTAAGCAGCTTTTCAGTTTGCCTATAGTTTTTGAATCAGTAGCCCTCACATTCTGCATAGAATGGACTGGCTGTGAGGCTTCAGTTGAATTGATATTCTTACTCATATTGCTTATCTTTTTGTTCATGCCATCTACAATTCATCTTATACTTTTACTTCTAAACTTCTGTCTGGTTGCTTGTGCATTTAAAGGGGAATGATCACAAAAATGAAGCTTCACTTTCTAAATATATTCAATTGAAAATTGTGTATGGTTTCTGAAATAATCAAATTACTCTACACTATCCCCCTCTGAGCAATCTCATTTTCTTCATGCACGAGTCAGATTCTGATTTTGATTGGCAGTTATCTGTTATAGATCCTTGGGGGTGCTTCCTTTGCCTAGAATATGTATCAGAGTAAGGAGTAACTTGGTTATTTTAGAAATGGTATAAAATATTTAACTAATTATATTTATGAAGATTCTTATTTACATGAGATTATATAAGTAATATATATACAGGTATAGGACCCATTATCCAGAATGCTCGGGACCAAGGGTATTCCAGATAAGGGGTCTTTCCGTAATTTGGATCTTCATACCTTAAATCTACTAAAAAATCAATAAAACATTAATTAAATCGGATAGGATTATTTTGCATCCAATAAGGATTAATTATATCTTAGTTAGGATCAAATGCAAGGTACAGTTTTGTTATTACAGAGAAAAAGGAAATCAATTTTAAAAATCCTAATTATTTGATTATAATGGAGTCTATGGGAGACAGGCTTTCCGTAATTCGGAAATTTCTGGATAATGGGTTTCCGGATAAGGGGTCCGATACCTGTATATATATATATATATATATATATATATATATATATATATATATATATATATAAATATTTATTTTTGCAATAGTTCCCCTAACAATCAAAGAGCTACAAATACAAAGCAATATAAGCCATTTAAACACTAAAAAATACTAAAACAAAAAAGCCCAGTGTAAAAATAAATAAGAATATTACTGTCTACAAAGTATTTTTTTTATATCTTTATATATATTTAAAGATATATTTATATATATCTTTATTTTTAAAGCAATAAACAGTATAAAGGTGTATGTTTCACAGCCAGTGCCACTGTATTAGCAGCTGTTTCCAGGGAAAAACTTCAATAGAATAGTGAGAAAAAGGACACATTGTAATAAGAAACATATTTCCAGCACTCCATATCACTAACATTGGGCTTAGTCAGTAGTCTCTTGAATAATTTTAAGGAGAACCTATAATTTTTTCTTAATTTTTTAGGAGAAGGCAGATGAGTTTCTGGAATGCTAGTTGATATCCCAGCAAGTACAGTTGTCACCCTATCAAAATGTTTTTTTTTTTACCAGTTTATGAGCTGGTTGGAGACATAAGGGGTAAGGCATGTCATAAATGGGTGGGGCATTTCACAAAGGGGCGGAGAGATGACACACTGGACTGGTCAAGGATTATAGAGAGGCCACGGAAGAGAAAGGGTAAGATTGGGGGGGACCTGGAGTTTAAATGGGCAGGCCAGTGACTCAATTTAAGGGTATCACAAACTTACCCACAACTACAACAAAAGTATATAGTGCTGTAATTTTGAAAAAACAGTCCCATCTCTTCCACTTACATTTCTGTTTACCATAGCGATCCATTCCTTATCTTATGATATTTCCTATATATAGGTGTTTTTTTTAAAAAAACCATTGAATCAACGAAGCTGTTTTGAGGAAACTAAAGCTGGTTATATTCATACACATATAAAATACTTCCTGTGCCTGCAGAACCTAAAATATTGTAACTCCGTGTACATTATTAACTGAGTGTTCTTTTGCACCTTGTCATCTCTCAGAGTTATGTTCTGTTATGCAAAAGCTTTAAAATGGGAATCCAGGAAGTGAAGGGAAAGAAATGGTAAGAAACACAGCTTTAGTAAGACATTTATTTTCCTTAAAATATAAACTTTCCTGAGTTTCTTCTATTTATAAAAATACATGCACACATTGCGTAATGCCCTTTGTCTCTTTCCAAATCTGTCTTCTCTGCGTTCTAACCCTTTCATAATCAGCCTGCAGGGGGCCTGGCATAACATAAATTAGGGGCACAGTCATGGCAAAGACTTAGCTTAGCAAATCAGCATCAGGAATATTCTATTGCATACTGATATTGTGTATAGAGACTGTGTATAACATAGTTATTCCCCTGAACTCACCATAGCTGAGTTTTAGAATTTAGTGCACCGTATGAGAAATCCCTCCGTATAAATAATACTAACGTCCTCTGATCTCTTACTGATTACTGGCAATCAGACTTTGGATATCTCACAAGATACAAATATATCCCTCGGAATTTACGCACTCAGCAGCATATTAACTTGAACATCATGCACAATTCATTGGGTTTATCTGTACAGGCGTTTTTATTCCTGTCTCAGCCGTTACCATGCCTTGGCAGGTTCTATTCAACTAGATTTTATGAGATATTCTCATTTATGACACACGGTTATTTGAAGATTAGAATTCCCTGCCTCTATAATTGTTACTTTCCCTTATTTCCCATTGTTTCCAATGCCATCCCTTATGCACCTAGGCAAGCCCTATAATAAGACAAACTGAGTGTAATGACATAGATTACAAGAATTTGGGGGAAGGTGGGGATGGACTTAATAGAGAAAAATATAGATTAGCACAGTGTCTGTTGCTAAGTACTTTATAGTAGGTGTTTTGGTCCTACCCAATAATTCTGTTACTGGGTTGATTTTTTCTTAGGTTGCCAGTTATTCTGCACAGCATGCGCTGGAAACGAATGCTAAGAGATTACCAGGGCCCAGAATGCAAGCCATTCATCTCTACTGGCAGGATATGAGGATAGAAAGTAAATGTGGATGAACCAGAGAAACAGCCTGCCCTTGCATTACTTACCCAGGATAAGTAGAATTCAAGTTGCAATAGAAAATAATTGTATTTGTATCTAGAAAAAATACAGCTCTGAATAAATAAATAATCCAATGTATTGTTATACTTGCTTGGAGTACTGTCCTGCCCAGTTACTTGCAGGGGAAAATAGTTTTGTTTGTATTATGAGTGGGATTCTGATTTCATAATGCAAACCAAAATCAAAGCACTGCTAAGATTCACACCACTGCAACATGGATTTGCCTTTATACATTTAAATATGCAGTCTAGAATTGGTCATTGCTGTATTACTGACAAGGGCAGCACAATATTATTTGAAAACCTGAGAGTCCCAGTATTGAAACATTTAAACATCCACCAAGAGTGATTCCCCTGGGACTATTCCACTACCCCTTCTGTTCTTTTCACTCTGTCCCCCTCCCCACTTCAAGAAGAGGACCCCCCCCCCATTATTCCATTATTTTACATATTACTGAGAAATGAATCAACAGACAAAGATACTATTTCAGACCTCTTTGCAGGTAATAGAGACACAAGTCCACAAGGGCATTCAGGACAATGAGAATGATAGAACTTAAGGCTCTCCCCTTAGATACCTTTTATATTTATGGTTTTAATTCCCCTCCCCTTCCTCCCATTAATGGACAGATGGAGTATTGATTGAGAGATTGTTATTGTATTTAATAGGGATCTGGAGCACTATACATTCCCTGCTGTTCCTTCTTTTGTGAGTCATGAACGCACAATAAAGGGGTATGCAAGGGAATCCCACCCATGTGCTTCACTTTCTACAGTATATGCTGTACTTTCAAGTGTAACAGCACAGCAAAGATCTATCCATCTATCTATTAGTGATGAGCGAATCCGTCCCATTTCACTTCTCCATAAAATTTGCGAACTGGAAAGAATATTTATTATATTTTTTTGTCGCCCGTATCTATTTGTTGTTGCCGCAGCAATTTTTTTGTCACTGGTGCTTTTTTTTACGAGACCGTGCCCTTTTTTTGTCGCGCGTCAAATGGGCGCGATCGAGGCCAAGAAGGGCACAGTCGCATCAAATTGTGGTTGCGCCCAATTTGATGTGACGTGCCCTTTTTTGACGCGATCGCGCCCAATTTGATGCGCAACAAAAAAATTCCGCGCAACAAATTTTTTGCACCGAATTTTCACATAAGTTTTGCGAAACAATTCGCCAATGGCGAAATGCGGAAATTTGCTGCGAATCCATGGCTGGCAAAAAAATTAGCTCATCACTACTATCTATCTATCTTTCTCTCTCTCTCTATCTAGCTCTCGCTCTATCTATTATCTGTTATCCTTATCTATCTATCTATCTATCTATCTCTATCTCTTGCTCTATCTATTATCTGTTATCCTCTATCTATCTATCTATCTATCTATCTATCTATCTATCTATCTATCTATCTCTCTCTCTATCTATCTATCTATCTATCTATCTATCTATCTCTATCTCTTGCTCTATCTATTATCTGTTATCCTCTATCTATCTATCTATCTATCTATCTATCTATCTATCTATCATCTATCTATCTATGTATCTATCATCATCTATCTATCTATCTATCATCTATCTATCTCTCGCTCTATCTATTATCTGTTATCCTCTATCTATCTATCTATCTATCATTCTTTCTTTCTGTTCATATGAAATTTAAATTACTTCCGAGCTTCAGAACTTACTTTCCAATACTTTCTCTTTTCCAGTCTGATGACTACTGTATTCAGTTATTCCGGATGCTGAACTTTATTGTTTTTATCTTGTAAATGTTATCAAGTATAATGCAGCTCCCACTACCTGAATAAAAATTAATGTATGATTTCTAGAAGCTTAGACAAATATCTAAACACCTACCTTGGCAAATGAATGCAGCTAACTTTTCCCTCATTCAGTGCCAAATTGTTCTGTGAGAGTCAGGAGGTCACATGAATATTTAACGTTTTGCTTTCTTCAATATGTTGATATTTCATTGGATGCTTGCTGCTGAATAAGTTACAGTTTATTTTTTTCTATTTCTACGGCCAAACAAAATATTAGAATGTCACATTTCTGACCGTTTTTTGAAATGACGACATCATTTATTGGCAGTGTATTCTCAAATGTAATGAATTCATTCAAAAATAGATCTGCATATAATTTTTATTGTTAGACACTGAAATGACCATAGAATGCACAAGGCAGACTGCGTATTGTACACATATTTTCTGCAACCTGTATTTCTTGTCAATAGCATTCAATGCTGCATAGATGTAACATTTTTATTATTTTTGCAGTTATTTGATGATTGTCTCAGAAGATTAAGAAAATGGAAAGTAATGCAGTTGCAACTTATGACATAATATAATAATCGCATTTTTATACAACTCAAAATTCAGAGCATATTGTAAATCAATGTATAAACCAATTTTACACGGTAATCCTGTTTCTGTAGGCTGACTCAGTATATGGCTGTAAAATTGAAATTAATATTTTTTTTTTTCAGCCAGTTATGTAACAATGAAGATGATGATGGCTGCAATCCCATAATTGGCTTTTTAACTATTAATACTTTATAGGAAATGGTAACTATTAATTGTTATAATTGTAGATAATAGTAAATTGGTGCAGAAAGTTTAAGTGAATATTTATACCTATCTATCGATCTATAAAATTAGTGGTTACATTTTATGCATTTTCCTTGTCCCTTACGAGTCCATAGGGTTGTCTATGGCTGCTGCAGAAAGGGAACACACCAAATCACAGTCTGACTCCTCTGTATTTATACCATTAGGAGAAGGTAAGTTTTATTGTTTGTGTATCTCTTCCCATGATAGGGGTCATTTCCAGCCTTGAGGGGTGCAACTGCAAAAGCACTGAGGGGCACAAGAGCGTACTCTCCATAGGACACCTAAGGGACAAAGAGTAGTTAGATTGGGATTTGCTGAGTTCCCTTTGTGCAGCAGCCATAGTCACCCCCCCATGGATGCCTAAAGGGCATGCTCTTAAGTCTCTCTCTCTCTCTCTTTATATATATATATATATATAATGATAATAATATATATATAAAATGAGTGACCATTTCTAATGCTGCATAATCTGCCTCTGACTCATGCTAGAGACTCTTGTTCAAATCCCATGCATGACAAAGCTCTAAGAAGCAGGGCAGATGTACAGGTTAGTAATGTAATGTAAGTATATGTATATACTGCACATTACTTTGCTTTATAAGCCAACTTCAAAGCTGTATCAATGCATGTGTAAAGTAACTAGAGAACCCCAGTGGAAGGAAAGCCATTTCCAGGCCACAGAAACCCAAATGGAGTTCTTATCAGGACAGTGGAGAAACTACCACTTCAGTCAGAGACCAAACTGTATTTTGGTGTAAAGTCACTCCTGGCTTGCAGACTATGGGGCTTATTTACAACTACCCCTGCTGAAAGTGCAGGTGTTCTAAGAGGTGCAGAAGTGTTCATTTACATTCAGTACATCATTTTTATATAAAAGTATATATTTATCTGCCATAGGGCAGGTGGTAAATACAGAGTCCCATTATGGCCAACATTCACTGCATTAGGGACCTGGAGGTAGAAAGAATATGTACATAACCCCTCCCACTCTTCATGAATGCAGAGCCACTGAGCGCAGGCAGCACCAGTTCTGTGCACTGCAAAATGAAGCGCATAAACCTGCAGCAATTATTTGAAGCTGGAAGGCAAGGTAAAAAAAAAAAAAAAAGAAAAGGCAGATTGCCCATTGCACCCACCTTCCGGTTTCTATATTACCCCTTGTGTGCATTTTACAGTTAATCACTTCACTGCAAATAAAGCTCTTTTCCTTTCTTTTTGTCAAACTATTTTTATTGAGTTTTTCAATAAAGAAATATAGATGATATGAAATGTATATCAATATATCAATAAAAGGCAATTAGTGGTCAGAGCCAACCTCATCATAGTGTTTTTCACTTGATTTGTTATATTTGTTTCACCCTTTTGTTTTAAAGAATAAATGAATATACAAAAATAAATGTCTGCCCTGTTTATTAAGACTTCTTCATTGTAGCAGCAGGAGAAATTAAAAGAAAATGTTTTAATTTGTGGAAAGTTCCCTGGTCAAAACCACTAATAGTTTAGTATAATCTGAAACTCCCAATAAGGCAATAGAGGATGTTAAATGGATATTTGTTAACAATATATTGGAGAGGCAAGTGTCTAATTCTTTCTATGCTTTTTTAGTTTTTGGGCAAGACCACATACTCTTTGCTTTTTCTCAGAATTGTAATTGTGGTTAAAGGGTTTCATAGCATAGTTCGGCCTGGCCCTAGGCGAAGGCACGCCGCTTTCTAGTTATACCTGCTCTCATATAGCATAGGACTCCATTATAGAATAAAAAAGGAAACCAGTGCAGCACTCATTAGAGTAGTGTGGGGGGGCTACAGTCTGTAAATACACACATATCTTTTCCTATCGTTACTGTGGCTGATTCTCAGTGTATGTGTATAAATATAGGTCTGCATTGTTTTTATATGCAACATCTGTGACTCTCCTGTTCTACGTAAGCGTGCGTTTCATGAGTGTGCGCCTTTTGTCTGTGTGAGTGACACTATGTACTTAGGTGTGTGGGTGCTTTTCCGCCTGGGTTCACTTCTAAGCTTTAGGTGAATGCCTTTGTCGAAAACTGCTTAGTAAAGCATTTCCCTTGTGCTTACTGAGGAAATGGCTCTGTGTCTGCCTGTGCCCAAGAGAAAGCCTACTGTTCTGTGTTATATTACCTCCCAGCTAGGAATTACCCCAGAATCTTATTACAGCTAAAACATAATGAACTGGTTCTCATTTTAATACCATGAACAATAAGTTGATTGAAAAAGTACATTCACTTTATGTTTAAAACTAATTATGAATTTTAAAATCCTAAATTTTGACATTCTATATGATTTCTTATGCGGTGCCAGACAATTACTAAATATTCTGTTTTAATTACATATTCTTATAACTGCGGTTTAATTTTTTTTTTGTGAGTCTTTCTTATCTCAATCATTCTGCTAATTAATCATGTAAAAGGGATGTTCACTTTCATGTGAGCTGTTCAAAATCCTAATTCAGTGTGCATCAATTAAAAATAATGGGGGTTATGAAATAAAAGCAAATAAAAGTCTGCCCAGGAGAAGTAACACATAACAACCAATCAACAGGCAGCATTTACTGGTCACCTGTTTAAAAGCAAACATCTTATAGGTTGTTATGGGTTACTGGTCCTGCCTTTTATTACATATGGGGGAATGTGTTATAATTATATGAACCATATTTAGCATTTCTAGAGGAAAAGTGTCAGGATGTTACAGGATGACACTTTTTACAGGCATTAAGGGCTTAAGGCATTGTTTTTGGTGATTCTGCAGCCTTCTGGCCAAAGCCCAATGTCAATTTTGCAGAAGCCAAAAGTCTGGAGAAAAGGTCTGACTGGTCAGTATAAGTCGGTAAGAAGTGGGTGGTGGTGAAACAGATATTTATCACAGAACATTAGACTAATGGCTGGAATATTTAAAACATAGAGTGAGATTCCAGCTCCACTCTGGCTTTTCAAGTACACTGAGACCCAAACAACAACATAAGGAGACCCAATAAATAGTGCTAGAATATTCGGATTGCCAGTTGGGCCACCGCTAAATGGCACATGCATAGCAGTAATTAATCTGATGTACTCTGGGGAAGCCCTGCCCGCAATCTCTTGGGATCTGCTACTGGCAGCCACATAAAGCATTCCTGGGCCCTGGCCTTAAGATTAGTCCTTCCCAGGAAAGTCCTTAAAAATGTGTTCAAAGTTGCCTAATTGAAGCAGCCACACTAAATATCTGCAGAGATACAGGATTATGAAGATTGCAGTCAGTCTTTCTCCAGTTGCAATGTTATCAAGGAAACACTAACTTTCCCATGTGTCTCTGATGATGACCAGCGCGGCACTATTAGGGCTCATACTCAGGAGCGTTTGGTTCTGCGCCTCCCAGTGTTGGACTCCTCTGCATTCCAACACAGGGAAGCACAGAACCAAACGCATCCTATTCTTCCTTATGCGCATGTCTGTCTGTGCTTTACAACCTAGTGGGTGAGGCTAAGGGGGCATTTAATAACATTTATATTTTATTATATTTTATTTTTTCCATGATTCTTATTTTTTTTTTTTCATTTTTTGTGATTTAGTAAGCCTCAAAACCACGAAAACCACTAATACAAAACATCACAATTTAAAAGCTGTCAAGGTCATGTAGATGTGTTTTAATAAATCATTTGGCATTGGGGCTCATTTATCAACCCTGGCCAAATTTGCCTGTGGGCAGTAGTCCATAGTAACCAATAAGTAATTGGCTTTTTTTAAGCCAGCTGCAGGTAGAACAATGAATGCAACAATTTGATTAGTTGCCATGGGTTACTGCCAATGGGCAAATGTGCCGAGTGTTGTTAAATGACCCCAAGTTCAATCATGGTTTAAAAAACCACTAAAACCATGAAAATGAGAATGTAAATAAATAGGCTTCCCTGTCTCTAGAACAGTGATCCCTAACCAGTGGCTCGTGAGCAACATGTTGCTCATCTACCGTTTGATGTTGCTCCCAGTGGCCTCAAAGTAGGTGCCTATTTTTAAATCTCTGAGCCTCCTGCAGGCTTTAACAGCTCACCAACACTTTTTACTCATGAAAGAAAGAACAAGCCATAATAAATTTGCCCCTAAAACTGCTCAAAGGTCAGTATAATGTTCTGCTAGTAAAGGCATGGGTTCTATTATCCATATTCAGAAGCTCTGGTATACAGTAATATTATTCCCAATAGCATTCTAACAAAACAAACAATTCTTAAATCTTAAAATCTAAAAAATGGTTTGCATTTTTTTAAAATAATAAACGTGTGTTCTTGATGATAACCAACAAAGCTTAAACTCTAGTCCTATACTGTTTAAGTAGCCTTGGTACTCTAGATTGGCAGAAAGATCCCTTATCCCATACATTCTGAATAATAGATCCTATACCAGTAAAACAATTTTTCATGCACTTCTCTGATTTTCTGTTAATAATAAACTGCTTTCAGGCACAAAAACCCCTTCAAATGCATTCAGTGTGACCCAGTGAATATGTTCTTTCATGGCATAATAAAGAGTTTTTAAACTGACATTGTTGCTTTCATGCTGGCTAAGCGGGTACGCAGGCATGGTGCAGGCTAATGCTTTCTCATTATACTGACTAGCAGGCAGCACATGCCCTTTTCCCAAAGTAGAGCAGCAGTTGGGTCCCTAACAACACATCATCATATTAAACCCAGCCAAATAATAAATTATAAATATAGCATTTGCTAGCAGTAGATTATTCAGATCTAATCTATAATGTTTTCTATGAAATGGATCACCTATTGGGAAGCATCTGTTTATTTTGCCAAGCCCTGTAATAACAGTGTGACTTCATAGGCAGTTCTAATCGTCGTTTGAGTTGCATCCCTTAGAAATTGATTTGCCATTTCCCGCTCAGCTGGTAGCATGCTTTGCCCTTTAGTGAACCTCTCTCACCATTTACGTTGCTTTTACAAACAATCACATTTCTAAAAGTGTAAGCTTAAAGTATATTGCTTTGTCCTAGCCCAAGGCAAAGGAAGTCTATGAGGAACATTCTAGAGCTGTTCTGGCTATAAAATAGAAATACAACCACAAAATACTGCTTATTTATGATAATGCGGGCTGAATTGAGTGATAATAAAGGCCACACTCATAGAAAGAGACTTTTTGTTTTTTCCACACTTTTGTGTGTGGGGGATGATCTGTTGATTCACACAAGGATGTACTTATTTTATAATATGGGAATGGGGCATATTACCCATGCTTTGGGATTTCTGTAATGTAAAAATAGTTTTAGTAGCCTTGGGGCGTACAGAAATATCACTTATCTGAAAATCACTTTCAGGTAGATTTTATACAAGAGGGTGTTAAAAATCTCAGTAAAAACTTACATTTCTTTGTATTAAACATAAAACATTTTGCATTGTTTTAGTATCTTATTATTAATGTTACTGATTCCATGTTATAGGACCTTAGAAAAAAGGCTCAGATGGCCCATAGACCCCAGTGTATTCTGCACAAAGAAGTCACTGCAGAAAAATATCACCATGGGAAAAGAACCTCTTTGACTTCACAAATTTTCCCATGGTTTCACAACTTTTTAAGCAAAGTGACATGGTACTGATTCACTCATAAATAATAAAAATAAATGGGCCCGTTTTACAAGTGCTTACCTGAATCAGCCTCATTATACATGATATCAGGGACACTTGCTGATAAGCATTACTGGCAGCATTTACCCAGGAAAACTTGCTTCTCTCTGGGGAGAAGGTAACCCCTAATAAAGTGATCCTCATGAGTAACATGTTGTTCACTAACCCCTTTGATGGTGCTCCCAGTGCCAATTTTTGATTTATGGCTTGGAGGCAAGTTTTGGCAGCACGAGACACTGTTTTCTCCAAACAATCCACATGGGGCTATCAAATAGCCAATCACAGCCCTCATTTGGTACCCCCAAAGAACTTTTTTCATGCTTGTGTGGCTCCCCAACTCTTTTTACATCTGAGTGTGGCTCTTGAGTAAAAAGGTTGGGGATCCTGGTCCTAATACACAGACTATGGCCAGGGCCGCACATCACACTAGGTGAGTGATAGGAGCACCGCAGTATTTTCATATTGTCCTTTTGCAGCCTTTGTTTCCCATTTCACACTTTGGCTAAAATGTTCTATTCCATGGAAACCTGTCTTGTCTGTAGTTCTAGAAGATCCAGAGTCGGCAGACAATGATTTAGGTCATTTACAGTTGTGAAATCATTTTAACAATTTTAAGCTGCTTTTTTTTCCAAATAATCTTCTTTTTTTAGCTTTGTCAGAATATGAAACAAGACTGCTAACAAGCTTCAAAAGAGGGAAATTAACTTTTCTCAAACGCAGTCTATCACACAGACTAATCTTTAAAAGAAATATCCGCGGCTTTGAAATCTACTGAAACACAACATCTGTGAGAATCTTCTGCAGATGGCACTTTACCTTAATCGTCGTGTGATTTGAAGAGAATAGAAAGTTTTGCAAGGACGCTGCCGCTCCTCGCGTTGGGTTCTGCCAAGCAAACGGAAATTTATGGTAATCCCTGATTATGCGCTGAATAATGATGGAAACCTTTCTCCACATTCCCATACAACTATCCATTTATGAATACTTTTTCCACAATAGCCACCGAATCCTAATAAAAATAATGTGGGGTGCAGGAGCATCTAAATGCAAATACAGTGATTAGGAAAGGTACATTGTTATGACTGTCATATAGAGAATCCTGTAGTGTCTAATTCCAGCAGGCCATCTCTTTTTATTTTTAATATACTAATATGAATGTACAGTGTGCCTGTTTTCTTTCCCACTAAATATCAGGTGTTGGGAATGTTGTTACCAGATGGGTACATTATAAAAATACATTTTATATTGCCTGGAGGTCATTTTGAATTGTTTATGTTGACGCTAGCCAGAATTTTATAAGCAAGAACTTAAAAAGCTATTATCATTTTAAAGTAGAGTGCAATAGTTTATTTCAGAGAAACACTATTTGCAACAGCTAAAATCCTTTTTACATATGGTAACAGCCCGAGGGAGTGGGGGAAGATTGCTCAAATGAAGGATTCTAGATGAGAATAACATAATGCAGTACAGTGCAATATAAGATCATCTAATGTTTATTTATTTACAAAGCAACAAAATAATTCACAGCAGTATCGTAACATGGGAAAACAATCAGAAAGACTGTTTCCTGCTCACAAAACTTTTAGACGATAATTGCATAGTCAAACTGGGTTGAAAAAAGACCAAAGTGCAACTAATTCAACCCTTTCCAAATGAACCCTAGTGCACATATATACACACATATACAGACTTATCTATTTCTATACACTATCTCTATCTATACACTTACATTTGCTTTCCAGAAACACATTATCCAGAAAGCAAACAATCCTGTTGTTCTTAATTAATGTTTAAATATTTTTTAGCAGATGCAAGATGGAGATCCAAATTATGGAAAGACCCCTTAACTAACTAACTGTGATCTTAAAAAAGGTAACATGTAAGAACAGAATCCTCCTCTATTTTTAGGGAACAGGACATGATATTTTTGGGCGAACCACACTTCTTATAGTATATAATATCATGATTGACACCAGTCCAGTTTTGAAGCAGGGGGCACTTTTTTCAGGATGCCCCTGTCATCAAAAACCGAGCCCCTAAATATCAATACATCCTGTACAATGTCACCAACTGCACCTCTGGCGTCACCTGCCCTGCTCCCTGTCCAGACCTACAATGACACAAACGTGGTAACCCTATTTAATATGTACAGTACATGGTGTCTAAAACACTGCTACTACATTCAAACTTGAAGTAAAAATATATAACACTTTTATATAAAACTAACTAATGTGCCCAGTGTTGCTTGGAAATGCAAAACATTTTGTAATGCTAAGAAGTTCACCAATCCCCTGGAATGTTTTAATGTTAATGGTCAGATATGTAGACAGGCCAGTGTTGTTATACTATGGAATGTCGAAATCTCATTGGTCGGATAAATAGATAAATAGATGGCAGATTGGAGTTGAGCACCATGGGAGAGCCCAAGGTATGTTTTGTCCTTCATTGTGATTCTGTCATGATTTTTATGGTTTACTATTTATTTTTAAATTACACTGTTTACATAGCAAATAATTCACTCTACTGTTTAAAAATGTATTCTTGAACCAACAAATGTTTTTTAGGTGTAATATTGGTGTGTAGGCACCATTTCAGTGCATTGTGCCTGAGTCTGAGCTTTCAGAAGGAGCTAGTGCTACACATAAGAACTGCTTTCAGGTAACCTATTGTTTCTCCTACTCCCATGTAACTGGAGGAGTCCCAAGCCAGACTTGGATTTCTTACTGTTGAGTGCTATTTTGATACCTACTGGGAGCTGCTCTCTTGCTGCCTTCCCATTGTTCTGCTGAATGGTTGCTGGGGGGGTGATATCACTCCAACTTGCAGCGCAGCAGTAAAGTGTGACTGAAGTTTATCAGAGCACAGGTCACATGGCTGTGGCACCCTGGAAAATGAAGAATATGGCTAGCCCCATGTGAAATTTCAAAATTGAATACAAAACAATCTGTTTGTGTTTTTGAAAAATAGATTTCAATGCTGCTGGAGAAGCTCTATTAACTGATGTGTTTTGGGGGGTGGGGGGGGGGAAACATGTTTTCCCATGACAGTATTCCTTGAAACATCATCAGCATGTGCAAGAAAAAAAAACCTCTGAGCTGCCTCCACTCTCTGAGCCGGCTGCTGCTGGGAGTTCCAGAAGGGCCCTAGGGGTAGGCAGACGGAAGATGCAGTTCCAGCCCTGGTGCCAATGGGTCCCTGGTCCTTCTCCTGTTAAACCACTAAAATCTGTTTTTTTATCTAACAAAAAAATTGAACTCTGAAACATGCTTTTTTGCATCAGTATTCAGTCCCCATGCTTTAATATTTTGCAGAGCCACCGGTTCCAGCACTAAAAGCTTGAAGGCTTTTGAGGTTAACTATAAACCACGCTGCTCCGGAGTGATTTTGTTCATTTTTCCTTGCAGATCTGCTCCAGGTTGATCAGGTTAGTCAGACTACATTTGTGCGCCTCACTTTACAAATAATGCCACACATTTTCAATTGGCTTAAGACCCAGGTATTTACTGGTCCATTTTAGAAACTATAAACTCAAATATTTAAGTGAATTTACTTTAATGCATTTTGTATTGCTGCATAAAATGCCTGAACTAGATTAAAACAAGTCATGCCTTATGGCCATAGAATAATATAATCTTACCAGCTGCATGGAGGCAAATCACTTTAGTAAGCCCAAAATACTTTCTGTATGTCACATGAAGTTAAAGGGGAACTCCAGCTTCCAAACCAAACCAAAATTTGCTAAACGCCCCGCAAAACACAGAAACCCCTAATTTACTTATCACTGTAATTTGTTCCTTTAAAAAGTATAAATGAATACTATATTTATATGCTGAAATGTTAAAGTAGTCAGTTAGATCAGCAGGAGAACAGGGGGCCAGGTCACTGTTTCAAATATCATTGCAATAAAAAGCATTGTGGGTTCTGGCAAATGCCAGAGGGGCTGCTGTAAGATGCCATATAGACAGTCACTATTTATTGGGCGTGTGGGGGCTGTTTGGGCCCCTGTGTATTTGATGGCCTGATTTGAATCCCCGTCCAGACCTGATGGTGTATAATGTTTATCTAGGGTTGCGTACCTCCCAACATTTGAAAAGTGTAAAAAGGGACAAAAAGAAATACCACGCCCATTTGTGCACAGGTTATTTAAAGTCTGAACACATTTCTGGGGGTTTTGGGGTCTTGTTTTATGTGTTATTACAGTTTTTAAAAAAAAAGGTGAAATTGCACTTTTTAGCTGCAAGTCTCAGTTCCCCCAAGAGACCTGTTTAGCTTATTAGTTACAGTTGTATCTAAGTGCAAGTGTAGCTTGTTAAGTTTTAGGGCTCTCTGCCAAAAGCCTACTTATTTAATTAAGTTTGAGAAACTTTGTATCTTTTTTAGCATTCAGTGCAGGAGATCAAAGGGAGATGAGAGACTTATCAGTAGGAATCTGGGACTGCTGGCTGAGCTGTTAAAATCAGAACTGTTGTAATGAAAATACACCTACCGGCACGGCGGGGACACCCGCCACACCGTCCTGCTCCTTTGCCGGCTACTTCCTAGTGCGCGCCGCGCGCGCATCTCGGCAATTTATTAGGCGCATTCGCGCTGGCGTATGACGTCAGCACGTAATGGTGCGAAGTTTAAATTATTTAAAGGGACTTTTGTTAGTTTTTCTTTGCCCGTTATAGGAATTGTTCCTGGTGCTTTTTCTGAGCCTTGTGCATTTGTTTATGTATTCTGCCTGTGCTTTACTGTGTTTTTGACCCGGCCTGCTCCTGAATATTCTGATATCCGTAACCTGACCCCGGCTTGTACTTTGACTCCGATTTTGTCTCACCCTGCTGTTGATCGTCCGGTTTGACCCTTGCCTGTCTGACTATCCTTGATTACTGCCTGCCTCGACCCAGCTTGTCTGACTACGAACTCGCCTAATCCTTTTGTACTGTGATCTTCGGCCTAACTGACTTTATCTACAGTCGTGCCCCTTTGCTTGCCAGAACTCCTCGCCTTATTCCTCTCGTTAAGTCCAGGTGGCATCTGAGTAGCTGAGGGCTCCTCCCAAAGCCAAAGGCGGTCACACTACTGGTGAAGCCGAGCCGAGACCAAGGAACTTGGCATCAGTTCTGGTTTAGGGTGCCGACCGTGACAACTGTCCTGCGAAAATTGGGATAGTTTGGAGGAATGGGGTTGCCACATTTGCTGGGATTTAAACCCGGACAAAGGGGCGAGCGTGATGATGTCAGTGTCATGTGTCGCTGTCCTCATCACACAAACCACCAAGGTCATCACGTGATGATGTTTCTTGCCACATGATGATGTCAGGGGCGGGGTTGTCCGTCAGACGCAATTCAAAGGGTTTCTGTTTGTTTTCACAATGTTGAAAACCAGAGATAGGGTTGCCACGTGTCCAGTTTTAACCCGGACAGCCCGGATTTCAAGGGGATGTCTGGGTCAGAACCATAGAAATGGCAACCCTATGTTTATCCTATATCATGTTCGGTGAGAGCTTGATACTCATGTACAGTTGCTTGTGCCTGAACACTGTGCTTTTTAGTTTGCATTCAACCAGTACAAAAAATAAATAGTGATGATATTTTAGATTTTATCAAGAGCAACTGGCTTTACTACTGATCTCATGAAATATTAAGACCTAGATAATTCTTTCCTGACCTTTTAACCACCTTGTCATTGGCTTTCATCAGTTTCTAGTTCACACTAAGAATAAAAAATAACTAGGCTAACACAAAGCAAGTTCTGCTCGGCAGATGCCATCATCTCCCTGCCAATTCTATCATGTGTAAGCGGTCAGTTGGAGCAAAGCTGGCTGATTATGAAAGAAATGTAAAACTGTCTTGGAGACTGAAATCTGGAATGTTGGCAGAAATGTGAGGTTTTCCCCTCAAATTGGCAAAAGAAAGAAACCGGCAGCTTCTTAAAATGACATAAAACAGTTAATAAACACTGGCAGATTGGTGTGATTAAAAAAATAGAATGTATTGTTTTATAGTTTTTCTCAGTTCATTCATTTTCAGAATAACACACAAGCCATTTTATGCACCATCTTTGTTTTTAAATATTGTGATATGATAGGCAGACCCATTTTCAGTCTTTAGAATATCATTTCCTTACACATAGAGCCACAGATACTATTAAATTGAAAGGACAAATAAATATAAGATCCATATGTTTACTTGCATTCCTACATGCATTTCATTTTACTGTGTCACTTACTTCTCTCTCAGTCTGGGTTTATTTTATTTGCATGGAATTTATCAAACAATTTGCAAACTGTTATCTCTGCAAATATGCTATCACTTTATCCCCATTTATATTTTATTGCTATTGTTTGTGCTATATCTTAGCCTTTGGGGTAGTGTTTTAGTGGTTATCCATTTGGGATCCTTGGATACCCTGGGCATAAAACTGATGCGCTTAAATTTGGATATTTTTGCAATATACCTATGTAGGGACCTGTGGGGTTAAATCATCTACTGGCATGTGGGACATCAGCTCTGTCAGGCCTGATTCTATAACCTAGATACTTGGCCCTGGGAGCTTATGTTTTCTGTAACTTAGAGGGAGGGAGCATTTAGCTCTTGCTGGGGAGCCTGGGACAACAAGGCCCCTGTAATAAGAAAAATTGCCCTATGGGAGGTGAGCTCTTACTGAAGTCTAACAACAGCCTTCTAGTACTTAGACTACTGTATCCATATTACTGTATATTGATACATTGGTACTACATGAGTAATGGCTTCCTCTGTTTTCCTTAATTAACCTACCCCTTAGAAAAAAATATAACCTTTATCATTATGCCAATGCTAAAAACACTGTATTTGTTTTAGTCAGTAACAATATTTTCTCTCTATTATTCTTTGTTTACTGACAGTTTTATATAATTTTTGATATAAAGCAAATGCATGCATTCAGTGTAGCAGTGAAAACAGCTATATAACAAGCAGCAGCCTCAGAGACAATCATTCCTTTGAGACAAGGTGATATTGTGAGTCAGTAGTGGAACATCATCATCATCTGTACTGTGTTTAGAATGGAAAAACTTTAGTTTTGAAACAAGTGATATAAAGAGATTTGAATACCTTATGTAACCTATACTTCTGCAAATATCGGTTACATTTCCATTACTTGTTTTGTTTGGCACTATGCTATTTTGACTACTGATTACATTTCTTTGATAATACACTAGAGTGAAAACACTGTATGCTTATTACTCTGTTTAGCAGAGAAAGGTGAAGGGGTATGCCCCCGAAATGTTGCACTTTCAATAAACACTCAGGGGTGCAGTCAACCCTTATCGTGTTCTGGTGAGGGTGCCGACCCTCTAGGCTGTGGAATCTCTAGTCCGTTTAGCAATTTCCATCTTGCCTGCATAAAAGTTGTTACTGAAGGAGCTGATGGTACCTACCCCTTTCCCAGGCAGCCCAGGCCTAATACTGCACCCCATTCCACCAGTGACATCACCAGCTAGTGTCACTGGCAGGGAAGCAATTTGATTGGCCAGGGGGAAGGAGATTCACTTGATGAGAGTGCAGGAGCCTGGATTATGCACCTGTATTGAGAATGGCACCACAAGAAACAATAAAGGGTCCTCAATTCCAGCAAAAAGCTCTGGGAGTTGGCTGGCTGCAATCTCTAGTGAGTTAGTCCCTGAAGGTCCCCAGTAAGCAATCCCCCATTTATTAAATATTAATTTATTTCATTTATACAATACATACATCTATATATTTTAAAAATGCTCTTCTGTGGAACAGGTTGGCCCAAGGAGCCCTCAAGCTACTGTTGTCTCAAGGTTCCACCAATAGAACACATTCATCTCCATGTTATATCTAGCTCTGCTATAAAATGAATTGTAGTGGTAATATCAAGAAGGTGATTAATCAATTAAATTTGAATTTTTTTAATGTTCATGACCTAAATTCGAGTTATGCTCCAAAACTCAAATGTCTTATTTATTAAGCACAAAAAAACTAAAAATTGAGTTCATGTAGTCAATGGGAGTTGTCCTATGCAAAGTCAAGCCATATTTAGCAATGAGCGAATCTGTCCAGTTTTGCTTCGCCCAAAATTCACAAAATGCATGCAACACGCATCTTTTTTTGCCGTGTTTGACTTTTTTTTTAGTACGTGTCTTTTCTGATGCCCCCGTGCCTATTTTGATATAACCGTGCCTTTTTTGTTGCAAATGCAAAATATAAATTTGAGATTTTCACATTATTTCGTTTTTTTCGAGCTTGTAAACGTGAAAATTCTAGGTATTCAAGTTTTTTTATTCAAACAAGTTTTCCATAGCAGTAAATTACCAAGCGTTTTACAAAGTAGTTTTTTCAAAATGAAAGTTTATTTGAATTAGAAAAAAAATCTCAAATTCACAGACTCGAAAATTGATAAATAAGCCCAATAGACACTTAACCAAGAAAAATTGCTTGCAATGATGAGAAATATTCTGTATCATGCACTAGACTAGAAAAAAATATCAGCTGGCAGGGAATAGGCAAGGCCTTTTTAGTAGCTTCTAATTCAAAGCAATTGCATCTCTTGGTCCACAAATATACCCACAACAAAGAGGGCAGTTCTCTTTAAAGGTGCAGCTTTCACACAAAGCCACACAATTTACTGCCCAGTAGGGCAAGCTGTGTTGATGTGCTTGCCAAATGTTTTAGTTGAGCTTCCATTTATATGTCACTCTCTGTATATATAATATAACCACATACAATGTATATAGATGATAGATATAGACAGATGAATTGATAGATGGATGGATGGATAGATAGATAGATAGATAGATAGATAGATAGACAGATAGATCGATGATAGATAGATAGATAGATAGATAGATAGATAGATAATAGATAGATTAATAAATAGACGATAGATAAATAGATAGCTAGATAGATAGCTAGATAGATAGATAGATAGATAGATAGATAGATAGATAGATAGACAGATAGATCGATAGATCGATAGATAGACAGACAGATAGATAGATAGATAGATAGATAGATAGATAGATAGACAGATAGATCGATGATAGATAGATAGATAGATAGATAGATAGATAGATAAAGGACCATTTTTTCTTTGACAGTTCTCAAGCGACCCCAAGGAATTATGAGACTTTATAGAAGAGCATCATAAAGTTTACATATGTGAGAATGTTTTAATGGAAATTAGTGAAGGGGAATTATAGCCGCAAGGATATTAAAGGGCATATACTGAGATCAAGTGAATGCGTTATTTAGCATACTGATGTCGCCAAGCATGACATGCAGTCATTCAGAAATATTGATCTGCTCAGTAATTCAGCTGTTCCTTCTATCCCTTAGGCTGGGGATTTGTAACCTGTGGTTCTCCAGCTTTTTACCAAACTAAAATTCTCAACATCCCAACAGTGAAGAGCACTGACAGGAATATATCCTCCAACATTTTACCCAGTGAATTCATTAGCCCTCAGAGTTCTCATGGTTAACTATAGAACTTTCACATTTGTATAGGAAATCCAATATCATTATGAGCTGAAGCCACTGAGGGGCTTATCAATCTCTGATACACATTTCCAGCCTCTACTTAATTATAAAATTGTGCTTGATTGACTGGTTGATAAAATGTATTTTCTGAAATAAGCAAAATGCCTGTTATAGCACAGAATATCGATAACCTAGGAATGCATTATTGACAAATGGCTTCATGGTAAATTAGCTGATTCTATTAACTCTTGTATCTGGGAACCGGGGATAATAATATTTTTTTATACTGAAAGATTTTACAGGTATGGGACCTGTTATCCAGAATGCTAGGTACTTGGGGTTTTTCAGATAAGGGATCTTTCTGTAATTTGGATCTCCATACCTTACGTCTAATGAAAAATCATTTAAGCATTCATTGAACCCAATTGAACTGTTTCCCCTGCAATAAGGATTAATTATATACAGGTATAGGACCCATTATCCAGAATGCTCGGGACCAAGGGTATTCCGGATAAGGGGTCTTTCCATAATTTGGATCTCCATACCTTAAGTCTACTAAAAAATTAATAAAACATTAATTAAACCCAGTGGGATTGTTTTGCATCCAATAAGGATTATTTATATCTTAGTTGGGATCAATTACAAGGTTCTGTTTTATTTCTACATACTAAAAGGGAATCAGTTTTAAAATTCTGAATTATTTGCTTATAATGGAGTCTATGGGAGACAGGCTTTCCGTAATTCGGAGCTTTCTGGATAACGGGTTTCCGGATAAGGGGTCCGATACCTGTATTAGGATCAAGTACAAGGTACTGTTTTACTATTAAAGAGAAAAAGGAAATTATTTTTTAAAAATTAAAATTATTTGTGTATAATGATGCTATGGGAGGTGGTTTTCTGGATACAAGGTTTCCAAATAACGGATCCCATACCTGCACTTTTTTGTAAACATGTACAGAATACTATTTTCTAACAACACTTGAGAAGGAGATTATTTTTAATTGGCACCCCGGTTGTGGTGTGGAATAATATAAAAGGGGATAGCTGGACTCCTATAGTAGTGAAGTAGTTGCCAGTGGCAGAGCTATTAGGATCTATAGGGATGTACTATATACAGTATAGCAGTGCCTTAGCAAAACTGCTCAGTATTCCATGTTTAGCGTCACTGATGAAAGGTGCAATTCTCACTCCATATTTGTACTTTTTCTCCAATAGCTAAGTGTTACTTATGTATTCCGCTTGCTGGCATGCATAATAAAGTGTACATTCAGTGCATTTGTGTGATAGCACTTGGCTTTGCTGGTACATGCTCTGTATCTATATGTAAATGATATGAAAGCCTAGGTCTGACATCCCCCTAAGGCATTTACATGTCAACGGTGTTCTTAGTGTATCGCTGGTCAATCTTCATAGCAAATGACTTGATAAATTGATGCAGTCCCAAACCATGTCTTAGATAAATGGTTGCGACTCAGATTTGAGCTTTAGGCTTTCTTGGGACACAGTGTGCTAAAGCCTGTTAGGTGAGATAAATCCACAAAAGCTGGAAAAAATTGTAGAAAAAAAAATCCATTTAAGAAAGTATGTCCAACCCGTGTCCGTCAGGCTGTTATTGAACTAGAAGTTCATTAACATTTCTGACACTATAGGTCGATTAGAGATTTTGAGGATTGTATTTGAACAACAGCTGGAGGGCAGCCTGCCCTTTATTGTTCTACTGATAAAATGCCCTAATCTGCAGCCCTAAATTATACTGCTCAGTTCTTATGCAAATATCTGTGTGTTGTAAAATAATAAAATATAAAGTCATAGAGGAGATTAATGACCACAGACAAAATACTGGAACTCTAAAAGCTTTAAATATTACTATTTAGCCAAAGGTATGTGGCCATTAATGGAAATGGCTATTTAAGCCACAACCAAAATTGCTGACAAATCATTCAATGACATTCTTGTCAATGCTATACTTTCTACTTTTGTTTGGTGAAGGCTCTTTTCTGTTCCAGCAGAATAATAACCAAATGCACAAAGTAAGGTCCATACGAACGTACCGAATGGATTCTTGCCGATTTTTTCACGCTTGTGCGACTTTTTCATGCAGCCACCCGACTTTTTCGCGCGCCTGTGAGAAAAATTCAGAAAGGCTCTGCCGATATTTACAATGGTCAGTACGAAAATGTTGTGACTTTCGGATCGCCAATACAATATTATCATGAGTAATACGTTTTTTTCGTAAGCATTTTCGTTAGAAATTTTCATTTCCAATCCGAATGTTTCCCATTCGTGATTCGAATTAGTGGATTAGTAAATCTGCCCCTTAGTCTACACTGATGGGAGTGGAAGAATTTAACCTGATTGACTAGATCCCTGACTTGAATCCAATTGAATACCTGTAGGATGATATGGCACACCAATGCAAGCCAGCCCTGATCCGCAACATCAACCCAACACCCCCAACAAACTCTAATGAGTGAATGAAAGCAATTCCACTAAAAATGTTCCAGCATCTAGTGGAAAGCCCTTCTAGAAAATCAGAATCTGTTTTACCTGCAAAGAAAGGACAACTCCATCACATGATGCATTGACACTAGTGACAAACATGATAATATACCTTCACCATCCCCTTGACGAAGAAAGTATATTATCATGCTTTCATGACAGGTATAATTGGACGTAGCTCTCCTTTTCTGACATTGCTTGTGTGTGCAATAGTGGGTTCATTTTCCTCTCTCTGTGTCTGCAATATCCCATAGTTTAGAATAGTCACATGAAGCATTGATATTTGTGCATTATAAGAGATAAAACACCACCCCCTTAACAATGAAAGTATATTATCATGGCTTAAATATCCCATTATTTAGAACAGTCACAAGTTGCAAGCGTTTATGGAAAGGAGTTACTCATCAGTTTGTTCTATATAGATCAGTAATGTTAAATGTGTAAGATGTATTCTAGCAATGCTGGAACTATTTACAAAAGGGACAACAGTCAGTTTAACTTAGTCAGAAGAAAATTCCTCCTCAGCTGTCCTTTCCTTGTTTATAGTGTTCCCATCAGTCCCCATTATCTGGGGAAAGACCAAGTTTCAGTAACTGTAAAAATGTCCAGAACAGAGTCCTGTCTTAAGCTATTGGCTCAGGAAAGTCTCCATTGTTTGGCCCACCTGCCCCGTGGTTGTGCTGTAGATATTTGATAAAACTTTGTGGATGTGACCTTGAGTAGGTGCGGTCAAAGCAGGTAGAGGTCAATAAGCAGCCATACTCTTCTAGGT
Source organism: Xenopus tropicalis (assembly GCF_000004195.4). NCBI lineage: Eukaryota > Metazoa > Chordata > Amphibia > Anura > Pipidae > Xenopus > Xenopus tropicalis. The sequence goes on from NC_030677.2 coordinate 43,433,449, forward strand.
GTTGCTGGATATTATTCCTTTATTCTTTTGGTACCCGAAGGAATGGGGGGGGGGGGGGAGTGAGCTATTCTTTGGAAACATGGCTCATGCTCTTAAGCCCCAAATGAGACATACCCATTAGGCCAATGATGAATGAAGCCAAATGAACATTTTCATAATTATTATAATTTATACTATGTATTTATAAAGCACCAACTTATTCTGCAGTGCTGCAGTGCTCTACAATAAATGTCTGTATAAACTGAACACACAGAATTAACTTATAAAGCAACCAATAACCAATACAGGAGGTAAAGGGGGCCCTACCCAATTTAAAATTATCATTTTTCTACAATAGTTATAACTAATAGAGCAGAATATTAAAAGCTACCACAAACCCAACAACACAGAATCAGTTTGCTTAACTTGGTGTCAAGAAAAAATTCTTTCAATAATCCTGTTCCTCCTATTCCCCCCTCATAACCTGACTCTGTCCTTTATAGTCTATTTTAAATATCTAAATTACATTCTGTCTCCTTTACAGCAGATATGGTTAATTCAATATCTGTGCAAAAGCATTCCTTCTGTAGATTCATATAAATAATGAGAAATAGCGAATATCTGAAATTCTTCTGTTTTGCATATTTCCATGATACACTTAAATAGAAATGCTTTTGCCTGTCCTCTGTAGCCTGCTTTTTCTCTCCTGGCAACCAGCAGTGTAGGTTTCACAACTGATAATTATGTTTAGGGTAATGTTATCATCACAGTTGGAATTCATTACATATTTTCCATTGAGCACTAGGTACAGCAGATGTGGAATTCAGTTTGTACGGCTAATATATGTGAGATATATATGTATGAGTATTATGGGTGGTAATTCTTTGTGACAGAACAATATTTATATGTAGTTATTGTTCTCTATTGTTCATTGTCTTGGAATTGTGTTTTTCTTGTGTATATATTAAGCGTGTGCACATACTGTATTCACTCTGTTTTTCCAGCACATGTGGCGCCTCTAAAGTGACCCAGTGCACTTAAAATTCCTCATTCTTTCCAAGTCACTTCAGCTCCTATTATTCTGATTTCTTCTTCTTGGTGGATTCAAACTTTCCTTTGTTAAAGATTTCCTGTTTCTCTTTTTTTTCTTTCTTTTTAAGTCCATTATGTTCTCTGAACATCAGTCTTTTAGATTTTGTTAGTTGCTTTAGGATCCTACATTCCAGGAATATGTAAATGAAATAGTACTTCAATTTAGTTCTCAGTGTACTTTTGCTAGGGAAAAAAAAAACATTCAATTCAATTCCATTCATCTCATGAATAAATCTGTTGGGAAAATGGCGGTGTCATCAATCATTTTACAAGTTGATATGAGGAGAATGGAGGTTTCAGTAAAAAAAAACACACAGAACCGTTTTGCTAAGCTACGAGAAAAAGGGTTTTAGAGAATACGGATCTTCCTTACTTGATCCATGTCATCATTTATTATTCTGCTTGTTTCAGTCGACATCAAATCCAGAACCCTGTATTTGGCCACAGAACTGTTAGGTGTAATATATCAAGGCCTCATCAGATCTCAGCTCAGCTTTTGTTCTTTATCTTCTCTTCTTTAAGGTTTAACCTCTCAGTCACCAGCTAACATCACACACAAATTATTAGTGGTCTGTATAAATGTGGATATTTTTGGTTGTTAATGCTTGTCATTAATGATGTAAACATGACCATGGTTAACAAGTCGTTTACAACCACTAGTGCAGTTGTGGGGTTGATAAATTGGCAACAGTCTGTTACATTAAAAGTCGCATTCATTAAAGGTGCTTGTGGCTAAAGGTTCTCCTTGCACCTTACTCCTCCTGCCTTCTGTTCCAAATTTAGGGTAGGGGTGCCTATTGACACAGAGGAACCCTGGAGCAAAGGTGGCGGTAACTCCTGGGTTCCCAGTGTGCCGCATGACTTTTTTGTACGCTTGCGCGAAAAAATCGGAAAGGTTTTCCCGCTGTTTACCATTGTTTGGTACGAAAATTTAGTGACTTTCAGATCGCCAATACGATATTATCATGACTAATACAATTTTTTTCGTAAGCATTTTCGGGATATTTGCGATCTTCAGAAATTTTGGTATCTAATCCGAATTTATCCCTTTCGGGATTCAAACTGGTGATTTCATGAATCTGCCCCTAATACTTCTAAATAAACCAGTAAAACCTTAGTTGCAGGACTGAAATCTATCTCTATGATTAAACAAAGACAGCTCTTATCAGGACTTAATCAGAATTGTATTCAGTTATTGGTTTACTTTTAAAAATATACACTGGTTGCAAAAATATTCACATTTGCCCTTATAGCATACCCCCCAACTGTCCCGCTTTTCGCGGGACAGTCCCGGTTTTTACAGTGTGTCCCGCTGTCCCAGATTGTTCAATGAATGTCCCGCATTACGGAAATGCAGAACATTCATTAAATTATCCAGGCCAGCGGGACGCGCTGGCAACAGCGGATCGCTCGGGCTCCTTCTTCTTGGGCTCCCGCTCCTTATTCGGCTCCTCGTACGGCGGCGACAGGTCCTTTTATAAGGTTGCGCCCGTGCGTACGTGTGACGTCACACGTACGCACTGGCGCAACCTTATAAAAGGTCCTGTCGCCGCCGTACGAGGAGCCGAATAAGGAGCGGGAGCCCAAGAAGTCTATGGGGGCCGCAATTGGGGCCGCTATGTATGAGGTACTCACTATGGGGGCAATTGGGGGGGTACTGTGTATGGGGGCACTGTATGGGGGCACTGTGTATGGGGGGGCTCTGTGTATGGGGGGGCTGTGTGTATGGGGGGCTCTGTGTATGGGGGGGCTGTGTGTATGGGGGGCTCTGTGTAAGGAGGGCTACTGTGTATGGGGGGCACTGTGTATGGGGGGACACTGTGTAAGGAGGGCTACTGTGTATGGGGGGCACTGTGTATGGGGGGACACTGTGTAAGGAGGGCTACTGTGTATGGGGGGGGCACTGTGTATGAAGGGCTACTGTGTATGGGGGGGCAGTGTGTATGGGGGGGTACTGTGTATGGGGGGGCACTGTGTATGGGGGGGCACTGTGTATGGGGGGCACTGTATGGGGGGACACTGTGTAAGGAGGGCTACTGTGTATTGGGGGCACTGTATGGGGGGGCACTGTGTAAGGAGGGCTACTGTGTATGGGGGCACTGTGTATGGGGGGCACTTTCTATGGGGGCATTGTGTATGGAGGGTACTTTCTATGGGGTGCTGTCTATTGGGCCATCGTGGGCACTATTTTAACTATTTTAAAAATGGGGTGTGGCAATTGGGGCATGGCCACAACGTGGGCGTGGCCAAAATTCAAATGTTGGGAGGTATGCTTATAGTAATATTTATTTTAGAAAGATTTTATGAAAATGTTTGGTAATTAAAAAAATGTATGTATATGTTTACTAAAATACTTTATCATATAAGATTGCAACTTAAATGTGACACTGTTTATTTGCATCTTATATGTTGAAAGATATTCCATATATTATCAAACCATTGCACCTCAAAGCATCAGTCTATTTACTGTAGGAATTCTTCTGAGATAATAAAATGCCTTTTAAAAAGTACTATTTTTTTTTCTATGACAAATAATAACATGTGTAGTGATCTGGCCCCCATTTGAAGGAGTTGTAACAGCAGGTTACCTGTTATCAGGTCTCAGTGTGAGTGTCATTAAGGTAAGGACCTGGGGAAAGTGACCATTTGCTTTTCTAGATACACCCGAAGGTAATAAGGGACGAATTAGGATGTAAAGCTATTTGCTGTCCTAGATATTCTTTGCAGTGTTCCTGAATGACTGATTTTTTTTCTTCTGTCTGTAACTTGTTATGAGATAAGGTGGGCCCTGAAGGGGACAACAGCTGAAAAGGTCTGGCAGTCACAGCCCTGTGCGCATAGAGTAGAGTCCCGGACTTCTCAATTAATACAGATTAACTGTAATGGTCACATTTCATTTCAGCACAATATCCAAGTGAATAGGGCTTGTCTTGTTCATATAGCATGGAATCTTTACACAAAAAGAATGCATTAAAGAGATGTCTAACATGATATTCAGGTCAATAAGCATTCATGTTCAGTCCAACTGGCCAGTCCTGCCCTCTCATTGCTTAGGGCCCCATCATGGGGGTGGGGCTTTCCTCAAACTTTGAAAATCCCTGCTGTAAGTTATACTTCATGTGAACTTCCTTGTCTTAATCCATCTAAATATAACTCTCATTCTTAAGAGATATGGATTTCTCAGTGTTGTCACAGTGATAATGAGTGTATCAGACTATGCATATACCATCTATTATTTTACAAAAGGAAAAAGTATGACCATAAAGATGTCCCTCCCCTTCTTGGATGTCCAAGACAAAGGGGAAGATTTACTAATCCACGAATCCATATCCCGAAAGGGAAAAAATCGTATTGGAATTGAAAATTTTGCGACTTTTTCATCACCGTCGCGATTTTTTCATATTTTGCGCGACTATTTCGTCGCCGTCGCAACTTTTTTGTATTGAACGATCGTGAATGGTGGAAAAACCTTTCCGATTTTGCATGATTTTGGAAGCCTTCCATAGGAATAAATGGCACTGTGCAGCTCCAACCTGGCCCAAGGAAAGTCATGATACCGAAGCTTGAATGAATCCGAAACTTTCGTACTCGTTGCGACAATACGATTTTTTTGCGACGGCGCCGGTACAGGATCATAATACAGGAGCAGGAAATAACAGGAAAGTCAATGTCTTTGGTAAGTAAGAATGGAAGGCTTTATGGGAAAATAGCTTGTTTAACAGGTAAAGGTTGCTTTGATTCTGCAACTGGCACTTTGCTTGGAGAGCAATGGGACAACATTGTGCATGCTTGGCGACAGCCTCAAAGCTTTGGCCTCCTTTCCATCACTGGCTTCTTCTCCAGGTTTGAGCAGTCAAATTCCATTGTTTCCTATGGGCTAAAACCTTCATCTTTCAATTTTACAGCTAAAAGTGATTTATAAAGTAACAGAAGCAGTGGACTCTGCCAACTATGGAGACCCAGTTAAAACAAATTGCTCATCTATATAGATCACTTGACCACACCTCTTTTTTGTCTACATCTGTGCAGTTGATGATGGCCCCTGTGGCTCCATAAAGTAGAGTTAGTCCTGTGCCAACTGGTCAGAGTTACATTAGCAGCTTAATGCTGTTAGATGGCCAGAGAATGTATCCATGTAACAAGCGCTGGTGATTTACACCAATTAGTCCATTTGAGTGTCTTAGCAGTAGCGGCTGCATTTCCCACCCTAGGCTTATACTCGAGTCAATAAGTTTTTTCCAGTAAAATTAGGTACCTCGGCTTATATTGGATCGGCTTATACTCGAGTACATATGGTAAAATGATAAAATTATCAAACTGCACAGGGTTACCTGGTAAGGGGGATCAAACTCCCAAGGGAGAAAAAAATCCCTTAAGTCAGTAAACAATTGCACTACTGGGTTATAATATGCATGGAATGCTGGATTATATACTGGAATCCTAAACCACTATAACTCAGATATCATCTTAAAAAGTGGCTAAAACATCCTGCCATCAATATGTGAAATCACACCAAATCAAACCCACACACATTCCATACAGTGACCCAATACCCCGCTCACCAGTAATGAGTCTCAGTGCCCCTCATGCAAACAACTCCCCAGTGCCTAGTACTTACAAAGAAAGCTCCCCATCAGGTAAATAATAAAAAAGAGAGACCCTGCCTGATTTAAAACTAAAAAGCGCCAACACGCGTTTCACCCCTTACATTGGGGTTTTATGCATATACAGTGTAGGTTAATAATCATACATTCTCATGCAATATCCTTTATTAGACAGCTATTGAATTTTGAATTTTAATTGTGCATAGCACATTTTTAAGACCTTCTTAAAGCTGGAATATTTTTATGGCGCAAATATAATGACCTTCATTACCATTACTACAAGCGTTATGTGTTATGCACAATTAAAATTCCCAATTTAATAACAAGTTTTATTACATACACTATGCGCTTGTGCAAATGGATAGGACGCTAAATACTTCACACAAAGAAAAATGATCATCTTGAATTACACATATTTTTTCCATTTAAAACTTTGATCGCAGTGTTGTCTGTTTTCAAGGTGGTGCAATTTAGATACCAACCAGTAATGTTAGGTTGCATTATCTGATCCTTGCCTTTGGTTTCATGCTCCATCTCAGTGAAGAAGAATCAAAGCTTTATCCTGTTTATATGAAATGTTTGCTAAATTGGGGCTGAGTGCAGTTTGTGTTCCTGCGCCATTATTACTGCACTTAACTAGAAGTGCTTGCGGATATAAATTGCATTCAAAACCAACAGAAAATGACTAAATCTGCTATTACTACTGTTTCAAGCACATGATGATTTTTTTGAAAATGTCTCTTCTGTTCTTGTTGAAGAAACATCGTTTTACAGAAAATTCCCATAAATGCAGATATGTGTTATTGTATCGAGATTTGACAAAAGGTAAAATCTAACAAAGGGCGCTTCTGAGCTGCAATGCTGGGAAATGTGATGACAAGTATAGATTGTATAGAAACTGAAAGAGAATACACTACATTATAGGTCATATTTAGAAGTCTATCAAACTTTGCCATTTTAAAGAGATAGTTATACATCTCAGTATTAACAAGAACGTGTCCCAATGACTACATAAAACCTAGGGCTGCTTATTGTTTGTAATATATGTGCTCCCCACCTCCCCCCTGCCCACCCCCTAAAAACCTGTGTCAGTCTCCGGCATAGTTTGAGGTTGAATAACTTCTTGGTTTTTGTTGTGCTGTGGAGGAGGGGCTATGTACTGGTAGGCTGGGGCACTGTTTACATTTGTCCTCCAGTCTATCAGAATATTGTCCCGCCCCCAAGTGTGCCATTACTTACGAAGCTGTTCAGCTTCAAGCCATGATGGAGCCCAACACAGGAAAATAAGAGGTAAGCTGAGGGAAGCAGGGGGCACATACATTACAAACAAATAACAGTGCTGGGTTTAATGTAAGCATAGTGACACATCCCTGTTAATACCTGAAACATGTCACTATCCCTTTAAGGACACACCATGAAAAATCATGCATATATAAATGAGTTAATTCAGGTCTGAGATAGTAGTAAATAATAACGTAAATTTCCAGTCTGACATTACAAGAAATACATACCTTCATATGGCAATTAGCTCTTTGTAAAAGTTTATTTCCAAATTGTGTTGGCCAAGGTTGCAATCAAGGAGGGACAGCTAAGTGAGCTGTAGAGGTCCAGTAAAATGTAGTCTTTAGGGCCCTTTTATGCAGACATGGGGAAATAGTTAGGTCTGGATAGGCATACAAAAGGCTTGCTTCCCTGGACATGGGGAGGGGGGACCGTTTATTTGTTTAAGGTCCCATGATTTTCCCTGGTGTTTATTCCCACATAATGAGCTTTCTAAATATGCCAACATTTTTTAAACAACATTTTTGGAGTTAAATGCTGTCACATAATGCCCTGGATGGGCATAATACCCTGGATGGCTGCACTTTTTAGCAGTGCCAGCTCGTGGGCTAAGGTTGCGTAACACATTGGCACTTTACAGTGAATATCACTTTATTTTTCCTTTACTTCTTCTTCTACATCCTATTCCAAAAGTGTAACTGAAACAATTTTTACCAAAGTAAAAAATCACAGGAATAAAAGTAGTAAGAAAGTCAAAATACATGTAGTAATGTGGAAACCTAGAGGCCAAATCGCACAAACCTAGAGGGCAAATCTATTCCTGAATTTTTAAACAGTTTTTAACCACAGGCTATAGAAATATTATTTGATAGGCCAAAATGAGGCAAAGATGTTATTGCTCACATCTTTGCTAGGTAAGATCCAATCTAGTCCTGTTATTCAGTCGCTGAATACAAAAACTACATGAAATTATATATATTATAAATATGAAATTAAGAATACTGAGAGTTGAAATGATAATGAAATGCATGCTGGCAACATGCTCACATACTCAGTTTAATATCTGACAGATGTCCAGCTAATATATGTCAAAAAGTCAGAGGTTTATTAGTCTGTACATTTCATCATTCTATAAAAGCTACTGAGTGAAGCTGAAATGTAATGTTTCTTGATAATGTGTCTAGTGGATTTCTGTATATTTTTCTTTCGAATTACTAACTTGGGTTCTTCCAACTATTTTTTTTAAATGACTTTCACATCTAGATAGCAGTTATTTACATCATGAACTGTTTTACAGAGATTGTGTATTCAGTGCTTTCCTGAGTGACAATTAAATGTAATTGTGCATAAACAAAGGTCAGTTACATCAGGAGCCCAATAAAATACCCGCATATTTTTGGACTGTGAAAAGAAAGCAGTGTACCAGAAGAAACCAAATAAAGGAAAGAACATACAAACCCTGGCTGTAATTGAACCCAAGATCTCAGAGGTGTTGTAAGGCACTCTTTTTGATTTTTGCTGCCTGTTCTGACTATTTGCCTGACATTGATTACATTTTTTTGTTTTTCCTCATATGTACCTTGTTATTTGCTACCCAGATTTCTCAGTAGTTTCTCTATTGGTATCGCAGTACAAAGTTCCAGAGACCCAAAAGGACCTCAGGGAAGAGAGGTACTAGCGGGAGTCCTCCTGCTTAAAGAAGAGAATACCTGCAGTTGTCTCTTTAGGGTTCTGCCTCACTGTCAAGTTATTAGCAGCTAACCTGTATCGCATACAATTTCAGGAGTATTCTAAAAACTGATATTATTTCCATCCCATATATCTTTGCAAAATTATTTAATATTTATTTCATTGTGCAAATACTTGATGAAACTGGGCAATTTGCTTTCAGAAAAGCAACAGTCCCAGGATGTACAGACATCAAACCAACACAGTAACACTACACTCTCACTGTTCAAAATGATCTTTTACTTATATAAAAGGGACTTTGGGATGGGCCTTTCATACATGTTGTATATTTAGTAGCTGTGTTAGTTGTTAGGTGTACAGTAGAGGATACATTTTATTGCCCCATTTTTTTGTTGTAGTTCGCTGAATGAATTTGTCATAGAGAAGGTCACACTCCTTTGCTATGGACTTGTTTGATATGGGCACTTAGACTGTGCGCTCCTCTATCAGTCATTCTCACAGGCACTGGAGATAGTGTCAGGCCAATCCTCTTAAAAAATGAATGCTTGGAATCACAGTTTGAGTAAGCAGAGAGATGAGTTCCATTCTGTATCTGCTTTGTAGATTCATATCCTGCTTACTTGCCCCAACCATGAAAAAGTCTTTTATAAGTATCATATATATTTGGTACCAAGCTTCACAATTCATACCTCTTGAATTAGTTTCAATGTCAGTAAGGTTCGGTTCCATATCAATCCAATTATACTTTCATGCTGGATTATTGGTAAGCTCATATGGAACATTAGGAAAGGAAGGTCATTCAACAATTTTTCTACCAAACTAAAGCACAAAATTGGCTTACCCCACAGGCAATACCTCATCATTTCATGTTCAATTTAAATGCCATTTATAACAAGGAAAAGCTTTATGGCTGACTTCTAGCAACAGAATATTTGCTGCTTAGAATGCATAGAATTTTTTTTGGAGTATTTTTATAAAATTGTAGTCAGAAGAAAAAGTAAAACTTCTGTATTTATAGTATATAATACTATGTATTAACCAGATGTTTTCCATTTCAAGGCTTGTCCATTAGGAGAGGCTTTATTTTTGGTGATCTCTTACAATTGGATTTCTACTTTATGTTGAGTCTAGCAGAAATTAAAGGCTTATCTTGCCAATGGAGCAGTAATTGCGAAATGTTTCAGCTTTGAAAGGTTTTTTTAAAGGCAAAAAAATTAAAACTTCTACTGAAAAGCTATTGCAAGGAGGCAGAAATATAGATCTAAATATAGATACGTTGCTGATAGCCCTTACTTGAATTGTTTAATGTATGGGCTGAACATACAGTGGTAGAACAGGGTAGGATTATAGGGAAAGGGATTCATTTACATAGCATTTTTCTACAGTAGGACTCAAAGCGCTTTTACAGTAATCAAGGCAGGCATGATAGGCACGCTAAGGGGCCCATTTACTTACTCACGAACCGGCCAAATGCGTCCGATTGCGTTTTTTCGTAATGATCGGTATTTGGCGATTTTTTCGGAAAATTATCGCGACTTTTTCGTTGCCATCCGAATGTTGCGCAAAATCTGCCGATTTTTTTGTAGCGTTAAAACTTGCGTGAAAAGTCGCGCCTTTTTCGTAGCCATTCCGAAAGTTGCGCAAAATGTTGCGATTTTTTCGTAGCGTTCGGATTCATTCAAGCTTCAGTATGGTGACTTTTCTTGGGCCAGGTTGGAGCTGCAGGGTGCCATTGAGTCCTATGGGAGACTTTCCTTGGGCCAGGTTGGAGCTGCAGAGTGCCATTGATTCCTATGGGAGACTTTACTTGGGTCGGGTTGGAGCTGCAGAGTGCCATTGAGCCCTATGGGAGACTTTCCTTGGGCCGGGTTGGAGCTGCAGAGTGCCATTGAGTCCTATGGGAGACTTTCCTTGGGCCAGGTTGGAGCTGCAGAGTGCCATTGAGCCCTATGGGAGACTTTCCTTGGGCCAGGTTGGAGCTGCAGAGTGCCATTGAGCCCTATGGGAGACTTTCCTTGGGCCAGGTTGGAGCTGCAGAGTGCCATTGAGCCCTATGGGAGACTTTCCTTGGGCCAGGTTGGAGCTGCAGAGTGCCATTGAGCCCTATGGGAGACTTTCCTTGGGCCAGGTTGGAGCTGCAGAGTGCCATTGAGCCCTATGGGAGTCTTTCCTTGGGCCAGGTTGGAGCTGCAGGGTGCCATTGAGTCCTATGGGAGGCTTCCAAAATCATGCTAAGTCTGAAAGTTTCGGCCGCCGCTTACGAGCGCTCAATACGAAAAAGTCGCGACAAGATACGAGCGAATCGTAATGGCTACGAAAAACTCGCGTTTTTTCGCGCAAATCGTATTGGTAACGAAAAAGTCGCAACAATTTCCTAAAAGTCGTAAAGGTGCCAAAAAAATCGCAAAAAATACGAAAAAGTCGCAAAATGTTCATTTTCCAATCGGAATTTTTCGGATTCGAATTCGTGTCTTAGTAAATCAGCCCCTAGGTATTGTCAGGGCAGAATAACTAAAACTCTAACTTTTCTAATTTTTTTCTTTTTAAAAATTTGAATAAACTTATTTCCATGTATGTCTGAACTGAAGATGTATGCGCAGCAGAATGTCTCAGAAATAGCGTAATTTCGGCTTGTTTGAATTGTTGCACTAAAACCCATTGTCAAAAATGCGAAAACCTCTAAAGCTTAGAAGCAAAGAAGGATCCTCCGGGGAATGGAAGGGACATCTGCCATTGACCTCTACATAACTTTGACAAATTTTAGCTGGCAAATTGTCAGATTTGGATTTTTAGCAGGTTTGTAGCAAACTAGATTGCAAAAAATCTCTACTTTTATCTGCAACTTTTATCACTAACAAATCTGAATTGAAAAATAATAAAAATCCAATGTTAGTAAATGGCCCCCTTAGTCACAGTTTGCCCCTCATATAGGGAAAGATATGCTGCAGCTCCTTATCAGGTCAACTGAGCTGCTGTCAGCTAAGGAATGCTGTAATGGGCCTGCCGCCCACATGTTCATAATGCCAAGATGTATCCATTCACCTGAACAGCCCAGGCACACAGCCAGCAGAGCCAGCAGATATGGTTAGGTGATGCTAATGTAGGGGTTTGCTAAAATAGGCCCCTCAGGATGTATACCCCTAGGATAGGCCCTGGGAGGGTAATGGTTAAGGTACAATGGGTATAGCCTGGTAGAGCTATAGTTAATGGGGAGTATCCCCGCAGTTCGGGTTATGGCCACAGGGTGGTGCATAGGCCCATATAAGGGAAACAGCCATGTGCTGGGAGCCATCTTAAGTTGGGAGCCTCTAGAGAGAGGAGCTCCCCTGTGAGTAGTTAGTAGTTTCCATGTGTCAGATCACTCTAGGAGTGAGATGTAGTTAGGGCACAGGTAAGAATGGGCAGAAATAGCCCCTCCAGGAGTGGTAGAGGGATTAGAATCCCCCAGCAGTACATCAGCTGGAGTGTAGGGACCCAAGAGTCTAGGTAGGTGGTTAGGCTGCCGCTAGAAGGGGTACTACTCTGAGGGTACTTAGTCGTGAGTACCGGGGATGAGTCCTGGAGGTGGTCCGTCTTGGCGTGAGTACCGGGGAGAGCCCTTAGAGAGGGTCTCTTGGCGTGTAGTACCGGGGAGGACATCTAAAAGGGATCATCCTGGCGGGAGTACCGATAAGATACCCAACAGGGGTAGGTACTCTAAAGGTTTAAGGAAGGAGAGTGTCCCCTGCACTGTGTTTGTATTGCCACTCCTGGAGAGGTCCTGCCTAATAAACAACCAACTGTTTCATCACAACTGTGTGTTCATCGTGTCTGCCTCAAGGAGCACCTACATACCAGTAAGTGAATACCCAGGGAGGGGATACCCCTTGGGGGTTGTGTGATGTCTCAGGCAGCACTACACCAAAGTATCAAGTCCCAGGGAGGGAGTTGTAGTTCTCCCATAACAGAGCCCTGGGTGGAGGCACGCCAATTACCCAAGAAATCCCTGCTTCCCCCATAGTAAGCGGGGCTCAGGACTCCTGGAAGCGCCAAAACAGAGTAATTCAGCAGGTAGTGCCACAACTGTTTATAAAGTGGGCTACACTAATATTTCAGGTAATGAAAGCAGCAGAAAATGTATCTCTTAAAGAAACTTGATTTCTGTTTGTACATGTGGATGAATATTGCAATAGTAATGTGTTCCCTTTGAGTTACAGCTTATGCTGAGCATTTTATTTGGTGGGCTGAAGGTCTTGGTTTATAATTTATGTACCACCTAGTGACCATGGCATTCTAAAGAAACTAAAGACTACATGATATATATATATATTCGGGCAGCCCTGGTGTATTATCCAAGCTATTTTTCTTAGAACATCATCATTTTCTGCCCATTTATCTAAGCATATCCATTCCTTTTCATAAGGAGCTTTCTGAAGGGCATAATGATCTGACAATGAGATTTTTAATATGAATTATCCCACTCCTTATTTCCAGAATAACCCAGCAAACATTTTCTGATAATACTAATTGTTCTTCCTCTTAGATTTGTATGTAATTCTTTTGTTCTTTGTGGGTAAAATTTGAATCTAAATTGCTCTCCATAAAAAGCTTGTTTTGTTTACAATACGCTTGCCATTTTGGAATAATGTCAAATAATATAACTATAACAGCGTGCACAGTGTGAGCAAAACCACAATATATGCAAAGGCGCATTCAGAAAATTAAGTGAAATAACTGACACAGTATTAAGCGTACGCCTACAGCTCACAGACCAGTTTTCAAGACAAGTCCCTGATAAAATGACTATAATATATTGTGCTTTGTGCAGTCACTATAGGAGTTTCATAAAGTACTAATTGTATTATAATTCTGCTACCCCAGCCTCCCTATTCTTTTTTAACAGAGCACACTGGCAGAAATTATTTCTGTAGTTAAACTGACTTTTTACACAAAAAAGGAGTTAGACATAGTCTGGCCACTCTCAGTGACCACTGAAGGGTTTTTTATGTTACATTTATAAAGCCATAAAAATATTATTAATGCACTGCAGATTTTTTTGGCATAACCTGAAACTCAGCTATTGAAACAATTTGACAAGCATTGTAGCTATTTTAAAGTTCTTTGCTGATAAAGGTGCTGTGGTTTTGCTGTCGTGTGGAGTCTATAGATAACAGATCCCTGGTTTAGAAGTGATACTGACATTTATAAGGCAATGGCAGAATTAAGCTGGCCATACACGCACCGATAATATTGTACAAAACCTCGTTTCGTACGATATTCGGTGCGTGTATGGCAAGTCAGCGAGTCGCCCAATATCGAGGCTGCTGATATCGGTCGACTCGCCGATCGGGCAGGTTAAAAGATTTTGATCGGGTGCCATAGAAGGCGCCTGAGCAAAACCTGCCTTCAGGGCTGAATTGGCAGAAGGAGGTAGAAATCCTATTGTTTCTACCTCCATATCTGCCGTTTCAGCCCTGAACGTTAGTGGCGGATTGGAACGATCTTTCTGGCTCCTCTATTATAACATGGCTTGCTCCATATTGCTCTCAGCTGAGATGAGAAGTGAAAAACAGGAATAGGATAATGAATCATAAGACAAATGGCAAAAACGCAGGAATGCACTTAACCAAAATGCCCCCACAAGCAAAGGTTACTACAGAGACGTTTTCCATGTGCTTTCTGTTCTATAGTAAATGCTCAGTCAATGCAGCACAGAGGTCTCACTGAAAAAATACGGAGCAGAAAACACCACAGATTACATGTATACAGTATGTATTACCTGTAAAGATCTTAAAAAAAATTAGAAAAAAATACTAGGGTATGTATGTATAAATAATCTGATGCTGCTATTAGTTGATACTTGTCACTATATAGTTTATAGTAAGCCATATGCCCAAACTTATCCAGATACTTCATAAGGCCAAATGTATAGAGATACCTCCTTCTAAAAAAACAAGTTCTCAGGTGACACATTGACACATTGTCAGCATTGAAACTGTCTTTGAAAGCAGCTTCACAAGAATTATTTATTTAGGGGCACACACTGGCTCCCACTATCCTGTTATCTTCATATAAACACCCAGAGATTAGTTGTTCAGAATAAAGCCTACCTGATTGGTTGCTATGGGTTACTGCCCATGGGCAAATTTGACCAGTGTTAATAAATGAGCCGCACTGTGTTAAAATGGTGTTCACACACAGTGCTTTTGTTGAGCTTATGAACACAACGTGTCGTGGTAACCACTTTCAGAGTGCCACCAGCTCCAAGGTTTCCTACCATCAATTGTTGCACTTATGCATGAATGGCATCAACACACACACCATTTGCATCAATGTTAATGCAACAGTTGCAGTTAGGTTTATAAATTACCCTTAACTTCAAACAAAATAACACATGCATATTTTACATCAGGGAAAAGTCACTTACTTTCAAAAAATCATCAAGGTTTTTTTTCCCATAAAACTCAATCTTTTAAAATGAGCAGACTTAAAGCATACTGAACAGGGTAGCACTTGAATAGCTTTTCAAAGTATTGAATAAGTATCATAATAGAAAATAACCACAGCATCTGGATGAAAAGAGGTTTTCAATTATGTTGGATCTCATCAGCTTTGATGTAAGGGCACCCATACCCAAATCATTTATAAAACAGCGCCTGTCTCTGCCTAGTGTATTGATGAGGAAGAAGCTGTAAAGCAGTACAAGTTTAGACAGATGTGCCCCTACTGAGAAGATAATGATGCCCAGCATCCCAGAATGTAATGTTTAACCTCTATCTCAAAAAGTGATTTTGATCAGCACTGTCAGCCACATGCTGCAGCTTTTCAATGTCTAATCTAGCAAATAGTGCTAATACTAATCTTTCTCTATCTGAGGGAAAATAAATGAGCAAAGGAGATTGAGTAGTTACATAGGGAATGTTCAGTTTGTAAGCATTAAACTCAACCAAATTTTAGTTAATATGTGACATGTAATTGACTGATAGCTCTTCCTTAGGGGCATTATACTGGCCAGTTATATATTTTGAATGTAAAAACAAAATACATTAGTGGTATAGTGGTATATTTAATTTCTGTACCCCTAAGAAAAAATATATGCACACGTTGCTATAATTACAGTATAAAGATTATGGCAGCTTGTGCATACAGTATATTGCACTATAGTGCATATATTGCATTAAAGTGCTATCAGAATGACTAAATATTATATGCCATTGGTTGCTGTGGGTTCCAGGACAAACTATAGCCATTAATTACATAGTCCTTTGAAATGAAAACAAACTCTTCTTAGGTCAAATATGTATGAGTATTGTTTAATGCAAGAAAATGCATGATTGGGCCAGAGTTGATTTGATGAACATACTTCATCCTGGCAAAACCGTAGCAAGAGGACACTCAGTTTGTCTCAGCATAAGTATAAGTAAGACCCAGATTTTAACTTCTGCACTGGCACCTATGGGGGAGTGGCTACTTTGCCGATGTATGCACAGAACTTCCCTGGATCAGTCCTGTTCTGTTGTAATGTAGCTTGAAAGGTAACTTGCCTTATTTACCTGACATGTAATTTAAAAAAGAGTTATGAGGGGTATTGAAACATCCAAATACAAGCAAAGGAGTGCAAACAAGGCCCCATTATCAATGGGGAATGACAGCAAACTCTTAAAAAGTATATAACACCCCAAAAATAAAAATATAAACTTTATTAGTCCATCATCTAAAAATCAGAATAGAAGAATATGAATGAGACAATTAAAAACACAACTTACTTCCACTAAATAAGAAGAAAAGAAACACATTACAGTTCATAGATATGTCATAGACATATCCAATATTCCAGCACATTTTGCACTCTGGTGTCCTTTTAGTGGGGTGCAGCAATTCAGAGGTAGAACGGAGCTCTTGAAAGAATCAATCACTTGGTAAATCAAGTTACTGGTATTTTTGGAGACATAAAGATAAGCTGCAAAAATATTTTCGGGATCCAATCCCAGGTTCACTCTTGGGTTCCAGCCACTATGCTTGTGGAAATATTCCACTAGTTCTAACCCTCTCTTAGTGAAGTTTCAGACTTCTGCACTTAATAGTCTATCTTTTTTTTAGAGTAGATGAACATAGGATCCAGCCTACCACTGGCTGAAACTTTTTCATGGGATCCATTTCTCTCATTAGGGTCTTCACCACTTGCTATTGATGGTTCCTTCTCCATCCCAGGCTTTAATTATCATCCATCCTTCTCCATGAAGGCATTGCAAGGGAACTAACATAACATCCTTCCTATCTTGACCTATATTAAAGGGAAACTCCCACCACAGGGCATGCCTGGATAGGGGTACAACTAAATTTACCCATGCTTACAAAAAAACTGCATTCTGTCTAAATCTGTGAGTTATCTGTATGGAAAATGTATGGTTCAGTCAGAAGCTTTGGCCCTGACTCAAGATCAGCTTCCATCTTGGGCAGTAAAGTGAGAGAATACTTGTCATTTTCTTCGCAATCCTATGAACCCCTATTTCATGCATTTTCTGTGGAAGGGTTATTCCCCCCACTAAAATAGATCCTAGGCTATTGGGTACTAGATGAAGAATATGACCTGTGACCTCTATCTGTAGATGACCATTTCCTCTTATCTACCACATAACCTCTTTTCTAGGGTTTGCCAGTTCAAATTACTCCTTTCATCTGACTCCTTCTCTGATTCAACATATTCTAGAATGAACACAGTATCTTCTTCTTTTTCATTCAAAGAACTTTAACATTGAGCTTTTGCTTTCCTGGAATCTTCTCAGTTGTTGCTTAACTGCCAGTATCTTCCAACAGACTTTACATTAGATGAAAGAAGCCCTAGCTGTGCCCACTAAGCATTCCAGAGAGATGAAAGCAGGAGAACACTACACAATCTGTTAGGGCTTTTCAGCAGGAGGATAGTTTGTACACCGTGTAAAGCTTGTTTCAATAAACCAATATGATTTATGAAGGATCATTGTGCTGAAAATAAGTTGCTAGCCAAATGTTGTTAAATATTTCAGGGACTTTCTACAGTTTGTTTAAACATCTAGGGTTACCATCTTTGGGTGTTTTAAGTGAAGTCATCTTTTACAAAAAAAATGCAGCTTTGATACAAATTGCCACCCAGGTTTTAATAAAGCTATGAGATCTGATTCATTTCCGAGGAATCTAAAATAACTGTTAAAGATTATGCTGAGCTTTCAAAATTTTTAAGCCCCTGTGATTGTTATCTAATAGTGCATTCAAATTTATTCACTAGAACAAAAATAAACCCTTTGGATGGTGTGATCAAATAACCCACTTATTCATGAGACTCACAAAGACGATAGTAAACATGAGTAAACACCAGCCCAGGGCTTCATGTTCAAAAACATCTAAATATAAACTCATAAAGTTCTAAAGTGGTAAAACCTTGGCTCTCATTCTCTATTGTTTCAAGAAAGAATTTTCTGACTACTGTGGCCCCGTTCTGGTCCCATAATCTGTGAATTAGAAGGGATATAACAGGTATATTCAGTCATGGGTTAGTCTTAAAAAAGCATAGGAAACATAGCACTCAAGGTATCTAATTACACTGTAAATCCTAACTCAAAGCATTTTTGATGTAGCAAGCATTATAATCGTTTGGGCATGCAGGTTCTTTGGTATAACAATCAGGTGCTGAGGTGCTATCTTGGTGTGGCCTGTACCCTGGGAAGGTATTCTACATATGCTGCTGCATCAGCTGCTCATTTTTGTATTCTAATGTCCCATTAGGTTCTTCCTTTTTCAGTTGCTTGACACAGGATTATATAGGATTTATAAATCCCCTAACATACCGCTGCTGTCCATGTTCCTAATGCATTTGTGTTGACTTCCCAACCAGTTAAAAAAGATCAAATCCTCAGATTTTCTTTGTATGTATGTATGTATAACTTTATTTATAAAAGAAAGCACAGGGGATTTGCACACATTTTTTTAAAAAAACATATCCTTCTGGATACTACGTACAAAAACATTTACAAGATTGTACTTATCTGATGTTAATGGCCTTTAATGTCTTTATGTGCCAGTACTTATATCCTGGGCCTGATTTATGTTTTATTGATTTTTCCTACTTTATTAACAGCCATTCAAAAACATTTGTATATACATAAAAACACATTTTATGTCATTATTTTATATAATACAATGCCAATATAAATCTGCTGATGTTTGTTTATCAGTTTGCCATTATTTACACTAGTCCTTTGAAGCTAATGGACTAGAATGCTCAAGTCCCTTACAGGCTCAAATCATCTGTTTGTCTTGCACCTGTAAAATTGCCTTTGCTTTTGACATACTTATATATTTTTAGTAGACTTTATATCACTGGTTCATTCTTGCTTGAAGTCCAGTTGATTAAATTAAATGACAGAAATGATAGATCATATGGGGGTATGTTCCTATTGGGGCCCCTACATGCCACATATTTAAGTAAACCTATACATATTGGGCATCAAACTGTTCAGTGGACCCCTGGTACCTAATGATACGTGGGAGATAAGATGCTGCACAGTGGAAGCTTTGATGGTATTTTTGGAAATGTCATCAAAATTGCTAACTTTATAAAAGCTGTGCGGCTTGGTACTTTGGAGTAGAAAGACATGGGTACCCATTTTAGATTCGGGGGAATGTGTACTTTCCAAAAATATATGGCTTTCTGGGGTGAGCGTACGTTTTAATAGCTTTATCCCACATATAATGATGTAAATGTGTTGATTTTGCAGGAGCTGAAATGACAGAAATGACAGTACATATGGGGGTATGTTCACATTGGGGCCCCTACATGCCACATACTTAGCTAAACCTATACATATTGGGCATCAAGCTGTTCAGTGGATCCATGGAGTTCATATTTAGGGTGTTTTATTTGGTTACTTTATGACCTGTAGGAGATAAGATACTATAGACTGGAAGCTTTGAAGCGATTTTTAAAAAATTTCACACATTTTGATAAAAACCAATAACTTTAGGAAAGCATTGCTTGATAGTTTGAAGTAGACAGACAGTTGTGCGTATTCTGGATTCCCCAGAATCTGTTCTTTTAAAAAATGTACAATTTTCTGGCATAAATCTTCTGTTAGTGGAATTTTGCGCCTTGAAATCCAAAGTATGCAGCTTTCTGGAGCAGTGCTTTGGGAATTTGGTAATGTACTGCTGGGAGTTTGTGACCTATACAAGTGAGAAATCTCCATAAAACTATATATATTTGGTATTGGCAAATTCAGGAGACATGGGACTTTCCAAATCAGGTGTATTTTTGTGCATAAAATAATTTCTGTTTCTGGTATGTGTGTTTATATTATGGAAAATTTGAATTTTTTTTTAGACATTTAGAAGACTATATTGTAATGTACTAGTTAGGAGGGAGCCAGTGGATGGTACCGCTGGAGAAAATCTGACTCCTTTAGTAAACAAAGGCACCCAACTAGTCCCGGTCTTCACCGACGCCCTTTTGGGGCCCCGGAACTTTCTGCTGCGGTCCTAGCTGGGGCTCTACAAACTTCAGAGAACAGGTAACCGAATCGAGGTACAGACAAGGATCAGGCGGGTACAACGTCAGGAAACAGGCAAGAGGTTGAGTCGGGCAGCGATGACCGTGGTCAGGAAACAAGCCGAAGTCGAAAACCAGAATAATCAATCAAAACAGGCATGAGCAGGAACCGGTACAACCAGAAGCCAGCTTGAGCAAAGAGGGACTGAGGGAAGGGGTTTAAATAGGCAGATTTTGGCACCAAAACAGTAAGGGAACGGAAGTAAACAAAAACCTATACCAAGATGGCACCTAAGGCTTCAATGCACGCAACTGCGCATGTCACGACATCAGCACGCATGCGCAGTTACGTCGCAATGTCTCCTGTAGTCTGCGCGAACCCAGAAGTGCGGGCCATTACAGGAGCGCGTCTGCCGGCCGGCGCGAGCTAAGGTAAGGGAGCGCGCTGGACCAGCAGAGCGCCTTACATATATCTTGTTGCAGAATTGAAATTACACAAAAATTCTACTATTTTTTGAAAGCATAGATTGTCCTGAAAAAAACGATATATTGTTTTCCTGGGTAAACTAAAAGTCCCCCCGAGGAAAGGCCCCTAAAGTGAAACAAAATGTTCAAAAACTGTCTGGCAATACAAGTTCCGCTTTGACCGAAACGGCTGGCAGTAAAAGGGTTAAAAGTCTGACACTGCATGTTTCACAAGAAATGCAATCATATTAAAAATGCGATAGAATAGTTAGTACAGCTGAGAAGATGATTAGACTTTCTTATTCTTCATGTATGAGATATAGAAACAAATTCTGATGAAGACTAAAGATGCAGTTAACGGCCAAGAAAAGAAAGATTCTTGAACTGCAGCTGGAATTCCCACAAATCTATATTTAATAAGTCCTTTGCTTTCCCACAGTGGGAGGAAAATCAGACAATGCAGCTAAAAGATTTTTACCCTTTCACATTTCTTTCTCTAACACTATTTAAAAATAAATCTGGAGGGCAAAATATTTTATAAATCATCCATTATTTACGTATTAAAGGCAAAGGGGATTATTTAGTCTATAGGAGATTTTTTAAAGTCTCTTTTCAGATGCTTTTAGCTATAGGTTTTACTTTTTCATATTGCTTGTGTGCTCGAGCGTGTAAGCATGTGTGTCATGCCTGTTAGAATGAAAATAAAGGGTAATAAATATTTCAGTTTAAGCTCTTTATTTTTCAGTAGTTTGAGAAGGGAATATAATAAATTTGTTTGTAAAATGTAAAAGACAGAAAAACAATGTCATATTTTTAGAAAATAGAAGCACTGTTAATTAGAATGATGTTTATTTAGCTGTGTCTAAAAGGCTGCTGAAAATATACTTATTATTTATATTCTATATATATATATATATACAGGTATGGGATCCCTTATCCGGAAACCCGTTATCCAGAAAGCTCCGAATTACGGAAAGGCCATTTCCCATAGACTCTATTTTAATCAAATTATTTAGAATTTTAAAACTGATTTCCTTTTTCTCTGTAATAATAAAACAGTACCTTGTAATTGATCCCAACTAAGATATAAATAATCCTTATTGGATGCAAAACAATCCTATTGGGTTTAATTAATGTTTTATTGATTTTATAGTAGACTTAAGGTATGGAGATCCAAATTACGGAAAGACCCCTTATCTGGAATACCCTTGGTCCTGAGTATTCTGGATAAGGGGTCCTATACCTGTATTTAGATTTCCAATGCGGAGCAGTCCTTTCTGCAAAATGAAATAGCTGGGTGCCAGTAAAAGTTATGAATTATAAAGTTCTTCACCCACTTTCCATTCATCTCTATGGGATTTTTAGATATATTTTGGCACCCCCAAGTGACTTAGCCTTTCCTTTCTCATATTTTCATTTTTAAAAATTCAACTAAACTCATTTCCACGAATGTCTGACATTTACAGTAAAATACAAACTAAAAAAGTCTGTGTGGGAAAAATTTGCAGAAACTGAGACTTTTTCGAATTGTTTCCACAAAAACTTGAATTTTTAGAATTGTCACAGTGTAAAAAATCCGAAAACTCTAAAGTTTCAAGGCAAAAGAAGGATCTTTCAGGAAAGGGAAAGGGACTTCTGCCATTGACTTCTACATGATCTCGGCAAATCTTAGCTGGTAAATTGTAAGATTCAGATTTTTAGCAGTTTGGATGCATAGTAAATTGTAAAAAAAAGTATTTTTTTCCTGTGACTTTTAGAGCTAAAAATCTGAATCGTAAAAAATAATGCAGCGGTTAGTAAATGGCCCCCTAAATGTTTTAAAGGTTAAAGAATCGGCATATCAATTTCAGATCCTAAAAACAGTCAATTGATGTGCAAGACCTGTGTGAAATCCTATTGTACAAATGCATATTATTGGTTCAGAGTCTCTGTCTCTGCAACCCCCTAAATTTTGGGTTCAGAAACAATGGTTTCAGTAAACATAATCTTGGCGATTCATTCATCTATAAATTCTGTTACTTGTCCAGGATAAGTGTCAGTTAATCCAGATCAGGACTTTCAAGGAGGATTGTCATCAAAATATAAACTACACCATCATTTTCTAATTCAATTTTTTTTACACTAGAATAGAATTTTCTTTTTGCTTCCGAGGAGCATTGTCTGATATCATTGAGCGTGTGTGAAGCTGTACAGGGGCATAAACGAGCTGTCTAGAACATGGATAACTCAAGTTATTCTTGTATATAGCTTGTAGAGTTTGATGCCATGAAAGTACACCAGCTTAGATAGCCTCCTGTACTAATAATAATTTAACACTAAAAGCAGGGTCGAACTGGGGGGTGCAGGGCCCACCGAGTCTTCTGCCTCAGGGTCCCCTGCACCCCCCAATGGCCTACCCACTGCCTTCACCCCCCCCCCCACAGAGGCCCCCAAAACCCTCTGACCCCCTTGAGCGCTCCTAAAAGAAATTCACTTGCGGCGTGGGGGAGGGGATCGGATCTGGGCCACCGGGGCCCACTGGGTTTTTTCCTGGTACCACGGCAGCCCAGTCTGACTCTGACTAAAAGTGACCCTTTGGCCCAATCTACATTGTCAACAACCAAAAAAAAAATTTTTTTGTATTTTTTTTATATTTATCATGCTGCGTAAAAAGTGGTGTGAAGCATTACCAGTGATGTTGCCCAGAGCAACCAATCAGCAATTAGATTTCAACAGCTAGAAAACCAAAGCAAAGCATCTGATTGGCTTCTATACGCAGCATCACTGGTAATGTTTTACCCCACTTTTTACACAGCATGATAAATAATGTATACCCCTTAGATACCAACTTTATGGTGGTCTATTCAGAAGGGCAGTTACACATGTGATTAAAATATCAACTATTGTAATTTCAATTAAAGTAAATAAGTAAGAAAATGAATTTCCATTAAATGTGATTTGGGATGCAGTTTTTCGTTTATACCAGTTGGGGCTTTAGTTAATATCTTCCTAAAGATATGGGATTGTGGATTTTCTAATGTTTAGTATAGCTAAAATATGTGGCCAGTAGCTGGGAAAAATTTTATTTATTTTGCCCATATTTCTGTCGAGATTTGCATCCGGCTTTGTAGCTCTCAAGTAGTTTGTTTCCCTGACAATCCATGAAAATCTATCTATTATAAGAATCCCTGATAAGCAAGTAAAATAAGCAATAGTAAAATATTTTTACTTCCACGGGAAAAATATTTAGTAAAGAAAATAATGGTACATAAAAAGAATAATCACATCATCAATCACCCACTGCTGTCTTGTTCTGCCCCTGAGTAAATGCGATTCTGCAGTTAACCTTTAAAACCACAGTTTCATTCGCTGTAAGGTTATACATTATATCATGTATTCTTTGTGGCAACAAAGAAAATAATAATAAAGCCTAAATCTTGTTAGGGCAGTCATCTAGTAATAATTTTATCTCTAAAGAAAAATAGTATGGTTTCAATAAACAAATATAAACCATCAGTAATACATGGTAGATTGTAATAAACTGTACCTGGTTTACATACTGGTGAAGAAAAAAGTGGATAAAGCATACTTATTGTGCCTATGCGTCGATAAGATAAATTCAATGTACAGTACAAATAAAGCAGTCTTTAGTGAAGCATCTAGAATAACACCAAAACAGTCCTTGCAATAGTGTGTCAGATGCTCTGCTCTATATTCTGGTCCATGTTCAAGTGATTCAAGAAAACTGTGGTTTGCAAGCAAGGTTAATGCCGTTGTAGAGAATGCAGCTCTGTAATTAAAAATCTTCAGTCAGAATATGGGAGCAAGGATCATATCAGAATGAAAAAGGGAACACATTGGGTTTTACTCTGTTACCGAGGTCTTCAGTTTATTCACAGAGCTATTACATGCATGAGCAGAGAGAGAGTATTTGTTCAGACGTGTAAAATCATGGAGCTTTATGATCATTTGTATATATACAGAGGAGGGCTGTGGATTCAACAGAAGTTTCAAAGAAGTACCCTGGGTTGTACCAGCAAATACCAGGCTAGAGTGAAGGCTTGCCAATACAATAGTTATGGGACCTGTTATTCAGAATGTTTGGGACCTGGGGTTTTCTGGTTAAGGGGGTCTTTCCATAAATTAAATTTCCATACTTTACGTTTACTAAAAATTTTTTTAACATTAATTAAACTGAATAGGATTGTTCTACCTCCAATTAAGATTTACTTATATCTTAGTTAGGATCAAGTACAAGGTACTGTTTTATTATTACAGAGAAAAGGGAATCATTTAACCATTAAATAAACCCTGTTCTGCCCCCAATAAGGGGTAATTATATCTTAGATGGGATCAAGTACAAGGTACTGTTTTATTATTATGGAGTAATAATACTCTGGATAACTTTAAAGGGGTGGTTCACCTTTAAGTTAACTTTTAGGGGCTGATTTACTTACCCACGAACGGGTCGAATGGAGTCCGATTGCGTTTTTTTCGTAATGATCGGTACTTTGCGATTTTTTCGTATGTTTTGCGATTTTTTCGGATTCTTTACAAATTTTTCGGATCCAATACGATTTTTGCGTAAAAACGCGAGTTTTCCTATCCATTACGAAAGTTGCGTAAAAAGTTGCGCATTTTGCGTAGCGTTAAAACTTACGCGAAAAGTTGCGCATTTTTCGTAGCGTTAAGTTTTAACGCTACGCAAAATGCGCAACTTTTTACGCAACTTTCGTAATGGATAGGAAAACTCGCGTTTTTACGCAAAAATCGTATTGGATCCGAAAAATTCGTACAGAATCCGAAAAAATCGCAAAACATACGAAAAAGTCGCAAAATATTCGTTTTCAAGTCGGAACTTTTCCAATTCGGGTCGGATTCGTGGGTTAGTAAATCAGCCCCTTAGTGTGTTATAGAATGGCCAATTCTAAGCAACTTTTCAGTTGGTCTTCATTATTTCTTTTTTATAGTTTTCAAATTATTTGCCTTATTCTTCTAACTTTTTGCAGCCCAAAGAGTTAGTTTGCATCCCACAGCCAAAAACTATTGCTTTGTGAAACTACAGGTTAATTGTTATTGTTACTTTGTAGTACTTATTTTTCTATTCAAGTCCTCTCCTATTCATATACAGTATCAGTTTTTCATTCATATCACACCTTGGTTGCTAAGATCATTTGGACCCTAGCAACCATATAGCTGATGAAAGTCCAAACGTATCAGGAACCTGCAGGTGGCGTCGCTGGAAGAACTCGTTGAGGAAGGACCCCTCCTACACCTCCCACTAAGGAACACAGCCGCTGAGGATGGGACAGGACTGGAACCAAGTGAAGGAGTGGCAGGAGTGGCAGGAGTGCCGAGCCAGACGTCTAAAGCAAAATCGAGAGGCAGTAGAATGGTCGGACAGGCAAGAGGTTGGTGCAGGCAGCATGATTCAAAGTCGAGGGTCAGGCTGGGTCAAAGAATGAGAAATCAGTAGAACACAATGCTTGGCGTCTTTCACTAGGGAAACGATCACTTCGCAGTGATTCCCTGCTTCTGGCGTCCTTTTGAGCGCAATGCGCATGCGTGGCATCAGGACGCACACCGGCGACTATACGCGCGCCAGCAACAGGACACATGCCATCCTTGGCAGTGGGCGGATGACCACGGCGACCATGTACCTTACAAATTGGGAGAGCTGCTGAACAAAAACTGAAATAATTTTAAAACTACAAATAAAAAATGAAGACCAATTGCAAATTGTCTCAGAATATTACTCTGTACATCATACTAAAAGTGAACTCAAAGGTGAACAACCCCTTTAATGAAATTTATAGTTCAGAACAATTTGAATCAAGTCAAGATCGAAGACAAATGTGCAAGCCATGAGCTATCTTTTAAAACCACATTAAAGATTTATGTTTATTATTAAAGGTTTTTGTCATTTTTAATTTTGTTGTTGTAGTGGAAGGGAAATAAAAATGTCTACATTAAAAGAAAAATATCTCTAAATGCTTTATATCAGTGATCTCCAACTAGTGGCTCGTGAACAACATGTTACTCACCACCTCCTTTGATGTTGCTCCCAGTGGCCTCAAAGTAGGTCTTCATTCTTGAATTTCTAACTTGGAGGCAAGTTTTGGAGTCATAAAGACCATGGGTACTACCAAACAGAGCCTCCCGTAATCTGCCAATCCACATAGGGGCTACAAAATAACCAATTACAGCCTTTTTTGGTCATCCCCAGGAAATCTTTTCATGCTTGTGTTGCTCCCCAACCTTTTTTACATTTATATGTTGCTCGTAAAAAAGGTTGGGGATCCCTGCTTTATATGCTCTACAAGTGTTTCACCCTTTGGTATTATTGGGATATTTGAATTATTAAGTCCAAAAAAAATAGTCTGATCTTCAACTGACAATAATTAATAAACACAACTTTCTAATCTATCAATACTAATTTACTGCTGTGTGTTCAGTCATTGTTGTTGCACCACCCAGTTTCTATAAAGTTTCAGGTGATGGACCACCACTATCCTGTAAAATCACTTGATATAGACTTTATATAGCCTAGTTTGTCTGCCTAATCAGTACTTGTTGTGAACATTCATGCAGTCTTTCTTTAATTTTTAGAACTGTGGTTTCCATTTCTTTTCCATTCTCATTTGGTGATTTGAATAGATATTTTGTCAAGATCGAAAGATTTTTAAAAATGCTTTTCTGTTACCCTAGGTTCTTTTTAGAATAGGTCATTTAGCAACAGTGGGCCAAATGATGTATTACTGTGGATAAAAAAATAACTTCATTATTATTACTTAATTATTATAAATTATTCTAACTTTTTCTAGTTTTATGCAGTTCTTCTCTGATATTTATTCAGTCAGGCCATAGTTCGCATGAACAGCTCTTTCCCAAGAAAAAGAGATTCAGTCAATTACCAAACTTTTTTATTTATCAAGCTGGGTACCTCCAATCCACACCTCAAATCATATGTCATTGATTGGAAGACCTAAATCCAATGAGCTTATTTTTGAGCCTAGAGGTTCACATTCTTTCCAACCTAGACTAAAAAATGTTTGATGAAAATGTTCAGAATTTTATAGAAGAATACTAGTATGCAACTCATGTTGTGTTATTACTTGAAGCAGATTGTAATTGCTTGTTATAACAAAAATCAGATGCCATGTTTGAGTAATTAATGCATAAATTCAAGTAAAACCAAAGGATTCCCAAACTTTCTTTTGCAAGTAGTTTTTGACTTATTCAACAAAGTTTTTTACCTGTAAAACTAAATTACTAACAAGACAGTTTGTGTGTGTGTGAGAGTATTATCATAGTGACACTGGCATCTTTAAAGAGACTGAACTTATTGAATTCACTGTAAAAAAAAATACCGTAGTCGTGTGCATAATAAGTCTGTGACATTTTCCCATTCAGCTATCTAATAAAAGGAATAAGAGGTGCTCAGAATTTGTAGGTGTCTATCTTAATAACGTTCTTCAGTGCATACCCTGCAGTCTGTTAGAGACAATATGCAAAAGCATTCATCTACTCTACAGAAATTCACTTCCAGACAATGTTGTGTTATTGTTGGGAAGTTTGAACAAGAGATGAGCAAAGGAAGACTGAGCAGACAACAAAGTGTTTGAGTCCCAGGTCATTCCATTTTGAAGCTTAAGAGTAGAAATGGTACCCAGGACTGTCATTAAGAGGTCCAATACCTCTTACAAATAATAGCTTCTAATAATAGCTATGGGTTTGTTCCCATAGACAAAAATGCTACTTTGGTGGGGTGTTCTTGGTGTATGAAAAATTTGCCTTGCAAATAATGCTTTTTTTTCCGTGTTCTCAAATCTCTTAAAACACCAGTGAACACAGGTTTGTATAGATTGGCCAGGTTTTTACATAGGTTTATCAGGTTTTCCTGTTGCAGGTACCTAAGATTCTGATTGACCTCATACCGATATTTAGGGACTTGACTGTGGGGAACTCAGCACAGAATGCTAGTTTGGTTTCTTAAGTCTCATTCAAAAGTAACATATTGAATTCTTTAAACATATAAAAGTAGTTTCCTAGACTAAACAAGGTTTTCCACTCCCGGCTTCAGTGGTCATGCGGATTCCTCATTTTGAGGATTTTCTTACATAAATACAAAGAAATTGATCAGTAGTTCATTATTTATGACTGAAAGATAAACAAGGAAATGGTTGTAAATTGTGGCCTATTCATAGCCAGGGATAACAAAAATATGCCCTACAGATGTTGGGAAATGCTCATTCTGGCCTACCTGGGATTGGCTGTAGAAACAGGGAACTGAAATACAAAACAGCTGGATGGATACATATTTGATGTTTTTTTCATCTAGATGGCTTTATTTAACCAAATAAGGAATAAGTGATCTATTGCTTTACTGAAATTACTGATGGCTATTACCTTCATGTCTTTTTCTGATTTAGAAATCCCAAGTGCTTCCCTCCAGAAGGCAACTAAAGCAGTAACATTTCTTGTTTGTTGCTCTGGGTAATAAAACTTTGCTTGAATTGATTAGGCATGTTTTGTGGTCTCATACATTCCCTGTTCATAATGGTTTCAATAGTGTATGTTTTTCATTTGTGTGTAACTTGGACTTGGGTCAATGCCTGCTTGGCACTTCTAACCCTTGTTATTAAAGAATGATTTCCTTTAATACAATTTAGGCATCTAATGCATATATCTCTTTATTTAATAACCCTGAGAAGAAGATATGGTTACAATGACTGTTACTCAAGACTTATCAGATGAGCACTGATCCTCATGTGAAATATAACATAATAGGTGAATCAGATTGAAGATGATAGGTAACAGCTGGGGTTGCCACTTTTTATTGATACAATTACCTGGCGTAGTGAAAGACCTGACTAATGATTAAGTTGTCTATAAAATGTTATAAAGTGTTCATAAAATGTTATAACTACCCTATAAAAGTGCTCTAAAAATCATGGATCTATGAGCTATGGTCTTATACTGCAGAAACCGTAACAGTAAATCAGTCATGCACTTGGAACATTTTAGCAGAACCACAAGCTGATTTTACACGGAAGAGAAGAGCTGTTCATGCCCTTGCAAATGTAAAATATACCATATTTATAATTAAGGTATACCATTCATACAAAATGGGAATATAACCAACAGGATTTACAGTGCATTCTTATTCTGTATATTTATATATAAACCCTTGTAATGATGGGTCTATGCTTTTATTTTGTTTGCCTCTGCATATGTTATGTTTCTGAAATTTTTGTAGAAAATTACCATCATATATATATATACTTCAGACAAGTACATTGTACTACTGCCTTTCATGGTGCATCAAAAGATTACATGCATCAAAAAATGACATGGCCAATTGCATGGCTACCTTTCCTATAAAAGGGCAGTCTGCATTAAAATTAAAATTTAGAAGCAGATATATTCATTGTCAAATGAATACTTTCACAACAAAATTCGAATTATGCCATTAGTTTTTTTTGAATTATGCCATTAGTTTTTCCAAACTATTTCACTATTCAAAAAACTCAAAAAAATAATATATAGGTTGAAGGCTGAACATAAACCTTCCATTGACTTGTATAGAAGTTCACCATGTTTTTGTTTTTTCAAATCACAGAAAACCTGTAGTTTTCAATTTCAATAAATCTGCCCCAAAGTATAATGTAGAGAGCAGTATTCAAAGTCACTTTGCAGGTAGACTTCATTTTTCATGGTTTTCAAATTATTTGTTCAGCAATACCTCCCACCTGGTTGTTGGGTTCAGTGACTCCAATAACTAAATAGCATTTTCAATTGTGGGTTGGCAAAAACTGTACAAAGTAAATAATGAAGACAAACTGCCAAATTGTTTAGGCTTGGTGTGTATAACATTGTGAAAGATAAAAATGAACCTTGCGTGTTAAATTAACTTTTATACTTATGTTTACTGGCATATTCACTTAATTGAAGCAGGCTTATTTTTTAATACACTGTAAATTATTTTGTTTTAATTAGTAATATACCTCAGGGAGATTTGTGTTAAGTTTCTATTGTAAAAATTTGGAACAGAAATATATTGCAAAATTTGGAGTGTTGAATGTGCGGCCAACAAGTGGCATGAACTGCTCTGCTACTCGTGCCCAAAATGCATTGTTTTGTTTTTCTAAGCTGGAACATTACATTCCATTTGTTATACACTTACAAGAAAAAATAATGTATTCAGACTTTGGCAAGCTGTTGAAAAGTTGCTGAAAAATTCACAAGACAGCAAAACATTTGCAAAATGCGTTTGTTTCAGCTACCACCTGACTTTTTTACGTTCACGACAATTTTTACGCACGCCCGGCTGTTTTTTCCTTGTGAAACTCAAGTCAATTTTTTTGTCGCAGTTTCACAAAAAAATAAGCTGATGAAATGTAGAATTTCGTCACAAATATTCACCCATCACTAATTGTGATCTCTGCAGCTTGTGATCTGTGGGACTGTGAGTATGGTGCTATTTGGCTGATATAGCTGTGAAATCATCAGTCTAGTTATAATGCTCTAATAGGAAAATGTAATACAAATCATTAACAAAAAAAATCTGTGCATTGAAAAAAACTTTCCATTGTGCAAATAAAGTTTCCTTTGAGTGTATTTCAAATTAAAATGATTTAAGAACTCATCTTGCAACTGAGAACATTGCTGTGGATTCTGTTCTTACAAAATATAAGAAGGTCTTTAAAAATGAGCTAGACACAATTCATGTTAGCAGTGCAATGTCAAGTCAACAATACTAACAATACTTGGGCCTATATTAATTTCCCCCATACATTAGCTATTGCTTAGATTTAGATTTTAGATAAGATATTAATATTTGTAGGCAGACTAGGATTTGTGGTCACATAGGCCTGGGCCCAGGGAGCAAAGTTACTAGGGATGGCAGCAGCACTGCTGTGCTAAGGAGTCAGATCCCTGTGCAGGAGCTCTCAGAGCTCACACATCTCCTTCTTCACTAGTGGCAAATTCTTTTGCAGGAGGATTTGGGTAAGTTCAGGGGAGTCAGCAGGGAACCTTGGTCTATGGGTTTCCAGTAGATAAATCCATCTTCACAAAACCTCAGACACTTTGGTTATCTGTAAAAGTATAGCGGTTATATAGCATATAGTACCTTATAAATGTCAAAAATTCAGAAATAAAGCAATATTCATTACTCAGTCGGTCACTGAAGTCTCATTAATGTTTTTGGCAACATTCTCCCTTTTTGAAATATTTCCTCACAGTGTTAGAATTTCTTTACCATGTCAACATTTACTGGCAGTGCTCCAAAAATGTTATGCACCAATGTAGATGTCGGCAACCATCATGATTTATTCTATTAGTTAATTTCAACTGGGCAAAGTGTGTTCACAGATCTAAAAATACTGGCCTGGGAAGTCTATAGTTCATTAGCAGTAAATTCACATTACTTCTAGATTTATACATATATAACTTACAGACAGTGATCTACACTGTAAACTTTAGCAATGCCACTCCAATCCCAATCCTCCACTCCGCCTTCTAATTATAGAACATTCTAATGATACACAGAACGCACAGCTATTGCCTCTCTCCATTACATTTCTATAAAACATCTCAGGGACCTCATTGTACCTATAGTCTACTCATCATAGTAGGCTTATACAACTTCAGATCGCTTCACACTACAATTCTAAATGATAAAACAGTTTGCCCTCTGCTCACAAATCTTGCGATATTTGCAATCCTAAAGACTAAATTATATGATACTTCACTAATATCTCAAAGGCATTATTTCTCACCCTACAGTCTCTTCATACAGAACTAATTAGTGAGCTAAATTTTTCAGCATGTAAGTGATTTACTGTGAAATTCCATATATCAGTCGATATTTTCACAAAACCAACACATAAGTTGCTTTAGACTTCAATTTATTTTACACTAAAAAAATTGCCATGAAAAAAGTTGGCATAACTACTAACAATTTATAGACCTCCCAATCTTTTCTGTTCTATATTACCCAAATATAAGAGCCTATAAGAGCATTGCAGCAACTTATATACCCTATATCAGTGCTGTCCAACTGGCGGCCCGCGGGCCGCATGCGGCCCGCGACCCCCCTCTGTGTGGCCCCCCACCTGTCTGGCTGCTTTGATGGCTTACTCTTGTGTAAGCTTTAAATGGTATCAGTACTGTGATTAACTGGCCCCCTGCATGGTTCTCACCTCAGATTCAGGCTGTAATCCCCCTGTATTGTTTAAAAATGTAATCCCCTGTGTTGTTCACACCTTTTAATCTCTGCATTGTTCACCCCCTGCAGTGTTCACACCTCAGGCTCAGGCTGTAATCACTCCCATTGTTCCCCTGTTCACACCTCAGGAGCAGTAGAAACCCACAAATAATCCCTGCACACTACAAAAAGAACATATACTGAGGTGGTACTGCAATTAAAAAGTTTTTTAATATATAGTTATTGTGCAGACTGTAGGAGCAGTGCCAGCATTGTGTCACTGTATGCTGCCTGTGTGTGCCATACACACAGGCATCATAGGGCAAGCAGAGTATGGCACACACAGGCAGGGTAGGGAAGGCAGAGTATGGCACACACAGGCAGAGTATGGCACAAACCAACCAAGAATGGCAAACACAGTGAAAGTATAGCCCACGCAGGCAAGGTAGGGAAGGCAGAGTATGGCACACACAGGCAGGGTAGGGAAGGCAGAGTATGGCACACACAGGCAGGGTAAGGAAGGCAGAGTATGGCACACACAGGCAGGGTAGGGAAGGCAGAGTATGGCACACACAGGCCAAGTATGGCACAAACCAGCCAAGTATGGCACACAGGCAGGGTAGGGAAGGCAGAGTATGGCACACACAGGCAGGGTAGGGAAGGCAGAGTATGGCACACACAGGCAGGGTAGGGCAGGCAGAGTATGGCACACACAGGCAGGGTAGGGCAGGCAGAGTATGGCACACACAGGCCAAGTATGGCACAAACCAGCCAAGTATGGCACACAGGCAGGGTAGGGAAGGCAGAGTATGGCACACACAGGCAGGGTAGGGAAGGCAGAGTATGGCACACACAGGCCAAGTATGGCACAAACCAGCCAAGTATGGCACACAGGCAGGGTAGGGAAGGCAGAGTATGGCACACACAGGCAGGGTAGGGAAGGCAGAGTATGGCACACACAGGTATGGCAGGTTTTTGCTGTACTACAACCATTAATATGGGTATGGTCATGTGATAACATGGGTGTGGTTTCAAGTGGGTGCGGTTTCAAAAAGGGGAGTGGTCAAAACTGGCTTCCATTATCGGCCCTCCACCACGTAGGTCGGAAAAATTCCGGCCCTCGGTACAACAGAAGTTGGACAGCACTGCCCTATATGCCTGAAAAATTTACAGTTATCTCATTATAACAGCAAATGCTATTTACCAGCATGGTGATGTCATCCCAGAGTGCCTTGTTACAAATAAACAATAAAAGTGGAAGCAAAAATACTGCCTCCATGCAGTTACCTTTTAGCAGACCTAAAGCTACTGAACTACATTCATCATTATTATTATTATTATTATTATTATTATAATTAAAGCAACACAAATTTATGAAGCCCCAGCATATTCTACTGTGCTGTACAATTGAAGAGTATATGCACTAAACATAATGATTACATTCAATTATTGACTGATACAATAGGGGAGCCCTGCTCAGTAGAACTTGCAATCTCAAAGGAGGTATGAACACAGGGTATAGGAAGGGGCAAGATCAGGAGTCAGCAAAAAAGTGACAGATAAGGTAATGAGCATTGCACTTAGCAGGTGGCATATAGAGTATACAGAAGGAATGCTATGCTACAAGAGGACAAGCTTCTCTAAAGAATTGTGTTTTTTTAAGAGATAGCAGAATGTGGAAGGACTGGATGAAACAGAAATAACACTAGACTAATATACCAAAAATGACTGTGGTTTGGACTCAAAATGGGACCTGCATCAGAAGACATTTATGCTATCTTAATCTTGCTTAAATCTCTATTAATCTAGAATAAAATAATTCATGAATAATAAAGTCTTGCTTTAAATGGCAATAGGATGTCAGCAGTGTTGTCATTTTGCCGCCAGTCAGCTACTGCAATTCTGAAGCCATTGCATTGGGCCCCAAACCATACCCCCTTCTGTCTAGTCCATTATTTTTGTGCTTTACTGTACAAATTCTGGTTTAAAAATGTAAAAATGTATTGGAAAGCAAAAAAAGGAAAGGAATAGGGAAGTAAGATAAACCCTTTTCACTATGTGGACAATAAGCCTTATGGCACCCTGGGAGTGCAAGGCCCGGACACAAACAATTGCTCATTAGCATCCAGCCCTTTGGCCAGAGGACCAAGTGCCTCTCTGTCTATACATAGGTGGTTTTCCTTCGTACATGGCCCACCCATTTCAAGAATAGATACTACACTTGATCTTAGCCAAAGGACCGAGTAGCAATAGATACCAGTGTTACAAGGAATAAGTGTCACCTACTGAGTTACCAATCAGAACAGAATCAGTACAGAAACCAATACTGGTCCATTTATGTCCATTCTGCTAATCAAATAACATGCAGGGAGAAATTCTTTCAATGGCCTTTTGCACTCTTTATGTAACCGATCTGGTTAATTCTTGTTTCTGGCCATTTTTTACTATTTTCTTTACTATCCATAATACTGGGGTCAGCAGTAAAGGTTGGTCCTAGAGGAATGAGTAGCAGAGTCCAGGACTGGGGGTCATATTCTAACACAGTGCAGTGTTGCTGGGCTTGTGCCTTTGGCAATTGCACCTAACGTGCCAGAACAAATGCAATTGAGGGCGTGTCTTTCCACGAAACGTCTGTAAATTGGGAAATTTTTCAGAATCAGGTTTGTGTCACTTAGGGTGTGGTATTAAAAGGGGATTAGAATGTGTTAGAATGTGATAGTCTTTTGCACCTAATGATGCAACTCTGGAATTACCACCATATTCGGGGTGGCAGTAGCTTTTTTTAAGAACATGTCAACTTAAAATATACTTGTTACTTCATATGGCCCGGTACATTGGAATTTTTGAGTGTTGACTTATTTTGCTGAGCTGGTCTAATATATATATATATATATATATATATATATATATATATATATATATACTACAAAAAAGACCAGCATCACAGTGATGTCATGTGAAAAAACAAAACATGTATTTAAAACAGCATGAATAGCCTATTCCCAGATGTCAGGATTAGTTTTTCAGGCAATTCATGCTGTTTTAAATACACGTTTTGTTTTTTCACATGACGTCTCTGTGATGCCGGTCTTTTTTACAGTATTAGTACCTTTTACCGGGCACCTGAGGTAGGATATGTAGCAGAGTGCTATCCTTTGTATATATATATATATATATATATATAAATACAGTATATATGCGTGTGTGTAACCTGGAGTTCAGCATATACTGCACTGAAAAACTAATCCTGACATCTGGGAATTGACTTCCCCTCCGTAAAAGGGGAAAATACTTTGTGAATGAGTAATGTCTTTGATAGAAGTTAAATATATCTGAAGCTGGCACAGCAGCAAAGGGAACATTTCTGTCTCCCAAAACCCTTTCACTTAAGCTGATCATTCTAACTGCACATTTTTCAGCCCTAAAGCCTTACAGCAATCTAGCATCTGAAATCCAAAGTGGGCTTAAACAGCAGACACGGTTTACCTCAGAAACCCAAGAGAATTGATATGTCCTTTAGATTTTTATCAATATTGAATTTTCTAATTTTCCAAAACAGATTGCACATTCTTCACTTATACACAGTCTATTATTACGTTTTGGCACACAGTGCTGTATTTATGATTCTCACTACTTTTTTTTGTTGTACCATCTATTTTCAGCAAGTTTTCTTGCAAGCAATTTATGCCCGTACTTGTATTTTTCTATGTGTGGTAGTGCAGATGACTGAAAGGAGATTAATGGACTCTTTTTAGCAATATACTGTGTTCGGTTATGTGGTTTTTACTAAATCTTAAAATGGAAGGTGTCGTTTCTACAGACCTCGCTTATGCATACATTAACTGAGAACAATGAATAATGTGGCTACTAACACAAGAAATCATTAAACCAAACATCTGCACAAGGCTGCAGATTTTGCTTTATTTTACAGTTTGCTTTATTTTGGCGGCACTGCAGCCCAGAAGACAAAAATCTTCCCATTTTCAAGATAGTGCCCTTAAAGGAATACTGTCACGGAAAACACAATTTCAAAACACATCAGTTTTCAAAAACACAAACAGATTTTATATATATTTAATTTTGAAATTTCACATGGGGCTAGCCATATTATTCATTTCCCAGGGTGCTAAAGCCATGTGACCTGTGCTCTGATAAACTTCAGTCACACTTTACTGCTGTGCTGCAAGTTGGAGTGATTTTATCCTCTTCCAGCAGCCAATCAGCAGAACAATGGGAAGGCAGCAAGATAGCAGCTCCCAGTAGGTATCAGAATAGCACTCAATAGTAAGAAATCCAAGTCCGGCTTGGGACTCCTCCAGTTACATGGCAGTAGGAGAAACAATAGGTTACCTAAAAGCAGTTCTAATGTGTAGCGCTGGCTCCTTCTGAAAGCTCAGGCACAATGCAGATGTTCTGCCTAAACACCAATATTACATCTAAAAAAATACATTTGTTGGGTTAAGAATACAATTTTAAATAGTAGAGTGAATTGTTTTTTTATGTAAACAGTGTAATTCAGAAATAAAAGGTATACCATAAAAATTATGACAGTATCCCTTTAATAATTATTGAGATTTGTGGTCATCGCTGGAGTCCCCATTAGTAAAGTCATATTCTTATAGCAGCATGTATAATTTCTGTGACCTTTAGCCTGGTCTGATATTAGTTTCTGTGTTACTGTGTCAAAAAAACAAAACCCCCATGGGCATATAAGCACTCAGGGGTCACAAAAACTGTATTCAAAGTTACATTAAAACATCTCCAAAGTTCCTATGCGTTGCATGCCCTTGGGGCACTGAGTCATGGGCTAAATGTGAGTCAAAGGAAGTAAATATTCATTTACTGTGTCAACATTTAAAGCCAAGGGCAATGTAATTATCACATTCCACAGGCATCAGTCCAGAGAGGAGAAGCATTGTCAGAGATGCCACTATTATGATACAAAAATGCCATGTTTATATTGGCACATACAGTCAGTCTATAGTCTATCACAGTACTGTCCAACTTTTACAGTGAGTTTCCCATAGAGATATATCATCACATTTGTTTCTTCATTTCTATGTAACAGTGCTGGGTTTGACCTTCCTGCCAGCAGGATGCACATATTTGAAGAATTGTTTCTATTACATCTTGCACATAGACTTTTGGAATTGAATTTGTTCATAACATTCTTCACAGACTAAATATCATCTCTGAATAGTTGGAGTTGCAAAGCAAAAAGATGAAGGTAGTGTTTTAAACAGCAGCATAGTTATTCCCACTTCTCCACACAGGTCCTTTTCTGTTATTGTTCCCTCCCAATGGTTAACTCTGGACAGTGCAAGTATCAATAGTTCCGCAGAAGCAGTAGTTAAACAGGGTGAAAATGAAACTGGGTAAAAAGATAGGCTGTGCACTACTGCCTGCTTCCAGCTCTCTAACCTCTTATGGCTCTGGCACACGGAGAGATTAGTCGCCCGCAACAAATCTCCCTGTTAGCGGGCGACTAATCTCCCCGAAATGACATCCCACCGGCAAAAATGTAAATCGCAACTTCCGCGATTTCAAGGCAATCTCAAGGCAACTTCCACGATTTCACTGAAATCGCGCCACCGCGTATGCCATCCCACTGGCGATTTACATTTCGGGGAGATTAGTCACCCGCGAACAGGGAGATTTGTCGTGGGCGACTAATCTCCCCGTGTGCCAGAGCCCTTAGTTAGCCAGTGACTTTTGGGGGGGCACACAGAACATAATTGTTTACAGTAATTGTTTGCTTTTGACCCTGAGCACACAGGTCAGATTTAAAAGCAAACAGTTATGTCCCATATGGCCCCCCCTTAAGTCACTGATTAGTTACTGACTGGTAACGGGTTAGGGCTGTAACACATGGAGAGATTAGTTGCACTGCGACAAATTTCCCTTGTTGCAAAAGACTAATCTCCCTTCAATGCCATCCCAAGTCGGCGGTTTCCTCTCAAGGCGACTTTGGCAAATCGCACTGCCACGTATGCCATCCCACCGGCGATTTACATTCTAGCCAGTGGGATGGCATTGCAGGGCGGCTAATCTCCCCGCGTGTCACAGCCCTTAGAGACGTGAAAGGAGGAAGTAGTGTTCTGCTTATTATGTTAGACATCCACTCACTCCAGCCATTATTGATAACATTGTTGCCTAACTAACTACATCAAGTTTTATTTTACACAGCTTATCTATTTATCCAGTTTCATTTTTACACTGAACTGTTCCTTTAATGCCTAAGGGCTCTGGCACACGGGGAGATTAGTCGCCCGTGACAAATCTCCCTGTTCGTGGGCGACTAATCTCCCCGAGTTGCCATCACCTGCCATCCCACCGGCGAAAGTGTAAGTCACTGGTGGGATGGCACACATGGCGGCGCGATTTCGGCAAATCGACGAAAAAGCCTCGCGAGGCAACTTCGGCGATTTGCCGAAATCGCGCCGCCGCATGTGCCATCCCACCGGCGACTTACATTTTTCTTCGGTGGGATGGCAGGTGATGGCAACTCGGGGAGATTGGTCGCTCGCAAACAGGGAGTTTTGTCATGGGCGACTAATCTCCCCGTGTGCCAGAGCCCTTAAGTGTGTAATGGGTAAAGAGGCAGTTGGTTTATTGATTAAACATTTCATACAACTTCAGTGTTAATGAATATCAATGCACAGTATGAGCTTCACTATGCCAACTCTTATGGCGATCTAGATAAAACCAGAAAGGTGTGGAAACATTTATTGCCACTACTTTTTATTGATCTGAGAATATAAAGTTCTTGTGAGGGTTTCTGGATGTATATGATATTTCTACACATTCCTGTTTAACACCATGTCAGGGAAGATGCATTATTCTCTTTTTTTTCTCAAAGAAGGCACATTATTTTTTTCCCATCTACATTATCTTTTTTTATTGCTGTTTCTTTTCTTTTTTTTTTGTTTAAATTTATATTTACTTGCTGATACTTTGTATAGTAAACCAATTAAATTTAAATTAAACATGGGGCCGGGTGAAAGTATGGCATATGGGTGTGGCAATAAAAATGTGCTGTGTAAGGCTAAGAGGTCCGGCCTGGACTATAAATTGAATCTATGCTCACCCACTGACCGTAGGGGTCAGTTATATGAATTATCATATAGTTATATGAATTATCAAGCTGATTCATGATGAACTGAAGCAGTAGTCAGACAGAAAGGCATATTCAATAAAAATGCCAGAGGTCGGGGTAGGCTGGAAGTGGAGAGGAAAATCCAATCACAGGGAAAAGCTCAAAACTGTTATATATGATCCTGATGATTGCCTCCAGTGAACCTTAGCGGGGTTAAAGGGGGATACAATGGAGATAGTAGATGTATTGGAAGCTCACCAAAGTTATGTATTCAGTGGTGTATACAAAGCCAACTGTGGTTTAGAGAGTAAGTGCACTGGTCAGTTGTCTGTGATTCTAGGCTAGGTGGGTGCTGAGACACAGAACAAAATAGCAGTTAAATAAATAGGTCACAAAATAGTGAAACACTTTTATTGAATGGGGGAGATGTACCATGAGTTATCCAGGTTCCAATAGCTAATTCTTGCACTAGACATTTAGTAATTAGCATTGCTGCCTAGCAGCTCTGAAGTTCTGGATTTAGTTACATCAGGGTACTACTGTATATACTCGAGTATAAGCCTAGATTTTCAGCACCCTCTGTCCTTTGTGTGCAAATTAGGCCACCCGCAACCAGACCCTCCAGTGCCCTGGCCCGCTCCCAAATTCATCTTCATCTACCATCCTCACCTGTCCCATTCTGCACTAGACATTGCACTTTATATTCTATATAAACTATATACAGTTTTGAAGGATTAAGCTAAGCGGTGTAGTACTCTTAAGTTATTGTTGATACCATATTGTTTTTGTTGACCCTCTTCTCCACTTACAGAGCTCACTTACTGTTTTTCTTTGAAATAAATATTTAAAAACATATAACCCACTGATGCCTCAATTAATGTAATTTTAGTGGTATTTATTTTGATTATTGAAACTTAGCAGTAGCGGCTGCATTACCCACCCTAGGCTTATACTCGAGTCAATACGTTTTTCCAGTTTTCTTAGGTAAAATTAGGTACCTCGGCTTATATTCGGATCGGCTTATACTCGAGTATATACAGTATCTACAAAGAATTTGTATGGTCTGTATCTGTGTGGGTTTCCGCAATGTATTCCCGGTTCCCCCCCCATGCTCCTAACACATTCAGGTAGGTTCATTGTCTCTTGATCAAACTGACCATACTGTGTGTAAATATTCTGTAGGGTCTGGCAGGGACTCATGAGAATGATGAACAATGTCTGTAAATGTGTTGGTGCATTTTATAATAGGTTGTAGTTTTTCTTAGCTTTCATTTAAGTTGATATATCCAGTATTTTTCAAATATATATTTACTATGGAATTTAAAGACTTTTTTTGGAACATCTTTATAAATTGTCCTCTGTCTGTTGGTACTTGGCTTGGTTTAAATGGCTGTAGCTGGCTGACCTCTCCTACCTATCAGAATTAGATTGCTACTATATCTGTTGCTGATAATGCAGTCTGTGTTTGAAGTTGGAACTCAGAGCACAAAACCAAGCTCATGTCAAGTCATAAAGAACTACCTGATAATGCTCTTTCACTGCTAACACAAACTGCATTTTTTGTAATTAAGTAAAACAGTTTCTTACACCATTTCCATGCTGTAGCATGAAACACCGCCCAAACAAGCTGAATGCAATTTTTTTTACAGTCGTGCAATGCAAGTTGCAGGAACACTTGTATGTGAGTATGTTTATATAAATACATGTCATTAAACATTACTGTTGCATTTTAGCTACATTTCCGCTGCATCTTGCAAGCCAATTAGCACATTTGTTCTCAGGAGACACTTTGACTTTTCATCTTATTGATTCTGCTCTCTTTATTTGCT
This sequence comes from Xenopus tropicalis, assembly GCF_000004195.4. NCBI lineage: Eukaryota > Metazoa > Chordata > Amphibia > Anura > Pipidae > Xenopus > Xenopus tropicalis. The sequence goes on from NC_030677.2 coordinate 43,475,174, forward strand.
GCTGTTTTCACTGTCAGTGTCATGACTAGCTTGGAAGTAAGAGTCCTCTGCTGCACTGAGATCTTATCTTCTGGGGCCTTATGACCTGTACAGAAATATAGAGAAGCAATATTTGACAAGGCTTGAGTGTGTCGTCCAACCCCCCCCCCCACTTGCCCTTCCCCTTGTTCTGTGATTGGGGGGCTAGTTTCCCTGTTTAGGAAGCAGAGGAGGCCCTAGGTGCAGATTAAGATTTTGCGTTTGTAGCAGGTGGGAGGATCAGCAGCAGAAAGTCTCTCCCAACCTATTGGGTTGTAAAAGGATTTTGTCACAGTTAGGGTGGTTTGCCTATGAACCCCAAAGGGACTGAAATCGCTAGTTGGGAAAGTGAGTGGGTAACTGGGCAGCACTGGGGTACTGGGGAAGTTGAACAGCCTCAAATAAGGACTTGAAATCAGAGGCAAGAAGAAGGCTTTAGGACATGGCTCAAGATCAGGTCATTTTGGAGGGTGTGGTTGCGTTGTTTGTTAATGTTTGTTGTACAAATGCTTTTTACAATAGGTTTTGGATGGTTGTACTTGATAACTATATTAAAACAGCTGCAGACTTCTCTTTCCAAACACTGTGTCATTTCTTATTGGGGGTGGCCACAGGATAAGTAGGGGCCACATTATATTTTGATGCTACGATTGTCAAGAAGAAGAAGGACATTCTAGCAGTCTAATTAATTCTGCCCTGGTCTAGGTCTGACAATGGTTCCACTGGAAAGTTTTTTGTCTAAGGGGTAGGATAGACATGCAGCTTTCAGATTTCAATCCCCTGATTTAGAACATGGTGACAACCCAACACCCAGTGGCACTTGATTTGAAAAATGAAGCAACGTGTATGCCTTCTCACCAGTGTTTTACTTAATTGCCTGTGGGAAGGCATTTTGATTAGTTGTCCACAGTAGCCGAGATTAACCACGGGCAACTAATCTCCCCGTGGGCCATGACCCAAGAGGAAATGGGCAATGTATAATTTGTATCTTACATGTTTACCAAAACACTGTATTGAGACAGTAAATGGTAATGGTAAATGGAGTAAATCAACAAAGAAAACACCAGATCTGCATACTAGACTGCTTTCAAGTCGTTAACTGATTCATAGACTTTGCAGTCCACAGGGTGATAATCTCAGCTTGCAATTGACGAGGAAAATGAACCAGAAAATTGGCAGTTGATGGTTAACTCACAGTCCAATATATATTTTGTCTACACATACAAACTGAGAAACACAGGGAACCATAAGTCATATTCAGCTTCCCACCAGTACAAAAATACTATGTACATATTTTCTTGTCACTATATACAGTATAGTGTCCATTGATGGAACCAGTAGTGCTTTAGAATTAGATTATACTGAAAAGTCAAGCGAGTACTTATGAATGGCACTTATAAATGACAGTTATGAATGATATGTTGTAGGTTTCTGCATAGATAAAGGCTGCATGGCTTCGCATCCCTGGCCTACCATTCTTAGGGAACAAAAGGCTCTATTACATTCTTCAAAAAATAATCCAAAATCTCTTTGCAGAAAATTTTATTTTAACCCCTTGATAAATATCCCACTTACTCATCCCAAGATGCTGACTTTACTTTCCAAATATTTCCATTTCTTACTAAAATGTGGGAGTTGAATAGAAGGAAAGAGCCTTTTTCCATATATCATTCATAGTGCAAATAATAATATAGGAAATTATGGACCCACTATTGGAAAATATAAGGAAACCCCTGAGGAGTCCCATGACCATAACACAAGGTGCCTTCTAATATTCCATAGTTTTTTTTATAATACACACATTTCATTTGACACAAGAGAGATTATAAAGCACCATTTCTAAGAGTATAGCTTAGAAGTTATTCATGACTTCATGTTCTATGTGTATGGAGCCTACAGTATTATCCAGAATGCTTGGCAGCTGCGGTTTTCTGGATAAAGGATTTCCATAATTTGGATTACCTTACCTTATGGCTACTAAAAAATATTTAAAAATAAACCCAATATTGCCACCAATGTGAATTCATGCAGCTTAGTTAGGATCAAGTATAGGGCAGTTTTATTACTATAGAAAATCATTGCAAAATAGAATTATTTGTTTAATAATTGATGGGTGGAGATCGCCTTTCCTTAATTTGGCGTTTTCTTAATACTGGCATAAGAGAACACATATCTGTAGTATAGTAACCTGATTAATAAGCCATGCAGTTACAAAGGCTACGCAGCTGAATATCTTTCTCCTTTGTATATTTTTTTTTTCATTTCGGCCTATTTATAGGTGTCATACCTTTAACAGTCTTTTATTTATGGGATCTATGCGGCAAGACACTACACTGTGCTAATTATTCTTGTCTCACATTACTGATCTTATTCTATTTTTTATATTTATAGTATCTCCAGCCTTAAAACATAGATTGCTGATTCATGTTATTGATCACCTGCCTGTCATGGACTTCCATCCGTGTCATCCTTCATATACTTTCTCTTCCTACAACTGATAAGTATAGTATTGATCTTGCCTTCGTCAGATCCTCTGGTTTGCCTTTGACACTGCTGCACAATTGACATTGATTGTTGCCCATAATTTTAATGTCAGCCAACAACCAATTAGAAGTTTGCATTCAAGCAACAGACAGGGGGGTCATTTATAAAGTTTTTGCAGTGCATATATTATTCGCACATGGTTGTTTTGCACATGCTTTACCCTAAAAGGTTGAATGTTATTCGTCTGTGCCTGTCTTTACTTTTTTTGCAAATTGCTATGAAATGCATATTGCACATAAACATTTGCAAATGGCTGAAACCTCACATTAAGTTGAGGTTTGCTTGAGCATGGCCACCACTGTGCATGTTTAGTGTGTGCAAATATTGATTTAATATTTTTTACACCACCAGTTAATTCGGAAGCAGAGTGTGCGTATAAATATTTGTAATTTTGCCATATTTAAAAAAACCCTTTAGGACAATCACACTGCAAATAAAAAAATTGCAATTATGTTTGCACATTTAATGCACCAATCTTGTCCAGCATTATAAATATAAACACAGGCAGGGCAAATATGTGCAAATAATTCTGTGCTGCGCGCACCTTATAAATGAGCCCCAGTATATGCAATGATTGGTTGCCATGGGTTTCTAGAGCAAATTATTAAATTACCAACATAAATTCCCATTACTTTTTGGGGACCTAAGCTGAAAGTTAGTGTGTTAAACTGAAATTACTACAATGTCTCAGCTCCAATCTTTTCTATAGTTTCATAAAGAGAATGTATCACCTTCTGTCAAATATATCATTCGTTTCTAAATATGGATATGGATTTCAGCTGATTGAAATAAAGGAGTCAGCCATTTCTGGGAGATGCTTCATTCATAAAGATTGCAGTCAGACTTTATTGCACGACGTGTTCAGGAATATTAATTGCAGTACCAGTGCCATAGAGCTGCAGACACTGAGACTACAGTAGAAACTTAATAACCTTTAGGCTAATGTCCCATAGAGAGATAAGTCACCCGCAATAGATCCCTTCTACAGCGGGTGACTAATTTCTCCAAAATGTCTTTCCACTGGCAACAAAGGGAATTTCCAGTGGGGAGGCTTACACACCGCTTCGGTGTCCCAAGGGTCGACCCTGTTCTTAAAATGGCAATTTTCTATTTATGATTACCCAATGGCACATACTACTAAAAAAGTGTATTTTTATGTAAATGGTTTATTTAGATGAAGCAGAGTTTTAAAAATGAGCTTGTTTATGCAATATATTTTTATAGAGACCTAAATTGTTTTACCCAAAGCCAATGTTCTTTGGATAATAAATGAACCTTTTAATGCTTTTCATGGGTTATATGGCTGAATTCAGATACTGTGAATTCCACACAGACATTTCCAGGGCCTCTCTTAATTATTTATGATTTTGGTATATTTAAGATGAGTTATTCGGCCTGTGATATTCTGCAATTCCCAAGATTCCAGCTTCTGCAGGAAGCAATTGGGGTGCCATAATACATGGTGAGGGCCACATTGGCTAGGGCACTGAAGCCAGTCAGAAGCACGGCCAGCCAAAGCGAGACATTTACCATGACCATATCATTGCAGTTCCCCCATTATTACTATTACAGTAACTGCCAGATATTATGGTTGGCATGTTCCAATTCATTTCAAACTAGGTTCTATTATTTTATTCCTGTGCCTGCTCTGTGTATTTTCCCTGCTATTTCTTTAACATGAAATAAATTGTCATTCCTTTGGCAGCTGCTGCTGCATTTATAGTTTTCGGAACTTTGTGTGCTTGGTTTCTATTGTATCAGCTGTAGGAGGCATTTTTATGTTCCCCCAGTCAGTACTATTTCTGGGATTCCTCTAATAACACATTATTATACCTCAAGTGGTCCTCCATGTCACTCGGCTTGTTCTTAAAACCTACATTATCTTCTCCAGGCTGTGCTGGCATCAGCTAAACCTTTGAGAACTCTCAACATCCCGTCAGTTTAGTCTGTAATGCGTGGTAATGTAACTCCCTAAACTTTTTCATAATGTCAGACAGACTTAATGTCTGTGCGCAGATTGTTTTGGAGACTTGTGTATATCTGTGATGCAGAATTATGTTTTAGAGAATGCTAATGGATTTATTATTACACTTTATAACAGATTTGTTTTCTAACTTGATGGTTCCCTGATATACACTATTGACTTTTCTGATGGCCGACATGAGTGTGGGTTCTGTGTGATTAGAGTCCAGCGGCAGGTCGGGTACCCAAGGGTTACCTGCAAAATAAGTGGGTACCCTGCAGGTTGTGAGTATTGTTTTCCGATGCGGGTATAGATGTGGGTCTACAGGTCAGGTTGCAGGTCTTATCTATATTTCTTATATTATTATATTATCTGTATTGTCTATTTTTTACTCCTTTTACTCCTTTGTTTTTTTTTCTTCCCCCGCCCTCTTCTGTTGATGTTCTTTCCCGTCTGCAGCAGCAGCACTTCCTGTTTAACGGTGGTCATGATTAAGTGCACACGAGCACGAAACGCATCAGGCACTTTGATTTTAAATGGAAGAATAAAGATCGCTTTTTAGCAGACTCCATCGTTCGATGTGCTTGAAGTTCCTTCTACAGTTTGTTATCTTCCTTTCAGCTACGGGTTCGGGGCGTTGAGCCCCTGGACCCGAGTGATCCATTTGAATTTCAATTGATCTAATTTGCTGACTCCTTTTCAATTGGCTTGGGATTGAATATCTTGGAGATAGGCTTGGGGTTTATACACCCGAGCCTCTATGAGTGACTGGTATGCTTTACACTACCATCCCAATATACACTTTCTAATATATTTATTATCTTATTTTGGATTTAGTTCCTTGGGGTTATACATATATTTTTCTGGGGGTCACAAATTGGGTTATGGATGAGGCAGTTGCAGGTCAGGTAGTGGGTCCAAGCAGGTTTAAATGTAGGTTGCGGGTTTGGGTCACAGTTTGAGGGCTGCAGGTCCGGGTCAGGCCTGGGTTTCAAAATTTGGCTCTGCACAGGACTCTACTGTGTTTTAAATTTCTGGAAACCTATGCTAGCCACCAGGGCTTGAACTAGGGGTAGGCAGAAGAGGCACGTGCAGCAGAGGTGCACAACAGAGGTGGGGGGCACTAGGCATTTACCACAACTGCCTGCTTAGCCTTAGTTTGACTAATCAAATGCCTGCCTCTAATGCAGCAACCATCTTGCATCACATTGCTACTCCAGCTTCCCCCCCCCCAATCTTCCCTCATTAAGACCCTTCACCCCCTTCTCCTCACCTTACTGTGGTGGGTGGCCAATTAGGGGAGGGGAACGATAAGGGTGCCCCATAGATTTAGTCTGGCTGTGCTAGCCACTTATTATCCACATTTTTGTATCATCAGTTTGGAGTCAATATTTAGGCGCACAAATTTAAGTACATTGATAAATGGGCCCCTTAGTGTTCAGTGCAGTTAAAGAAGTCTAGCTTGTATAGTGCCTCTAGTATGTAGAGTATAAATATCCATAGCAGTAATAGCTGATATATATATAGTCTAGGCTAGTAATTTGTGTAGTCATAAACAGTCCAGGGCAAAAATGTAAAGCAGCAGTTAAGCACCATACACCAAAATTGTCCAGCCCGCAGTCCCAGATTCTTATTGAAAGTCTTTTATTCCCATTCGATCTCATGCACCGAATGCTAAAAAGATACAAAGTTTCTCAAAGTTAATTACATAAGTAGGTATTTGGCAGAGGGCCCAGAATACTCAACACCTGCACTTAGATACAATTGTAGCTAATAAGATAAACAGGTCTCCTGGGGGAATTGAGACTTCAGTTTAAACGGCAATTTCACCTTCATTATCAAAACTATAATAACACATAAAACAACAACCCCAAGACCTCCCGAAATTTGTTAAAACTTTACAAAACCTGGCAAATTCAGTAAAATGGCAGTGGTATTTAGGGGGTGAGGTCACACAGAATGGGCGTGGTCAAAACGTCTTCGCCACGCTACGCACAGCATTTATTTTTGTCCCTCTTTGCATTGTTAGGAGGTATGTTATTATGAGAATTAGCTATGGCAAAGTGTTCATGTCCTTTGTGGGTAGCGCCATGTTATGAATATATAAGTTTAGTCCACATACACTGATATAGTCTGTAATTCAGTCTGTAAGTGAAGTCTGTGATAAAGATAATGCAGTCTTTGCCCAGGTAACAATTAGGCAGTGATCCCCAACCAGTGGCTCAGGGACAACATGTTGCTCACCAACCCTTGGATGTTGCCAAACCAGGTAGTTATTTTTGAATTCCTGACTTGGGGGCAAGTTTTGGTTGAATAAAAACAAGATTTACTACCAAATAAAGCCTCCTGTAAGCTGATAGTGTGCATGGAGGCTGCCTAATAGCCAATCTTAGCCCTTATTTGGCTCCTCCATGAACTTTTATGGTGCTTGTGTTGCTCTCCATTCTCCATTCTCTTTTTACATTTGACTGTGGCTCCCGAGTAAGAAAGGTTGGGGACCCCTGCAATTAGATAACAAATTTGTAAATCTAAAGGATTCCTTTTTAAAATATGGCCACATACATAAAATAAGCAGTTTGCTAACGTTCTTCCTTATGCTGTCTCATTACCATAAATTATAAATAGCGAGATGTTCTGATGACAGCATTTTAAAAGTACAACCACAAAAATGGCAACCATTAGTTCAAAGTGTAGCTGAAAAAAGCCACAGATTAAATAAGAACGCAAGCCTGTCAGGAACCTAGCATCTACCTGTATATGTGTGTCACTTTTTGGCCAGTATTTCATTATCTGTGCAGAACCCAGGCAAGGTCCAAGCTAAGGCACCTAATAGCATGAGTTTCTAGGATGCTAGGTTCCTGGGACAGAGATTCTATGGCTCTATATCCTAGACAATCAACAAGACATCTTAATATGTTACTATATATATATATATATATATATATATATATATATATATATATAGACATTTGGCTCTGTTTTTCCCTTGCATGAATGTTAAATCCCTGTATTAGTGCAGACAGATTCCACTACAAATAAATAAAATATGCAGTGTCCCATAATCAGCTTTGCATGGCTAGCTTCTAAGCCGCTGCTAATCCGTAAACTCTAACCTCATGAATGTACAGTGGAAGCAGTTGTCATTATTAAGCTAGATAATGTGGGCCAGTAATAGGGCGATTAAAGCAGCTTTTTTAGACATGAACAGACCTCTTAAATTCAAGCTGGGTTCTTTGCCGCTTGAGTGAACAACAAATAGCCTTTAATGGAAGAATCCAGGTTAGGATGAGTTAGTTGACAAGAGATCAGTTGGAAGTATAACTAAATGTATAGAGATACTAACATCTTTATAACAATCTATATTTTACAACTGTTCACCCTACAGTACATTACTATGCAACTACTCAACATACAGTTTCTGATTAGTACTACACAGCAGTTCATGCATATTCAGGTATAGGATTCATTATCCAGAAAGCTCAGAATTATGGGAAGGCCATCTCCCACAGGGTCCATTATAATCAAACAATTCAATTAATTCCCAAACAATCCCATTGGGTTTATTTAATGTTTAATTATTTTTTAGTAGACAAACTATGGTGGTCCAAATTACAGAAACACCCCTTATCCGCAAAACCACAAGTCCTGAACATTCTGGATAATAGGTCCCATACCTATACAACGACAGGGGCCTTTGGCTGATATTTACTGAGTATTCGTTTTTTAATTGGGTTTTCAATAACTAGAGTTTTTTCTAATATAGATAAGACCACTAAAGCTTTGTCTTCACTAAATATGTTTAAATACAAATAAATATTTCCACTAAATTTCTGCTGAAACCTTTTGATGTTTGATTTACTCTTGTTTTTATGTCTAATATCTTTAGGATACCTGTTTGACTATTGTTTTTCAAGTTAACATGGTATAGGCAGGATATGCGTTTGTCATTATTATATGCCAATATGCCACAAAATAGGAATACGTCAAAATGAGGCCTTTACTATATATAAAGGCAATGATGGTCAGCACACAAGCTGGTCAGAGAATAATTTTGTATTTAAGCCACATTTTTCCAGCTGGCAATAACTATTTCTGAAGGTAGTGAGTGACTGTATGAGTGTATGCGTGTGGTTTGCAAACAAAAAAGTCAAATTAGCTGTGCAAAGGGCTATAATGTATTTAATATGATACACTGGGGGTTATGTAATAAAAGGCACTAAGTTTGCCCAATAGCAGTAGCCAATAGCAACCAATAGGATGTTTGCTTTTAAACAGGTGACAAGTAAATGCTTCCTGTTGGCTGGTTGCTCCTGGGCAAACTTAGGGGGAGATTTATCAATCCACGAACGGTCCGATCGTTCGTTCGGTCGGACCGTTCGTGTTTTCTGTGACTTTTTCGTACCTTGCGTATTTTCGCAATTTTTTTTGTTATTTAACGCAACTTTTTCGCACTGTGCGTAAAAAAAAAACAAAATCACATTGTCGCGCTGAGTACGAAAGTTTTGGATTCATTCAAGCTTCGGTATCGTGACTTTCCTTGGGCCAGGTTGGAGCGGCAGAGTGCCATTGATTCCTATGGGAGACTTTCCTTGGGCCGGGTTGGTGCTGCAGAGTGCCATTGAGTCCTATGGGAGGCTTTCCTTGGGCCGGGTTGGAGCTGCAGCGTGCCATTGAGCCCTATGGGAGACTTTCCTTGGGCCGGGTTGGAGCTGCAGCGTGCCATTGATTCCTATGGGAGACTTTCCTTGGGCCAGGTTGGAGCTGCAGAGTGCCATTGAGCCCTATGGGAGACTTTCCTTGGGCCAGGTTGGAGCTGCAGAGTGCCATTGAGCCCTATGGGAGACTTTCCTTGGGCCAGGTTGGAGCTGCAGAGTGCCATTGATTCCTATGGGAGACTTTCCTTGGGCCGGGTTGGAGCTGCAGAGTGCCATTGAGCCCTATGGGAGACTTTCCTTGGGCCAGGTTGGAGCTGCAGAGTGCCATTGAGCCCTATGGGAGACTTTCCTTGGGCCAGGTTGGAGCTGCAGAGTGCCATTGAGCCCTATGGGAGACTTTCCATGGGCCGGGTTGGAGCTGCAGAGTGCCATTGAGCCCTATGGGAGACTTTCCTTGGGCCAGGTTGGAGCTGCAGAGTGCCATTGATTCCTATGGGAGGCTTCCAAAATCGTGCACAGAAGGATCAAAGTCGGAAAGGTTTTCCTGCATTTTACGATCGTTCGGATACAAAAATTTTGTGACTTTCGGATCGCCAATACGATATTATCGTGAGTAATACGATTTTTTTTCGTAAGCATATTCGTGATATTTGCGATCATCAGAAATTATCGTATCCAATCCGAATTTTTCCCATTTAGGATTCAAACTCACGTTTTAATGAATCGGCCCCTTAGTGTCTTTTACATATGGGGTCAGTGTTTATTCCATGTTGAAGAAATAGCAGAGAAAATACACAGAGCAGGCAGGTATAAAAAAAAGGAACCTTGTTTGCATAGAATTATAGCATAACAACCATAATATCTGGCTATTATAGTAGTAGTAATAACAGAGGAAGTGCAATGATATGGTCAAGGTAAATGTCTTCTTTCTGCTGCCCATGCTTCTGACTGCTTCAGTGCCCTAGTCAAATGGGTCCTGACGATGTATTTTTGGCATCCCAATAAGACAGCCCAATAAGAAGTCATATATGATTAAGTCAACCTATGGAAATGTCTTTAGAGCAGCAATCTTTTGTGTAAATAATAGAATCAAATAAAATCTGAACCTCAGAGGAACTATATACCCCTAACTTTTTTGAAATTTACAGTAGATACATGAAATAAAAATAAGATCTTTTCCAGTGTGAGTCTTACTTTCAGCTCTCAATGCACGTGGGATTCTCTGACCCCTTGACTTCGTTTTGTGCAAACAACGTTATTCAGTCTATCAGGAAACATGAAATCCAGAAATGGGAATATGACAGAGAGAAACAGATCCTGAGTTTAACAGATGTAAGACCATCATATTTGTTGTGGTTTGTGTTTAGAAAGTGGTGGAACATGTGAGTGTTTAACTTTAAACAAATTCCAGCTGACTTTTTCAGGTTTAGCCTAGGACACCCAAGATGTGTTACACCAGGCAGTATCTCATAGTAGCACGCATGTCATTATCTGACCTCAAAATTCCCATCTATATATAGCACAGAAATTGGATAAACAATTAGATCACAGAAGAAACATGTTCCAATGTGGTGACAGATGATTGACTGCTTGTAAAAACATGAGAAGGCAATGCAATTCTGGGCTTCATTCCTGCAGGAGATGAAATCCAACTTGAACTTCTTAATGGAATCATATCCAAACATGCTGCACAATTGATTTCACTGAGCATCATCTCTTTATACAGATGGTGAGAATAGCTATCTGCCATGTGTGTGTGTGCAAATAGGTAGAAGCAGCACTGGTAGATAGGACAAACAGGCTACACAGGCTATAATAGGGCAAGATGGTGTCAGAAGAGCAACACCAAGGAGCATATTGAAATGGACGTTTCAATAATTTTACACCAAAAAACAGTAAATATTTGTGTTAAATAAATGACATATGTTAAAGCTCTGTTGTGTCCTTGGGCATGAATTAATACCATGCATTTCTATCACAGAAATAGCTGATTACAAAGAGCTAATCAAGAGAGATAGTTAAATGATAGATAGATAGATAGATAGATAGATAGATAGATAGATAGATAGACTGATAAACTGTAAATAAAAACTGTATTTTATTCAGACTGAAGCCTAGAATAAGGCCAAAGAGCTGGCATTACCCATACAAGTTTTGTAGCAAAGCATGTCCACAGGAAAGGTGTTGTTAATTGCTGGAAAGGTGTTGTGAATTGCTGTAAAAGTAAAGTGGCAGACCCCAAGGCTGGTTTTTACATATGTTTTTCAGCCTCATTTTATAACAGAATTTCATGCTCAGTCACACATTTGCATTAAACAGTTACACAGCTTTATAAATATATCATGCTATTTCACACACTATTCAAGTGGTGGTATTTGCTGTATTTCATTGCTGTTTATTCCACACCTTTATTTATATATGAGTGGATGCATATTTATAAAGGTGTGGAAGTAAACATGCCTCAGAATGTATTAGGTGGGGGTTAAAAGGTATAGAGTGATTTAAAGCTGATCAAGATGGCAACAATAACACTTTATATGAGCCGGAGAATAGCAAGTTTGGTATCACCAGCCATAGACAGCGGATGAAGCTGACGGCAGTAACGCTATATCAGGGTTGCCCAACCTTTAGCCCTTTAACTGTTGTCAAAGTAACACTACCCACTAATAACCAAAGTTCATTTCTGTTTGGCCCCTTTTTCCACCAGGTCTTAAAATGAGCCATCATGTAAGAGCAGTGTAAATTATGTATTAAATTACATGATATTGCCACCAACGCATAGCAGCCAATCTTTTCTTTCAAACTGGGACCATATTCTCATTGGGTGCTGCCGATTTTTAAACTTTGCATCTGGACATAGAATTGCAACATGTTAAAATGGACTCTAATTTGATCATACATTGGTTCTAGACTTAAAACTTGACTTTTTCCAACTCCAGCAATAACTGTAGTTCTAGGGCAAAAATACATGTGAAATGTGCATTATCAGTATGCTTTGCATTCATAATTAGCCCTCTAGTCTACAGTTTATTATTATAAAAAGCACTGATGGACTGAGAACAGAATTCTAATGCAAATAAAAATTTGTTTCCATAACCTAATGGAAAACATTAAAAGTTTATTCATTGGGAAAAAAAAGTTTAATAACTCCATTGCTATTCTTTCTCATCATTAGTGCTCATTTCGGCATGTTTGATATGATTTAGCTGGCATTTCTCATAAAAGCAATCCCCAACGCATGTCAAATCAAAGCAATTAAATAAATTCATGTTTACAAAGACCTAATTTTAATCACAGAAGACAGAAATATTAAAATATAACTATTACACTATGTTAGTCAACATTTCTCTGATTTGATTTCTTAAGGCTTGTACTGTTTAGAAATATTGATTGGATCTTTTTTTAAATAAAATAAAATGGTATTAAACAATAGTCAAAATAAAATGAACAATATGTACCAAACAGTAAAAAGAAAACAGTATAAGGAAAGCAACTTAGAGGCTATTTACTGATCCCTGGGCTGCAAGTGCTTACAGCACTTAACTAGCCCTTGGGCTCTGGGGAATTAAAAATCCACTGGGCACAGGCCAGCTTAGTTCATGGCAAGGACAGGTCCCGTTGTGGCCTGCTCCCTCAGTCACTCCTTAGGGCAAGACCCCACAGAGCAACTTACTCACCCGCGATAGATCAATGCTATTGTGGGTAAGTACCCACTCTGAAAAGGGTTTACACAATAAGGTTTAAGGGTTTAACAATAGAAGTCGCCAGTGGAAAGACGTTCGATTTCTGAAGTCACACAAAGTTGCCTGCATGAGGAAACCTGGTGTAAACCCTTTTGCGGGTACATGCTATCTATCGCGGGCTAGTAAGTCGCTCTGTGGAGTCTTGCCCTTAACTCACATGTCTGAATGATGAGCAGGGTGATGAGTTAGGATTTGGGTAGGTTATACCTTCATGCCTCCCTCCTAATCCAGAACAATACAGCACTGAATAACTCAGTTATTGCTGTATTTGTGGTGAATCTCGGCTCTCCAATTCTTAAAGACCAGAATGCAGTGAAATGTCAGTGTCTGATTGTGCCCCCTTTTTTCACAATGTGGTCTGCTATGTAAACAACCCCTAATATTTAAAGCAGCAGAAATATGTAATAACTGCAGTGGCATAACTATGAGACATAACTATAATACACTGGGTACCTGCCCTGGCACCAATGCAAAACGTAACCCCTGGCCACCAATGTTTTAGGGGGGCCCTGGCTACCAATGTCTGTATGTCCTTTGTATTGATGGGAGGGGTCACTGGGGGAGGGGCCATTGGGAGTGTGGGAGGAGGGGGGGCCCAGAAAATCTTGTTGTGAGGGCCCCGTGATTTCTGATGGCGGCCCTGACTGGACCTCATGGTAAAATCATTTAGCTCCTAAAAATTGTTTTACATACTGATATTGCAATTGCTTATTAGCCAGGGCCAAAATGGCAACAACAACAGTCAGAGGGTCCAGTTTGCATCTTTTTACACCCCTGACTTGACTTCTGTAAAGGAATAACGTGGTCCTAGATGCCAAAGAATCTTCGGAAGCCTGGCTCACTGAGAGACACATTTGCAGTAAATGAGTTCTCATCACCAAATGATTAATAATTGATGCCGTTTTTAAAGCCTGTAAAACAATTGTAAGGTATCTATAGTATTGTAAAACCCCACTAGAGGAATTTCTTTTACATGCGATATTAATAAATAAACACTATAAACACATCTTTCAGATTTCTTCAAGTTAACTAAAGCACACAATGTTAAAAGGGGGCCTGTCACGCAGACATAAAAAGCTGAATAATAAAAGTCCTTTTCAAGTTAAACATGAAACCCAAATTTCTTTTATTAATAGCACATCCATACCCATTATAAAGGCATTTAAAATCTCAGCTGTCAATCATAGAGGTGGGGCAGACATTACCTTTAGCTTTCCATTCAGCACTTCCTAGATGTCACTGCACTTCTCACTTTTCCCCTCGATCCCCATCACCTAATTATGTAGCCAGTGCATGGGTATGGGTATCTGGTCTTCCAACAAGATTTTGGGGTGATGCAAAGCTTGCCTTACTAACAGTATCCACAAAATGGCAGCTGCCTGCTTGCTATGATTGAATAGTTCCAAGACTGAAGGAAACAAGATTTATACTATCTATATAGTGTAAATAAAGTTTATTTTGCTCAACTAACATGATAGAAAAGAAGTTGGAGTTTTTTCTTAAGGTGACAGGTCCCCTTTAATAAAGGTAAAGGTACAACCTATTGTGACCAAGGGACCTTACCCTTTATCACATAAAAACATAATAAATGTCTATGGGAAAAATATGGATCTACATTAGGAGAATAGTTTTCTCTCCTCAAATTGAATCTTTTTCAAGACAACCCATAAAATAACTTTTTCTTGTGGAATTTAATTTGGCCCACAATGTTCTATGTCACATTGGAAGAAAGAGAACCTGGACAGATTCAGTTAGAGGGGAAAGACTTATCCCCTAATTCAGTTTCAGATTGCAAAATGTTCAGTTACCATGTTCCAAAATTGTTCCATAGAGCCACATGCAATTCGGTGAGAAAAACTTATCTCATTGCTCATCACAGTGCTTTAAATAACAGTCTGGTAGATAAAGAAAAGAGGACCAGAAAAGTAATAAGAAGAAAACTATATAGCAATAAAAATGACATGAACTGCCTTCTTAGTAGAGCAGCTTTACACCATAAATGTAGAAGTGTTGGATTTATCCAGTGCTTAACTATCACAGTCTCCACAATAATAGCAGTAAGGCTAAAAGAAAAAGGAAAGGAAAGTACACAAAAAGGTCAATAATTGAGAGTTTAATTGCTGCAATATCATATAAAGATTTATTTTGTTTTCCCACTGTATGTCGTTAGCTGGAATCAATTAATTAGCAGTTTACAGAGGACAAACTAGCTAAAGCCTTTCACTAACTCTTTGCTCTTACCTATTACAGCGAAAAGATGAGTATTGACCGTATAGCTGCATTCTTAAGTATTGTGGATGAGTTTGTAAATTATTTGTACGTGAGATTTGATTAAAATCTATACCTGAAGGTGCCATTTGTAAAGAGAAAGCATTTTTGTTAAACACCGTCTACCCCTATGATTCCATAAAAATCACTTGTCTGCCTATTTAAAGGAGAAATGAAGTTTAAATCAGAGGTGGGTGCCAAAATTTTAGACACCCCTAAAGTCGCTTACCTGATACCCTGGGCCGCTGCTCCTGTTCACTAAAATCTGCAGCGGTCCAGGGTATTTCTGCAGAAAAATTTCTTCTTCATCGGATTCTTCCATCTTCTTTTCATTACTGTTCACGCACAGAAGAGGGAAAGCCAAACTTGGAAATGAAATGCTAGCTTTTACACTCTAGTGTGCATGTTCCTGCCTGCGCCCTGGTGAAAAGAAAGAGAAGAGGGAGAAAGGTTGGTGGGGCCAGGGCAGTTTTCCACTAACAGGAGCACCTGTTAGTGATTGTAATCACTGGGGGAGCCTAACTATTGGCACCACCAGTGAGTTAAGGCTAATGCCACACGAGGCGTAGGGCTGAAATTTTCGGCAAGCGGAAAAGCGCTTGCCGAAAATTCAGCCCTACGCCTGCTACTTGTGCCTGCACCCGAATGAATGGAATACGCTCGGGTGCAGGCACATGTAGAAAATTTCAGCCCTACGCCTCGTGTGGCATTAGCCTAATGTTTCCTTCTCCTTTGAAATAATGTGCATGTTGGAACATACTTCTGCCAGCGCAATATTGGGACCTACTATCTAGAAATAGAGTGTTAACCCTTTACAACAGGTGAAACCAAATTGCTAAATTAACAAAACAAAATAGCTAATTTCCTCTGCAATAATAAGGCATCTAAACTGACTGGAATAAATCCATATTAATATCAGATGAATTCTGTTTAGCCATTTTAACATTTAATTATGTTTTATCAAGATCTAGGTATGGTGCTTCAGATAACCACTATGTGGAAAACTCTAGCTCCCATGCATTCAGCATAATACTGTAGATCCTAACTGGAATGTTTGGGAGCTGGAGTTGACCAAAAAATAGTTTTTTTTTTCCTGTAATTTGCATCACTCTGCTAAAACATTTTAATTAATAAACCCAACAGGATTGTTCTGCAACCAATATGGATTCAGTACAAGGTATTGTTTTATTACTACAGAGAGATTTATAGCAAAAATTTTCAGTAAAGTCACATTAATATATTATATAATATTAAGTATCCAAAAATTCATACATCATCATGAGTTATTCAAATGTTATAGCCAAAAACTATAACCCCACAATTTCTCCCCTGATGTTTCTTTGGTGCCTTGCCGGCCCACTCCATAGATAAAGGAAATGTCACCATTGTAATTCTTTTTAAATGGTTATTGATGACAAAGCAACCCCCTGAACACCTAACCAGTTGTGGTTCATGTCTTTACACTCATATGCTTCTTATGCTTCTACACTATAGGGTTGATTCACTAAAGTGCTATAAATTTTATTGCATGTTTTTTTGCGTTAAAATTGACACAAAATTGATCTACTTGAGGCAGGCGGTAATTATAGAAGTACAGTTAATGAGCTTTTGGCAATAAAATATGGACTTTGCAGTGGGATTTATTCAAGTCTGTGTTGGCCCTAGAGTGATGTAGCCTCCAGTTTGCAGGGAAATGGTAATTTTCATGGAAATAGTTTTATGAATGGCGTAATGGTGTGTATGGCTAATATGGCATGCGTTTTTTTGCACGTGGCGACTATTTGTGCACGATGCGTCAATTACCGCACGAAAATAGTCTTCGCAACTTAAATAACGCAAACAGCATCGCGTCTAAATTAACACAAGTATTCTTTTAGTGAATCGTGAGTTAAAACGTGAAAAATTAGACCCGATAAAATTTTTAACGCATGCTATAAATAGTGCATGTTTTAACGCACTTTAGTGAATCAACCCTTTTGGTTCTTAATGGAAATGCAAAGACTATTAATATTAAATAGCCACTCAGTTTTATTTTGATACATTGCAAATAGTTTTGGTGCAACAATTTCTGTAAAACACCTAAAAGCATTCAGTCAGTATCAGTAGAAAGTGAAATAGTTATTGATATCAGAACTGAATCATTTAATGTTTGTGAAATCCTATTATTTATACCATTTTGATACTTTATGGTATATTTATCACATGCTAGTCAGGCCCGGATTTGTAGCGACGCCACAAAGGCCCGGGCCTAGGGAAGCACAAACTTAAGGGTGCAGCAAATTTTTTAAATTGTGCTCCGTTATGGAGCGATGTGGACCTCTCCCCACTGCTCCATATGGGAGTTTTAACGTTGGCGCACGCGAGGGTGGGGGGGGGGTTTCGAATGATCGCGCATGCACTCGCGGGGGATGGGTAGGGGGGGGCGCAGAATGGGGGCAGCCTCGGGGCACCCCAGTAGAAATCCAGCGCTGATTCTAGTAAATTGTGATGACTTATTCACTCATGACCACGTATTTTTTTTGCTAACAAAAGTGTCTAAGATATTATAAGTTGCTTATGCACAGAAACATTACCATATTAGCCCTTACTATGTACATCTAGAGGTACTGCACTTGAGGAAACTTGGTGCTTTAAAGTGATACTGACACTGAAAAACTACTCTTAAAAATATTAATGTAAAAGTTACTTATAGGTCATGTTGATGGTTTTTCACTGTTAGGGCTGCTTTTGTAAGTAATTGTTAGTTGAAGTTCCTAAACCAGACTGTTTTGCCAACCTGACTGTCCTTTCTCAGCCTGTCAGTTATAGCTTCTAATGCTAACGGCCTCCTGCTGCACAAATATGGCTGCCCCTTATAGAGAGAGGAGGATCTGATAGGGAATGTAAAATCATTGGGCAAATACTTTTATGGCAGAATGATAAAGTGCATGCAAAGACAGTGTTATGATAGATCATTCTTAACTGAATTTGGCAGCCATATAAGTTGCTTCTCTGCTTTGTCTAGCATGTCTGGCCAAATCATGGCAGACGAGTGAGCCATTTGCTTCATACTTGTACCTAGTTTGTACTATCAGACATTCATGCCATCATTACTCGTGAAACATGTAAATAAACAAGCAGAGAAGGGCACTTCACAAGCACATTTAACCACAAAATTAGCTATATTTGTCACACCACCTAAGGCAGATTGGAGGTATGACACAAATTATATTATAGCAAAGGATGATGGCTTTTGCAAGGGATTTTCTCCATATGTTTTCTGCAGATCCTGAGCAAGAGAGCAGGAATTGTGTCTGAGACTTTAACCAGGGGCAGAGGTTATGTCCACAACTGCGGAAGTTGCAGACACGGGTGTCAATAATGAAGGACATAATTGAGTTATAAGTACTGACATGTAAGTCAGGATCAGAGGAAGAATTGAGAGATTTTTAAGCTGAAGGTTAGCTAAAGGGGGTGTGTACAACATAGAAAAAATGCCAAGATGATGAAAAAGTAAATGAATCACTGTTAAATGTGGTAAGGGTTAGGTTGTTGGACAATTTGATTTTAACATAAATAGTTTAAACAAGCTAAAAGGCTTGAGGAGACCGCCTCATATGTATGCAAATGTCATAACAGGATTCTGGGAAGAAATTCCTTTAGGTTCTTAGATAAGTCCCATTTACATGGGTTTATCCTATAGACTAATGCTGACCCACTGGGTTTATCCTGGCTTTTGCATTGAAAACCCAGTGGGTCAGCATTAGTCTATAGGATAAACCCATGTAAATGGGACAAGCCCATGTAAATGGGACTTATCTAAGAGCCTAAAGGAATTTCTTCCCAGAATCCTGTTATGACATTAACATAAATAGTTAGGAGAGGCTTTTAAACATGCACCAGATTCAAAGTTGCATTTGTAAGCTGTAATAGAGAAGTGACCGGGTTGAAAGCAGAAAGAGACTTCAGCTGGCGGAAGGGACAGATTGTGGCACACAACAACTATGGCTACATTTATTGCACTTAAATTCTATACTGATATGCTAAGAGTGGTAATCACAGACTTCTTGTAGAGTGTTTGTGCAGTAGGGAGAAATGAAAGTGGCAATAACATTTGCTTGGTACTTAATCATTAAATAGTACGTATTTTTTTATTTGCTTATATTCTGGTAATATTTTATCCCTGTCTGCTCTGTGTGTTATATTACATTTATTACTGTATAGAGCTGCATACAGAAGTGGCTTTGAATGGAGGGTGTACATCATTTGAAGTATGAAGGAAAAGCTATATATGATACCTGGATTAATTATTTGGTAATATAAATAGGGTATATATGCACCATTACCCAGCAAAGGAAACACTGACCACTGTTGGTGAAAACATGCACCAATATGCTTTTATATAAAGATAATGTGAAAGACTATAAAATCCCTCTTCTTATTTTCTCTTTTCTTTTTGTTTATGTCTTATGTTGCCATATTTTGCCTCTTAAGCACTGGTCATTGCTATTTTGTTAAAGTTAACTTTACATCAACTTCCCTACAGAGTGGAGCAAATTTCTTCTCTTTCTTATATAAATCTAGAAGATTTTTACTAGCATTTCTAAAATCCCATTTTCTGGAAAAGTAACAATTTACAATCCTTGTAATATAAAACACTGCATCCCAGTTTGGGTTCCGTAGTATTTACGGACATTGACTGGAAAGCACATGAGCCCTTGGTGAAAAGGGGGTTAGTGAACCAAGCACTATGTGATTGTTCATTGCTATTTTATAGTAAATACAGTTGGAGGCAAAGGGGCTTGTTTACTTTGTGCAAGTAAATGTGGGAGACCAGGAATTCTCCCTAACAACCACTGAAATCGTGTACAGCAGACATTCAACAAGTTCTTGAACTTTACTTCACCCAGACATTCATGTCACTTTGTGGTCACATGCCCCAGCAACAACCAATCAGCTGGTATTGCATTCTGCCCAAACAGCATGCATGTAATAGAAACCTGCCCCAAGCAGGTACAAAGTTAAGCAATCTGTCAGCAAATAAATTACAGCAACTCCAGTCAGTGCTCTTTAAATATATTCATTATTGTAACTAAATTATACCTTTTTTTTAGCTTTCAAAAGAGTAATATCTCAAGCAAATGAAAAAAATGAATACAGCTTCTTTGTCCTGAGTTGCCTCAGATGTGAAAAATAAAGCTTTGCTTTTGCTCTGTCCTCTTCTGTGTGGATGTTTTCCTGCAATAGTTAGCTTAAAATGAGTAGTGGCGCCGTCTCTTTTATAAAAACGCAGTTATTACCGATGGCATTGATTTCGTGGCAAGGTAAGAGAAAGTGTTGTGGTGGAAAATGTTAGCACAATTTAAATTCTGCGAACAAATCAATAATATGGACTACAGTTCTCTAATAAGTTCACTCAGGTGACATCTCCTAGAATTGATTCTTCAATGGCTTCAGCGCCCCATTCAAAACGTATTCTATTTAAGCATTTCGCTTGTGTGAAGCACATACACTGAATCGAACATGACCAGAAAACCTATTTCCAAAATAAACTTATATCGCATAAATAACGTAAAAATCATTAAATGTATAGTTAATGGCAAAAAAAATGAAGTCATTTGTAGTAATTGTATTTTTCGTCATGCTAGAGCGCACTTAGTGCTGGTGGGTATTATTAAACAATCACAAGAAATGCGTCTTAAGCTTTGTCAGTCTTGGCATAATCGTCTAGATTAAAATGTAATTGCATTTCTACTATAATACTTTATATATATATGTGTACAATAAATAAATAAAGGTTAACTGAGCACAAGTTAACATTCAAAATTAATGAAACACTGACTTTTCCCTCTATTTATATCATACTCAGATAACACTAGGAGGTACATTAAAAGCAAGTGTAATGGTTACTCTGGGTCTAGTAAATCCAAACAATCAATTAGCAGTTTGCATATCCTGCTCTACTAACCAATTATATAACCCACCCTGGTTTAGTGATTGTGACCCAAAAGGCTCTCAGATCAAGGCAAACAGACTTAACAGCTGGTATTATTTTACAGAATAAAGACATTTCTTTATCCCAAATATTCACTTTAGTCACAAACCTTTTCTAATCAGCAGTATCTTACCCCTAACCTAGAATATTTAGCAGTACACATGTACTGTATGCTGATCACACGGTGTTCAAAACAGAATGAATTAAAAAATGCAAGTGACTTTTTTCTCTTTATTCCCTCAATAAAGTTTAAATTGCATAATTCTATACTGTAGCCCTCCAGCTGTTGTTAAACTGCATCTACAACACCACTTAGCTAAAGCCCTGTTAAATGAGCCCCAGAGACCCTAGCAGTAAACTGAAAAAATACAGGTTACATATATCCTAGCCCAGTAAGCCTTAGCTACCAATCAAATACATTATCTATTTTTTCTCACTTCATTATATCAGTAAAAACTAATTGTGAATTAGTTGCTATGAGTTACAAAACCAAGCTAACTTTGTCCCTTCACAATTTAGGGGGATGATCACTATTTTTTATGTATACAAGTAAATCTTACCCATAGTAAAGGTGGGTCCGGGTGCTCATGCCCCAGACCTTTCAGCTTAGGGAGCCATTATGGGAAAATCAAAAAATGAAGCAGGCAGGCACTCCGGATTATTTTCTGAATAATCCGGAGTGCCTGCCTGCTTCATTTTTTGATTTTCCCATAACTTTGTCCCTTGTCAGTTAATCTGAATATAGACAAATGAAGCAGAACATTGCAGGAGCTACCAAATGTTTCTCCAAAATAATGCTTAAAGTTAAACTGATACTAAAAAACTACTCTTCAAAATATTAATGTTCATTAAACGTTACTTACTGGTCATGTTGTTCACTTTTTGCTGATAGGGCTGCTTTTGTAAGTAATTGTTACTTGTTCCTAAACCTGACTGTCCCTTCTCAGCCTGTCAGTTATAGCTTCTAATGATAAAAGACTCCTGCTGTTCTAATATGGTAGCCTCCTCATAGAGGAACATAGGGGATTTGATATTTACTGTAAATGTATTGGGCAAATACTTTTAAGGCATAAATATAAATAGCATGTTATGATATCAAAAAATGTTTAATTTCTGGTATCAGTATCTCTTTAAGGATAATTAATATTGCTATAATATTGATAAAGTGGTACCCCATTTGCATACTCGAAAATTCAGTACAATAATTGGGTACTGGTGTATGAGAGAGAGTCCCAAATCAGTCTGGGAGAGGCATAACAGAAATTGCAGAGGGTTTGGCAGATTTGGGGGAATGTATCATGCATCGGTGAAACTAGAATGATTGGGTTGCATCAGTGCATATGCCTGACTAACTCAAAAACTCAAATTTCAGACACAGAAAATAAATATTAAAAAAAATCAGTATTGGTAACAATTCTTTCCCTAGTCACCAGACTATTACTAAGAGCATATGAACCTTTGTTGTGCCATTCATACGTGACAAAAAGCAAAAGGTCCTTGGTGTATTGCTTTGGGACCAAAGGAAACTTGGGACCAGGTTGAAATAAATTCAAAAACTTTATTTTATGGTTTATCATGGTTTTATCCTTGCATCTGGCTCTATGGGAAATTCTGTAACTGAATAAGGAGAAAAGCCTTCAAACTGAATCTGGCCCTTTTTACAGAGCCCACTTGCTGTCTGACAAAGATACAGTTTCTAGCAGTGACCACGAGATACGTCTGTGCCTATTTGTAGTAGCATTCCAAAACAAAATAATGGTTAATGAACCATCAACAACAATTCAATATTATAGCAATTCTCAATATATTGAGTTAACCAGATCAATAGTCATAAATCCACAACCAGGCACATAAAGGAACCATAGACTTTATTTCAGGAACACGTAAAGAACAAGAAAGCCTAACGCATTCAGTGCCTTAAGGTACTAAATGATAAAACCTACTGAATTGATGACATTGGGGTGAATGTAATAAAAAAACTGTACACAAATATAAATACAAATTCACATTTTGCAATGTAATATTTGTCATTAGACTGTTATTGCATTGCAAATTTTAATTATTGTGAATGTTTAAGAGGTGCTTAAAGATGGCATAATTGTTAGAACAAAAATAATGACTTTTTCATTAATAAGTTTAATTACATTTATTATAAGCCCAATTTTCTTTTTTTTAATATTACAGTTTTTGTTTTCCTGTTGTGGACTATGGGTGGTTTTCTCTTACAAAATCATCAAGTTTAAATAAAATTACTTATTTTAAAACTCTTGTGGAATTGTTTCCATTGTGGTAAAATGCTGGTTAAAACTCAAAATCCAATGAATTCCAGATATAGGCCAAGAATTAATTTGATGAGAAAAGCTGATCTCCTGCTTCAGCTCCATAATTCCCCCAAAAAATGTCAGTTGAGTCAATGTTTATCACCTGAAAACTCTATTAAAGTCTATGGGAAAAAATGAAGCTGAATTAGGAGAAAAATTTTCTTCTCAACACCCCAACAATCTCACCCATGCGTTTTCAGGTATTGAACCATAAAATAACCTTTTCTCATGGAATAAAATCTGGCCCATAGTGTACATACATTCAGTATAATGTTTTTCAGCCTCAAGACCATTTGTGAATTGTAAAAGTCAGTGCCTACGGCTTGTCGTATAGAGAAAAATGAAGTTACTTCCATATCTAAGAGAAGTGATGAATCTATGGCTTCAAACTGCTATATAAGCCTTCCCACATTTTTTTATGATGATTTTACCAATGGGGGGTTCAAGAGTCTATAGAGGATATCTCATTATACAGAGATAAAATTGCCACTGAAACCAGAAGCTATTTTGAGAAAGCAGCATGTGTCTTTGCCCAGAAATGTACATAGTTCATATGAATCAATAAAAAGAAAATATCTTTGTTCCTTTAATGGTAAATGACCCCTGCGGTGCCTAAGATGTGCTGCACATGTTTAAAGCAATACCCCATGATTACATCTTTTTTTTTTAATTGAATTAGCTGGTCTCACTAAGCTGGAATTAATTAATATACAAATGATGGGAAGTAATTACCATCTGATTTCTGCAATAAAGATGACTTGATTATACTGTATCATGTAGTCTAGAACAAAATAAAGGCTAGGAACTCTTATAACATGGACCGGGCCCTGCCGAATTTCTATATTTTATTAACTGCTAAAAAATGCAAATGGGTATTTTCAGCTTCATTGCAGAAACATCTGTATTACAAGTGGCTAAAAGGTTAGGCGTTAAGTGGCCGGAAGTAACGTATTACTAACACAATGTTTCATTGAGAAATCACTCAGTAATGGCTTCAGTGAAACCAGACAAAGATGCTGTTAGAGAGATTGTTTGTGATACTGACAACTGTGATATTTTCCTTTTTTTATGTAAAATATGAAGCAGGTCATGTAAAAAAAACCCATAGGAAGGATGTACAATTCTGCTGCAGGCACATAAAGAGTCTCAGTTGACCACTGTTTCATGCACGAAGGCAGAGGCAATGTATTGTGCTAAAACTGACCCAAATGTTGCATTTGTTGATTTTATTCATTATTTCAGGGAGAGTATACATCCATTTTAAATCCATTTTCGTCTTCTATCACCTTCCAGTCATCCATCCATGCCCCCAGGATTGTATATTTATCATCAATATTAATGACACAGTGATATTATTGTATGCACTGTATTACTGATTATTCACCCACTTTTCATGCTTTAATAAACAAAATCCATATTCCTCTCCACGGAATTACAGAGAAATTAAATGTACTATTAGTTTGAATCCCATTAACCATTTCTTGTTCATTTATTAGATCCCATTAAAAACCACAGTTAATCCAGTTATAATGCAGACAGGATCTGCCAGACAGTCAGGTCTCAAGTGAATAAGCCCAATATCGAAAGCATGTGAGATCTCACCCTTTGCTAGCAGCATCTGTCCAATCCCACTTCCTCTGTGTAATTAGAACTGATTAATGCTGTCCTGCACATAATGGAGTGCACTTGCCAAATGTGCCTGAGCTTTCCTAGAATACTAACCAAATACACTAACAGCTGATAAATAAAATAACCCTACATATGGCATTGCCTTGCTCCCTGTAAAGAAATCCCATGGAAATAATATCTTTTGTAGAAATGCCATTTCATACAATGTCGTAAGTAGAAATGTGGTGAAACTTTGCCAGTGCAATCTCAGTTTTGGTGCCTTAGGTAATACAGCTTTTACATAATGTGTTCAAGGTCACATGCCCAGTAAATTAAAGGGATACTGCTATCATTTTGGGAAAATGTGTGTTTTTTTTTTATTAAGATGGACGAATAGCTTGCCATATTACCCCATAAGGCCTTTCCAATTTCTGCATTTTATAAGTGAGTGCAGTTGATCCAACACCGAGGGGCATATTTTTATCATTCCTAGGTCAGGTTTGGGTGATACAGTGTAAAAGAAAATTTTGTAATTCACTTGAATTTTCTTGTTTTTTTCAAAAGCAAGCTTGTCTTCCAAGACTGTGTTTTTTTAAAACATAAAAAGCTTGCCACCTAAAACCGGACAGGCTTTTTATTTCTTTTACAAAATACTATTGTAAAATAAAATGTTATCACTTGTACCTGACCTACAAATGATAATATATCAGCCCCATAAAGTTGAATACACACAGAACTCTTCCCTGACTTGTATTGATGTTTTAGTTGTGTATTCTCCAGTGCAATAAGGTGAGTATCTACACATATTTTTACACAACTCGCCCAGACTCACTCAATTAGAATTCACACTGCAACACAGCAAGTCGCAAGCAGCTAGAAAAAAATCTCAGTTGTGTACAAGACCTTGAGAATACATACATCTAGTGCAGGGTCAAGTCAGCTGAACTCGAGTAATATTAGTTCTGCTCAACAAAGTTGCCAGCTTTAAGGAAATCTAAAGCTTAACAAGTAGGCTATAAATGTTGTACATTATAATTTGGGCTTCTGTACCAGCCCAAGGCAACTACAGCCCTTTTGCAGGGAAGATCTGTGCCCCCCAAAGATGCCCCCAGTAGCCCCCCATCTTCTTTTCTGCTGATTCACTGCACATGCTCTGTGCTGCTTTCAATTACCTGAGCTTAGGGCCCCACTCATAAACCTCATTTTCTGCTTCTTAACTGCTGCTCAGAGCACAATGAGGGGGACATTTACTTTTATACAACCGGATGTTGCAACTTTCCAGGGGCCCCAGTACTGAGCAAGGAATGGGTCGAGGGGAGGGGGCCATGACAGGGTGAGGAAAAGCCCGGGAAAAGGTTTACTGGTGTAGGGGAGGGAGAAAGGCAGGAGTAACCTGATTGGCCAGGGAAGCGGGGGATAGCTGTGAATGGGGGATGGTCTGAGGGGGAAGGCATCAGTTTACCTCAGAAGCTCCCGCCCTCCCGCCCTGATTAGAAGGGGAGCCTTGAGGAGGGTTGATGGGAGAGCTAGTCGCAGCTAGGATAGGCAGAAGGTTGGGCCTGAGGCTAGGGAGTTTGGGCCATTGGCCAATGGCCAACGGGGGGTGTGGTGGCCAGATTAAAGGGGATGGCTAACCTCAGGGACCCGAATGTGGCTGGGGGCAGGGATAGCTCCCACTAAATTGCAGCCTTCAGTGGCTTAGTGTTATTGTGTTAAGTTATTTGACGATGTTAACATGTTACGGTGTTTTATATTATTATAAATAAAGTCATGGTTTTTCATGGTTGTTAATAAAATGGCTGCGGCCTTTTCACCCAAACAGAGTGTGGAATTTCTAATTGTGGGATGGTTGGGGGTGGTATAGAGAGGGCACAACATTGACACTGCCACTGTCATGAGATTTACTATGTGACAAAACTGTGACTATTCTGAATACAAAAATACTCCATCTAAAACTTGTCAAGATCATGTAGCAGTCAATAGCAGCTGTCCCTTTGCTTTCCTGGAAGATCTTTCTATGATGCTGGCTTTTGGGTGACAATTCGAAAAAGTCACGGTTATCGTGCAATCATTTTTCCTTCACATGCTGTTTTAGTTCGATAGTTTGATAAATGTGAAAATGAGTTTATTTGAATTAAAAAAAATGAAAAAATTAGTTTATCTGCCTCCACACATTAGCATGTCCCTGACACTCTTAACAACATTCAAGATGGTGAGCTCCTGAGCACATAAGGCTAATGCCACATGAGGCGTAGGGCGTATATTTTTGGCAAGCGAAAAAGCACTTGCTGAAAATACCGCCCTACGCCTCCTACATGTGCCTGCACCCGAATGAGTGGAATACACTAGGGTGCAGGCACATGTAGACGAAATATGCATAAAAACATGAGACTTTGCATTCTTTTGCAGGCACATGTAGGAGGCGTTGGGTGGTATTTTTTCCGCTTGCCGAAAATATCCGCCCTACACCTCATCTGGCATTAGACTTACTGGATCATTACAGGTATGGGACCTCTTATCCAGAATGCTAAGGACCTGGGTTTTCTTGATAAGGGTCTCCTAAATTAGATCTCCATACCTTAAGTCTACTAAAAAATCATTTAAACATTAATTGAAGCAAATAGAATTATAGAATAGAATTGTTTTGCATCCAATATAGATTAATTATATCTTAGTTGGGATCAAGTACAAGGTACTGTTTTATTATTACAGAGAAAAAGGAAATCATTTTTAAATATTAGAATTTATTTGATTATAATGGAGTCTATTAAAGAGGGCCTTTCCATAATTTGGGAACTTTCTGCACAACAGGTTTGCTGAATAATAGATCCCATACCTGCATATAAAACATGGAACATCTATCCACATTCATTTTTGAGTTTAGTTTTCCTTTAAGACTCTATACAAAGCAGAGCATGAAATAAGTTTGTTCCCTTTAAAGCTGTGTCAAGAAGATACTTGAACATAAATGTCTGCAAACAAACTCTTTAATATCACTAGAAATTATATTTGAGGAAAGATGTTCTTTTAAGAAGCAAAACACAGCTGAATCCCTTTCGGAAAGTCAATATGGAGTGAAATGAAAGCTGCCGTTGTGCATTCTATCTTCATTTTATACCTGAAGGAGTATGTTGGTGAATAGACTTCAGCGGAGCTCCTGAAAGCTGTATCACTGATTGTAAAGCAATCAACTTCCTGTGACCTTGAACAAATGACTTTATCTCTTTGAGAAGCATGGCAGGAAATGTAAGCTTGTCAGGGCATGAATTGTGCCGAGAAATTCACTTTAGTGTGTTAGATTGCAGTCGTGAAGCACTACTGGGACACAAGAGCTAAATTAAAGCCTTAAAAATGAGCAATGATATTTACTTAACCTGTTTTCAGCAGAATTTCTTGGCTACTTTAATTATGTGTAGTCAGAAAGTATCCATCCCTTACTATTCTTATTGCTAAGCTTAGTGTTAATAGACCATGGGTATCAATTTTACTATTTAAATTAAATTCCCAGCTTTTTATTTAGCAAAAAAAATCTAAATATATATAAATAAATAAATAAATAAATAAATAAATATATATATATATATATATATATATATATATATATATATATATATTCAGATTTTTAAAATGATTTCCTTTTTCCTCTGTAATAATAAAACAGTACTTTGTAATTGATCCTAAAATATAATTAATCCTTATTGTAGGGGCAATCCTATTGGGTCGATTTAATGTTTAAATGAAATTATTTTTTAGTAGATTTAAGGTATGGAAATGTAAATTTCAGCAAGACCCCTTACTCAGAAACCCCCAGGTTCCAAGCATTCTGGATAACATACCTTTATATATACAATGAAATAATGTATCAACTTATTATAAATATAGGCATATTAAAAGTTACCAAACAGTTCCATGACTACATACACCTCTATATATATATATATATATATATACTCGGAGGAAGGTACCGCTCACGCAGGTCTTAGGTTCAATTTTGTAAATTTATTGAAAAGGCAAGGGAACTGACGTTTCGGCTGCAACACCAGCCTTTGTCAACTTTGAACTTTTAGGCGAAAATGAATTTGGGGGAAATATAATAAAAGTCATAAACGGAAAACAAATGTGTACAGATTAGAACAGTGTTTTTCAACCTTATTTGGGCAAAGGCACACTTGTTTCATGAAAAAAATCACAAGGCACACCACCATTAGAAAATGTTAAAAAATTTAACTCTGTGCCCAGCAGCAGTGCCCCCCTAGTACACTGGTGCCAAGAGCAGTGCCCCCCTAGTACATTGGTGCCCAGCAGCAGTGCCCCCCTAGTACATTGGTGCCAAGAGCAGTGCCCCCCTAGTACACTGGTGCCCAGCAGCAGTGCCCCCTAGTACATTGGTGCCAAGAGCAGTGCCCCCCTAGTACATTGGTGCCCAGCAGCAGTGCCCCCCTAGTACATTGGTGCCAAGAGCAGTGCCCCCCTAGTACATTGGTGCCCAGCAGCAGTGCCCCCCTAGTACATTGGTGCCAAGAGCAGTGCCCCCCTAGTACATTGGTGCCCAGCAGCAGTGCCCCCCAGTACATTGGTGCCAAGAGCCAGCCCCCCTAGTACATTGGTGCCCAGCAGCAGTGCCCCCATAAGTCAGTGTGCCCCGTGGCCCCCCTAATACATTGGTGCCCAGCAGCATTTTACTCTTCGGCGGTTTCAGCAGCATCTTCCCCTCACGCGCGCCGCCTCTGCAGTTCTGCCTACACGCGACCGCACACAGGCCCTTTTATAACGTTGCGCCCCGTGCGTACTGACGTCACCCGTACACACGGGGCGCAACCAATGACAGGGCCCGGATTTTTTTTTTAAAGTAAAAATTGCGGCCCTGCCTACGGCACACCAGGCAACATCTCGGAACAGCGGTTGAAAAACGCTGGGATATACCATGCACTGACGCAAGCTATAAAATTCGCAATCTTCCTTCCACTGGCAGAAGTGGACACTAATCAGCTTAGGGGTTCGTAGAAGCTATATTAAATTTGCACAAAGAAGAATTTGTTTGCACAAATGTTCACATTGTGAAATTCTTTTCTCTCACTCCATGTATTACATTCCCCCATTAATCATTATTTTTGGCATATCATGCTTTGTATAGAGTGCGCGCCCCTTAAAATGATGCTTGACACTAGTGTACAGAGTTTGTTTAGCATCACATATAACAAATGTAGCTGTCTGTCCAGAATTGTTCTGTAAATCAGTGTTAGGGAAGAAACCAATGGCTGGCTATGGACAAATCATACATATTTGTTAACTTCCTAAGACAGCCTTAGCAACTGGGTTCAATGAGAATCAATCTTATGGTCACAGAAGATATTACATCAATACTTCAGCTATGTGCTATATGGAACATTCTTGTGCTGCTTTGTCATTCCTTCCATAAAGAAACATCTACTCAAAGCTTATTTCTGTGTATATGCTGTTTGAGCATTTTCCTTATATATTCACATTTAATATTGTATTTTACTTTGCATTGCTTATACTGTGCTATCCTTTAAACTCTATAATGTTCTATTACTGTCAATTGTTTTCCAAACAGGTACTTTTACTATCAAATATGACCAAGAGGAGGAGAGACATTACATGCAAAAGGTGAAAAACAATGAAGCAGTGATGGCTAATGCTTATAAACAGTTGGTCACTCATCACCCAGAACTTATTATGAATCTGCTTACTATAGATATGATCATGTGATTCTATATTAATATGTATATTGAAACAAGTTTGATTCACTAAGGTGCGTTATTTATAGCATGTGTTAAAAATTTTATTGCGTCTTATTTTTCACGTCTTAACGCACGATTCACTAGAAGCTAATTAACGCAGCATGCACAAATTGTCACCGCGTGCAAAAAAAACCACGCCATATTAGCCATACACGCCATTACTTTCGGAAAACTACTGTTCTGAAAATGACCATTTCCCTGCAAACTGGAGGCTGCATCACTCTAGGGCCAACACAGACTTGAATAAATAACACTGCAAAGTCCATATTGTGTTGCCAAAAGCTCATGAACTCTACTTTTCTATAATTAGCGCTTGCCCCAAGTAGGTGTTAATTTTTGCATAGACTAATGCGATATTAAGGGGGAGATTTATCAAGACACGAACGCTCGGAGCGTGTTTATGCCGAATTTTTCATGCCCGCGCGACTTTTTCGGACGCTTGTGCGAAAATTTCGGAAAGGCTTTGCCGCTGTTTACAATCATTTGGTACGAAAATTCTGTGACTTTCGGATCACCAATACAATATTATCGTGACTAATAAGATTTTTTTATAAGCATTTTTGTGATATTCAAAAATTTTCGTTTACAATCCGAATTTTTCCCATTCGGGATTCGAACTCGTGTTTTGATAAATCTGCCCCTTAGTGTGTCTAAGGGGCCCATTTACTTACTCACGAACCGGCCAAATGCGTCCGATTGCGTTTTTTCGTAATGATTGGTATTTGGCGATTTTTTCAGAAAATGATCGCGACTTTTTCGTTGCCATTCCGAATGTTGCTCAAAATCTGGCGATTTTTTCGTAGCGTTAAAACTTGCGCGAAAAGTCACGCCTTTTTCGTAGCCATTCCGAAAGTTGCGCAAAATGTTGCGATTTTTTCGTAGCGTTCGGATTCATTCAAGCTTCAGTATGGTGACTTTTCTTGGGCCAGGTTGGAGCTGCAGGGTGCCATTGAGTCCTATGGGAGGCTTCCAAAATCATGCTAAGTCTGAAAGTTTCGCCCGCCGCTTACGAGCGCTCAATACGAAACAGTCACGACAAGATACGAGCGAATCGTAATGGCTACGAAAAACTCGCGTTTTTTCGCGAAAATCGTATTGGTAACGAAAAACTCGCGACAATTTCCGAAAAGTCGTAAGGCGCCGAAAAAATCGCAAAAAATACGAAAAAGTAGCAAAATGTTCGTTTTCCAATCGGAATTTTTCCAATTCGGATTCGAATTCGTGTCTTAGTAAATCAGCCCCTCAGTGTTTGTGAATCATGCGTTAGTATTATTTCTGCGCTAATTAACGCAATGCGTTAAAATTAACACATTCGGTTGTGCGCTATTTAATGCACGCGATATGCGACTTAATGCATGCGATAATATTTTAGCGAATCACACTTTTTTTGCATCAATTTTAACGCAAAAAAGCATGCGATAACGCTTAATGCACTTTAGTGAATCATCCTTATTATGTTATATTTTTCTCATAATTATTTTATAATCCATATATCCACTAACCCAATAAACAATGGGGTTCAAAAAGAAGAAATATCTTGCAAACTGTTTGTACTGTGGTCGCTCCCTCACATGTCTACCTACCACCTCAACAGCACCCTGACAGTTCCCCAGGACATGTATTATAGAAATGTATCCTTATACAAATGTTAATATCTGTTTTAAGTGATGAATAGTGTGATTTTCCCCATGCATAAAACAGAGAATCAATGAAGAAAGTTGAATTTTTTAAGAGGCCTCTTTTTTACTTCCCAAACATTGCTTTCCAGTCCAAAGATGAATATTTGATTCCCCTCACCCTTTCCAAATTTCATCCCCTACTATAAATACATCAAGAGTCACTCTAACAATTGACCTTGGCAAAAGCTTATGGTAGTCCTGACTACCAAGTAAAGAAATCCAACTACTAACACAAATAGTGCTTCATTATAAATGAGCCCATTTTAATGGCACTTTTAATATGGACCCTTTTTAACTCAATTGAATATTAAAGTTAAACTGTTCCTGTAAATGTAACTATTTATTTGTGAATTCATCAATGGAACATATTTTCATTTGATCCCAGCATTAGTCTTTTGCAAAAACCTATAAAAAAAATAATTACAGTATTAACCATTCATTACAGTTTCAATTCATATTTATCAATGACAGTTTAATTCCAGTTGAATTAGCTGTTGTGCCATTGTATTTATGCAATAGAGGAATCTAAAGAAACGGATACTTTATTTGACATTTCCAACAAATAAACAAACATGTTTGTTATTGTTACACCACAAGCAGCACTATGCTCATCAGTGTTAGAATTGCTGTATGCAAAACATCTTAAAAGCTTTCAGCATTTACATAGTGCTCTTCCTTTCATTTCTGCTTCATCAGCCTTTGTGACAGGGTCATCCCGGGTAAATGACTTTGAGCTTTGTATAGCACACTATTGTGCGTTAAAAGAGCCTGAAGCTTTGCCTTGGGCATTATTTGCTTATTGGCTTGATTAAAGTACAGAGGATATGATAATGGGGAAACAATGAAATGTTAATTACAAATATAACTCTACTACTAGAAACTGACAGTATTATGCATGCATATTTCCTATAATCTGCCAGAATCCATCTACAGTATTGTTGGCAGAGAACACACAGAAACATGAATATGAAAATGATTTACCATACTTTCTTACACTTTAAAAAGTGTAACCTATTAGCGAGTATGTCAGTATGGCAGACACCAGGAGGTTCTTTTGCTCCAGGATATGTAAGAACCATATGTACTATGATATGTAATAACTGAATGGAATTTCTGGCTAAGGCTAATGCCAGAGGGGGCAGATTCTCAGCCTGTTGATAAGTGCAAGCCAGGAATCCACCCCTATGCTTAAAAAATCGTATTGTTGTGCCTGCACCCAGAGCAATTGTATCAGCCCTGATTCCTGGATTACTTCTATGTATAAACTGTGCCTGCCCTGACCTCGTCCTGTGTTTTGGACTTCATGCATGCTCCTGTATCTCTTTCTTCCACTGCACCACGGAAATCAGAATGCTGATAAAAAGGCACCTTAGTGATTTAGTGAGGAATATTATTAATAAGTAATGGTCTGTTATTGAACAGGTCTCAGTTTCAAGAGCTTGTATGATTGCACAACCTAACGTGACCTATAGAAAATATAGGAGTATTGGTTCTTTGGTTTCACCAAGTTTTTATCTAGATAGGTTTGTGTGGGTTCATGTCTCCATCAAAAATGTAACTGAATTTATGGAAGGGCCTTTAAGTGTTCATAGGTTGTATATGGACCATTTGTTATATTATGTTACACTTTGTTTATCTGTTTGGTTTATGTCCTCAGTTGATTTGATAACTGTTCTTCTGCAGTACTAATTACTCTTTCCCCACCATACCTCTGATACATGTGTCCCTTTAGGGCTGTGACACACAGGGAGACAATCTCCCTTGTCACGGGCAACTAATCTCCCCGAAATGCCATCCCACTGGCTAGAATGTAAATTGCCAGTGTGATGGCATACGCCGCGCTGCGATGTGCAGAAGTTGCCTTGGAAAGTTGCAGAGGAAACTTTGGCAACTTAGGCAAATTGCGCGCCACGTATGCCATCCCACCGGAGACTTACATTCTAGCCAGTGGGATGGCATTTCGGGGAGATTAATCGCGGTGTGTCACAGCCCTTAGATACATATAATTCTTTTCGTATGTTTGGTAATGTTTCTCCATATAGTAGATAATGTTTCATTTTTACTATTTATTTTTAGCTATGTATGAGCATTCTATGTTTCTATTTGATGGACAGATATGATGGGTTCAGTACATGTGTCCTTTTAGATACATATAATCCTTTTCATATGCCTGATAATGTTTCTCCATATAATAGATAATGTTTCAGTTTTACTATTTATTTGTAGCTAATTTTGGGCCACATTTACTAAAACTCCAACATTTCTCATTTTTTTAAAAAAATTCTTATCACGTCATTTCCGCGGATGTCTTACATTTACTAAAAGTCTGAACTGGAAAAGTCTGTGTGAGAATAGCCGCAGAAAAGTCATGAAGATCCCAAATTTTTCAGCTTTTTTGAATTGTCGCACAAAAAAATAACATCAAAAATCCAAAACCTCTAAAGTTTTGAGATAAAAGATGGATCTTCAAGGAAAGGTAAGGGACCTCTTCTATTGACTTCTACATGATCTCAGCACGTTTTAGCTGGCGAATTGTCGGACTTGCAACTTTTAGCACTAAATATCTGAATTGGAAAAAAAATCCCAATGCTAGTAAATCTATTTGATCTGATGAATAGATATGGCAGGAGTGCTAGGCCCTCTGGGGAAGTTGCTGAAATTGGCACAAAATGCGTCAAGCAAATCTCCCCTTCTACTAACATATCTTCTTCCTAGAAGAGTAGAGGATAAAGGCTGTATTAGTGGCAAAGAGAGGACTAACAACAGTAGTACCCTTGGTTTTCAAATGAGATGTTGGAAAGGCAGGAGTCCACATACTTTTTTCCATATTGTGAATTATTCCTAAATGTACTGCACGGATGAATATAACAATCCATGAGCAGATGTACCTATTTTAAATTTCCTAACCTTTACAGACAGCCAAAATCACACATTTTTTACTTTAAATGAGAAACTGACATTTTACATATAAAAGTAAAAAACATAAAAAGCTTTTATTGCTTAATTTTGCTGTTTTTTCTAGGTACAAAATGTCTTCAGGTCATCGCTTTGTAGCAAAAACCTGTAATCAGTTCCTAGTTTTATGCATGTATTTTTTTTCCTTTGACTGGAAAACAATAAAAAAAACTTTAGTGTTGCTAAGCATGAGAAGAGAGTGATTTATGTTTTGTATGAATCATCTTGGCTCACACTTTATTCTTTATTTCGGCAGGGCAAGGCAGGTTGAGGGTGATAATGAGAATGTAAAATAGAATGTATTTTAATATCATTGCTAGTTTGGGTTTTCACGAAACTTCCTTATTATTAAAAAGTTTGGAAAAGTATAACAGAGCCCTGCATAAGTATTTACTCCCCCATTCTGGAATTATTTGCAGAGTCCCATTTGCAGCAACAACAGCTTTTAGGGGTAAGTATCATCAATTTAACACACAGTTAGGGAGTCATATCTTCTTTGCAGGCTAGATACAGATTCCTCACGTTAATTGGCTTTTTTGAGCATGTTTTTTGAATTTTTTTTTGTTATACTTTATTTACTGGTACTGGAGTGGTTCCTTGTAAATGCCTACTAGTGATGGGTGAAATGTTTCGGCAGGCATGGATTCGCGGGAAAAATTCGCCGTGCGCCCAAAAATTGTCACCCGCATCAAAAGAATAGCTGCGGGCGACAAAAGAATAGTCGAGGGAGACAATTTATTTGATACACGACATTTTCGCCGTTTTCCGAAACGGTACAGATTCGCTCATCACTAATGCCTACCCCTGCTTTTGTACATTTTGGTTTCCCTCTGCTGAAGGTGTGGGTTATGAGCACCACAACCGCTTGTATCATATGGTGAGCCTTATATATACCCAATTCCTTTGCTTTTTAGATATTTCACCTCAGTAAACATATTTTCAGTCAGATTGAGATAAGGTCTTTGACTGGGATAGGTACATCTATCCAGTGATGTAACAAGTGGGGTGA
The DNA here is from genome assembly GCF_000004195.4 of Xenopus tropicalis. NCBI lineage: Eukaryota > Metazoa > Chordata > Amphibia > Anura > Pipidae > Xenopus > Xenopus tropicalis. The sequence goes on from NC_030677.2 coordinate 43,511,673, forward strand.
CAACCCTGCAGCAGTGGGAGGGACTAGAGACACAGGGGGCTCATAAAGACCGGCATCACTGTCCCCATAGTAAACCCCCCCATGGCTCACAACCCTCACTCCCTATGGTCAGCACAACCATACAACTGCAATCCTGCTTTCCTCTCGACCACCCTTTACATCTGATGCTGGAGCAGGGAGAGCTGCAGGGGTTCCTGTAGGGCAGATGTTTAGCCGCCACCTCTCTCTCTCATGCTAAATGCCATCATCATTATTTATTTATATAACGCCAGAAAATTACACATCAAACTATATTAATTTATAACAAATAGGTATCTTAAAATAATTAAACAAACAAGGGTTTACAGAGTAAGAATATGATTAGAGGGCCCTACTAACAAGAGCTTACAATCTACAGAGTTAGGGTACATTGGAAAAATAAGATTATAATAAAACATTTAGATGCAGTAACATGAAACTTAGAAACTTTCCCCCATATGTAATAAAAGTGACTGAGTTTGCCCAGGAGCAGTACCCCTTTCAACCAATAAGATATTTGCTTTTAAACAGGTGACCAATAAATTCTACTTGCTGATTGGTTGCTATAGGTTATTGCTCCTTGTTTAAAGTGTGTCAGTTCAATGGAATTTTTTTTATATTACTGCAATGGAATCAGCCTAACTTTCTATGGATAGCTTTGAGTGCCACCTTATCTTCTGATCCATTCTTGCAGTGCTTGGTTGCACCTGTGATTGCCTGACAGATGTTATTATTGTGAATAAAACTATTTGGCTTGGTTCCTAAAGAGGAAGTAGCAGGGACGCACCTGGAAATGTCTACCTAAGAAAATCTTTCTGCCTTTTGCCAGGAGGCATTGCACTGTCTCCATGGAAGCTGTGAGATCTCCATGATGGATATGGGTCAGTGGCTCTGGAGAGGAAACCCAATCTTCCAAGAGGCGCTGGAATTTTTTGCAGCTGTTAAAGCAGTTGTGCCTTCTGCCGTGTATTCTTTCTTTTACACAAAATGAACTCACATCAGCCTTTATTTCAACAGATTTTCTGTTGTAATTGATAGTTATCTTGAGAGCATTTTATGGGTGGTCTCATGCAATCTGATCAAGTTAAGTGTTTAAAGTCAGAATGATATGCCTGTGTAAATACATACATTTATTGCAATGTCATGACAGCTTAGAATAAAGGGCAACACAAAGAGTTGGAATACATATTGACATACGTTGTAATTAAAACCATACTGTACCAAACAGCGCTCAAGAATTCATTTTTTTGTTTGATTCTTTTTCAAATATTTGGGGCCAAAGTAAAAAAACAGTAAAATTACTAGAAGTATCTTCATCTCAGCTAAAACATTCTACTTATACTTATTTTTCTGCATTCTTGTACTTTTGCGAGATGGTCACAAATTCAATTGAAGAACCATGTTCATCTCTGACTATGTGAATAATAATTCCTGGACTTATTTATTATTATTATTTACATAACACTATCATCTCTGCTTAACAAAGGGATACAAACACATGGCATGTACTGTATATATATTTGCATAGAGATATAACAAAGAGAAAGACTGATAACAAGAGCATACACTCTAAAAACAAAGGGAGTAAAGGTGACAATACACGGGCTGATTTCAGCTGCTGATATCAGTCCTTTAGAACAATTTGGCAGCTTATCTGCCCATGTATGGGCACCACCAACGGGCCTCCACCGACCGACATCTGTCTTGAAACTTTTCAGATCTCAGTCGGGCAGGTTTAATTTAACGACTAAGTTAGCCTGATATCCCCCACCTATAAGTGCACATATTGGGAGAAGATACGCTAGCTTGGTGACCGCCAAATGAGTCAATTTTACAGTGTATGGCTACCTTTAGACATAAGATGAAAGAAGCCTGTGTGGTAGTAGAGCTCATGTCAGTCTAGATACTTATTGTGTGTGGGAGAAGAGTAAAGGAGGCCATACACAGGCAGATTTCAGCGGCCCATTCAGGTCCTTCAGACTAATTTGGCAGCTTATATGCAGTCCTCGGTCTGACGGCACCTGTGCCCATCATTTTAATTTGATTGCTTGTCTTGACACCATCCTACAAAATCTCTTGACAGGTGGTCAAGTTGCTGAGTAGTTATATTATAAGCTTGGAAAAAAGGGTTTAAAGACTTTGACGTACTGGTAATGTGGAAGGAAATTGAAGAGTATGGGTGCAACATTTTTGAATGCGGGTACAGAAGATAAGTGAAGATAAAAAAAGGCAGTCTGGCAGAGAGAAGGGTTATGTCTGTGGTAAGTATCTGGTTATTAAACAAAATTAAGAATGGTAGCACAGAATTAAAGGAGAAGGAAAGTCAAAGTCACTTGGGGGTGCCAAAATGTTAGGCACCCCCAAGTGACTTCAATGGCCTACTTTGTACCCCAGGCTGGTGCCCCTGTTAGTAGAGAACAGCACCAGCCCGGGGTAGCAGCGATCGCTTCCTTCTTCCTTGTTCGCTGCGCGCGCATGCGCAGTAGAGTGAATAGTGGAACTTTAACAGAGAAGTCGGCTTTTCACTCTACTGCGCATGCGCCTGTCCCGGACAATCAGCAGCAGCGTGAATAGGGAATAAGGAAGCGCATCGCTACATGTACCCCGGGCTGGTGCTGTTTTCTCCTAACAGGGGCACCAGCCCAGGGTACAAGGTAAGCGATCAAAGTCACTTGGGGGTGCCTAACATTTTGGCACCCCGAAGTGACTTTGCCTTTCCTTCTCCTTTAAGTACTTTTTAAGTAGGTTGAAGTGAATTTAGTGTATGAGAGGTGGCCATTACAGGAACTGCCACAGAGGGGCAGCACTTATGGAGAGGGGAGAGAGCTATAGCAGAGCTATCCCCCAAAGTTTGCGTCAAATTTTGCAAGTGCACACGCAGAAAGCAATCAGTGACAGCATTTAAAGCATTTGCACACATGCAGGTAGCGTTTTCTTGGCTTTAACTGGTCATTTGAGCATGGGTTTAACCTCGCTTCCGGAAGCATGCATATTGACATAATGTCACTTCTGAGTAAGGGGAAAACATTTTGGCGGCGAGCTGACACAAGGCACAGGGTGCCCCCGGTTCATACCCAAGGTCTATAATTCGCCCTGTGTTTGCTAGAAGGCTACTTCTCACCTATTGTAAGGCTACTATAAAACACAGAAGGAGAAGTCATGCAAAACAGAACACAGAATGGTTTATTACCTAGGTGCAAATTTGCCCAAAGTTGATAAATGAGTTTCATGAGAGAAAGGAGTGATAAGCACAAATAATGCAGTCTGGCATATAGGTGCCAAATTGGTTGACCTGCAAGCATTAATGGAAAAAAACTAGTGAAAATCTGTATAATTTTATTGTATATGTGAAGTTTATTCTGTGGCTTTTGAGCTTTTGGTGAGCTACCCCTCCCAGAACATAGCATCAAAAGGTTCCTCTGAGGATCTGAGAGTTGTAGTTTAGCAACAACTTAAAATCCCCTGATTAAAAATTGGTGATTTTTACTACCCCCACTTCTCATTCACTTGTAATAATACTTTCAGACCTTATCTCTATCCTGATATACGGTCTTTATGTGCCCAACTGGGAAAGTTAAAAATACCAATGACAGCCAATAAGCGTAGCTCGTGTCTCTGACTGTGCAGAAAAGGTGTGATTTCTCTTTTTAGATCTCAGATGACTTGTTCTTTGATACAGGGAAAGGTTTCATCAAACTGTTAAGCTCCATCAGCTGCTATGCATAAAGTGAAAAAATAAAAAGCTTTTTGAAATAGAAAGAAGAGGAAAAACACCTAATATTTTGTATAATCACGCACCTTTAGAGTTGAAAAGAATAATATCATGCAACATCAAATATAGGAAAGTATCACTGTGTTTGTTGGTTTCGTAAGATTGGGCAATTTCACTTTGCCAGAAAAGCATCTACAAAAGAGCAAATGCAAATCTTTTCTGCATTAATGATGAATAAGGTGCTGACTTTGCTATTGACAGTTTGTCTGCCAGTGGCCTGGCTTCCTTATATTATCATTTTCTTATTGCCCTGACAAATATAAAAGGTAATGGACAACCAAAAACACTAAAAACCAACTCTTCAAAATATGAATGTACATAAAAGGTTGTCTATAGGTCATGTTGATGGTTTTTCGCTAATAGGGCTGCTTTTGTAAGTAATTGTTACTGAAAGTTCAGTTATACCTTTTAATGCTAACAAATTTGGCAGCCCCCTCATAGAGGAACATGGGGGATCAGATAAGTAATGTAAAAGCATCAGGTAAATACTTTTATTTTTACTTTTTCTAATGTCATGCAAAGACAATGTTAAGATAGATGAAAAAAAAGATTTAATTTCTGGTGTCAGTATCTCTTTAAAGGTCCAACTGTTGGTGAGGTTCCCCTTAGAACATAATAAGGTTAAAGATATAAGAAATCAGGACATACAGTACAGGATCACTGTAGGCCTTTAGCTCAAAGAATATAAATATATAAAAGAGAGAGCCTCCTCTATTGCTTCAAGCCCCCCAGAAAAGCCAATCCACGGTTTGGCAACAATGGCTATAAGCTATCATATAAACATTACTGGTGCATTATTTTCTGTGGTGAGTTTGCTAAAAGCAGCCCTGAGTTTGATTCACACATTTTCTTTTCCTACTTTTGCAGATTCAAGTATTGACACTTGAGGGCCCTTGCCTTAGGTGGCAGACGTATCCAGTACTGGATTTAGGTTGCTAAATCCTGTGACACTGCGGGGAAGGGTGGGTAATTTCTTCTTCAGCAATTGGCACCTGCCCAGTACAGAGTAACTGTTTGTGTATGTGCAAATCATCAAGGAAGGGGGCAGGCTGAGGTTTATTGCCTAGGGCAGCACCAGACATAAAAACAGCCCTGACCTCAAAGTTGACAGCTGAGAAATGGCACAGTGCTGAGCATCACTAGAAAAGCTTCTTTTAAAGTGACAGTCCCAGCTGACTCTCACAGTCATTGAAGTTGTGTATGCCATGTAAAGGCCAACCAAATGATAGACTGACTTTATTTAGTTGATAATCCTTAAATCTGCCCAAGTTATCAGTGGGGCTCTACTGATCCATGGCAAATACATTTTGCATTGCAATTAGATAACAAATATGGTACAGATGCAGTTGGTTTTTTGCCAGATACAGTATGCTCTAGAGTTCAACCGGAGAGCCCTGAACTCAAGCCTCAGCGGCAGATAAGATAGAAGCAGTTTTCTAACTAACTCAAGGATATTCATGATTCTTACATTCACTTCTTTATAGCTGAATTGTCTATAACATCCAAGAAGAGATACTGACATTATCTGTTACTAAAATATTGCACCAAGCACTGGTTTACTATGTTCCAAACTAAGATATATACACTGCCCTTGAGGGAACATTAATGTTATACCAGTGCCATAAATAAATATCTAGAAAGGAGGCTAATAACCTTTGCTGTCTTCTTTATAGATTGGGACTAAAGGCGTTTGTATCAAGATAAGTTTGCCATACTGTGCTGTACTGTTTCATTCCATTATATACAATTCTGTAATAAAGTAGCACAGTCACAAATACATTCTAAGGCTTAATGAAAGGATTTCCATTTAATCCAAATATTTTACATTTGTAACATCCTATTTTGCTTGTAAACCAGGCAGAAAGGTAATTAAGTTACACTACAGCAAATGCTTTATTAAACCTCTTCCACTTGGGGACAGAACAAGATTAGATAGAGTATCTGAAAAGTAATCATACAAGAGGCGCTCAAACAAATAACTAACTAAATAAATAAATACAGGTATCGGACCCCTTATCCGGAAACCCGTTATCCAGAAAGCTCCGAATTACGGAATGCCCGTCTCCCATAGACTCCATTTTAATCAAATAATTCAGAATTTTAAAACTAATTTCCTTTTTCTATGTAGAAATAAAACAGAACCTTGTAATTGATTCCAACTAAGATATAATTAATCCTTATTGGATGCAAAACAATCCTATTGGGTTAATTAATGTTTTATTGATTTCTTAGTAGACTTAAGGTATTGAGATCCAAATTACAGAAAGACCCCTTATCCGGAATACCCTTGGTCCCGAGCATTCTGGATAATGGGTCCTATACCTGTACAAATATTAGATAATACCATACTTCTTAGTTGTTCAGTTAAAGGGGTGGTTCATCTATAAGTTATAGAATGGCCAATTCTAAGCAACTTCTTAATTGGTCTTCAGTATTTATTTTTTATAGTTTTTAAATTATTTACCTTCTTCTTCTTCTAACTCATTGGAGCTTCCAAATGGGGGTCCCTGATCAAAACAACTAGCCAAAAAACTATTGTGGGACAACAATGTTATTGTTACTTTTTATAACAGGCCCTCTCCTATGCATATACCAGTCTCTCACTTTAACCACTCCCTGGTAGCTATGGTAATTTGGAGCCTAGCAACCAAATACCTGCTGAAACCCAAAGCTGGAGATCTGCTAAACAAAAATTGTAATAATTAAACAACTACAAATAATAAAACATGAATACCAATTGCAAATTGTCTCAGAATATAACTCTCTACACCATATTAAAAGGTAACTCAAAGGTGAACAACCCCTTAAATAGTAAACCACCCAGTTTTGAAAAAGAGCAAATGGAGATATATTGTGGCAGATATTAGTTGCCTACAGCAGGGTAGCTGGGACAGTGCTTTCAGATATCTGTGATGTTTGTTATGAGCTAAATGGGTTCTTGACCCAATATTGGACCCTAAAAGGGTCTAAAATTCATCATGTCCGAAAACATTTGAAATATGGTATCAGAAGATCCAAGGAATGGCCCCCAGAATTATTCTGCAAAAAGAAAGGCCAGAATATCCTATGGTTATTACTCCCCTATATCAAGCTCCTTTAGTGAGTACTATACCGAATTGTAGAATACAAGATGCATAGTAAAAGAAAATGCAATCATAAGTAACTTTCCAATATACATTCCTTAAAAATTCTCAATAGGTTTAAGTTACATAATTGCTATTTTAGGCAGTGTCTGTTTATCCCATTCTTTTCTCTGGGCCTAGGTTGTTTACCTCTGAAATTTATTTTCAGTATGATATAGAGAGTGCTATCCTGAGACAATATGCAGTTGGTCTTCTTTTTTTATATTTTATATATTTGAATTTTTGTTCAGCAGCTCATCAGTTTAGAATTTCACCATATATCTGGTTGCTAGCATCCAATTTAACCTAGCAACTAGGCAATGGTTTGAAAGAAAGACAGGATTATAAATAGGAGATGGCCTAAATAGAAAGACAGGTAATAAAAAGTAACAATAACAATAAAACTGTACCCCAACAGAGCAATTTTTTTTGGCTGCTGGGGTCAGTTACCCCCCCCCCCCCCCATTTGGAAGCTGGAAAGAGCCAGAAAAGGAAGGCAAATTATTTTAAAACTATAAAAAATGAAGACCAATTGAAAAGTTAATGAATAGACCATTCTCTAACATACCTGAAGGTGACCCACCCCTTTAAAACAAAGTAACAAGAGTCAGGTCTCCTTGCAGTTCTCTAAGTCAAATGGCAGCAAAACTGAGGAGTCACATCCAGTAGTGCAGACAATGTAAGCAGACAGATGCTGCTTTTAATAGCAGTTATTATTATTATTATCATTTGTTTATAAAACACAAACATATACCGCAGTGCTGTACAATAAATAGATGTTTACATTTTACATATAGGTTTACATACAAAGCAGACAATAAGCGATACAAGAGCTAAAGAAAACTCTGCCCAAAAGAGCTTACAATCTAAAAAGAGAAAGGACTGAGACACAAGCTACAGGGATTACATTTTTAAATAGCCTTTAAAATATAGCAAATGTTTAATTAATGTATATTGGAAAGTTTATTATATTTTATCCCACAGTGCAAAAAAACTGTTTGTGGGTGGAGGGCCCCTTTTTAAAACTGTTACACAATATATGTCCTTTGTGCATTTGAGTATTAGTGTCCCTCTCAAGGGGCCCATTTGATGCTTGGGGCCACAAGACTTGCCCTTTATGTTTTACCCTTAAAATGGCCTTAGAATAAATACAACTTTTTTCTGTTGATTTTTCTGTGAAAGTCACATATCAGAAGGGAACCCGCCCAGAATGAAATAAAGCTCTGAAATGACAATAAAAGGTTTGCAGTTTGCCATATCTTGTTACCATTCACCCAAAGGAAGGCAAACAAAACCCTTTCTTATGCCAACTCCAATTTTGTTTGAAAAATGAAAAGAAATGAATGCCTCCAATGCCGGCAATCAGATTTCTCCCTTCAGAAATATCCTATTTGTTTTAAACCAATTGTCCAAACTAGTACATGTTGTTCTTTTTAAGAAAGTTGGCCGGGCCTTTCTCCTTTCAGTAGTTTTACAGTTGCTCATTTGTACAGCAGCGACAATAGGCCCAACTGAAGCAATAGGAGGTTTTCTATTGCTGACACTAATGCAAGTTGCAAATCTGATTATCAAGAAACAGAGGATTGGAGATAGCGACTGCATTATCAATGATTGAATTGGGAATCCTGCAGATGAAGGTTGATCTTGTTGCTTGTCAATCATAATTCCTAGATTGTCAGTCAGAATTAGATCTGTCCACAGCCCAGTTTCTTACAGAGCTGAATCAGGCTAGGAATTTGAGCTGCTGTATTCCCCAAAATATAGGTATCTCAACAGAAAAGCTGCCATACCCCAAGTGCCATCACACCCTGGGGATGTAACCCAGACATTTATTTGACTTGAGGAAAGGCCTGGCAGTTAGACTTTGGCTCAGTGTGGGCACCGGTAGAATTCCCTGCTTTCTTTATGCAAATAATGTTTCTATATCATTTCTAGTATCTAGTCAACTGTAGAATGTAGGACAGCATAGGGTGCCCAGATCACTTGAAAATTCAAGGACATGCAGCTAGCAGGGCTGAACTGATTGTAGTTTAATTAAAATGCAATCAGTGTTGCCCTGCAACATATATTTATTAGATGAGTCCCTAAAATTTCCAGGTGTTCTGGTCATCCTAAGATAGCATGCAGGTGGCCTAAGGGTTTAATGGCACCACAATAGTTAGAGGCCAACAGGCTACTGTAGAACCTGAATATATAATATGGGGCTTTATATGATATTCTTACATGGTTTGGCAGCTCTTTGGTATTATCACCTAAGGGCCCTACATACTATAGGTGTTAAATTTCCCCAGTGTATTTACTAAAAGCAACCAATCCGCAATTCTTTAGACTAGTCTAATACAATTTAGAACATGCTAGCAAAGGTTTGACTACTACAAGTATGACTGAAATAATGCCCAGCTGCACTGAAGCTACAGTCTAATGTCAGTATTACATAAACAGTACAGTCAATTTCTTCAGGAGCCAATGAACCATTCTGTTGTTTGTGAAGTTAAAGAAAACCCAAACAAGAGTGGTGTAAACATACAATTTCGTGCAGACAGTGCCCTGGCTGGAATCAAACCTAGGATACCAGCATTGCTAACTACTGCACCACCATACCGCCCCTTACTATTTAATGCCCCCTGGGTCTGGGCCCCAGAGCAGAAGTTCTCACCAGTCTCGCCAAAAACAGGTTGAATGTACCTATTTTCTAAACACCTTAACCATACATGTTAGATTTAAACTGCAGATTTAAATCCTTTAGACTGATTCGGCAGCTTATCTACCTGTGTATGGGGCCCCCTGACGGGAAAATCGTGCAGGTGCCGATTGGGCAGGTTTGATTTTCTATCATTGATGCAGTCCTCGGTCTGATGGCTTCTGACAATCGACTTAGCCCAATATAGGCCACCTTAGGTGGATATATATCGGAAGAAGATTGCCACCTTTACTCATTTTCTTAGAATTAGAAATAGATTTCTACTTCCCATATCTTTTCTACTCTTCAGATATATTGTTTAAATGTCTTATTTTACAGTCTCCGTGCAAACAACAGAATAACATATGGAGTTCTTCCTTAGATCCTGAGGTTGGTACATGACCCCCGGAGCTTTCTCTGTAGAAAAGAAAAAAAAAAAGATAAATGATGCAGCGTTTTAAAAAAAGCCAAGATTTCCGTGAGAGAAACTCAGCCATGAAACAAGAGCAGATTATTATTTTTAATCATTGGTGCATGGCTACAGTTTTCCCACACTAAATTCTCCCCAGCAGGCAGAATAATAACATAAAGTACCTAAGGTGCACAGAATGACTATGTGTTTAATGGGACAAGGTATCTAGAGGTGGGTTCTGTTCTTTTTTTAATGATTTCTGGATTCATTGTTTTAGCAGCACCTGCTTTTGATATGGAACTGGCTAAGCATTTTTACAGATTCTAATAAAGTTTAGTTCTTTTATAATTGTTCCCTTTTTATAGGGGCGGTTCCTCAGTTAACTTTTAGTATGTTATAGAATGGTCAATTCTAAGCAACTTTTCAATTGGTCTTCATCATTTTTCTTTTATAGTTTTTGAATTATCTGCCTTCTTCTAACTCATTGCAGCATTAAAATGGGGGTCACTGACCCAAACAGCCAAAGAAACCGTGAGGCTAAGGGTTTATTGTTACTTTTGTTATTTACCTTTCTATTAAGGCCTCATTTATTTATATTTCAGTGTCTTTTTCAAACCACTACCTGGTTGCTAAGGTAATTTGGACCATAGCAACTAGATAGCTTCTGAAACTCACTGAACAAAAACAGTAATAATTAAAAAAATGCAAATTGCCTCAGAATATCACTCTCTACATCATACTAAAACAACCCCTTTAACTGGACACCTTTTTATATATGAATATTACTTTGAAAAAAATATTTTGGAAAAAAAATTATATTTATAAAGCAACGATATTCTTAATAAATGTCCTTTAGTATTCTAATGATAATACTTATCCTAATATTATTTGTAAAATGTTGCAAGTAGGCATATGCAAACAGAGGAAGGTTATTCCCCATAACTCTCTAATTTCCTTGCACACTACCCCTGGCCGGAACTTGGAGTAGGCTGAAGAAAAAGTGCCTAGGGCAAAATGGTAGAGTGGTGCTAGGTATATACCTCTTCTGTCTGCCTGCCCTGTTAATGGGTGTTGTACAAATGGTAGGTAATGATAAGTTTTGGTTGGTAACTATGTTAAGCAATTACCTTCTTTCCAAGTACAGTAGGGATCATTACATTTACAGTCTGCCTCTCAGACTGGTGCAGTGTCAGGAGGTGCAGGCGAACCCTGTTCTTACAGCTTGCCATAGGGATAGATTCAGGCAGTGCTGTATTCAAGGGGCTAGCCTCAGATCTCTGTGTTCTCACACATTGCACACTGTGGTCAGCAGAGTAAATGACCCCTAGTGTCATTTTGGCGTTATTGCAGGGTGGTATAGGGAAGGATTGGGGTCACTGTAAGTCTTAACATTGCACTTATAGGTGTAACAAACCATTCACAAGGATGTCCAACCTGTGATTTTTATCTTTTATTTGCTAACAGAAAGCAGAGTAAAACAGCCAAACTACACTGTGGGGACCCCATTATGTTGCTTGTATCTACAAATGTCACTTCTACTTTTTCATATAATTGCCATTTCAGAAATACTTTAAATGCGATTGTCTTACTTAAAATAACTAGATCTGTTTCTATATTCTGTATTTAATCCCAGCTAGGATTATTGGGCCAGTATCATCAAATGAAAAGCTTCTTGTTTGTGCCATACAGTGCACAGGTGTTGTGATATTGGCATTATACGGTGCAACGCTTTTTAATTAGATGAAATGATCTAATTAAAGGGGCCGTTCACCTTTGTAATAAAATTTATATATGGCTTTTTTTTAGTACCAAAAGAAGCATTTTGCAATATATTTTTATTAGCAAAAATTAAGCGTTTAGGAGATATTGAGAGAACATTGGTAATTCCCAGTGAACCGCAATAACACTGGACACATTGTTTCTCCACAGCAGGGCTTCCATCACGAGCAGGTTGGGCACAGGTTGCTTCATGCACTGATCATTGGACCCCATCAGTGACTGCAGCAGGCTGTGCCCAGCGCGAATATGCCAAAAGCCCTACTGAGGAGGACTGAGGAACAGTATCAGCAATCCCTCTACATCACACAGTGTTCAGAATGGTTATTGTGGTTCACTTTGAATTTGCAACGTGATTATCTCCGTGGCATATATAGTTTATGTGAGTGTATAGATAGGTTGGTATGTGTTTTAAAGAGTTATTTAGTTGTCTACTGACTTTCTGTGATATAGATTGCACTATGATAAAGCCACAGCTTTTGCAGCTCCAATGAAGTAGAACAGTTGGACCTTCTCATGTGCACCAAACATTATAGCACTGAACTTAATGTATAGTAAAGTCTCTGGGAAAGGATAGGTGTAAACATATGGCTATGTAAAGATATGACTATATTGCACAGTAATTATGTAAGCTATACAGTGGCAAAACTTGGGCCTTGACCAGGAGAGGTAAAGAGCTCTTTAACAAGTGTGGTACAATGGCCATTATATTGGCCCTTATGGAATAGGACTAAGTGGCGCTCAAGGACCAACAGGAAGCTTAAACATCTCTATAGGAAACCTTTGATCTTCATTTAGATCACAAAATGAATACTCTGCTGGGTCTGCCACCTTGGCCACAACAGCAGACAATGATAGGAGTGAAGGTCATCTGCAGGCAAAAACCTATGAGCAGAAGATCCGCAGAACATCCACATGAATGGATGGCACTAAAGAAGTCGTAGCTGCACTATTTACACAATCAATAGTTAATAAGCCTACCAAAGGTCAGAATAAAAGAACATTTGAAAGAATGTAAAAAAAATGTACTGTGGGGTGGTGATTAAAACAATGAATTATAAAATGAGGGATGGAAATGCAGTTGAAATAGTAACAGGTTGGCCTTGCATAAAAAAGAGCATGTTGTAACATGCGGATCAGTATGCAAATAAACTCATCCCTTGCTCGTTGGTACATGATATAGGAAATTGTTTCCATGTTAGTTGTATAGATTTAACAAGGTGGAAAGGCAGGGATGGTGCTTGTTAAAAAATAAAACATGGCCTTAATTCCAAGGGTGCATGTAACATTAATTCCGCAAAACATCATACCATTTTACTGACAAGAGGAGAAAGAGAGAAAGATTTCCCTGTGATTCTGTACAAAATACCTACATTTTAGGATCTGTTGATGTGAAGAAACGTGCAGCATGACCCATTCATGTTAGAGAAAACAAAATGTAAAATAGTATGTTCTTTAAAATGACTTTCCTTTCTTACGCAGCCACTGATTACTTCCATGATATGTGATTTCACTCACTTTCCCCCTTCGTGGTGACTAATTTCCTTGGCTCCTCTTCACAGTGTGTGACTTCTCCTCTGTTCTCTGCCTAAGACTGACAATATATCTGACTCTAGAGAGATTAAGACTGACAGCTCCCTGCCTGCCCATCTCTTAGAAGGAAGCATGTTGAGTAAATCTATATGAATGGTGGAAAGATTGTTTGAAGATGTACTCATTAATTTGTATCCCATAAGATTTTGTATTCTGAAGGCAGTAAATAACAGTGTGATGCCTACAATTTGACTGCCTATTGTGTTCATCGATAAGATCTCTCCGCGCCTAGAAGGAGAGCAAATGTAATTCTTTATATGTATAATGTATTGGTTAGACAACATCAGGGTCGCTGGTTACCAATCTATCAAAAAAAAAAAATAGATGAACTCTAAAAAATTCAATTCAAGCAGAATGGATGATATTAAAGACAAGGAAAGGTGACTTCCCTGGGGGTGTGGGCAATTCCCTGTGAATTCAATTGCTAATTATTATCCCCAGGCCAGTGCTGCTTTTAGAAAATTCACAATCCAGCTTGGGAACAACATAGCATAGCACCACAACGGCATCTTACTTACATTTCCCAGCAGTCATCTGTCTGCAGGAGAAATGGAGCTGACATCCAGTGCCTAGGGCGGCACTAAACCTTAATGCAGTCCTGCATATAGGCAGTAGAGCAAAATCGGAAAATCAGACTGTATTATGCATACATAAGTCTAAGGGGCAGATATATCAAAATGTGGGATTAGAGCTCACCACAGAAAAATTCACCCACTTTCTGTTCATTTCACATTTCTTTTACATTTTCATAAATATGCCCCATTGAGGCCCATGTATCAACATTCTCATTTTAGTGATTTTTTAAAACCACAAATAAACTCATTTTCGCTAAAATCATGAATGCCAAGTGATTAATTAAAACAGCCTTTTAAAAAAAGCACAATGGACAAAAACACGAAAACTGTCAAAACCCGAAAACCTCTAAAACCACAAAGCAAAGAAAGATTAGCCAATGGAAAAAGGACAGCTTCCATTACTTCGACAGCTTTTAGATGGCGTGTTTTTACTTATTTTTCAAACAAGAAATCCCATTTTTGCACAACAAAATACAAATCACAATCACAAAAAAAATAAGACAAATCACAGCCTTGTCTCAATAGTAGAATATGCTCATGAATAAAAAGTCCTGGGGAGAAAAACAGGGATACTTAGGGGTGCAGAGCTGTCTGCTAGACTTCAGTTTCAAATCTTCTAGCTATGATCTTAAAACGAGTATTAACCCATTACTGTCTTTACCATTCCTCGTATTTCACCCTGGCTTAGGCCTATCTATATTGGGGACACAAATTGGGGCTATAGATCAAACAAAGGGAAGTGTCCCATCCTCAGACAGGCCTTCTTCAGGTGAAAAGTCTCTACAATAATCAACATGGTCTGTATTTCTATTTCATTGCTGCAGAAAGTGAAGGACATATTTTGTGTTGATGCTATCTACAGTTGTGGCTTCTGGCCACCTTCTTGAGCACAGAGATAGAGTACATGAACACGAATTGTACTTAAGGGCCTTTCAGATCCAAGAGATGTTGGTCACCACAGGCGCTAATCCCCCGTTATTTCATTAGAGACGGCTAAACTGGCGAGGGGAAGGTCTCAAGAATTCAAATGTCAGTTATTTCTTTTGAATGTGGAGTAGAGGTTTTTGAAAGCATATTCCATTAGAAGCCCCCTTGTGAGATTTCATGTAGCTTAATGCATCATCATTAAAAAACATTCATCTGAACTTAGAAATAATCATCCCTCAGTTGGTTTGACTTTGAATTGGGGCACTATCAATAATTCATTCTTTTTTCTGTTACCAGCTTCCTTATTCATGATAAACAAGGTAAAAAAAACAAAAAGCTCACAATAAAGCAAACCAGCAAACACAAGAAGGCATTTGTAAGTCAGATTCTCCCTCTGGAAAGTCTGTTCTACATGCCTTGGAGAGTTCTCTGACAGGCTTCATTCAAAATTCCAGATTTGTCTACTTTTGGCTGGTATTAGAAGTCAGCTTGTCATGCTATATAAGCCAAGAACACCTGCACAGTTAGCTGCTTGTCTCATTTAAGCCAGTTACAGGCTCAGCATTTAAGGAGGACACCATCACACCATTGAAACAACACATTTATAAGACCACTGATGACAACTTTTTTACTTTACATTTTATACCTAGGCAAAAATCTTTACAGTTCCCATGTAACCTTGTAAAAAGTCAGGATAGTATAACTTTTGTGCACTGCTCTGTTGGCCGAGAGGGGAGGTAGGTAACTATTGAACATACCAGTTGAGCACTATTGCACTGGAATAATTTTTCAAATTCAGGGGCGATACTGCACCCTGTGCCACCGTAGGTTGACTTTTGTTGACCCCACCCTGGGCTTACCTTTCCAGTGCGGTCCAGGAGGGAATGCAGTTGCACTATCTGCACCAGAAGACCAGAAATTTTGGTTTAATAATGAGAAATGTGGTTCTTAAAGTTTCAGAGAGTAGCTTTTTGCTGCCCCTGGTAACATATGGGGCTGCTGCCTAAGCAATGTTATCACCTGTGCAAATTGCTTGTGCACAAGGGATATGGAGAACATTTAGTCATTAAAAACAGAATTCTCTTTAGTACCCATCATGATATATTTTATGTGTACTTCTATAGCAGCATCAGAAGCCTCTGTTCTTTGTGTAGCGCTTCACAAGCCATAGCAGTGGGCAAGGCAGTTTATCAAAATTGCCCCATATGATATAGTTTTGCGTAATATAGGACTTGCTTACTTACTGGCTCATAACTGATACAGAAAGAGACACCTCAAAGTGGCATTGAGCTTCAACTTTTCCTTCCAAAATCATTAATTCCAATGTATATCTCTAGAATGATAGTGAAATGGAGGGAAAGTGTGCTCTGTGTTATCCTGTTTCATCTTTCCTTTTCTTCACAACCCCATTACAGAAAATGAAAGCCAAATAAAAATGAGTTTTTATATTGAGTCAGCCCTCACCTATTATTTATTTTTAAGCAGCAGTTGCAGTGACAGGTCACCACTTTCCCTTAATAGTTATGTTGTCAGGTGTAAATAGACGTGTCACACGTCCTCAAGGCTATTTCTAGACACTTAAGAATATGTCATGGAGTGTTACAAATCATTCATTATCATTAATTAGCACACAACTACATGAATGGCCGCAGAGGGCGCAACTGGAAGCGGAAGACCTTTTCATATAGTGATATTATATATATATAATTTTTTTTTGTATTTTTCATATTTGTCAATTCTAAGATCCATAGTAAAATGTAATGTTTATCTTACCAGCAAAGATCATGCTAAACAAGGAATAAGCTACTTCTTAAATAAATCATATTCTTGTTTTCTCCTTGATACTGTGCTCATTGTGATTTTTCTATTATTTCTATATTTCTTTTCAAAATGTATGAAAGCAAACTCGGCTCCACAAGGATCAAACATTTATGGAGCACACTGTACCCGCTAATAAATTCTAGCCCAAAGTGTTATCACATTCTTTTTGTAGGTGCTAAATATTTTCTTTTATATCACCCTAGTTAGACTGACAATTTAACACAACTTTCATTTCTGAATCAAACACTAACTGTATAATTATGCACACGAAAAAAAGGGTTGTGTAACTGGGAAAAGAAACTCCCAGGGGCTCATTTCTGGTGCAGACAAACTACACTCTGCTGTCTGACCCCCCCCCCCCTTCCTTTTTTGTTTTCTATTCAATCTCTGTTATTAAAATCTCCCCTGTTGGACACCAAATGTATTCACTTCAATATCAGTTGATGCCATAAGCATGAATGGGCCCAAGACTCTTTAGCTACCACCTTTCCTCGGGCAAAGTCAAAGGGATGTCAAAGAAGAAGTGATGGGAATATGGTTGATATAGTAAATGTTTCTAAAATCCTTTAAATGATGTCTAGACAACTTCAACCAGAACAGCACCTTTTATTCAAATTTGTTGTTTTTTTTCCTATTTTGCCAAACAAAACGTTTTTTTGTCCTCCAACCAGGCGTGGGGTGCTAAAATAATTTCATAGGCCACTAATTTTGTGGCACGTGGGTGACGTTTCTGCATCAAACAACATGCATGAACACTTCAAAGTTATCCACTGTTGCTTCTCATCTTCAGATTGTGTTGGGCTAGCTTTTGAGTTTCAGTGACACTGCATGTGTTCATTGGGCTCTGGGCTCCTATTAATAAACTAAGCTTAGGGCTCACTGGAAATTATCGAAACATTAGCAGAAAGGCAGGACACATTTGTCATGAAAGCTGATGCTTATATATATATTGTATACTGTATATTGTGAGTGGGCCCCTAAGCTCAGGGAAGTGACAGCAGCACAAAGTATGTGCAGCAGAAAAGAAGATGGGGGGCTACTGGGGCATCTTTGGGGGCACAGATCTTCCCTGCTAAAGGGCTGTGGGTGCCTTGGGCTGGTACTGAACCCCAAAACATAAATAGTAACATGTCTAAACTTATTTTAAATTTATTTAAACAATAAACTGGGCAATCCATATGGATTACCAGCAGTTATATTTTTTTTTATCCTATTTATCAATATTTTCCAAACAGGATAGTGTTAATAGAGACTTTTATCTCAACAGATAGATGTGTCATTTTGTGTTATTATGAATATCTATTGGACGACAACAATCCTGAGGGGATGGAAATGCGTTGATTTGGATGTTCAACAAAGGACTATTTTTGCAGACTGGATGCCATGAGTGCCTTCTTTGAACTGGATATGATGTATTGGTTTGCTACCGGCCTATAACGCTTTGGAGTGGTGATAATTTTATGCCATATATGTACACTCTGGAGTGTCAGCTGAAAGCATATCATATGTTACAGCGTGGCAAACATATACAATCCTGCTTAAAACAAGATGACTGGGAGTCTATATGGTTAACCGTTAAAGGTTCTTTATGTCTCTCTTCTGCAAACTATAAAGTTCTTTTCAGGTGGTACCTAATCCCAGCCCGCATAGCAAAATTTATACCTGCAGCCGACCCAAGATGCTTTCAAGGTTGTGACCAGCAAGGAACTATGTATCATATTTGGTGGTCTTGTCCCAAGGTTCAGAGGTTCTGGATTAGAGTATATACATGGTGCATTCCATCTTTGGTATTACCATCCCCAACTACTGCCCTGTTATGCAAGAAACCTGATGCCCTCACGGAAAAACAACTTCAGCTATTTATGTTTATCATGACCGCAGCTAAACGCACTATAGCTAAGGCATGGAAAATGAAACATATTACGGTAGACTCCCTTAAGAATAAAATTGATGGAATTATGGCCATGGAAAAGATGTCCAGTATCTTAACAGATTCCCACAAGAAGTTCCTTAAGATCTGGGAGTAATGGCTTATATATAGATTTGGGGCAGATTAACCTATTTCTCTTTTTAAACTGGGCCTAGGGAATGGTACACAGAGGGCACTCAAAATGGGCCAGCAATAAACAACTAAAGTTCTAGGTCCCTCCTTAGCTTATGAAGACATTACCTGTCCGTTGTTCATTGTTTTATTGTTTACCTCATTTATAACTAATGCTCTACTGTTTTTTTGACATATTATATCATTTAAGCAATGGGTACTAGAGAGTTCCCCTGAAAGGAGATCCTCTAACCCCTCAAAGTACACATAAAGACTACCTATTATATATTTTGGTCGCTCCACCAAGATACCATATATTGCTTGGTCAGTCTGCTTTAAGGTTATATGTCTATGGCAAATGTTTCACAGTCTGTTTCTCTTTCTCTGATTTAAATAAAAATTTATTGAAAAAAATAAATGAAAAAAAAAAATATATATATATACTAACTTTAGATACAAACATAGCAGCATGGTTGGGGTGGCAGTTAATGTCACTGGGGTTAATCTACAGGTCAATTTATCTGACCTGTAAGAATTAAAATGAAAGAATATAGTGTAAAGTATAACGATAAGAGCACAATTTCTGTCTGGACTGGTATTGCCAGAACTTCCAGGTCTTTAATCCAGCTGCCTTTTACTTCCCAACAGTAAAATTGTGTTAACCTCAGTAATAGGTGTCTGTAACTGCTGCCTAACAACATTTTTTGTTTCTGTAATGAATTGAAATTCTAAATGATCCAAAACTAATTCACTACGATCTAGTCACAATCCTGCAACACTGAACCACAACTAAAATGAATGTTGGCACATAAAGAATATACACTTGGGGTTCAATAGAGTGTCAGCACTTTGGAATATCAGTTATGACCATGAATTTTGCCTTTCTTGTTCTACAGACATTTCATTCATACTACCAACTAAAAATAAATACATTAAAATAATTATTAAAGGCAATAATGTTTGCAACAAGATCCAATTGCATTTTCCACAAGAGATAACAAAGAAACAGACTGATGACGTGTGTCAATGAGACAGGGAAGAGTCTCTGTCAAAACTAAAGAGCAAGATGGTTCATTGACCCAGACTCGCAGGTCAGTGATTTCACAAACTGCAATTCTGCTCTTGTTAATTAATGAACTCAAGTGAAGAAAGCATCCCAAAGGCCTGGACATCCAGGCTCCTTTTATTCAGAATATAAAGAAAATCACATTCCCTCTCTTTCTCAGATCTGACCTCAGCAAGATCTTTAGAAATAAAGCCCTACTATAGAGTAGTTGATGCTGTGCCAAAGTTATGGCTGATCTTAGGCTTCTTTTATTATTGTTATGTCATTCAGGCACATTCATTACAGTTAATTACCTTACGTATCCAGGGGATAGTGTTCACTATATTATATATATATTTTATGATTACTCATAAATCGTTCTACTGACTTTTATATTTTCCAATATATGTAATGATTCTTAAATGAAGAGATAATTTAAGAGAAAATATAGATTACTGGTAAGTAATATATTAGAACAGGTATGGGATCCGTTATGTAGAAACCTGTTATCCAAAAAGCTCTAAATTATGGGAAGGCCTTCTCCTACAGACTCCATTAATAGCAAATATTTTTAGAAATGATTCCCTTTTCTCTGTAATAATAAAACAGTACCTGTACTTGATCCCAACTAAGATATAATGAATCCTTATTGGAGGCAAAACAATCCTATTGGGTTTAATTAATGGATACATTTTTTTAGAAAATGGAAGATATGGAAATCCCCCTTATCTGAAAAACCCCAGGCCTAGAGCATTCTGGATAACAGGTCTAATACATGTATTATTATTATTATTATTATTATCATCCTTTATTCCATGCTGCTTTACAAACATTATACATGATTCCTGCCAGATCCTGTTCCCTATCAGGTTCAACAAGATATGATTATTTATTGCTTCCTCAGTGATCCCTCCAATACATGCATTATAAAGGGGCAGATTTACTAAAACTCTATAATTTCTCTCTTTTTTTTTTCATTTTCAAATTTGACTAAATTTGTTTTCCCAAATGTCTAATATTTACTAAAAAAAGTTGCAAGAAAAAGTCACAGAAACTTAACAATTTTGAATTTTCGCCACGAAAATCACAACCAAACCTCAGATAAAACCCAGCAAAATCTCTAAAGTTTCAATACAAAAGAAAGAACTTTAAGGAAAGGGACCTCTGACATTGACTTCTACATGAACTTTCCAAGTTTAACTGATTTTTTAGCCATTTAGATGCATAGTAAATCTAGGAAAAGACATAGCATTTTTTTTCTGCGACTTTTTGCACTACAAATTCAATTTGAGTTTAAAAAACAAAATAAATGGTTAGTAAATGGGCCCCAAAATATACAGCTATGGTGGGTGAGTACCAAATACATGTGGTATTTATCATGAAACAGATAAAAACTACTTGGTTCCTGATGGGCTGTCTGACCTGTATCAGTTTTTAGCAGGTTTGATGGGATGGCTGCTGTAATCCTCGTTCGACCAGCTCCCATTATACAATATGATATAATTGTTGGTTCCAAAAACATGGATTAACAAACTGAGCAGTCTGTTTGTGGTCTCTTTGCTCAGATTTTTCATTGATATTGTAAATTGTGCATTACAAGGTAAGTTGCTGACCCACTTCACAAAATTAGATAATATATAAGTTCCGTGTTCTGTTTTGGTTATCAGCTTTGGTGCACCAGAAACTGAAGGTGTGGCGATTTGCGATAAAGAGGTAGAAACAATAGGATTTCTACCTCCTTCTGCCGATTCAGCCGTGATGGCAGATTTTGCTCAGGCGCCTTCTATGGCGCCCAATCAAAATCTTCTAACCTGGCCGATCATCGAGTCGACCGATATAAGCAGACTCCTGCGATATTTGACGACTCGCTGACTTGCCATACATGCACCGAATATCGTACGAAACAAGGTTTTGTACCATGTTATCAGTGCATGTATGGCCAGCTTTTGAAAACAATTTAAGGGCCCACATGCCCTAACTCACATAGTTCAGTTAACTGAGGAAATATCTGTGCATGTGTGGCCAAAATTAAATTGCTGCTTGCACTATGTATCCTTTTTAAAGAATGCATAAGAAGCCACATTCAGGCTCACTATGGCCAAAACATGTAAGTTCACACACCAAGCCAAGGATCCTCATTATGCTCGAGTCCTACACTGTCTATATATGTACTAAATATTATAGTGTTCCTGTGCAAAGGGCAAATGAACATGGTTTTGCTATTTAATTACATATTAATTCATAATGGGGAGTATTGATTTTAAAGGTTTGTTTTTATAAGGACCAGTACACCAATACACATTATGAGACACACGAGATGATAGCCTTGATGTGGCACAACAGTTTTACTATCACTTTATTTTTTTGGTAATATTTATTTATAGATAATTAAACACATTGTTTTTATCAAAACGCGTCAGTTAATAGAGCTTCTTCAGCACAATTCTGCATAGGGAATCCTTTTTTTCAAAAACACAAACAGAATTGTTTATATTTAATTTTGAAATTTCACATGGGGCTAGCCATATCCTTCATTTCCCAGGGTGCCACAGCCATGTGACCTGTGCTCTGATAAACTTCACACTTTACTGCTGCTCTGCAAGTTGGAGTTGTGATATTCCCCCCCCCCCCCCAGCAGCTGATCAGCAGAACAATGGGAAGGGAGCAAGATAGCAGCTCCCAGTAGGTAGCAGAATAGCACTCAATAGCAAGAAATCCAAGGCTTGGGACTCCTCCAGTTACATGGGAGTAGGAGAAACAATAGGTTACCTGAAAGCAGTTCTAATGTGTAGCGCTGGCTCCTTCTGAAAGCTCAGACTCAGGCACAATGCACTGAGATGGCACTTACACACCAATATTACACCTAAAAAAAATACATTTGCTGGTTCAAGAATAACATTTTAAATGGTAGACAGTGTAATTAGAAGTAAAAACTATACCATAAAAATCATGACAGTATCCATTTAAAGAACACATTTCCCAGGAAATATTCAAACTGCAGTGTGGAGATTCTGAACTGAGACGTTCTGACAGCCGTGTTTTACCCCAGACAATGGGCTGCAGCAAATACACATATAAATACAGCATTCTTTCTACACAAGACCTGGCCATGCACCGCTGGAGCTGCATTTTTATTGCATGCTATGGACATTAGTGCACAATATTTGCTATCTATTATTACTTCTACAAAACAGTTCTCCTCTATCATATTTGATTTTGACAACCTAGATATATTGTGGGACAGAAACATAATATTTTATAGATAAAGCAGATTCCAGTCTGACAGAATAGTCTTACACCGTCTCTTCCCAGTTGAGACAGCGGTATAATGCCTCAAGGTATAAATATTCAGAAATATAAACAGTAGCTTACTCTGCAGTTAGCCTTCTTCCTCTGTATAAGAATGTCAATATGCTTGAGCAGCTGCCATACTGATTCTGTTTTATAAGGAATATCTCAGCCAGGGTTTAGTACAATGGCAATGTACCTGTAACAGACATTCACAGTTCTATTGCAGAACAGACAGCAGCCAGACCTTGAGACTGCTACATGAATGAGCAATAAGAGGCACACTCTCACACTTCCACCGTTCTGAGTAAATGACCCCTTTTGTCTATGGGTTATCTGGGAACAAACACAAAAATAAGATAGGCTATCCTACTTATTTCCTCTATTATGGGGGAACATTCAGATCCTGTTTCTACTATTATTTGTGGAGCTATACATTTGTGTTTAGTTAACAAGTAAAGATTCTCTTCTGTATGCTTTCTTCCTCGCAACAGGCACCTATAGAACACACATATCAACAATACAATACTGCAATTTTCAAACCCTGGGGGGTAGAAAGCAAAGGCATTGCTTCTCTGCAATAGCTGTGGGCATCAGAGAAACAATAAAGAATGCAATGGAAAATGTGCTGTGCAGGGGAAAACATACAGGGTCCTCATGGGTGGATGCTGTTTGTGAAAAGTTGGCTGGCAGCTACACAATGAACAGAGCGGGGATGATAAAAACACCTATGAACAATCTGTTCAAAGGGACACATGTAATTATTATCCTTTTGCCACTGCATCACTGGGGCAAAGTCATCAACCAAAATAAAACTGTTTTCTTAGACTAAAAATATATGCAATAAATAGAAATTCTACAGATTTCAATCCTTTTGGTGTGGGAAAAAACAAAATAGATCTCTTTACATTGAGAAACAGTGGACCATGGGTCTTAAAAACCAATATGGCCAATTGTGTGGCTAAAATACAGCAGACCCCATGGATTCGGTTGCATGAAACTCTGCGAGCTGTGCCCTCCAAAGTTTTATTTCTCAAGGGGGCCTGACCGATTCACCACTCAGCATGGCCTAAATACCCACACTCAATAGGTCTTTAATTTACCAATATTACAGTGGTCATGTCTAACCTTTGGTGGCCACATAGTAAATATTCATGGGCTGCTGAAGCAGTGACAGTATAGTTCTGGTTTACTTAAGTTAAGGCATTTAATTAGGAATATATCTACATACTGGTTATTGTACACAGCAGAATGAATCACAATGTATTTCCTTATATACACAGTGCCACCCTTCTACCTCTTGCTGGTTTCAGCCCAACTGTACCCAACAGCTCCATCTAAGTACATATTACAGACCATTCTGTAATGCCGGGCAGATAAGGTACAGAATCAGTCTGAGGGACCTGAATCGGCAGCTAAACTCTGCCTCTGTATGGCCACCTAGACTCTTATTGTCACAGACACAAGCAGATTTAGCCTCTCTCTCAAATGATTTTGGTATTGTCTCACAGACACAGCACCATGTGACCATGTGAAGCATATCTGAAAGCATATTCCATTAGAAGCCCCCTTGTGAGATTGTGGAAGGTCTTGAAAATTCAATGCACTACCCTATACAGTGTCATAAATATTAATAAAACTTTTTTTATATATATATATTCTTTATTTTAATTTCAAGCACAGATGGGGGACAGAAAAGAAAAGGGGGAAGGGATAGGGAAAATATTTACAGTATTCTATAAATGAATATACAAATGAAAAACAAGTATTGATATTAATAGAAATTTTATTGTGAAGCAGGCACAGGTTTATGTGCAAAGATGCACAGATTTCTTGTGGGTTTGGAAATGTCACAGTCACAGCAGTGAAAAGGAATCTTACAGCACATGGGTATCCAAATTCACACGTCAGTTTATAATCTCCAGGCCACACAATTTGCAGTAGAAACAGAGACCATTCTATTGACTTTAAGGGGAGCCTCAGAGACAATGTTTTGGGTGGCACCTATATAATAAAATACAGACTTTTGGTGCTCTTACTTCAGCCCAGTAATAGTTTTACACTGAGGCTTGTAGTAAGACATTAATATGATTTTTTATCATTTTTCTAACCTTTTGTCCATGCACTATTATATGGATAGACATATCACTGGTGCCTTTGCCTTTACGACTACAGACTACAGGTGTCAGACAAAATTATAGAAACAATAAAAGTTCCGGTTCCCCTTTGAACTTCAAAACAGCTTTGGCCCTTCTTGGAATACTACTATACAAGCTGTAAAGTGACTCTGACAGCTGCAAGTATATGTGCGCCGTCACACAGACTGTTAAAAGAAGCCCATTGTTCATCCCAAACGACCCTACGCTCTACATTCCCGGATTTCCCATAAATGTTTTGTGGTGTTTGGATCTGTCGGCTGAGGAATGTGTAGCCTCTTCCTAACGCTCACAAGACCATTCCTGAATTGATTTAGCACTTTCCTGGGGAGCATTATTATAATTAACATGTATTTATAAAGCACCTACATATATTCAAGAGGTAAAGAGGACCCTGCTCAAAGAGCTTACAACCTAAAAATAATCTTTGCACATTCAAAAATCTTTGAAGGGAACTCTGCTGCGTTGCTTAATATGGCCTTGCATTATATGACAAAAAAATTAATTATGCAGAGCAATTATCCTTTTCAATGTGTCTAATAAGATGTTTTTTCCATATTACTTCATTGTAGGCTAAATAGTTTTTACATCATACATCAATAAATATACATATATATAAATGTAAATATTATACATATTTTAAAATGATGATACCAAAATGTCTTGTACGCTTTCTGAGCAGTTTGAGCACTTAAAATCCCTTTGGAGAGTTCCATGTGGCTTCCTGGTCTCCAGTTGAACAGCTCCATCACAGTAAATTACAGTTGGCAGCTGACAACATCCAGTGTGGCCTGGAGGCTTTCTCTGGTTACCCCCAAACAAGCCGTGCAATATCTTTATCTCTTTCTTCACCAAAACATTCATCTGAAGTGGTACTTACCCGATGCCACAGGGAAATGATATAGACCTATGGCGAAATGGCAAGTCTGTAAACAAAATCAACAGGCACTTTGTTCCATTCTACAACAACTTGGTGTTGGTCTTCATTTGTCAGTTTTTTGTGTGTCTTTTGTACTGCTCTGTGCTCTCAGGTTTGGTATTGAGATTGTTTCTTGTTCCAGGGGCATTTAGATGAAATAACACCCTGGGAGATGAATGGAAAACAGCTTGATAGGAAAGATAAGTAATAAAGGATAACTGCTACTCCTACAACTATATGCCTCTCCTGTTTAGATGCCCTAATCAAAGCTCAGATTTAATTCAGTCTACAAAAGAACTTCAACTTCCCCTTTAGATCATATTCAATTAGTTAAAGCCCTTCTCCAGTTAAAGTCACTTTTGTAATTATAGTTTTTATCCCATCCACATAAAAATTGGATTGTTTATTAACTCACCAAATTTGACTTATGGTATTACAGACCAAAAGGCACAAATTGTAAGCTCATGTGAGCAGGGCCCTCCGATTTTATTCTATAACCCTTGTTTGTTGAATGAATGTAAAGTGCTATATAACTAAATATAAATAAATCATGAGGATAATAAGTGGTGAGAATTACAAGCCAGTCCCTCTGAATATAATTCATACTGATTGAAGCAGAATGAAAACGGTGATCAGTTATTTGATCTTGCTGAGAATAAAAGAGGGAAATCAAGAAGGAATTCCTTCTCCTAGTTAAATCAGTAGCACAATCCAAATGTGCACAGGCAGGTTAATTGGCCCTGGGGGAAACTGACCCTGGTGTGTGAGTGTGTTAGATTGTAAGTTCCACTGGGACAGGGACTGATATAAATGAGGTATAGTCACTATAAAGCACTGTGTAAATATGTCTGCCATATATAAAGGATAAAGCATTGATTACAATACATCTTGTAGCCATATTGGTATTATATCTCCCAGTTATACCATTATAACACTGCAGCAATCTTTTGGCCAGGGGAGAGAGGGAGACCCCTCAGTGTCAGGCAGGAATTCATTCTGGCACCGCAGTCATGTCTGTATTAACAACTCCCTGTGTCAAGATGAGATGCTGACTTTTCCTCAAGGGATCGTTAATGGCAATGCCACAGCTCAGATCAGCAGGATTTTGTTCCAAATATTTCCTTTTTCTTCCCCCTCCCCACAACAAGTCAATAGCGACAAATGATCAGTGCTTTTTAAATTTAGCTCAGGGACCTCTCCCCTCACTTGTCCTCCCGCCCCCTCCTTTCGCATTTCAGGTTGCCTGTCAATACATGAGAGGAACAGGCACATCTAAGCAAGAATGAATATGAAAAAGGATGAATGAATGAGATGGAGAGAGAGGGGATTGGAGAGGAGTGCCTGCAGCAGCCTAATGAGGAGCAGACTTGCCACAGGAGACTCAGGATGATTCCATGATAACCGAGTCAACCAGGAGACTTACAAGGAACTGCAGCATCCAAATAAATGCCGGAACGGGGACTCAGCCTCATATCTACACAGCAATGTAGGATGCTCACAGTCCCTTGGGAGAAACTAGTAGCTTTAATACGCAAGGTTGGCTTTTGGGTATGCCCCCACCAGCAACTCAGGTGCCCCTTAAATGGAAAAAGCACAAAGATACATTATATTGGACATGCCTGAAATAAAATGCTCAGAGCCACAACACTGCAAGTCTATTTCTGCTGGAATTCAGTTATAAATGCCCACAGTAAGTAAATAATATTATACATATACAAAATAAGTAAAACTGAGGACTGGTGCAAACCCTCTGTCAGTAATTTGGATGTGATGAAATAGGAATAAAATTTAGTACAACTTTATCAGGCTCTGCTGGCTGACCAAAGAGGCTCTACAGCAGCTGAAATCTTGACACTAGGATTCCTTGTTAGAAGGACTCTTTGAGTCTATGCACCTGAGAATATAGCCCAGCGTTACTAATGTGTGTTCCTAACCAGATCTTTGCTTTCATGTTCTAATTGATACTGTCCAAAAAGAAATGCTGACTGGTTGCTATAGGCAAGTAGTAAATAAGCCCCAATATTAGGTTCAACCTGTTGTGTTCTCAATGTGCTTGAACTATAAGTCTTAGCATCCTCTGACTGCAGAAGGATGACATAAAGTATGAAAATGTCAGGAGGACAAGTAGAATTAGGATAAAAGACCAGCATACCTATATATAGGGAATATAAATAAAAGCATTTGTATGTACATAATACAGAAAGGGTCACTTCCAGCTAGGGTTCCTAGATTACCCCCGAAAAGCAGGACTTGTTTAGACTATCCATCTCGCAGGAGTCCAAAACTAATGGCAATCCCTTGGCAATCAGTGCAGCCAAACAGCTAGTAACCATTCAGTTCCCTTTCTATTGTATTCAGTAGCCCAAGGCTAAGGTTATAACAGGCTATTTTAATTATGCAATTAGCAGGACAGATTACAGATTCATTGCATTTCATCTAATTGCTATACATATGCATTCAGATCACTCAGCCCTTGTATTTTAGCCTATCAGGGGACCAGGTAACCTTGCTGTAGCCTAGCAGGGGATTAGGTAACCTTCTTTTAGCCTAGCAGGGGATCAGGTAACCTTACTGTAAACTAGCAGGGGAACAAGTAACCGTACTTTAGCCTAGCAAGGGGCATGGAAACTTTCCTTTAGCCTAGCAGGGGACCAGGTAACCATAGTGTAGCCTAGCAGGGGACCAGGTAACCATAGTGTAGCCTAGCAGGGAACTAGGTAACCTTCCTTTAGCCTAGCAGGGGACCAGGTAACCTTACTGTAAACTAGCAAGGGAATAAGTAACAGTACTTTAGCCTAGCAAGAGGCTTGGTAACTTTCCTTTAGCCTAGGCTACCCTCCTAACCCTAGGCTATGGTAGGGTTACCTGGTCCCCTACCGTAGCCTAGCAGAGGACCAGGTAACATTCTTTAGCCTAGCAGGGGAACAGGTAACCTTTTTTTAGCCTAGCAAGGGACCAGGTAACCTTACTGTAAACTAGCAGGGGAAAAAGTAATAGTACTTTAACCTAGCAAGAGGCTTGGTAACTTTCCTTTAGCCTAGGCTACCCTCCTAA
Source organism: Xenopus tropicalis (assembly GCF_000004195.4). Taxonomy (NCBI): domain Eukaryota; kingdom Metazoa; phylum Chordata; class Amphibia; order Anura; family Pipidae; genus Xenopus; species Xenopus tropicalis. The sequence continues at coordinate 43,540,872 of NC_030677.2, forward strand.
CCCTAGGCTACGGTAGGGTTACCTGGTCCCCTACCGTAGCCTAGCAGAGGACCAGGTAACATTCTTTAGCCTAGCAGGGGAACCGGTAACCTTCTTTTAGCCTAGCAGGGGACCAGGTAACCTTACTGTAAACTAGCAGGGGACCAGGTAACCTTACTGTAAACTAGCAGGGGAAAAAGTAATAGTATTTTAGCCTAGCAAGGGAACAGGTAACCTGCATTTAGCCTAGCAGGGGACCAGGTAACCAAACTGTAAACTAGCAGGGGACCAGGTAACCTAACTGTAGCCTAGCAGGGGACCAGCTAACCTAACTGTAAACTAGCAGGGGACCAGGTAACCTTACTGTTGCCTAGCAAGGGAACAGGTAACCTTACTGTAGCCTAGCAGGGGACCAGGTAACCTTACTGTAGCCTAGCAGGGGAACAGGTAACCTTACTGTAGCCTAGCAGGGGACCAGCTAACCTGACTGTAAACTAGCAGGGGACCAGGTAACCTTACTGTTGCCTAGCAAGGGAACAGGTAACCTTACTGTAGCCTAGCAGGGGACCAGCTAACCTGACTGTAAACTAGCAGGGGACCAGGTAACCTTACTGTAGCCTAGCAGGGGACCAGGTAACCTTACTGTAGCCTAGCAGGGGAACAGGTAACCTTACTGTAGCCTAGCAGGGGGCCAGGTAATCTAACTTGAGCCAGTGCACTTACATTTTCCCATGGGCAAATCGTATGCCAAGTGCCAGTTACCTGTGTGAGATTAGGAACTGAGCCCATGGCCGGGGGTAGCAGAGCAGTCGGTGTGTAATGTGTGTTGCACGATCTGGAGCAGCAAAAAGCTTTTCCGCCTATAAAAATCCCCTATTAGCCCCTGTCTCTAAAGTGAAGGGGGGGGGGGGGCTGGTGCTGTCACGGCCCCTCCGGTGAGCCCTGTCCCAGCGCTGGCTGGGGAGAGAGAGGGGCAGGCAAAGGGAGAGAGAGAGAGAGAGAGAGGGGCAGGCAAAGGGAGAGAGAGAGAGAGAGAGAGAGAGAGGGGCAGGCAAAGGGAGAGAGAGAGAGAGAGAGAGAGAGAGAGAGAGAGGGGCAGGCAAAGGGAGAGAGAGAGAGAGAGAGAGAGAGAGAGAGAGGGGGGCAGGCAAAGAGAGAGACAGGGGCAGGCAAAGGTAGAGAGAGAGAGAGAGAGGGGCAGGCAAAGAGAGAGAGGGGGGCAGGCAAAGGGAGAGAGAGAGAGAGAGAGGGGCAGGCAAAGGGAGAGAGAGAGAGAGAGAGAGGGGCAGGCAAAGGGAGAGAGAGAGAGAGAGGGGCAGGCAAAGGGAGAGAGAGAGAGAGAGAGGGGCAGGCAAAGGGAGAGAGAGAGAGAGAGGGGCAGGCAAAGGGAGAGAGAGAGAGAGAGAGAGGGGCAGGCAAAGAGAGAGAGAGGGGCAGGCAAAGAGAGAGAGGGGGGCAGGCAAAGGGAGAGAGAGAGAGAGAGAGAGAGGGGCAGGCAAAGGGAGAGAGAGAGAGAGAGGGGCAGGCAAAGGGAGAGAGAGAGAGAGAGGGGCAGGCAAAGGGAGAGAGAGAGGGGCAGGCAAAGGGAGGGAGGGGGCAGCAAATGGGCAGGGAGAGAGCCACGCACACCGCTCCAGCAGCTCCTCAATTCCAGTCCTTCCCCTGTGCCGCTGCCTGGGCTTGTCCTCACAACTTGGAATTTCCTCCCTTCCCTGGATACTGCTCTTCTGCCTGGGAATGTGTATGTGCCGCCACTCTGTGCGCTCCCCCCATTGATGGTGGTGGCCAAAGTGCTTGGGTTCGGCCGGTGATGGTGAGACCGGCTCGGCGCTCCCCTGACAGCGCTGGCTGCACTTGCCCCTGGGGCTATGCTCACAAGGACACTCTGGGGGGAAAACTTTGCAGGAGGTCGCTCAGCTGAAGCCGATGGGGGATCAAAGCAAATAGAGTGAGGTTTGGCTGAGGAATAAACATCCAGCTGGTCTGGTGAGTTTCCCCTTCCATTGAGCATTTCTGTAGCGCCTCTCTGTGCATGGGTGCCGGGCACACTCCCTGGCAGGCTCCCCCGTACCGCCGACACCTTCCCTGCGCTCTTTTATCATCGGGGGGCTAAGCTTTTCCATAGGCAAGGGATCAGCAACATTCCATTTATTTTCATTTTTGTTCCCAACTTCTTTTTGAAGATGCTGCGGGGAACTTAATGTATTGTAGAGCAGCGACCTCCGTGGTCTGTGGGGGGTAACTGCAGGCTCAATCAAGGCAAAGTTAACCATTGCTTTTACTATCATACTCTCACTTGATGTGGATACTCATTTTGGCTGCTTTGGTTTAGAATAGGTATTTAAAATATAAACAGATTTTATGATTTATAGAAACGAATGGAGTGGTGGGCTAGAGGCATTGGTTATAGTATGTATGGTGTGTGGGGAGGTAACATTGGATATAGTAGATATTGTGTGTGGGAGTTACACATGGGTTATAAAAAAATGACATGTCCATCAAGTTTAATGCCTCCAAATGAACCCCCCAACACACACACACAACCCTTGAGAATATATTATAGAGTAATAGTGTGTATAAGTGTGGGGGGAGCTTGGGGGTTGGTATTGTATTTGAATGTGTGCTAGGTGTTGATCTGTGTCTGCCTATCTTAATGTTATCAGATGGCTTTGACATGTAATACACATTATTGTATATGCTGTAGGTTACTGTAAATCTTTCCACTGTCCACACCCCCTATTTAGCAGAGTATGTTTTTATAATTATGGTCATTTAAATGCTATATGATATCATTGCTGCCAGCAAGAATACTATTTTTTGCACAGTATGTAGGGTGCTCAGTTTGCTTTAGGCAGTAGCTGCCTCCGGTTGCTGTGTGTGTGTCTATAATGTATGTGCATAGTCCTTTGAAATTGGCACTGTTAACTGATATTAAAGGCAGATTTGAAAAACAAACTAAAAATGAATAGCAAATAATTATAAGAACTCCTGCTGAACTACAAGTATCCATCATGGTTCATTATAGATGAATCCCCTGTGTTCTAAAGAATAAAAATCTTTTAAGGAGCGCATCACATATTTATGTAGCACTCTTATCCAGACTATAATCATTGTGTCTGTTCCCTGTATGGGTATTAGCACAAGGAGATTGGAGCATTCAGTTGATAAATGTATCCTGCGGTTGGGAAGGCTGCCCTCGTTCCCATAAGTTCACCGCAATTTGGCCACAAGCGATCGCTGATTAGACTTGGTACAATAAATCTTTTGCAAACATTGGGCACACTAGAGCTCTCTGGAGAACACAAAATTGTCTGTGGATTTAGAAGGTGCTTGAAGCCGTCGTGCAATCTAAGTGGTGAATGGAACCTCACACTAGCTCTAAAACTTTTCACACTAAAAGCCATGAATTTATTTGTTTAGCTTGGCTTTGCTTTGTTTTCCTAACACTCCTGTGAGTTGAATGATGGTGTGAGAGCAAGGGAGGTGTGAGCACTTCCTTCCATTAGTGCACATACTCTAGTAGTGATCTTTCACCAGAAGACTTTGCTTTTAACTCCTTCTGGGAAAGCGTGGCAAAGCCTGATTTAGAGGTAGCCTTTCAGCGGGGTCTTAATTTGCAAGCAAGTGGCTAGGGAAGTATAGCAAATGTGCATTTTTGCAACAGATGGCTTAGTAATGCATAACAGTGTGTATATAGCACTACAGAGGTTGCCATTGTTTGCAAACATACAGTACTAGGAGTAACTGTGAGCATAATACAAGAAAACAAAACCTTTAGGGTGAAGACACACAGAGCTACTTAGTAGCAGCTACTTGTCACAGCTACGAAACGCCAGAAAATACACTGCTGCCGACAATATTGAGCATTGCCTCAGCTAAAACACATGTAGAGACAATTATCAGTAAATGATCAGCATTGTCTATTTTTGTAACCGTGACAAGAAGCTGCTACTAGTAGCTCAGTGTGTCTTCACCCTTAGTCAGTGAGCTATAGTGCGTGGCTATACTGATAGATAGATAGTATAAGGTTAGTTTAACCTAGAGAGCTTGAAACAACACATATTAGTGATGTCTGGCAACATTAAGGTGCCAGATGCAACACATACCATGCATGCAACCGGCAGCAAGTAATAAAAGTTTGACAACACTACAAGTAGCCACATTCAGAATTCCCTGTGAATACAGTGCCCTTGCCTTTGCTTTCGGTCCACAAAGTCTTCAGCCTGCACCAGAAAGTAAAGAGTCAACTTGCCCCAGTACGAAAGTGGGCTTTTATATAAGAAAACAATGGCACCACCTATTTGTTTGAACTGCAGAAAGACACAACGCTTTTAAGTCAGGAGAAATGTTAGTGTTGCTGTTGTGAGTGTAGAGAATATTGGAGATGCCAAATCTTTTATTTATGTTTAAAATGTTCCAAGTATATTTCACCAGTGCTAAGCTGCTGTTGAACTACAATCCCTATAATCTCCTGAGAGCCAGTACCAGCCAATGGATAATTGGAGCTGTTATAACCCAGAGCACTGCTTCACATTTTGGTGGCTGCTACACTAGGGACAGGTTGGACAGATGTAAGGAACATACCTGAATGCAGGGTTCCAGGAGCTGTGTTTGCAGGGCAGGTTTGTCTATCACCTTTGGCTGTAGCCCTGTTAGTTATTTAGCTGCAGGGGTGATGATGCCTGTCTCTTCCCTGCCTGCACACTGAATTACTCCGGATCGCCAGCTGTTCATACATGGAAACCAATGCTGTAATGGAAGCACAGGGTCTCATTTACAGTGGGATTGCTAACAAATGCTACAGTATTGATCTGCAGTGGTTTAAAGCCCACTTCAGTAGGAGAATTGTTATCCTATGTTATCAATAGGGATGCACAGAAGCCACTATTTTTTCAGACCAAATCCCGAATCCTTTGTGAAAGATTCACCTGAATCCTGAACCAAATCCTAATTTGCATATGCATATTGGACCATGGAAGGGTTAAAGATAACTGTGTTTATGTGATGAAAAATTGGGTTGGCCAAATTCAGTTGCTTTGAATTCGGCCAAATTTAAATCCCGAAAAAGGCTGAATCCTGACCAAATCCTGGACTCTCTGTGTCTCTAGTTATTAAAACCCTTATCTTACCTATCCACATCTAATTAGCTATTTTTAGTATTACTACTACATATTTATTAAGCACCAACATGTTCTGCACTGCTGTACAGTAAATGGGTGGATACAATGAACATACAGATTACATTAAAAAATACAGGCTATAGGGCCCTGTTCCATAGAGCTTACAATCTAAAAGGAGAAAGGTCTTTGAGACACATTGAATAGTTAAGGTGTGCTGTACCCTTAAAAGGGATACAACGCGTACAGTACATGCTCAGAATAACATTTAGCAATGCCAGTGAATTGTCTGCTCTGCTTGAAATCTTGAGTTCTGGCAGTGCGTGGCCTTTAAAGTAACTGTGTGCTATTAAGACTGTTGCTTGCAGCTGCCTGCTATTTTCAAATCATGATGGGAGATGCAGGAGTCAAAATAGCTTTTGAGGGCACCCACATAAATTTATGTGATATATATATTCTGATATTCTGCTTTGTTCAACATTAAGATGTTCTTATTTAATGCTATGAGACATGTTGACTCCGACCAAAGAAAATGCTTACAGTTTAAGAATAAGATACTTGGAGAAAGGGAATTTTTCCTTCCGTTGCTGATGGGAGTAGGTCTTGCTGTGGGTCGGGTCTGTATGGGTGGGAAGAGGTGTTCCTCATTAAGGTGTTGACATGACCTACAGAAGGTGTTAAATCCCAAGTACGCCAAGGATTTTAAATAGAATCTACTAGTTGATAAATTGTTGGTGTAGAAGCCATGTTAAAACTGTATTCATAAAGTTGATTGGATTGTGCTGGGAGCCTGAAGAAAGAGAGGCCTAAGTGAAGACCCTAAAGGAAAAGAGGAACGTCAGTGGTGTAGAACAGAGATTGGAGTAGCTTGTATAACAGGCACAGAGTGAGCAGAAAGGTTTGTTCCAAAGAGAAATCTGCCAGTGTTGGGACTCAAGTGGATGGGTTCAGGGTATAGAGAAGCCCTTTGCGGCACACGTGGGGAGATACTTAGTATCGACAAGTCCCTGTTTGTGTTATGAGGAGAGCAAATTTGGGGTCAGCACAAAACTCCTTCCCAAGGTGGAGGTGCACGCTCCGTCCACAATCCACATAATGCTTTCAATGCAGTAATGGACAGCACCTCATATATGGTTAAAAAGCCTTTATTTTTCTCAGATCAGACACACAGCAGCCATGAGTCTGATCCGAGCCACAGAAAAATAAAGGTTTTTTAACCATAAATGAGGTGCCATCCATTGCTGCTTTGAATATGTTATGTGAAGTAACAAATAACTTTGCATACTCCGTGTGTAAAATCAAATCACGAGCCATTAAAGGTCATGCCCAAGGGCAAGCAATAAAAACCCAAGGGCAAGCAAAACCCTACACCTAACTGGCCAGTGAGAGACAGACAGTATAAAATGTGCTCTACTTTGTGCAGCCATAGGCTGCCTCAATAACGTTTCACATTTCTGATGTTTGGTTTTACAGAGGAGACCAGGGAATTCTACCTGCTTATTGGTTGCTATGGTCTACCTGACTATGAGCAAATTTTGCACTTAATAGAACATCACTATTTTTCACACTACATGTGCATGTAGTATGAATTCACATGGTTATAACTGATTATCTCCATCAATTTTGTGTTTAGTGCCCCCTAACCGAGGCACAGATGTTTTGCTGGTTGGCACAAGTGGATCAGTTAGAATGGTCCCCACAGAGATCTGTGTTGCCTCTCTGAAACCCTGAACATGTGCTGTATTGATGGAACCAGAGGATTTAAGAAACAAAATGTTTGTTCTCATGTGGATTCTGCTAAACATATGGTGTAACCAGCAGGCCAGACAAGAGGGGGAGCAGGATCTAAATGCTATGGGGGAAATGCCTGTTACTGCCCTACTTCTTGCTATTGAATAAAACCACAGTTTTTGAACTTTCTGACAAAGGTAGATCTATCACTCAAAACCTAATTTCTATGTCATATTCTGTCACTGCAAATAATCTGTTTAAGCACCAATAGCTAAAAGTCTATGTGCCGAATTAGCCTAACAGGGTAATGTAATAGAAGCACAGAGTTGTTGCTCAGGTACTTCACTACTTTTTGTACCGCCTGTGTTTGACACTGACCAGGTTTGCCCATTTGTTTTTCCATTTGTATGCCTCTTTGAGCTCACTCTATCCCATTAAACAAGAACCACTTAAGCACACAGGGAAACGTTGTACTGTTTGGCTGGACACGGTTAAATACAGGGGTTATTCCTGTTTTGCAATTTTCCTGTGTGCAGGAGAGGTTCTTGTTTAGCCAGTGTTGTTGGGGGTGCCGGCCCCCTTTATATGTATTGGAGAGGCCAGGTGTTTGAGTGCTTTTAGTTTAGAACACTCTATCCCACCCCATAACTAAAGGTTTGGACGGGAGTAGTTAATATAACCCTTAGGACTTCAGTTGGTAATGCTGCTATTTTTTCTCCTGTTGGTGTAATGCAGATGGTAGTTACTGGGAGTATGATATATGATAAATACTTTGAGTGAACTTTGATCCAATGTGTTAATCTGTTTTCCTTTGTCATACACCTGAAGTTTATCAGAAGGGCGGGTGACCTTTATTCCGGTAGAACTACAAGGAAGGGGGAGAAAGCTTATTGGATACATTTCACAACTTGTGCAAGTCATTGTGTTTAAATTTCATATAGTGAAAAAGGGAAAAAGAAAACTTTACTGTGAGCATAGGTCTGTTATTTAAAGGGAATCTAAAGCCTCAAGCAAACATGGTTTCTTTTTGGAAATGCTGTGCACTTCCCAGCTGTCTACCATTTAAATAAGAGCTATAATTATGTGGGTGGCTAGGTTTTTATTGTTGTAAATATCTTTCCCACTTATCTGTTACCTATTTGTGTCCATTCCGCTTGTGGTTCAAACCACTGCCTGGTTGTTAGATTAAAGGAATACTGTCATGGAAAAACATGGTTTTTTTTCAAAACACATCAGTTAATATAGCTTCTCTAGAAGAATCCTGCATTGAAATCCATTTTTTTTTAAAAGTGCAAACAATATAGTGTTTATATTTAATTTCGAAATTTCACATGGGGACAGCCATATTCTTCATTTCCCAGTGTTCCACAGCCATGTGACTAGAGGTGGCCACACACGTGGCGATCTGCGATCTTTCGTGCGACCATCGGTCAGATCCGCCAGATAAGGAGGTAGAAACAATAGGATTTCTACCTCCTTCTGCCGATTCAGCCCTGACGGAAGATTTTGCTCAGGCGCCTTCTATGGCGCCCGATTAAAATCTTTTGACCTGGCCGATCGGCGAGTCGACCGATATCAGCAGCCTCCTGCGATACCGGTTGACTCGCCAACTTGCCATACACGCACCGAATATCGTACAAAACGAGGTTTCGGACGATTTTATCGGTGCGTGTATGGCCAGCTTTATCCTCTTATAAACTTCAGTCACACTTTACTGCTACGCTGCAAGTTGGAGTGATATCACCCCCCAGCAGCCAATCAGCAAAACCAATAGGAAGGTAGTAAGATAGCAGCTTCCTGACACCTGTATTGCTAAAAAAGGTAGATACCAGAATAGCACAAAATATTAAGAAATCCATGTCCGGTTTGGGACTCCTCCAGTTAACATAGGTTCTAATGTGTAGTGCTGGCTCCTTCTGAAAGCTGAGAATCACACCAGTTACACACCAATATTACTAAATAACTATAACTAAAAAAGTACATTTGTTGGTTTAAGAACAAAATTTTAGAAATTTTAGAAATTAGAAATAAAAAGTACACCATAACATTCTTGACAGAATCCCTAAGTTGGTCCTAGCAACAAATAAAGACCATTTGCAGATTGTTTTAGGAACCACTCACAGCATTACAATGAAACATAAATTACCTCTTGAAGCAGAACACAGCATGGGAAGCAACATAAAGCACTTAAAAAATAGATTATGTTTTATCAGGGCTTTGGTTTCTCTATTTTATTGATATTTCCTTTATTTTTGTCAAATAAAAACATTAATAAAGTAATGTAAAGTTATTATCATTAAAAACAAAACATGTTTGAAAATGTAAGTAAAATAATTTTTTTTTCCTTGTAGCAGGTAAATATTTAGTCGCTTTAATACCCCACCGAATGGAAAATAGTTTGAGCAGCTCCAGGGAAAAGGATAGAGAAATTTACATCTCAATGGACTGTCCATGACTAGAATTATTAAAGAGACTATCGTGCTGTGATACCGGCTACACTCTGTTCCTTGTTGTTTTGCCATTATCAATAAAATACATAAAACTAGTAGAATAGACCTTAATAAGCAAAAACCAAAAGTAGGGTTGAAAGTAATTTGTTAATGTGAACCCCTCACCGCATGATTGTAACAATAGTGTGAAGCATTTTGTACACTGTAGTGTTCTTTTACAACCAGGGCTGTAACTAGGGGTAGGCAGAAGAGGCACCTGCCTAGGGTGCAACAGTGAGGGGGCGCTAGGCTGGTACCTCTGTTGCCAACCCCTAGTCTGGCATCTCTTGCCACCCTGAAGCAAACACCCCAGGTTTACCAGTGCAGGGCAACAGTACATTATATTTCAATTACTTTAAAACACTTTCATTTTTTGGTGTTACTGTTCCTTTAAGATCTTGCTTTCCGACATAAACATTAAATTGTTTACAGCGCTTTTGGTTCTAAAGATAAACTACTGGCTAAATGTGCTTAACTTACATTCCTCTTAATTGGTCTTCTATATTTTCTCATTGCCGATGTTAAGAATATTATTGAAACTGTAAGTTTATTCTTAGGTTTGAATCCATGTGCCCTAAAATAAGCATCATGGATGATACCTGGCAAACTCTTCTCTGAGAATGATTATTTAGAAACATGCTGTGCTGAGGGGGCTGGAGCTCAGTGACTCAGTGAAGTGCAAGTTTAGTTTTTATTTTCCTTTCTTTAGCCAAACAAAGTTTAACAATGACCTACATGTTGGTGATAAAGGAATGTGACCCGCTTATACACTGTTCAGCAAACCTTTCCACCCCTCTCCAACAATGCTTTGAAAGCCTATTCCTTTTATAGTCTCCATTATTTCTGAAAACAGTTTTTCCCTGGGTATTTTGTTTTATCATAGAAAGAAAACACTGTATTTCTATATTATAACAATGTAAGGTTTATCAGATATAGCTTAAAGCCAGCAGAATGTCCCTTCTTCTAGGAGGTTAGCTAAAGTCCACCATAAAACTATGGTCTTGTCATATTTTATTGACTTGTATATGTTCTTAGGCACTAAAGATGTGATCACCTTCTTACATGCTCTGCCCAAACAAATGCCCCATCTGCAAGACTTCCTATTTGGTTATACCTTTATCAGCGTTATACTGGTGGGGTTCAAAGAGGCTGTGTTTTATGTCTAAATTACACTGTTTACATAACAAATAATTCACTCTACCATTTAAAATTTTATTCTTGAACCAACAAAGGTATTTTTTTTAGTTGTAATATTGGTGTGTAGGCACCATCTCAGTGCATTGTGCCTGAGCCAGCGCTACACATTAGAACTGCTTTCAGGTAACCTATTGTTTCTCCTACTCGCATGTAACTGGAGGAGTCCTAAGCCAGACTTGGCTTTCTCACTATTGAGTGTTATTCTGATATCTACTGGGACCTGTTATCTTGTTACCTCCCCATTGTTCTGCTGATCGGTTGCTGGGAGGGGGGGTGATATCACTCCAACTTGCAGCGCAGCAGTAAAATGTGACTGAAGTTTATCAGAGCACAGGTCTATTCTAGTTCTATTAACTGATTTTGGAAAAAAACATGTTTTTTCCCATGACAGTTTTCCTTTAAGACATTCCATGCATTTTTTTGATGAACAGATTTATTCAGGTATAAGTCAAAGTGTGTACCGTGGAATACAACTATGCCTGGGTTCTTTGATTTGCTGAATGCAAAAGCTTCAAGTTATGGCCCATCGAATGGCAGTTTGCTGAATATACCAGTTTTGCACCGGTCAAGAGGCATCCTGGTAGGAGCCCAATTGGGGGTAGGCTTACCATAAGCAATTGGAGACTTTCTGCCTGGAAATAGTACACAATAATATATGATCCATGCTACTGGTATTACGCTAATAGTAGTACCTATTAGTACTCCGCTCCTTTTCAGGTTACACTTTAACCCACAGACTACAATGAACATATTCACAAAGAGAATTTGGCAAAAGGCTTGTGTGGCCCAGAAGGGGTTAGCCTGTACCAACTGGTACAAGATAGATATGTTCTTTGTACTTTTTTCCTCCAGGGGCGCCTGTAATGTTGGGAGCACAGTTCACATTCTCTCTATGCCCTACATCGGGCCTGGATTACAGCACAGCTATATGATACTTTCTCCAGTCCCTGTGTTTTTCTTTTAACCTTCCTTTTCTTACAATCACATTTTCAGACACTTTGTTAAAGAGGCTCCAAGCATAATAAATGAATTGGAGAGCTTTCAGCTACTGCACTGTATTTCCCCAGGTACACAAACAGGCCAGCATTTAAGGTGTTTGTGGATCTGCCAAGTAAAGCCATGCAGCTGCGCTGGAGCTGTAATGTCCTTAAATTCTGCTTTGTTTTTGCTGCTTCCATAAATAGGCCTCTCACACCTTCATTTTAGTTTGTACTCCACTTAATGCATCTCCCAGTTGGAATCCCCTGCTTTCTCTCATAGGCTCCATAAACCGAGAAGACTTTTATGTGGCTAACCACTGCTTCCAACATATAAAGCAGTCTTTGGGTCATTAGGGATGTCTGGAGCCGCTGTCTTCTTAAAATAGCAGCGGATACTCGTCTCTTCCCAAACCTGTATCTCTGCAGCTTGCACTCCTTTTGAGCTTAATGGGGAACAGAACAGAATACGTATTTTCTGTAAGGTTTATCTCTATATTTCTTACAGCACATCTGTGCTTTGGCTGTATGCTGGCATCTAACTTATCATATATTGGCCCACATAGGGGAACTGTATAAAGATACATTGGTTAGCTACTCGGGGCAGAATATTTGAGCAGGGCTGTTGGCTTCACAGACGGGTTCATGTATATGTTAAAAGGCATCAACAAATACCAAACCACAAAGATTTCTGCCATGAGATGAACTGGGTTTAAGAGTTTGGCACAGGAGGACTAATCTATGACTTGGTTCTTTTGCTCTTCTCTAGAAATTTGTTTGCAGAACAGTTAATGATAAATCAGCTCTTTATGAAAGCAAAAGCACCATAAAGCAACATTTGGTAAATATGTGGTATTTCACTGATCACATTAAAGGGCAAAAAGTTGCTTCTAGCCTGCACACCAGAAAACTATGTCTGTATATGTATTAAGTACAGTTCTACAGGATAATACCTGGGTGTCATGGATGTAGAACAAGGTTACCTCCCTTTTATGATTGTTTACTTTCACTGGTATAGAGCTGGACTTTTACATTTAATGCAGACTTTGTATTGTTATGTTTAAGTATAATCATATCTTAGCTGAGATTCAAAAAAACAAACAAACCCCTGTCAAATAAGTTATGCAATTGTTAAGGTGGGTAGCAAAGAGAACTTGTGTAAAGAATACATAAATTATTCACCTTATCTTTACTAACTGCTCATAAATAAAACAGTAATAGCATTTCCACTTAATGTGTAGATAAAGTTAAACATTTCTTGAATGCAATTACCAGATTTATTTCTGAACACATGTACGCACATATGCACTTTCTTATTCCAGTTGGTAGAATGTTACTGTTCTGGAAACATAGGGTTCTCTAAGAATAGTTTCCCCTTTGTCTGCTAAAATATACAGAATAGAACATTAGTTATTGTATCATTTTTTTTTTTTTTTTAAATCATGTTGTAGCCAGCTCTTCCTATGTATGTACAGGTCTGGGGTTTTCTGGATACATAATTAATGTTTCTGTAGTTTGGATCACTGTATGTTAAGTAAAAATAGTTTAAATATAAACATAAACCCAATTCTAATAAGATTAGAATTATTTGCTTAAACGAATACTGTCATAACATCAAAACGCATCAGTTAATAGAACTTCTCCAGCAGAATCCTGCATTGAAATCTGTTTTTCAAAAACAGTTTTTTCTTAATATTTAATTTTGAAATTTCAAATGGGGCTAGCCATATTCTTCATTTCCCAGGGTGCCACAGCCATGTGACCTGTGCTCTGATAAACTTCAGTCACACTTTACTGCAGCGCTGCAAGTTGGAGTGATTTCACCCCCCTCCCGGCAGCCGATCAGCAGAACAATGGGAAGGGAGTAAGATAGCAGTTCCCAGTAGATATCAGAGTAGCACTTAATAGTAAGAAATCCAAGTTTAGCTTGGGACTCCTCCAGTTACATGGGAGTAGGAGAAACAATAGGTTACCTGAAAGCAGTTCTAAAGTGTAGCGCTGGCTCCTTCTGAAAGCTCAGACTCAGGCACAATGCACTGAGATGGAGCCTACACCACAGTATTACAGCTAAAAAAAAAAAAATTTGTTCATGAATAACATTTTAAATGATAGAGTGAATTATTTACTATCTAAACAGTGTAATTTAGAAATAAAAAGTACACCATAAAAATCAAGACAGAATCCCTTTTAAATGGACTCTGTATGAGATGTTTGTCCTGTAATTCAGAGCTTTCTAGATAATGGGATCCCATACCTAATTTTGTGTAGACAAATGCTTTTGGGAAACCTAAACACTTTGAGACTGGAGGGATATGAGCATGAGATTCCTGGTCCCTTAACTGCAAGTTCCGCTGCCTAAATTCTCAATTGTTCTGTATAAACCATGAAGTGCCATCTCTTTTGTGGGAGAATAGATAGATCTGAATCATTTGTGGCACAGTCGTCCCTGAATTGTGGGGCTGCTCTTCTAGCGGGGAATGGGGGCTGGAGCATTGGCAGTAGTCTCAGACTTCCTGCTGATTTGTTTTCAAAAAGACTTTTGTAAACCCAGCTTAAACGTAAATTAAGGCATGGAAACTTACTGCCCCAGATATTTTAGGAACAATGCCTGATTCAACAATCTTTTCCTATATCTATAACCTTTTCATGAACTAAATGGGGGGTCCCTAAAGGATAGACCTCAAAGAGCAGCTTGAGCAGCCACTAGTCTGAGTTTGCAGGAATTTAGGAACCAATGTCCAAGAGTTGGTCTTGCAATCCTTACCTTACAGCCTCTTAACCAAAACAAGTACTGGTTAACCTGGGCACCAGAAGCCACCCTTATATCCACCCTTATAATATCCTAATATTATTTAATAGTGTCATTTGGCAGCTTTAATTTTTGTGGACTACTCTAACCTTTCTTTATTCCTTTTATTATTCTTACCCAGCAGGAAATACTGACCTTACATGTACAATGTCAGTAGTGATGTGTGAGTCAAGTAAACCTCAACCCACACCCAACCCTAACCCACCCACTCCCAACCCAAACCCTACCTGAATCAGCTGCTCCCACCCTGCAATTACATCACAAAAGGGGTGGGGCATGATGGGCGCACGCCTATAAATACAGAAGCCGGAAGAGGAAGCCGGCAGTGTAAGGTTGTGGGCGGGAAGGGCGAGTGGAAGTGCTCAACCCGAATCCGCTCAGAACCCATAAGTGATGTGCTAAGGTCAGCCTGAACCCGCCCAACCCGTGGGTACCGCTGGTATCCGGCCGGCCCGCACATCACTAAATGTCAGGCCTGGACTGGGAGTCAAAATAGGCCCTGGCATTTCAAGTACACAGAGGCCCAAACAGTCCCCACCAGCCCAATTAATTGTGACTGTCTATAACATCTTACAGCAGCCCCTCTTTGCCAGAACCCACAGATTGTCAATCTGGGCCTTACCAATGTGCTGGGCCTCTCTGAGAACTGTCCTTACTTTTTTTTATGGCAATCTGTGTTACTCACTTATGTCTCCTGTTCTCCCCATATCCCTCTGTCTGTTTTCAAGCAGAGAAGCCAAAAGGTGAATGCACAGATTCCAAATATAACTCATAACCCAATGGGTTGGGCACATTTTTAAGAGCAGTTGTGCTAAAATCTCTTTAATTTCATAATTTTATATCATTGTTCATTTAAGTCTCTGTGACATTTTAGCCAGTAGGCAATATCTGCAGCTGTCTGCCAGTAAGACTGAAAAACACTCCCAAATGTGGAAAATGTATGTGGAGATGGGGGATGATGAAATGAAGCGAGAATGGAAAAGGAATGAGATTGGAGAAAGGTGAAAATAATAAGACAGCGTACATAAGCTAGAAGGTTTTACTTGGAAGCTAAAATAACAGTTGGGGGGTGAGAGGGGATTCAGAGCCTGGAGATTAGATGTTAAAGCACATCTGCAGGCTGCTGTCTGTCCCGCTGGGCCAAATGCAACATTCTGGAAGGGAGATTCCAAAAGGGTTTCAAAAAGCAGTATAAAAATAGACTTTCCCATTAAGAATCATTGAGACATATTTCCATAGTGTAACGTTTTAACTGGCATTCAAAACACAGTGTATAAACCAAGAATAGGAAACCACTGTGCTTGTAAGGCAGGGAGAGCGAAGTGAACCGCAGTCTCTAAATAAACAGAAGGCAGCACTATAGCGCTTTCAATTAAATAGAAAAACAGTTTGGTAATTCTCTGGTAAATTAACCCTCAGTGCAGTTATCTAGTGAATTAATACACAACGCCATCCTCCAGTGAACTAACCCACAGCGCCATTCTCTAGGGAACTAACCCACAGCGCCATTCTCTAGGGAACTAACCCACAGCGCCATTCTCTAGTGAACTAACCCACAGCACCATTATCTAGTGCAGTGCTGTCCAACTGGCGACCCGCGGCCTGCGACCCCCCTCTGTGTGGCCCCCCTACCTGTCTGGCTGCTTTGATGGCTTACCTTTGTGTAAACTTTAAATGGTATAAGTACTGAGATTAACTGGCCCCCTGCATGGTTCACACCTCAGATTCAGGCTGTAATCCCTCTGTATTGTTTAAAAATGTAATCCCCTGTTCTGTTCACACCTTTTAATCTCTGCATTGTTCACCTCCTGCAGTGTTCACACCCAAGGCTCAGACTGTAATAACCCACATTGTTCACCTCTTCACACCAGACTGTAGGAGCAGTAGAAACCCACAAATAAACCCTGCACACTACAAAAAGAACATATACTGAGGTGGTACTGCAATTAAAACATTTTTTAATATATAGTTATTGTGCAGACTGTAGGAGCAGTGCCAGCATTGTGTCACTGTATGCTGCCTGTGTGTGCCATACTCTGCCTGCCCTATGCTGCCTGTGTGTGCCATACACACAGGCATGGTAGGGCAGGCAGAGTATGGCACACACAGGCAACATAGGGCAGGCAGAGTATGGCACACAGGCATGGTAGGGCAGACAGAGTATGGCACACACAGGCAGAGTAGAGTCTCTAGTGGACTAACCCACAGCGCCATTCTCTAGTGGACTAACCCACAGCGCCATTCTCTAGTGAACTAACCCACAGCGCCATTCTCTAGTGAACTAACCCACAGCGCCATTCTCTAGTGAACTAACCCACAATGCCATTCTCTAGTGAACTAACCCACAATGCCATTCTCTAGGGAACTAACCCACAGCGCCATTCCCTTATGAACTAACCCACAGCGCCATTCTCTAATGAACTAACCCACAGCGCTATTCTCTAGGGAACTAACCTACAGCGCCATTCTCTAGTGAACTAACCCACAGCGCCATTCTCTAGTGAACTAACCCACAGCGCCATTCTCTAGTGAACTAACCCACAGTGCCACTCTCTAGGGAACTAACCCACAGCGCCATTCTCTGGTGAACTAACCCACAGCGCCATTCTCTGGTGAACTAACCCACAGCGCCATTCTCTAGGGATCTAACCCACAGCGCCATTCTCTAGTGAACTAACCCACAGCGCCATTCTCTAGTGAACTAACCCACAGCGCCATTCTCTAGTGAACTAACCCACAGCGCCATTCTCTAGGGAACTAACCGCTTCTTTTGTCTTGGCATGTCTTGACATGGCACCGAGTATTGTCCTGTGTGCTATCTCCTTTAACTCCTGTGGTGGTTATTCTGCAACAGGATTGGTATTACTACCCTTTATCCTGCTGATATATCCTTCCCTTTTGTAACCTGAGTGCAGTAATATACCTTGTTGGGGCAGTTCTGGATAGCAAAACTTGGAACACCATCCAAACCCTGTTTTTGATGCTGATGGTGAAAGAAGGACTGATTAGGAAGGTTGCCTTCAATGCTTGTTTCTAGCATGTAAGTCTTTATTAAATAACTGCCGTATTGAAAAGCATCATCTACACAAAAATACTCGACACTAATATTGGGCAGAGAAGTTATTTTTCTTGGCTTTGGTTCTACGGTCTAGCAATAGATAAGATAACTGCCATCTACATTGTGTAGTTACAGTACCATACATACACAATATGTACAAATGAATAGATGGTCATCAGAATAGAGTCTACAAGACATTCACACCTTTCATCTATCTGCTTTAGAAAAAGCAAAGGCTTTGTGTCTTCTTTCTAAAGAAAATGTAATTAAATAACGCATTATAGTAATCAGCTTTCTGTACAGTCACCTTAAACATTGGCCTAGAATTTATAAATTACCATTAGCGACATGGAGCGATTGGTTTTGAAGCTTTCCCTAATAAACGCATTATTAAAATATGTTTGCACCATTCTGAATTTCCCAGTTGTATGGCTAGATCAAGGGCAGGGAATATCCTATCAAAGGGGAAATATGAATGTACGTCATGATTGCAGAGCTAATACTTTCTCTTAAATTGCAATAAAGAGCTGATGGATAGCAAGCTTAATACTAAAGGGATGGGTGGGCGGAATTCACCAAAATGGAGTCTTTGATGAGTCAAAATGCAAATGTTGATATTTAGTGGAGTTGGTGAAAGACACATTCATACATTTTAAAATGGTACCAATAGCAAGATGGTCAATGAACGTCACACTTGCTGTGTAACATATTAAATGTACTCTCATTTATATAATACATTATTATGGAGTTTATGACGTTTTTTTTGTTTTTAAACCCCAAAAAGATTTGGCCAAATCATCATGCCAATGTAACGCATAGAGATTTCAGGTTTTCACTGCGTCTTACTGATCCTTTCATGTCAAAATTGATTTCTTCAAAATTCTATTCATGTTGTATTTTGTGCAAGTGTGCCACCCTGCTTTGTAAACTTGTCTGCTACATGCAAAGTACAGTGGGCACAGAGCAAAGAGTGGGGATTTTTTAAAGGTTAATTCAAAAACATAATGTATTCTGATTCATATCAATAAAAAGCAGAACTCAGTGCTAAACTGCAGTCTTGATTAATGATTAGTTTTCCTCTGTTCTGTATGGGATGAAATCTGATGCAACGCTCTGTACCTTCCCTTTCTCCTTGTCCCACCTACTGGCGCCTTTGTTCGGTTCTTGGATGAGCAATGTGTGCATTGTTAGTGAAACAGGGCTGTAAAAATGTAGTAAAGATTTCATTTTGCTCCTGGTTGTGGCTCGTCTGATTCTTATTTTAGGTTGTCATAAGACCTGGCATCTTTTTCCTCTAGATCAAAAAAACAGCTGCCTGCTCTTCTTTTATGGTACAGCCTTTCCCATAAACCTTCATTGTCATGGATCTGTGCTTGTAAAGCCGATGCATTCCATTCTGTAACCATTTCCTGACCACAGCTATTCACTCTCATTGTTTCCCCTTTTACAGTTTCTTTCTACTCACAAGAAAATGTCCATTTTATTACACTGTGATACATGCATAGTTTTTTTTCTTTCTTCTGCTCAAGCTGGCCATACAGAAATACTGGGTATGTATGTCAGCTCGGGGTCAATTCTACAGACTTATAACCAAATTATAGTTGATCATCCCAAACCAAAAATCTCTTCTGTCAATGCACCTAGTAGGATTCAGTGCCAAAATCCACTCTGTGTGCCTGTACCTGAGTTCCGCAGTGGCTCCGGGTGCAGACACAGAAGAGTGCAGTTTTGAGTGGAGGGGCTGTTCCTGGCCTGCGCTCAGAGGTGTAACTACAGAGGAAGCAGGACCTGTGGTTTCAGGAAAGGGGGCGGGGGGGGCAGGAGTGTAGAGGTAGAATAGGTAGAATAGGTCAGCTTAAAAATGTTTTGGGCCCTACATATCCAGTTACACCACTGCCTGTGCTTATACAAAGGCAAGAAATCACCCATCTGGCACTAGCTTTAGAGGGAAGAGTGCATATGTATTCCATTTACTGTGTATGCTGTGTTGGGAGAGGTACGTCTTTGTTAGGGAACAGAAGTGGTAGAGTAGATAGCTGAATGCTAAGGCTACAGTCCTGTGCTCTCTCCAGTGAGTGGCTAGCGTGTGGCCCTTCACTCTTGGGCGTGTGTTGGAAACTTTTGTTTGTGTTCCTGCAAATGTTTTTAAATGCTATATTGGCAGATGGGGAAGCAAAGGAGCAGAATCTTGGACTTTCTTAAATGAACAGAACCCAAAGAATTTGACTATTCCAGTGTATGACGCTCATGTGTAGGGTTGTCATACAGATTGTTCTTTTGGGCAGGGCTCTCTTCACCTCTTGTATCGGTTATTGATTGCTTTATATGTTACTCTGTATGTCCAGTGTATGAAACCCACTTATTGTACAGCGCTGCGGAATATGTTGGCTCTTTATAAATAAATGTTAATAATAATAATACAGCTAGTATTTGACTGGCCTATTCAGTAATTCACAAGCTAGGGCTGATGCTGGTAATACAAATATACTTGCAACAGATGCTTTCTGTTTCTCTTTTACTGTTCCTCTATTTAAAAACTGAATTTGCAGTGTTAGTAGCAGCTAAGGAAGCCATGATGCCGTTTTGTGTCATTACTTGATACCCTACTCAGCGGGAATGTCAGCAACTAATGTATCAAATATAATGATAGTAAAGCTCAGGGAGCATGCTCAGTAGGGACTCAAACTGCTGCTGTTATGAAATGTATCAGCTATTGTGTATTTAATACATTGATACATTGTTCATTTATAAGTAGTTTACAAAGTCAGCGATCTTCCCATTCCCATACTTAGTAGTACTCCTGGGGAACAGAGGGTGAAGAATAGTCCAAAAATAGTTTTTAGTGAAAAAACTGGAGAAGGTGGCATATCCCTTTAACTCAGTTTAATGCTGTTCTATACATTTTTTGAGGCAAAGCGGCATTACTAACTAAGGATGGAAAAATGAGGTCAAACTTTCATGTCAGCCTAGAAAAATATGACATCCTCCTGATATAAGTACACTTCACACAGCACAGCATTGAGCTCAGCAAAGGCTCCGGGACTGCAGTCACCTGATTGTCACTGGTGTAAAAAGAATGCAGCTTCTCAGTTCTGTTTGAAATTCTATACATTTAGGGCATTTTATCTAAATATACTATTAGCTGTCAGTTCAGTTGTGCACTTCATGTTCCTTCAACTGTAGACACCAGAAGGTAAGGACTGAGATTTGGAATAGGCCCTGTCTTTTCAAGTACACAGAGGCCCATACAGCCACCCACCAGTCCACTAAATAGGGACTGTCTGTGGCATCCACAGATTGCCGGTCTGGGCCTGGACATCAGATACAAAAAGTTTCAGCTATAGATCAAAAGGCTAGTGATCCCCAACCAGTGGTTCGCAAGCAACATGTTGCTCATCAACCCCTTGAATGTTGCTCCCAGTGGCCTCAAAGCAGGTGTTTATTTTTAAATTCCTGGTTTGGAGGCAAGTTTTGGTTGCATAAGAAAAAAACCGATGTACTGCCAAATAAAGCATCCTGTAGGCTGCCTTTAATAGTTTGGACTTACTTTATTTCACAGTCGCTCAGAATTCACAATAATTGTTACTACTCTTAGATTCAGGAGAAGCCATCTCCATCAGCTCCTCCGTCCTATACAATTATACAGGGAAAGGGTTGGGAGATATTGTCCTCACTCAGAAGGGGTATAGATTCACAGAATGTGGGTCATTCTTCAACTTTACAAAGCACTTGTAAAGCCCCTTCAAGAATAAAGTGCAGTTTTGGTCTCCAGTGCATAAAAGGGAATTTGCTGATATAAACAAGTCCAGAGAAGGGCAACTAGGCTGAAAATGTATAGAAGATCTTAGTTTTCCGAAAGGCTTGCAAATTTAGGATTCTTAGCATCAGAAGAGTGGTGTTTAAGGGGGTGTATAATCATATTGTATATAAATATTTAAGGGGCCCATACAATAACTTTTGTGCCTTAAGGTGGCCATTCACATGCAGATTTAAGCTGCCCGTGAATTTATGCGGCCCCCTGACTGGCAGAAAATCAGCCAAGTGTCGATTGGGCAGTTTGATTTTTCCAGTCGGATCGGGGACCACAAGTCTCACGTTTGTTGGCAGATATTGGCAGTGTGTGCCTGCACCCTGATGGATTCAATGCTTCAGGGTGCAGGGACAACAAGAAGGATTTTTAAGAGTATGGTTGTTGTTGTATGACCTTACCCTAACTTGACTTCAGGCTGGCACCGTCCATTATACACCTCTTCCACTCTTGCCACTTGCCTTTGTAGAGTCTCTGCTTTCTTGCCCATGGTACCTGCAACTGCAACTTGACTGACAGTAAGAATTTGTATTTAAAACAATTGACCAAGGTATGGTGTCTCTCAAAATAAAACATGCCTGGCTGTATTCAGTGTTACAGATTTAGTTTTGGTGTAACAGCTGACAGTTCATTTGCAGAGGAAGAGCTTGATGATTTATCAGTACTTAAATAGATCCCCTGTTGTTAAAAGTCTAGCCACCTCTGGCCTACAGTAACATAAGTGTCGGGTCACAGGGGTGACCAACGTGACCTCTTGTGAGCAAATTACATCTCCAGACAAGCCTTTGGGAATGCTGATGTACAGGGCTAGTGGGCTTCTAATTGTGATCTTCAAGCAGAATGGTAAGTGTGGCAGAAGGTTGGGCCCATTTCACATTGTACAATTTATGGTCTCAATGTAGACCAAAATGTTGATTATTTTCATGCAACTTATTGGGCAAATCCTGTGAATGACGTGGTTCTTTTTAATATTGTACCAATTATTTGCCTTTGGAAGTTGAGTGTTACTTTTCACAGTATAATAATACGCTAGTAATGTGTAAAGAGGAATGTATATGCTTATAGAGGACAATGAGGAGGATGACTTGGCTAGGACCTTATTTTAAGACACTTATATGAATGAGTTGTAAGATACTAGCCAAAAACATGTTTGGGGATTGAAGAGGTTAAGAAATCAAGATGGAAAGGACGATTAGGATATGCTGATCCTTTAGACTCTAGAGGAAGGTAAAGTGGATTTTAGACTTAGCCACCTAATCCTGGTGGCATAAATAGTTATTTGCAGTGTTCAGCTGAGTATATGGGCAATTTTCAATTAGGAGCTTAGGCCATAGCTTTGCATAGCAAACTATGGGGCACCCAGGTTTTAGTTGTGTTTGCTAGTGGGTAATAACATGAGATAAGATTTGGGGTAAATGCCTGTCTGCTGAATTGGGGGATTGTGACTGGGGGATATAGGAAGTGCATCTCAAAATATACATTGTAGAAATGGTTCACTGATGTTAATGTATGGTGATGGGAGAGGCCATGGCTGTGTTGATAATATACTGATATTATTGAATTTAGGGGCATCTTTAAAAAGATTGACTTCCTTGGCTTTAATTCTAATTCTAGTAATAATCAGACTTAAAGATGAATAAGGGGTATGCATTCCCACCATGGAAACAAGCATTGTAGGGTGAAGGCTTCCTGTGGCTTTTTTAAATGCATCAGGTGTTCTGAAAATATGAATATTTAAGCCAAGTTGGGACATATTATCTGCTATTCTTGTTAACAGCCCCACCATGACATGTGTTTTGTGCTTCAGAACACCAATACAGATAATGTTCAAGCCTTCCCATGAGATTGTACTTGAGATCAGTGGTCCCCATGCAGTTTTTTTCTTATTTAATAGGACTTTCTGCTCTGGTCCCTTTAGGAATCTAAATCATCTTTAAGTTTCTTTGACTGACATGGGCTGTTTGGGCAGCAGATAGTTGATTTCATGTTGGATCTTTGAGTTTCTGGTGTATTAAAATGTTTTCAAAATACAAGGAACTATAAACTGTAGTAATGTTGTTATTTTGCAACTGATTTCACTGTATTAATTATTTAGTGGCTATGAAATATCTTTTTAATAGCAGTTGAGTTGTTTTAAAATAAAGGCCTTCTTCTACCTAGTTTATATTGTACTGTGTCTATCTATGCAGTTTGGCACCAAATCCGCTCAGTGTGGCTGCCCCCGGGCTTACACAATGGCTCTGGGTGCAGTCACAACTATCAGATTTTCCAAGCGTATGGGGAGGATTCTCAACCTGTTTTTATCCACAAGTCAAGATTCTACCCCCAGTGTGGCACTAGCCTTAAGCAGTGCTAAAAGCATCTTTAGGCAGTGCTAAAATTGCATGTTTTAAGAGGGAGGAAAAGCATGCTGGTAAAAATACCGCTAACTATGTGTGTGCAACTATGTGTGCATTCAGCCTGATGATGGAAGGGCTGCCCAGCTTTTTCTATGATCTCCCTACTACAATATTGAAAGCCATAAAAAAAGTGATGAGGTCAGTAGAAAACTGGGCATGTTGGGAGGTAAAATATTCACTTGAATGGACAATTTTACACCCTCAGCCAGCAGCTGAACAGCCCCTATAGATAGGAAGGTAGGAGAAACTGTGAAGAAATACTGAAGGTAAAGGAACTTGCTGGCTACTATTCCTCCCTTTCTAAAAAGGCTCCCGTTGACTCCACAATCACAGTCTCCGGGCTAACTGCTAAGTGTGCTCATCCTGCCCTCCCCTCAGATTATACTTGACTTTCTTAGGTATTCTCCCTTAGGCTAGGGACACACTGGGCAGATGAGCCACTTGTCTCTGCCTGTGTACAAAATGCACACGAAGAAAAGCAGATCCGCCTCCATCCGCTCCTTCTTGTAGCTCCATTGGCAGGCATGGTGTTGGCCTGGGCGCAGCTACGCTGAGTGGAAAATGACTACAAAACGCAGGCGATAAAAAGCAGATCATCCATTCTGCATGATCCTAGCTTTTTGTGTTCTGCAGGTCTGAACACCCATTGTGCACCAGTGATACAATGGGTTAGGTGCCTGCAGAAATATGGGTATTATTTGGATTTAACATTGCCGCCTGGCCACTATTGCACCAGCATATCTGGCAAAACATGAGCTAAGTTGGGCTAATGTTACAAATTTACTGGCAATGTACTTGTCTGTTAATGCAGTCTCCCCTGTTATTCTGTCTCCACCTGCACAGTTATACCCCTGATGCACCCTGTCATGTCCCCAGCCTGCCCAATATGCCCTCAATTTACCACAATACATGCTCCTATCACAGCCAGCTTTCCCTAATCTCTCCCTTACATCCTTCATCCTGCCCCCTTTAGGGCAATGTCATTTACTTTCAGCCATTCTAATGTTAGTAAAGGGGGAGAGATTGTGCATTTTTACCACTGGCGGCAAATCTCCTTGTGTGCCATTGCCCTTAACCACTCAGCTTTTACCTGTTTTTCCAAAGGTGGTAACCCAAGGTGGATTGCAGGTAAATGCAGCTTTGGGTAAGGAAGCTGTGGATTCAGGCTCTGCAAAGCACTAAGGCAGGGACCCCCAACCTTTCTTACTTGTGAGCCGCAGTCAAAGCAAAGGGGGAAGGAGGGGGGGCTTGTGACGTCACTGGCCCTCCGGTGAGCCCTGTCCCAGCGCTGGCTTGGGAAAAGGAGGAGGGGGGGTGAGGGCAGAGTGAGGAGGGAGGGAGGGGGCAGTGAATGGGCAGGGAGAGCCACGCACACCGCAGCTCCTCACTCCTGCCCCGCTGCCTGGGCTTGTCCTCACAACTTGCATACAACTTTCCCCTCCGTGTTCATCGTGTGGAAGTTCTCACTTTAGCCGGTATCCCCGCAGCCGGAGCGGAGTGGGTTATATCGCTGAGCTGAGCCCGGACTTGTGGTACGATCGCAGCGACTGACTTTTTCCCGTGCGGCTATGCTGAAAAAGAAGCGAAAGCGGTGAATGCTCTGCGGCTGCTTCTCCAAACCCGATCGCCCCGATGCCAACGGGGATCCGTGTAGTCGCATGGGGAACGGAGAGGAGAAAATAAGTCGCTCCTGGCTGGTAAGTTCTAAGGGGGGAACAACAAAAACGCGGAGCTACAAGTACCGACACAGCTTTGCGACGAACTGCAGAAGAATGGGCGCAACTGTACCGTGCTGGGAGACATTTAGCTTTGTGTTTTGTGCAGGTCGATACCCTGTATAAGTGTGTGCCCTTCATGCCAGCCCCACAGCCGCCTGGCATCTCCCAGCATTGTTCTGCTTGCGGGGCTTTGATGCATGAGGGAGAGGCTTGTCCCAGCCTGAAAGCACTTTGTGTGCTTGGATTCCTCAGCCAAAGGGAGAAAGGGCGAAACGTGGTCTTTGTTACAATGTGTCTCATCGCTGGGCCCCATTACAAAATCATTAGGGGCCCCGGAACTTTGAAAACAAGGCATTTTACTAACATAATCTGATAGTCAGCCAGTTTCACTGCTCTCTCCTATACCCATGGCTTTCTGCATGGTTACACCCCTGTATGTGACTGATATTTTACTCAGTAACCCCCTTCATTAAATGCAAAACTATTTACACTTTTGCTTTTTATAAATAGTTTCCAAAGTTAGGAGCCATACCCTGTGTGACCTAGCAATGATTTAACTATTGTTTGTCAAGGGATGCTGGGAGATGTAGTTTTGAGAATTTAACCTCCCTGCTGTTTCAATAGGATATGATCACATAGTTTTAGTGTAGTCACAACTTTGTAACTGTTTTTTACCAGTTCAGAAAAAAAAGTGTGGAGTTTAAGTGCACAATTGCTGCAATCCATTGAGAGATTGGCGAGATTGAGCAGGGCCAGGCTGGGAAGTGACAGTTTGCTGTAATATCTCTGTGCCGCTCTAATCACAGCTCCGCAGATCCACTTGACCAGGGAATTTGGCGAGCCCCTTACAATAAGTAACTCTTCTTGCACATGACTGATAGCTGAAAGGTCAGTAGAACTGCCTGCTATTTCATTTTTGTCGGCTGGGGCAGATAAGGTGGCATTCAGCTCACAACAGAAAAATGTGCATATCTAAAAGAACACCCTGCCCCCAAAGAATGGTCTGTAACTGAAATTGATCTAAACTAATTTTTTTACACCTATTTGTTCTTTATTTATTGTATGGAACTGCAGGAAGTGTTTGTTTGGATAAAGTGACTGGTATTTTACATATAACCTGGCGCTGGTCCAGTTCTAGAGTCAGGGGCATGAAGTGGCTCAGGCGTGTGTCTGGAAGCTCATGCTGGTCTATATCGCATCCCCATTACTAACAGATATTGTTGGTACATACTACTATTATTATTTCTGCTCTGTTCAACATCAGTCTAATAGTGGGCCAATTGCCTTTTGTACCCACATGACTGCAGTCTGGATCCTGTTAAAACTAGAAATGTCATGAATACAGGCCTGTTGATATCTGCTACCCCTTATGTGCTACTTGGAGGGATGCATTGCTGTATTTAACCTGCTGGTTGTAAAATTAGGGGGTGCAATAAATGCATATTTAATTTAGCAAGTTATGCAGCGCTTTACAATTCAAATGGGTGCTTTGTAGGGGTCACAGTATGAATCAGAAGATAACAGAGCCCTGCTTAAAAGAGCTTACTATCTGAAGGATGAAGGCTATTCCTAGTTGTAACCTACCCAAAGCTGCAGGTTTCTGACCAGAATTAAATGCCCTGCCCTGTGTTACACCCCACTGCAGGAAGGGGCAATGTGTAGTAAGAGTTGTTGTTCTGTATGTACCAGAATCCCACCTAATGGGAAAAACGGTGAGTTGTATTTTAGCAGCATCTAGAAGGCAACATTTATCCGGCACCTATTAACCCATTGGGCTGCTTCATTGTAATGCAGGCATGGTACAGTTGCTGAATCAACAAAATAAATTCATAGGACAGAATGCCATGCCGGAGGCTAAATACTCCTGGGCGACTGAGCATCTGGTGGTCAACAAGAAACCAGCACAATGCACACTGGGTGGTGTAAAAGCCTATTAAGTGTATGTACCTAAAGGTTGAATGTAAAGCCCTGACAAAGGGATGAGCTCTATTGCTAAACGTAAGCAAATAACTCCATTCCATGAGCAAGAGTCCAGGGGTGATAACTGGCCAGAAAATGGCAAAATTGATATGTAATCATTTCCACAGATTGGGGGCACCATGTGCTATATTTACTTAGGGTCAAAGCCAATCAAAGTTGCACATCTAATGCATTTCGTAGCTTAGTTACAAATTGTTTTATTTAACAAGTTTCAAATATGGCCTTTTATGCTCTCTTTTGTACGAAGCCTTTACTATACTATAAAACAGCAGACAAACATCGAAGGGGAAAATGTTGAGAAAGACAATTTAGAGAGGTGCTACATGTATCCCCTTTAATACTTGTCTCCTGTTTTAGACATTGGGCTGGGAAAAAAAATCTTAAGGTAGCCATTCACTATTACAGGGCTGTCCAACTGGAGGCTCGTGGGCCATTTGTGGCCCAGAGAGTTTTTATGGCCCCCAGTCTGCTCAATAGCTTCCATAGACTTCATTGAATGTCATCATCATTTGAATAGAATCCGGCCTTTGAACACTATAGGGCAGATTTACTAATCGGCGAAAGGACCGAAAGCGTCCGAACGCGTTTTTACATAATGATCGGTATTTTTGCGATTTTTTTTCATCGCCGTCGCGACTTTTTCGTATGTCCCGTGATTTTTTCGTCGCCGAAAATCCCGCTGCTTTTTCATCGCCATCACGAAAAATCGGATTGGTTTTTCCGGCATTTAATATCGCGCAATATGAAAAAATTGCATCGGCGACGAAATAATTGCGCAAAATGCGATAAAGTTGCGTCAGCGGCGAAAAAGTTGCGACAAATACGAAAAATCGCAAGGGCGACGAAAAAGTCTCAAAATTTTAGTTTCCAATACAATTTTTTCCCTTTCGGGATTCGGATTCGTGGAATAGTAAATCTGCCCCTATGTGTTGAAGAAAATAATAATGAGAAATAATCGACCTACTACATGTAATAAGTTGGAGAGCTCCTGGACTATAAGAAAATAGTGGATTTGGTGTATCCATAAATCTGATTGTTTGGTTCTGGATCTGATTACAATGATGGGAAATAGGACTGTTGAAATGAGGACTGCATCAATGAACCGATGCAGTCCCTGGGATCTGGGCAATTTTCGGGCAGATACTGTTTGGGTTGGCCCGTCGGGGGTCATACATACATGGGCAGATAAGCTGTCGAATCAGCCTGAAGGACTTAATCAGCAGCGGAAATCTGCCTGTATATGGCCGCCATTAGTCTGTGACCTGAGTATTCAGTGCAAGGAATTTTGGGATACCGTTAATGGCTAACTGATTATGGAGAAGTTGCAAGCTCCCTTAACCCCGTGCTGCCCTCTGTATTATATGTATAGAGCCTCACCCTAAGGTGTCACTGACTGCTCTGGAAGTTATTAACTGCTGAGTGATACATGGTGCAAAGTTCTGAATCTGTGTGCAGCCCATATGTCCTCCCCCTCCCTGATTTATGAGGCCAGAGAGGTAATGCTGCAGGGCAGCCTATCACTTTTTTTTCTCATGGCTGTAGAATGTTTGGTTTGCTGTGGAATCCCACCTGTGTATACATCAGCGCCACCATAGTAGCATGAGAGGGGTCATCATCTAATAATTAGGGACAATACTAATGGGCCGAAAGTCTAAACAAAGCCTAACATCTAAGTAGCCTGAGCAAATGAACTCTTTCTCCTCGTTACAGTGTGAAGCATTGCCAAGGACTAATACACAGTGACTTGCACAACCATTCAGACCCTCGAGTAAGTCTTTCACTTTACTGAGTTACAAATCCTATACTATCAGCATGACCTATAGGGAACTTTTAATGTATATTAATATTTTTGAGGAGTAGTTTTTGAACTGTTGTTGGTTAAGGTGCCAATGCGGTCTGCTCCAGCTGAGATTTTTTTAAACCTCTTATATTGTTATTTAGTAAAATGTGAGAATTGCTCATGGGTCTCAATACAAAAGAGTCCAACTGGCTATAAAACTGTCAGCAGGGACTATTTCCTCCTTTCATTTTTGACAACTAAGTTGCAACAGTTGCCGATCCTCATTAAAAGATTTTTGCACATATCTGAGAACAGAAGTGTGATATAATGTTAATGTTGTGAGCACACTGGGCATTTTTGTCGCCCAAATTATGTTGGTTCACATTACAAGCTCTGGAACTTGGATGTGGGCGCTTCAGGGTACTTGTCTTGCGAAGAAAATGCCCCGTTTGCCTTCAGCCTTAGGAATGCATGAGTGATTAGTAGCTCTGTCCCAGAGTTGTTCTCAAGCAACCGAGAAAGTTAATTTCCAACAACTATGGGGGCATTTCACTTGAGTAGTGACCCATAGCAACCAATCAACACTTTACTTTCAATAGTTATACTGCAGCTGACTGATCAGAGCTAATAGCTGGTTGCTATGGATTAGACAATTAATTAATTAGTAAAATTGCTCATCCCCCAGAAAGGTTTTTCTTTAAGTAACTAAACAAAACAGGAATGTTCAGCCTATGGCTTCTAGCTTGTATGTATGTATGTATAACTTTATTTATAAAGCGACACAAGGGTACGCAGCGCTGTACAGTCTTACAGAATACAAAATTACACACAGGGAGGACGAGTGATATAATAAATAAATACAATAAATACATATATGTATATATATAAGTGCCCTGTGGTATAAGACACAGTAGGAAGGAGGTCCCTGCCCCATAGAGCTTACAATCTGAGTGTTGGGAATTATAGTACAGGTATGAAACCTGTTATCCAAAATGCTCGGGGCCCTGAGGTTTTCCAGATAAGAGATTTTTATTATTATAGAGGAAAAGATTATAATTTAAAAATAATTTTAATTATTAGTTTAAAATGGGGTCTATGGGAGATGGTCTTTCTGTAACTCAGAACTTTCTGGATAATGGGTTTTCAGATAACAGATCCTATACCTGTACAGCTAAAGCAGTGGGGATGCAGGTTAAGGAAAGTAGCCTTAGAATTCCTATTCTCCCTTTCCTACACTCCTTTGTGTAAGTAGGATATCCCTGGCAGCAATTGCACTACAGAGATATAGGCGTGAGCTGTTGTTCCTAAAGAACTATAATTTTCCAGCAGCCGCACTGCTCTCTGAGCCTTTTGAAAGAATAGAGCTCAGTTTACTGTGCCAGAGGAAAATAGCTCCCTTTGCTGTCCAGGGGCCCCTTGCACTTGGATGTGGCAGGAGTGTGATGTGGCTATCCCAGCGACTGGGGGAGGGGACTCCCAAGGAGGGCAAGGAAAGGAGGGCCAAAAGGGCCACAGTGCATGGCTTTGGAGCCCCCCTGGCATGCTTGGGGTACAGTCTAGTGGGTTACAGTTAATGTGGATGAATTGGACAGCACCTATGTGGGGGCTGGTTCTGTGACTAAGAAGAAGAGTCGGATAGTCAGATAGTTCCAGTGCTTTGGTGCAGAAACGTTTGGAGCTGCAGGGCAAATAGTTCAGGGGGTTTCTGAGGGAGGCAGAGACAGAGAGAGATTGAGGGTCTTGGCAGTGAGTGTGGGGGGGGATTTCACTGGCACGAATCCTAGTGGATGGGGGTTGGGAGAAGCTTTAAGAGGGAGTGTGCTGGGAACGCACAAGGAGGCTCTTTTAGGGTGGAGAGAAGAAAGGGAAACTTTTATTAGCTCTCCGTGGCTTTAACAAAGGAGCCCAAATGAGTGTCACCCGATCTGGGCTGCATGAAGCCTCCGCCAAGCTCTTTTACTTTAGTAAACACAGAACACTGGAAAGGGGGCTATAGGTCTAATTTGAACATTAACCTTTCCACTGCCTGTGGCAATGTCACAGCAATTTCCATTTAGCCGTGAATGTGTTAATGGAAGAAATATGCAGAGCCGTGCCTCCCTAATATCCCTTTATAACAGGTCTTGTTTGCATACCGCAGGGTGCTTCTTGTTAGGTCTGGGAACCTGGGACCCTTTCAGAGCCAGAACATTCAGCTTGGGGCCCTCCAGCTGATACAGAACTGCACATCCCAGCATGTGGCCTGTCATGTACATTTGTAAATTCACACAATGAATTCCTGCTTTTGGTTCTGCCGCTGATTATTTGTTTCCCATGTGTTACATTAGCGCTGAGACGACTGAAACAAACAAGCCAGCCCTGTTTACATTTCATCAAAGGTTTTTGCATAGAAGGAATGTTGCCTTGATTTTCTTTATTATTCTTACCGAGCAGTCATGATGTAAAGCAGAGATTCTGCAGCAGGAGAGGGCAGCCTGGGACCTCACGTGTTGTTGAACTACAACTTCCAGCATCCCAGCCGGGGCACAGCTTGGTCACTTGTGTTCTATAGAGTTCTCCAGCTGCTGTTGGCGCACTGTAAGTCTCTGCAGCTGCCCGCGGAGGGTTTCTGGGAGATGTAGTTCAGAAACAGCTGGGAAGCCAATATGCAGATCCCTGATATAAGAAGGTTATTTCACTATGGTCTGATTTTGTTTCTTCTTTACTTTAAAACTTTAGAAGTTTTCGGATTTTTGACACTGGTCTTTTGTGCGACAATTCAAAAGTTGCAGTTTTACAACTTTCAGTGACTTTTTCTGGCATATATTTTTTCAGTTCAAACTTTTGTGGAAGTTAGTTTGTTTACATTTTTAAAAAGAAAAAAATTAGAAAAGTTAGAGTTTTAGCAAACCTGCACCTAAGTGTAGCCAGATGGCTAAGGCATCTGTCAGGCTCTGCACTTCTTTCCCCAGCCCCCAAAGCTATTTACTTTTTAGGGAATTCTCAGGCTTAGCCTCAGCACTTTCTGCTGCATTTTCAGACGCTGCCTGACCAAATAAGGCCGGGTGCCTGTAACCCCTGAACTTGGGGATTAAAGTCTAGTCCTGTTTCTTTTTTTTCTGTTTTTACCCCCCCAAAAAAAGTTATAGCAGACCATGAGCTGTTAACTTGCGGCATTGGTTTAGTATAAAACCACTTGCTAGCTGGAATCAAACCCAAAGCGGGGCCCAGCAGTAATGTTATCCACTGCCCCAACATGATCTATGCATACAAGAAGTTAAATCAGTGATATCCATTGGCAGTATATATATTATTCTGTATAGACCTGAAAAGTAATGTCTGGCAACGTATATAGTGTCTGGTTCATATGTTTTATTGTAACTATTGTACTACAACTCCCAGTGTCCTCTGATTGACAAATGCTCAAGCGATACTGCTTTCACCCTACAGTCCAATGGCTTATTTTCTTGCTTCTTTTTAAATTGAATTGTGTCTTCTCTATCGATATAGTAAGAATCAACCAGGATTCCAGTGTTGGCAATCTTTCCCAACCCATTACAGTGATTAGTTGTTACAACTAGTGATTCCATTGCTTGGGAACATCTGCTGTGTGTCGCCATTGTTATACACCCCAGTAGACAGATGGAGATTTGTTATGATTGGAGTACGTCCCTTTTGTAGGGTTTGGTACTAAATAAGTTGAAGATCTTGTAATAAATATTTATACATTGCAACAAAAAGTGCACAACTGTATTGCTTTTCACTTTAGGGCACAGAGAAATGAGTCACTTGGGATGTGGTTTGGTGGATTCAGCATTCATTGTTAAGTGACCAAAAGGCCAAGGACTTAAAAAAGGAGTTTATATCAATATTTTTCTTTGTTTTTGTGCGCTTGATGCATGTGTCAGTTTTCTTGATAACGTGAGATGAGGTTACAATTTAGGGGCATATTTATTATAGTGTGTAAGCCTACATCACTGGTAATGTTGCTCGTAGCAATCAATCAGCAATTACATTTGAAAGGTCACTACAAATTAGAAAACAATTAGCAATGGGGAGCATCAGCGGTGATGTTGGCTTACACACTATAATAAATATGCCCCTTAGTGTATAGATAACTATCTTTAATATGAGACTCGAGAACATGCTGCATACGACCAGCCTGCAGGGCAGGGCCAGCATAGTAACTGTTTGTAGGTCATGTAGAGGAGGAAATGGTTCAATTTACTTTAGTCTGGTCATATGACATTATATTTGCCATCAGGGTATTGTAGATGGGGCTGCGGGAGTAGTTAACCAATTCAGCTGGGTATACTTTGCTTGTGAATTTCCGCTAGTTATTAATGTCCTGAGCATCTGTTCAGCCATAACCAACATGTGTGTTTATGCTGCTTGTAGCTGGGATGGCTGGGATTAATAGGCATTTAGGCAATGTGACATTTTAAAGCTAGATTTTCATAGTATTTTTATTAAAAAGAAGAGCAAGCTACCTATAAGGGCTCTGGCACACGGGGAGATTACTCGCCCGCGACAAATCTCCCTTGTTGCGGGCGACTAATCTCCCCGATATCACGTCCCACCATGCGAAAATGTAAATCGCCGGGCGCGATCGCCGAAGTTGCCTCTCTGCGAATGAAAGTGTATCAAAGTAATTAAAATATAACGTACTGTTGTCCTGCACTTCTAGAAGTTGTGTGTTTGCTTCAGAAGCGCTACAGTAGTTTATATAAGGACAATGACACACTTGTAACTTGTAACCAGCTACTTGTTGTGGCTACAAAATTAATAATACTGATAATTGTCTCTACATGTGTCAGCTTCTCAGGAAGTGGCTATGGGCTACGAAACACTTCAAGCCGAGCAGGGTATGTTGTGGGGTTGAGCCCATTATTTTTTTATGCTTTTACTATAATAATAAAGACTTTTGTATTTTTAAATCGACTGGCTGTTGCTCCATGCTTGGGACTGATATCTACATGTGTTTTAGCAGAGACAATTCTCAGTATTGCCTATGGCAGGGTATTTTTGGCATTTTGGAGCCATGAAAAGTAACACTGTGTCATAGCACTAAAGCTGCTGTGTAGGTATGGGGGTAGTCATTCAAATTGAAAAAGGGCTAAATGGCACAGGTTACATAGTAGATAACAGATAAGCACTGTAAAAAACATTATATTCTACAGAGTTTATCTGTTATCTGCTATGTAACCTGTGCCTTTTTTATAACTTGAATGACTGCCTACATGGCTACACAGCAATGTAGTGCAAGGCAGGGCAACAATATATTACCAGTGCAGGGCAGCAGTACATTATATTTTGATGACTTTAGAACACTTTCATTTTTTGGTGTTACTGTTACTTTAAATCATGCAGTATGCAAAATACACCTCATTTATGTCAGCCTGTGCAGTAAGCAAAGTGCAATTTAGAGCACAATTGGCATGTTTTTATTCCCACAGTGCAGCGCTTCCTTTACAGAATTCCAGCATCATTGCAGTTGCAGAATGTTGATGCAGCTGATGCAATTGCACTGCAGCTGAAGTCTCCCTGATGTAATTTCTGGTGTTCACCATGCGAGTGACATCTGCACCCAATAATTTAGGTGCAAGTGCGCTATGCCTAATGACGCTGGGTCTGAAGGGAACCCTGGAGTTACTGCCAGCTTCTGACCAGGCGGTAGCTCCAGGGTTCCACTCAGACCCCTGTGTCAAGAAGCTCAGCAGTGCTTTATTCACAGCAGAAAGCAGGCACCAAAAAGAAAGCATTGAATGGCACCAAGCGCAACTATACGGAACACAGTTTTACTCAAGAACCTTAAGCTGATAATATCGACGAAACCTCATTTTGTATGATATTCGGTGCGTGTATGGCAAGTCGGTGAGTCGACCGATATCGCAAATGTGGTTCCTTCCCATTAGAGCTCACAATCTTAAAGCAAAAGGGGGTTGAGATATACACGAAAAGGAGAAAGATTACTTTTTTTCTTTGTAATATTCCATGAGATTTTGACTGCAAGTTATGCCATGAAATGCTTTATACCCATGTGCATAAAACAAAAAAAAAAAAAAAACGTATGTATAACTGGCACCAAATCACAATTGTCTGCATTCAGCTGAACATTATGCAAAGCATTATAGAGTCAATTGGCTTTTTGAAAACTGAGTTGGCATAGAAATAGGAATAATGATTCACATTTTTGTCGGTGTATCAGTTCATTAATTTTTTCCAGTCTTTTCTTATCTGAAGAGTTTATAATTAGGAGCTCTAAAAACTGGTCTCTATTCAGTAGTTTACTGAGATTTAAGCTTCCATACACAGATATATATATGATATGCCAGTCACCCTTGCCCATATCTCTAGCCCATTGTTGAGTACATGGCACCCTGAACCAAAATTTGCACCTTCCTGATCAATAACTACAATATTTGTAAAATAATTACACATTATAATATACATAATATCAAATGCATACTACATGGCAGTTCAGAAACCAGGTTATTTGAATGTTATTATTGGTCATGTAGCATGAGCTTCTATAGCAGATAGAATCTCATTTTATTTATTTTATGATTTCTGACAACCCCTAAGCTTAGCTTTTCAACAGCTGCCCAGAGCACACTGAGCATGTGCAGTGTTACTGACACTCAAAAGATGGCCTGTTCAGCACCCCCTATTATGGGAGGGGCTGAACAGTGCTGGACTGGGGTGTCTGGGGCCCACTGGGACTGCTACCCGGCCCCCCACCCCGGGGGGTGGGTGGGGATGAGGGTGGAACACACACAAAGTTCCTGGCAGGCAGCAGGTAGCAAGGAACATGTGTGGGTCAGCAGGCCCCAAAAATGCCAGGGCCCACCGGCCCAGTTCGATGCTGAACCACTCAACTAGTTCTAGTTCTACTAGTTCAATACATAAAGCATATTATATCTAGCCATATTTATTTTAGGCTTTAGTTTTATTTAAATGGCAGACTGGGGAACATCAAATAAAATCAAACAAAAAAAAACCCCAAAACAATCCTCGTAAAATATATTTTTAGGTGAACTTGTTCTATCCTATAGCTGTACTATTAAGCCTTAAAATATAGAGTATATTAGTGTATAAACAGTGGGGACCTTTATAAATCCAAAACAGAGGCAAAATTGGGTTTCCACTTAGCTGGATAACATCTCCTTAGAATTCATAAGGAATTCACCTAAGCACTAAATGGCAGACATGGTTCTTGTGCAAGAGCAAACCTAGAGCAAATACAAGCGCATTCATTCTTCTTGGGCTTTTTCGGATGTCACTTAACTTCAGGATGTTTGAACATGAGTAGGAGAGCTGAAAGCGGAAATACTAGGCTGGGGTTGAAAGCTTCTGTGGAAAGAGAAGAAAACAATACAGTTGTTTTTTTGACAAGAAAGTGTAAAGTATGCTATAGCAAATGCAATCGGAAATTATTAAAGGCTGTCCAGGAAGCTCGGAACGTTCCATTGTGTCCTTGACAGTTGTTTGCTTAGGCTGAATTTCACATCCTTTAACAATTGCTTAACAGTATAACCATTACTGCCTTGGCTCATACTGACTTTAGTGTTTAATCCCGTATTACCGCATTTTAGAATCCTTTTCAAATCAGAACTGTTTATAAAGTAAATTAGGCTCCTGTTACATTTTCAAAAAACATTGTTTTCCGTCACTTTTTTGTAAACCTGTGGTTTGCAAATTCAGATTTATTTTTTTTTGTGGAAAAAACCCTAAAGGCAGTACAGGTATGGGATCTGTTATCTGGAAACCCAATATCAAGAAAGCTCCGAATGACGGAAAGCTGTCTCCCATAGACTCCATTTTAAACAAATAATTCAGATTTTTAAAAACGATTTATTTTTTCTCTGTAAAACTAAAACACTGCTTTGTATTTGATGCCAACTAAGATATAATTAATCCTTACTGGATGCAAAATAATCTTATTGAGTTTAATTATTATTTTATTGATTTTTTAGTAGACTTTAGGTATGACAATCCAAATTACAGAAAGACCCCTTATCCAGAATACCCTTGGTCCTGAGCATTCTGGATAACGGGTCCTATACCTGTAATAGTTTCTGAGAGTGCCTGACCCAAAGCACACCCGTAAGGTCAAGCGGTTATCATTTATGAGCATTTTGCCACCCATATGCTGAAGTCTCTCCTTTGCCTTCTAGCTGGTCAGGTACATGCCTAGTTCCAACATAATTGTCCCAACTAATCCAGTATTACTAGAGAGTGAGGTTTGGCAGAAGAGCTTGCCATTGCAGTTCTAAACAAAATTAGGACCTTCTCATTTGTGCCAAATGTGGTAGTGAATCAGGTGTGTTGAGGCCTGAAGGAATATTATGGGCAGTTATAGGTTTGAATGGAAAAAGCTTTAAAAAAAAACAAAAAAAAAACAAAAAAAAAACGGTGATGTTGCTTTTCAGCCCAAAAATATTCTAGTGCACTACTACTGGTGCACTAGCCTTCAGGCTTTTATGGGTGCTGCCAAATGTGGATGGCACAGCCTCTGGCATCTCCCATTCTTGGAGTTTGTCTGCCAGTGCTGGTGCTTTTCACCCCCAACATGATCACTAGAGCCTGTTTGTAATAGTCCCATAGTAGCTCTGTCATGCATTTCCAATTCAAATGAATGGGACGTGGCAGGGACATATTTGGGCCCTATTACCAGACAGAGAAAATGCCACGTGTGCTGTGAACCTTAAAATACATATACTGCATTTGACAAGTGTTTGTATGTGTTTTTATAGTCTCTGAATAAAGTTAGCAAAATCTCTGAATGCATATACAGATGAATAGGCATAGCCATAACGCCTTGAGGCCGGTGTGATAACATTCCATACAATTTTGAGGTTGAACAGTTCCAAAGCGGTTATTGGCATGCCTCAAAAAATACAGTTTACACTAGCTAAAGGGTCCTGGCTTTGCCGATATTTCTTTTTACAAGGTTTTTAAAAGTGGAAATTTTAAAATTTTCGTAATCAAAGATTGAATTACAGTTTATATGCAGTTCCTTACAAATGAAGTGGGATGTTTATACATTACTTTGTATAATTAAGAAATTCGGGGAACTTGTGTGATATAGGTGACATCACTGAGCACAGGTTATTTATGGTTTTTGTGTATTGTAAAGTATTTTCATTATTCTGCTGAATTCTGAACTATAAAATGGGTGTTTGTTGGCTAAGAGCGGTCTTCTTGCAGCTATTACATTTGTGTTTGACTTTCAGAATAATATCTACATATCTTGATTGGTTGCCTTTTACAAATACAATCTACAAATACCTATTAAAATCTTTGTCATGTGTTTGTTTTGGGAAGGTAACCATGGCCCGCTCGGAGATATTAGGAGTATACGCTCTGCAGGATTCTACATGCGGAAGCCACATAGGCTTTGTCTGTTAATATTTACAAGTAAATTTACTGGCATGTAAAGCAGTTTCCTGTGGGTTTGACAGCTCTACATGAGAATGCTATATTAGCTCTGTAATCATTTGTTACACCCTCAACTTTGATTTACTGTATACAGAAATGTTGACAGCGTTTATGGTGCTCACATGTGTGCTTAGGATGAGAAGCTTTTGGGGGGGCTGTAAATTCCCACAATATCAAAGAGAATGGGTTATTGACCCTTTTTAAGAATGATGATGATTACATCTGAGTGATGTACTGTTTCTATGACTCATTCTGGATCATCATGGGAAAAGAGGCACATAGTTCCATATAAATGTATCCGAAGCAACAAACACTATCAGATAAGCATATTGAGATATGAAGGGGCTAGGCTTTGCTTAGGCCGCTTCCATCACTTGATCTTTTCCATCTCACTGCACTCTCTCCTGCCTGTTTTGTCCGGTGGTGTGACTATGTGTTGGGAGGGATTGTACCATATATATATATATATATATATATGTATATATATATATATACAAGTGGCAGGTTCAAAATGGCTGATAGTGGATATTCAGAATTTATAATAATCTGTCCCTTGTCAACAGATACATCTCATTTGTGGGATAAGGTTTATTGAGAATTACTTCAGCTGTACACACACTAAAAGATCTGCTTGTTTGGGGAAATTGCCAAACGAGTGGATCTGTTACCCGATATGCCCACTTCGAGTTGGGAGATATTGAAATTTTGGAGATTTTGATTGCGGCCCTTGGGCTCAAGGATTGGATGACGTAAACAGGATGCAATCTGTTGGGGTCTGTCGTATACTATCATAAACTTCATGTTGTAATCTTAATATTATACAGAATATAAATATACTCCAGCTCCAGGAAATTCATAAACATAAATAAATCTGCTTATTTATATGACTTGCTTGTTTTTTTCAGAAACTTATGAAACTTTCTTTTTATCTCTTCCAAACAGGAGATTTTACATTCTTCAACCACCATGGGGAGATACTTGATCATGCTGCTATTATTGCTGATACTGCAGCATCTTGGCAACTGTGAAGGAAGCCATGGACTGCACACATCTTCCTCATCAATGCAGTTTACTCAATACTCGTACAATGCCACTGTGTATGAAAACTCTGCTGCCAAGACCTATGTTGGTCACCCAACAAAAATGGGAATTTACCTTAAAGATCCTTCCTGGGACATAAAGTATAAAATAATCTCTGGTGACAATGAGAACATCTTTAAAGCTGAAGAGCACAACCTGGGTGATTTTTGTTTTTTAAGGATACGAACCAAAGGCGGTAATACCGCTATCCTTAATAGAGAGGTTAAAGACAACTACCTTCTTACTGTGAAAGCAGTAGAAAAGAACTCTAATGCTGAAGCCCGCACACGTATTAGGGTCCAGGTACTGGATACAAATGACTTGAGACCGTTATTTTCACCAACATCCTACAGTGTGTCTTTGCCTGAAAACACAGCAATAAGAAGCAGTATTGCCAAAGTTACTGCTACCGACGCAGATATAGGAACAAATGGAGAGTTCTACTACAGTTTCAAGGAGAGAACAGACATGTTTGCAATTCACCCCACCAGTGGTACTATAGTACTGACCGGACGACTCGACTACACTGAGACCAAACATTATGAAATGGAAATCCTCGCTGTGGACCGTGGACTGAAACTGTACGGAAGCAGTGGCATTAGCAGTATGGCTAGACTGAATATTTACGTGGAACAAGCCAATGAGCACGCCCCTGTCATCTCTGCAGTTCGGCTTACTCATCCTGAACTGGATAAAGATTTAACATACGCCATTGTAACAGTAGATGACAACGACCAAGGACCCAATGGTGAAATTGCCTCTCTGAGTATTATTGCTGGTGACCCTCTGCAGCTTTTTAAAACAACAAGGACTTCGCCTGGAAGTAAGGAGTACAAAATTGTAGCGGTTAAAGAGACTGAATGGGAAATGCAGCCATTTGGCTATAATCTCACACTCCAAGCAAAAGACAAAGGTTCACCCCCACAGTTTTCAGCTACTAAAGTTATCCATTTAACCTCCTCCAGATTTAAATATGGTGCAGTTAAATTTGAAAAAGACATTTACAGGACAGAAATAAGTGAGTTTGCCCCTCCTAATACACCTGTTGTTCTAGTCAAAGCTGTACCTAGTAACTCACACATAAAATATGCCTTTAGAAATAGTGCAGACAAAAACAGGTTCAGTATAAATCCAAACACTGGCCTCATTTCCACTTTG
The DNA here is from genome assembly GCF_000004195.4 of Xenopus tropicalis. Taxonomy (NCBI): domain Eukaryota; kingdom Metazoa; phylum Chordata; class Amphibia; order Anura; family Pipidae; genus Xenopus; species Xenopus tropicalis. The sequence continues at coordinate 43,581,572 of NC_030677.2, forward strand.
TCACCAGTCAAAGCAAAAATCTTATCCCACATTGAACTGGATATTATAACAAGCGACAAGAAAGCTTTTACTAAAGTGCTGATCAAAGTTCTTGGCACGAATATTAATACCCCTGAATTCACACAGACCTCTTACAAAGCTGTAGTAGATGAGAATTCTCCAATTGGGAGCAGTGTGTTCAGTGTCCATGCCGTTGATCATGATGAAGGAGAGAACGGGTTCATAACCTACAGTATAGCTAACATTAATCCTCAGCCTTTTGCCATTGATGCTTTCTCTGGCGTCATTACAACTTTAGAAGATTTAGACTATGAGTTGATGCCTAGGATATATACTCTAAAAATTCGAGCATCAGATTGGGGTTTGCCTTATCGAAGAGAAACTGAAATCCCTGTCACGATAACCTTAAATAACCTCAATGACAACATACCGCTCTTCGAGAAAGTTAATTGTGAAGGCACAGTCCCCAAGGACCTTGGTGTTGGAGAGCAAATAACCACTGTTTCTGCTATAGATGCCGATGAACTTCAGTTGGTAAAGTACAGAATTGAATCTGGAGACGAGTTGGATTTGTTTACACTGAATCCTAATTCTGGAGTACTTTCTCTGAAACAGCCTCTCTCAGAAGGGCCTGCAAATAAAGTCTCTTTTTACAGTCTGAGGATTACAGCTACAGATGGAGAAAACCTGGCCCAGCCAATTTACATAAACATTACTGTGACTTCAAGCCGCAAGGGTGTTCACTTAAATTGTGAGGAGACTGGTGTTGCTAAAATGCTTGCCGAGCGCCTTCTACAAGCAAATAAACTGTTTAATCGTGGAACACAGGAGGAGGTCTACTTTGACTCTCACATGACAAACACTCATGCCCCGCATTTTAAAAGCATCCTTCCTAGCATAATAGCAATCAAAGAAAATGTACCAGTGGGAGCGAATATAATCCATATGGAAGCCAATGACCTTGATGCTGGTTTCAGTGGGAAACTACTCTATGCCATTTCAGGAGGTAATGATGATAGCTGTTTCGCTGTGGATATGGAAACGGGGTGGTTAAAAATTTTATCTCCGCTTGACCGAGAGCTCAAAGATCAATATAATTTAAATATAACAGTATATGATCTTGGAATACCACAGAAGTCCTCATGGCGCCTCTTAGATGTCAATGTCCTTGATGTGAATGACAACCCACCAGAGTTTTTGCAGGAGAGTTACTCTGTCCATTTAAAAGAGAACGAGGAAGGGCACAATGCTATAATTCAGGTACAGGCTGTGGACAAAGACTTGGGCGTTAATGGAGAAGTAAAATATTCTATTCTTACTGACACCGATATCTTTACAATCAATAGTGAAACTGGTGTTATCAAAGCAGTTGCACCGTTAGACAGGGAAAAGCAGCATACGCATTTGCTGAAGATAGAAGCCAGGGACCAAGCAGAAAACGAACCTCAGTTATTTTCCCATGTTCTTTTAAAAGTAACAGTCGAAGATGTGAATGATAATCCTCCAGTATTCATTCCTTCAAATTATCATGTCAAAGTACGAGAAGATCTTCCAGTGGGGACTGTGATAACCTGGTTGGATGCCTATGACCCAGATGTAGGGCTTTCTGGTCAAGTTCGGTTTAGCCTTTTGGAAAATGGCGATGGAAAATTTGAAGTGGATAAAGTAAGCGGAGCTGTGCGCATAATTCAGGAGCTGGATTTTGAAGAGAAGCAGGTTTATAACCTAACTGCTCGGGCAAAGGATCGTGGCAAACCTGTTTCCTTATCTTCTGCTTGCTACATTAATGTTGAACTCATTGATGTTAATGAGAATTTGCATACACCGTTGTTTTCGGAGTTTGTAAGCAAAGGTTCCATTAGAGAAGATGTTCCCATTGGGACACCAGTGATGACTGTTTCAGCTCATGATGAGGATACAGGAAGGGACGGGGAAATCCGATATTCAATAAGGGATGGATCAGGAGTTGGAGTCTTTACGATACATGAAGAAAAAGGTAATTATGTCTTGCTTTATTTTAATGCTATATATTCTTATATAATTGGAAGCTTTAGGTGCAGATAGATATTTAACATTTTATAAGTTGAGGCTTAGCAGGTGTGGCTATCTGACCCCTTGAAAGTCATGTGCAATATTAGACTCTATGCTTCTTTTAGTAGGAAACTAGTATATTATATGCTTCATACTACTACAGGTATGGGACTATTTATCCAGATTGCTTGAGGCCTGGGGTTTTCCGAATAAGGGATCTCTGCTTAATTTGGATCTCCATACTTTGTCTACCAAAAAATATTAAAACATTAAATAAACCTAATAAGATCTTTTTTCCTCCAATAAGGATTCATTATATCTTAGTCAGGATCATGTACAAGATACTATCTTATTAGTACAGAGAAAAGGGAAATTTTAAAAACTTAAATTATTTAATTCAAATAATGTCTGTGAGAGATGGCCTTCCCGTAATTCAGAGCTCACTGGATCCCATACCTGTAGTATATTTATATGACAGAATGTATTACTGTTGTTAGATAGTATTTGAATTCCCAATGGTTTTGTTGCAGTATGATTGAGAACTGGCTGAATTAGTAGGAGGTTGAATGTACAAGAGGAACCATCACCTCTATGAAAATCAATGGTTACTTTCCTTGTAGAATATATGGCATGACCGCAAACAAAGATATTATTTAAAATGGTGAGAATAAATACCCAAGTGCTTGGGATTACCTGATTTTATAAAATGCAGCTGAAAAGTACCACCTGGAATACGTTGTATGTACAGCTTTGATCTAATTGAGGCAGGTTTGGGCTTTAGTAAGAGTTAACATTTATCATTTTAATATTTATAACTATGAGGCATAAATGTTTTTGAAAAAAAAAGGAAAAACAGGTGCTACTCTCTGAGCAATTATGTGTGTTAAGATTCCAGTTGCGTCAACGAAGGAAGCTAATTATGTCTTTTCTTTACTGCGTGTGCATTTGTGGCACAGGCACATTTGTTCTGGTGGTGATAAAAAAAATTATGTTGTAAATAAAATTAAAAAAATAATTATAAATAGTGGAGCAAATATAATTGGGCAGTTAAACTGAATTTTATTTTTATAAAATAATAAACATTCTATGAAATATTTCTGCGCCCCAGAACATTGAATTGTATGGGTCTTGCCCCTACACAGTGTAACAGAGAGGCACTGCATGGCCACAGATCAACATTGTAATGCAGCTGATATTTTAGCTATGTTCATGTCCGTACAGGCCTATGGAAGTCGGCATTCCTTGTTTTCTGTGTTTAAAATACCCTCTGTACCTTCTATGGTTATATTATTGTTGGTATAATACGAAACTAAAATGGTGATTGTATTTTTCCTTTAGATTTTTACTCCTACTCTTGTTAAATGTTTTACTGGCTTAGCTTATATTTTTATTTCTAACCTGCCCTTATGGCTGGTTGGCCATAAGCTTTCTTCTCACAACCCATAGCCCTCCAATTGTGTTATGATCCCTGATCAAGATGCCAGAAGAGGGTTGACCCAGTGGCACAGGGGACATAGTTTAACTTTACTTTATGGTGTCCAGCCAAACTAACCCATTTCTAATCATTTTACCAGCTGGGTCACTAAACTAGCCCAAACTGCATATTTCCCATGTAGTTTCATGCATTATAATGCATTTTTATTCATTATAACTTCTGTTTTTATGGAATGAGAAAAGACAGTGAATGGAAATAAGTACACACATCATAACAGTAGCAGGCAGAGTAGATACAGGTCCTTTTAGGACCAAACAGCACCAAACAAAGCATGCCCTGCCCATATGCCACCAGTTGGATTAGGTGCTTTCCACTTGGGTCGGTACAGCTACCATGGCCCTCTGAGCCATAATTTGTTGTGTAGCAGTGTAATGCGGCATTCTCAGTTGAAGCTGCACAAGAAACAGAGTGTGAGGCTCTGTTGTGTTCACATTATATGAATAAAATGAAAAGTAATTATTATCTCTGCAGTGGCTGTCCATAAATCATGTTTACCATCAGCTGGATAATTAATGAAGTGCTTTTCCGCATAATGAAGCAAACTTTTCTGTAGTAAAAGCCACCTACTTGTTGGGCATAATTATAGTTATGGTGAAAGGTTGGCACTTTCCTCTTTTTTGGGGAAAGGATTAGCTGCTAATTAAATATGGAGGGTGCTCTGAATTGTTAGGTGGTTGTCACTCTGCACTACTTGTACGTTGCTAGAAATGGCTGCTTATAAATAGATTGTATATCAATCCAATGGCAACGTGCAGTTTTAGCTTCTTTTAAGTGTGCCAGTCTTTTGTTAGGGTGTATTATCACTAGCTGGGTGATACCTGTGCTGATAAATAAAGTCTGGGGATTTTAGTGGCACAAAGCCATATGCTGACTGCTGTATTATAAACCATTTATTTAGATAAGAGTTGTTCCTTTAATAGCCTTGTTAGAACTATCCCATTAACCATTTTTATGTCTCTCTATTATTTTCTAATAGAAGCAGTATGAGAAAAATGATTGATATTCCAGTGGCATGGCATTCCTAGTTTTTATAAGGGCATTACTAACTCACTTTGCAGACTTCCTCTGTATTATTACTGGTAACCTGCACTGAGGTTTGGCATATATGTAGCATATGTATCAATTTTCATGTTCATACAACACATTTATTCTTATAGAGAGCACCTTGAATATAACAGTGGGGACGTGGAATAAAAGAAAAAAATCCTGATGCAGCGTTTTCTATTTCATTTGCGCAGCCCAGCTCTACTCTGTATTTTTAGCCCTGTTACAATTAGTTTCTGCATGTGACTGGCCAATGAGGCATCTAACTGAGCAGTATCAGGACGTGTCTCTTGACAAAAAAGATTTTTTTGTCTCTTTTTTTTTTTCCTCATTTTCTCCTTTCAGAATGAAAATCATTTGTCCTGCAGTTGTTTTATATTCAGTAAAATGGGATGAGGGTGAATGCAACAGCGCTGCAGCTCTCACAGGCATTCAGATCATAGATAAAAGGCCAGAACATTGCAGGGCTAAAATTAGGGGAACACTGTATGGATCCTGGATTAAAATCCAAAGCACAGGAAGCCCTGGGGGAGACGTCACAAGTGGCAGCTTGTCTACATTTTGCCTTTATGACTGTTCTCAGGGAAAAGCTTGGCAATAAAACTTAGAACGTCCATTAATTATTGCATGTTAACACACAGGTTGGGAACAGCACTTAAGAAACTTTGGAGTGTAGCCTATTCATATCTTATTGACCATGTATGGGGCCAAACTGATAGCCTCACTGACTAATATCTGGCCAAAAATCCAAGCAGGTAACCACTAGGATTTTATAACTTGCTTCACATATAAGGACCATATCGGCATCTTGATTTATGTATATAACAAGGATAGAATTAAAAGGTACTTAGGTGTAGTTCAACATTCCATAGCTCAAAGTCACCAAGGGTATTCCAGTAACCAGTAACACCACACATTAAATATTTTAAGGTAATTAAAATATAATTTACTGTTGCCCTGCACTGCTTCAGAAACTACTATTGTTTATATAAATACCCTGCTGTGTAGCCACGGGGGCAGCCATTCAGTCTGAAAACATGAGAAAAGACACAGGTTACATAGCAGATAACAGATAAACTCTGTAGAATTTCATTCTAATCAATAGAGCTTATCTGTTATCTGCTATGTAACCTGTGTCTTTTCTCCTTTACCTACTTTAAGGCTAGTGTCACAAAGTCCCTCTGCTTTACAGATCTATAAGGGCTGTAACACACAGGGAGATTAGTCGCCTCGTGACAAATCTCCATTGTCACGGGTGACTAATCTCGCCGAAATGCCATCCCACTGGCTAGAATGTAAATCGCCGGTGGGATGGCGTCGCGATTTGCCGAAGTCACGTAAGTTGCATTGAGAGGAAAGTTATGTGACTTCGGCAAATCGCGGCACCACGTATGCCATCCCACCAGCGATTTACATTCTAGCCAGTGGGATGGCATTTTGGGGACATTTGTCGTGTGGCGACTAATCTCCTCGTTTGTCACAGCTCCTAATGTTTGGTATTGCTTGTTCCTTTAAACTTTCAGCTTGAGATTATCATGCTGTTGTACAGGCTTTAATGCAAGTTTATATAAGGTAGATTCAGACATAAAGAAGCAGAAGGTTGCAGGTTTATCAAGTCAGAAATAAATCTTGGAACTTTATATATTTTGGGGCAGTGAGTGGTGGGCTGAGTGAGCGCTACTGCTGTCAGCAGGAAATGATCCCTAGTGTTCTGATCAAATACATTTTTTTAAATCTTTTTAAATATGTAGCCTGTGTTTATACTGTTGTACCTTTATCAGCGTTTAAATCCCATAGCTCTGTGTGATTGCCATTGAACGCTTTGATGTTAAAGAAACATGTTTGTTCTGCAGCAGGCTGGGAATTTGCTGAAACAGTCTCAGCATTTTTGTACATCCTGCTGATTAAAGCAGCCTGACAGGTAAATAAACGCCGCTTTGTCTCCTCCCTTTCTTTTTTGTCATAACTTTATTGTAAACTCTGTTTAATCAGCTGCCCCATCAGGTTCTGAATGGAAGGTTTCAGGTGTCGAAAGCATAGGGATACCCTGTGATCTGCGCTGCATTTTACAGGATTTATAAATGATCCTGTAGCAGCACAATATGATGTAGGTAATGGCCATGGAATGATAGGGAAACTTCAAGGAATCCAAATCAAAACACCAATCAAGGTCACTGCTCATTTGGGGTTGAGGGCCTTTTGAATTGAAGGTTTGTTTAAAAGTGGGACATCTGCTGTGGTTTAAAGGGTGCCTGTTTGGGTCACAGGCAAAGGGCTTAGAAAATAATTAAGTAGTGGGTTAACTTTTCTTTGAAGACTGTTTTAGGAGTTGAGTTTAGGGTTTGATGTTGGAATGGCTACAATTCATTCAATACTGTGATTGTGTTTGTTTATTTTTTATCTCATTTTTTTTTCTAAAGAAAGTCATGTAAAATAAAACCACCTAATTCATCCCTAGATGCAGATTTTAGCAGTCATATATTCACATATTGCCTGCAAGTTTTTCAGTAATTTACACTAATTTATAACAGGGGTCTTACAATAATTTAACAAATAAAGGTTACAGAATAAAAACAGGATCATTAGTATATGCCAAGTCAAAATGTACTGTACCTCAAAAATAATGTATTCACTTCTTGCATGTATGTAGACACCCCCTCTAGTTATTAGAATAGGCTATCTAAGCCACAGCCGTTATTGCAGATATTTTTGACAATTATGTGCATCTTACTTTTTTTGGCAAAAATTTTGGAGACACCCTTTCTTGTTAATAGCACCATAAAGGGCTTAAATGTGATTGAAAGAACTTGAGTGGCCCTTAACCTCAACCCAACAGAACTCCTTTGGGATGAACCAGAATGCCGATTTGAGACAGGCCTACTATTCATTAAGGTTTAACAAAGGTTCCAACTCTCAATTTTGGCATTGGTTACACATTCACAAGCACATTATACAAGAACAAATCAGAAGAAGAACTACTTATTATGATCAGGATATAACACTAACATTGCTCAAAACCTAATCTCAGTCTCAAGCCTAGGGAAGAAATGTGTCCCTTTGTTGTTATCCTTCCGCAGTCTGCTGTGTCAGGGTATAAAGAGTTGGAGTTGATTTTATAGGGTAAAAACCTACGGAGTGGTTGTGTCACCCACAATAGATCTTTACTATCGCAGACGACAAAGCACTCTGAAAAAGATTTCCAATGGCAACAATTGGAGTCACTGGTGGAAAGCCCTTTGTATCAGTTTTCCGAAGTCGTGCAAAGTTGTCTGAAGGAGGAAACTTTGCACGACTTCAGATTACAGCAGGTGACACAGCCGCTCCATGGATTCTTACCCTAAGGGCCGTGACATACGGGGAGATTAGTCGCCCGCAACAAATCTTCCTTGTCCCGGGCGACTAATCTCCCCGAACTACCATCCCACCGGCTAGAATGTAAACCGCCGGTGGGATGCATTTGCGGTGTGGTGATCACACGTAGCTGCTACTAAGTTGCTCTATTTGTCTTTACCCTAAAGGTCGTGTGACATATGACTGTTCAATGGTTATCCAGTCTTTGACGTGTTCATGATAAGTCCAATCTAGAATATGTTGTAAGACACATTCTTGAAGATATAATTAATAATTTGGCTGATTCCACCATTTGGAGTGATGGAAGGTAGGTAGCCAAATCTGGGGTTGTTTCTTATTGTAGGAAAAAATCAGATTGAGGTTTAATAGGGAGAGTCTGAAATATGTTCAACAACAAGAACATTTTAAGGGTATTTATTCTATCAAACCATGATAGTGATTTTTTGAACCAAATATTAATGTCCTCTCTGATGTCTTAAATGATAGAACAGTAATTAATTGGCCAGTAGCTTGATATCATTGTTTATCAATAATATAGGTCTGTAACTAGTGGGTGAGGTGGGGTCTTTCTCCTTTTTTAAAATGAGGCTAATATGAGCTTCCAATGAGCATGGAGACCAAGAGTGTGCTCTTTTTATTTCATTAAACGCTTTAGTTAGGTTGAGCCATAATATGTGATTTAAGTGAAAAAACCCATTGAGAAACCATCTGGGCATTTACCTGACAGATTTTTTATAGCTTGTTCTAATTCTATAATAGACATGTCCTGTTCCATAGCTTGTACACATTCTGGTCACCCCGGCTTATATTGGCTGTCTGTAGTATGGTGTGTAGTATGTTGAAGTACAATTAATTATCTGATATAGTTGTTTATTAAAATATGTCAAGATCTTTTGTCTATCTTTGGAGGAGTCTGAGGTCTGCCCATTTGATGATTTTATTTTAACTATGTGGTTTTTGTGTTCTTTGGATTTCAAGGCTAGCATTTTGCTAAACTTATTGCACTTTTTATCAGCAAGTTTTAATGGAAGCAAATCCCATCCAACAATGTGTGGAAAGCCTTTTAAGAGGAAAATAGTGGAAAAATAGTGGAAAGCCTTTTAAGAGGAGTAGAGGGTAAAGAGAGGATCAACGTTATTAATACCCTTGGTTCTGGAAAAAAGTGTTGGACAGGCAAGTGTCCATAAACTCTTGGCTTTCATATAGTGTATTTTAAGTGAATTATCTAAAATGGCTATATTAAAGGTTTGCTATAATGCTCTAAAAACACATTTTCTACATACACTGTCAATTGTATTGACAAGGGTTTGCGATCTTTGAATAAAAATAACCCTCACTTAAAAACCAGGCACACAATCCTCTACATTGCAGCATTGATATTGCTGTACAAGTATTTCTTCTTTTTTTGTTGTTGTTGTTGGCAGCTCCATAAAAGCACAAGAATTCCTCTATGATGATCTTACACGACCCTCTTGAGGGGCTTCTGCTTATCTGTAGGATGAGTGTGGATGGCTTCCACCATGTCTCATCAGTCCCAGTGCTTAGATGTATTCTAATCCCAGATCGAGTAACAGCACTGGATTTGTGAAGGAAGCGTGCATAAGTAACTGTGATGCCATGTTTCACCAGACGTTAGTGCTCTTGTTTGTCATTAGATCAGCATGTCTGCCATTCACTTGGCCTTGCAGATCTGATGTTCACACTCTGATTCAGGACTCCAGCTTGCAAACTTGCCATTGAAAGCAATTTTCAAGGATCTGAAGAGATTGTTGTTACATATTATCTGATCACCAATGCCAGGCTCCAATTCATTGGGACATTTATATAGGCACAGTCTTGGCTATCGACAGTGCTATACAATGTCTTTTTTTTTTATGCCCAGTTGTGTTCCCTGCTGGCAGAATGAGTAAATATTAGAAAAGGGGCTGTAGGGACCATGAGAAACAGTGCTTGCTTTGTAACTTTAGTGTCTCATTTCATGTCGTACCAGACTAGACAAAGTGTTTTCATTAGTGTAGAGACAGTTACATTTCTAGCCGCTATTAGATGCTATTGCTGGAATCTCCAAGCAATAGCCATTTCTTATTTGCGGAGACTTTGCATTTATAAGCATTTCATATTAGTCCCCCAAAGTGTATTATTTTATACTAGAAGTTTCATTCCTAGGTGCAGAGAGGGCACAGAAGCGCTGGCATTAAACTACATTGTTAGATTACATTGTTGTTAATGAGTTAGCATGGATGTGACCTTGTAATTCTCTTGTCAATAATTATTTTTGGTAGATTGCTCTACTGACCTCTGCATGTGAAATACATGGGGACAGACAGAACATTCCATTGTAGAATTCCATATGTATGCCACTCTGTCCAGAAGAATTACAGTACAGGAAGGTGTCTGTGGATTCCCACCAGTTGGTGCAGGATTGTTATCTCCTGTTCGTAGGGCACAAGGCTAAATTGAGTGGTGACTGGCCAACCTCTACTGTCTCCTTCCTGTAATAAAAGGAAGGCTTTTATCTCAGTTTTATTAGATAAGGAAGCAATGATCTTGCTCTTTGCCCTTGCTTGTCATTACAATGTCCTGTTCTTTGGCTTCTGAAAAAGTGTTATAAGTCTACAGAACAATTTATATATTTAGCTTACTAAGACAGGTTAGTATTATGGACTCCACTAATGTGCTGGAAAATGGAATTTCCCCCTAAAAAAAAATGTCTGAGCTGATTACAATCTTCTCTGCAGCCCTTCATCTCTCAACTTACATCTCTTATGATTCTTATCCCTTGTAAAGCAAGCTGAATGGCAAAGCAAGCATACATTAATTATAGAAGGAGCTGCAAATAATTGAACTGGAAATATATAGGTTTTGAATTAGCATATGCATATTTTTCCTTCTCCAGCCTTGCGGAGATGTAGTTAATAGGGAGATGTTGAAATGCTCTTCTGCCTTAGGTGTGGAGCATGGACAAGGACACTACATTATGATATGCATGGTTAAGGAGGACTGTGTGAATTTGGCACATCTGCCTTACTGACCCATGAAGAAAAGGAGCCAACTGAAACCTTTCAAAGAGGGCTCCCCTTCCTGCTTTTTATAGCAAATGACACAAGGGTGTCTTGTGTAAATAGTACAGTGTGCTTGTGAGCTTTATGGTCATTGTCCTAAGGCTTGATGGCCTCATTCTCCTGTATAACCGTCAGTAGGCTTCCTGTAGTGTGTTTTGTAAAACCTTTACAGAAAGTTATGGAATAAGGATCCTGGCAGTCCACGTGTATTATTGCCATGTGAGCAGTCAAATGTGGCTGAGTATTTCACCCTATCCAGCAACAATAGCTCCCTAAATGTTCTCATAACCTGTTCAGATTAATCCTTAACGCCATATACAGTATGTATTCCCCTGTACTAAGCACAATTCTGGGTATATTTGCCCTTTAAACACAGCACATGCAGAGCTTCAGGTCTCCGCAGCAAAGCTTCATATATTAAACATCTGAATGTTGGCTTCATGTGTATCTTTTTATTTCAGCAATCTGTCATTTGTATTTGGTGTGAGAAGGTTTATTCACATGGATACCGCCTTGTGTGTATTTGTCTGTACTCAATGATATACACAAGACAGATCAGCACTGGATTCCTGTGTGGCAACGCTTTGCAAGTCTGTAGTCCGCTGTTTAATGATTAACAAATGTTCAGTTTGTTCCCTAAATAATGTTCATTGTAGCATACAGCAGGGCTGTGAGAAAGGATTTTCAGCTTAACACCTTTTCCTTAGCCGCAGCCATTTGCGGTGCATGGCGTGGAACCGAATAAGTTAATGGATCTTACTTCTCCAAACCAATTTCTTGGAACAAATTGTTGCGCGAGTTAAGGGCTTTTGCTCTGCAGCTATATAATCATCATTATGCGTGCCATGATCTTTATTACATGCTTATGGATGTTTTGTGCTCCCATGCAAAAAATATATATTGGGTGTGCGCTGCCTTATAAAGAATACATTCCGGTAGGCTAGGAGAATCCTGCATATTACGAAATTGGGTATAAAAGTAAAATAAAATAAAAACTTTTATTAAACTCTTGGGGGCACATTTACTAACCCACGAACGGGCCGAATGCGTCCGATTGCGGTTTTTTCGTAATGATCGGTATTTTGCGATTTTTTCGTATTTTTTGCGATTTTTTCCGGCGTCTTTACGATTTTTGCGCAAAAACGCGAGGTTTTCGTAGCCATTACGAAAGTTGCGCAAAGTCGCGATTTTTTCGTAGCGTTAAAACTTGTGCGCAAAGTCGCGCCTTTTAAGTTTTAACGCTACGAAAAAGGCGCGACTTTGCGCGCAAGTTTTAACGCTACGAAAAATCACGACTTTGCGCCACTTTCATAATGGCTACGAAAAACTCGCGTTTTTTCGCAAAAATCGTAAAGACGCCGAAAAAAATCGCAAAAAATACGAAAAAGTCGCAAAATGTTTGTTTCCAATCGGAGTTTTTCCAATTCGGATTAGAAATCGTGTCTTAGTAAATCAGCCCCTTGGTGTTAGGTAAAAGTTAGCACCTTGGCAGCAAAGTGTCACCATTTTACATGCCCCATTCACTATGGTAGAACCTGCGGGGCTATAAAGCTGATCTTTGGTTGTACTTTTGTCCCACTGTCACTAGTGGCTGAGCAATTTGGTAACCTCATGGTGGAAGCCAAGGGGTAGGGTTGCTAGGTAGTTGCCAGCAAATTTGTATTAACCTGAAGTTCAGGTGCTGGCCTACCCTCTTAAGCCCATGATCCACCCAGAACCTCCATGAAATGTATTCTTTCTCTTCCCTGATCCTCCTTGTGACATCCTTGATGTCATACCTCCACCTCCTAACCCCACCCTTTCTACATCATTATTATTATTATTATTATTAACATTTATTTATAAAGCGCCAACATATTCCGCAGCGCTGTACAATAAGTGGGTTTCATACATTGGACATACAGAGTTACATATAAAGCAATCAATAACCGATACAAGAGGTGAAGAGGGCCCTGCCCAAAAGAGCTTACAATCTACAAGAGAGCTTACAATCTACAAGATGGGCTGCCCTTTGTCACCGCCCATGCCCAAAGGGGTCGGGGTATAATTTACTGAAGCAGTTTGATCAAGCCATGGACCATTCATTTGGACAGTGCAATCTGACCATCCATGTATGTGGTAAAATAGCTTGATTTCCGATCATCCTGCTAGTAACCAGTAAAGAGTACTAAATGAAATACTAGTAAACGAGGTGCAGACAGTGTATTTATTATAAATAATAATTATGATATATATTTGGCCTCTCTGTTCAGATTATCAAATTACTTTACTGTGTGGAGGCAGAACAGAAAGGCAAAAATATCCTTTTTTTTTTTTTTTTTTTACAAAAGTGAATGATGGCTGTGATTAATTTATAGTATGTCCTGTATCCTAACAAAAATATTTTTTAGGGTAAAAATGTATTGCTCTGGGAAGTTCCTACGTGTGAAGCAGTAAATAGTGGTTTTCACACTTAGTAAAACCATGTGCAATAAAGTTTAGATGAAAGAAATGCTGTTTATATGTTAAGTACCAGTGTTATCCATAGCACAGTGCAATGTGCTGGGAGCAAAGAACTAATAATGGAACATGTAGGGACAAAGAGATCAGAGGGCCCTGCTTGTGAGATCAAATAAAACTCCTTATTATAGAACACTTGGGTACATATTTCACAGCACTGTTCCATTATTAGTAGGGAATGCACAAGCAATTCATATATAAAGAAGGAATGTGGCTCCCTTGTGCTCCTGGGAGGATTAAAGCGATCATTTTCTGCTCTTAAATAAGGACATATCTTTCATCAGATGGGGAACTGTGAGGCCAAACATTAAACTCATTGCGTGCACAGAGCATTTGCACTATCCCATGCTACACTTCTATGGGTGGCCCTTAATCTGACAAAGGTGCTACCCCTGACACATAAGCAGACCTGGAAATATAAGGGATGTAAAGGGTGCAAGCTCAGTGTATGAAATATATGGAGAAAACAATCATTACTATAGTATGAAATCTCTTTTATGGAAAACTGATATACAGTACAGAAGGCGCCAACTTACAGTATGACTACCTCCCATTTTAACCATCTAAAATTTTTTTTTTCCTTTCCAATTTTCTTTTTCTCAGTAATAATAAAACAGTACCTTGTACTTGATGGTAACTAAGCTGCATGAATCCATATTGGTAGCAAAACTACCCTATTGGGTTTATTTCATGTTTTTTAATAGACTTTAGAAATAATGGAAAAAATCCTTATCTGGAAACCCCCAGGTCCTAAGCATTCCCATTAACAGATCCCATACCTGTACTGTTACCATAAGCTATTTAAATGTGGTATTTTAGTTGTCATTGCAATACTATTAGTTTTTCTATATAGGAATACATTACTTGTGATGGGTTTCTTTCAATGAATATAAATCTGTATTCTTGCTGGTAACTCCTGCCTGCACATTTCCCCCTGTTTATGATCACGGGATAGGAAAAACTAATCAGCCATAGAACTGGCTGTGACATGCAAAATTACCTGAATAATGACTTTTGTGTTTATTTCCTTGCCAATTCAGGAAAGGAAAAAGATAATGCATTCATTTGTTTTTTCAGGTTACTAATTATGCTTATGGTGCCATGAGAAAATTTTAACTCTAGTTGCACAATCATACCTTGCTTCACTTTCTTTTTGCTTTTTTTGTATGAATTAGTTCAGCAGTGTAACAGAACTGAAAAGTGGGTACAGGCCTACCCATTTTATAAGTTTGTACTAAGGACAAGGGAACTAGATCGTAAACTGAAGACCATGTAGGTTGTGATTTTCTTATGTGCTAGTTAACCCCTGGGACCTGGGGGTTTACTCTTAGGTCAGGCAGGTTAGGGTGGTTAGTTGGGTGACTATTGCGAGTTTAGTTGGGTGCAGGTACACTCTTCCTCTGCTGCAGAAGTTTCCCTCACTTTGAACCTAAGGTGCATGCAGAAGTAGCGTACAGAGCAGAAAAATGCGGGTATCGGTTGAGTGTGGGTTCTACAGTGGCACCATTTTGCAGGTTTTGTGCGGGTTAAGGTTTTGCTTTGTATTGGCCATCTATGGCTTACCGTGTCCTAGGGCCAGACAATTAGATCAGACTGATTCCTCCGAATTCAAAATTCTTTATAAACAATTTGGCCATATACCAAATTAAATCTGTCAAAATTAAAATATTCTGTAATTCTGGGTTGGGTTCATCCCAATTTATAAATTAGCTACATAACCTCTTTCTGAGATTAGAAAATCACTGAAGATGCATTTAATTGTATGTCAAGCTGATTGTTGAAAGCTCACTGCATTTCCAGCTCCAAGCACCGGAAAACTACTAGCTCCTTGCTAGACTCAAAGTCACAATCCATTTGCTTAACACTCAACAAAAAAGTGTCACAATAGAAAATTGTTCAGTGGAAGGAGAATGCCACCTTACTAACATTTCTCTGTAATTATATTCCTTTTCCAGTAATATGACAATAGCAAGAGATATCTGCGTCTGGAACATTACCCTATACTTCGCTACTTTTTGTTGTAAAAAAAAATATTATATTAGATAAAATTATTGCTTGGTGTGTTAATTGCAAACCAGTATTTCCCATTTTAGAAAGAAATCAGCTTTCCTTATAGATCTCCTAACATTTGGAAAATGGAAAGTGGGATGCAGTCAGCAGTTTGGCCAGGACAAGCTTGTTACCCCCAATTTAGCAAAAATACACCCCTGATTGGAATGGCAGCATCAGGGTTAAAGAAGCTCTGGGTGCACCAGCATTTTACATGAGACACTCTGTGGTCTCCAAGCAATTCATGAAACGCTGTGCCCCCAATTATTTCATGGCACATTGTGGTCCCCAAGCATTTCATGATGCATTGTGGCCCCCAAGCAATTCATAACATAGTGTTGCTCCCTGCCTCTAGCACTGCACAGACATAACATGAGCGCCCCCTAGGTCGCTTATCTTGAGGCAGATGTGAGTATACTTTTATACTATCATCTGAACTACAGGCTGTTCTGGAATCGGATGTAAGGTTTCTCATTTCTCATTGTGTGATATGTGTGTGTGTGTATGTATATATATATATGTTTTAAGGGTATTAAGAACCTGTGCCCCTACAGCACTGATTGACAAATTTACTTCCTCTCATATTACCCCTCACCAAAAAAGAAAAATAGGCCGACTGATTTTTTTTTTCCCTCTGAAAAGGTTTGTTGGACTGGAATTAACCCAGTGAATTGAGGTGCAGCTTCAGTAGATAGTTCCTAATTGCATCATCACTTCCTGTTATCCTGTAGTTTGCGTTGCTGGCAATTTTTAAAGCATCGTGCTTTTGATTTATCTTTAAAGGGGACATAGACTCTACAAAGGGAAGCATTGTTATGTAGTATAACTGAGTGAGAAGACTGGGACAATGCTGGATTGGCAGTGTGACCTAAATCTATATGACAGTGGTACTGGGAGAGCTTTCCTGGGCTGTAGGGTATCAGCTCTATACAGAGTACAATGAGCCCTCCATATACAGATGGATTCCCTTTGGCCATCTGCATGTTCAGTTAACCCTTGGGCCCCTGCACAGTAGTGCTCCTCAAAGAACTTTGGTTAAATCCTCTTAAAATCTGTGCATAGTGGATTTGATGAACCAATGAGCTAAATTAATTCAATGCTTTAAAGCAAGGCTTCCCATCATAGAAACCACCTAGTGTTATTAAAATACAACTCCCAGCATCTGCCTAGAGCAAGGATCCCCAAACTTTCTTACTCATGAGCCACAATCAAATGTAAAAAGACTTGGGGAGCAACACAAGCACCATAAAAGTTTATGGAAGTGCCAAATAAGGGCTAAGGTTGGCTATTAGGGAGCCCCTATGCACACTATCAGCTTACAGGGGCTTTATTTGGTAGTAAATCTTGTTTTTATTCAACCAAAACTTGCCCCCAAGTCAGGAATTCAACAATAGCTACCTGGTTTTGGGGGCACTGAGAGCAACACCCAAGGGGTTGGGGAGCAACATGTTGTCCCTGAGCCACTGGTTGGGGATCACTGCCCTAGAGCTATAGCTGAATTATAGGTTGAGAGCCCTATGATTGGAATAGGCCTGGCTACTTTTAAGAGTCTGATTTGTTTTTCAAGCTATTGTCATTATATTATGAAAAGTGAAATGCGCCTAATGAGTTGCCTTGTGCTTAGAAATAGTGTGTCGGGGCACCCATACCTCCTACACATTGTCCCAGTGCTTTGAGACCCCCCCTGCTGCTCGTGCAGCCCTTGCAGATATGTTTGAGCTCTTTGTATGTACTTTCATAAGCTCTTTATCTTCCTGTCCCAGGTACCAGAAATCAAACAGTTATTGCTTAATTCTTAGCCTTTGAAGGCTTTTAAACATCCGTAGGCTTTTTAATCCGGGGGAACTAGCTCAAATCTCTCTAATACCAAGCAGTATTTTGTTAGCTTCACAAATGATTTTAGTGTAACAGTTTTCAGTCATTTAAAAAAATATTTGCTGCTTGGGATAAACCACTGCTTATGTTTGTATCATTTTTTGTTTATCAGAGCAGCCAATGGGACTGAATGATCAGTTCAGTATAGATTTGGCCCTGTGCAAGAATGAACTGAGCATGCTGAGCCTTTGTGCCTTAAGCTTAATAACCAGAGCCTCAAATCCAGGGGCATAGATTTGCCAGCATAGGGCTGTTGCACCTAGGCAATAGTACGGCAGCCTAGGGAGGGAATCATATTCAGGTAGTAGTAGTAGTTGTTTTGTGATGTCGCGTCAAGCAAACAAAAGGGTAGATATAGTTATTATTAGTGACAGATCAGTAGTGGGTAGTGTACCTCGTGCCCATTTTGGGTTTTAATATTGGATTGGCAGCTAAGCTATTTGGCTTAGCATTGCTTTCTTTGACTAATGTCTTTGTTTTTTTTAATTTGTTTTAAAATGTATTTTTATATATACCACCGTTGTGCTGCCACTTTTGAGGTTATGGGATCTTGACAAAACTCATTTGTGTATATATGTATAGGTTTGAAGGGAACTCTGGCTTCTGAACCATTGGTTAAAGAACCCAACGCACCATAGAACTAAACTAGTAGACTTCTTCCTGCTGATTTGTTGCTTTGGGTTACTTGAACGGATCTATAATATCATCATAACTGGTTTGTTTTCATAACGGAAGAAATGTTGCAATATATTTATGTATAATATATACTGTCAACAGCTTGACTAGCCTTTCTCATTCATTTGACCTAGATTTATGAATGTAAATTTGTATATTTCTAGGTACTATCCGGACTGCAGATAATCTTGACCGTGAAACCACTTCCCATTATTGGCTGACCGTCTATGCAACAGATAGGGGTGTCGTTCCCCTTTCATCCTTCATTCAAATATACATTGAAATAGAAGATGTTAATGATAATGCCCCCCAGACAGTGGAACCTGTATACTACCCTGAAGTCATGGAAAACTCTGCAAAGGATGTATCTGTTGTGCAAATCAATGCCTTTGATCCAGACTCCATTTCCAGTGACAAGTTAACATATAAAATCTCTACTGGCAACCCTCAAGGATTTTTTGCAATCAACCCTAAAACAGGTAAGTGTAAATAGTTAACTGTTTAGCCAGTGGGGCTCTACTTAATTTGTTAATAAACACACCTGGGGGATAAGTGGAACCACGTTATGACATAGCTACTTGCTCTTCCTGGATCATCAACACTCAGAAGGTTGCCTGCACTGTATAGTGTGCTCCTCACCATCAACATGAAGGTACTTTACATTCATCAGTATCATAGAAGCTCAAGATCTGTCAAACTTAATATAGTGAAGGGCTGCTGTTGATCACTCTCAATCAAGTCTAGGCATTACAACTTGCACATTCTGGTGCCATGGGTTGTGTGAGGCACATATGCCCTTCTGCTTTCCTCCCTAGAGGAGTACTCAGGGTTTATTTATAAACACTGGCAAAATTGCACCTGGGCAGTAACCCATAGCTAACAATTAGTGGTTAGATTTTTCCAGCCAGCTGCAGGTTGAACACTGAAAGCAATCATCTGATTGGTTGCCATGAGTTACTGCCCAGATGCAAATTTGTCCAGTGTTTATAAATGACCCCCGGTTGTTTGTGTGCTGTACATAGTTCCACACTTGTGCAACCCTATGGTGTCAGACTATCAGAAGCATTGTTATTTTGGGGCTTCACTTCCGCTTGAAAATGATCCAAACACGTTTAAGGACCTTGGGCAGAGAGGAGGGCATAAAACTTATTTGATGGGCCTCATCATTATTACACAATCAGTTCCACAGGTATTGTTTAGGAATATCCCAACAAACGGAGTTGGTCCATCAGGTTTAGTGCTCCACCACTTGTGGTTTCTAGTTCACCACTAAATCAAGCAAATGCTTTGCTGCAATATTTAATTTAGACACCAGAAATTTCAGTTTTGTTCTAAAGTACATTACAGCCATTGCTCTCTGCTTACTTATTGTCCAATCCCCCATATGTAATAAAGGCACTCAGTTTGTCCAGTAACCCATAGCAACCAATAAGGTATTTGCTTTGAAACAGGTGACCAGTAAATGCTGCCTGCTGATTCGTTGCTATGGGTTACTGTTCCTGGGCAAACTTAGTGTCTTTTATTACATAACCCCATTTGACTTTCGTTTTCAAGTCTGTCTTTTCTGTCTCTTTGTTCCAGTGTGTCACTTTACTGGCAGTCGACATTTCCCCCTTTTTCCCTAGTGTTTCCGTCTTTCCATTTGCAAAATGATTTTCAGGGGTGAAACGCCACATTTTATTACTATCTTTTGCTCATCTCTAGTGGTAACCATAACCCCAACTAAAATATATAATGGCACAAGTCAAGGATTTACAATCTGTAACCCTGCTGTTATTGGGTATATAGGGAGTACATGGTGTGTTAGCATCCATTATATAAGAGGTAGGAAGGACCCTCCAGTAATTTTAATTTTCTAATAATTCACAGCAGGTCATATTTAATGCCATACAGCTATTATCTTGACAAAGAAGAATACATCTACATAATATGCCTTATTAAGGGAGATTAATACAAAGCAAGGTTTACAATATCCAGCAGTGTTTAGACAGAGTATTTATGTATGTGTTACTAGAAGGAATGAACACTTGCTAGCATCTGGCCTGTCCTTATATAGCCTGAAACCCACAATGTATCATGTAGGAAGAAACCTAATGTAAGTGGGCATACTGATTCTGTCTCTCTTTGTACATTTAAATAATGGGGGATGATTTCCCTGCCCCAATTAGCCAATCATACACGTATTTACAAAAATGCATTTGCAATTCATTGTGTATTTAACCAAAGTATTTATGTTTGTTGATGTCATTGGGTCAAGGTATAGAAGATGTATTTGCATATAAATTTCATTAAGACGAGTGTTTAGAGTTTACCCGCACAATGGCTTTTCTGAAGTGCAAATGATCCCCCACATTCAGCAGGGGGACATGGGGCAAACATACTAAGCTGTATAGAGAGTTGTCTTTCAGAGTGTTAATGCCCTGTTAGCATCAAAATAAACTTCTTTAGAATAACAAAAGAGCTGGAAAGGCTAATTGCGCGGGGGCATATTCTACTATACAAGCATGCTTAGCCTGGTGTCACATGGGTTCAGGAGCAGTTTAAGTAGTACATTTGCCCGGGCTCACTAGCTTGTGAAGGGCCTGGGGGAAAAAGATGAAAAATGATAGGAACTATAGGAAAATATTGTTACTTAACAAGATATTTTTTTATACGGGTATGTGATCCCTTATCCTGAAACCTATAATCCAGAAAGCTCAGAATTACAGGAAGGCCATCTTCCATAGAGGCTATTTTCAGTGAATAATTGTACTTGATGGTAACTAATCTGCATGGATCCATATTGGTGGCAAAACAATCATATTGGGTTTATTTCATGTTTAAATTATTTTTGCAAGTTTATGGTGATCCAAATTATGGAATAATATATTATGCAGAAAACCCCATCTTCCAAGCATTCCGGAAAATAGATTCCATACCTGTATCTATATCAGGAATTCCTGTTGCAATTGTTGGGCTGCAACTTCCGCAATCCCACCTATGACTATAACAGTAACAGTAAGTAAAAAAGGGAAAGTTATGCTCACCACTAAATTCTAAACTATTAGGCAGGTTAGTGCAGTGAGGCTATGATTCATACAGACAAAGACAAGAAGTCCTCTGCACTCACCTGACTTTTTCTCTTTGTCGGTATGGCTAACGGATGTCTGATATAATGTGATGTATATGGAAAACTAAAAAGGAACTGTAAGGAGAAATCCTTCAGTAAGCCTTTCCACCTTGAGTTAAGTATTGGGGTAATATATGTGTCTAAGGTTTCCTTTTTAGCAGTGAATCTCTGAAAAGTTTTTGTGTGAAAGGTACAGAAGGTTTTAAAATGCCATTCCCATAAGCACACCCAAGTGTTAAATGTTTCTCGCCAGTCCGGAGCCACTTTCGAGATGAACACATTTTTTTAAAGGTCACTCATGTCGTTGGTACATAGCAGAGAAACGGCAAAATATCAGCTTATTTTGTCTTCTGAAAAGATGGCATCGTGATAGTAGTTGCTGCTGTCAGTTGTGTAACCGAAGTAAACTGGAAAGGATTAAATTATATTTTCAGCCTTGTTTGAGTAGTGAATACAAATTTGTTTGTGTCGGAAATATGTGGAAAATTAATGTGCAATGGTGTTTATAGTTGCCTCAGAGGTGAAGGCTAAACAGATCAAAAGCTAGGTGCAACTGTGCAGCAAATAACATGGATTGTTTTATGCCAAGATGTACCTTAGGCTTTAGGCGCCACAGAGGTAAACAGTGGCAGTCATAACGACTTAATCATCTGATGCTAATTCCTGTAGAAAAGCATGGGAACGTATAAGCAGACACTAATTAGCAAGACTAAAGTCGGTGCTTCTTAATGGTGCCTCTTATCACCAATTTCTGCCATGCTGTTGTAAGGGAAGCAGAGACAGGTATTTAGGCTAATGCCAGACTGGACTGAGCCCCTACACTGGCATCAGCTTTTCCCTGTCCCTGCTCCCAGAGCCATTGCATTGCCCTGGGTCTAAGCATATGGAGCAGATTTCAGTACCAAAAACGTGTATGTATTTTGGAGCCTAAATCCGCTCTGGATGATGCCAGCGTAGGGGCTGATTCTCAGCCTGCATTTATCTGCAGGTTGATAATCTGCCCAGTGTAGCGTTAGCCTTAGGGGGCATTTTAAAAAGCACCGTGACAGACGCAAAATCAAGGCTTTCTGACTGGTTACGCCTGTAACCGCTGTTGTCTGATTGTTTTAAAATTTCATATGTGTCATAAGCCTAAAGTTGCGTTTTCTGAGAAGTTGACCTTTACGCTAAAGAATTGGCCAGTAGTAGTTCAGTTTCTAAGCAGCCAATCAGTCATAAGGTCAGCAGTGAAGGCCCAGGGCTAGTATTATTTCTGGGGGTTGCTCTGTGATCACAGTGACTTCAGTAGCAGAGCGGTGTGTGTCTGCGTCGCTCGGCAAACATATGCAACTGCACAAAGCAAACACAGATTCCGCTGAAGATGAACAGCTGGGAATTCCATCGATCTCATTATCTAAACATACAGTATCTAGGAAATATAATATTTATGATATGTAACTTGTCGAGTTACCTCTTTTTCCAATTTCCATGTACCCAGTTTATGCCTGCTCAGCTTGGGAAGTAATTAGCACACGTGTAACATTCTGTTTGGAAAATTCCAAACACAAAAACATGTTTCTGAATTTGTTTATTAGAAGACCACCATATTTACTGAACATGTAGTAACAGTGCAGTACATAAAATATGTTTTACCTATTGCCTAGAGTAGGTACGGTAATGTACCAGCCATGTTTATATCATAACTTGCCCCCAAAGGTACAAAAGCAAATTAGAATTCTCCAGTAACTTCAGTCTAGGAGAATGGGGGGAAACCCCATGTCAGGTTCATTTTATCTCCATGGAAAAATTCCTTTCAATTTCCAACATTATTAAACCTTAAAAAAGAGAACCTAGTTCTGAGCAAAGTTCTTACTTCAAATCTGTGGTTACTTTTGGGCTTGAATAGGGATTTGTGACTTCATTTGCTAAGTCTCCTTCCTTTACTTCACCATGTGACAAACATGTTCTGCTTTATGGCTGGGATGCTATCTTTATTTTATTACATTGCAGTAGATCTTGTCTGACACACATTGCTTATATCCCTGTAGGGTTTTAAGCATTTAAGGTTTGGTTGACAGAAATATAAAGGTTTTTACAAAGGGAAATGGCAGATGATTTGGGGTTTCAAGTCACGTTTTAATTGTTACCACAAATGATCTCCGTTGAGATGACCTTAAGCTGACAGCTTAAAGGTGCAGTATATACCTATATATACCTTTGCATAGAATAAGCACATTAAATAACCAAGAAGAATCAATTGCTATTATAAAGCACTAATGGTTACCCGCAAACTCATTCCCTCCCCCACCTAACACTATAAACAGGTTAAGTTCTTTAAAGGAGAAGGAAAGGTAAAAACTAAGTAAGCTTTATCAGAAAGGTCTATGTTAATACAGTCATAAGCACTTACAGTAATGTTGCACTGAGTCATTTATCAAAAGAAACACAGGATTTCTTGTCTCTTTTTTTGTAAATATGTTCTTTGGATATCTGACTTCCTCTCGCAAAAAAATCCTTCATTCCCGCGGCCAGAGTCTGCTCGGTTCTCTCCTCTCTCCCCTCTCCTGCTCCCCCTTCCTTAAGAATTCATAAAAATCACTCCCCCCAACCTTAGGAATGTGTGATCTGAGCTATAAGGGCTACACTGCAAACAGGAAGCTATGAACACCAAGCTAAAATGGCAGCTGCAATCAGAGAAACCTTCTAGGGCTCTTTGGCTCTTTACTCAGGTATGATAAAGCTTTCTGCAGAATAAATAAGTGTTCTAGGTGGAACTAATGTGGCAAATCTATTGACAGTAAATGCCAAAATGACTTTCCTTTTCCTTTAAAGGAATTTAGTAGGGGTAAGGTACACAAGCACAATTTCTCTCCCACACTTTTCCCTGTAGTGAGTTGCATGTTAAATCCCATTCATTACAGGTACTTCAAAATACGCTCTTTGCAATTCTATAGATTTGCACTTTGCGTAAACAAAGCCTAAGCTGCAGTGTTTTGTTAGGCTTTAAGATAAGGAGCAGCTCATTATGCAGTGGGCTTGTCTATGCCCTAGTAGTTTGTTTTACTAACTTCTCCTCAACCCAGATTGGCTCTGCAGAACCAGGAAGCTCTGATTTGACATAACAACCCCCCCTAAAGTGATACTTTTTGCCTACTGAAATATGTTCACCTCAGCACCAGCTCATACTGAAAAAGGGGTGTTTACTGCCCCTTTAACAAGTGACCGTTTAAATTAATTAATTTTATGAAAATTACCTACAGTTAGTAACAGAAAATTGTCATGCTATCATGCAAATACCAAACAATGAACATAAAATATGTAAAGGAAATATTGAGATGACAGTAGCCTTTTAATGTTTTAAAGTGGGGCTGCTTCTAAATGATAGCTCCAATTAGCAGCTGCATTTGTCTTGTACTCCTTATTTCTCACAAATAACATAAAAGGCACAGCATCATTTTAGCTTGTCTCTTATGTCTTTTTAATTTTTTTTATACACAAAATGATATCTTTTCAGTACGCAGAGAAGTTTTGTAGAGCACATAAAACGCTTCACTGTCTGACGCCGGCAGATAAAGAACAGATTTGTTTTGGTTGTTTGTTTGACTTATAGAAAAGTTTGCCTTTACTTTAAATGTATTCATTTCTCTGTGTATCTTGGTGATCATGGCGCTGGCAATGCAAATATGGGGAGTGTAGACCTTTGTGCTTTTAAGGCTTGAACAGAAATGTTTAGGAAGGACAAAATGACAATAGGCGCTTTTGTTTTGCTTTCCCTTTAGGGTACTGGCACACAGGGGGATAAATCTTCTCTCCCATGGCCGACTAATCAACCCAAAATGCTTTCCCCCCCCACCCCCAAATTATTTTTTTGACATTGCTCCACAAGGAAACGTGCTGCATATGTTTTCCTGCCAGCCATGAACTTTATTGCCAGTGGGAAAGCATCTTGGGGAGCAAAGTTGTGCCATTTTTTACATTGCATGATAAATCTGCCCTCTAATGTGCTCAATTGCCTCCAGCATTGGACAGTATGCTGAACTTTATCTTTGGGCTTACCTACAGCCTTCTTGTGACCAGAGTTGTCTTTGGGCAGTAGCATTTGGAGCATTTGTGGATGTCATAACACAACAGCAAATGGTTACCCTTTTAGGTCTTGCAAAGAAGAGGCCATTGCCCTGGGTTCCACGTTGTATGGGGCCCTTTAGATCAGCCACTGTATGCAGAGGGGTGGCATGAATAGGTTCGAACTGGGATTCAAAATAGGCCTGGCATTTTAATTATACAGAGGCCCAAACAGCCCTCCACCAGCTGAATAAATAGTGACTGTCTATGGCATCTTACAGCAGCCCCCCTGGCATTTGCCAGAATCCACAGATTCTGGGCCTGTGCATGAATTTGGGTATAGTACAGCACAGTGAGATCTGTAACAATGTGTAAAGCTTTTTAACATGCTGCCTCTGGCTGTCATTAAACTACAGTTCCCAGGATTCTCCAACAGATGCATGGGGCCGCTTGGAGTTATAGTTCAGTAACAGCTGGGTCCCAGCCCTGGTTACGGCAGTCTAAATGTGCATTGCTCAAGCGGCTCATAACTTGCATGTGCCACGGATTGGGTTCTTTAAAAATGCATACATTTCTCAGAATGTCCAAAGATGCTCTTACCTGCAACGCAGCAGATCTGACCAGAGAAATAATTGATTTTATTTTTCTTGAAATGTGCATTCAAGTGGCAGTGCCTGTCGCTATAATAAAAGCCATGCGTGTAAGATCCGCTGGAAATATCACCCTCAGAATATGTACCTGTTAACACCTCTGACCTCCTTGCAGCACCTCGTATCACTGCTTCAATTCCCAAAAGAGGCTTTAGTATATTCAGACAGGAGAAAAGCTCCTATTGTATTAAAAAGTGTTAGCACTTTTAGACTACTAAAACCACTAATAACAGTTCTCGTTAAAGGCCAGAGTGGCAGATTTATTTGAGATTGCATTTTTTCTGTGATTTGTGAACCTTTTACCGAAAAAAAAAAAAAAAAATCCTAAATTTTTCGAATTCAGGTATTCCAAACTTGAATTTTCTGAACTAATTAATTTGAAAAAAACATCTTGAAATTTTGAATTAGAAAATTCAGCAAATTGATGAGCTTTTATAGATGTCAATAGAAAGTTACTTGTGGTTTTTTTTTGTGAAAATCAATGGAATATTGCTTTGCTGCAATTTAGTTTTTTCTGCAACCATGTTTTACAATTTACTGATTTTTTTTATTTTATTTTTTTAAATTTTTTTAGCGGTTAAGTTTAATAAAAACTTGAGTTTGAAAATGAATATATCTCCCTCCAGCTGTCTATGCACTTCTAGTATTCGGTTAACCCTAAGGTTACTGACTCTTAAGTCTGATATTATGAGTCTAATAATGCAAAACTGCTCAAAATATTAAATCAATGTAAATTGCTCAAAGACAAATCCTAAATCTAAATTCCTCAACAGAAAAGCACCATTTCCATTGCCATCTATAGAAATTGCCCCAACTGTATCCCACTGTGCATCATATATAGGGTTGCCACCTGCCTGGTTTTGACCCGAACAGCCCGGTTTTCGAAAGGCTGTCCGGTTCAAAACATTCAGGCCAGTTTTCCAAATTAGGAAAACCGAGTAGGACTCACTGAAATTGACGCTGTGATCGGCCAATCGGCGATCGCCCCGGTGCCGGCACAGCCCCGCCTCTTCATTGTCCCTGTGTCCCTCTTCCCCGCCCCCTTGAAATAACTGCCTGGCTACAAAAGCCGGCAGAGGTGGCAACCCTAATCATATACAATATAACTATTCATTACCAGGTGTACCTTATTTATTAATAAGGTCTATTTCAGGGGTCCCCAACCTTTCTTACTCGTGAGCCACAGTCAAATGTAAAATGACTTGGGGAGCAACACAAGCATCATAATGTTCATGGAGGTTCCAAACAAAGGCTAAGATTGGCTATTGGGTGACCTCAATGCACACTACCAGCTTACAGGGGGCTTTATTTGGTAGTAAATCTTGTTTTTATTCAACCAAAATTTGCCACCAAGTCAGGAATTCAAAACTAACTACCTGGTTTGGGGGCACTGAGAGCAACATCCAAGGGGTTGGTGAGCAACTTGTTGCCCCCGAGCCACTGGTTGGGGATCACTGGTCTATTTGTATATCAGTATTGTGGAATGCAGTCTGTTGAAAAAATGCAAATTGGAAACAAAGTCTGGGTCCTGGGTGTGAGTATAGGATGCTCCCAATTAAGAAAAGTGAGCGGAAATAAGAAAATTATGCTAAATAGAGAGCAATAAGGACAATGGTGCATTTCGACGAACACCAGATTTCTACCTTGTGGGCAAGGGGCGAAATGCTTAAAAATACCCCTACATAGACTCTTGTAGTATTTGCGCTGCTGCTGCATCCGCTGGTCAGGTGATTAACGCTCAGGCAGGGAACATGACACCTTGGAAACATAAAATCATGAAAGTTATAAAAGTAGGTTACTCTGGCAAGCGGAAATCATTTCTCCCATCATCTCTGTTTGCACATTAACAACTCTATAAATGTTTCATTAACTTCTTAGCAAAGCTTCGTAATTTATTTGCACCTTCATACTGTAATTCAGGCATTATGCTTACCGGTGAAAGCAAGATCAATTTTCACTTTTTTTCATGCCTTCGTCAGCCTTGAAAATTACCAGAACGTTTATTGGGAATTGGTAATTAGCAGCTTTTTATTTATTATTAGAATAGATTTTGTGAAAACTTAAGCAGACGTGTCGTTATAAATCTAAGCACTAGAAGGAATTAAAAGCTCATATTTTGTAGCTGGCCAGTTTATAGAAAAGACCTACAGCCTTTGCTTAATCACATATAAAGGGGGGTAAGAATTGCCTCTTTGAAAATGTTCTAATAAATTAGAATAAAAGGTTCTGCCATGTCTGAGCATACTTGTATTTTGTTGAAGTAGCTTTGTTACTTGCAGTACCACTTATTACCACTGTTGTTGTACTTATTCTGGAATCACATAGAAACATCTATATGTTTGACCTAGAAGCTTGTGATGTGTATTAATTATTTTTTTTCACCTGCACTCTCCCTGATATCGCCCACCCGTAGGTGGGGATATCGGGTGAAGGTCCGCTCACTTGGCAATCTCTACGTGTATGGGGGCCTTTAGAGGTAAATATATTGACTTTGCAGTATCTCCTCAATCTAGGACTATGAGGCAGCACGGTGAGAATTGCAAGCGCTGTTAATGTGAGAGTTGCTATTGGTGTCTCTTTATTTCAACCAGTGTATTTGCCACCTGTTCCAAGAAATCAACTTCCCCCTGTTTTTAAAAAGAACGTATGGTGACTTTAGAGAATGCAGCATCTATTGCCGAAGCCTTCTGAGCTTTTTTGGGAAACCTCCTTCGTTCAAAGGCTAATGTGCCGCAGTGGAGCACAAATTCCAGGCCAATCATTCCAGTGGAGGAAAAGGCAAAGCAAAGCAGAATTTCATGTGTGGCACTTTAGTTTATTCTAGGAATGGAAGGTTGGGGCCGGAAAATATGTTTCTGTATATGCCTTTTCTATGTGTATCCTGTGACCCTGTAACATGAAAGCAAGCCTCCTATTAAGCCGGAAAACCACAACCAAAACCTCGGCAACTGCAATTTAGTTGGGTGCTACTGACGTTTTACTTAGCAGGGAAAGCCATAGAAATATTTTTTGTATTAACATATTATATATGTCCCTTTTAAAATCTGAAGTTTGTAAAGGGCCATAAGGGGGAAATTCATTTAACTATACCCGATAAGCATATTAATGTTGGTGTCTGCTAGTGTCAGGGCTATCCATGTATTTATAATTCATTGCGGCATCTGTTGTTTTGCTTTTACTTACACAGAATATGTTATCCTGCTGGATCACTGTGCTCTGATGACAAGTAATTTGAAAGCAAAATCATGTTTGTGGCCACATGGGCTTTTAACCCATGGAATGTATAAAAGAGGAATATTGCCTTCCCTAGTCCTTGATGTATGTGATTCTTGTTTGTTACTAAGCCATTAGGGATTTAATTTTGGTTTGGGGGTGGGGAGGCTTTAAATGCAGAAAGCCTGGGGCCCTGCCTTAGTAGTACATAAAGTTGTACCCTCCAGCTATTGTTAAACTGCTACTCCCAGAATCCCACTGATGGCCAACAGCTTGGAATTGTAGTTTAAAAACAGCTGAATGGCTGCCAGTAGGCCATTCCTGTTGCCGCCGTACTGGTCCCACTAGAGAACCTTTCCCACTGGGCCCTTAGTTAGAACAGTTCTATATAGATAGTGCCAAATGGTGTAGGCTTTTATATAGTCTCATGGTGGAAATAACAATGGGCTGATGGGAATTCTCCTAGTTTAGGGACCATTAGGACCTGGGTCACCGGGATTTTGCTGGACCAATCTGGCTTTTAAACCAGTTAACCGGTAGCATTTACTAGTCAGGGTCAGTCGCGTCTTTAGTTGAATTTGTGTTTAGAGGAATACTGGGAATTGTAGTTCAATTACGGTTGAAGGGTTCCAGGTTAATATTCATAAATTATGTAATTTCCTCAGATGGAGGCATAGCCTTCCTACATTATCAAGGGCCCTCTCTAACTCATCTACAGTTAGACGCAGCTGTTTGACAGATGTAAGGGCCAAAGGGGTGCCAGTGTATGTCAGATACTTGTTCAGCTGGAAGTGGGTTGAGAACTAACCTGTGAGATCTGTTACATTTTAACAAGATAATTATTTTTGTGTGTTTGAAACCATATATCACTTATTTTGTTTTTACAGCCATGGCATGAGGTTTCTTTTTATTATTTTCTGGCAGGCAGATAAGGCTTTCTGTAATAATTTTCATATTGTTTCATTTTTGCTAATGGCAAATCCACCTGTTTTGGCAGTTTATGTTTATCCCCTGTCGTTTTAGCAGCTCATTGGTCCTTTAATTGTTGTCCCCAATGCAATTGAAACATAAAGCACAGAAGTAATTTCTGCCTTGGGAAATGCAGAGACTGGCCTAAAATCAATTTCCAGATTGCAGCAAAACTGCCTTGCAAATCCTCCCTTGTTCGGCTTTCGAGCCGTTGGTTCCTCTGTGTCTGTCACTGGCAGTTTAGAAAATATGGAGGATTAAAGTTCTCAGACTGTTTGCACAGCGATGTGTAGCGGCCATAAAGCTTCATGTCTGATTGGATCTCCAATGATTGTCTATAAATAAGGCTGTCTGCAGGGGAAAATACCACATATATATCTTTACTCTCCTGTTCATCTTCCAAATTCTGTATTCAACAGAATAGAATAGCATTCTCTGTAGGGAAAGTGTAGCTGCTCGTTCTTCCTATTTCATGCCTTAAAATGATCTATTTGTGTACTATTCATTTTTTCAGAAATAATGTAGAATCTGTAGGTGTTTCAACAACAGGATGTAGTAACAATGTTAAAGGTGCACAGATTTTCCAACTGCAGGATAATAATAATACGGTACACAGTTGCATCTCTCTTTACATACATTGATAACATGGAGATCCGCCGGCGTGCCACTTGAAGCTGTCCATATCCATGAATGATCTCAGATTGCCCCTTGTGTTTCTAGACCAGGGGTCCTCAGCCATTTTTACCTGTGAGCAACATTCAAGTGTAAAAAGAGTTGGGGAGCAACACAAGCATAAAAAAAGTTCCTGGGGGTGCCAAATAAAGGCTGTTATTGGCTACTGGGCCATGGTAAAAAGGCCAACAAGCTGCCTTACAGGACAAATTTTGAGTCACAGGCGATGACAACCCATGTATGGCCAGCTTAGGTAGGACTTAACATTAAGCTGACTCCTTAGGAATCTGGTGTGATGGAAAATTATACAATTCATATTCATACAAAGTCATATTTTATGCTTTTTGATAAATTTATACAAAGCGAAAAGAAATGTTAAGTTATAGTGACTTTTAAATAGTTTTTACCAGTCCAGTAACCCATAGCAACTAATCACCTTTTAGCTGGATCAGTCATGCTAGAATCTTGAAAGCAAAAGTCGAATTATTTGAACGCCACTGCTTTCATGTGTCTTTGTTCTGAAAAGCAAGGAGACAAGGTTCAAATCAACAATCTGTATGAATAGATAACTATAATATCTTCTAGATACAGAAATACAAGGAGTCAGGGCCCTTAGCAGTAATCTGTTAAAGAACATTGCTTGGATATTTCCTATGTTGTTTAAAGGTTCATGGCTTTTGCATGGGTTACTTTGTAAGCTTGAAACGTCTCTGTATAACATTCAAGGCAAATATACAGAATCAAACTACACACATTAGTTGCAAAAAGAAAGGCATTTAACATCTAAAGGTCCCTGGGCTTTAACATATGGTGTTGATTCATCTCAAAAGCCACCGAGCTAAGTTCTTGCAGTGATGAATATTTCTCTTTTATGTTTTTACAATGAAGGAGTGTCACAAGCAGCAGCAGAAAACAAAAGGCAGGTTGTGAAGCCGACATCTCGACTGGGAGTGCCGCTGACAAAGGTGCAGCTTTGCACAGTGCAATGGCAATAAGGCCCAGAAGCTTTAAGGACTTACACACCATTATTTTGCACAGGGGCCCTCCAAGGGCATTCTTTCAGCCCCTGGTGATAAAAAGTTATTTATTATGTGTATTGCCAATCTGACAATATACATGGCTACTATTTCCAGGACATAACTTTCCTACGATTGTTGTCTGTCAATTAATGGCCAGAACATCGTCTGATTTGTTATTTTTCTGACTTAGAAGATCGTCTGATTTGTTATTTTTCTGACTTAGAAGATCGTCTGATTTGTTATTTTTCTCACTTCAGTCCTATAATTGAAATCAAAATGGTTTAGATTGTAGCATTAAGATGTACAATCTATATCCAAACGTTCATCGTACGACTAATCTCCCCGTGGGCCACTGCCCTTAGGGTCTAAGTTTTGAGGTACTTGGAATGAGGTGCAGGACTCAGTCGATTCCTTTGGGTCATAGCTCAAGTCTGTAGGTAAGTGGCCGATATAGTAGAATTTCTGCATAGAATGCAAAGTGAAATGTTGGTCTTTGTTACATTTATATAGGAGCTGAGCCATTTCTGCTATGAGGTGAAGGGGGCTGTTTGCTCAAGTAACAATTCTGGAAGTGCAAAATTGCAGTGCAAGTTGAAGAGCCAGTCTTTAGGGCTTAATCTAAATGGTTCTTCACTTAGTCCTAAGAATAAGAACACAGCAATGATTCTATCTCTGATCGGCAAATACCTAGAACTGTAAATATGACATCATTTTGAAATACTGTATAAAAGGCCTCTGATCAATGATCTGTGAGAGTACCATTATGGTATACAGTATGTGTTAATTTGAATATAATGTTGACTTCGACTCTTTATGTTGGTTTATGACTTTATGACACAAGTGTCTCCAGATACTGTATGCCTTGCACTATCAGGGGAGATTGTGAGGCATTAGCCTTTGAAGCAAATTAGTACTGTAAAAATAAACACAGTTATTAAGATATATGTCTGTGATATTGTCCAACCATAATCCTGTTCAAGGTGGTGCCGCCTTTATTGGACTCATGTAATTCAGGTGAACAGCGAATGTTGTCTGTTAAGTGGATCCTTTTAACTCAGGGTAATAAGTTTTGCCACCTTCAGCTGGAGGGCTTTAAACTTGACTTGGGATATTGATACTGCAAGTTTCGGCTTTTGCTAGATCATTTTTTTATTTGTGCAGATAAAGCTTGGTTAGTAAGCACAGGCTAATGCCACATGGGGCAGATTCTCGGCCTGTGGATAGGCAAGGCCAATAATCTGCCCCTATGCTTCAAAAATCTGATTGTGGTGCCTGCAGGTTGCAGCACAGCCGTGTTGGATCTTTGGCATTAGCCATAAGCCACCAAATCATGGTGGTCCTGATAATAATGTGTCTGGGTTTTCTCTCCCCCCCCCACTAAAAAACCCCTCCGGGTATTTTGACTATGTTTTCAAGAACATAAACACCCAGAGGTTATGCAGCTTACCCCTCAAATTATGTGTTTTTATTTCTTTTAAATTTAGGGGTTTTGTGGTTTTACCTACTTGACGAGACAAGAAAAAAATATTTTCTTTTTTAAAGTGCTTTTCTCTCTGTTAGCAATAAATGCACTGTTAAGAAAATGCTCTTTATTTTTATGTGGGTTGCCAATAACTTTTAGTCACACAAGAGAAATTTGCACTTAGCATTGATTTCAGGATTGAGTTTTTTTGTCTCTAAAATTGATTAGAGATGGCTAAATGCAGAAATAACTGAAGTTTTCTTACAAAGGTGAATTAGCACTGTATTTCTCTCATTAAAATAATAATGATTTTGGGCTCAATTAAGCTGTAGTCTCTTTTGCATTAAAACACATTGACAAAAATTGTTTCTTTATCTACTACACACTTTCTTACCCATACACACATACAGCGTAGGCTAAAATGAAATAAATCACTTCATGGCCAAAAGTGCCCAGACACCCATCTATCTTATATATTGTTTTTAAACCAATAGTATTAATATGATAAGTTCTGTAAAGAGCTTGCATTACCTTGACTGTTACCACAAAGTAGAATGCATAGAATTGTTAGGAATGTATTATAAAGATTTTGCCCATAAAAGGCACCCATACTTTTGGTCATATAGCATATTTATAGAGCTGAGATTAGTGTACATTCTTCTAAAATAGCATTCCAGGTTATTTCACATGGGGAGAGGTGCTTCAGGCTAAAATGGAACAGGCCAGTAGACAAGCTTCATAAACTTCAATGCTGCAGTTACAAGAAAGCTATTTCAATTGGCTTGTCTCTGAAGGAAGTCAACAGCAAATCCCATAGTGTCTCCAACTGTTACTTGCTCAGTTACCTTTTGTTATGTTAGATCTGTTAGAGGAACGTATTTAAAATAATTTGCAGGAGATTTTCAAGACATCTAATCACCCTTGCCTGTTCTGCACCATTATCCAATATACCACCATATGGTTGGAAGACTGGTTATAATACAGTAAATATGTCATACATTCAATTAAAGGTGGCCATACACATTACAAATATGATCTTTTCTGCAACCATAGGGCGCAAGAAAGCTTGTTTGTTTCCTATACTAACGCCAAGAGCTGAATTGTCAGACAAGTATATCTTCAAAGGCTTGCCATCAAAATTTTCCATCCTGCCTGATTGACGAGACAACCGATATTCAAGGCTTTGACAATACCGGTTTCATTTGATAAAATAATAATATGGCTGCATATATGGGGAACCTTTAAAAGTAAATAGGGTCCTTAGTGAGAGTGGAGGTTATATAAATCTCTTAAAAGCCTGAATCAGAACAGTTAAGGTCCCCATTGGGGTCCCTTGGACCGATTCGGCAGCTTATCAGCCCATGTAGGGGCAGAACCGAGGGGCCTGGCCGACCGACATCTGGCCTGAAATTGGCCAGATATCAATCGGGCAGGTTAGAAAATCCAGTCGCCTACATGCCTCCCCGATATCGCCCACACGTAGGTGGGGATATCGGGTGAAGATCCGCTCGCTTGGTGACATTGCCAAGCGAGTGGATCTGCGTGTGTATGGCCAGCTTTAGAATTCAAGGTTTTTGTGTAACAAATTGGTTCTTGAATGCAGTATTTAGGCTGTACACTATAAATGAGTAGGTTTTTGCTTGTTTCTCATTGTGAGACTTCCTGCTGATGAAGTTGGATCAGTGTTTGACATCACTTTCCTTATTGTGTTTTTATCTGATCTCCAGTTGTATTGTGCTTATTTTCCTATCTATACACCATGCTGAAATGCAAATGTAGAGATTGGCAGTAGACTGGTGATACACTTTAATTGTCCAATATTCTTTTTATAGAAAAACACATCTTGCAAAGGAGCTTTGAGGACCTTGGCTATCTGTTCTGTGAGATATCCTAACCTTCAACGAGGCTGTTGTTACTGCCAGCACTCCTACATATGAAAGAACTCATTCTGCCTTTGTGTTTGGCTGAACTGGGAAGGGTTGCCACCTGGTCTCATATTAAATGAAAGCATTTGTTAGTGAAAACTGGCTCATTCTGTCCTCCACAATCTCTGATATTAAAAGGGAACCCTTGGCCAATTCTTTGTCCTTCCCCCTCCCTTCTCTATGATTCCACAGGAACATAAAACCAATTACTGGCTAAAGCAGTTTATTCTGTGGCCAGGTTATATCCTGACATAATTGTGTCCCTCATTACTATGTATAAAAAGACCTTTAAGGTCTGTTGTATAATGAAATATTTAGGAAATGGAAGAAAAGGTTGTATGAAGAAATCAGCCCTAAACAACCATGTTTAGTATTTTTAAATTTCTTTGTCCAAAGTCATTTGTATAGTACCTAGGGTTGTGGTGTAACTATATGTAAGATATGACCTTTATTTTCCAGTAAAGATGTGGGATATAAACAAATATACACTGACGTTTATGTTACTGAATAGGCATAGCCACTAGTCCTTGGGGCAGGGGTTAACATTTTACTTATTATTCAATCATTTTCCAGACTAAAGGTGGCCATACACGTGGCAATCTGAAACATCGTCAGATGTGCCACACACCATTCAGGGCTGAATCGGCAGGTAACGAGGTAGAAACAATAGGATTTCTACCTCCTTCTGCCGATTCAGCTCTGAAGGGAGATTTTGATCAGGCGCCTTCTATGGCGAGGTTTCGTACAATATTATCGGTGCGTGTATGGCCACCTTAACTCTGTTGATTGAGTCAGTATTTCATTCTAACAAAAAACAAAGCATGGCAGCACCCACTCATTATACAAATGTAATTAGAATAGACTAGAACATAGGTAGGAAAATACAAAAATGTGAAAGTAAAGTTTAGTTATCAAGGTTTTTCAGATTCTATAATTTTTAAAAAAATCAGATTCTATATATTTGCATAACTCCTGTGGTTTGAGGACTGTATGTATATAATCTATATAGGCTAGGATTTAGTTAGTTTAGTTAGTTAGTTAAACATGTAGCATCACCTGTAACCCTTTCCAACACTAGAGGTGTCTCCATATTTTCTCAGCGCTAAAGTTCTTGTTTGATTTGTTTGCATCCTTCCCTGCTTGTCATGCAGCTATTTCTCCCCCTAGCAAATACATTTTGTCTGAGTTAGGCTGCAGGTCCTCTGCACAGAATCGTTAAAATGATTGATGCCCACAGGGGCAAGCTAACTTGAAATTCTTCTCGCTTCTCTGCTGTTTTTCTCAGAATCCTTCCTCTTCTCTTTTTCTCCCTTTAGCATGGGAACGGGAGTTTTCCAGGGCTGTGTTCTGCTTGGTAAAGTTTTGCTGACTGGTTTTGTGCATATAGCAAAAAAATAATGATTAGAATTTAAATAAGCGTACTTTGTTATATCGCACATTTTTGCAGTTTTTAAAATACCTCCCCTTCAATAAAGCTTTGGAAACCACCTTGAGCTATATCATAGAAAGATTTCTAAGAAGACCATATACCTAGTCATCTCTTCTGTAATACAGAGGTGTAAGCTTAGAGCCTTTATTGGAAGTGTTAGTTGGTTGGAGTCAGTATAGGTCCTGGTCCTATAAAGACTGTAATATATTTAACCTTGATTTTAGATTTTCATGCACAGAGTCCTGCCCAGCTTGCATTATATGCTTGAGGCCAGGGTCAGATGAATGGATTTGTCCAGTGCCACACAGAGCTAATGTTGAAGTGATCACTATGAATCAACCCCAAGACCTTTTTAGTTAGCATCTAATGACATTGAGCCATTGCTTCTTTTAGTCACCCCATCCCCATCCTGTCTCCTTAGATGCTGAGATGCTCCAGCAGATACAACAGCTGATAAGTACTGTATTATACATTGTTGTTAAAGGCAAGCCCTCAGCTTATGCATTAATGCAGGGCTATCCACCTGGAGGTCCGCAGGCCAGATGTGGCCCTCCAAAGGCTTTTTATGGCCCACAGTCTGCTCAATGGCTCCGTAGACTTCATGGTATGATATCATCCATCATATTAATAGAATCTGACCCTCAAACACTATGTATAAGAAATAATCATCCCAAAACATGTATTGCACTGCACTTCATTAATGCATTAAAGGCATTTCCACCAGTTAAAAGCCTGGACAACCACAAGCCCAGTGTTGGGTATAGGCATTGTTCATTATCGGTTAAAGTCATTTGCTTCTATAGCCCATGTACCAACAAACCTTTATCATTCATCAGATAATTAGTTGCTAGTTTTGTTTGTAGGCAGCCAATCAGAATAAACCTCCTGAAATGTCAGCAGTGATGTTGTTGGGCCCTTATTAACCACAAATACACACATTGTTTGAAGATACTTTACAATGCTGAACACATGTTTTGGCCAAATAAAAGATATAGTTAATTTAAAAACTAAACATTTGCTTTGACAAATCAGGGACATCTTTTGTTGATGACTAGTATGAAGAGGTGTTCAAATTCTCAATATTTAGAAAAGGCCTTTCAAGCTGCTAAACCCTAGGTGGCATAGGGTTAATTGCTTGCGGTTTCCAACAGGTATCTGTAAATTCCCTCACTTATCATGACTGAGATGTGAGTCACTCCTTGGTGATAAATACCTTTCGCACTAGACTTCTGCCTTACATTAAACTGTAGTCAAGGCAATGGTAAAAAACTGACAGGAACATCATAAATCTGCTGCTGAAAGCTGCAAGGGTCATTTTTGGCCCTATTAGTGGCAGAGACAGAATGATGAATGACCCTTGAGAATTAAACTGCTGTGAGGTCTACATTTGTTGGGAATTGTGCTGAAGAACAGCCACAGCCTATTCCGTATTCCACATGCTAATGTCTGTACTCTGGGTAGGAAGGAGAAAATATGAAAACTTGGAACTGGCGTTTTATTTCTGGGCATACACAGGGTCCTAGAACTTCCATAGAACCCCATAAGGGCACAAGCAGTGTAGATCCGCTTATCTCAGCCCTGTGTGGATCTGCTTTCCATACACTACTCCGTGTGCCTGCACTAAAAACTACAGTATCTGCCGCAGTACAAAAAACTACAGTATCTGCCTCAGTGTAGGCACACACAGAGGAGTGTAGGTCTGCCCAAGAACACCTGCTTTTGTGTTTTAGAGGCGGACCTACACTCCACTCCATTGTGTTTGCCTGCACTGAAGGGGATCCTGTATATTTTAGTGCAGACACCCAGGACAGTGTATGGAAAGCGGATCCGCTTCTCTCATGGATCTAAACTCAGTGTGCCTTTGTCATAATTTCCATAGTTGTAGAATTGTAGTGAACTGAATTAGTGTCACTTCCCTTCATTCATCTGTTCATTACAGAGACCTGTGACCTTACTAGATCCTTTCCTCATTTGGTAGCGAACATGTGTAGTTTTTCTCAGTTACCTAACAGCCGGATATATGACTGATTTTTGCCCATCATGTGCCAGGAACTTTGATAGACTGCCTGCTGATGGCGCATACACCTGGCCTCTTCAAACGAAAAAACTTATTAACAGGTTTTCTGCCTAATTCCTAACAATTTCCCGCTTCCCAAACACTGACCTATCTTTTAGCCATTAGGTTAAGGATCACATTCTTCTAAAATATTTGCCAACATCATGTCAACATCATCTCTGTTAGTGGGCAAATAAGTGATTAGCTATTTGCAATTTAGATTTCGCAATTGGCGGTTACATCTCTAGGGCCCCTTTGCCAGTGTTACATCCATCTGCCTAGTGCCCATCAAGGTACAACATTGGCCCCTTATGAGTACGTTGTTGTACAGTTGACTATATCAGGCCTCATTGTGACAGAACATCATGAATGCAAAGCCTATATTATTCACATCTATACTTGGAAAAGAGTAGTGTTAAGGGGGCAACATATAATAGTTTTCATGTATTCAATAAATAAGACTTGTAATGAACATCCTTTCTGCCTGTTGACTTTTTAATTGTCTTTATCTGTGTTTTTGTTATTTCTTGCACTGGGCAGAGCAGAATATTGATATTGAAATTACTTTCATGAAGCAACTAATGCAAACACCTGGAAAAAATTCCAAATGATCAGTTAATCAACTTCTCCATATCTGTCACCACATTTTTTCTCCATCCCAGGGGGTTTTGGCCCTTGAGAATATTGTGAGCTGTTAAAACTGACCAATTACACATTAGCATTTCCAATGATCAGAAATCAGATTTTAGTATTTAAATATGTTTTTCTTTCTCCACATGTATAGTATATAATATTAGCTCCCTTTTGCAGAGAGGCTAAAGGTCTCCCACTGTGGAATTGCAATGTAATGTTTATGCAACTAAATAGATTGAAGGAAGGCTGATTGTAAAACATATGAATGCCGTTGACTGGCACCACCGTGTTCAGCACTCGACTTGGCACCGCGGAGACGGCAATGATGTCCCACTTTCAAGGACTAATGTCTCCAACTGTTTACCTGAGATGTCACTGGGGTCTTTTGTTCAGAAGCAGTCGACAGCGTGGGCAGGCAAAGAAATTAAAAGATCTCTGTGTCTCTGCTCAACACTTATTATCAGACTTTTCACTTGTTCCTCCTGATTTTGTCTCCTGCCAACTTTGTTTCGTTGGCAGGATCAGGTGCTTGATTAAGTCCCTGCGGGTTATTCATCTAAGCCGCCAGCTAAAAGGCTCCGATCTCAGCTTTCTAGAGAGAACGTTTAGCTTCAAAGTATTGTTGGGGATTTTAGCTTTACCTGCCTTTAGAGCACAGCGGGCTGACTCATTTTCAGCAAGAGCTCCCCTGCAGATCAACGTTGTGTTTGAGAGCCCTCTTATTCTAATCATTTACATGCAGTCATTTCATTTGGGTTTAAAAATGTGCCCTTTCTTGAATCAAACCCTATCTGCACGTTTTAGTAAAATAATTGTACTGACGACATTTAGACTACAAATACCTTTTTTTCTAGGCCAGTGAGTGGTGAGTACTGTTTTAATCAGTATTTTGTTTTGGGCCCTTGGTGTTACTGTTCCTTTAAAGGAAACTACAACAGGAATACCATCTATATATATGTGTGTGTGTGTGTGTAAAACACTCAGAGATTCATACATCAAACTGAGCTTAAAATAAAAGTAATAAGATATGGGAAGTATTCTGCAATTTTTTAGATTTATGGGTGCCTTGAGACACCAGCGCTATATATGAACGGAAATGCCTTCTTCACGGTCAGAGAACTAAAGTAGGAGTATGCACTTAAATCACCTTCATGTGGCTTGGAAGTTGGATAAAATATGTGGCCTCTTCCTCCCAGAGCAGCTTGGTTATGGTTAACTGACAATCTTCAAAGGGGTCATTTCTCTGGTTTAGTGCCCCAATGTCTCAGGTCATCTGTGTATATACTATGTGGCATGTGAAACACTTGTTTCCTTGTGATACTTAGACATTTTAAGAGGTTGTTAACACGCTTAAAGGGGAAATATAACCTTTTTATTAGCAGGAACTGCATTCTCCTTAGTTTATCTTATAACTGATGAGTAAAACATATGTACATAGTGCAAAGAACCATATTTATTTTTGTATATTTGTAAATGTGCCGCTAAGAATATTGGTTTATAAGTGGAATTAATTCTCCATTTGAGTATGAAACCTGGTTCCATTAGTTGGGTTGGAACTTCACTGTATAAATGTGGGGCTAGGAAGTATTTATGGATATGTGAGTTGGAGAAAGGCACAGACGAGGTTAGCCTTCATTCTGCATCTATTGAAGTATATGATCTTGCCCCACATAGACCTGACAACTGTTGCTAAAATGTATTCTCTGGACCAATGCATACAGCTGTCATGCCGAGACAGAATACCCATTGTACTGAGATTAAAGGAAAAGCGTAATAAAACTTGTGCTATTGGACTCACACGCTCTTACAGATTGAATTTTTATGGATTTATGGAACAGTAAGCACACACTATCCCTTTTACCAGAGCTCCCAGCCTTCAGCCCTCTAGAACTCCCAAAATTGCTGGTGTAATTTGATTGCTGTAAGAGCAGGAGGGCTGCAAGACTGGAAAGGATTGGCTTCAGTAGACTTTGCAGGGCTCCAGTATTTATAAAAAGAATGACTGCCTAACCTACGGCCCTGGCAATTGGGGAGTGCTTCCTACTTGTATAGTTCCCAGAATAGCTAGAATCAAATCAGCGTTTACCACACATTTTACTCCAGCTGACTATATCAGAACACACATTTCACCTTATCCGGCTTTCAGTCCATGATCCCTAGTGGAGGCTGCCTTTACAGTTTGGGACCCACTGCTTTAATTTGTCATTCCCATTACCTTTTGCATTGTAATTGCAATTCAAAATTATTTTCTAACATGTTAATTCCTTTATCTTATTTGGTTTTATGACAAAAATATGATAGAACTTTCTTTTTTTGCAGGTTTAATAACCACTACATCTAGAAAGCTGGACAGGGAGCAGCAATCGGAGCATATACTCGAGGTCAGTAACAACATCTTTTTTCATCTAGGTGCTGTGTTAAAAGGAATCTAATGCTGTTCATACTTTCCCATACTAAACCTTCGCTTCTTCTCCATCTCCTCATTACCCACCTGTATCAGACTCTGGCCTTGGTTCTATTGCTGTGACAATGGGCTGCAACAGAGCAGAAGTGTCTAATGTAAACAGTGCCATAAAGGGGTTGTTCACCTTTTAGTATGATGTAGAGCAGTGCTGTCCAACTGGCGGCCCGCGGGCCGCATGCGGCCCGCGACCCCCCTCTGTGTGGCCCCCCACCTGTCTGGCTGCTTTGATAGTTTACTCTTGTGTAAGCTTTAAATGGTATCAGTACTGTGATTAACTGGCCCCCCTGCATGGTTCTCACCTCAGATTCAGGCTGCAATCAGGCTGTATTGTTTAAATATGTAATCCCCTGTGTTGTTCACACCTTTTAATCTCTGCATTGTTCACCCCCTGCAGTGTTCACACCTCAGGCTCAGGCTGTAATCACCCATATTGGTCCCCTGTTCACACCTCAGGAGCAGTAGAAATCCACAACTAATCCCTGCACACTACAAAAAGAACATATACTGACATAGACATACTGAGGTGGTACTTCAATTAAAAAGTTTTTTAATATATAGTTATTGTGCAGACTGTAGGAGCAGTGCCAGCATTGTGTCTCTGTAGGCTGCCTGTGTGCTATACACACAGGCATCATAGGGCAAGCAGAGTATGGCACACACAGGCAGAGTAGGGAAGGCAGAGTATGGCACAC
Source organism: Xenopus tropicalis (assembly GCF_000004195.4). Lineage (NCBI taxonomy): Eukaryota > Metazoa > Chordata > Amphibia > Anura > Pipidae > Xenopus > Xenopus tropicalis. The sequence continues at coordinate 43,623,987 of NC_030677.2, forward strand.
ACAGGCAGAGTATGGCACACACAGGCAGAGTATGGCACACACAGGCAGAGTATGGCACACACCAGCCAAGAATGGCAAACACAGTGAAAGTATGGCACACGCAGGCAGGGTAGGGAAGGCAGAGTATGGCACACACAGGCCAAGTATGGCACAAACCAGCCAAGAATGGCAAACACAGGGAAAGTATGGCACACAGGCAGGGTAGGGAAGGCAGAGTATGGCACACACAGGCAGGGCAGGGAAGGCAGAGTATGGCACACACAGGCAGGGTAGGGAAGGCAGAGTATGGCACACACAGGCAGGGCAGGGAAGGCAGAGTATGGCACACACAGGCAGGGCAGGGAAGGCAGAGTATGGCACACAGGCAGGGTAGGGCAGGCAGAGTATGGCAGGTTTTTGCTGTATTACAACCATTAATATGGGTATGGTCATGTGATAACATGGGTGTGGGTTCAAGTGGGTGTGGTTTCAAAAATGGGAGTGGTCAAAACTGGCTTCCATTATCGGCCCTCCACCACGTAGGTCGGAAAAATTGCGGCCCTCGGTACAACAGAAGTTGGACAGCACTGATGTAGAGAGTAATATTCTAAGACAATTTGCAGTTTAATTTTTATTTCTGGTGGGTCTTTTATTTTTGCACTTTGTTCAGCAACTTTCCAGTCTGGAATTTCAACAGCTTTCTGGTTGATACGGTCCAAATTACCTTAGCAACCAGGGAGTGGTTTGAATGAGAGGCTGGAATATGAGTAGGAGAGGGTATGAATAGAAAGATAAGTAATAAAAAGTTTTTTAGGTGCTGAGGTCAGTGACCACCTTTTGAAAGCTGGAAAGAGGCAGAAGAGTAAAACAAATAATTAAAAAAACTATGCAAAATAAATAATGAAGACTGATTGAAAAGTTGCTTAGAATTGGCCATTCCATAACATACTTACTTAAGAGCAAGATCACCCCGTTAAACCTATCAGGTCTTTGCCCCACCTTTCCCCAAACCTGACATCACAGCAATGAAAAAAGCTATGCCCAACACAAGTAAATAATGAGAAAAAATGTTACATTTAGAAAGTACAGGTAACTCTAGGTAAACTCTTACAGCAATACTGACATGTGCTTACAAAAAGCAGGAAGATATCAGTATTCCTTTGTGGGCTTCAAAGTAGGAGAGACTAAAACACCAATTTCATGACTACTAAGTGAACAACAAGGTGTTTTTATGTCCAGAGAGGAACGGATGTCATAATCATTCTGGGGACATAAATATATTTTACACACTTTTCTAATATATGCCTGTTGACTTGCAAATGGACAGGTAATTTCTCTTAAAACATTATGTTACATAAAAACATTTTTTAACCCCCATCTGGTCCTTGCAGCACCGCTCCGTTTATTACAAGCTCCATGATACAGCAAAGGCACTATAAAAGCCTATTATATAGTGTAATGCAAGCTTTAATGCCTTTAATGATTTTGTTCCTGTTTGTCAGTTTAATGGAGGAGAGCTTGAAAATTGTTTGGGAAGAAACCCAGAAATGTCTGAGTATTCAGCTCCAGGTAGCCTAAGCCAAGCGTGGTGTGCATCTGGCAAATGAATTTAATACTGAAATACTGACCAGATGGGTTGGTGGGTTTTTGCCATATTTACAAGGAAATCTGATCCTTAACTGCGCTAAGGTTTAGTGATGTATTGGTGTTGTGTAAAAGCTGCAAGCAATAAGAGCATTCTGAGTTTCTACATTTGCCTTGTTTCTCACTTATTTTGTTACCGTTTGGGTATTTGTATGTTTGCCTCATATTTATTTACTTCAGCACATCACAGTGGGGAGAATATGAGTAATCACAGGATATCGCCATATTATCACATTTTAATGAAGCAGCATTTAGCACAATTTGTTTCCCAGGTTGGAACTGACACTTTCTAAAAAATGTTGATTTTTAATAATGGGAGTTGTTTGTAGTGATCAGCATTTCTTTCTGTACTTGTGTGATCCGTGTAGTGCACACGGATATGTAGATCATTGGCAGTTCTCATTTGTAGGTCTTTATGTGTCAGATCAATACTTACTGGTTTAGTTCTGGGTTGAAATCCAAAGCAAAACCAGTAAGTATTTATCTGATATTGGAAGGTGGCCAGGTATTGTCACCTAGAGATATGTTCCCTTAGAGTTTCTATGCTTGTCCAGGCAACATGTGGACAGTGTTCCTCAGACTGTGAGGCCAACTTCACTTTGGGCTTGCTTATATTTTAGGTGAGGCCTGGGGGCTTAATTTTGAGTGGTTGACCTAAAGCACTGATGGGTTGAAGGTTTAAAGAAGTAGATCTGCCCCTTATTTCTGCATTTTCCAGCTCCTCATACATGCCTTATGGTCCAAAATGAGTTCCAACATTTCAACCAGGGTACCCATAGATCCACAGATTACAGACAATTGTTTGTCAAATGGGACTCTGACATTACTGTATTTGGGAACTTGGGATAATGGGTTGTCCTTATTCAGAAAGCTCCCATGGGTGTGTGAGTCAGTTTACATATAGGTTTTGGCATTTTAGAACAAATGCAATTACATTTTCTAGGGAATACCTAACATTTGTATTTTAGGGAAACTGCAACTATTTACTCTTTCCTTTGAGCACTTAGTCATTTGCATCATACAGATGTGTGTTTTCCAGTAACTGACTAAATGTAAATCTCAATGCTAGGTGTATACATTCCGGTCTTTCCTGAAGGAATAGCTCCAACTGTGCACAGCACTAGCTGGACATTATTAAAGTGAGCCTCAGAAATGAGCTTATTTGAAGTTTATGCCTTTGTACTTTTGGCCTGGATCTAGTGTCTACAAACCATTTTTGCTTTGGGCAGGTAACCATTACAGACAACGGCCATCCTGCCAAATCTGCCGTCACTCGAGTTATTGTGAAGGTGTTGGATGAAAATGACAACAAGCCACAGTTTCTGCAGAAATTTTACAAGATCAGACTTCCTGAGAGAGAAAAGCCAGAAAGAGAAAGGAATGCCAAAAGGGATCCAATTTACAGGGTCGTCGCTGTTGATAAGGACGATGGAGCGAACGCCGAAATCTCGTACAGCATCGAGGAAGGGGATGAGCATGGAAAGTTCTTCATTGAGCCAAAAACTGGGGTTGTGTCTTCCAAGAAGTCCTCTGCTGCTGGGGAATATGATATTCTCTCGGTGAGGCAACTTCTCTGCTTGTGTCTGCAAGTACATTGGGGAGGGAAGGGGTGACATTATATAGGGGACAGTGAACCCACTATTGCAGAATATAAGGATAAGTCAGTGAGAAGGTTATTCCTTTGTTACAATAATGCTCCTTCACATCTGCTTTGAGCAGCCTTCCCAAAAACCGATTACCCTTGGTCTAGGCAGCCTCTAGCCCTCCAGCTGTTATTGGCCTATAACTTTTAACAGCAGAGAGTTGTCATTAGGTTCTGGGTTCCTGTAGTAATGGATTCCTCCTCATGCACTGATATGATTCCATGGATGCTTGAGGAAGGCACCCTCCAGATTGGTATCCTTAGGGCTAGAGTCATGTGGGATACATTTTATCTAATTTTGCATTTCCCTCAATCATGTGAAAGTCCCCAGAAATGTTGGCCCATGAAGGTAATTGACCATCCCTTCACTATTAATCAGAATGATGTATTCATAATTACAGTATCTATATATTGATTTTCTCTTGATTTGTATTCTGTGTTTCCTGTTACTAGATTAAAGCAGTTGATAATGGGAGGCCTCAGAAATCCTCAACCACTCGTTTGCACATAGAATGGATTGCTAAACCCGCGCCATCAGCAGAGCCCATTACCTTTGAGGAGCCATCATTCTCCTTCAGTGTGATGGAAAGTGATCCTGTTGCTCATATGATCGGCGTAATTACAACGGAACCCTTGGGCTCGCCACTGTGGTTTGACATCACCGGTAAGTGTGCCCAGTAGACCCTGGGAGTGGAAGAAACTCTCTAGTTGAGCAATGTAATAGTGTGAGCACTATGGGGCTTTTTTCAGCACCCTTCTTTTCAATATCTTTGAAATGCACTCCTACATCACCTAAGGCAGCCCCCATAGCCTAACACTAAAAGGAGCTTTTTCGTATGCTTTTTTAGGCAACTAATATCAGAAAAGCGCTGGCACATTCACTGGTCCGGCGACTTTAGTGTTAATGTATTGGGGATGCTTCAGGCTGTAAAAATTGCTTCATTGTCAGGGGAGGGATAACAGCCAGTTTACCCAGATACCCTAGCTAGTTACCTGCCTAGTTGGTTAATCTGGAGCCCAGCGCGCTACAGGTCTCTACTTCAGGCTCACTAGGGGCTTTGGCTACTCCAAAGGGAAAATGAAATAAGATGATACAGTGGCCCTTTAAATGGTATTTCTACCCAGCGGTTAGCTTTAATTCAGAACAGCTGGGAGTGTAAGACTCCCCACCCTTAATAATGTGCCTGCCTGGTGCCTGTGTAATGTTCAGTCAAATTTAAAGAATAAGCCCTGCAGCGCAGGAAATGTTTAAGCCAGGATGCCTGCCCAGACACTGCCGCATACAAGTTTGTGCTGGAAATGTTTGAAGTGCGTAACGACTGCTGAAATGCTCTAATCACCGCAGCTTTGTGGGATCTCCAAGCATGGATGAAAGCAGGAGCATTATCTCATTACAAGACCTATGTACATTTCTTGGAATTATTATTTGGGAATAGTATCTTTACAGTGGGTTTGGTTTTACTTCCCAGGAGGAATTTTTATTTTGTAACAGCCATTTATATAACAAATTCCATCCTATCTTGAAAAGCTTTCTTGCTTGTGGGAAAATATATTTAAAAGGGAAATAATATACCGGTAAGTGATGGCAGCTAAATATTATTATAACTTTGTGTTTTTATAAAACTTCAATCTAAATACAAATATAGGCCTTCACAGAAAGCTTTGTTTAGCTGTGTATCTGGGCTTGATGTGTGTGAGCTGCCATACTTCTTGCTCTTGAGGTAAAATGAAGTATCTATAATTGACAAACAGCGCCCTCTGTGGCCAAATCAGTAAGTGTAATTTTTTGGAATGCAAATCACCATGTATTTTTGTTACTCAAAATGCATTTTTACCCTTAAAATTACCCGAAATCAGTGCTTTGTACTTGTGACTAATGCTCGGGACCTGGGGTCTTCCCAGATAAGGGATCTTTCCATAATTTGGATCTCCATACCTTAAGTCTAGTAAAAAAGTACTTAAACATGAAATAAACCCAATAGAATTGTTTTGCCTCCAATAAGGATTAATTATATCTTATATGGAATCAAGTACAAGGTACTGTTTTATTACTATAGAGAAAAAGAAAATCATTTAAAAAAAATGTAATTATTTGATTAAAATGGAGTCTACGGGAGATGGCCTTGCCGTAATCCAAAGCTTTCTGGATTGCGGCTTTCTTGATCCCATACCTGTAGTGGTTGTGTTTTACACAAGTGATCATTTTAGCTTGCCTTCTTTTCCTACCCAGTAGCCTTTCCAGACAATCCCCCAGTGCTTGCTGTGCGGTAACCCTGTCTTTTAAATGGTCAGCACAAGCATTTGGTCTGCCCAACCTATCATGCTCCCTGCTGTTTCTTGGACTGGAATATGTTTTCAGTAAGTGAATGTCTAATAAAGCAGAGCGGAAGGCAGCGTTTGGCAGTGTGATGCCATTGCAGCTTAAGGCAGCCCTGTAACGGAATGAAAGCTCAGCCTGGGGGCCTGTGTGCGGCAATAGAGCGCTCATTCAAGGTTGCACAAGTTTCTCTTTTATTGCCTTTTCCAAAACACATTCCCTTGCTAATTCGCATGCCAGAAGGTTAGACAAACAGCTTTGTGATTTTTGCTGTCATTTTGTGCGTGTATATAAAAATCGTACCTGAATTGATGGAAAGTAATAAAAGGCAAATCTTCCTTAAAGCCCTGTTCCTGATTCCTGTCTAGGACAGATAATGTTCTCAATATGGTAAATGACTTTTAAAAGGAATAGTAAAGCCCAGACACGGAAAGGAGCCGTGTGATCTTAAAGTACTCTGTAGTGCCTGTCAGCATATATGCAAGGGATTTTGTTCTGCAAGGCTGTTCTCTGATAGATGGCCAAGCTTGGGCATAAAGACTTTATGGGTTCCAAGTGTTTGTATAATATTCTACTGTCCAACAAAAGGCACTGCAGCTATTCAATTATCTTTGACACACCAAGCCCCATAGAGGTAGGGCAATACTAATAAAACATGTTCCTGTTACAGTATTTCCCTTTTATACTTGCTTTTTTCCCACTGCTCTATAGGCATGATCTCCCCATACTATACCTGCTATCCCACAGCCACAGTCCCTTCCCAGGGGCTATTATCCCCCCCACTGCTACTATAGGCACCATCTCTCCCTACTATACCTGCTATCCCACAGCCACAGTCCCTTCCCAGGGGCTATTATCCCCCCACTGCTACTATAGGCACCATCTCTCCCTACTATACCTGCTATCCCACAGCCACAGTCCCTTCCCAGAGGCTATTATCCCCCCACTGCTACTATAGGCACCATCTCTCCCTACTATACCTGCTATCCCACAGCCACAGTCCCTTCCCAGGGGCTATTATCCCCCCCACTGCTACTATAGGCACCATCTCTCCCTACTATCCCACAGCCACAGTCCCTTCCCAGGGGCTATTATCCCCCCACTGCTACTATAGGCACCATCTCTCCCTACTATACCTGCTATCCCACAGCCACAGTCCCTTCCCAGGGGCTATTATCCCCCCCACTGCTACTATAGGCACCATCTCTCCCTACTATACCTGCTATCCCACAGCCACAGTCCCTTCCCAGAGGCTATTATCCCCCCCACTGCTACTATAGGCACCATCTCTCCCAACTATACCTGCTATCCCACAGCCACAGTCCCTTCCCAGAGGCTATTATCCCCCCACTGCTACTATAGGCACCATCTCTCCCTACTATACCTGCTATCCCACAGCCACAGTCCCTTCCCAGAGGCTATTATCCCCCCACTGCTACTATAGGCACCATCTCTCCCTACTATACCTGCTATCCCACAGCCACAGTCCCTTCCCAGAGGCTATTATCCCCCCACTGCTACTATAGGCACCATCTCTCCCTACTATACCTGCTATCCCACAGTCCCTTCCCAGAGGCTATTACCCCACTGCTACTATAGGCACTATCTCTCCCTACTATACCTGCTATCCCACAGCCACAGTCCCTTCCCAGAGGCTATTATCCCCCCACTGCTACTATAGGCACCATCTCTCCCTACTATACCTGCTATCCCACAGCCACAGTCCCTTCCCAGAGGCTATTATCCCCCCACTGCTACTATAGGCACCATCTCTCCCTACTATTCCTGCTATCCCACAGCCACAGTCCCTTCCCAGAGGCTATTATCCCACTGCTACTATAGGCACCATCTCTCCCTACTATACCTGCTATCCCACAGTCCCTTCCCAGAGGCTATTATCCCACTGCTACTATAGGCACCATCTCTCCCTACTATACCTGCTATCCCATAGCCGCTACCCAGAGGCTATTATCTTATCCAACCAACCTACTCCTAAAATTGCTGTTCCACAGACAGAAACTTTGTTTTGCTATAACCGGAGTTTGTATATCTATCAGCCTTTAGATGGAAAAGGGAACTATGGATTATTAATTTATTTTGAAACCCATGTGTGAAATCCTCTGTCCATCCCTTCCATTATCTGAATTTCTTCTAACATCTTTTCACACTGTCTCTCTGCTGAATTACAACGTTTTTGATATCTTTGATATTTGTTGTGCTTATAACCTGTCGTGTAACTAACAATTCCTTGCTGTTTCTGTGTGACTTTTCTTAACTCTTTCTCTGCTTGTGCTGCCTGCTGCCAGGAGAGACAACACCTAGTGAAGTCTTTTACATCTTTCAGATGGCTTGTGATGCGGGTTGTATAGCAGCAGGTATCTGCCGAGATCTCCTAACCTGTCTTTGTTGGTTATGTTAGTCTTTCCCTATTACCTATCTTAGTGTGATTATTTTAGATTGAAGTAATGCTGCACAGTGATGATACATAATGATCTATATTTTACTGTATATACAGTATAGAGATATATATATATATATATATATATTACCATGTCTTTCTTCAGTGTCAAAGTATTCTGCTGAAAAAACCTCAATGATATTTACATCCTCCTGTGAAATCTCTGATACCATTTTATATAAAATGTTTGTGGTTTGGAATTATCCCATCTACTATCTACTGGACGGCAGTGCTATGAGTCTGTCCACCTTATACACAGAGACAACAGGTCCTCTGTTATTACCATTATCAATACCTATATATAGGACATCAAGGCATTTTGTGCACTCAACTGCCCACAGTACTAGTTCTTAAACCCTCCCACCCACACGTATCTTCAAACATATCCCTTAGCTCAGAAAATCTTAACATATTATAAAGAATTATTTACCCTTACTTCAAAAATATGAGATCATTAGAAAACACCTTGAAGTTTGTTGACCTTAAGGGCAGTAGCACACTCAATGCCTTGGGGCATTTTGTGGCCTGGTGGCTGACACAGTGGCAAAATCACCTCCCTTTCATCTTAGTGGCAATTACCGGGGGCCTGGTGCACTCATGGATCAGACGTTTGTTGTTGAATGGATTCCTAAAAGCACAGAATTGCTATGTGTTCGATTGCCCCATGGTATAGTTTTTAATATTCTTACTTTCAAAAGAATAGAGGAGAAGTGCGGTATCCATACTTTTTAACCCCCCTCCCCTCAAAAGAAAATACATAATCTGCATGTTCTATCAAAAATCTACATCAGCAACAGAAACACCTGTATTATAGTTGTCTTATAGTGTTTTACAAATCAATCCATAAGTTAAGACACACATATACAGTTTACCTTGGTTAGAATGGGAATAATAGAATAAATGAGGGATAAATGTTAGCCTTAAGCAATCTACATTTTTGGTTTCTGTGATCCCTGGCTTGTTGCACTTACTAAAGAGTGGCACATCTCAGAAAGAAATAAGGATTAGGTAAAGCCAGGATAAGCCTACCTGAAGATCTATCAATCAGGGTCTGTGCTTAATACATATAAACCCAGCCAGTGTGCGGCTTGGCATGGCAGGCTTTATTTTAGTGTGTGCTGCTTTATGGCCATTATGTTGTTTGTTTTTGCTGAACATTGTGAAGAGCATTTTGCCGACGTCTGGCTTATTTCTGTATTTTACCAGGTGGAAACTACGACAGCAGGTTTGATGTGGACAAGGGCACAGGAACCATCATTGTTGCTAGACCTCTTGATGCAGAACAGAAATCTAATTACAACTTGACAGTGGAGGCAACAGATGGGACAAGATCAGTCAGTACACAGGTAATTGAATTGCTAATGAAGTGTTTAAATCAAGTGTTTTGTTCTCCTATACCTATGTAGCTGTGATTATATACTGAACTAACCGAAGTGATTTCTAAAACCGAGTTTGCCAGAGAGGTTTCAGTCTCTTTCCCCCAGATGCTGGGATTAACAGACGTACCCTGGAATTTAGAAGACGAAACAGATGTTTAGCAGAGGACAATGGTAGTTAAGGCCCTGTGAAATGAATGTAGTTAACACCAAACAAGACAAACTTGCGTGCCAGTGAGAAGCAATGTGTTCCATAGGAAGCATTTAGAGAATTCTACCACATACTCTCTACAATACACACTGCCGTTACGTTCTGTTATTTTTGGTTATACAAATATTCTGTAGTATTTCTAGCAGATTCCAGCTGGAGTGCAGTTTGTAGGGTTTTTTTTGCATTCCTGCAAGGTATATTGCTACAATCAGGGCTACGGCAGAAAATCTTTTTGCTCTGGTCTCTAACTCTCAAGAGGCACTGTGGTTAGAAAATGACCTTGGTAGATGTGTGAATGATATAATATTACATTACAAAATATGTTTTCTCATTAGTATTCATGGTAGGGAATCCCATGTTGTCTGCTCTAGCTGTTGAACTGCAAGCCCTGTACCCGGGGGGGGGGGGGGGGGGGGGGCTGTAATTCAGCAGCATCTTGAGGGTCCCAGTTTGGGATGCCTAGCTTTTTCAAGTTGACCACTTCTGCCTATGTGTGCAGGTGGGCTTAGAACTGACAGTCAGAAATTCAATACTAAAACCATTTTGTCTTTTGAACACCAAGAATTATCACATTTAGAGCTGACAAAAAGGGGTTACAGAAGAAAATTTCTGTATCTGTTTTCTTATATCTTCAGCATAAATGTTTATCTGAGACCTCTAGAGCTACTGCCCATGTTGGTACTCTTGGTGAAGGCCATTACAAATAGTAAGACCCATGTACAACTCCACTACAGACCGACACAGCATTTTTGAAATTTTGTAGTGAACTTGTACAAATGGTAACTATTGTGGGACCCATATGATGTATATATCATATTTTAAATATATAAAAAGCTATAATTACATAGTGAAAGCAAATCAATTTGGGAATCATTTTCTACAAAAGACTATGAAACTGATAACCCTGAAATCTCTGAATACATTGCTGCTTTCAAAAGGTTTATGGGGAATGTTATGCAGCAAAGTCTCGTAGGGCAGGAGGGCTTGGGTTCAGTCATGGATGCATATGGTATTGTTGGGTTCACTTCTTATATCAGATTTCTTTTGGGTAACAGAACATGATACAATGCATTTAACAGGGTTCTTTAGCAGCAGGCAAATGCACTCCGGAAGCAGCTAGTAGCCCGTGGTGACATTCGCTGCTTAATCATATAATATATATTACTTTCTCTTTAATATGTGTTCAAGGGGCTTGTAATTCCTGCAATTCTAATAGAATCCTCACAATTTCAGAAAAACCTCAAAATAATCGTAATGCAGGCAGAAGGTTTAATTCATATAAGGTCCTTTCGTAACATAAAAATTCCTTGCTTCTGCGGTCATCCACACACATTAAGCAGACACTCTTTAATTTTCAGATATTCATTGAAACGGAATTCTCATTGGGAATATCCGCTCTGCATATCCCTGTCATATTAAATCTCACTATTACGTCCATGCATAAATAATTTATATTTTAATTTACAGAAATTGCTGCTCTGTGTCACGAGCTGTGAAATAGCCATTTGACAATCACCATAACAATCTCACTGCTAAATGATACTGCACTAAATGTTTAACCAGCTATGGATGTTTGATCATGCACATTGCTTTCTACAAATTCTTTGTTTCTTCCCTTTCTATTGGATGCCTGCCCCTCTTGCCTTATTTTGTTTTCCCAATTCTACCCACCACTTCTCTTCATATTCTTTTCTAAAATGTTGTATTATTTAAAGGACTATCAAACCTCTTTCCTTGACTTAATTATAGAATGAATTTCCATTTTAATTACGTTATTTGCAATTCAGATCGGTGTGGTTTAATGACTTTTATGACCCCACTTTAAAGTGTTACTGACGTTATTTGGTATCAGAAAGGAATGTCAGTATTAATGTCAGTTATTTTTCGGCCAAACTACCATACCCCAATGCTACTTACCTGTTTTGTAAGGTTATGAATAGAGGGGCATAAGTATGATAACATGGTTTTATTGGATCATTGTTAAAAGGCTATGTTTTCTAACTTAAATTTTGTTCTTCCTAGTGTTTATCTGGTATAATATTATTACTAGTATAGAATACAGGGCTTATTTACAATGCCACGTGCAGTGTGCAAAGTGCAAAAAAAGGCCGCAATCTGCCATTTTTTTGCAGTTTGCCCACTGGGTGGTGCATTGCTTTAGGCTGCACTAGATTCAAAGGAGCAGGTAAGGGGTGGCACTCCCCTCGAAGCAGCAAGCTGAACCAGGGGCCCATCGAGGCCCTATCTAAAACAGGGCTGAGTTATATGCTATAAAGTTGTGCGCTTTACTAAGCGTTGGATATTTCACCTGGCACGCAAAGAGTGCCCCTTAGTTAAATGTATATTCAAATACATCATGCCCCTGCTCTGTTATTGAAAGTGCATGGCAACACTTCAGCTGGGCCTTAATATGAAGACTATTACAATGCAGCTTGTTGTTTTTTATTTTCTTATAATTCTTTATATAACAATGATTCCACAGTGCTTTGCAGAGATCATTCCCTGCCTCAGTGGAGCTTTCCATTGAAGGGCCTCTCATACTTACACTCACTATGGTTAGATTTATCAGGCGCTGGTAACCCAAGAAACCCACACAGTGCCCTGGCTGGGATTGAACCCAGGACACCAACACTACAAGGCAGCAATACTAAGCATTGAATATACAAGTCCATACTGAGTAAAACAAAGGCAAATATAACCAAAAATGAAGTTATAGAAGTTCTGCCTAATGCAGTTATACTGTAGGGCTGATATCCACGCCTGCTGTGCATCTGGGCCTTACAGTATAGCAGAGTTTCACTGAACGTAGATCATTAATTTTTACTCACATGTTGCATGCATTGTATTTGCATGGTATTTGCTCTCCAGGCACACATACACTGGCTCCTGGTTCCCACTTCGGTATTTAGAAGTATTCTGTATTTGCAAAAAGTCCAGTGCTGTGAACAGCTGAAAGTTATCTATTTTAGTCCAGGTATTTTGGCTCGAATTAGACACTGCTGCGGTGGCATCAGAGACAGAGAGGCATCTTTTGAAAATGGATGTTCTCACTAGAAGAATCCCCTTGTTAGATCTTCCTTGACATTTTGAGTTATTTGTTCAGCCCTCAAACCTCTGAAGCACTGAATGGAAGCTAGGACTCGCTGACTAGAACAGGGCATACAGTGTCATTGGACTGTTGTTAAAAGATAGCAATGGAGCTTGGGGAAATTTACAGGGACAGATGCTGCTAGGTTTTCTCTAAATTACTGTTCAAAGTAATCTTTAATTACATTTCTTTTAGAGCCTTATTAGAAGGCATTTGACCTTTGGTCTTGTCCTTTTTGGTTTCCCGCTGGATCTTCAAGCTTATCCATTGCCATTGGGGAAAACTCAGTCATCCAGTTCCATTTTTAGCCCTTGTTCTAAACTTTTCTGAAGTACTTTTACAGACTTTAAATAAATCCTTTGTTCAGATAACTCTAGAACAGGGCACACTTACCCCAAAATTTTAATATAGAGTACAATATTTAAGATCCCCTTAAAGAGTGTCAGAATAATATAATTAGTAGCAGTGCTTTCTGCCCCCTTTCCTTTAAATGTGGCACTCAATAATATGGAAACTGGCCATACATGTAAATATATTGTCAATATATTGTCAAGGTCAGGAACGCTTCAGCCAAACGAGCTGATATTTTACTGATATGCCCACCTTGAGATAGGAGACATCGGGCTGATCTTTGAGCTGATGCATTCCCGATTAACAAGCCGATGGGTTGATTAGGGCTGATAAGCGAGCTAATATGTTCCTCACTGTGTCTGGATTTTTAAACCTGCCTGATCGACATCTGCCAATTTTTGGGCAGATATTAGTTGGGGAGGGCCCTATAAACTGGGCAACAAACTGTGTTAGGCGTTCTATCGGCCCGTGTATGGTTAATTTCTAGCTCTACCAGATAATTCTGTTTATTAGCATAATACACTTAACTTTATAGTGTGAATAATTCTAAGTGTATTTCATTGAATGTATGTATGTATATCTTTATTTATAAAGTGCTACTTATGTATACAGCGCTGTTCTGTAGAAATAATCCCATCCTCTAGAGTGACCACTTTTTTGGGAAAAAAAATTACCAGCCTTTCAATATTTTATATTTTTCCATATTAATTAAATTTCTATATTACTTTTAAGTCCACTTTTCACCTGTTTTATTAGTAGACACGTCCTCTCCATAGGGAGAAAAAGAACCCAACCAAAAGCTATAATAGATCTCTCCTGCTGATAAGACAACTAGTGTATGCTAATCAGTACTATTAGAAAGCATGAAGTGGTGCGCACATGCTGTTCATTTATTATCTATATACGTCCTACTGGGACTTACAGGCTTCTTTGGAAATGTAGATTGTCACTCAATGCTAGGGAACAAGTTGAAGAACTATACTTAGATACATTTTTTGTCTGATTGAAACGTTAATTAGCATTCCTACATATAGGTTTCCATCAAGCATTCGAAAAAAATAGAACACATAAACCCTTATCTCATGTATTCATATTGAAAGTATTTTTCATAGATGTTTCTGGTTTAGTATTACCAAACTAGACCTTATAATGGAGATGCTTACTAAGCATGGACCTACCAGTGCTATCAAATGGCTCTCATGCAGAATTTTTGTGATTACTGTATGGGCATATTTGGCACTGTGCGAATAGCAAGCATCTAAAACTGATGTATTGTTGAGCCGTCAGTAAAGATTTATGCCGAGGGCATCTGAATCACACAGTCATAACAGCAGAGTGAATGTTTAAACTCTTAAAGAATCATAGGGATTTTCACAATAAAGAATTCAGAGAATGCCCTCTGCTCTTGGAAATCTTAATTAACACACATTCCTTCAGGTTTTCTCTCCACCCCCAGCCAGACTGTATTACATGCAGCTGTAGGTTACACCGTTCATAGTTTGAGAAATGTTTGCATATTCAGCTTTTATAGCAGACCTGCTGTTCCGCCACATTTGCAAGGTCAAGGTTGCAGCAGAATTTCTAAGAAGGACATAAGTGACTTCTATTCAGTGAAATCTACTTTTTGTGTCTAGTGGTTTAGGCTAATTTACCTGAATTGTGAACGTGGTTTCAATTTGTATTCCCTGGTGGCCCAAGCTGCCTGTGTAACTAGTGTTAAGAGATCAATCACCTGCTCAAAGTCAATTCACAGTTCTGCAGACCTTGCCCTTTGCCAGAGGCTACATTGCGCATACACTTAGATTACCCAAGAGTCGCATTGAGGTCAGATGATGCAGGCTGGCAGATGTTGGGCACACATTGTCTTCTGATCTTACATTTACTACAATTAAAAAACAAAAGTGTGTGTTTTTGTATATTCTTTTTAATTAGGGCCCTTCTCTACTGTAGGTAGGTCTGTGTAGATGGCAGAAATGCATGTGTTGCAGAGTTCCTGATCCAAGGAGCAGAATATATCGGCATATTTACATTTATTATATATGTGGAAACCTCTATAATTGCTCTGATGAGGCAACTGCCTTTCAAGAATAAAATGAAAGAATCTTAAAAAATTATAATCATAAAATATAAGTTAACATTTCAGGCACTTGCCTTTATCCATCCCAAACCGTTGTCTTTGGCACAAAAAAGCACTACTTCAGAGTACTGCCATGCAGTTTATTTTAAAGAACACAGTTTTCCTGGCTGAGGGGTAATTTGCTTGCCCCGACTCTACACAAGGCAGCCTGGATGGTTGAGCAAATCTCCTTTGGTATTGGTCATTAAAAAAAAGTTGTGCTACTACTCCTTTAAAGAAATACATTTGGAACAATACAATTCTTAGACATGCGAGTGCCTTTGTTATATTCAACATGAAAATGTCTGAAAAATACCTTATTTTGGTCTGTATAATGTTCCTTTAAGCACATTCCAGTCAATGTGTATATGTGATATACAGGATTGAGTCCAGCAGAGCACAATGAACTCAACAATCTTTTTCAATTTGTATCCTTCTTTCTAGGTTTCTATTAAAGTAATAGATACAAATGATCACAGACCCGAATTTTCTACCTCCAAGTATGAAGTTCTCATCCCTGAGGATGTACAGCCCGACACTGAAATCTTGCAAGTCATTGCCATAGACCGAGATGAGAAGAACAAACTCATTTATACTCTGCAGAGCAGCACTGACCCCGTTAGCCTTAAGAAGTTTCGAATGGATCCTGCCACGGGTTCCTTATATACAACTGAAAAATTAGATCATGAGACAATGCAGCAGCATATTCTCACAGTAATGGTAAGATATTACATTGTATAGGCTTCTCTCTCAACCAATAAATGGGGAGATTTCTTATCTTAGTGAAATACTTGCCTTGATGCCTTTCTGGTGTGATCATTTTTCAGGTACGAGATCAAGATGTTCCCGTCCTGCGCAACTTTGCCAGAATTGTTATTAATGTGACTGACACAAATGACCATGCCCCATGGTTTACAAGCTCATTTTACGAAGGTCGAGTCTATGAATCAGCGGCGGTTGGATCTGCAGTTCTGCAAGTCTCTGCATTAGACAAAGACAAAGGAAAGAATGCTGAAGTTGGGTATTCTATTGAGTCAGGTATGTAGTACTGCCAGCATTGTCTGCCTATTCCAATTTCAGTTGCTGCTTGGTACATTGATAATGCATCTGTCTTACTATAAGAGAGAATGCTTTCTAGAATATGTAACATTACATGTACGTAATATATTAAGTTTCAATAAAGGGTATACTCTGGTTCTGTATAGAAATAAAGCAAAGAATGGAATTGGCATGCATTATAACTTTATATTTTGGATTATCATTGATGACCCAAGAAGAAAAAATTCTGTGCATTTGATTTTCTTTCTTTTTCTAAGTCTTACAAAGACTTGTGGAAGAAATTATATGGGCACATAGATAACAGGAAATAGATTCCCCACGGCAAGCAGAAAAAGTTATTATGCCTTGTTCAGTTTGAAATAAAATGACTTTCCCCCCTAATTACTTAATGTTTTCCTTTGAATAACACAAGACTATTCATTACTGTGTCAATGCCCCCCAAGTCCTTTCAGCTTTATGTGTAACAGTGAGCCTTAAATTAAGTGTCATTATCATAGTATCCAGATTAGTATTTTTGGCTTACTTCTTGTGTTCTTCAGCTTTGTACCCCCTCTTTATTTATTCACGCCTTTAATAATTCTGCTTTGTGTCTGCCATACTTTGGCCTCATTTGAATGGCTAACATCTCCTTCATCTGTGGGGTATTGTAAGCCTGCTCCTGTTATTCATCAACATCAAAAATAATCTAATGCTATGCTACAGTTTGAGGTCAGCCGTTTAGAGTTTACGTTCTCACACTGTGCAGGAGCTCCCCCTTGGGAGACTAAAGTAGTGGAACTGTGGGGAGGAGCAGCCTCTAGGTCACTTGTGAAATGTTTCTGGTTTATGTTTATTTGTAGTGTAGGATAATTGAGAATTGTACCTTCTTAGACGAGATGTGCACACAAAAATAAACTTTGCTTGATGAAAGAAAATAATTTTTATGGACTTTTCATTGAATTAAAAATCTGATGTGGTTTTGAAGTAGTCTACAATGTAGCAAATTTCATCTTTTCTCCATCCAAGACTTTAATGCTCACATCACCTCCAATTACATTTAAAAACCATTCAACACTTGCAATTTATATATATATGGGAAAGTTGCTTAGATTAGCATTTTCTTTCATTATGTTTTGTTACTATTTAGAATAGTTATATTTTGGGGGTTTACGCCCCTGTAACTCAGTTATACTCACGGTGGTTTACAAGCATGAATTAAGGTTATG